>NW_026087423.1:13032560-14345072 GCF_022539395.1 Myiozetetes cayanensis
CAGGCACGTTTGACAGTGAATGCACCTTTTAGGTTGGTTGGCTGTGGCACTTTGTGCAAATAAGGAAATGCAGTTGTTGGTTCAGGAGAGTTTCTGTGCATGGGCCCTGTTTACGTTCTCGTTTCGTTTCTGTGGTTAAAATAAGTTGGAACTGCAATGCAAAATGCTTCTGCTTCACAGAAAAGAAAACACCCACATAAAAGCCCTTAATTCTTAATGGCCATATAAAGACTGCCAACAAGTACTGAAAGTTTCTGTGAGCATGGATTTGAAAGCTTTATTCCCAGGGTCTAAGGCTTTTACTATGTGCCTTTATTTTAAAGGATTTTTTGCTTACTGTACATGAAGCAATCATGGAAGTAGGAACAGCTCTTGGTTCCTACTACTCCCTCCAGTATACCAGACTGAAATAAAAGTTAAATCCAATGAAACAGAATCACAGTGGTGTGGAAAAACAGCTGGGTGCTCTGTGATGTGTGCCTCTAGGATTTGGACTGAACACTTCAAATATGTGTGAATTTATTTCTGTACAAGTCTAGAACAGAGTTATTGTAATCTGATTTCCGTCTGTGAGGGCTACAACTGGGGGGGAAGGGAACTGAAACATCTTTAGAAGTTTGAAGTAAGTTTATATCAGCACATGGGTCTGTCTCACCATTTGTATTTCTCTGTCACACAGTGGACTGTGTTGCTGTCTGTGTGACAGCAGAAGTTTTGAACTATTGCAGATGTACATGGGTCAGTTTGCGTTGCATTTATAGCCATGTAGAATGCTGATCTGACTGTGTAATGTGTATTTTTAAGCCCACTGGAAAATCTCCTTTCTTTTTAAGGTTGTGACTTATCTTTCCCTGGCAACAAGTTGGTGTCTGGAGATCACTGTAAAATCATAGTGGATGAAGAATCTGGTCAGGTGTCATTGGAAGATACAAGGTTGGTTCTTCTGTGAACTTCTAATCTTAACTTCCTTTCAGTCTGTGAAGAATAATCTTGTTTGTTGCTCGAGGCATCAATAGCTGGACTTGCTCGAGTTTATCAGGTGACCCCAAACTAGATGTGAGATTTAGATGCTGACTAATGAATTCCAAGTAAAGGGGAATAATCACCACTTTGCTTTAGTTTTAGGCTGCACTCCTGCTCATCCAGCCAGGGGGGCTGTAGGCCTTCACCCCTGCCAGGGCAGGCTGCTGACTTGAGCCCAGGCAGAAGTCCAGGGGGTGTGACCTTGTGTTTAGTCCTAAGATCCACCAGGAGCCCTGTCTGAGCAGTCTCTGAGCTGCTCTCTTACAGGTGGTTCTGTCCAGGTGCAGGACTTTGTGTGGAATGTCGTGGCATTCCCATCAGCCCCTTCCTCTGGCCAAAGTGCCCTTGAGGGCAGCCCAGCCCTGCCCCTGCTTTGTTGCCATCCACAAACTTGGTGAGGGTGTATTTCCTCTCCTCTTCAAGGTTGTAGCTACAGGTATGTCCAGGATGGCCGGGATAGGTCCCTGGATAGATTCCTGGAGGGAATTATGCTCCAAGAAGCTGGGGGACAGAATGCTAAATTTTTGGGAAAAATACAAGGCCTAGCTGGCATACCTAGGAAATGGCTTATAATTGTCATTCTGCAATGCAATCCTAAATTTCGAGGTGTTTCAAGCAACAAATCAAGCCATATTTGCCTATGATGACAGTGTAAGAGTGTAGCTGTAAATTTAAGCTTGAGAAATTGGTTTAGACCAACATTATGGTAAAACAAGCTAAATAAACTGTGCATAATACAGAAACATTCCTGCCTTTTTTTTTTTTCTTTTTTTCCCTACCCACCCCCTGAGGCAGAAAGTGCAGCCAGCAGAAAACTAACAAAGCCACATGAAAGTTAATTTTCTGTGATATATTCATGAAAAGGTGAGGCTTGTTCCCAGGTAGTGTAGCAGAAAGGCTGCACCCAGGGAGTCCTGCCGGGGGCTGCTGGTGCCTGTTGTACTTTTGTGCATGTGACAAAGAGGAGTGAGGTGCTGTGTCCTGCTTCCCGGGAGTTGGCGTCCAGTGTGGCTGCCGTTTGCTGAATCAAGAAACCAAACTTGCACAAGGCTCCTCTGGGTCTCCCAGCGTCTGTGCCAAATACCAGAGGAGTTCCAAAAGATCAGGCAGGCTGAGAGAAGATGATTTTTGAATGTTTGAGTTGGCAGTACGGACGCCCAGAGTCGCAGAGAAAATACTGCAGTGTCAGCTTTTTCTTCTCTGAAGTGGAAAATAGTTTGGAAACGTTGCTGTGGTCAAGCTGGGATTTTTCTGGCGAGGAGGAATGCGCTGAAGGAGGCAGCGGGTGTGGGACAGGGGGACTGAGTGGACTTTGTTTCTGTACTGTAGTGAACCCAAAGAGTAGAATCAGATATATGTAGACAGGCAACATTGGTTTCTCTCTCCCTGTTAGCACAGTGAGTCCTTGAATCTACTTTGGAAAGAATTACCATAAATTTGCAGGTGAAAGGAAATGTGTAGAGAACTCTAAATTGTTGAGCAAGTAGAAGTTTGGAAGTAACAAAAACCAAGAGTTAGCAAATAGTACAATAAAATACTGCCGGACTCGCCCTTTTTTGGGATATGTTTCTGCTTTATTTTCCAAACCATGCACTTTATTCTTCTTGAAAGAAAACAAATTATACAAGCTGACCTAACACAGTGGAGGCAGCAGTTGGCTTGCCCCAAGTAAAAGCAATTGTAAGAGTCTCCATTCTGAAAAAGAAATTCTGAAGGCAACTAATATGATTTATTTTTTAAGACCTCTTCTTTTATCTTCTAGGAATATTTTTGAAAGATACTAAGTAGTAAGTGATGTTTCAGGGCAGGAAACTCTTTACCCAAGGCTGATATTGCCTTTCTGTGGGTAAATTGGAGGTTGATCTGCTACTAAATTCTCTTCACCCTACCAGTCAAAACTATTTCCATGGATGTTAAAAGAATGGAGAATTACAGTACAGACAGGATTCTGTACCTTAAAAGACTTCAAAACTCATTTAAGTTAACAGTGTGTTCAGGATAATATACATTTAAATAGCTGATAACTATTGAAACTATTAACCCAGAAGCTTTGACATAAATCACATTCTTTTCCTGGATGGTAGTAATTATTAAAAAGTGACAGACTGGCATTTTTCTTGGAAGGATACCAAGGTATCTTGCAACACGTAGGTAATTCACCGAAAGTGAGGCTGTTCTGAGTGCTCACATCAATTCTGCACAGCAGTTGGGATTGGGAAGTAAAGGGAATTTATGGTTCCTTAATGAAACTGTGGAGTCATCAACCACATTGGAATTGAGTCAAGGCCAGACTTTTTTTTTTTTCTTCCACTCTTTAGAAAAGTGACATTGGGACCTTTTGTGACATTGTTTCACAGTGCAGACAATTTATATCTGATAGTACCGTTTTTCATCTCCCCTTGAAATATTGTACAGCCAGTTGGCATCAATTCAGTATTAAGTCCTAATGAATGGCCTTCATATTTGGGATTCTCATTGTAGTTTCTACTTGTTTTATGGGAACCTTAATTTGAAACATCAGAGGAATGTGCAAATGTCACAATTTATCACGTGTGTCTGGTTGAAAAATACCCACAACATTAATCTGAAATGTCACCATATCTGTTAAAAGCCCCATGCTAAAGCCTGAAGCTGGAAATGAAAAGCCAATATAATTATCTAATGTAGTTGGATAATTTTTTTCCCTTTGATTATTGGCTGAGCTATAAGTACAGCTGATTCAGTTTGCTAATGTACTGAAGAGAAGCTTATGGTTTTCTGTGTTAGGTGATATCAGTTTGTTCCTACTTCATTTGGGTCTGTGTGTGCCAAGGAATTCATCAGTCAGCTCTCATGTAATGCAGAACTGAAAACATTTGGCTGTTTGTAGTCAGTTGGATGGTTAGGGTCTTATTTCTGCAACCTGTTTTATGAAACCAAGCCTGAGGGGTTACTACATGTGTGATGTTTGGGGTTTTTTTCTTTTCTTTTTCAAAAATACCTTACTTGAGTTATTGTCCCCCATAACCATCTTGGAACTTGGCAGTCATGGCAGAGAGATCTCACAGAATACATCATTGTGACACATTTCCCCTGTGTTTAGGGAAACATGTGGGCTAGGAATTGCCTGTAGAAGCTGAACCTCAGTAAGAGACAAGTCTTGTTACTTGAGTTTAGCTGTTTTATTACAAAAGAAGTTCTAGAACTCTTAGGGCAGATGGGAGATTCATACTTTGTTGTGCCTTCTGGAAAGGAGGTCAAATTTGATGTTCCCTGGTTTTGTTAAAGGACCTCTGACAGGTTTTAGGGGTTGGTGTAAGCTTTACTGCTTCCCTGACAACTGAAGGAGGAACAATCTTTACTTCCACATAATCTTTTTAATGTATTATCACATACCATCAATATAAAATTAAAAATGAGTGTACTTTCTAACAAACTGGCTAAAATTCTTTTTTCCTCTTAATTGCTAAGCTTTGGTATTCATTTAGTGATTTCTCTGCTCTGCTGGTTCTTTGCTCCTCATGTCTTTCAGGCAAGTCAACATCTGTATGGCTGAGGTAGAAAAACAAGCCAAAAATAGTTTTCTTGCTTGTAGGAGAAGGTTGAAGTTTCTTTAATGGAGCAAACACCGATATGTGACCCAAAGATTTTTGGGTTTCTTTATTGATGTTTAAAGTAGCATTTTTATTTTTTTGTGATCTTGTTATTTATGTTGGAGTAGTTGATACAACCACGAAGATGGGGAAGAACAGTGGATAGTGAAGGCAGTAAGGCCAAGAACTGATACCTAGGTTGAGACTTGTGGTACTGATTCAAAAGGGCTTGCTTTCCTTTTGCTTTTTAATGTCATGATTTTGACTTTGTGTCCAAAATAAATAGTTCTAATTTTCTTTCTCTGCTTATGTTACGAAATGAGAAGAGATTTTTTTTCCAGTTTGCTTTTTAAAAGAAGAAACAGTGAGGAGGGAAGGCACTTATTTCCAAATACCCATCCTTGTCTGGAGAGGAGCTGCTGTGTCCTGGGCACAGGTGGTGCCTCCAGGAGGTGGCAGCACAGGTTTGCTGTTATTTCGAGCAGCAGCTCTGCTGGGGTGGGGGCACAGCAGATATTTTTGTTCGTTTATATTTGGTGCCACTTGCTGAGATTTTGAATGGCAGGAGTCTGAAACTCGAGGGTGCTGCAGCCCTGAAGGAGGCTCATCCAAGTGGGCTGGAATTATTCAGTACTTGAGTACCTTGCTTATAAAACCTTAGTAGCTTGTGTATACAACATCACCCACAGTAAAGGAGATAAAGAAAATAATCATCAGTGCTCTGCATTTTCCTCTTCTCCAGTTTAATTTCTTCTACAAGCTTTTGATTTTTTTATCAGTATCTCAGTGATGAATTCCAGCTCATCTTTCAGCGTGCATAACTTTTCTCCACCTTACTAACTTCTCAGTTTTGAGTTGCAGACAGTCCAAGTAAACTCAGAACTTTTTGAATAGAACAGCTATTGCCCCTTGGGGTTTTATACTTAAAGGGTGGAGACTATTATACAGAAACAATCCTCTAATTATTTTGAGACACGGCCAAATATCAGGGGTCTTTTGTCTGTCAGCTGTCACCTCTTTGCCAGTAGCTGCAAATGAGCTTTGAAGTTCTAGTAGCTCTGCATTTCTGTCTTTGGGAGAATTTTTTTTAGTTTCTGAACTTTTTTTCTTTTTTTTTTTTTTTTTTTAATCCACTTAACTTTTTTTGGGGGGTAGCCAATAGTTTTTCTTCTTTAAAAATATCTAGTGCTTTCCCTTCCTTCTCCCATGTGATTATGAAAACATTTGTGGTGTTATCTTTTCTTTATCTTTCCAGTACTAATGGAACAGTAATTAATAAACTGAAAGTGGTTAAGAAGCAGACATGCCCATTACAGACTGGGGATGTGATCTATGTTGTTTACAGAAAAAATGAGCCAGAGAACAGTAAGTGAATAATATTTTTTAAATGGTATGCTTAGTCATTTTCCTTTGAGTCATGAGAGAAAAGAAATATCAGTGTAATTAAAACAGAATTACTCAATTATAAGAGAAATAATTTGCTAATGTTTAAAAACAATTCTCAAGAGAAGAGGTCATAGATGTGCCAATTTTTACAGAGACAAGTCTGAGCAACTGTCTGAAATTGTAATGTGCCTAGAAGTAGTTCTGGTGGAAATAACGCATGGAATGGTAACTAATGAGGTTCTGATCCCATGTCCAGTGCTGCTTTTAGAAGTCACATTGCTGGGGTAGTTAGTGATACTTTATATATCCCAGCAGAGCAGTTTTGTGGCACCACAAGGAAAGGCCTCAAAAGCTTTTTGGGTTTTTTTGTGTGTGTCTTTTGGTGGGTTTTTTTTTTGTGTGTGTGTTTTTTGTGGGGTTTTTTTGGGGGTGGGGGTTGTGTGTGTGTTGGGTTTTTTTGTTTTAAAGAGGGAAGAGGCAAAATGGCCAGGGGGGAGGTGGGGAGAGCCCTACACTGTAAGTAGAATTAGTAAACCTGGAAGAATGTTCTAGATACATACATACCACTGGAATGCTTCCTTTATGAAGTTGCTGTTAATTTATATGTAGACAGATCAGACAGATTAATTTTATTGATAGATTCTAAATTAGTTTCTGGGTGAAACTTATGGCATATCCTAATCTGTATTTTTGAGTTCATGTATCTTCAAAGAAATGAAATAATACTGATTGGTGATGTTGAGAAGTGAGCTCAGAAATTATAAGCTTCTTCGAAGAACTTTGATTCAGTATGAGTGCAAATACAGTTTGTTCAGACACAGAGCAGATTTGAGGTTTAAGAAATGATTAAGCCTCTGGTTCCATGGCTGGCACAAGTTAAACATCACACAAAAGCTGCTCTGCCTGGTTTCCTGAGAAGAAAAGATCTTGCTGTGCTGCTCCTAATTGCCTCCTAAGTGGGAGTATTAACATGGTACTACTGAGGTGACCCCTCATTTGCCTCTTCCATTGTCAGACACTCTGGGGAAGCAGCCACTTGTGACTGGAAGTTGTTTACGTGAGTTGTTTATGTGGAGGTTAGCAAATTTCTGTTTGAAGATTATGATAAATACTATTTTTTCCCTTTCAGATGTTGCTTATCTTTATGAATCCTTAAACACAAAACATGATGCAACTCAAGAACCAGTAGGTAAGGAAGTAATTCAGGATCCATGAAGAGGAGCTAAGCTCCAATGACTAATGTAACCCTCTTGAGAGAGTTTGATGCCTTGGAATTTTGAAGCCATGATATGGTGACTGTCACACAGATGTTTTTCTTTCCTTTCCCCCCTTCCAACTGTAGAAGTTAATGTAGAAAACCAATGCCATGTGACCAAAGATACCTCAAGTACAGGAAGAAGTAATGATGAGACCCAAATTACCTCATCACCGTCAGCTACTCAGCCTTGCTATGAGGAACCACAGCCATCTACTTCTACATCTAACCTCTTTAATGCTTCTTCTACCTCTCTTACTGAGTCTGCATCTGTTCAGCATGATAATCCATCTTCATCTGGTAAGAATTGTGCCCAGTACCTAAAGTTTGATATCCCATCAACTGTTACTCCAGTTTTGAAACTTAACAGGTTGATCTCTTACCCCTGTCCGGGTCTTTATCACCTGCTTTGTAAAGTTCTAGTGAAAATACCAGGTGTATATGTGCATTTTAACTTTCCCTCAGGGGTAAATCCTAATGGATGAGTAAAGCAATTGTGGGTCTTATGAATAAATACTCTGCACTTTAAAGAGAAATGGGGATTTTAAGTAGGGTTACACAACTAATAGGTTGTTTCTCCCCAGGTCTTGCAGTTAGTCAGATAGGTTCAGAATGCATTTAGTAAGTTGTGCAGACATTGCTTTTCTGCTGCACTTTTTCCTGTTCAGATGTTTGGATTGATGCGTGTGCCTCATCAGGGCTTGAGTACCTTTTGGTTTCATATGTCCTGTGTCGGTGTTAAGCCATGTCCATGTTTCTGTTGTTTTGTAGGCTCACAGTCCCCAGTTGTCACTCCTGTGCCTGCTTTGCCCATCTCAGAATCTCAGTGTGTAAGAGCACTGCACAACAAGCACGAACAGCTGGATATGGATGTTGAAACTTCTGCAGTCACTTCAGAAATCACTGACAAAGAAGAAGCAGAATCGGATTCTCAAAGGACAGGGGAGGAGGAAGGTTTGGAACCTGCAAAGAAGAAGCTAAAAGGAGGCAAGTGTAGTACAGTATTGTGCAACCTAACCCCCAGCCCCTCCAAGCTGAATTAGAACAGCTCTCATCAGTCCTTCAGTTTGTTTCTTGCTTCTTACTGGCTTGGTTTCTGGTTCAGTGAAAATAATGTTTTCAGTAGCAGAAGCTGTTGTGTCTAAAGCAAGAACCTCTAGTGGGATCATTGCCAGTGAACAGTGAATCAGTGTATATCTTTCAGATCTTTTTTTTAAATTCTTGAATAAAAATAAGTTATAAAAGCTTCAAAAACTATGTCCTGTGGAATCTTCTCTCTTTGCAGATGAAGGCACTTGTCCAAATCTTTCACCAGCACCTCCAAGTGAATGTATAATTAAAATTGGCTCTGAAGATGCAAAAACATCAAATGTGAAACCAGATAAGATGGAAGAAACATTAACTTGCATTATCTGCCAAGAACTGCTGCATGACTGTGTAAGGTATGTAAGAGTGACAAAAGCTGTAATCATGTGGTAATAATGCCCGAAATTCAGTGGCAACTGTTTGAGGAGGTCAGGATAATGAGCATTTTCACAAGCCCTTCTGAGTCCCCTTTCCCCCACCTCATCTATATAGTCAAACTGGTGCCAAATAGTTTTTTTGAGTGTTACGAATGTATCTGAAAAAAATAATGTATTTATGTTTTGACTCCATTTGTTTGTTTGTTTTCCAGCTTGCAGCCCTGCATGCATACTTTTTGTGCTGCCTGCTACTCAGGATGGATGGAAAGATCTTCCCTGTGTCCAACTTGTCGTTGTCCGGTAGAACGTATTTGTAAAAACCACATCTTGAACAACTTGGTTGAAGCTTATCTGATTCAGCATCCAGGCAAGTTGAACAGTGTGTGCAGCAGAACCCCTTGTATTTCACACATGAGCTGCACAACTGACACATGCTCACACCTGTCTGTACAATATCTGTGTGCTTTGTCACTCTGCAGTTTTCTCTGACGTGGTTGTAAGAAAATAAAACGTAGTTAACATGACATAATGACTTGTGGAAGGTGATGTAATACTGCAACTATCTAAGAATTCTTCATTTTAATTTGTTACTTAATCATAAGGATATCAGATACTTCTGAAAAATATACTTGAACGTGAATTTAATTAACTTTGATCGTGGCCTCTTGAAAACAAAACTTAAGTTGCCCGATACTACATTTCATTAACAGAGAGGGGAATTTAACTAAGACCTTCTAGAACTCTGTTATCCTAAACCAAGTTTTATGGAAATGGAAACACCAGAACTGTGTTAACAAAATAGGGTGCAGGTAAGGGAGGTGAGGTGTTCTTTTCTCTTGAAATCTGGCTTTGGTTGTGGTGCCAGATAAGTGCCGCAATGAGGACGACGTTCGCAGCATGGACGCCAGGAACAAGATCACTCAGGACATGCTGCAGCCCAAGGTGCGCAGATCTTTCTCAGACGAGGAGGGAAGTTCTGAAGATTTGCTGGAATTGTCAGACGTGGATAGTGAATCTTCAGATATCAGGTATGTCTGCTTTTAGGTTGTGCTCTGAATTAGGTGTGCTTATGTTTGGATAAGCCCAACGACTGAGATAGTTTCACAAACGCTGTTATTGCTGGTAGTGTTCCCATGATCACTGTCAGAATAAATCTTAGTTTAGTTTTCAGGTAAGTTCATTCTTAGCAGTAACTATCTTGGCAGTTCTACTGGCCATCCTACTGAACCTTGAGCAGTCAACAAAAAAATAATTAAAATTAGAACTTCCCAGAAGTTCAGCAGGATTCAGTTTGTGACCAACAGTTCTGTCCTGAACTGTGCAACAGCCTCATGTGAGATATGTGAAATTACCTTTTCCACTTACAAATTGACTGCTGCTTTAGAGAAGACAGGTTTCTGGCTAAGATCTTGTCAGGAGGTAAAGCAGTCCATGCCCTGTGAGTGCAGCTGCAATGGTTGTACTTCCTTATGTGTCTGGAATGCTGCTTTCACTGGTTCTAAGGTACTGAGGCAGCTGATGGAGATTCCCAAGTACCAAAGTATCTCCTCTTTGTTTCTGGCAGCAAACACTTTTTGCTCAATGTCTGGAGGGGAACAGAAGAATTCTTCATGTAGATAATTATTCCAGCTTTGTACCTCTCTCTTTTGTTCATCTCACTTCCCACCCCCCCTTTTTTAAAACTGCTACTGTAAAACCCAACATTTTTATCTGTCCAACTAGAGCAGTCTTCACAGCTGTGAGGTACTGAGTTATGTGAACTTCCATCTGTTACTGAATGAGGAAGTTCCAAATTTAAACTTTGAGAGTCTGACCAATCTTGTCTAGCATACAGATGTAAGTTGTATTTGCACTTGTTCACTGTGATTTCCTGTGACTTTATTTTATCTTTTCAGTCAACCATACATAGTGTGCAGACAGTGCCCAGGGTATAGAAGACACTCTGTCCCAACTGTGCCTGGCACAGGCCAGGAGACAGAGGCAGGAGGAATGCAGGCACTGGGAGATGCACCATCAACATCTGCCAACTTCCCTGCAGGTCAGTGCCACGACATCGTCCCAGAGTGTGGGACTAAAACACTACAGCTCATACACCTGGTACAGAATCAGAGGATGGTTTGGGTTGGAAGGGACCCTGAAAGATTGTCTCCAACTGCCCTGAACTGAGCAATGAGCTGTGCTATAACACTGAACTATGAACTAATCAAGGTCACTCTCATGGTACTGAGAGTTACACCACACCACTGTCTTTGCAAACATCGTGACATTTGACTATAGTTTTGAGATTTTTGTGTTGTTAATATTCACTGAGTTAGATTGCAGTTGTGTACCTTGTTCAGTCTGTCTTTTTTTTTCCCTTTTGAACTCATCTAGCTGTCCAGGAATATGTGTGTCCTGCTCAAGGAAGTCATGTAATATGCACCTGCTGCTTTCAGCCAATGCCTGACCGCAGAGCAGAGCGGGAGCAGAATCCTCACGTTGCTCCTCAGCAATGTGGGTACATTTTTTATCTTATTTTTTTACAGAACTAACTCTCTGCTTACTTTTTATTAAACTTAAATTTACTTTGAAGACTGTTTTTTATATGAGTGTTCTATATCTGAACTCTTGTAGAGGCAGCGTAAAAGAATCTTCTTTTGTGGAATTTTGTTCCTCTGTAGAATGTATTTTAAATGAGAAAGTTGTACCTTTTTTGAGCCAAGCTTATCAGGGCTCTGCTGTTACTGATTTATAAGGACAGTAACTGTTGAGTTTTGTTGTGTGGAGGTCCTTACAGGGGTTTTCTTTGTTATTTTGCAGGTACAGTTTGTCTGCAACCCTTCTGTCACTTGTACTGGGGCTGCACTCGGATGGCATGTTTTGGCTGTTTGGCACCATTCTGTGGTATTGTGGAATAATCTGTTTCTTATGAGCCTGCTCACTTTGCAATAATGTCTGTCTGTCTTGAATTTTAGGTAATTTAAGAAATATACATTAACTTGTAGCACAGTCATGCAAAAAGAAACAAGAGCTGTGTCCTCACATCAGGGACACAAAGAATTCAAATGATATGTGCCTTGACTCAGAGGGTTTAACTTTGTGCCTTCATACCAGACTGGCCTTAGAAGCTACACTTGTTAAGCACAGTGCTTTTCCATATAAAAAATTAGGTGTATTTCAGCCTAGTAAGAGAATCCTACAAATCAGTGCAGGAGCACTGAACATCTGATGTTAACTGATTAGAAAAGAGCCTTGCCCTCTCCAACATGCAGGCTTCTGAAACTCAAGGTTTTAGACATTTTTTCCATGTGTTCTCGGTGCTCACATGAGCCTGTGCATGTTATTGCAGGCAACAGAAGAACCTTCAGAAAATGTGTGAGGGCCACAGGGTTGGGGCAAGAAATAGTAACTTTTCTTGTTCTTGTTCTGATTAGAAATAAATCTTGGTGATAAGTGTTTAGATGGAGTCCTAAATAACAACCACTACGAGTCAGACATCCTAAAGGTAAGTTTAAAAATCTTTGTGTGTGATAATAACAAAGGTACAAGGTTTGAGGTGCACTCAGTGATGAAGTGAAAGTGTTGTGCTGCCTAACAGTTACAGTGGCAGCGTTGTGTCACTTGCAGAACCTGATTCCAAAAGGCAGATTAGATGAGCCCCAGGTGATCAGCTGGAGCAAAGTTATAGTTTACTGTGTGGACTCTGGAAGTATCTTGGAGTGGCTCTGTCATCCCAGTCTGTGTAAGAGGGCATCAATTAACAACAGCAAAAATCACTTTGCTGGAATCCTGGTGTTTAATTTCTCCAATGTGTGTGCCTGACAGGTTCCAAGAAGGCCAAAATTCTAGACCTAATTGTGAATTTGAGTTTAAATGACTGGTAGACACACTATGGAGTCCAGATGTGTTTGGGTTTTATTGCTGGGGAAGCCGGTTTCTGAAGTCTAAAGTGTAACATCCAAAATATTAATTAAGAGGAAAAGAATTCACTAAAAATATGCCAGGAAAGCAAGGCTTGTTAAACATTTTGTCCCAGACAAAATTTCACACTAAGTTTCACGGAAAAGATTTTGCTTATACCATAGCAGGGTTCCCTAAATTATGTAAGCTGTGTGAAATCTTGATTTGGGGTAAAGGAAAGTGTGACTGATGTGAATCTATTTGCAAACTTCTGGCAGAAGTGGGGATCTTGTGGGGAAAAAAAAAAAGATATGAAGTAGAAAGTTTTATTGGTGGTCTGAAAATATCTTGATAATTAAGTTAAATGTATTTAATATTTACTTGTAATCAGCACCAAGCCATTTTGAAAACGTGGTTAGATCTAGATGTGGAAATATTTGACAATAAATGGCTTGGTTGCTCTTCAAGCTTGAAGGTTTTTCTAGATTAAACACTGAAGTTGCTCTTTTCAGGATTACCTGGCATCCAGGGGTCTGACATGGAAAAACATGTTGAATGAAAGCCTCTTAGCTCTTCAGAGAGGAGTGTTTATGTTGTCAGGTATGTGCTGTGTGTGGCTCCTTGTCTGTACGTAACTCCAGTGGAATGTTACCAGGAGCTTTGCACTTCTCTGTACACAGCAAGTGCTGTCCAGCCTCTTGAGTTAAATGTGATTTCTGACATTCTGTACCAACTGCTTTTGTCCCCAGATTACAGAATTACTGGGGACACGGTGCTTTGCTACTGTTGTGGCCTTCGCAGCTTCCGAGAACTCGCCTACCAGTACAGGCAGAATATTCCTGTTGCTGAACTGCCAGGTGGGCATTGTTTTGCACTGTAAGGGGGGAAAAGTCATGTGAAGTGAGGTAATGTCAGATTGAAAAGAGAAACCCAGTAAAATCCAGAATAGAGTCAACAGGAACAGTGGCTGTAATTTCATTTATTTTCCCATTTAAGTATATAAAATGATGCACCTTCTGAACAAGTCCACATTTCACCAGCTCTCAACTAGGAACCAAGAATGCTTTCATTAACTAATTCTAGATCTACTTGCATTTACAATCTTAGTTTAAATTAGCATGCAACCAACTGTCTCTTACCAGTCATGCCTGGTTTCTCTACAAAGCCTGCTCTGATGAGTAACCTCTGTTAGCAGTGGCTTAATAATCTACATCACCTTATTAATGACCTTTGTAATTAATGCAGCATTTCACTTCTCTTCTCGCAGTGACTGTCACGTCCCGTCCTGATTGTTACTGGGGGCGCAACTGTCGAACTCAGGTCAAAGCACATCATGCCATGTAAGTCACACCCCTCAGAAAGGGAGTTTGCTTTGTGTCTCTTTAAAAAAAAGCCACTGACAACAACCCAAAAAGCAACCTCTGAGGCGCCAGGAGTTGTGTGAGTGGCACTGTTGCAGCATCGAGCAGAACTGGGTGAGCTTTGGGGATTTTGTTGTCGTTTTTGTTTCTAGCACAGCTTTGAAATGAGCCCTTTGTGCGTGTCAGAAGGGCACTGCCAGCACTTGTAAGTTGATGTAACCCATTGCTGACACTTCTTGAGTCTGTTTTTCCACCCACTGGAGTGGAGGGAGTGACTCTTTTAGTGAAGTGCAGCTTACATTGAAGGGATAAATTGGTGGGAATAATTAGCAACAAGGGAAGCAAGAGAAGCTTGGAACACGTAACATAAGCCACAGCAGGTTCCTAAGCAGTTCCTGGGTTTGGAGGAGTTTCTAGGTCTTACAATCCTGACCCAAGGAATCTGGCAGGTATTGAAAGTGAAATACTGAGCCTGAAAAGAGATTAACCCTCTGCTTCTCAAGGGCACTTGGACTCCTGGTATCTGGTCACTTATGAGAAATGTTCTTCCAAAATAAGTCAAGCTTCTTGATTAAAACAAATCAAGGCCACTGATGACCAATGCAGTTTTATTCTTATGAAAAGATGCACATATGGTTTGACAAATATTAAAAACTCCTAAAACAAACCAAAAATTTTCTACCTAGGAGCCAACTGGTTCCAGGGAGGGTTGAAAAATCCTTCTTGCTTTATGAATAATTCTCTAAATTCTCAGTGCAATTTAAGATAGAGGAGCTGTTATCCCTTATTGAGAAATTACCCTAATGAATAGTAGATTCTGCAGTATCTTTCTAATGTTGCAGTGTACATACACACTTAGCATAATTCCTTTAATATTTCAGGTACTGTGGGTTGAAAATAACCAGTCTGTACATCTCAGGCAAGCAGATCATAAGACAGACTTGTAAAATATTCATCTGCAGTCTCTTACAAAGTCAGAGGGTTTTACCAAATAGCTTTCAAAAATAATTTTGGGTTTAAGTTGCAGATGTAATTTCGAAGTACCACTGCTATCTGTAACTTCACATTACAGGACTGTCTGTGTTCCCAGAGGAGATTTTGTTTTGAAATGTTAGAGTTAATTCAATATCAAAGTATTTACCATTCTTCTTTGTTCATATTGTGGGGGATAACTTCATCTAGAATAGAAATGACTCAGGGTATTTCTTTCCTTTTATTCTTCTCTTTTTTTTTTTTTTTAATTTATCTTTTCTTTCATGCATCAGCTGTTCCTAGAACTTTACTGGCTGCTGCTCTTAGTTCCTAAAATCCACAAAAGCAAACAGTTTTGTCATACTACTCCTAAATGCCCAGTTAAGTTTTTTTTTTAATTGAGCTAAACTGTTTTGCTAAGCAGTTTGGTTATGTAAGCAAGGTTTCTGTAATCCTTGATCTAATTCTGCAAGAGGAGGAGAATTGGTGGTCTCCTTTCATCATCTCCTGCCCAGGTATCCCCACACTCAGCACCCCACCTGTGTTTCAGTTGTGTGTCAGGGACACAGAACCCAGGTCAGAGGAAAACAAAGAATGAACAGGGAGAGGTTTTTGGGAACTGGGGAGAAGTGCCCTGTGCAAAGCTGTGTTATCTGTTTAATCCCTGAAGCCAGGCTTGCCATTGCCATAAAACTGGCATAATACAGGCTGAGAAAAACTTTTTCCTTCCAGAAGATTCTGAGCCATGGAGAGAACACCTTTGTGTTGAAATGTGTCATTAGCCTGGTTAATTCTGGTTCTCAGTGACTGGGGTAATGCTGTCTGCTAAGAATTACTAGTATCTTGCAGGGGAAGATGAATTCACCAAGCCCTGCTTTAGTTGCCTTCTGGGTTAAAGTCTGCAGAAGTAGAAGGGAGTGTTTAATAGCAGGGGTTTTGTGTGCACAATAAAACTAACAAGGGTTGGGCACGAGAGATGTTGAAAATCCTGTTCCACGTAACGTGGTAGTGGAGTGCAACAGAAACAGGTTCTGAAAACCAGATATTTCAGTGTGTGAATGTTCTGCTTTAAACTGTTTAGCATTTAAAATATCCTGTGAAAGATCCTCGCTTTTGCTGCCCGACTTCTGAGAGCTTGGTTACATTTTAATGCTTGTTGTTTTTATTTTGTTTCAGGAAATTCAATCACATTTGTGAGCAGACCCGATTCAAGAACTGAATACCTGTAGTCTGTGGAGGGGGGACAAAAACCTGTTACACTGCTTGTACAGTTTAAGGTTTCAGGGGATCTTCTCAGTTCCCCCATAGCAGGGAATCAATGATTTTTGCATCAGGTAGTCTGATGTGAAATTTTTAATTTGTAGAATTTTACAGCTGTACATGAATAAGGTAGATTTTTTTTCTTTTTCCCAAGGTAGTCCAGCAGGCATTACATTCCATCCTCATGACTACAGTGTCCCTGTGTCACTTCAGTGAAGAACACAAACAGAAATCACCCACACAAAAACCAGCCATATCTTGGGATGACCTAAGAATAAGGAGTGTATTTGCACTACTTGTGGAGAAACTAAGAAAAATCCTTAGACTTAAAATAGAGAAGTTTTGTAAAAGTATCTGATGGGTATTTCAAGAGCCATTAATATTTAAGAAGGAAGTTGTCAGTGTGTATTTGTAACTGCATTTTGCATTAGTCTGATCTTTTGTTGCCACCCATTGCATTTGGGCTGGAAACCACATGAACACTCATTCAGAAACATCCACCCATTGAACAGCTCCTCCAGCTTAAACCCTCTGCCATCTGTGCAGTGTTACAGTGGAGGTAGGGCAGTCTCTTTTCTTAGTTTAGACATGTTGATGTTTTTATTCGCGTGAGATTACAAAAAGAATTGCACAAAAGTTTGAAAATCACATTTAAAGTTGGGGTATTACTTGAAGCAGAACAGACTTCTGCTAATATTACTTCTGTATTGTTTTATATCAGAAGACCAAACAGTGCTTTTGACATGGAGCAGCCAGTAGGACACACTGGTTCCTTTTTTTTTTTTGTATTTCTTTTTTTGTTTGATACCGTGTGCTGAATATGTACCTCTGCAATGCAGCTGTTCTCTAGCATGCATACACTGGTGAAAATGTAGAAAAAGCTATCATTTAAAACAGAATATAGCAGCTTTACTGGAAGGAACCATCTTACACACAAAAAAAAAGTCAGTTTGGAGAAATTGTAGCAATATGGAGGCATTTCTGGATAGGGATGGAGATAGGGATGATGAAGGGGAACACTGGTGTCTCTGACATAATAAATGTAGATTTCTTTTTTCATGCCTTCTGCAGAGCTCATTCAGGAGATGTCCCAAGTGTCATTAAAAATAAGAAAAATCCCCACCCTCCCCTCCCCCTGAATTGCTGTGATCTAATCTGTTTCATCACAGTCTGATTGCCAGTGTTGACAAACCTCAACTGGGACCAATTGTTTTCCTTTTCCATCACACCTAGAAGAGTGAAGCAGAATGAGAAGAAAGCATACAAAGTTACCTCTGTAGATATCATGTTGTTTTTGAGTATGCCTTATTTTAGGAGCAGGATTTATACTTGGATGTTAAAAGAGTGCACACACAATATCTTGTGATATAATGGAGCACAAATGATGCAGCACATCGTGTCTACTGGTTGCAGTGAATTAAACAACTATTTCCAGCAATGCACATGTTAATATGAATGCTAATTAGAATTATGTCTTTCTGTTTAGATTTTTATTTTTTAAAAATAGCTGTTGCAAGGATGGGTCTGTTGACCATGCCTGTATGCTATTAAAATACACTTTGGTGTGGACTTCTTTTCCTAATCTCTGGGCATTTTCTCCTGTGAGTAGGATTGAAGTTGGATCTGGAATATTACTTGAAACTTCTTTTAACAACAACGGTGTGTTTCTGTCTCTTAGTATTATTAACAATGTTCTGTTGCTTCTGTATTTGTATTTTATGTTTAGATTTTTTTTTAATGGTTATTGTATCTTCTCAGGACAACCATTCCCAGCTGGTTTTGATCTCATTTTCATCTCTGGCTGTGCATGTAGCAAATGGAGTGCAGTTGTGGAGGTCAAGCCTTTGCACATTATATGCAGAAATGTGCTTTGCATTCTCATTCACCACTCCCACAGCCCAGAGGGGCTCTCAGCACAGGCTTGTCCCTGTTCTTGTGTTCAGGCCTCTGGTGCTGAAGTTTCCTTGTTGGTCAAGAGTAGTGTGTCTCCAGTGCAATGTACACCTGGCTCGCACTTACTCCAGTTATGTTTGTTCAGGGGTGTTCTGTGTGACTGTGAGAAAAAAAAAACCTGGGGGGGAAAAACCAATCAACAGGGCTCGTGCTTAACATCTAAACTACCTGTGCAGTAGATGCTCTTCAGATTCCTTTTATAAACCCCTCTTCCTTTTCCCTGTCACAGGTCAATAATCTGCCTTTCTATGCATAGAGGGTTGTGGTAGTGCAATGGAATGAAGGGATTCTTCTCTCTTTTTTTTTTTTTCCATTTATATTGTACCAGGAAGAGATCAGAAATTAACTTGCAGATAGGGAGGGTGAATAAATCCTGATCTTTTATATGCTCTTAAGTAAGTAAGAGTATCTGTCATGGGTATTACATACTCTACATTAGACCTTTTCAAATGTATGTTTACCAGGTGATAGTTGATGTGATAAATGTATGAACTATGCTTGGTGTAATTGTTTAAATACTGTAAAGGTGCAGCATATTTTTAACCTGTCTAAAGCACACCCCCACCTCCTTTATAAGAGATGTTTGGAAGCTGAGCATGAAATGTGGTAGAATAGATGTGGAAACCGAGGTGATTATGATAGGATTTGACATAGTGGTGAACCAGGTGTGTAGTCTCTCTCTTTGAGGAAGTTCTTTTATAAAGAAGGTGGAGAGTAGTTCTTCCAGTTCCCTTTTGTGATTTATTTTTTTCCTGAACTAAAAAACTTATTAATTAAAAAAAGAAAAAAAAAAAAAAGCAGCTGTCTGTTTCTGTTTCTCCTGTGTCGTGTCCCTCCCCCCAGAAATGGATGTGTGCAGCCCCTGCTAAAGCCTGGTCATCAGCAATCATTCAAATTAGTTATTTGAATGCTGAGGTTTTGCAGTGAATATCAGCCCTGAACCTGCAGTAACTGAAAATGAGGTGAGTTTGTGTCACGTGATGTTGCAGAGGGTCGTCAGTTCTCTCAACAGGATTTATCATGAATAAGCAAAATTAGGATGGCTTCAAGATGCTAACAAATGAAAAGGTTTGCTACTTCTTAAAAAGTAGATGCTATTTTAATTTCTTGCAACACCATGAACTCTGAAGTGACAAGCATTGTACCACTGTTGACTTCACAGCAGGCTAGAGGAAATGATTGTCATATTGTGTTCATCTTTGCAGTGATCTAATTTGTGTAAATTATAAGGTTTCAAATGGCTACTGTTAATAGAACTCTTTCTGAGTAGAACTTTTCCCCTGCTGAGTAAATGGGAGGACTTGTCTGCACCCTGTTGTATCTGAGGTGGGGTTGTTAAGCTACCAGGGTTGTTAAACTTCAAACTGCAGTTTAGCATCCCAGGATTTTGTGCTGCTGCCATTCCCCTACTCGAAGCTGGATACCATTTAATGTTTGTGGCTAATCTGCTCTTAAACCAGCAGTCGTTTGTTCTTCAGACTAAATTTAAATGAAACTCAAGTAATGTGAAAGTGAAGACACTGTGTTGTTCTGTGCACCGTAAAGTTAAGCTGATAGACCTTAAAACCAGTAGTTTTGGCTTGTCCTGCACTTCCATTGGTGGGTTTAAATGTTTTAAATGGTAATTTAGTTTGAGGATGCTGCTGGGTTTGGGGTTATGCACTCTGGAGTGATCTGTCCTGGCACAGCACGAGCCCTTCCCAGCACTTGCTCTGTGAGGAATGGAGAGGGAAGGTGTGATGGGGAGAAGGAAGGTGGTGTGATGGGGAGAGGGAAGGTGGGGTGATGGGGAGAGGGAAGGTGTGATGGGGAGAAGGAAGGTGGGGTGATGGGGAGAGGGAAGGTGGGGTGATGGGGAGAGGGAAGGTGGGGTGATGGGGAGAGGGAAGGTGGGGTGATGGGGAGAGGGAAGGTGGGGTGATGGGGAGAGGGAGTTCCAGGCATGGCCCTTGGCAGGTGAGAACTGATCCAACAGTCCGTGTCAGTGCCAGAGCCCTCGCTGTGGCTCAGGTACTCGAAGCAGCAATTGTCCAGGATAATTTCTGCTTCAACTCTGGTACTGTTTGCATTGATTTTAACAGGAGAATATTTGGCACTCCAAGGTTAATCGTTAGCTCTTCTTTCAGCAGACAGAACACATCCATTCTGTCTCGGTGCCTGGGCTGCAGCAGAGCTGTGTAGGGCAGGTGGCTTAGCCTGCAGCAAGAGCTTGGGGCCATCAGTTGATTCAAGCAGGAGGAGTTAGGCATTTGGGAAGAGAATGCTTAATTCCAAATTATGCTCTGAAAATCAGGTTTCTTGTGGCCCCTTAGAGCTTTCTGCTGGAAAGGGGCCTTATTTTGTGCAGTCTGCCTTCTTAAAAGTAAATCATCAGTCACTGGAAGTTAGGAAAAGGATCTCTTGAATGTGTGGGGATTTTGCATTTTTTCCACCTATTTTATATAACATTCCTTCTGCATGGTGTTTGGGAGCTGAAATACCACTTGCACAATTCCAAGGAATAACTTCTGAAGAAAACTAATTATACTATTTCCCACAGCAATGCTTAATATGCAAAGATTGCTTCTAAATCTGCTTTCCAGGTCATCCCTCTTTTCTTCACACTTCCATTTTGACTTTCAATGAGGTAATTTCACCCTTAAGCTCATTAGTTTCCATAGGAAATGAATTATAAAAAATGCTAAGTGTGCCATATGAGGTTTAACATCAAAGACATTTCGAGACAGACCATGAATATATGTTGAAGCTATATTTGGTCTCTGTTGGGTATTCTTTTCAGTGCTGCTGAGTTTCACTTGCTTTCGTTAGGTAAGTGTTGGCTTAAGAATTACCTTTTTTTTTTTTTCCCCTTGCAATCCAAATTAATCTTTAATTGTTTAGAATAAAATCTACTGACTGGGCTATTTGAGCCAAATGTGTTTTGTTAGTGCCCATGTGCTGCCCTCATGAGAAAAAAAACCAAAGGAGTTTTGAGTAGGAAGCTTTGTAAGCAACTGCTCTTAAAGAAAAGTTAATTTTCTGAAAGGAAACCTCAGTTCATATTTTGCTAAATCCCTGGAGCGATTGCCTAGCATATTCCAAAACAATTAATTAAAACAAACAAAAGGTGAACACTGTGCAAGCAGAGTTTTACTGAAAAGAATACTTCTTTTGTTAGCTCCATAGCATTTTTGTGGCATTTTGTCCCCGTGCATTTGTGACTGAAATGATTTCCCTGCTCTTCAGTGAGTGTTTAGCGTGTTTATCCCATTTGCTGCTCGGTGTCAATGTGCAGAATAGCTCAGCAAGCTGACTGCCCTGCACAAAGCCAAAACTGCATCTGAGCCCATCCACGAGGGGTGAGGATTTCTGTCATCACAAGTGGCAGCAGAGCTCTCCCAAGTAATGATAGCTGTTAGGAACAAAATAAATGCCGTAAGTAATACTATTTATAAACTAATCCCAGGCAATATTTGCAGCTGAGAGTATCAGAGCACTTTATTCCACCTGGAGCTTTCAGAAGGTCTTAACTTTGCACTGTGACTTCCTTGAAGAGTTTTGGGTGGGAGCTGTTTGTGTTCCTGGGTGGGGAGAAAAACACGAGAACACTTCAAACCAGTTGCTTTAGCTGCGAGAGGCAGAAAATATTTTATACATTCTTTGGAATGTACAAAATAAAACACAAGTACCTCTTTAGCAGTTGTGATCTGCCAAAGGAAAAAAATAACAAAACAAAAACCAAACAACAAACTTCAAAAGGCAAATCAGGAGCTGGAGTGTCCCCTGGGGGCTCTCTCCAGGGCTGACCTGGCAGGGGGGGTCTCTGTGTACCTGCAGCAGCTGCAGGTGCTTCAGCATCCTCTGAGGACAGGCAGCATCGTTCAATAGTGCACATTTATCAGGAAAGGGCCTCCCTGCACGTGTTTCTGTGCACAGTCACAGGGTGTCTGGGGGCTCTGAAGGGTCTGTGCAGGGTTCAGACAAGCAGGATATGAGAGGAAATGCCAACCCCAGGGAGCCCCCCCGGCAGCAATCTGCCCCTGCTTAGCAAAATCTGCTCTGTGGTTGCACAACAGGTAGGAGGGGAGGTCAGTGTAAACAACCACCCCGTCTGAAATCTGGCCTAGGGGCTGAGGAGAAGCTGAGAAAAGGTCTAATCCTCCAGTGTTTGCTTCTCTGCTCCTTCCAGCACAGCTGCTGTCCTGGGGTACCCCACTCTGAGCCACTGCCCAGACACTGCAGTCTCTCAGCAAAATAAACAAAGTAAGTGTTGTTACACCGTGCAAATGAATAGTTTAACATGCTTTTATTGAAAAAGCCACTTTTCCCAGCCCTTCAAATGTAACTATTGCCAATAACTGAGCACAAGTACTTTTCAAAGGTAGATTTTAGTACTTCGGTCTTTAGAAATGTAAGAAGTAACAGAACATGGACTCTGAATTACAATGTGTATATGAATTTAACGCAGTGGAAGTTATTGTTAGAGTGATGAAGACTTCTAAATATTTTGAAAATTATAAATATATTAACTCTTCCCTTTGAATCAAGTAGCATTAATTTAAACAACAAAAAATTCCCTACAAAAAGAAGCAACCAACGTGGAGCCAGACTTTTGCACTTCAAAACTACTCAACACAGCCTGGTAGTAATAGATGCAGAGATTTGTTTGCTGTTCATGTTTGAGTCAACTGCTGAAGGGCAAATGTGTTTTTGCTTCCACTACTGCGAGGCTTTTATGTCTGTGTAGACATGTAAACACACACACAAAATATAAGGCAAAACCTACTTGTGCTGCATATCTCAGACATCAACAGGTGGCAAGTGGAAGCTGTAATAGCAGGTGAAATCATAAATAACTCAGTTAAATATTTCAGGAATCAGCCTTAATGCCTTCACGTAGAGGGATTAAGATAACTGGGTGCACCCTGTGGCCGAGGCAGGGGGAGACTCGTGGAAGATTTCTTTCTGACACCTGTTTTGTGACATACTATTGCTTTAGAACAATGTGCTGTGTCAGCCACAAAATACAGCTTCAGGGGGAATTTTTTTTTCATTTAAGAAAGCAAAATAATTCTAAATTGTGGGCCAAACATGCAGGATTCTTGCAGAGATGGGACAATATCACCAGGAGGCAATTGAAACACTGATGGGGTTATTAAAGGCAATGAGACTAGCAGGCTTCCCTTTGGTTCAGTGTTCCATGGAGTGCCCTGGCTTTGTGCTCAGGGAGGTACAGCCACTTAATTTCCAAAGAAAGCACTCGAAGTTTGCCCCACTTAATTTTGTCTTTTTAAGTCTTGCCTGCTAAAGGAAGGGAAATGGTTCTGCAGTCAGTGTGCATTACCAGCAATAAATAGCTGGTGGATATAGGATCAGAGCAGCTGCAAACATCCCAGGGTTGGATGCTGAAGACTATTCCTAGTATTTCAGTGTTTTTGTACACATGCTCCTGTTGCCATGAGGAGTCACTGAATGGAGTGGACTGAGGTGTTCTAAGCCTATGTGGATCTAACAAAGATAAAGCTACATCAGACTTTTATAGAACAAGCATCTGGTGTTGGGTGGCTCAGCTTGTCTGTGCACTCCTCTAAAGAGTTAGGCTATGAGCTAATCATGGTCTTTAATAACAGAGCTGCTAATGCTTGGTAAGTGTTGTGCTAGAGTGCAGAAGTCATGAAATGCTTAAAATGAAGTTTACAGAACTGTATGCAAACATGCATGATTGAATTCTTCCCCTTGGATTGTACAGGCATAGCTATAAACAGAAGTCAGCTCAGAGCTCCCAACAGAAAGACTCAATGACACCACAGGGACAGGGGACTGATTTCCATTTTGGATACAAACCACGGTGTGACCGTCCCAGATGACTTTCATTCCTACTCCAGAGAAGGGTTTCTGCAGCCTGAAGTACCTTTTCAGAGGATGCTTTCTTGTACAAACCACATCAAGATGCCATGCAGAAGAACAGAGAGGAGGTCAGTGAGCCCAAGGGACGATGGCACCTGTGCTGTGCTGTGGTTTGCATCCTCATCATCTCAGTCCCACCGTGTGGGAAGCAAAGACTGCTCTTAACAAAGCTGCATCCACTTGTGACTGCCACACTCAGCTGCTTGGCACAGCTTCTGCTCTGGTCAAGTCCCTGTTCCCTCTGTTTTGGTGAACTGATGTTCCAGCCTTTCCAGGGGCATCACTGGACCGAAGCTTGGCACAGTGTGGGAGCAGCCGGGGGCTCACAGTTCTCTGAGGGCTCAGCAGTGTTGGCATCGACACCTGCTGAGCTCTGCTGGTCCCTGGAGGAGCCGGGGGCCTTCGTGTGAGCTTTGTACAAAGCAGGAGATTTTGCCCAGAGGGGAAGGTTTGATGTGAGATGGGTAGAACTGTTCCCCTCAGCAGTCAGAGCCAGGGGCTGTTTGTCTGGCACAGCACACACAGCGCTTGGCTCGGCCAGGTCTCCACATGGACTGAGATGTTCTGCGAGGACCAGAGGCTGCTGATCATCCCCTTCCTCGGAAATAACAAAAACAGGTTTGTTTTTATCTGTTTCTACCAGAAGCTCCTTTGTTTTCGAACCATTGACCAAGTTGATTTTCAGTGGGTTGGAGCTCTCTAGAAGATTTTTGGGGCTTTGGCTGTTGACTGGAGATGCTGCCCCCAGGTGTCTTGAGGGATCCAGGGACCTCACAGGTTTGCTGTCAGGGGAACTGGCTAAAAATCCAAAATAAGGGTTCCCAAATCTGGATTTCTTCAAATTGCAGGAGGTGAGCTTCCTCTGCCTTTGTGCAGACTGGGTGAGGGGGTAGGAGGCATTACTGACAGATGAATCAGAGTAAATGGTCTCTGATGCTCCCTCTATCTCGATGGCTGAGATTACCTTTCTGGTTGGGACACCTTGGGATCTTGCAGCTGTAGAAAAACCCTGCACAAAATAGCACCAAATTAGAAACCTTGATCCCAAGGGAACTAAAAGTTAAAATTCCTGGTTGTGTTAGAGGTAAGATGCACTCTTTAGCAAAAACCTGTGTTATTACCTTAAAAAGGAAGAAACATCCCCTATTAGCTTTGTAACAAGGTGTTGGTTTGATGGTCACAATCAGTGAGACCTCGATGTCCCTGCCACACCTATGGGCTCTTGCAGTGCAATAATAATACATCAATTACAGTAAATTTAAGGCCTAACCAGGAGAAAAGGCACAAATCAGAACACTCAATGAGATGATCTTGCCTGAAGGCATTTTTAAATGTTTTTTTGGGACTGGGGAAATTTCGTAACCAGGTGGTGACTGCTGGAAAACGCAGCTTCTAAACGTTTCAGTGGCTAAATTACAGTACAGTCAGGCAAAAGAATTTCCCAGCCATCAAGGAAGACAGACTGAAACGTGTGTGGGATTGCAGGGTGCAGGGGCAGAGCTGTGGCCAAGAGGAAAAGGTGTCCCAGCAGCAGCAGCTCCTGGGGCTCAGGCCCCGAGCCCCCCGCCCTCCCCTCCCTGCGGGACTCACACTGCTGTCAACCAGCTTGGTGAAGGGACTGCTGGTGGTCCAGCTGCGCCACTTCTTCTGCAGCTGCGGGATGGGGGCCAGGAGGTCGTGGAAGGTGCGGGCGCTCCAGGTGCGCTGCCGGGGACAGGGATTGTCCAGCGGGACCTGGCCCTTCTGGGCGGCTCCTGCGGCCGCGGGCTGCGAGCTCAGCCACTCCGACACCGAGCCCGGGCTCGTCACGCTCCTTTTCAGGTTTTTGTCCTGACAAGAGTGAAGAAAGGTCATTTACAGCGCCTTTCATCCAGATGTTTTTAAAACACTTCAAAAAATGGTGATTTACTGAGTCGTTCTTGGAGGACTCGGGAATGCAACTTCTCCTCATTGCTCTTGCTGGCGTCCCTGGAGCAAAGCTGCACCTTCCTTCCCCCATTCTGGGTTTAACACTGGGAAATTTCAGTTGTGGAAGCGATCATACCACTCTCACTGACCAAACACGTGCAGTACCTACAGCTCAGTTTTACTGGAGATACATGGCAGATCAAACTTCTCTGTGTAAAACATCATCCTTCCACCCAGCTTGGCTCTTGGGAGAGACTTTAGGGGGGAAGGGGCCTGCTGAAGGAAATACAGAAGCAAGAAACAGGAGAATCAGGAGTCTGAAAAATGCACATTTTTCTGACTGAAGTAGTGCTCTTTATTCTATGAGAAGGAAGAATTAAGAAAAATAATTAAAAATAAACGGAATAATCTGTTCTCGGTGTCTGTGGTGAACAGAACAACAAGCACAGGGGCTGGATGGGAGCCAAGGAGATTTTCATTTCGCATAAAAAATGCTCTTCAGGTGGACAACGTGCTTTAGGAGTAGAACAAGACATCCAGACAGGTGTAAAATTGTCATCATCAGAGGGTGAGACCACATTAAACCTTGTCACCAGCCCTGTGCATAAGCAGAGCTGATCAGGCATGAGAATGAACTATAGACAAAAATCTCTTCCATACTTTATAAGTTCTGATGTTGCACTTAAAATCACAGGTTTTGTCCTTAATATCGATATGGGTTTAAAGTTAAAGAATCCCTGACAGTCCTATGAATTTCCTTTCATTCTTCTCTAATACTTCACCTGTTATTTATATAAGCCTCCTGTTACACAACTCCATAGATATTTTAAATTTTCAGCTGTGCAGATACGGTTGTCATGAGAAGAATGCCAAATCCACATTCCCAAAGTTTACACAGTCCTTAAAAAGGGTCTGAAACAAATCCCACACTGTCCTGGATTTAAAAGTTCTGAGAAACCAGAAACTTGTGATTTGTTATTTCTGAGAAACTGAATCTTTCAAGTTTCTGCAAATCAAAGAAACTATTTAGTGAAAATGTCATACTGGAAATGGATGGGCAGAGAGGCAAGAAATTAACTACTACAGTAGAAAAAAACTCAGTAGGAAGCCAGGAGAGGTGTCAGGCTCTGGATGAGTTTGTTTCAATATTAAGCTCCTAGTCTCAGATTTGGTTAAAGCAACAATATTTATAAATTTATAAGCCAGCTGTCTTCTCCTCAAAAGTTCCTTCAGGCTGTCTTAGGATTTATTATTCTAATATGACTATAAATACCTCCGAATTGATGTAAAACTTAGCCACCGGTTTGAGATAGATATACTGGAAGTATCTGTGAAGATGAATAATGTATTTTCTACATTTTTGAAAATGTTTTGGCAGAGAAATGATTCTTAAGCCTCCATGATCATTCTCTTTACTCAGACCTCTGCATCTGAAACTTGCAGTGTCTGATCAGAAGTCAGAGATCACAGTCACAGGTTGGCCAAAGGCTGAACGATGCCTGAAAACAAACGGGATTTACAAAGCCATGATTTTGGGAAGCCATCCCAAAGCCATCCTGCTTTGGATGTGTCCTCTCACTAGCCACACACAGAGACACAGGTTTTTAATGACAGCTCCTTCTCTCTTGCTTTGCCTAGGGGAGCATTTTGGGTGAGGTGAGTCTGCTGGCTCTGCATCTCACACATCTCTTCACAGGAGGAGAACTGCAGGAGGATCCCTGCCAAGAAACGGGCTCTGCTCCAGCGGATAAACTCATCCCACTTCCCTAGTGCTGGGCCAGCTCTGCACCATACCCTCTGCAGGGCTCAGGAGCTGGCTGGCCAGCTGCATTTTACACCCTAACAACACACATTGAAAAATTAAACTGTACACATGTTTAACATGCAGGAACCCTGAGGATCAAGTGGCCCCATGAGCTCCCTTTGAGAGCAGGTTTGTCTTTAGCCAGCTGTGCCTGATTTCCACCCCCTGCAGATGATGGTCATCAGCTGTGGGGAGAGACCCAGAGCTTTCAAAGAGGCCCTGCCAGGCTTCCTGGCTTGGTTTTCTGCTCGTTGAGGACGTTGGTTGGGAGTATTGACTCACTTGTGTGCAGCATGGACAGCACCGAGGAGGAGATGCCTTCTGAGTTAATGATAAGGTAAGTCACTTTTATTCTTGGGTTACCTTCACTGTTTTAGTACCAAGCTCTTTCATTATTGTGGGGTTTTTTTAATATATAAATCTCCTCTGAAGATGCTTGCAGAAGTGATGGCAGAATAGAAATGTGGATTATAAGTGTATTGGTTCCTTCTGACCAGAGTGGGGAACAGAGGCAGCAGGGAGGGTTTCCCTCTGCCCAGAAGCTGTGTGTGGATGTGACTGCCAGCAGGTGAAGCTCTGCCCTGGACAGAGGGACCAGAGAGTTCAGGTGCTCAGGGGTGCCCAGTTTGGGTACAGCTCTCAGTGCTCTGCTCCACAGAAGGGGAATGTTTAGGCAAGGGAAGGCACCAGAGCTGCTTTCCCTTCTTTCTCTCTTCCTGTTAATCACTGTGGCCAAGTGGAGGAAAAGCTCAGCACGTGTCTTACACTGGGGTAGGAAAATCCTGAGCAGCCTGGCCTCCTGGCTAACTTCCTAATCAAGTGCAGGGATACAGAATGCTTTTGTTTTGTAAACTGTGACAGAAGTATTACCCAGACTGTCCTGGGCATGTGAGTTCCTTGTGCTGCTTGTTTATCCTCTTGTGGGAAAAAGAGAGGGCACTGGAGAAGAGAACATTGACCTGGGAAAGGCTTTGAGCACACACTTGTAATGGATGTGCCCCCTCTGCACTCCCTCAAGGCTGAAGAGGTGACAGCCAGACCTGAGGCTTCTGAGCCATCATCTGTTCCTAAACAAATAAAGGACCAGGAGTGCAGGGGAAAGAGCTAAAATAAGAACTTGCAGAATTGATTCGGGTTTTGTCTGAGTTTGAAAGGGCTCCAGTGCTTTCACTTGAAGCACTTGATTTTTTTTGTAGCCTACACTGCTAATTTTCACATCAGCCTGATGAGACAGGTAATTTTCTGCCAAGCTGAGGAGCTGAGTTCCTTCCCTGATCTCTTGGGAGTGGTGGGCAGGAGCAGGTTTGACTCTCAGGTCTTTAAGCTGCTACAGGTGATATTTTTAATGGAAATCATCTTTGCCAAATAACATATTTCAGAGGGCTTGTTCTACTGCCTGTTGGCAGACATCTGCATTATTGGCTATCAGATTCAGGGTAGATTTCTGTACTTTCTCTTCCCAAAATTGGGAATACACTGGCTTGGGGGATCCCAGCCCACATCATTGGATGGCAGCTCAGCTTGAGGGTTGGGAGAACTGCCCGGCTCAGTCACTGCCCTTCTCACAAAGTGGGTCTTGGTCGTAAATGGACAGAAATGACAGGTGCTGCCCAGGAGGGACATGCTGTGTCTTGCTAGAGATGCTAGAGAGCATTCCTACCTGTATTCTGTAGGTGGTAAAGCTCAGCCCACTGGCCCCAGGCCCAGCAGAAATGATGAACACTTCATCGCTGCCGGTCTCGGTGGTCACTGCGGAGATGGAGGAGGGCACGTCTGGGTCGGTGTCCTGAGGGGACCGTTCTGTGCTGCCCCTGCAGGAGGGCACTGACAAAGGAGGAAAATCAATGCAGGCTGCTTGCAAGAGTCCAAAACATCTGTTTCCATCTCCTCTGTGACAAACACTCCTCCCTCCCTCGACAGTCTGGAGCAGGCTTTGGCTGCCTGTCACACCAGCCAGAACAAAATTCAAGCCAACAGTTTGTTCTCCTGAAACTGCAAGCTTTTAAAAACAAAGGAGGAGAGGAGGAACACCCTTGGATCTGCTTTCTAATAAAGACAGGGGTGAACTGAAATCCTTTGTGTTAAATACACAAGGTTGTGCTGCAGATCAGAAACCTGCAGCCTTCTCAGCTCATCTTTTATTTGTATTTACTCATACCTGCTGATATTGGGAGCTGTGCTTTTTGGTTGAACCCTAGTGCTGCTGCTCCTCCAGGCAGCTGATGCTCCAGGGACTGCCATGGGGTGTGTGCACGTGTCCCCAGGCCTGTCATCTGGGCAAGGATAGGAGAACTCTGGTCACAGCTCCTCAGTGACTTTTCCAAAGAAGGAGTTGGGGAAGCTGTCATGGCTGGGAGCACAGAGTTAGCTGTTGATCAAGATACCCTTGTGAGAGCTGTGTGTCTGGTGGCTGATAGGGAACACTGATGGTGTGTCACAACAGAACATGAAGTTGCTCCCTGTTGGCCTCCCCAGCCACGAGGGGCACTGGTACAGTTCATGTGTTGTGACTCACCATTGCAGCAAGTGACATTGTCTGCAGCTCTGGCTGGGGTGCCCTTCTCTGGGAACCCCCAGTGAGGTGGATGTCACCTAAAGCAGATCCACAAAGACCCACAGGAGCAGTGAGCTCAGGAGTGACAATCAGAGCCCCTTGGAGCGCTGTCAACCCCATCCTGTCTGGACAAGGTTAGGCACAGGGCAGGTGAAACTCTGCCACAGTTCCTGGACCTGTGGCAGCCTGAACCCAACATCTTTGCTCTGCTAACCCAGTGTCTCTGCCACGCCATGTGCTGTCACAGCCTGTGTTGGCAGCACGCTGGAGCTGCGCTCGTGTGCGCTCCTTGCCAGGGGAATCACCCTCCCAGGCGGGGGAGAGCAGCAAGGGAGAGCCCCCACAACAAAGGCTTTCTGCTGTGGAGCAGCTCTCCAGCTGTGCATGGGCGAGATGGAGAGGAGGAGTGCAAGGAAGGAACTATCTCATTAAGTGGCCCAGGGCTGCGGGTGCCCTGACCCGGCCCGGCCGCTGCCCGCGCTTACCCGCCTGCTCCCGGCTGACAGAGTGGTTGTTGTTTTCATTCTCCCGGCTTGGCACCACCAGCTGGAGCTCATTGATATCGCCGGTGGAGTTCTGGATCCTGTTCTACAACTCAGAACACGCCCCAGTAAACATGGTCAGATAAACAGTGCAACAGCCAATGTGAAAGAGAGAAAGAGAAATTGCTGAAGCCATGAGCACTAACCTCCTGGGCACTGCATGCGTTGGACCAGCTCCTTTTGGGGCACGTTCTCTGCCTGGAAAGGAGAGACAGCGACAACAACAACAAGCCCACAAGTGAGTTAAAGGTCCCACGGGAAGGTCTCGGCCGTGCAAGGGGTACCCAGCAGGTTGTGAGCTCTCCTACCTACAGGAGCAGCCAAAATACTTGCCAAGACTAAGGAGGCAAAACCTGTAAACCAGGGGAGAAAATTATATGCTTCTGTGGTGGGGAACCAGCTGAAGAAGAGAAGAACCTGTCATCTTCTTCCTGTGATCACTGCAAAAGCAGGGACAGAGCTCAGACCTCTGCCAAGTCCCAGCAGGTTCCCCCCACCAGCTGTTCTTCCCCATCAGTAACGAAATAGCGGGGCTGAGATCCTGCCTGGGTCTGGGCAGTGGCACCGTTCTGATCCTGGTAGACAGCACAGTTCATCTGCAGAGCTAATTCTGCCTGCTGGGCTATATTTAGCAAGCAGAGAGCATCAGATGCTGCCCACTCGTGTGACCGTTCCACTGAGGCAGATCGTGGTGGGGTGGGAGTGCCCTTGGCTGAAGGGAGGCACAGGCACGTTCTTAACCTTTCTTTCACATTCTTTGTAAAGCTGAGATCATGAAACAACTCGTGCTAGTGACTTTTGGATGGATAAGACTTAAAGATACCCTAAGGCAAGACTGGCACTGATGAATGTTGTGACTGAGGCAAGTGTGTCCTGCCTTTGTGTTCAGTGGTTCCCCGTGGGACAGTAGGCACATGGGAGCATTAAGGCACTGATCAGATGGGATGTCACCAGTGTTACTGTTTCCCTGCTGTCTGTGCTGCTGGCTGTTGTGCTTCTTGTTGTGAGGTTTGGTTTGTTTTAAAGCATTTAATCTCCTCCATGCAAGTGTTTTTGGTAGTTATGAACTGAAGCCAAGATGTCAAGTTTTCAGTCACCATTTCATTCCTGTCTGTTTTTAAGAATAGGGGCTCAGGGACCACCTAAGGAGGTTGGCTGGGAGCCACTGGCTGCTCCATCTCGGGCATGATGGGTTTCATTCCTTCACCGTGTCATTGGACCTCTTAAAAAATGCTCATTGACTGACAAGTGAATTGAGGGAGAAAAAACCCACACACTACTCCTGGTGAATGCAGAGAGGACCACAGAAAGAAGAGGAGAGCAAGTTGGCACTTGGGAATTTAATCCAGAGGAGATCCAGACAGATAGCTGTTACTCCAGGAGGCACAGCCCCTGCTTGGGCTTCTCAGGGAAACTCAAGGCTAAAGCAGGGAAGGCTCTTCTTCAATGCACTGATTCAGGAAGGGGGAGCAGGGAAAGGCTCCCAAGTAGGAGGAGTGTTGCCTTATCAAGCAAGACCAAACAACAGAGGAAATATTTCAGGCCAGAAAATGTGTATGTCAATATTCAACACACACACCCACCCCCAGAAGCTCTTTTTGGGCACCAGAATCATTTCAGCAGGAGTGACCTGGCCAAGAACACCCCAAGAAAATGATTTATTGTGGTGGTCAAGGCGTTCAAGTAGATGATGGAGAAGTTCAAGGAGAACTGTGTAATTCCCCTGTTTGTCCACATGGCAGTATTTTTTTTTTTTATTATCTTCCTTTCCTCCCAGCTCTTCCCTGTCAAAACACACAGAAAAATTTAAACTATGGATAGACAGGGCAAGTTCTGCCTTAAGAAACTGGAATACCTGACATTCTTGGCTCCTTCCCTTGCTGTTCTTTATAAATTTAGCAGACACCATAACTACCTTGAAATCCACTCTGCAGTTTGGCAGCATGAACCAAAGGCAGAGAAAGGTGCCCCCAGCAAAGATGTTTCCTGTGTGAGGATGGTGGAATATGAGAGAGAGTCCTGTTCTTCACAAAGTTTAAATTAGGATTGAAAAATGGTACCTGGCTGAAAGAGCACTGTTTGAATTTTTCTTCCCTCATCACGCTTTGGGTACTGAGAGTCTGATTTTCACTGAACAATTTGATTTACTGCTAAAAACCAACACAGAGATGCTCTGGTTTGCAGGGCTGGAGATGTTTCTTTAGCTCATTCTCCAGCTGGACTGCACCTCTGTGGTCCACTGAGGACCTCTCCACCAAGGAGATCAGAGATTTGGATCAGTGCACAGCTCATGAGTATAAACCAGCCAATGTGAAAACAGACCAGTTTCCATCATTTAAAAGAAAATGTAATTAAAAAGTTGCTTTGTGAAAAGGCAGCTCCAGGCAGGTGTAGTTGTCAGAGGTGTCTAACTAAACCAGTGTGATGTGCAGAGGAGAGAAAGGGAGGCCACAGCCCCAGCAGGCAGCAAGGGGTATCTGCACAAGGGGAGCAGAGGAAAGGTCTGCTTTTAGCCCAGAAGTGCCGAGGATGCTCTAGGAGGACACTCCATGACAAAGGCACGTTGCCATCCTCAGGTGACAGAGGGTGGCAGGCAGTGACTGGCAGGGCAGGCTGTGCAGGGAGCGAGGGCAGCACGTGATGGTCGATGAAATCGCTGCACCCCGAGGGTTGTGAGTGGGAACAGGTCCTGTGCAGATGCAAAAGGCAGCTGCAATCCATGGGTTGCAACCACAGAGCAAGAGTTTGACTGCATGGGACAGGATTAGGACTAAATAAGGTGGACATATCTGTTGTTCCTGGGGCTTGGGAAAGAAAATAAAAAATACCCCATTACTCGAGCCAGGCCTCATGGCCAAAAGTAATTAGAATTATTGGCCAACTAACAAGTGAAGCTTTCATTCCTTCCCCAAGTAGCAAACAAAAGCTGCAGTGTGGCAGAGACTTGGAGTTTCCCCAGAGAGCTTTGCCCTGGCTGAATGCAATGAGCCCCAGCAGATACTGCTGACGACTTGGTGCATGGAGTGGCAATGGATGCCAAGCCCATCCCAGGCCATTTCTACTCCTGGCAAGGCAGAGCCTGCTACTTTTAGCTGAGCAAGAGCAGCAGATAGAAATGGGGAACAAAACAACAAAAAAAAATCAACAGCTAAACCTGGTACCAGAGGAACAAATCGAGTATGAAGAGAAAAGAAAGTGGAAGGCAAGTTTACAATGCCAAGAGCTTCCAGGTTGCTGTTGGCATGGTCTGCAGTGGCACAGCCCGGCCAGGACGAGTGTCACTGTGCCTCAGGGAGCTGCTCCCACTTCTGACTGTGCTGCCCTGCTAAAACATTGCCATTTCCCCCCTCAGCCCACCCCTTGCTGCACCTGACATTTCCTGCAGGGAGGACAGGCTGTGGTTAATACACATTTGACACCTGATTATTTAGGGCAAGAAGCACAAAATAGAGCTGGATGGGCTCAGTCTAAGAGGAGTGTCAGTGTGCTTCGTGGTCTCTGCAGTCTTATTCTGCATTAAAAACCCCCAGCTGGGCAAGCTCCAAGCACTGCCAGTGGTTCTGGAGGCAGAGACCAATATCCTCGAAGCAGTTAGCCCAGCAAAGAGGGAACAAAGACTCTTCCAGTGCAACACCAGTGAGGGAACTCAGCACAGGTCATGGCACTGCTTCCACCTGTGTCAGCTTTCACTTTAATGCTTTAAGTCTGACAAGAAATACAGGGGTGTAATCAAGACCTTCCTGGAATAGAATGCAGGGAATTCAGGCAGCTGGGATAGTAAATGCCCTTTCAAGAGGCTAAAGGAGTAGGGATAATCTCTATTTATATCCAGTCAATAGCTGACTGAGGTAGAGATATCTTCATGTAAAAAAATTTAAATAAATCAAAAAGAGTTGCAGAGCAATGAAAAGGCACAAGCACCAGCGTTAAAAGAAGAGAGTCTAATCCTGATCCTGTGCCATAGGGCTCTTGGTAGGGTGTGTTCCCAGAACACATAAACATTTGTGTGTGGGGCTGAAATCATGAGCACTTTTTTCTCTGTTGGTCAGCAAGAGCAGAACATTATTTTGTAAACATCTGACAAGCAAAAAGCCAAGCTGTGAATGAGAGCAGCATGGCCTGACTTTCTGAACAGGCTGTGCACAGCAAACCTCAGCCAGTGGAACCTCAGATTGCCCATGTACTTTTTGGTTGGAATAATACTCTGCTTCATGGATGGTTACAGTGAAATTAAATAGGGGTGTTGGAGCAAGAACAGCCTACTCAACATGTGTATCAGCCCAGACTGCTGCCATAGCGAAGGGAGGCTGTTTCTGTCTCTTTTGAAGATTGGCAAGGGTATAAAAATAAAGTATTTGGTATCTGGAAGACATTTTCCAGCAGGCGTTTTCCTTTAGAGCTGGCAAAAAAAATTGTGGTCTGAACCAGCGTTCTGCAAGCTCTTTGAAAAGGAAAAAGGTTACTTAGATGTGACACATGCAAGTTTAACTCTTACAACTGTGAAGAGCTCAGACTCTGAAGGCAGGAATTTCTTTACATACAGCAAGAGAGGTTATATTGAAGTCTCTCCACAGTGCCCCTGTTCTCTGCTACCCAGTGGGATGCCCATGGTTTGAATTTATTCAGCCAGAGCCAGAAATGCAGCCTCCAGAAGGACAAGGAAAACCAAGTTCCTCTATCAAACCACCCTCAGGGACCAGGAATGTCTGGGCAATCCTGAGACCTTTGGGGTTGGAGGATGCACAGTAAATGGGGGTGCAGGAGGACAGAAGACAGGCCAGCTGGCTCTGGGAAACAAAGGCACTGCCAGTCCCCAGTCAGCACCCTGCCAGGGACAGGGTTTGTTTCAGGTTACCTGATGTGTTCATTGAAATCAAAACATTGGAAAGATGCTGTTTACTTTGACAAAAACCTGGGGAGCTTGGTCTCTGTTTTGAATTTGTTGGAAGGGGAAAAAAAAATAAATCACTGTTTCTACAAAAATGTTTTCACTGGGGAGTTGGAAAGAAAAATGCAAACATATGCTGGGGGGGTGGAGAAGTGTTTTTTGGATAAATATAGAGGAAAGAAACAGATGAAATCAAAGCAGTTGGCTGGAGGGTTATGCTTCTGTGACTGTCTGGGTTTAGCCATTTAACCAGTTAGCACCAGGGCCTGGAAATCAGCAGCCCAGCCTGGCCAGCAGATCACTTGGCTGTATCGTTTGGGGTTACATTTGGGAACAAGGAGAGGCCCTGTGGTGTGGCTCTCAGCCCCTCCCCAGCATCAAAGGGGTGTGCAGATGACTCCTTAGCACACTGAATGCACTGGAGTTGGAATGTCTGCACAGGCTCTTGGATAAAATATGCTACAGACCTGAAAACACTTTTAATCTTTGTAATCTAAGTGGTAATAGTTTGGTTGTTATTTACTTTTCTGCAGAGTGTTAGTGATGGTTAGTTAGAGTCAAACTGGGGTCTCTGAAAAGAGGCAGTGCCTGTCAGCTCAGCCTGCTTGGGATGCTCAGGGAAGGATGATCTTTGCTCATTGACCAGTTATTGTCCCAAAACTGAGGTTCAAAGGCACCACTGCCATGGAAAAGAAAGAATGTCCAGGAAAGTCCTGACCTTTCAGGTATTTCTGCTGGAAAAAGGAAATAAATTTGAGGTACAGGAGCTTTAGAAATAGGAAAGAAAAGTGAGGAGCCTGGGGCAGGAGCAGTGACCAGCACTGACCTCCTCTGTACCCACATACTTTACTCCACTGGAGGGACAGCAAACATTAGCAGAGCAGGGGAAACACAACTGTTTTCTGGTGGTTTTCCTGGGGATTATATCAAGGGCTTCAAAGGCTCTGACACACATCACCTTACCTGCAAACTATGCAGAGGGCAGAGAGCAAAGCAAGCACAAAGACAACGATCCCAGTTCCAGTTGCCAGCAGCATCATGTTCTCCTTCCTCTCCTGCCTCACAGCATCCACAGCGCTGGGCTCTGTGATGTTCCTGTACTCGAAGAGCATTGCGAAGCCCCGGCCCCGGTCCGTGGTGGTGATCAGCTCCATGATCACCTCGACCATTTCCAGAGAGGAACCAAAGACCATGGTCTTGTTTAAAGGGGAATTTGGCCCACAGAAGCGAGAGGAAAAGGTGATGAGATCAGAAACATAGAGTACATCATGGGGACAGATATCCACTGCTGGCTGGGGGCTGGAGGAGGTTTCCACGGGCAGTGCTGTTGAGGGAAGAGTCCAGCTCTCTACTGGAACTTCACCTCTCTCACTAGCAGCAGCTAGGTGGGCAAGCAAGATTTTCCCTTCCAGATCATCTCCCCTTTCCAGGCCACTGGTGTTCTCCCTCTGCACTGTGGCACCACCAGCCACTGGGAACGGCAGCTCCTCTGCTTGAGCCTTGGTAGTCACTTTGGGTTCCTTCATCTGCTTCGACTGGTTTTCTTCAGATGCTTGTTTGGCTTCTTCTTTTTTTGAGGTGATTCCTGGAAGTTCATCCAGGTGACTGGCAAGGTCCTTTGTCTGCTCTCTGGTGCTGCTCAGATTCTGAGCCACCTTTGACATCCAGGTCTGCAGAGAGGGTTTTGTGGTATGGAGAGAAAAGTCCAGGCTTCCCTCAACAGAAGGCACATCACTATTTCCTGTTGTAGTGGGGGCTGAAGAGCCATCCCAGGGGGTTGGAGTTTCACCAGAGCTCTCAAAAATGTCGAAGTCAAAGATTTCCAAGATGAGGTGGGTTCTCATGGGAATGAAAAACTGCCAAATGCAGTGTATCCCTGGGTAGTAGTTGTTTGGAAATCCTGGTGATAAAATCAGACCTCTTTCCATCGACTGCACCACTGCACCACAGGAATAATACACCTGGGAAATAAAACAAATAATCTTACAGATTGCCAGAGATTACCCATGGGATGCAGTCTGCTAGACCTCTGGAAGGTCCTGCTCTTTGCTTTCCCTTCAGAGGTAAGACAGCCTCAAGGCAGGGAAATTCATTGAGTTTGTGCAAGTCCAACTCCTACCTTTGTGCAGCATCAATCTGATATGTAAAATATGGAAAGCCACTCTTAGAGACTATGGAAGTGTAGATTGAATGGTCAACCCCCACAGAAATATAACCCACACAAGTAATTCACAGAATTCTCACTTCCTACTACGGATCACTTCTGCTGTTGGCAAATATACAGCTTTTTGACCACACAAATGTGTTGCTCCTAAACAGTTGGTTGTGTGACAAAAATCTCAAGAAGCTAAAGAAAGAATGTGTTACCACAGCATCTCAAGCTCTGTGTTATTTTCATTAGAAAACCATGTTAATGTGAAAAAGAACCTTTGCATTGGTGATTACCCATGATTCACCCATCCAGCTCATCTTCTGTTTCAAGAACGTTCAGCCTTTTCTACTTCAATGAGCAGTAAAATCTGGGTGGTTTTGGTTTGGTAAATTGTCTCTTCTTCAAATTCAACGCCTCTCAAAATAGTGAGAGCGGATAGCAGCTCTCTAGTAAACCAGCAGTCAACATGCATTTTACATAACCCAGCAACAGTTCCACGGGAGATTTGCTGTTCCTTCGTTCTCCAGAGTTAGCCCTTCAGCCCTCGAAGAGGAAGGAAGGTGGCACTGCCCCCCACGCTGCTGCTCCTCTAAAGGTACCCCAGGCTGCTTTGGCACATCCTATTCACAACTGCCTTCTCCCAGAGATGCTCTCAGAGCCTTTTTCCAAGATCCTTTCATGAATCTGCAGAGCACAGAGCCCTGTGCGATGCCTGTGGGCAATTGTTTTGGAGAAGAGGGGAGGGAAAAATCCCAAGTGCTTAGGTCACAAGGGCCTGTCTAGGAGCATGGGTTTACAAGAATTAATTGGAGAAGAAAGGGAATGCTTTGGGTTTGGTGTGGTTTTTTATTGGAAATGATTAGTTGTCTTGGTCTGTTATCTATTTAAACACAAAGGAAGCTTGGCAGCAGAACAAACGAAGCTTATGAAGTCCATATAAAGCCACAAAGATCAAAATGCTCCAGATTTTTTTCCTCTTGGTCCCTCCCCTTGGCTCATATTGAAATGGAAATTAAAAAAAAAAATGCAATGCCAAATGTTAAAAACCCCTAAATAGGAACAAAAAGCCAGACCTGTTCTGAGAGGCACGACCTTTGTTTTCCAGCAGGTGCTGCTCATATTCTGAGGGATTTTGGCATGGATGCAGGATGGCCACAGAAAAGGACCAAAACAGCAGTGTGGCTGGAAATTGTGTTCTTCACATTCAACTTGAAATCCAATATTTGATTTGTAAACAGCGTCGTTGAAATCAAAGCTTATGTTAATTATTGTGGAATAATCTACAGGCTTCTCCTGTAAGGCACCTGGGCTGAACTATGGCTTGAGGTCTCAAGTGGAAAAGAAACCACATTCATCTGCCACATACATATTATTCTCTGTTTGGTGCCTCAGGAGTTCCCCAGCACACAACACAAAAATAAATTAACAGAAATTTAGATATCTTTTCTCTAGGAGGTAAGATTTGGGGGGCTTAGTCTGGATTAGTTAATTCATGGTGAAAATAGCAAAACTTTATGTCAATTGAGGAGGCTACAGATCCTAACATTTAGATCCGTTTACTAATTCACATCCGAATCAGAGATACATTTGTTGCCACTTGGATTTTACTGAAAACTAGCTGGTTTCCAGTGAATATGCTCCTCTTTCCTCAGGGAGAGGGTTGGCTCCTATGCTCAGAAGAGGGGGAAAAGGGATTTTCTGTGACTTCTCTTTTATTCCTTCCTTCCATCCCAGCATGTCAGTGCAGTCTTCCCTTTGTTCCATGCTAATCTTTTGCTCTCACTTTCAAATAAGATATTTGCATAGCAAGAAACAGTAAATAACTCACGTTTCAACCAAAATACATGCCCAGTTTTGCAGCCAGAATGTGCACCAGGACTGCTGCTGTCACAGGGTGCTGTGCCTGGGTGGGGGAGGTATCTTAGAGGACACCACCTCTCTTGCATCCCAAAGACTGTTTATTTTTTAGGTGTATTTATTTCAAAGAAGGGGAAGGGGGACATCCTGTCTTGATATTTGATATTCCTCTATGAGCATAATCTCAGATTCTCTGGCTTGAGACCTGTCCAGTGTAGCTTGTGGTGCATACCCAGAGTGAAAGCTCAGCAGAGGAAACTGGGAATGATGTGCAGAGTTCATAACCCACTCTGCCCTCATTAATGCTTTATGCACATCTCAACTTTAGTGCATTTCTCACATGTATTTCAAGTTTCAGGCAGATTTCAAAATGTCACTTCCACTTCTTTTTAGAAATGAAAGAAGGAATAGAAAGAACTGAGTTTCAAACCGACTGAACATTTCAGAAGTCCTTTCAGGAACAGAGGGGTATTGACTCCCTATCAAAGTCAAAGGACTTTTTGGTCTTTGCTTGAAGTCTGTACCAGACAAATTTAATACTAGAGTAATGAGTGGAGGTGAGCTTAGAAGCTTTTTATGCAGACCTTAGGTCCCTAAAAAAAGTCACTCTGAGGTCAAAATACTTGGTTAGGATCCTGGGATTTTGACGGTAATTATTTTATATTTTGTCCCTTCTGATAAAATAGCCCCACTACATAAAAAAAAGAAAGAACCCCTCAGCAGGAAGATTTTTTTTTTGCTTAATTTAAAAGCCAAAATCCACTGCAGCTGCCTGGTGCCAAAACAGCACTGCAGGCAGTGCATGGGCATTCCACAGCGGCCTTATCCTGTCAGCCTAGGGTGGATCCAGCAGAAGCCACAGGGGTATCAATGAGTTTCTGCACAGAGAAGGATGCAGCCTTGGAATCCAAGATTGTTCAGCCTGGGTGATTAAATTTAACGATCTGAGCTCACTGTAGCATCAGTGGGATGAAAATCCAGCAAGCTTTATTAGGGATCTCTCGCCCCTCCAGAATGAAAAGCATCTTCCGTGCACACACGGGAGTGTTTCCTTCAGAGAGCTGGCAATGCCTCCAGGTGCCTCACGGGCTCCTCCACATTTACTCTGCCCCAGGGACCTCTCTGAAACTCTGGCTACACCAACATCTTTGCTCAAAACACGGGCAGGGAGGTGGCATCTCAGTTCTTCCCCCTTCTCCCCTCCAGACACGGGAGGTTCATTGCAAGTGAAAGGTCACTCGGACTCCTGAGGACATTTGAGCAGAGCCAGCCACCTGCATGAAATATGAAGTGGCCCAAACATTTAGGCAGAGCAGGAAGAAAATGCTAAACTTAGGATTTTAACAAGCAAATGAGAAGGGAGAAGGGAAAGTTTTCTTTCCACAATCCCATCTTACACAGGAAAAACATAATATAGATAAAAGTCTTGACTTGCTGACATGACTGGAACTGGCTGCAAAGCTTCCAGAAATACAATTCTTGTGGTTCTCAGCAAAAGCCCCAAGTTCTCCTCTCACAGTATTTCCAAGTTAGAGAAGTCTGATCTTTCTGGATGCTCCTCAAATACAGGATCTCAGGAAACGCTATCCCAAGAGTAAGATGTAAAACTCCAGTCTGTTGGTTTACCAGGTGACCACATTTACTTCACTAGCTGACTGATCTAGAGATCAAAGCTGGTAGGACTTTTTTCCAAGCAGAGGACAAGGTTAATCAGAGACTCTAGAAAATTACTGCTATATTTAATTTTGCATTTTCAGCTCATCTTTGCATGCAAGGTTTATTTTCTTTCATTAGCACAAACTAAATTCAGCTGCAGCACATCTAACCTATTTTTTCCACCTGGCAGTACAAGAATTCCTGGAAATGCCTTGGAATCACCATTTCCCTCTTTGCCAAATTGCCTTTGCTGTAAAGCATGAGGAACAAGCAAAGGACAGTCTCTTATGCTGTGTGAGGGCAACTCTTCAAGTATCTCTGCATGACTGAAAGTAGCAGACTTAGCAGTAGATCAGACATGGGATTGACAGAGTGTAACAAAAATTGCTGGCACTTTGCTTAGTTATTAGGAGAGAGTTTTCCCTGTCTCCTCTTTTTCGGTCTTTAATGTGATTCTTTTCAGATTTATCTCAAAATAATGCCATCACTTATGAGAGCATCCTGCTTGCTGAGGATCCCAGTATCCCTGTCCCAGCACAACCCCACCTCCCTGCCCTCACTCCTGTACTCTCCTTGCTCCCTGAGTCATTCCCATAAACAAGCTCTGAGCAGGGTTCAGAGGGGACTCTGAAGCTGGGCCAAGCACACATTTGCTTTTAATACATTTATGGTACCAGAGCCTGTGCACTCGTGTTTTGAAACAGGGATCTAACACTTATTGGAGTGAGTGCAACCTGCTGGATTTCAGCAAACCCAAACCCACATTTTTGAACAGATGCTCTGTTATTTCAGTGGTGGGCAGCAGCAGTTCCACCACACGAAAGTGATGCTGGATGTGACATTTCCAGTCTGTAAATTCCATTTCCAGGAGACCGACTTTTCTTATATTCTTTCTTGGCACACGTTAGACAGCTTCACAGGGCCCTGTTTTCACACTTATCTCCACTTTTCTATTGCTTTTTTTATTGATTTTCAGGGCAATTGAAGAGAACAAATAAGCAGGTAGGAAGGGGACTGTGAATGCTTGTTACTGCAGGAGACAAGGAAAATAAAAATACAGTTAGAAGAGCAGAGCAGGGAAGTGGGAATGCAGTTCAGCAATTAGAGCAAAGAATACAAAATCTGAACGAGACTTGAGGACTTGGAGGCCCAAATATGCCTCAGATTTGTGCTGTTCTCTCGTGTTCTTCCCACATGTGGCTGGGCTGCAGCTGAGCCCTGAGCTCGAGCACCACAGCAAGAGTGCTGGGCAGGCACTGCTTTATTTCCCTGCAGAACAGGCAGCATTCTGCTCACTCCCTGGGAAAGAAAGGATAATCAGGGAGGGCAGTAATGTTTGCATACCCTTGGATGGAGGCAAATCAGCCCTGCTAGGATGGGAAGAGGCTGGCAGGGCTCGGGGTATCCTCACCTGCTCTAGGTCTCCGGGGCCATTCCCAGTGGCTGCAGCACTCCCATCCCCTGGGGCAGCTTGCCAAACCGTTAGGCAGGCACGGCCACAACAAATCCCTGGGAATCAAAGCAGCTGCAGGAGAAGTGGCAGGAGAAGGTCAGTGATCTCATTAGTCCAGGAGGCCAGGGCCCCCCAGCCACAGCGAGGTCCCAGCCCCACAGCTGCAGCCTGTTTTGATACCTGGCTCTGGCAGATTGCATAACTGCACCATGAGGTCACCGTCCCTCCTGCTTGATCCTCCCTGAGAACGGGAGGTGGGGAAAAGGGAAATCACAACAAAACAAACCCGGGCACTCCGACAGCAGCAGGCCCAGCCACGCTGCAGCCTCTGTGCAGAACAACAGCCCTCCTCATTTAACTCCAGAGATGCTCGTTCCCAATCAACAAAAAAATGCTTGTTCCCAGCCACACAAGCAGGGGCTGTTCTGCAAACAATCCCCCTTGGAAGAGCCCAGCTTTCCATAGCATGAGCAGCAGTAAATGCACTCCAGGCATACATTGACATTTTGTAGTTGCCTTCGGAGCACCAGGAGGAAAGGCAGCTCTTCTGCTTTTGGGAGGCTCAGGTGAGGAGGAAAAGCAGCCCATCCTTAGCAGGTCAGAGATGCCAACCCACCCTACAGTTATGAGCAGTGGGCAGAATTTTGTGCAGTAGCCACAGACTTATGAGTACCTGATGCACGATTCCTCTGAAAGACAGATCACCCAGCTCTGGGTGCGAGGTTTTACTGGCTAATTTGGCTCACCTTCCTCTGCAGGCAGAAGCCAGAGTTGTTTCCTGCAGAGGGAACTTCAGAGAAATAGTTAGAGATGGTCTTAAAGGCCCTCTGAAAGAATATGTGCCCTCCTTTCAACAAAGGTGGGACTGCAGGAGGCTCACTGCTAACTCAGCTACCTAAAGCCTCCAAATATTGAAAAGAGAATAAACCCATGCTGCTTCTTTCCCCCATATCATAAATAGGCAGAACTTTTTGCTCTCTCCTTTCATTTCTTTAATTAAGATGGAGTTGTATTCACCCTCAGGATGTCCTACAAGTTGCAGCTGTGTGAGTCTTGCTAAGCAGAGTTGTCTCTCTGTATTCTGTTCTTTCTGTGATTTAGATCCTCAGGGCTAGAAATGCTTATGATGAATAGTTTTTCTCTGGGCTTGGCAGTTTATGGGTGCATTTGCTACCTCTCAGTTTCCCAGTTTGAAGCTACCAGCACAGGAGTAAGCCTGGCATTCACTGGTTACCCAGTAGTTGTTGCATGCCAGGGTGCAGATGTGCTTATGAAGTGAGTAAATGTTGGTACAAGTGTGAAAACCAGATAGAAATGCTCTGGAAGAGACCTAGGCCAAGGCACAATTCACTGACACCCAGGTGCTTTTACTGGAAACTAAGGTCTTACTCTGAACTCTTCTCCATCTTTCACTACAGTCCCACATTACAACTTTCATTTCCTTCTTCTCATCTTGGTTCTGAAAGGGACAAAAGCCAGACTGTTTTTCTATCAAATGTTTTAAAAAAATCTATATAAAATAAGCAAACCTAGTGCCTGGAAAGACCCACTTGCCTGGGCAGAGCTCCCTGGGGGACTGTGACTATTCTACCCACAAAGTCGAACTATTTTGAGCAGAAACCTCTCAGAAGGGTCTCACAAGTTTATAGTGCTGTGCTCATGCAACAAGTGCATGTGAGTCACGTCATTCTGAGGGCAGTCTGAACACTGGCTCTCCCCTTTCATCCCAGAATTAGTTGTTATGGCCAAGGAAGCAGGCAGCATGTTTAACATAACATCCACCAGGGAGTGCTGGAATTCCCAACAACAACCAGCCTTGTCTTGCAGACTTTTCAGACTAATCCTTGCAGGGAGAAAAAAAAAGAGCCAGCTCTTGTGACTGGACACTCAGCAGACAAACAGAGATCCTCCAACAAAGATGCAAGATGCCATACCAAATAAGATCCTACATCTATACAAAGCTGCTGTCCACGTTCTAGTTTGTTGGGTTCCTTTTTCAGAAAACACCCTCATTCAAACATAGAAAAAAATGTAAAGCTTTAGAAAGAGAAACAAAGGCATCATTTAGAGTGTCTCCTCAGGCAAATAATCATGAATATGATGGGACCACCGTAAATAAAAGTAAGGCAGTGTAATGAAGAGTTCAAGATGCCATGGCCATTTGCTTCAGGGCTTTAATAGGTCACATAGGTCTTTTCTCCACTAGAGCAAGTTCTCATTAACAAAGTGTACTCAGCACACCATAGAAAAATTAACAGTAAACTATGGGGTTGGTGGGAACTAACAGGGGTGATGAGGCAGTTTCCAGAAGATCAATCTGGTTTTCATTTTCTATAAATTGAACAGGCTAAAGCAGCTCAAATTAAAGAGTAGAAAATGTGGTCAGATTGTTTTCTACTACTTGGTAACCAGATGGTACAACAAAACAAAAGCTACAGCCCTGCAGTAAAAGTTTGCTTGTAGAGTTCAGTATAAAACTCCATTGAGCAAGTTAAGTATGTCCATAGGAATCTGTAAAACTAATGTTCCCAAATTAACTTTCTATAGATCACCTCCCAGATGTGTGGGGAGATTTACATAATGAAATCCATATGCAGCTGAGGTGCCCAAAACTGCTTTGTTCTGCTTTGAAAGTACCAGAAACAGGGGAAAGGAGAACTGAAAAGCAATCCCATGCAGATTTTGCTGGGCACTTCCCGGGAAATAAATCTGGCTCTTTAAAAGCAAACAGAATGCACACATATACATGTAAACTGGCCTGGCAAAAGAAGCAAGCTCTTTGTGCCTGGGTTTCCAGCTCCATGACCCTGTTGTTTCATTCAGACACTTCAGATGTTCCACATGTTGGAAGTCTGTTGTACAGACACCTGGAGGAGGAAACATTCCCCATGTGAAAGCCAAAACCTGCAAACATTCTGTGCTGTCACTGCCCTGCTGCTGAGCTGCTATCCCAGCTCTTTGGGAACCAGCTTGTTGTGTCACTAAATGTCACCAGCAGGTGAGAAGGCATGGATAGTGAGCCTTAAAATGCAAGCAAAGAAAACCCCTCTGCCTTTCATGCAATATTTCTCCAAATGAGCCATTCCTGCAGCTGAGGCTGGCCCTGCAGAGGTCTGTTATGCACTGAGCACTCAGCCTTAGTTCTGGATGGTGTACAAACAGCAGCACTTCTCTCCACCTCCTTCTTCCAGGATTAGTCTCCCCTTGTGCACTTGAAAAGGGAAATTTCCAAGACTCCCCCTTTGCCAGGATTTCAGAGGGCAGGATGCTTGTGAATTTTGCTTTATTACCTACACATAAGGAGAGAGCATGAGGGCACAGCAGGGAGGGCTGGGAGAAAGCAGAAAAAAAGGCATCACAGATACTGCAGACAGAGGAAAAGCTAAGCCCTGGGTTTGTTGTTACAGGGTCCCAACCAGCGAGCAGTTTGTTTTTCCAAATAAATCTGCTTTGCAGACATCCTTTCTTCTTCCCCGTTCAAGTTTCAACCAGGAAACCTGGAATAAGTTACTGTTGATTTTAGAGGCAAATCAAAGTGTTCAGCCTGCTAACCTTGCATTTAAAGTTAGTCTTGATGAGCAACTGCTCGGGGCCCTTGTATTCAAATAGTGAGGTCTCAGATTCACCTGAATGCCCACCCATGCAGGTCCAGGACACTGGAGGAAGTCAAAGGCATGGGCAGCCTGGCCTTCAGGCCTCAGTGCTGAGAGTAAAGGCTCCAAGTTTTCAGTCTAATCCAGAAAAAAAATCCCTTTAAGAAAAACAGTCACTCAAAACAAACCTAAAGCTCGGAGGGGGCTGGATTTCGGCAGAACGAGTGGATTAGATCTCCCTTTGCTAACCCCAAATTAACTGCAGTACAGAGCAGGCACACCCTCCTTGCAGAGGCTGAGCAATCAGCTTTCTGGGATCTGGATCAGGGTGGACTTCCAGAGGCATTTCATCCCAGATGTCCTGTATTCAGGCTGCTGTCCTTACTGTCATCCTTGGCACCTGACCCTACCTACGGTCCTGCTGCTCCTTAAGAGAAAAAAGAAACCCAAACACTTCAGAGACAGATCAGTAAGAGTTTGATGAACTTCTGAAAGTGCTTCTGCAGGGCTGGAGGTGATTCTGAATGGAGGCTTGTGCCAGCCCACTTTGTTTGGCTGGTTTGGTGTTGAAACCTGGCTGCTAATATAAAGAAATGAGAGGAATAAAATACTGGATGGAAATGAGATAGTGCAGCAGGTTATGGCTTGCATGTGGAAATTCTGCTTTTGTTTTTGCCACTTTGAACACCACCCACCCCTGCCTTCTATTGAAGCATAATGGCACTGCCTGTACTCCCCCAGGACCAGGGATTTACCAGAGTTTAATAGTTTCTGTAATTAGGTATTTGTGAAACTCTGAAATCCTCTGATGAAAGGTGCTGTAAAAATATTACCAACTCTTCTACCATGAAAGGGCTCCACCCAAACCAAAATACAGAGGTTGTGCTCAGGGTACATCATTACTAATCCAAGCCAGCAGTACTTAAATCTTGGCCTGATTTAAATCTTCCTGAAGTCCCAGGTGACTTTTGTGAGCTCCAGCAGGGCTCCAACATTTCAAGAAAGGAAATATAGGCAAATTAGCCTTTGCTCCTCTCAGAACTGGAACCTCCTTTTCATTGGGAATGATGTGAGGATATTCAGGATGAACCACAGGCCATTTGCTGCTGAGAGCTGGTAAGAGGAATGCACACCAAAGCAAGGCTGTGCCATGCTCTGCCCCTGCTCCACCCTCCTCCTGCCATGAATTTGTACAAGAGGATCGTTGTTTTGTTTAGTACTTCCCACGCTCAAGGAAGTATCTAAACACCGAGTTGAATATTTATTGTTTACAGTCCTGAGATATCAGTGCATAATAATAATAGTGTGTAATGGGTAGAGTTGCTTTACCAGACCTGATCTAGCTACACTACTGAGGGGTAGCCACTCTCTGGTACCAAATGAGCTCCTTTTTTTTCTGAGGAAAGGGAGGCAGGAAGAAAGAGACCTGAATATTTTACCAGTGCAACAGGATTTGACAGACAGTAAAAAAAAAAAAAAATTAAATTATTTCAGCATTTCCACCCCAAGGATGGTTGGCATCTCTAGAAGCACTGCTCTCTTTTGGCTCCTTCTGCAGAAGGATTATCCCCATTGTTCCAGAAATGCTCTGCCAGGGGTTGTTTCTCTTACCTTGGCTTCTGCTTCCATTGCCAGCCTTGGCAAACGAGAGAATGATGGTTTAGCTCTAAAAACAAAGTGTCCCATGTGCTGTGCAGGACCTGGGGCCAGCCTTGTCCATCTTCTCAGCTTTCAGCTTCTTCAGTGCTTCAGTAATTAGAATTATCAGGGCTAAACCACTGTAGACGTTATTGCTGCTGAGCGGGAAGCCAACAAGGGAGCGCCAGATTTACAGCACTCTGGCCAGACAGGGAATTCAGAAAAAGTTACAAATCATTGCCCAGTCCCAGGGATATGTATTCCAGGATCTTATTTCGCCACAGACTCCACGTGAACTTTAGCCTCTGCAAGAAATCCGCCTGCAATTTTCTAATTTAAATACCAGTCAGACCAGTGGCGGGCTGTAAACTAACATGCATGAAAAATAAGGGTTCAATGACCCAAATCAATTATGTTTTAAGGGCACTGCTCTGGACTCAGTAGGAAATATTTTAAACAGGAAAAAGAACTAAATAGGATCATTCATTGAACTGACCTGGAAATGAGGCAGAAATTTGGTAAATAAGAAGCTCAGTGCAAGCCAGCTTTATGAACCAAATGCAGTGGATTAAAAATACCAAAAAAAACCCCCAAAAAACCCCAAACAAACAAACAAAAAAACCCACAAACAAAAACAAACAAAAAAATGATGTTTCAGACTCCTGGGTGCTGAAGTGAAAAGTGCAATAAAACAAATCAATTCTCATGCCTTCCTTGAGCATAGGCAGTGTAACTCAGTTTACTTCCAGACATTAAAAAAAAAAAAAAAAAAGAAACCAACAGTTTATAGAAACCCTGAAACTGCTTCTTTATTAAAAAAGGACAACCTGTAGGTCTTCTGTATAAAGCAAAAAATAATAATTTAAAGCAAAAACAACTTCTGAAGATGAGAACCAGACACTGTGACTGGATTTTTAAAGCTCATAAGCAGAAGGAAGGGAGAAACAGCTCTTCTGCTTCAGAATATACGAATATAGCTGCTGCCCAGATTGGCCAGACATGCAAAGTGTCCTCACAGTAAACATCTGATCTGCCAAGATGCATTGTAAACACAACAGGATGCAGCTCTGGCAATTAATCAAGATACAAAGAAAATAGGAAAGACTTATCATTTCTCTGCTCCTCCAGCCCAAAGTACTTTCACAAGCAGTGAAGAGATTAACAGCTCTTAAGCTCATTGCAACAGAACTGTCAGGTTCTTTGAAGGTGTCTTATTTGACTTGAGTGGCTTAATTTCTTGAGGCAGAAACACAGCCTGGTGTGCACACACAGTGCTTTACAGTGACTAACAAAGCAAAAGCTACCTGGACCCAAAAATCCCACTGAAGTGTTACTGAAACAACCCCCACACCTGGGAGCAGCTGGGATTGGAACCAGATGTGCAGCACATCTGCTGAGGAACAGGACTGCCGCTAACAAACACCGAGCCACTGGAGGAACGTGCTTTTCCAATCCAGCAATTTTCTGCAAAGCCCTGGTAAAAGTTACGTGTTTTGCCTCCACATCTCTTGAGGCAGAGGCTGACCACGAACAGACCCGTTGTGTGCCAATTTAAAACATTTGAGAACTTCCCTGTCCTCCCGCCCCAATCAGAGGTGCATATTTTGCTGCTCCAGTTGCATAATTTACTGATTCAGCTGCATGCTTGGTTGGTCTGGTAGGAGACTCGTAGAGCAGTTGAGATTCTGGATACATTGCCAACTGTGCAGCGTGCTTTGTTGATCGGGGCCGTAGAATTTAATAGCTGAAATTTCATACACTTTACTAATCAGGCCACATTCTTTGCTAATTGAGGTGCATATTTTAGTAGTTGATTTTTTTTTTAATCTTTCACTGATCTTGGGAAGGATCCTACTTCCTCTGAAACCAGCAGGAATTTTGCCATAGCTCTCACTGGGAACAGGGCTAGGACTTCCACTAGAAGGCCTTGGATTGCTAAGATTTCTTCTTCTCTCAAAAGGAACAAGAAAGGCTTGTTTTTTTCTTCAAGCCAGCAAGTGAACAGAAGAATAGCAGATGAAGGATGGTACTGGCATAGAGACCTCCTCCCCAGGGATTTGATTAAACAGATAATATTTTATGGACATACAGAGACATAATTTTGACTGTGTTACTCTTTCATCAGGCTTACATTCTTCCTTCAGGATAAACAAGCCACTTATCTGCACATCTTGTTCCATCATCTGATACAGACACGTGGGAAGAAACATCTTTCACCTGAGCCTCAAATTTTCGTTCATTTGATCTAACTCCTATTTTTAAGTTGCTGTAGTGCTCGGTGAAGGGTTCCAGACAGAGCTCTAGTTTGCCACAAAACACACTTCAAACATCCACGCTACCTCCCAGCATCCCAAAGTTCCTCAGCTCCCACTGGCAGGGACCACCTTCCTGGATGAGAAGGACAATTCAGTTCCCTGTACCTCCTGCAGACTCTGCCCCTGCCAAGGGAGTTTCTGTTGTGTTTTTATATTGTTAACTCTAAGCCAGGAGACATATAATTTCTCATAAATCTTTGGATACCTTTGTTCAGCTGCTAAATTGAACTACATTTGAGCCACTAACTTGGAGTGGGATGTGTATTTTTTTTTACTAGCATAGCAACACTACCAGTGCAGCCAAAAGAGATAAAAATAGTGAAGCCTACGCAGCATAGTGCAGTCCTTGATGAGTGAAAAGCAAGTGCAACTTACTCCAAAAAATAACAGAACCAGGGAGCAAGAGATGTACGTGCATGTCTATTTAGACAGGCAGAGTTCCCTGTCACATTCAGGAAGAAAAGCAATAGAAAATGCTTGTTTCATTCTGCAAAAGAAATTGTCCAGTGTGGTAAGAGCCTATAAACAATATGTGATCAAAAGAATAATTGACACAGCAAGGAATCAAGTCAGGAAAGTAGGCAGGAGGCTGCTGCTTCTTCATTAAGGAGGCAGCTTCTTTTCTGTTCTGCTGTTGGTCAATACTTTAGTTCAGATACTGCCTGGTGGGAAATCAAACACTCTTGATTTTGGAGTTAGATAAAAGCAGAAGTTGACTAGAAAACACAGAAAAAAAAGAAAAAATCCAGCTTGCTGATGCATTCAGTGTCCCACCATTGCCTCTCATGCCCAAAGGCACAGCACACAGCCAGTACTTGCTCCTCATGACTGTACAAGCAAAGTTAGAACAGAAACAGCACAGGAAGGATGCAATAATTCAAGGAAGTTATGCAGTTTAATAAGAGAGGTATGCAGCTGGATGAGGGGAAGCTTGCAGGTTCTGCATTTCAATTCTGACTTAAAAGAGAAACCAAAGACAAACCCCCACAACCATATAATTCAATAGATCTTGGTAAAGTTAGTATTTCAGTGCCAGAAATGGGGCTTAATTAAGTTCTCAGCATAGCTGTCTTCACTAGGATACCAGAGTGAGATAAAACATCTTCATTTCAACCACAGCCATTGCTCTGTGTGTGTGTGTGCTGTGGCAGGGATTTGGTTTATCAAGCAGAATTATAATGCTGTTTCTCACCAGGGAAAGCAACCCCACACCCTTATATATATATATGTGTGTGTGTGTGTGTGTAACGAAAGACATAAATATATGGAGTATAATTTTCTTATACTGTAGTGGCTCATGTTTTATAGATCTGAGAGTCTCCATCAGAAGTGTCAAACCTTGGTCCTATCAGGGTCCGTAGGAAAAGTCCCCTTCACTTCAGCGAGACCAGGACTGCTCCCCCTCCCTAAAGCTCAGAGTGACTGCTTGCTCTGTAACTGCCCCTCGTTTTAGGGTGCTCTGTGCTTCCTCGTCTGCCTTTCCATCGCCGCTCAGCCCGCGGCTCCCCGCTCTGCCAGGATCCCTGCCCTGGGAGCTGTACCTGTCACTGGCACTGTTTGCCTGCTCCTCCGCAGCCGGGGTGCACTAGAGCGGAGGGCGTGGGACTCTAATACAGCACGAGGTGGTTTGTTTGGACTCCTCATGCCAGGCTGTCCCATGGTCGGGGTGCCTTGGGGGATGCTCTAGATGTAGACGCTGATCTATCGGTTTCCACGGGGCTTGCACCGGATTTCGGGTCTGGCTGTGTGGATGCGGAGAGGGTGACCCGGAGTCACATTCCGGAGCATCCTGTGTCCCGGTGCCTCTCGGACTCCGAAGCGAGTCACCGGCCAGCCCTACAGCGCAAACCCCGCCGCCGAGGGGCAGGGGCCGAGGGGGTCCCGCAGCCGCCCCCGACCCGGCCGCCCCGCTGCATCCCGGCGGCCGCGGCGCATCCTCCGTCCCGGGAGCACCCCCGCACCCCGGACTGCCGGCAGCTCCGCTGCACCCCTGTCCCCCGGGGACTCCCGGCCCCTTCCCTCCTCCCGGCGGGGCTGCCGGGGCCGCCCTGCCCTGCCCGGTGCCGGTGCCGCGGGGTTACCTTGGCTCCCGCCCCGCCGAGGCAGAGCGCGGCGGCCGCCGCCAGGACGAGCCCCGCGCCGGGGCCGCTCCGCTGCATGGTGAGCCGTGCCGAGCCGTGCCGTGCCCAGCCGTGCCGTGCCCAGCCGTGCCGTGCCGAGCCGTGCCGTGCCGTGCCGTGCCGTGCCCAGCCGTGCCGTGCCGAGCCGTGCCGAGCCGTGCCGAGCCGTGCCCAGCCGAGCCGTGCCGAGCCGTGCCGTGCCGTGCCCAGCCGTGCCGTGCCGTGCCCAGCCGAGCCGAGCCGCGCTGCCGCCGCGCCGAGCGAGCGGAGCTGCCGCGCCGAGCCGTGCCCCGAGCGGGCGCCGCTGACAACGACCCCCCGAGCCCGGCCTCCCTGCCCCTCGCCCCCTCCCCCGGCCCCTGCCCTCCCCCGGGGGGTCACCTGCGGCGCGGAGCTCGGCGGGGGCCGGAGGGGAGCGGGGGGTGCCCGGTCCGAGCCCCCGCGTGGGGATGCCCAGGGGTGCATCCTCTCCGGGCTCGGGAAGCGCCGGGCTGGAGGCAGCCCAGCCCCTCCGAGCAGCCGTCGGGAGCGGGATCCTGCGGGGAAAGCGTCTCCTGCGGTGCGGTGGGAGATGGAGGGGCTGGTGTGCTGGCACTGGCGGGGGCAGCTGCCGTGGACAGCGCACCCGGCCGCTGCTCCGGTCACCCGCCAGACCCTGCAGCACGGTCCAGGGAGGGAACTGTCAGAGGAATGGGAAATAGGAACGCGGCTCGGGTCTTCCCAAGTAGGAAAAATCACCACAGCTACATCTGAGCCCGAAGCAAAGGACAGAAGAGGGATATTCCCAGGCATCCTGGAGAGCCCAAAGAGCAAGAGCTGCACAAAAACTATCAGTCAGGGTACAGCAGCCACTTAACCTCTCTGGAGAACATGGGAAGTCAAGGACACACTCCCCATTTCTGAGGCAGCTTTCTGGTTTTCCAGGTGAGACACTTTCTCCTGTACCCCATCCACTCACACCACATCCTGCAGTGAGTGTCAGGCAACGATGTAATCAATGGGAAAAAGTGGCTAATACTGTCAGGTGGTGTCCAAGTGGATGTATACAATACACATGAAGTTCGAGAATTGGCATCAAAGAAAACAATTTTCTTTTTCATAAGTGCATGAATGTACTTTGTATTTGACTTTCCATACTGTCGTTTCATTGCTGTCCTGTCTATAGGTCATGGTTGACTCCCAAAGAGGTGAAACCCATCTCCACCTAATCCTTGCAGTGCTTGTGAGATGAAGCTGCCTGTTGTCCTTCACTGGACACCTACAAAAAGTAACAACATGATTAGCCTAAGGCTGAGGGAGACTGAAGGGCCAGGACTCTGCTCGCTGCCCACTGGGACCACGCTGGCTCCCTGGGAAATCTGCATCTGCTGATGCAGAAATAGCCCTTCGATGGAAGGGCACAGAAGGAATGTCTCAGTATCTTAACTGGGCTGTTTATACTTCTTGCACTGAAAGCAGAAGATGTGAATAATTCTTTGTGCAGCCACTTCTTACTTCACCCTTCTTCTTTTCAGGGCAAATTCTGTGTAAATGGTGTTCCTGAGCTCTGACCTTGTCAGTTATTTACTGTGACTGCTCATGTTCAAATTTGCATTTCACTCCTCCTGGGTAATATTTCTTTGAGTTACCTGTCAACAGAAAAAGCATATATCATAGAATATATAACTACATTATATCGGTTCTGAATAAACACAAAACCCAAGACACTCGGCATCTTTGGCAGGAGGGTTTTTCTAAGCAGAACACTTCTGCCTGAAGGGCAGTCTGGTCTCTGCAGCACAGCACTGTGGCACATTGCTTTTCTTAACACTCACAGTTAAATCTCAGGGCGATGTCACCATAAATGTGTGTTAAGCTTTGAAAAATCCCTGAAACAAGAAATCTACTTTTTTTCCACATGAGGCTCAGTGTGACAGAAGTAAACGATGAGATTCCATCTGCTGTTTCCTTATGTTGATGCACAGTTGTTGAGGACATAAGTCAAGGACTAGCTGGCAGAAAAGGGCATTCAAAAAGTGATTTTTTTATCTTTGCTTGGACGGCACTGGAATAATAATATAAAAATATCCAAATGAAAGAGAGAGAACAAGTCCAAGTCTAGCAATGCAGCTCTCTTTTTAAGGATCTTACACCCCTGTCATTTGGATTCCTTTCCAGGGCTCATCGGAGTGCAGGCACCCGTAATCCTTCGGAGGCAAAGAGGCTGCTGTGTGGGCTCTGCTGTCCTTCCAAGCTGCAGACCTTGAGCAGGAGGTACAGATGCAAATGTAAGCCGACTTCTCATGTTTGTGTTTGCTCTCTTCTTGGCCCAGCACACTCTGGCAGTGTGTCTTTGATCCCTTATCCCAGCATCCCTTTGCTAGCAGGACCTGTCCACAGCACACTTCATCACTGTGGATTAGCAGTGACTTAGCATCTCGAATTAAGGATCAGACATACAGTAGTCTGCTCATAAGTATTTCCAGCTCAGGCTGATGACCCTTTCAAACCATATTTTTAGTGAGGATTATGTTTTATACATATGATCTCCTTCTGTGAGCAGGCAGTAGGACCCTGTATGGGCTAGAACAGCTTCCCACAGCAGGCAGCGTGGAAGACTAGATCCAAAAAGTGCCTGACTGAAGGTAATGGCTATAAAGCCAGGCTTGTGAGTGGTGCCTGCAGACAGGGCTTCTCATGCCTCCCCAGGGACCATCCTGCCTGGGAGCTGCCTGCCCTCAATGCCTTGCCCATCAGGCAGCCGTGCCAGGCAGCTGCAGGTAGATCAGTGAGAGAATTACTGGAGGGATCGAGAAAGGACAGAAGGGTAAAAGGGACTTTGCTTCCTGCCTAATCTTTATTCCCTGTCTTACACCCTCTCCAGCTCCACCTCTCACAGAGTTGCCACACAGCCCAGGTCAGAGTTGTACCCCATTCCCACCACGTGTCAGGAAGGGGAGATACAGGTGCAACAACTGTGCACATCCCTGAGCAGACAAGGCCAAAATTCTTCCACAGTCATTGAGACATCTTGAAGAAACTAAATATCCTGTGTTGGGCTTCCTGTTGAAAAATTCAAGGTTTCCATTTCTTTTAGCAATTCCAGGAAAAAAGAAAAAAAGATTCAGAAACCTACTGCTTCCAGACTGGCAGTAAAAATCATTTATTGTGGGAAAGCTAAGTTTGAAACCACTAAAACCCAGTCGTTTCCATCAACTCTCTCTCTATCACAAACACACACACACAGAGATACACAGAAAGAGAACTTTCTGAATTAATTTCCCTGAATATGTAAGGCATCCTGAGACCAAAAGTAACACTCCTAGCCCATGGAGACTATTGTGGAATGTCCCAGAGAAATGAATGCAGCTCTTAGCAGTTTCTGCTTTTCAAAACAGCTGGTGTGACCAAACTGAATCCAGATTTAAACAGGAGGAGGGCATTGGCAAAATACTTTCAGTAACAAGGCCTTAAATCTTAGTTTACTCTCTGTATGCAAGAGTTCTCATCTGCCAACCTTATGGTTACACAATGTGGCTTTTTATGCTTTCCGAGCCTTCTCTTACATAGAGTAGACGTTGCTTAAATCCATTCTGAGCTATGTTGTTATATCAGATACACCACAGTTGCATCTGTCTCCCCTGTTTATAGAAATGAGTCAGGAAAGTAACATTTTAAATACTTATCCATGCTAGAACAGACATGCTAAAAATTGCTTAGCTTGAATGCTGTAAAAATATTTCGCACATATAAATAAAATTTATAGGTAAATAAAATATTAAGGTAGTCTTTAACAAAGCCCATTTCTGAAGACCTGAATTCTAGTTCCACAGTCTGTATTTAATACAAAATTATTTTTTTCCCCAGTGGCTGTGAGAGGCAAGCTGGATGCCTGAGCCTGATTGCAGTCTGCCAGTAATAGAGCTATTTATATGTGGTTAGCATGGGTTTCTTTTTTAATGAAGTTCTTGCAGACTGAGTGACACCAAATAATGGAAATATGTAAGCAGAAAAACATGCAATAAGCACAGGGAATTGGAACATGGTGTTGTCAGTGGTTAGAGAACAAGAACATCCCTAAGGAAATATTTAGAAAAACGCCTTTGTAGCTATAAAAGCTGTAACTGGAAAGCACCACGCACAGGCTTTGAGCTGTGCAGACAGTGCCACCCTCTGCTCCTGCAGAGTATGGAGCCTTTCCCTCTTACCTGACTCTTCCTCTTTCACGAGTGCAATGCTCACACTGGCAGTGATTACAAACTGACCCCTCCGGATAGGCAGTTCTGCAAATGGTCTGTCATTCCCTGCTAATTTCGTTAGGGCAGCTCTTTAATCTGGCATTCTACGCCTTCTCTTTTTTTCCACTCAGAGCCAAGATGAATAAATTTCCCTTCCCCTTTTAGGGGCAAGGCCCTGTGGGTTCCTGAAAAAGACAATTCCTATTAAGGTCTGAGAGAGCTCACTCGGAGAGAAGGCGGCACGACGGCTCCTGTGTGCAGTCCTGGGTTGCAGGGTGAAAGAATGATGCAGCTGGCTGTGCTTAAAGGACTTGTGGTACCTTCTGATCTTTCTGTTTGAAGAACAAGAGAGCTCTGCAAGAAGAACTCAAACAGACTTTGGGATAAGCCATGGGCTCTTTCTCTGCTGGAGACAGAGACTGCAGTTTACACAAACAAGTCTCCTGCAAACTTACAGGAATCCCTTCACTTTAAGGCCTAATTTATAATACTGTTTGACTTTTTTTGGTGGCTTTTTAAACAACTCCCATGACATTCCTCTGTTGTGCTAAAACTTATATTACTGCTGATAGATCTCTTTCAGTATGAAGGATTCTCTTGCTCTTTCAGGTATCCTGTTTAAGGCTGCTGCAGCTTTGTGCCATGCTTGGGTGACAGCCTCCAAACAAGGGGTTATTCCTGTAGCTGGGGCTTTGATGCCATGTAGCAGAAAATAAACTAAAAGGAGATACTTTGGAGCTTTACCCAAGCATTGCATTGTTCTAGAGAGATGGGATCAAAGTCAAGAAGCAAATGCAGACAAATACTCCTAACTGAACAGAACAGCTAAATCAAACCCATATCAAATGAAGATTAAGCATTCAAGTCTTCCTCATGTTCTTGGCAATTTCTGTGGAAGAGTATCCAGTGAAGGTCACTATTTGAAACACACACACGTGACATTCCCAGGCTTTCCTCTCAAATCTCAGCAGAGGCTCTCTCTGTTAACATCCCTTTCACTCAGCTCTCCTTCACCCATTTAAGTCCCACAAATAGTTTACAAGCTCAATACCGAGCATGTGCACCCAGCCAAGAAGGTCCAACTTCACATTGGTGAGCCACAGCCTGGGATTGCGCCCTTAGGCAGGCACCTGGCTGCTGTTCTGTGAATCTAGATGTACCTTCCCTGGATACTTGTTCAGATCCCTTGTTATGTTTGTGAATTTGTGAACAGTAAAGGATTCCATTCAGTAGAGTCTCTAAGAATAGATTGCACTGAGGTGCACCCTACGCAGTCCTCCTTGATCGAGCTCATTTAGTCTCTGCCTCTGATCATCAGGCTGGGAGCTTCCCTCACATCCATGCATTTGCACTTGAAAATAGTCCTCTTCCTGAATTAGTTTGTAATGTTCTCTTCCAAATCACGCCTCGAGGGCTGCACAGTGTGTGCAGGAAAACACGCAGTTGCTGGCATTATCCATGTGCCGGGAGCTTGGTTAACAACAGGTTTGCAGCTTAAACAATGTAGACTCACTGGTGGTTTGGGTTTATCAACCCTTCTGACTTGTGGAACAGCCTAACATCTTCCTAGAGGAGCAGCTCTGGGGATTTATGTTCATAATAAGGATAATTTGGACAGGTCGATGAAAGAGGAATACGTGGAAAAGGGGATTAAGTGTGTTTACCTGGCAGTGTAATTTATTGTGATAGTATAATGTCAGTAGGTGTTTTCATTATGAAATGATGGGCTCCAAGGCACCAACTCCCGGTACCCACAGGACTTCTGGGATGCCCAGTGCCAGAAAGATGCTGAAAACTGTACGAATTGATTTATGAGAAAAGGGCCATCAGGAACGCTGGAAACATGACATTTAACAGGACATGTCACTGGACTCCCCGGTAGATGGAGACACCAACGCAAGAACATGATTAACGAAGGCACAGAAGGCTGCGAGGGGCGCACCGCTCTCAAAGGCAGATTCAGTTTTTAATTTATGCACCACTTAATTTTAATTCAGGGGAGGCGGCGCCGGCGCAGGGTCCGGCGGGGCGGGCGGAGGGGCCGCGCTGAGGGCGGCCCTGAGGGCGGTGGGAGCGCCGCGGCCCCTCCTTCGCTCCCTCCCCTCGTCCCCTCCTTCCCTCGCTCCCTCCCCGCGCTGCCGGAAGGGTCCGTCTGGAAAAGCCGCCGCCCGTGCCCGGGCCCGGCGGCGCCACCGCGGCCCCGGAGCGCCCGGCTCGGAGCCGCGGCTGTGCCCGCCGAGTGCCGCGGGCCCCTCGAGGGCGCCGGGGCAGGAGAGCCGCGGGGCGGAGGGGCCGCACACCCGGCCCGCGGCGGCGGCAGCGGCCGGCTGGCGGGGGAGGCAGAACCGCGGTGCACCGCCGCGCCCTGCCCGCCTCCCTCCCTCCCCTTCCCGGCGCAGGCAGCGCCACGTCTCGGGCAGGAGCCGGCGCCGGGCGGGCGGCCCCAGGTCTGCGGGGTCTGGCCGGGGCGGGGGGCGGCTGTGGGGGCCGGGGCCGGCTCAGGTCGGGGGGTCGGGGCTGGCGGGGAGTGGGAGCTGCCGGTCCGGCTCCGGGCGCTGCGGGCCCCGGGCCTCCCGCTGCCCTCGCCGGGCACCCCCGGGCCGTGACCGAGCCCCGGTGCCCTCACGGTTTGGGGGGGTTTAAGCAGAATCGGTGGGTTTCGTACAGCTCCCCCCCCGTGAGGTTGGCGTGCCTGCATCTGTGCGTGTGTCTGTCTGTGCGCAACACAGGGATACAAAAGGACTGTGAAGCCGCAATACTCGAGCCTTTGGTATCGGGAGTGGGATGTACAGGAGAAAGCTGCTCTCCATCACTCGGTTGTTAAAACGTGTTTTATGACAAGGATAACAAACCATCTCGAGCTAGTGGGGTTTTCTCAAGGTGTGAGCAGTCAAAATCTTGCATGCCTTTTGTCTGTAATTCCTCTTAGTGACCTGTCATGTGGAATCTATTTGCTGTACAGCGGCAGTTCTTCTAGAAGTTTTATTGTAAGGTTTGTTACACTGAAAATCTTGAAAAAATAAATAACAAATCACAGTGAAGGTATTAAAGACTCTTCTGTTTGTGGAGGTTTCTCCTTTAGAAATGCTCTCCAGGGTTCTGGCTCCTTCCCAGCTCACCTGCATCCCCGTGTTTTCCTGGGTGCCCTGAGCTGTTTGCAGCCTCAGTAACGTTCTTTTTTTTTTTTTTTTTTAACTGGGGATTTCTTATGTTTCTTTAGTGAATAAGAACCATAACATTTTGTAATCTGAATTCATCTGTCAGCAACTATTTGAACGAAATTTAAATATGTGAAGGGACTGTGTACAATACAACAGTTTCTGTCAGATTTTTTTATCTCGTACTTTCCAAGCTCTAATAAATGTTTGTAAATTCTGTTTCTAGGGGATGCAGGCCCTTGGTGATTACGACTTTGTCTGCGAGCTGCTTTCCTGATCTGGGGTTAGCAGCTGCCTGCTGCACCACCAACAGCTGTACAGACCAGAACTGCTCCCGTGGAACACCTTGATGCTGTTGTTGCTGATGGAGAGAAACAGGACTTGGTAGTTCACTTGGTGGCAAATTATTCAGAAGAAAAACTTTCCAGGGATCTGGATCGTTTTTACCATGGACTCCTCATCTGTCCAGCAGGATGTTCACCTGGAGAACAGGAGCAGTAATGGGGCTCCTGGCAGCTCTGAAGAACTTTTGGATTGTAAAGCCAAGTCACAGCCAGTTACTGCAGATGAAAGTAGGTTATTTCATATGCACCAGATAATTTTCTAACCAGACTAACCCAGGCTTTTATACAGTCACATTTTATTGTTCAGATGATGCTGAAGGACTTCTTTCCTTGAGGTCAGGAATTTCTTGTACAGCAGTTGTAAGCGAGTTTGGTGAAGGCTCTGTACATGAGGAAAATTGGGTTTTGTTGTAGAACTTGTTCTTTTGAAAGCAAAACCCAACTATTAACTTAAGTACTGTTTGCTGTCAGTTGAGTATTTATTGTTCAGTGTTACTCTGTCTTCTGATAGTGCTTCCAGAAGTGTACACCTGCAGTTATCTAGAACCAGCAGTTCTGAAATGATCGTTATGAGGGACGCTCATGACTGGAGTAATTTATTCTGGCAAAAGAAATTTTCCTAATAAATTAAATCGCTTAGGCAGAAACCAAAATGTACTTTAAAAGTCTCCCTAAATGTCCCTTTATGGGAAACTTGAGTTGGAACAGAGCTCTGTGGGTTGTCTAGTCCGACTTCAGGCTCAGAGCAGACCTGGTTCTGGAGCAAGATCAGGTCGCTCAGGACCTTGTCCTGTTGAATTCTGGAAGCCTCTGCAGGGGGAGGTTCAAGAGCCTCTCTACCCATCCCAGTGTTCAGGTGTTTTCCTTGGGATGCGTTGGAGTCTCCGTGTTTCCCGGCCGGTGTGTGGGAGGTGTTGGTGACAAGGACGTGGTGGTGGGTGGGTGGTGTGGGTACACATGTGGCTGTGTGCCCCGTGGCTGTGTGGATACACAAAAGGTTCCTTGTGTGAAGGGAGGTGACGTGAGGAAGTTGCAGCCTTCCCGTACCACAGGTTTGTCAGCCAGTCCCAGGCGGGAGAGCGAGGCCTGAGACTTTATTTACATTTCTTACACTGCCCACTGTCAGGCTGGCAGAGTGTAGTTATGTGGTGATTCATTCATCTTTTATGAAGTTGGAGATCACGTGTTCCTGCTTTCTCCAGTGTTGGACAATTGAATTGTGGCTTGCAAATAGGTAGTGTGTCTTCCTACTGTTTTTATTTTAATTGCATCTCTGCTGCTCTGAAAATACCACAGCTGTATTGACTCTACTGCAATTAAATTACTTTAGTTCAAGTAGTGTTTAGATTCTGCGTGTCTCGTGGCCTCAGGAAGTTGCCAGGAAACCATTCCTCCAGAATTTTACCACTGACAGTAGTGAAGAAAAAAATGTAAATAAAGAGTAAACCAGATGCAGCACTAGCTGCAGTTTCTGAGACAGGGGCAGAAACAATATTTCTGAGTGTGTGAGCTGTCTTCTTATTTTTGGCTTCTTGTGGCTATTCTCAGCACTGACCTCTATTTCAGATTTGCTTGTGACAATCTTTTAGTTTTAAAGTGTTAGTCATTACTAAGCAGTCTTGTCCTCTGTCCTCCTTTACACACTCGTTGCACCCTCCCTTTCCACTGTGCCCGTAAGCATTTTTGTGACATGATGATCTAAATCAGAGAACTGATTCAGACTGCAGTGGCCTGAAAATGTTGTCTGGGTGACAAATAAGACACTCAAAAGTGTTTTGATTCAAATCTTGGAGCGTTTATGGGCTTTGGCAGCCTAAGACTGAAAGCTTTTTCTTTTCACCCACACTGTGTTTGCTGGTTCAGTGCCCTCTGCGCTGGGTCACTGTTCAAACAGCTGTGCTGCCTGGGGGAGGAGGCACTGCAGAGGTGGCAGCAAATGCTCAGGGGTGGCAATTTGGCTTTTCCTCTTCACATTACTCTGCAGTGAAATTTGACTGCACTTCAAAGGAAATCTTTTGCTTTCTTCAGTAAGAAAAGGGAAAACAATGAAAAGGTCCTACCTCCCTACCTGTAATTTTTTCCACATGGCTCATTTAACTTCAGGGTGCACTTTAATGTTCTCCACCTACATGATTGATTGATTGATAAGGGCTTTATTGTTTAGTGGTGGTTTTGCTTTCAGAAGTCTACAGTGATTCCTTTTATGGGGAGAAAAAGTTTAATACCAGTATGTTTGTGGGCTAGTCTAAATCAGTAATTAAGGTTTTATTGAATCATTATGATCAGCTTCCTGGCTACAGAACATCATCTTAGAAACACTTTGTTTTGGGTGGATATGTTTCTCAGTTCTAGTCTGGGTTTTTTTCTTTCTCCTCATGTCTTCCTTGAGAAGACTTTTAAAAGAATACAAACTGCTTATTCAAGTCTGAGAGGAGGGGAAAAATGGGAAGAGAAAACTTGATTTTTGCACTTGCAAATACTTTGTGATCAGAAGTGTCAAATATTTTCAAACATCTTTTTGAAAAAATAATGAAATCTTACATGTTATTCCAGTGAGTTCCAGATACTGCAGTGATACATAGTGTGGGAATGAACAGAAAGGCAGTGGCTATTTCAGTACTCTGCTCGTTGGAGATCTATAGTAATTAATTTAGACAGGCAGTTTTTTTGCAACAGCAGGTTCATAAATGTAAGTAGTCACCAACCAAGCAAAGTAGAAATGTGTGAGAAATCAGTATAAAAGTATAACCCTGTGCAATGTTTAACTGGTTTTGAATGTGCTTTTTTTGTGATGGATAAAGAAAAATCTAATATTAGTAAGTGGGGATAAAATTGGTGTTAAAGTGGTTTTGAATTGCATTTTACTTGGTAGATTTTAATTTTACTTGGTAGATCTGTTGTTTTGATCCACGTGAGCTTTGCTGCTGTATTTTGATGAAAACATCCCATTTGAAAAAATGTAAACTCAGTTGAAAATTGAAGAACTGCTTGGCCCGGGCTGGAAGTCAGGCTGGTGGATGCTTTCTCCCCAGTGCCCAGCAGAATATCAAACAGCTGAATCATTCAGCAAGGCCTGCAGTTGCTGAGTCTGATCTGTGCGAGGTTGCCCCTCAGAGTTGCTCACGCTCAGCGTTTCATGCTTCTAACCCTAACGAGATTGAAAAACCTGTGTGAAGCTTTGAAGATATTTTGTGTGATCACTTTTGAGGTCCTGATTGAGGGCAGCATGGTAAAGCAGTGAAAAGGACTCATTCTGGTCTTTCTAAATAAAGAACTGAAAGCCCTTTATAAAATTTCTCCTGCCAGTTGCTGTCAGTAGCAATTTCCATGTTCTCACAGTGTAAAGGCAGTAGCAGTAGCATTGTATTTGGGTGGAGGGGTGGAGATAAATGGGTGGCTTAAGGTGTAGCTCAGCAAAACTTTCTTTTCCAGCTACCAGTGATGACATCAACGAAGTGCCAAATGAGGAGGGGAGTCTGGAGATGAACAGCAAAGTGGACGCCTGCCAGAATGGGCCAGAGCCGCTCTTCCCTGACTCTCCTGTATCTTTTGACCCCACCAACTGTGAGCAGGGTGAAGAGTCATCCCCAGGTGTGACTGGTTTCCATGACAGCCTAAGGAAGTCTCAGGGAACTAGTGCTGAGGGCATAGTTCTTAGGAAAGAAGCTTTGCAGTCTCTCAAACTAAGTCTTCCCATGCAAGAAACTGAATTGTGTAAGCATCCGTTCACGGTGGTGCCCCTGCTTTCTCTTGCTGCATAAAGCTTTTTACTCTGAGCCTGGCTCTGGACTCCTGTAACATCATTTAAGCTTGAACTAAACTTCATTTCTGCAGTAAGCTTTTACTTAGAACTACAGTTCTTTTTCTTTCAGTAAAGCACCCTCTGCTGCAGCTAAGGCATGTGCCTTCCCATTCAGAAATGGCTCTTACGCTGAGGGGAACTCACGCTTCCTGGGGCTGAGCTTTTCTAATCTCTGTGATTATCAGCAGTAACAGGTGACATTTAAAAAAACCACAGAACAGCAGAACCATGTGATTTTAAGCTAAGTAATAAAGAGGGACGAGCAGTGAAGGGGAAGCCTTTACAATAAGGTGTCTAATGCTGTGGGTGTTCTCTGAAATAGTGTTTTTAAAAAGCCCTACTCTGGGAAAGATTTAATGTGAGTTAACCAAAGGTAAGCAAATGTATCTAGGGAACATCCTTCCCTGACTTGTAGGGAATGAATGAGTGGACTGCACAGGTTCTTGCTGAGTTTTATAATTTTAGTACTGTCAGAAATGCAGAACAGGTGAGATTAAATTACAGCAATATTTTTTTTCTTGCTGTATAATCTCTTGTCATATATATGTGGAGAAACTGCAGCAAACTGAGCAGTGGAAGTCCACAAGCTTTATCAATGCTTACACAAGGCTAGACTTGAAGGGGGTAGTTTGAGGTGCATGTCAATGGGCTTTCCTTTCTTTCCTTGCTTAAGCATGAAGCATGTTGCTGATGGTAGAGGGGGCTTTTAGCTTTTGCATCACACTTGCCTGTGTTGGCTTTTTCTTACACTTTGACTGTAAAGAAACCTTTCACTTACAGGCTCAGTAGAGCCTTCACTGCCATTGGAGAAAGAAGAACAAATCAGACTTCAGGCAAGAAGGCGTCTGGAGGAACAGCTCAAACAGTACAGGGTGAAGAGGCATCAAGAAAGAGTGAGTACCACACAACACATCTTCTAGAGTCAGTGTTTTGTGGGGAAACTTGAAAACTTTACCATTTCTGTGCTTTGAATGCAGTCAGTAGTTTTCTCAAATGTGAGAAAGCAGGTTTTTTTCTTCTTGACAGGCAAAATTTGGTTCTCTTACCTCCTCAGTAACATACCATTTTGTGCTACTTAAAATATGGGGGACAAAACCAAACACAAAACTTAAGTGACCTAAATGTTCAATTTTGCCTGTATTTTTCAGTTAGCTTTTGGAATCTATCTTGAACATTTTCAGTGATATATGGAACCTTGATGGGGTTAATTGCTGGTGTGATTTACCTTGCTTACAAAAGGACCTGTGTATCTAGTGTTAGTGTAGAAGTGTAAGAGCTTTACATCTTAAGTTAGAGCAAGATAAGGCTTTGATGCTACTTCAAAGTTAACATTCTGGAATTTATTGTTGACTCTTTGCTTCTTGTAGTCGAGTCAGTCCACGTCCAAAAACCGGCCCTCCAGCACCCTGGACCCTGAGCTGATGCTAAACCCAGAGATCCTGCCGAGAGCCAGCACTGTAGCAATGACAAAGGAATACTCCTTTCTGCGGACCAGTGTCCCCAGGGGGCCCAAACTGGGTAGCCTGGGACTCCCAGCATCCTCAAAAGAGAGGAAAAGTTCCAAAGCTAAGTCCAGTAAGATCCGGTCCTTGGCTGACTACAGAACTGAAGATTCAGACACCAGAAACACTGCTGGGAATTTCACTGATTTATCTGGTGGGACTCTGAAGCAAAGCAGGAGTGGTCCAACGTCAGTTGTTTCTGAGATTAGTCTGCCCTCTGACGTGGATGATCGAATGGAGAGTTCCTCCTTGGCAGGAGACAGCGTCTCAGAGATTGATGGGAGCGAAGTGGGAATGAGGCTGGATGGAAATGAGAGTGACAGCTCTACCTACAGCAGCGTGTCAGGGAAAGGGCTGTACAGCAGTTTACAGAACCCAGAAAACAAACAGGATACTCCTTATACAATAAATGGCCAGAAGATAGACCCTGCAGCCCTGGGGCAGTTTCCTTCCATCAGTGAGGTGCTGCAGGCTGCGGCAGTGGAGCATCGAGCCCAGGAGCCAGAAGTTAACGGGGAAGTTCGGAGCAGGAGAGACAGCATTTCTAGCAGGTAAGAGTGATCCCAGTGAGGCCCTTGTTGGGCACTACACTTCCTTGGAATAGGCAGCCTATTACTCCTACCTTCTACTAAACTTGGATCCACTTTTAACTTGTGCTGTGATCAAACCTGTTGTTAACTTACAGATTCTACAAGAATCTGACAGGTAACTTTCCTTGAGTAACCAAAGTAGCATGAATATAATATTTTTTTCTCTTTGTTCCTAAGGTTGTTACACTGTGGGATAGATCTATCATAAAGCCAGAAAATATGTCCTACAGTCCAGGTCACACACAGTCTTAGTGCCTCTTAATTTCAGTTTAACTTTTCTTCAGCCGGGTGAGTGTTGTATTCTAACCCTGTCACTGTGTATGTGCTGTCTCTGTCTCCAGTGTTTCTATGGAGAGCTCCATTGCAGGAACTCATGATGAAATGCTGCAGGTTCTGAAGGAGAAGATGAGACTTGAAGGGCAACTAGAGGCACTCTCACTAGAGGCTAATCAGGTAGAAAATGAATTTGGAATTCTGTGTTTAGCAAATCACATTAATATTTCAAATTTTCAAGAGCCTCCTTCTCATTACTTGGGGAATTGTGTTTTGTAAAAACATTGTTCAGTAAGGTACTTCCCAAGGATGCTGTGGTGGGCTGACCCTGGCTGGATGCCAGGTGTCCACCAGAGCTGCTCTGTGCCCTCCTCAGCTGGACTGGGGAGAGAAAACAGACAGTGAAAGGCTTATGGATTAGGGTGAGGACAGAGAGATCACTCACCAGTTACCATCCCAGGCAAGAGAGACTCAGCCTGGGGAAATGGGTTTAATTTATTACTAGTCAAAGCAGAGTTTGGTAATGAGAAAGAAAAAACTAACCTTAAAAACACCTTTCCCTCCACCCCTCCCTCTTCCCCAGCCTCAGCTTGATCCTGAATTCTCTCCCTCCTTTCCCCTCAGCAGTGTAGGGAAATGGGGAATGGGAGATGCTGTCAGTTCATCACAAATTGTCTCTGCTGCTCCTTTCTTCTCCTGGAAAGGACTCCTTGAACTCTTCCCCTGCTCCAGCGTGGGGTTCCTCCCATGGGAGTCAGTCTTCATGAACGCCTGGAGCGCCTCCTCCCCCTCCCCTGTGCTGACCTTGGTGTCTGCAGGGCTGTTTCTCTCACATATTTTCACTCTTATCTTTACTGTTGTTCTTCTGCTATTTTTTTTTCCCACTTTCTTAAATCCTTTATACCAGAGGCACTACCACTGTCACTGGTGGGCTCAGCTTTGGCCAGGGGCAGGTCCATTTTGGAGCCAGCTGGCGTTGGCTTTGTTGGACACAGGGGAAGCTCCTGGCGGCTTCTCACAGAGAGCACCCCTGGTTTGCCAACTGCCAAACCCCTCCCATGCAAACCCAGTGCAGATGCTGAAGAGGGTAAATACAAAGTTGTAAAGCCTTCAAAGACTACTTTAAAAAAAAAGAGTGGTGGTTTTGTATGTTTTTTTAAAAAAGTCAAATTGAAGGAGACGATAAATCCGGAGCAATGCAGGCAATGTCTGTGTAACTGTATTTTCTCTTTGTTTTAATTGATGGTGTAACATTCACATCAGAAAGCATTCTTCCTTCACGTGTACACATATGTGTATTATTAAAAATCCTGATGTGATTACTGTCATACAGTAATATATCTTGTCTGTGCTTTCCTCTGTATTTTGACTTTTCAGGCATTTGAAATATCTGATAGGGGAGATGTCACTTGAAAAAAGAATTTCTTACAAGCCAAGTGGTCTTTGCCTTAGCATCTGTTTTAGTCAGCCATTAGTGTATTTTCTCTTAAACATTCTCTGGTTTGGTTTTCTGGACACACTCAGGCTCTCAAAGAGAAGACTGAGCTGCAAGCCCAACTTGCAGCTTTGAACATGAAGCTGCAGGCGCAGATGGAGCACAGCCAAACCAGCCAGCAGAAGCAGGAATCTCTGAGCTCAGAAGTGGCCACATTAAAGCAGTCTTGCTGGGATCTGGAACGAGCAATGGCTGACCTGCAAAATGCCTTGGAAGCAAAGAATGCTAGTTTGGCTTCTTCAAATAATGATTTGCAGTTAGCAGAGGAGCAGTACCAGAGACTGCTGCAGAAGGTTGAAGATATGCAAAAAAATGTTCTCACCAGAGACAGCACAGGTGGGATGATGTAAATGTCAATCTTTAAAATTTGTTAGTCCGTGAATCATTTTCTTTGAACATAATTCTGGAGTCCAGAAGAGGAAGAAATCTTAAGCCCTGCTTAATTGATGTCATGCTAATAAAATGGTATGAATTTTAAGATGATTGTTTCTTATTTTGTGTCACAGATGTGCCACAGTTTGCAAACTGCCACTGCCAGCTTGGAGGCATAAATATTTAGTCCAGCAACTGTTTGACAGTGCCCTAATTGTTTTCTTAGAAAATTGTACAATTAGTGATTTGTAAGGATGACTCTACAGGACACCTACTACCTGATGTTTAATTAGTTCATATTTTCTGCCTCTAAAGAACAATGAATGCTTCCAGAAGTGATTCATTTAGTTTAATTTCATTCTGCTTATGGCCAGATACTTCAGATTCCAGCACTTTTGCAGGAAAAGCCAGTCTCCATGTAATTAGGCATATATGCTTTTGTTCAACAAGAGAGGCAAAAAAGAAGCTGTGAACATAGCAATGATCCTTGGAAATTAGTGCAGGAAAATAGAGCAGTGGATGCTCTAGTCCAGGCTCTTCCTTTTTGTTCCTCCAGTTCACGATCTGCGGCAGCAGTTGGCTTCCTTACAGAACCAGCTCCAGAAGGTGCAGCTGGAACGGACCACACTGACCAACAAGCTGAAGGCATCTGAGACAGAAATCACTTCCCTCCAGAACGTGCGCCAGTGGTACCAGCAGCAGCTCGTCCTGGCACAGGAGGCCCGGGTCAGGCTGCAGAGTGAGATGGCCAATATACAGGTACTGTGGTTTATTTGCACATGGAGGGCTGAGCTCTGTTCTTCTCTGTGCTTACCAGAGGACAACCTGGTGGCCTTCTGGTGGCAGTGGACTGACTGCACCAAGGCAAGGGCAGAGCTATGGGTGTCATCTGACTAGACCTCTGTAAAGCCTGTGATGTGGTCCCCCCAGCATCCTTCTCTCTGCATTGGAGAGACATGGATTCAGTGTTGGGGGATAAGGAACTGGCTGCACAGTCACATCCAGAGGGCAGTGCTCAGCAGCTCAGTGTCCCGAGGGACACTGGTGCCCCTCAGGGGTCTGCAGTGGGACCAGGGGGGATCAAGCACCCCCTCAGTGAGTTTGCAGGTGACACCGAGCTGGGTGGTGCTGTTGACACACCTGAGGGACAGGATGGCATCCAGGGGGACCTGGACAAGCTGGAGAAGTGGCCCATGGGAACCTGATGAGGTTCAAGGTGCTGGACCTGGCTCAGGGCAGCCCTGGGGTCAGCACAGGCTGGGGGATTAACGTGTGTTCTTCAGGGGGCAGGAGAAGGGGCCAGCTCGTGGTTTGTTTTCCATACTGAGGTGTTAGTTCACATTAATGGTGAGGCATAAATTTAACCAAAGCACTTACCTTTGTGGATGAAAAGTGCCTGAAATAAGGCACACATGGATTCAATGTGATTTTTCTTTTTTTTTTCTTTCTGAAATTTGTTGGCCAAATTTTGACTGTTGGTGTCAATCTGTGCCTTTTTTCCTTCCTTTAGGCTGGGCAAATGACTCAAGCAGGTATGTTGGAACATCTCAAACTGGAGAACGTGGCACTGTCTCAGCAGCTGACTGAAACCCAGCACAGATCCATTAAAGAAAAGGAACGTATCGCAGCACAGCTACAAAATATTGAGGTATGGCTCTAGATGGTTTTCCTGAATTAGGTTGTGTATTTATGTTTTGCAGACTCAAGGCTATTCTGACAAAGTAACACAGAATTCTCATGAACTGGTTCAAATGCTGCATTATAAAACCAGTAGATATTTCAGAACAAATAAATTTGCATGGCATTATGAATGATAAGAGGGAGCAAGGCCATATATTTCCTATTCAGTGGTGATACTTGCATTTTCAGATGAAATGTTGTCATTTACCCATTCACGAACTCTTGTCAAGAGAAAGCTTAGTTGGAAGTTAATCTAAATCAGTAGTGTGCTTTTTAACAGTGTGACATTGCTCAGTAATCAGGTTTGTCCTTCCTGCCCTCCAGTAAAAAAAAAGCAGCACTTTCAAAGCTCTTAGAACCTTGAATTCCACTGATTTTCAGTGACATTCCTGCTTCTGAGTCTCACAGGGCAGTAGAGCAGCAGGTTATGGAAGCAGCCCATGGGCAGTGTTACTAATACAATGTGTAAATAACAGGACTTTGTTTCCTCTCAGTAGCTACACTGAGTAGCTGCAGCATCCAAGGAATCCCTTTTGGTTAAGAATTTTTCCAAACAGCTTAATTTTAATAAAGATTCTTTTTCTTTAAGTCTTTTTTCGTCAATTGAGAAAGGACATGGTGTTATTTAATAGGAATTCAGATCGTCACAAATATGCAAGACATTCACTGTTAGTGTGAGGTGTCTTAAGAATATGAATGGGTGACTTCAGTAAGAGCATACAGGTGTGTAGGGCAGACATCAGAATTACCTGTGCTTCTGTCTTTCCTCTACAAATTTTCTTGATAATTTCCTTTTTCCTTTTCCTATATTTTTTTTCTTTTTCCCACTCTTCCCCCTCCATTGAAACTGTAGAAGTTGATTCCTTGTTTTTTCTGTGCAGGCTGACATGTTAGATCAAGAAGCTGCCTTCATGCAGATCCAGGAGGCTAAAACCATGGTGGAAGAAGACTTGCAGAGAAAACTAGAGGAGTTTGAGGATGAGAAAGAACAGCTTCAGAAAATGGCTGATTCTGCAGCAACATTGGAGCAAGAACTGGGACAGGTAGACTGTTGTTAATCAACTTCCCAAGGGTTTCAAGGGAAATACTTTTTGTTTGGCTGAAAAAGCAATAGGAAATAGATACTGAGCTCTAAAGTTCTTTTTAAAACCTTGAAAGGCTGCTGCAAAAATGAAGTCCATATCAAAGTCACTCTGTTTCAGGTGAAAAGGCCTTTTTTTTTCCAACCATCTCAGTAACAGTACCTTTTTTAAATTGCTGAACTACTGTCTTGCAGGTGCTGGGCTTTTTTAGTGAATTCAGTCTGTGATTATTGTAAGTGTAGACCAGAACCATAGACCCATGTTCAAAGTTGTTAGGCAGTCAGGATATCATTATATACATTTAGAGCATGATAAATCTGCACTAGAGAGTCCTGCTTTAACCTTGTAACTTAGGCAGCACGTCAAGGGCTGGAATGATATGAAGTAGGTGACAGCTCAGTGTAACATTCCATGTAATCATACAGTATTATGGTTAATAATGCTGAATTTACCTGCATACCTACTGTGGACACCTCTTTCAACTAAATATTTAGAATACAGTGAATATTATGAATGTATTTGGTTTGCCATTCTGGTCATTGCTTAGCCTGTAAGATAGCAGATGCTGCAGAAGGCAATCAGTGCAATTAATGGAGAAGCTTGAAGTGGCCTAGGAAAGTTAAAAAATACTTTCACCTCCTTCTATTTTCTCCTAGAAGCTAAAACAATTAATTAAAATACTTGACTTTGATTGGAGTGTATTTATTTGCAAAGATAACCTTTGCTTTGTGTTAATTTAATCTTAAAAATACTTCTTCTCAGGTCAAGTTGACTTTGCACCAGCGAGATCTGCAGCTCGAATCTTTACAGCAAGAGCACCTGGAACTAATGAAGCAACTGACTGTCACCCAAGAGACTCTGCACACCAGAGAGCAGGCCCTGGGTGACCTGCAGACACAGTATGATGAACTGAAGGCCAGATTAGAGGAGTTCCAAAGTGATGCCACTTCTAAAGATGACATGATCCAGTATCTGCAGAACGAGAAGATTGTCCTGGAAGTGGCTCTGCAGGCAGCGAAGGCAAGTCAGGAGCAGCTGGACGAAGGAGCCGCGCGCCTCGCGGGAGATACGGAAGTCACAGCGCAGGTCTTGGAACAACTGAAGCAAGACATGGCAGTCAAGACAAGCCAGGTAATGCATCCCTGAAAGCACCTTATTTAAAGTAGCAGTTGCAGGGAAGGATTGCCACGGACACAGGGTAGAGAGCCAGTTACGTGAGAGGAGATTGGCATGTGTGAGTTTGTGTACCTGTGTAGTTGTGGGGTTCAGCTAAGGGCAATATTTTTAATCAGTTCTATCATTGTCCTTGTTTGTAGTTCTGAAATCTATCAGTTTTAAAACACAAGAATTTTGAGCATAGATGGCAGTTTGGGAAGTAATTTTCTAGTGTTCTCTTCTTCTGTGGCACTGTGGGCCAAACATCCTTCCTATGCAATAATTTGGTCACATTTAATTGTGCCTTTTCTCTTGAAATAATATACCAGGGCTTGTTTTTACAAAGCCAGCCGAGGCTTTTTTCTAGTCATTGAACAAGGACAAGCCTAAAGCATATCTGTATTCATTTTCTGTCTGCTCTAAATTATGTTGAGTCTTCTGTTCACACTTTAGTTTTATAGTTGTGTATGCTCTCTATCTTCTAGAGCATCCAATCTTCCTAGGAAGAGCTTTCTTATTGAATATCAGTACTGATGAGTTCCTGGTAATCTTTAAAGATTTCTTTTGAAGGTAATAGTGGGGCTTGATAGTATTACCAATGGAATTACTGAAAAATGATGCAAGTATATTTAACATGGTTTTTTTCCTTCAAAGAACCAACTGGTTTCTTCATTTGATCATGAACGTGTGAACAGGTGCCATCCAGATACGTCGTCTGTACACTAATGACATGTGCCAAAACTGCAGTGGATAAGGGGACTCTGTGCATTCCTGAGGTTAACAAGGCTCATGGTGACCTGTGTGAATGTATTTCTGTATCAAATGTTTTGTTATCAACCATTGAGGCACTTAGTCAGAAACAGGATCCTTGTCAGATCGGGCAGTTGGTACAAGTCATAGATGCTGTCACTGAAGCAGTCACATAGAATATGACATTTGGCATGTAAAGCAATGTTTGCTTTGCTTCCCCTTTGGCAGGTGGAAAATCTGCAACAAGAAAATGCCAATCTCAAAAAACAGCTTCAAAAAGTGAAGGAACAGTTCCTGCAGCAGAAGGTAAGCAAAAGCAAAGAAATTTCAGAGACATAAAACCAAGGAATATACTTCTTTTTACAGTGAAGGCATGTACTTCTGGGGGGGTTGTGAGAATATTTGAATCTATTCTTTATCACAGAACTATGTGACATTGAAAGAAAGAAACTGTATAATTTACAGTTGAACTTCTATCTGTAACTAACATAAAAGCTGATCCACCAACCAGTTCATGTTTTGATAGGACTTCTGGGAGTTTGCCAAATGATCCACCATAGAAAATCTCTCTCTAGTTTGTTGATTAGGTTTGCTTTTGCAACAGCACTCATGAAAATCTTCAAGTCTTGTCATTTCCTTGCAGCACTGAAAAGTGGTAGTTGCTTCAGTAATTAGATGGAAATTAAGTGCTGTATTTAAAATTTTATTCTGAATTTGCACAGTTTTGAAACACTCATTTGAAAATGGTATGTCATTAGTATTGCACATACATATGTCTTACTTTATAGGGTGGCACCATTAATTTACTGCTTGACTGCTTATTAACCTAGTGCCAAAGTTTGGTTTAGCTTGTTAGGTTTGAGTTTGGGAAGGCTGTTCAAACTGTCAGTCACAGTGAAGCCCTCTGCTCGTGGCAGAAGTTGTTAGTTTAGTTTTTACAAATGGCACATAATTAGTGCAGTTCCATAAAGGATGTGAGGAAGAGTATCCCATACTGCTCTGAACACTCAGGAGGTGGTTAATGAACTAGTACATGCTGTTATTTGGTATCTGGGCTCACACACAAGCCTTTGAAGCACAGTAGGTGTGTTACAGAATCTGGTGCTGGTTTGTATGACACACCTCCCCCAAACTAAGAGAATATCAGTAAATACTTTCCACTGAAGTTGTCATAAATCTGTGAGGCTGTACCAGAGGTGACACTGTCCTCTCGTAACTCCAAGGTGATGGTGGAGGCTTATCGAAGAGACGCGAGTTCCAAGGACCAGCTGATCAGCGAGCTGAAGGCTACAAAGAAGCGCCTGGACTCGGAACTGAAAGGGGTCAAAAAAGAGATGCTGCAAATTCAGGTTGAAAAACAGTCACTCGAGTCTGAGCATTCAAAGCTCCAGAAGGAAGTATCTCAGGTTCACCAGCAGATGGTGGAAATAGAGAATCATCTTCAATCTGTGCAAAGGGAACGAGACGACATGGAAACACGCCTGCAGGTATGGGAGGTGTAGAGCTTTGGACCTGGAGAGTGTCACTTCTGTTAACTTCAGAAATAAGCATGATGATCACCTACAAGATAAGGTTCTTGGTTACATATTTAATATGCTCTAGACATTTGAGCATGTACCCACCAAAACTGTGTAAATACACGACTGCTTGACGACAGGAGTGATGCAGGTGTGATGTGGAAGTAGTTGCCTTGGTCCCAAAGTGAACACCATTTGAGAGCAAAAACCAAACTAGAACTCTGTTCATACATGTTAATGGTGGTGCCCTCAGAGGGAAGAGTTAAAAGAAGAAATAAAAGGGAAAGAACACAGAGAACTGTGGAACAATTTATATTTAGAGATTAAAGTAATTTTGAAATTTCATGCTCACTCTTTTATTATCCAACATACAAACATGCTTTTGTTCTTACTCTCATGGGTGCTCTTTTCCTTCCTCTTAAGTCTTTGCAGTTTGATAAGGAACAAATGGAATCTCTTGCTGAGGCAAATCAGGCTTTAAAACAACAAGTAGAACAAATGCAAGAAGAAGCAAAAAAGTAAGTGTTCTTGTAGCACAGACAAAATAACTGCAGCATTTGTTTCTCATATGCACCTTTCTAGCAATCACCCTTTTCCTATTCCCTGGTCTCTCCTTTTGGAAGTTTACAGAGTTAGACCCATGGCACAGGAGTTGCATCTTCTCTGATTCACTTATGCTTTCAACCAGCAGTCTCTGCCATACACCATACAGATTGGAGCTAATCCTAATTACCATTCACTGAATTTCAGCCTTGACTGGCTAGAATGTTGGCATTAATGAGAATCATTCTTTTTTTTTTTCATGCTGATCACAGGGTTTTTATGATATCTGGCATATCCATCAAGAGTCCTAGATTAGATTGGATTCTTACTCTAAATTCTGTGTTATTTTTAGAGATAGTAATATATTTCTTTATGTTGGCATTTTAATAACTCTGACAAAGACCTCTTAATTACCCATAAGTATTTTCTTAGAATGCTATCAAGAGCCTTCAAGGTATTGTCTTGTCAACCTGATGAGGGGGGTGACTCTGGGACAGAGGGAGAGAAGCGAATGTTGGGGTTTTTTGGGCCATGTGAAAAAAATGAATCTTTCAGTGCTGTTTTTCAAGCAGTTTTTAGTCTTACCTGGTGTTTTCCTTTGCCTGCAGGGCCATTACTGAGCAGAAGCAGAAGATGAAGCGCCTGGGGTCGGACCTGACGAGCGCTCAGAAGGAGATGAAAGCCAAGCACAAGGCCTATGAGAATGCCGTGGGCATTCTGAGCCGGCGGCTCCAGGAGTCCCTCACGGCCAAGGAGGCTGCTGAGGCAGAGCTGAGCAAACTCAGGGCACAGATTACTGATGGTGGAAACGACCAGATTGCTCAGGTGTGCAGTGTCCTGGGACACAAGGACAGAGCTATCTAGTTATTAAATATAAGTCTTGAAATACTGTTTTACCCTGAAGAGATGAAAGTATTTGGAATATAAAGCCTAGGTGATAACATGGTGTCAGTGTTCTGAGTACTGAGAATTTAACTACATTGGAGAGAGGTGATTTGGCAGGCTTTGGGTTTGGTTGGTGGGGTTTTTTTATTTGATTTGTATCTTTCAGATTACCAATTGTAATCCAAGCTCAAGAGGATCATTAGCCTTTGTGCTAGATTTCCTGATTAATTTTTATTGTTGGTTTGGTTTTAGGTTTTGGATTTTTGTTGGGGTTTTTTCTTTGTTTTTCTTTTTTAAAGGATCAGTATCTGAAAATTTTCCAAAATTCTAAGTCTTACTCCTTTTTTCCCACTGAACTCATTGAGTTAAAAGTTTTTCAAGGTAGCCATAACTTACTCATATATGTTATGGCTGTGATAAGAAAATTAATTTACTGGGGGAAGGTCCAATTCCTTGGACCAGTGGAGCAGGATATCAAATACACTAACAGCAGCAGCTGGATGCAGGGGTGGAAAGCTCTGAGCAAGACCTTTAAATTAAACACTGGCACCTCATTTTGCATTTCCTAGGGAAGTGGGCTTTTAACCCCAGCAAAAATCCTGCAGATGGGTGATGCACTAACCACACATGTGATCCCTTTGTCTTTAGGAAAAGATTCAAGCTCTGAAGGCAGAATTGCGAGCTGTGAGCAGCAGTAAGTTGATGCTGGAAAAAGAGTTGCAAGAAGTGATTTCACTCACCAGCCAGGAGCTTGAAGAGTACAGAGAGAAAGTGCTGGAACTTGAGGATGAGGTGATTGCTTGAGTTTGCTTGGTAGATGAGTATAAAGTGCCTGGAAGACGAGGGAGACATTTTAGTACTGTGATTTTATTCCAACAGTGCAGGAAATCAGAATCTTAGATAGGAAACATCGTGTCAGGGATCCTTGCAAATCTTGCTGCCTTGTGGTGGCTCTTCGTGGTTTCATGAGTCATTGTTGTATAGGGAAAAAGGATGAGAGAGAAAAATAGTTCCTGTATTAGATACCAGCTGTGTCTGGTCATGAGACACTGAGGATGCATGAATCATTAGCTGCTGGAACTATCTGGAGTCATGGATCCCTGGTGATTATGAGGGCAGGGTGGTGGTGTTCAGTTGTAGAGTTACACAAGAAAATTTATAAATATCAACTACTCTTGATCTGCACCTAAACAGTACCCTTGGATTCTGCTTTCTAGGAAGCATTTCAGTCTTCCAACACACACACACAAAAAAAAAAATCAAAGTGAACTTACATTTAATGTTCATTAAAAAAATTAGAAAAGAAGAGAGAAAAGAAATCCCATTCTGGAAAAGCAAGGCATTTAACGAGTTCAACTCACAGCTTTTTTACGTGGTAGACTGGAATGATTTGGTTATGTTTGATTGATGTGCGGTTTTCTTTGACTGCAGCTTCAGGAATCCAGAGGCTTCAGGAAGAAGATAAAACGTTTAGAAGAAATGAATAAGAAGTTGGCCCTTGAACTGGAGCACGAACGTGGAAAACTGACAGGTCTCAGTCAGTCCAACGCTGCTCTGCGGGAGCACAACAATATCCTGGAAACAGCCCTGGCCAAGAGAGAGGCAGACTTGGTGCAGCTGAATCTACAGGTACTTGGCTTCTTGATGTAGCAAGTTAAGAAAGGAACTAGCTCATGTGATACAAAGTTGGTGCATTTTCTCCAGCTCTGGGTCCCCCCTGGTTGTGTCACAGCAGCAATGTGGGGGGGCTAAACCTGAGATAGAAAGGGGACTTTGTTTCCTTTGAAAAACAAATTATCAGAGTTGCACTATAACATTTGCAGTAGTGAAAGTGTGGCTCACTTGAGGTTGTACAGACTGTGTTACATACAGATTCATTGAGATGGACCATTTTTATGCCAATAGTAATGTTTTTATGGGCCGTAAGCAAATGGGACCGTGGGCAATGAGCTGCCATGTAACCATAGCAGTTTAGGGTTAAAGGGTGCCATGCTGAAGGAGTGATCACTGAACAGCAGAGAGACAGAAAATTGGTTTTGCAATCCCTGCATTGGCTTGTGTTTGTATTGCCTCTTCTTCCAGTGAGCCCCCACAAAATGTCATTTATTTTTGTGATAATGTGCTACAGGTTCAGGCAGTTCTAAAGCGGAAGGAGGAAGAGGATCAGCAAATGCAACAACTTATCCAAGCTTTACAGGCTTCCTTAGAGAAAGAAAAGTTAAAAGTTAAAGACCTTCAGAAACAGGTAATGGCTTATCTTTTATTTACTTAGAAGGTGATTTAAATGTATTTTAAAAGCATCTTGAAACAAAATCCATGCTTTGTAAGAGACTGCTGCTTGCAGGGTCTTTGTCATGATGGCTAGTGGCTGATGGATCAGGGATGCCTTCTCTGTTGTGCCCTGTGTTAGTCATACTCATTGACTGTCCAGAAAATTCCATTATGACTTGCAATGCATGAGACCTGTTGAAGTGATGGTGCTCCATCCAGAAATTCACAAGGAAGCAGCAGCCTGGCAAAAAGGCTTCTTCCAGTATAGTTAGACACCGTTATTAATTGCCAGTACTTCAGTGCTTTGGACAGAAAATGCTAACAGCTGCTCAGTGTCCTCCTGGCCTGGTTCCACACTGCTTTAGCCCAGCTCCCTCAGTGCTGAAGCCAAGACAACCCTGTTTTCCCGCAGGAGGCAGCGGCCAGGGCGGACGCCGCGCACAACCGGCGGCACCAGCGGGCGGCAATGCTGGAGCTCAGCGAGGTCCAGAAGGAGCTCCACGCCAAGGAACTGCTCGTGCAGGCCCTGCAGGCTGAGGTGGACAAACTGCAGTAAGTGAAGTTCTTGGACGAGGTCTTGGAGAACAGTAATTAAATCCTCTGAAAGAAGCCATATGTTGGTGCATTTTTGGCTTTGCCCTCTGGAGTGGATTATGGTGAATGTTCAGAGCCTGACTGAGATGCTTCTCTGGTCTGCATTTGTCTCCCCCATCATCCAGACAGACCTAAAGTGCACTGTATTTAGGCTTCACCGTCTGCCATTTTTCTACTTTCAACACAGACTTGCACTATCTCATGTTACTAGTAAGGATTAGCATTCCATATATATCCTATTATTATCTCTTTCACATCCCTGACAAACTACATAGAAGATTAATTTGATTGTTGACTATATACCACAATATATTAAAATTCAATTTTAATTGAAGATGTTTTCTTAAATTAAGGAGTGGTCAGAGCTACATGAGAATAGATATAAGGTTAACCCTATTCCTCCTAAAACAAAGCAAAATTGCTGACGGGTTTTTGTTTGGATTTTTTTACTGCATGATCTGTTGTTTGTAACTGGACTGTTACCAGAGCTCGAGGAATTTTTAAATTTTTTTTTCAGTATTTAGTTATCTGTTTCATAAACTTTTCCTGTGATTTAACTCTTGCTGTCAATGTGTTGGCAAAGTCTTCAGTCAAAGCTATAACTAACCAGTTCCACACCCTGTCATGGCACTTACAAGGCTAACCCAGTGGAGTACTTGTTTTAAAGGACAGATTGAGTAACTGCTGTGTCTGTTGATCCTGCTGTGCAGGGCAGAGGATGAAAAACATTCCCAGGAGGTATCACAGTTTCAGCAAGAGCTGGCAGAAGCCAGGTCTCAGCTCCAGCTTCTGCAGAAGAACCTGGATGACAAGCTTAGTGAGCAGCCTCTAGTAAGCCAAGAGGTAAGAAGAGAACACTGACTGTGTTCATCCCTACTTATATTGCACTGTATGACTTTGTTTGTCTTTAATTCAGCATTTTCAAGGAAGTTTTGATGGGTTTTCCTAGAACCAGAAATGGCTCATAAGATATAAGAATATATTTTAGATTTTGTGGTAGATAATTCTAAAGATACGTTTTTTTATCTGCCCTGGCAGGTGGAAGACCTCAAGTGGGAAGTAGAACGAAAAGAAAGAGAAATTGAAACACTTAAGCAGCAGCTGGACATGACTGAACAGCGCAGCCACAAGGAGTTAGAAGGGATGCAAGTTGTCTTGCAGGTATTTAATCTGCAGCCAGTGGAGATTCTGATGGAAGGATGGTTTTCCCCTGAAAACTGAAAAAGAAAAAAATTATAAAACCAATAGCTGGCTGGAATTTTTACACTGTTTCTTTATCTCACATTGATTCTCTTCCCATTTAGAATATCAAGACTGAGTTGGAGATGGTGAGGGAAGACCTGGCAGTGACTCAGAAGGATAAGTTTATGCTGCAGGCCAAAGTGACTGAACTGAAGAACAGCATGAAGTCACTGCTGCAGCAGAACCAGCAACTGAAGTTGGACCTGAAGCATGGCAAGATGAAGAAGGTATTTCAATGGGAAGAACACACGTAGGGTACAGGAAAATACTCTGCTAATGCTCCTAAATTACCTACCATGAATGTGCCTGTGATTCCTGCTCTGTAATGCAGATATGTACCAGTAGTGTGATGGGAGACTCTTTCTAGGTACTAAAAATTACATGGATGAAATAACTTACTTGTATTTCTCACTTTTTCCCTTTAACCAGAGGAAGGAACTCAAGGGAGAGAATAACTCTTCCAATCCTGTGACTCCAGTCAAGATTCCTGATTGTCCAGTGCCTGCTGCCCTGCTGGAAGAACTCTTGAAACCATCGACAGGTGTGAGCAAGGAGCCTTTGAAAAACCTGAACAGCTGTCTCCAGCAATTAAAGTATGACCTCAGTTATTTATTTATTTATTTATTTGTGTTATTTTCAACCGTAGTCTTAAAAATGCTTCCAGGAAACCGGTTGCCAGCCTAAGGGAAAATAGGATTTGTAAAATGAATTCTTTCATTAGGACTATATTTAGGACAGTAGGATGTTCTGTCATTGAAAGTGCTTGCTTATATGGCCATTACCATGACAAAAGAAGACTTAACAATAAACTAGGCAAAATGTCCACCCTAGATTGTACACAGCAGAACAAACCAGAAACAACTATTACTAGTTTTTGCTAGTGGAAAAGCTGGTGTTTCTCTCTTGCCAACATCAGAAAGGCTGCTTGCAGTGGCAGCCCAGGCAGTGGGTATGGTAATAATCCCTACTGTCTGTGCAAAAATATGTGAGGCACGGTACAGGAAAGCTACAACTTCAGGGAGATGGAGAGTTGAGGTTATTAGGAGAACTGAGCTACTCCTACCACCTCAGGTGATGTTTGAGGGACTGAGGGACCCACAAGCATCACTGAGTCCAACTCCTGGCCCTGCACAGGGCAACCCCAAGAATCACCCCACGTGCCTGAGAGCATTTTCCAAGCTGCCTTCCATGGCAGGCTCTGCCTCCCATGTTGTTGTTGTTCCATAGCTGCAGGAGCACCGTGGTTCAGGCTGCAGCCACCAAGTGCCTCTCCTGAGGAAACAGTGCTGCCTCATCCCTGGCAGTGAGGATGTGCAGCACAGGAGCTGCTGCACTGTTGGCCCTTACTTTTGAATTAAGCATATTGTATTTGTTTGGTCCTAAATTCAAGAAGGCAATTCCTAAGCTTCCTGTAGATTTCTTTCTCCCGTATACAGCTATATCTCAGGTGGTCTTGGAGTAGATATCAGGAATCAGAATCAGGAATCGGAAAAATAAACTTTTGTGCTTGTTGATTTTTGCTTTCTTGTTCTCAATACTTCCAAAGGCAGGAGATGGACAGCCTGCAGCGTCAGATGGAGGAACACACCATCACAGTACATGAATCAATGTCTTCGTGGACTCAGATTGAGGGGAAGTTAATGGACCTTGGTTCTACCAGTCCTGCCACTGCATCAGACCAGCAGGAGATTCCTACTGCAGATGAAAAGAAAGAGAATTTTAGTGTTAATGACAAGGAAGGTTTGACACTATAACCTCCTTATCAGTTGTCTTTCTTCCTACTGCTTTAAGTATATAAACAAATCTTTATAAAAAATTATTTATTTCATTTTTTAAAATGGTGTTCAGAGCTGTGCTTTTGCCTGTAGAAGCAAAAGGCACAGATTTGAGAAACTGAGGTAATAGTAAATGCAGAACGTGCTATTCCAAGGGTTTGTTTGAAACCTTGCCATAATAATTCTGTCATGCTGGGGACTGCCAAGTGCTGAATCTAGCTCAGCTGAGGGTTTAGTAAGAGATTGAGATGGAGGTTTAAAATGAGGTCAAGAGGAGCATCTGGTTCCAGGTCTGTATTTGTTCAATCTGATTTTATTGAGGAACTACTGTTAATTTTGTAACATTACGATTTTGTGTTTGGTTTTTTATTTTGGGGGAGAGGGATGTGTTGTCTTTTCTCCCATCTTTGGTTGTAGCCAAATGACAGTAAGTTCTCATGTCCAGCCTTTAGCAGTGGTTGAGAACTGGATAATGTTGAACATCCTCTCTCTTCCCTCCTGTAATCTTTTATTCTCAAAGTTCAGATTATAGTTATCTGTATTTAAAGAGAAAAAAAAGTCATGGTAAGCTATTTCCAGCTAGGAAGACTGACCTCTTGACCTATAGCAGAAGAAACAAGACTGTAAAGACAAGCCATGCAGAGCAGTTGGTGTCTGGGATGTTTCCTGAAGCACCGGTTTTTCTCTTACAGTCGCAGGCCAGTAGTGAGCTTTGCTTCACTGCACAAACACTTTGCACCTTTTTAGTTCAAGTTTTGAAGTAGACACCCTTGAAAAAGTATGTGTGTAAAAAAAAAAAAAAAAGTATATATATATATAAGAAAAAGATCGTAATTTTCTGACTTTGAATATCTGTTTTAATATGCTTATATACTGTAAGTTAAGGCTGACATGAGGGTTTTTGTTACTGTCATTGTTTTAAAGTTACATTTAAGTTTGCTCTCCTTCGACATACTGTACCAATGGCTTGGGGGAATTGGCTCCTAAAGCCAGAGCTTTCAGAAATGTAATTATTTTTACTTTAAAAGACATAATTATAATGCCTATAAGATTATTATTTTTAATAGCTTTATCTCCCCCCCCACACTTCCCCTACTTTTTGCACCCTCTATTACAAGGTGTCCACCACGAGTGGGGGTGTTGGTACCGTGGCAGCCCCTCTGCAGAGCACCCTGAGCAGGTGATTTTTAAAGCAGCTCATTTCAGGTTGCTTCCCCTTTGGCCCTGCTGCTCCACGTGGTTTGTCGTGAGCAATAAAAGCCCACGCTCTCCTCATTCACAAATCCAGGGGGGGTCCTGCCTGGCCGAGTGTGCTGAGTTCTGAAGCACAAATCGAAATACATGGGATGTTATTTGGGAGATTTAGTGGCAACTCCTGTACTAGCGTGGTTTTGTCTTTAAAACATAAAGAAAACAGGTCAGTTGTATCCACTATAGTTTGGTGTTCGCAAAAAAAAAGAAAAATCTAGTAAGTATAAGTGGATTCAGTGGCTGGGGAAAAAAAATTGTAGTTCATGTATTTTTCCAAAGAGACTCTTTCTGCTTTTGGATGGGTTTGGTTGTTGTGGAGGAATGAGAAGGATATTGCAGTTTGTTTAGCAAACAAACTTTAGTAAGGCAAAAAATAAGCAAACTAAGAAAAAACCCAAACCCACTTATATTTATCTAAAGTCTGATTTCTCATAATTTCCAATTTAAGCTCTAGTCCACTTGAACACTTTGCACTTAAAGAGTTTATCCTGAATGATTTCATGCCCTTCAGCTACTGGATTTTGACTTATATTTTACTGGGATCAAAGTCAAGTGGTGCTGACAGTCAGGGTTTTGGAACTGAAGGAAGAAATGCATTTGTGTGGCATTAGGTGCCCGTCCTACAGATCTACCAAACAATTCAAAGAGAAGCCAAAAGCTTTACTGACTAGCTTAGACATGGTAGTGTCTGCATACTGCTGCAGTCTGCTCTGTAGAGTAAATGGTACTGATTATCTCACTGTTGTCATGTTCTTGAAGTTGCCTGTATATTAAGCTCAAAGAAGAAAAAAAAACCACCTCAGTATTGTTAAAGAAAACATTAAAAGTATGTAATGAATAATATATTCAGGACAAAAAACTACCAAATGTCCAGGATTTAAAATAACACTTGTGCAGCGTTAACGTTGCTGTTCACTTTATTAAATATATTGCCTACAGTTAAGAATCTATTATGTTTTAATCTGTTAAGTTTGGCAACACTTGTATGGATAAAGGTTTTATCTGGTATCAAAGAAGCCAGAACTGTTATAAACCTGCATAGCTGTTCTGAATGTCTGCTCTCCTTCCTGTATCAGTTCTGCACTCTGCTGCATTTCTCACCAGCTCCTGAAGACATCTGAGCTTGTGCAGTCCAGTTCCCTTAGACGTGTTTGCCTTGTCAGGATGAGGGAGCTCTTGTGCACAGATTAGATTCCCACAGTGACCCACCTGGACACTGGGTATTTTTGTGTCATATTCAGGCTGTGTTTTTTTCTATAAACAAAAGCACCATGTCATTTACTTTAATGAAGGACAGACAGGGAGACTTGAGGGTCTAAATCTGGGGAGGTACTAAGCCTTTGGGAAGTCTTCTAGAAGGAGCAGCAGCGTGTGATAGAAGCAAGGCCTTTTCTTTGAAGCTCATCAGTTAAGCTTCCTAATTATCCAGAGAAGTAGTTGCTGTTTTATCAAAAAGCCTCACCCTGAGCATGCTTGGTCTGCAAAGCTGCAGGTCTCTGCTGTCTAGGCAATAAACTAGTGGTAGAAAGGAAAACTGCCTCCCCTCTGCCTGTCACAGCACTGCCAAATCCATCAGAGGAGAATCTGAAGAATAATATCTCAAAGATTTTTTTGTTTTCCTTTTTCAAGCACTGCAATAGAATGTATTTCCTGTGTCTGTTTCCTCAGTAGTTGCTGCCTACTAAACCAAGTCTTACTGATGAAGGAAAAATGTCACTGCAATGTGAGAATGTTCCCAAGTGCTGAAAGCTGGTAAATGCTGCAGCGTTACTTTTTCAGATGCTGTTTTGAGGACTCTTGAGTAACTGTGCATTTAAAAAAAGAAATCACAACAAAGACCAGCAAACCCTACAATGGAGAAGAATGTTACTGAGTCTCTGGCATTGCTGAACATTGCATAATGCTCCATTCTATTGTCTTCCAGATTTCTTGGAAATATTTGTGCACTGTATTGGGATCAGCTGAGCCCCTTACCCACTCATATAGTGATCCCATACACTTTATTCAGGCAATATCCTAGCTGAGATCTGTGAGACTTTCACATGTGTGTAAAGTAATATCAGGGATGAAAGTTCTGGTGGTCGTAATTTCATGGATTGTGTCTTTCTCCTTAGAGAACTGCAGTGGCATGGGTGTTTCAGTGCTAGCAATGACAACATCAGAGGTGTGCTGGGGACAGACAGTATTATCAATATAAATTTAACTGAAAGATGACAGATTCACTCCTGGTGATGCAGAGGATTGTGATGTACGTTTATTAACCTTGTGGGGAAAGTGGGAATAGTTGCATGTGACTTATTGTGACCAGAGCCTTTAAATATTTTCATGTGAAAGGAATTAATTACAGTCCAAAGGAATTACCAGTGCTCATCAGCATCTCTCTGTCTCTTACTTATGTGTAACACTGAGTCTTGGGCAGCCTCATTTCCAATACAGATGCACAGATTTCTAGGGAAGGGAAGGATGTTCTGGATATTGTAAATGAAATGGTTCTGTTTCATATATGACATTCAGTAATGTCTGCTTAGGCTGTATTTGTAAAAGATAGAAGTTAATCATTTCATGTTCTTGAACGGATAACCCAGGGGCTGGAGGAGTTACACTATGTACATTTAATGTTTATGATCATACAAAGCATGTTGATTATAAAAATTATGTGCATAGGGAATTCCTTTAAAAGTTTTGTGCAATAAACTATTTTTGGTAAAGGGCTCCATGTTGTTTCTCCTTTAAGAATTACCATCTTCGATTTGATTTTTGGGCAGTAATTTTTATGTTTATTGATTTTTCACTGTTTTTCACACATCTAAACTGCATTGTGCTTGCGTTTGTATTGCGTTTATTTTTTCTCAGTCAGCTGAACGCTTCAGGGAAGAAATGCAATTCCTTGGCCTGAATTTGCCAACTTCTTGAGTGTACAAATTGGAACGATGCAGAAACTTGATCTTGATTCTAACTTAGCCACGTGCAATGATGACGAGAGAAATTATTCCAACTTGCAATATTAGGGTGAGTTAAAGGGGCGTTATTTTCTTCTTTAAGGACAGGCACTTATCCCAGCACCTGCCGGCGCTGCTGGAGAGCAGGTCCGTGAGGTAGGAATGTTGTGCCTGAGGGGTGGCCAGTTCTTATCTGCGAAGGAGCTGCTTTCCTTCTGCATTAGAGGTTTCCTTCTTAATGGCTTTCCATCTCTGCCGCCTTATCGGGGACTAGGGCGGCGTTTCGAGCTTAATGCTTGTGCTGAGCCTTCCTTTCTCAGGAGGCCTTTGGGAGTGCCTGTGCCCGGCCGTTCGCTGCCGAGGGACGAGCGGCTGCAGTTCGGGCCGTGCCCGCCAGGCCCAGCGCCGCTGGGAGCCCCGCCTGTCCCGCCGGAGCAGCCGCGCCGCGCTCGCCTCGCCTCTCCAGGGCCCTTCCCGCTGTCCCGGTGAGGCCCGAGGAGGCGGCCGGGCCTCGTCAGCGCCGGGCGGAGCCGCCGCGGGGCCCGCGGGGGGGGCGCGGGGCGGGGAGGCGGAAGCCGCGAGGCCGCGGAGGTACCGGCGGTACCGGCCGCGCCCGGGGCCGCGGGCCGGGCATGGAGCGCTGGGCGGGGGCCGCCGGCGGCTGGGGCTCGCTGTGGGGAGCCGGCTGGGGCCGATGGCCGTGCTGGGAGCTCCTGGCCGCCTGCGCCGTCATCGGCGCCGTGGGCTGGCTGCTGCGGCTGCGGGACAGGAGGCCGGGCGGCCGCCGAGCGGCGGCCATCGCGCCCCGCCCGGCTCCCGCCGCCTGCCCCGCTCCCTCCGCCGCCGCGGGGAGCCGGCGCTGCAGCGGGGCCCGCCCAGGTGAGACACTCGGGGCAGGGCGGGGGTGGCGCGGCCCCTCGGCCCGCGGGAGGGCCGGCACCGGGCACCGCCCGCGGAGGCCGCGCGGTCCTTCCCTTCCCTTCCCGCCGCCCTTCCCTTCCCGCGGCCTTTCCCTTCTGGCCCTTCCCTTCCCGCGGCCTTTCCCGCCTCCCGGTGCCGCTGCACCTCCCGCGGTCCCCGCCGGGCCCGGCCCCGCCGCCCCGCTCCGCTTTGTGGCGGCGGCTGCCGCCGCTGCCGCGTCCCCCGCCTGCCCTCCCCAGCGCTGCACATCGGCACGCCTTTCTCTTTCATCCCAAGTTGCTCTTATTTCCTCCCCCTTTCCTGTTTTCCCGTGGCTTGTTCCGAGTTTGTTTTGCAGTTCTCTTTGAGCCGCGTAGTTCGGAACCGCTGCTGGCTAATTTGGCAGTACAGACAGAACACCCAGCCCGTGGCATGGCCACGGTTGTGCTGCCACGTACAAATCCCGATACAGCCAAAGACAGGATGTGACTCTCGATTCCTGCCTCTAAGGACAAACAAAAAAACCCTCGGTGTTTTCTGACGTTACTAATTTATCGAAGGATTTAATGAGTAGTAGAGTACAATAATGCTGCCATCCTTAAAAGTCAGTCGTTCATTCTGCCGTGGGACTAGTCTTAATTCTTTTTGGAAACAGATTGTGCTTGTTTCATGGTGATGCAGTGACACAAGAGAAAATACAGTTCCCACCCATTCTTCCAGGTTTTGATTGCTTTGGAAGAGCCCTCAAACATGCGGTTGTTAGAGCAGTTATTCCTATTTGTAAAGGTAACTTGCACGGGCTTGTGTGCTGAACTGCAAGAGGGAGCTGCGTCAGTGCTGGCTCTACTCTGGATCATTCGTAGTTACATAAAATACATTTTAAGGTTCAAATAATCCCCTTTTGCACCTGCTTATAGCAAACAGTTGAAGGATTACCTTAAAACAGGCAGCTGCTGTTTCTCAGGTTTGCAAGTCACACCTTCTGATTTGGACAGATCAGAATAGGTGATGCAGGTAAAAATCAATGAATACCCAGGGTAGCTGAAATCTTACTGTCAAACACAGATTTCGTGGGAGTTCTGTGTTGTCATTCCAACAACGTTTTTCCTGTCTCCACAGTAAGCTTATTGTAGAAAATTCTTAATCCTAACAGTAGATCTTAAACCAAAGATTGATTTCTTCACTGTTGGTCTGCTTTGTCATTTTGCTTTGGCTTAGTTGTGCCAGAGTTGTAATGGGCACACAAATACTTGCTTTTACATAATGAGAAAGCAAATTTTGAGCATTAAATTTTAGGTGCCAAGTTCTATCAAAACATAAGAAACCAGAGAATTCACTCCTTCCCAACACTTTTTTTTTGCTTAACCACAAAGCAGGAGGAAGGATTTTTGTGTGTTCCTGCCTATTCTCCATACATGAATTATATATATGTACAGGTCTGCTCTTCTGCAGAATGATTGTGCTAGTTCTGAAACCTAAAAATAGGAACCTTTCTGAGTTAATTCTTCAAGACATTATGTTGGCTCTTTAAAGGGTTTTCATTGAGTTGATTTTGCAATAAACTTCCTCATGTCTGAGTTTTCTTCTTTACTGTGTTTTTCAGTTATGCAGTCTCAAAAAGAAAATCCTTAGAATGGCAAATTTTTATATTATTTTGACTGACCTGAGGGCTGCATTTTATTCCTGGATTAAAACAATGGCACCACATTTATTTTAAAAAACAGACAATTAAGAATTGAAGACAAGTGAGAAGATCTTTTGCATCTGTCTTTGCAATCCTGTGGCCCAGTCAGAAACAATGGGGTTGCTTGGAGGCTCAGGAGTCGCCAGGGAACTGGAATCCTTTGGGGATGTAGCTCAGCAGCACCAGCTGTGGCTTTGCTGCAGTGTGGTGGGTTTGTTAAGCACAAATACTCTCATTTCCCGAAGTTTCAGCAAGGTTCCAGTTCATATTTGAAATATTCAGGGACAGAGGTATGTTCTCTAACCACAGACATTCAAAATCAGACAGTCATAAAAAAGAAAAAACTCTAAGGAAAGAGCCCTCAAGGGAAGCAACCCTCAAACTCACAGGACTGTCAAGTTGTAATAATTGAAAGTCTGCGTAAGTCTGGCATTAAATATATTTTCACAGTGTTTCCTTCAGTTGTGGTTTTCACAGCAAGGCATTTGTGTTGGTGTTGTGTTGGTCACAGTATCTCCTCACTGACCAGTGCAGAAGCTGTCAGTGTGGGTTACATGGAGGGGAGCGAGCAGGGAGACTCATCTTGTCATAGCAGAGAGAAGGATTTTCCTTTAGAAAGGGAGAATTTCTGCCAGTTTCTGCTTGTTGTTGGAGAGGGAGATCTGAAAAGATCAGTTGTTTTTGTCTTCTGGCTGTTTGCTCTCAAAACAGGGCCTGGGAAACAACGTGCTGTGCACATAATTCCAGCCTTGCATCATGGCCAGAGAAAGCCTCCCCTGGTTGCTCTATCGTGCTTATGCCTTAAGCTTTAGTCAGGTAGAAATTCTTCAGGAAATAATGGAAATAGTGCTCTGCTTTTAGCAGTTGGTGCTGCCCCTCTTCCTGGGGCTGACTGGTTGCCGTGTCCTTGTATTGCATCACACACACAGGTTGTGCCTTTCTTGGCAGGAATCAAATATTATTCTGGATTGAATTCTCACTCCAGAAGAAATTTGAAAAGGACAAGTGAGGATAAGCTGTAGGCTGTACCGTTAACTAGAACTTGGTATAGGTCTGATAGCTTAAAAATGTTTTTAATGCCTTGAATTGAAAAGTATTTTGTCTTCTCTGCACTGTGAGAATCTCATAAAAATCAGAGATGTTGTTGGGAGACCCTTTTTTCCTTGGCTTTAATACAGCTTTTAAATAGCAGAAGAAACGTTGTGATATTTTTTACAGTTTCTCTGCTGTATTTTTGCCTTCCCTGCAGGTGAAATAACAATGGATTCAATACTGTCCCAACTGAAGAAGCTTGGCCCCGATGAGCTCAGAGAAGAGATCGTGAGAGCAGGACTGAAATGCGGCCCCATCACTGCAACTACGAGGTTTATTTTTGAGAAGAAGTTGGCCCAGGCGTTGTTGGAGCAGCAGGGAGCACTGCAGGACACGGGATCTGCTCTGCCACAGGAGGCTGCTGGGAACGTCCCGGCAGGGAATCACAACGGCCACGGGGGTGCTGCTGAGGAGACAGACTTTGGGTACTGTGTGGGTGTGAACCCTCCAGAAGAAGATGCTGTGACACACGTGAACTGCTCAGCTCCAGCCTGTGCAGCAGGAAGTGCTGATTCACAGAGCAGTGCTCAGACACCGTCCCGAGATCCCCCACTGTTCTACGGTGTTTGCCCCGTTTATGATGACATACTGGCAAGGAATGGTAAATACTCATTTCCCTTATTTCCAGTGATAAGCATTTTACAGGCATGTCTAAATAGACTTCTTTTGTATAGCAGGGGATATGAACACCACTGCATTAGTATTGTAAGCATTGCTGACAGTATTTATTTGATCTTCTGAGACACAGAAACACGGTTAAGGCATCCCAGGTGTTCTGCCATAGTAGTTCCTACTGGAAGGATAATCTGAGAATTTTGTAACCTGTTTCTAGGATCAAATCTGAGATTATTGAAGTAGTGTAACTTTGGTTGTTCTTTGTTGCAGAGAGAGTACATGTTTATGAAGATAAAAAGGAAGCTCTCCAAGCTGTTAAGATGATTAAGGGTTCCCGTTTTAAGGCTTTTACTAACAGAGAAGATGCTGAGAAATTTGCTAAAGGAATCTGTGATTATTTCCCATCTCCCAGCAAGTCCTCCCTATGTTTGTCACCAGTGAAAATGGGATCATTTAACAGAGGTAAGTGAGGAGGTTCATCTCTCTACGGTAGATGTGATATAGTCTGTTCATTTTTCTGGTAAGAGAAGAAGCAAGAACTGCACTACCAATATACTAATAATGGGAAAAACTCAGAGAGTGAAGCACCTTAATAAGCTGAAGTTGTTTAAAATTGAATTAAATTGTTTAAAATGAAGAAAACATTGCTACTCTTCTAAAGCTGAAATGTGGGTCATATTTGTTAGGATTTTTTTTTACTCATGGACTTCAGGACTTTCAGGTTTAATAAGACACTGATAAAACCTCACAGTATATTAAAACTATACTTAATTGTTAGATATATTTATAAGTTCAGAAGTAAAATGGTAAGCACTCATCATACTTCCCAGTGTTCCCATTTGCTAGATTAAAGGGATCCAGGAGTCACAGAACTGCAGAAGCAATTGTTACCTCTTGCTGAATTTTGCTTTTAAGTTTGGATGGGAGTAGACTGGTAATTATAGAACTTACCAGTCCCTATTAAAGCCTGAAACAGTTTTTATAAGGTGATTAATCATTTTCCTCTGCCTCCCTATTACTAACTACTGGGGTATTTAAACGTCTTGTTATTGTCCTCTGTTTCTTACTCCTGTACATTAAAGATGCAAAATTAGTATGTAGTTTAGATTAAAAGCTTGTTTTCATGGCCTGGGTCTGAAAACAGTGATCACTGCAAAGAATGTATCTCGAAACAAATGATTTGTGTTTGGCAGATGGCTTGTGCTCCCCTGAAACTGAAACTGCCAACAAGGAGAGAGCCAACAGCTATAAAAGTCCACGGACTCAGGATCTCACGGCTAAACTTCGGAAAGCTGTGGAGAAGGGAGACACAGCAACGTTTTCAGAGCTGATCTGGAGTAACCCTCGCTATCTGATCGGGTCAGGAGACAATCCAACGGTGGTACAGGTGAAAAAACTCAACAAAATAGGAACATCCATATTCCTGTTTAGGGATGTGGCTTTTGGGGCCTGATAGCAGAGCTGGAAGGAATGTTTCCTACCTTTCCTTCAGGAGATCTTGTCTCTACCAGTGCAAGGTTTCTCAGTGTTTGTTGATAGTAGCTGGAAATGAAGAGAAGCCAGGCAGTTGCTTGTGCTGTGTAAGTCACCCACGATGGAGTTCTCTTTGCTCCAGAAGAGCTAAAGGCACTGTGTGCAGTTCTGCAGGTGAAGGGTAGTTTTATTCAGCAGTGAAAGAATGGTCTTGTCTTCATATAGTATTGATCTCCTCCAAATAATTGCAATCTTTTTAAAAATAGACTGATTGTTAAAGATTAGGGCCCAGGCTGTAATGAGTTGTTCCTACAGCACTGCTTACATCAGCACCACTATTAAATTTCAAAACCATGTATAAGATACCATTTAACAAACACTGACAATCTTGCCTAACAAATGCCTTCTGTCAGACCAGCTTTGGGAAGCTGTTAACATTTTTGTGTAATACAACAAAGTACAGCTGAATTATTTATATGTGTGTGTATATATACACAGTCTCTTGCTCTTTTCACACACTCAACTTCCTATCTCCTTTTATTGTACATGTCTAAATATATCTTCTTTGCCACAGTTTTGCCCTACATGTAGAAAAAGACTATAGCTGAGTATAATTGAATTAATTATGAGAATAATGTGGGTGTAGAGGTGCATTAGTCTTTACAAAAATATTGGTATAAGACTCAGTGTGGGAACCTTTGTATTTTGGCAGTGAAATGAGTTACGTGCATGGCTGTAAGAGAGCTGGTTGGATTTTGGGTCATCCTAATGGTGGTGGTTTTTTTTTCCAGGAAGGGTGTAGGTACAATGTCATGCATGTTGCTGCCAAGGAGAATCAACCTGGGATCTGCCAGTTACTGCTGGACACTTTGGAAAATCCCGAGTTTATGAGGCTCATGTACCCGGACGATAACGAGGCCATGCTGAAGAATCGCATCCAATACATTGTTGACCTTTACCTCAACACACCAGATAAAATGGTGAGATCTGGATGGTGACCTGGTTGTCATAGGAATGGAGGGTGTTAAGGATGTGTAAGTGAGATGGAAAGACAGAAGGGGACACTTGTGGCAAAATGAGCTATTCATTAATTTTGTGGGTCTTAATAATCATTATTCTGCAGAAGAGTTTATCAAGAGCCTGGATAATTAGTCAGGACCTTTATTTAATTTTCCCAGTTTCAAAGTCAAATGTGTGGTATTGACCTTATCATCTTTCTAAATGCATATGAATTTTTCCCACTGCAGGGATTTGATACTCCACTGCATTTTGCCTGCAAGTTTGGGAATTTGGATGTTGTTAACGTGCTTACCTCACACCCAGCTATTGTGAAAAATCCAAGAAACAAATATGATCAAACTCCAGCAGAAGTAAGTCTCTCCATGTCCTCAGCAAAGCCAAAAGTTTTATGCCTAATCAATATTTTTCATGTTCAACATTTAGTGAGTGCTGTAGATAGAAGGCTTGTAGTAAGGTGCTTGTGTTATGAATAAAGTGTAATTTTTTGATAACATTAGAAGTATTTTATGTTGACTGTATCTGTGGAAAAGTTTTAGATTTTATAGATGTAGATGGTTTGATGTTCTATGAATTGAAAGTAAGAAATGGGTAGAGGCCAGTACTGTGACTGTTGAAGGTCTTCTGCTTGACTAACAACTGCCATTGTATTAACAGGTAGTTTGTGAAAGAAGCAAGAATAAATCTGCAGAATTGAAAGAAAAGCTGAGAGAGTACTTGAAAGGTGTGTATGCAGAGCGTTGTGCTGTGTCAGATGTGGATTCTGGCTCTTTGCTCTGTTCTGTTCTCTGGGTTTTCTGGAGCAGTTCCTGAATGGTGCTGCTGTACCAAAGGAAACTCAAACTGAGCAGGAACAGAAACTCCCTGTGTTTAAGTGCTGTGGTGAGAACTCTCCGTGTGTGGATCACGGGATCTCAGCTCTGTACCCAGGGCATGGCCCTCATGCAGCGAGCAGAGCGCTCAGTCTGCAGCAAACAAAGCCCTGAGCAGGGCAGGGGAGGGATCTCTCACACTTCTTGGACTCAGGACTTCCTCTGTCTCATCACGTGTGTGTGCAGGGGGCTGCAAAAGGAGGTTTTGTGATTTGTTGAGGATCCTGAGGGCAGGGCTCTGTGTATCCTTGCTCGAGCACCATCTGTAAGCAGGCAATAAATCCTGAATTACTGAGTTTGAATTACAACTGAATTTACTAATGAGATAAAGTCAGATGGGTAAGTGTCTGGGTGCATTGATACCCCAGGAAGCAGCAGCAGGCTGATGTAACATAAACTTCTTAAGGAAGGTTTGTGTCATTTGTTTCAGGCCGATACTATGTGCCCCTGTTGAGAGCAGAAGACAATTCCTCAGCTCCTGTCATCGGAGCGCCGTGGTCACCGGATCAGACGGATGATGGTCCCCAGAGGACTTTATTTAAATACCCTGGCAGCCCCAAAGATCCAGTGTTGTCCATAAGAGCTTTTGCAGGCCCCATGAGCCCCTCAAAGGTAAGGAGAGAACTTTGCATCACTCCAATGCCTGTTTTTTCCTCTTTATGAATGAAGAACCATTAGAAGATCCTGCACAGGGTGGTGTAACTTGCTCCTGGTGCAGATTGTGGCTCTTCTTGAGGAGATTGTGTGTTGGAGAAGCACACAAACCTGTAAATATTTTTTTATTGCTGAAAACAGAATGTGGGGTAAAGAAGAAGAATGGAAGTTCAGTCAAAAGAAAGTTTTCTTCTTCCTCCTGGAATTATTCAAAGAACACCTTTGTCAAACCTTTCATGTCTTACAGATAATTAATTACTGTAACTTTCTAACATGGAGCAAAGCCTTTCAAAGCAGCTGTGAATCAGGCTGAAAAATCTGAACTGTGTTTTTGATTTCTAGAAATTGCCACTGGATGTTAGAAGCAGTTTATCACCTCTCCTTGTTGAATTAACATTTATGTATTTTCTAGGTGGAAAAACTGATGACCAAGTAGTAGGTGTTGGGATGGTTTTGGAAAGGTACTGGTTGTATAGTAGAAAAACAAAGGCTTTAGTTTTCAGGAGGAATACTTAGATACCTGCTAAGGATATTATGAAGTTATAGGTGTTTCTTTGACTCATTTGTCTAATAGGAATGTGCTGGAAATACGACAGCTTTAGAAATGGTGAATAAATACCATGGAGGGCTTTGTGTCATCTGATGCTTGAATGTTTCAAGACTGGGTTGTACCAAGACACTTAATGTTTTTTGTTCTAAATGATCATTTTTCTGTTCAACTGACAGAAATTTAAATACCATTTATACTCTGAGAAGTATTACTTTAGGGTGTAAACAGTTCATCATTTTGATTGCTGACAGATATTTTTAATGTCTGAATGTAATTCTTAGTCATCGTTGTGATTTTTTTCATATAAAGTCAGAAAGTGTGGGATTGCACAAAAAAATTCCCTTGAGGCATTCAAACTTCAAAATCAACAGCAAGAATATATTCTAGTAATTGTAGTGATTCTGTGCATATAAAAATATCCCCTTTGCATCCTAGAAACCAGTGACCAGGAGAGCATTTGTAATTAAATAAAATTATAGTGACATGGCAAAATTACAGGACACTTCTGTTTCCTGCTGCAGACAAATTAAACCAGGCAGGCCTGGTGTCTGTACAGTTGATTTTCAGGTGATGGCACGTTATGGTCCCTCTCCTGTAATGAGCAGTTGGGAGATGAGAGTTGAGCAATACTGGGAGGAGCAGCTTTATCCTTCATCACTGGAGCTGAGCAATGCCTGTGGCAGAACTTGAGTTCTTTGCCTGTGGACAGCAAACAACTGAATGTCTTCTAGACCTATAGGGAGATATTTAGCCAGGACTGAGTTGCTTCCTGTGGTGGGGGGTTAGTTTTTTAATTTCTTTCTGTTTTTTCAAGGCTGAAGAATTTCGCAGGCTTTGGAAAACTCCACCTCGAGAGAGAGCTGGCTTCTTTCACAATGTCAGGAAATCTGATCTGGAGAGGGGTGTTGAAAGAGTTGGAAGGTATCTAAAAGACTATCAGTATAAAAAATTAATAATAGAGCAATTAAAAGCAAACGACTGTGCTGAGAGTACAGTTCTTACTGAACAGTGTGTTGGGGCAGAAGTTACTGCAGAAATATTTAATGAAGTATATTGTAGTTGGGTTTTTACTGCACTTCTGTGTAAACACAATAGCTAACATGTGAGACCTGGCTTCCTTAACTTTGGCAGTAGAGATAATTGAACTGTTATTGATGGTATATGTGGAATGTTTTCTCAAATGTTGACTTGCCTAATATTTCAGAAGATGTAAAATTACACACAGCCTGCTTGTTCTGGGAAAAGGAGGGATTGTTAAAAGGGAGCAGAATGAAAAGATCCTAATACAAATGTGCTGCTTTATAAAAGCTGGGGGAGGGGGGTCCTTGCTGTTAAAACACCTTCTATCAGCAACATATGGAAAAAATATACCTTGTTAAAAGCTGACTAGATTTCATTCTTTAAAATAAACCCTTGCTTCTTCCTACCTTCCCATTCCCAAATACAACAAGGTGCTGAATGCAGTGTCATTCAAATTTGGTCATTGCTATCTGATGTCTGGATACAGTCAGCTTAAAGGTGGCAGTGTTTGTGCTGCAAACTGTAAAATAGTAGATTAAATTTAAAAAATACTCTAGAACGAATGAGAGGATACTTTGTTTGCTGAGGATGTTCTGTGCTTTTGCAGCCTGTTGGTTGGTGCAGAACTGTGTTGGGTCATTGCACGTTTGTGCTCCTGTTTGTAGCTGATAGAATGTGATCAGAAAAGTTATTGTCAAACTGCTGTTTCTGTCTCCACAAATGATCCGTTTTATTTTATTTATTGCAGGGAGTTAGCTCATGAACTGGGGTTCCCGTGGGTTGAATACTGGGAATTTCTGGGCTGTTTTGTTGATCTGTCTTCCCAGGAGGGGCTGCGAAAATTAGAAGAGTACCTGAGTCATCGTGAAATGAGCGAAAAGGCTCAGCAGGAGACAGGGGAAAATGAAACCTGCAACAGATATAAAACACCCCAGCCCTCGGGTAAGCAAAGGGCAAATGCTGCAAACAACAGGTGGTGCCAAGGGACAAGAGGGAGAGAAAAAGCTCGGTGCCCAGGGGAAGTCTATTCACCTCTTGTGGTTGCTATTATTAATCTGTTATCCAAACAATCTGATTATAGTGTTGGAAAAGTAGCCAACGACACTGTGAGTGTAAGAGAAGTACAACAGGCTTTATTAGATGTTCTTAATCTCTCATATGAAGTGCTTTATTTGATTATAGCCCCCAAATGAAATCCCTATAAGCAAACCTCTGTCTTCAGTATCTTTTCACTCAGAGCATTTGGGAATTCATCCCAAAGTACAGAATTTTGTAATCCACAGGGACAGAATAAATAACCTTTGACAATAAAAGAATAATTCTTTACAGTTGAGGATGAAAGACAAAGAGCAGAATCCAGGAAAGCTTTTATACCATCTTAGACCACTACTTGCCACGTGCTCATGGAAGCCAACACTTGTCCCAAATCTTTGTGCTCCTTCCTCCCTTTCCAGAAGGGCTCTGGTGCTGGGATAAACCTGGCCTAAGACCCTGGGGGTGGTCACTGGACTAGTCACAAGGCTTTGTGCTTTGGAGGAGATGAAAACTTAGGCTGTTCTGTATTAGTAACATTTCCCTGCCCTATTCTGCTTTATCCTGACCTTGTCCTTTGTTGCTGGTTAATGGTTGAAGTGGGGGGTGCAGGAAATGCAGTTCTCAAATGACTAGGATAGGAAAGGTTGTTTGCAAAAAATACACAGCAACGATGTTGTCATTTTGCATTTGTAGCTTTAGTCAGGTTAGTTCATGCTGTCTTTACATAAATAAAATTAGGCCTTCAGGAGATAGAATAGGGCATAAAAATTGGGTATTTGCTCCCAGTTTATTTACTCAATGCTCAGTTGAAAGCCCTTTTATGTGTTGCTCTTAATTGCTGACAGGGAAGAGCAAAAAGTCCTGCAACTCCATTTCGGTGGGGGCGTTTCTGGACGAGGATGACGATGACATGAGCTTGGAGGAAATCAAAAACCGGCAGAACGCGGCGCGGAACTTCAGCCCCCCGCTGGTGCCGCGGGAGCCCGGCATCGACGACAGCATCGACGACATCCTGGCCGTGGGGCGGGCAGCGAACATCCTGCCCACGGCCCCCCACGGCCACAAGGCGGCTGCTCCCAGCAGGAACGGGTTCTGCAGCCCCGTGGGCACCGACAGGATCATCAGCCACGGGAGGCGCGGCGGGGAGGAACGTCCCGCATCGCCCGTCTCTGATTTAACCCCCGAGTTTGAGAGCCTGTCCTTCCAGGAACAGGAGCTTGTGGGAGAATCTCATAAAATCACGGAGAAAACTGAGAAGGAGGGGGTTCTGGACAAGGCCTGCTCTGCAGTGTCACTGGCGAGTTCTTCTGAGCCAGGTGTTACAGGAAAATCTGGAGAGGCCAAGTTAAGGACAGAACACAAAACGCCCTTAGAAAAGGAGAGGCTGTCCAGGCAGTCTGGGATTCTGACTAAGGAGGCACAACAGCGTCAAGAACTTTCTTCCCAGAAGTTTCCCTCGAAGGCTTTACCCACAAATGACAATTCTATGTTATTCCTGCTTGGGTAAGAATTGTCCTAATTTTGAACACTTTATTTTTCCTTGGGTTTCTGTTTGCAAAAACAAGATAACTTTTGAAAGGTTGAGGTGATGTGACACTAAACACCACTGATTGCAGTCAGCTTTGAACAGTCATCTGACAGGGCCCCAGTGCTTGTACAGAAGCCTGAACATAGAGCAGAAGGAGGAAGAGCAGTTTATTCTGAGACTTCTGTGTAATTACAGAATTCCTGGGGGGCTGCTGGACAGATTCATGGGGGAGCTGTGTTTGTAGAGGAGCACAGTAATCTGTTTGCAAAGTGTTTGGAATTGGGGTTTTTATTGCCTAAGCAATGCACAGCTGTCTTTCCATGCAGTTGTGTGTCTGTTGCAGGGAGCAGCCCTCGAAGCTGGATGGTGATGTGCTGGCAGCTCTGGAAGCAGCAGAGATCGATGCCCAGAAATACCCCATGATTTCCAAGTGGAAGCTCGCAGTGCAGTCCTACTCCTCCTCTGACAGGCAAAGGTATTGCTGCACATGCAGTCAAATGCTCCCAGAGCCTTGTTCTGAATACTGGACTGTGTTAACTGTGTTTCTGAAATTAATCACCAGCCTTTTTGGCTCGTGTCTGTCCATAAGCAGTAGTTGTGCTGTTGGTTGGTAACTCATCCCTGTTGTGGATGCAGTGCAGGAACTTGTCTTGCTTTGCAGTACTGAGCTTGTGCAGAGTGATATTAAGGTGAATTTAATATCTTAAGGCATCTTTTTATTACTGATTTTATTTTTAACCTTTATTACCCCAGTCCAAAGGAATTGTTTGTGTGAAGGATGGTGTGTGTTAAGCTTTTTGAGAGAATGTCATGTTTTGCCACACAAATAATGGACACAGGCTGCCTCTGTTGGGAGGCCTGAAGACATGTTATGCTGTTTTTATGTTTTATTTTTAATATTGATGGTTTTGAGGACCCAAAGTGACAGCTTTTCACACAAGTGGCTCCCTGTGGTAATTTTACTGACATAGAGATTTATTTCCATTGTGACAGACATTGGCCAGAACACTGAGGAGTCCCTTGCTTAGACAGACAACAGTTTATGCACAGTTATTATAAAGTTCTTGGAGAACAAGAAGCTGATCCAGTGCCACACACCAGTTGGAAAGGGGGCAGGAACAGAAAGCATCTAGTGACCTGTACTGAGTTGATTTTTCTCTTGTTCCTTTCAGCTTCCTTAAATGTGTGGAATTCTGCTTGTTTTAAAAATATAACTGACTGGTTTTATTGGCCACAAAATTCAGAGTAGGAGGTGGGAAGTGCAGCTGTGTTAAGGTAGCAGAGACTGGGGCAAGAGGAATGTTGTGGAAAAGGTTGAAGCAATGTGTGAGAAGGCTGGAGGGAGTGCAGATGGTGAGTGGAAGGGGAGATGCTGTCCCGTGCTAAGAACTGGGAAAGAAAGCACTTTCCTTTAGTCTCTGTATTCCAAACAGGGCACTGAAATAGGGCCAGCATCTTTTGACTAATTTTTTGAAAGAAACAATCTGATTGTCAGGCTGCTCACATTCTTATTCCACTGTCTGAAAGGGGCAAGTTGTTCTGCTAAAATGTAGCTGAGGTTTTGGGTGTAATCCCTGCTCTGTCAGGTGAGTAAATTCGTGCAGTTCTTCGACAATGCCAAGGTCTACTCTGTCACCTCCTTCATTTTGCAGTGCTGCCTCTGCCAAAAGAAACAAAACTCCATCCCTTGGAGTTTAGGGATGTGGGATTTTGGCTGCAAAAATCAGGCCTAACAATGCAGATACCAGCAGGTCTGTCAGAGGGAAATGATTTTCAAAGGGTTTTAAATAAGCTGGGTGAGTGTGGATCGGTTACAGTTGGGCGTGGGTGTATTGAAATCTTACCAAATATTTGTACCTGGAGCATATTTTCTGTAGTGGCTCTTAAGTGGCACATCTTAAGATGAGTCATATATGTCACATATAAAAGAAAGAACAGATGCTGGAAACAGCCTTTGGTCACTCTGCCTTGCTTAAGATAAAATTTAGAGAAAAAAGGAAAGGTTTGCACAGAAAAGAGTTTTTAATTTAACAAAGATATTTTGGTCTGCTTTCAGAGAAATTTTAAATTCTGGTTCTTACTAAGAAAAAGTCTGACTATATAGTGAGTTAAAGTGCTGCTCTCCTTACTTCAGCCTCCTTTAAAAAATCCAAAATCGCTTTTTCTTTCTTGCAGTTGGCCCAGTCCAGCTCTGAAGGTGAAATTCCGCTCCCAAACCACCCCTGCTGGCCTTCCAAGTGCTTCGGTGACTCCCAGCTCCGGGAGGAGCAGTCCCCTGGCAGGGAGTCCCGGCAGACACGGCAGTGGCAGCCCCTTCCCTGCAGAGCCGGGCAGTCCCGGGCGCTACAGCCCGGCCTGGGTGCCCCCGGCCCTGCTCCAACCGCGCCACCGGGCAGAGCCCCCCGCCCTCTGAGCCTGCCACTGCACCTGGGATCCCTCTGCTCCACTGCAGGAAAAAACTACACTGTTACTGAAGTGACATGAGGTTTGTACTCGGCTATTTATTTCTCCTCAGTTGAGGACAGCTGTATGTTTAAAAAAAATGGAATATATGTCTTAATGCCATACACGAGATAGATCATTACTGGTGACGTGCAAGAAGTTCGTGACAGTGCAGTTGTCCAGTAGCTACAAATTAACCCTTGTTGCCACTAACACGGTGAGCTGAGCCCTCCCTTAGCAATGGTGGAATTTGCCAGCACTAGTTACTGTTATTGTAATGAACACACGGCCCTCTGCTCCTTTCTTTACCTTGAACAGGCGAGGAAAAACATCATCAACAAACAGAACCTCAGGAGAGGAAAGGGATGGCAGGAAGGGAAATGTTCTCCTGCTTGCAGGGGTAGCCCTGAGAGCAAAAAGGCCAAAACCTGCCTGGGTAATGCAAGGAATTCTTCCTAGTAGGGAATGGGGCTGTGGAACCCTGTGCATAAGCAGTGTCCAACCAGCAGCCTGGGCTGGGCAGTTGCTCCCCACACACTCACCTGTGTGTCCACTGTACGTGTTGTTACCGACACCGGGATCTCCCCAGTGCTGTCAAACTGCTGGGATTCCTTTCAGTGGTAGAGTGAAGATTAAGGAAAAAAAAAAAAAAACAAACATAAAAACTAGCTGATTTTTTCCCCCCACAAAAGCTTTTAGCATTAGCAGATTTTAATAGTTATTGCACAAAAGCACACGAGCAATAATCTCAGCAAATTTACCAGCAAGATACCTTAATGGTCTAGTTTGTAATATATTAGTGTGGTAGCCAGTGGCCCATGAGGCGGCTCCTTATTTCCCAACTGCTAAGAGAGACGAGGACTAAAAATACTTTTCTTGAAATCTAAGCTTTTAGTGTGTCTCCAGCCTTGACATGGTAATGAGTTTTTGTTACAGCAGTCGATAGTTTTATTCTCCAGCCTGCTGTAAGAATGACTTGTTTGGACAGCGCAACGCTGGGAGTGAAGAAAGCTTCTCAAAACTGCAGAGATTTCCATATCAAGCCTCGTGGCTGTAATGTTGCATGAAAGGCTTCCAGAAACAGAGCTCTGAGGTAAAAAAAAAAAAAAAAAAAAAAAAAAATCTATTGTTAACAACATAAATGTGGAGAGAAGGGGAGGCTCTGGCACGGCTGTGCCGGTAGGAAGGGATGGATCAGGAGTGTTGGTGCCACACAGGCCGTGAGGAAGCACCGTGGAGCTGCCAGGGAAGTGCTCCAGGCCTAAAGACAGCAGTGGGAGGCAGGAGGGGTCAGCCCAGTCCCACCAGTGCCAGGGCGAGTCAGCCCCGCTCACACGGCAGTGACTGTTCCCTACACAAACCGTGCACCCTCCGTAGGACAAACTACAACACTGCACTTAATGCTTTGGCAAGTTCAGTAGTGCCTTTTGTAATATATTTTTTTAATTAAATTTTTGTTCTTTTAGAAGTTGGAAAAAAAAAAAAAGTGGCATCCACTTACTCTGGGCAGATAAAACACAGTTTTTCTCTGGGCTTTCTGAACAGGATGTCTTTTTATGTCTCTAAGTTTGATTATCTGGTGCGATAGCTCTCCACTGGGGGAGAGACTCCTCTTCTAGAAATTCTTCTTTAAAAAAAAAAAAAAAAAAAGCTTATTTTGCTCTCTTGTTAAAATTAAGCCTAGTTCCATTGAGCTGGACATTAGAAAGAGCTACTTTACAGAAATGCCTCTCATTCAGTCATATTCCACACACCAAGCAGGGGCTTGGGTGGGTGTCATGCTTTAAGAGACATTTTCAAAAAAAGCAAAACAAAAAAAAAACTCACAAAGATGACCTGCTGTTACCAAGTACATTAACTGACTTACTTTTATACAGGTTTTTTTTGTTGATGGTATTTTTTTTTAATCTGTTTTCTTGATGCTGCAAGCTCCATGGTCTCAAAGTTTTTATGGTCCCACATAACTACAGTTTTACCTTGAGAGGTTTAGGGTTTGTTTGGGGTTTTTTTGGGGGCAGTTGGTTGGTTGGTTTGGGTTTTTTAAAATAATTTAACATTAATAAGTTAAAAGTCTTTGTCATTCTGGAGAAAGGCCTCAGCACACACCCTGTTCCAGCCAGACTGAGGGGTAAGTTGCTGTGGGGGCAGCTGCTCTTTTCCATACTGGTTCCTTTGAGCAGCATCACCCTTTCACTGAGAGTCTGTTCCTGAGCCAGGAGACCAGTACTAACACTCTAGTTCTTTGGCCTTTTTACTGTGGTTACGCTTTATTTCATTTTTTTAATATTGACCTGTATGTCACCTGTATGTACGTGTAGCCAGACACCTCCACACCCCCACCCGTCCCTTTCACTTTGTAATTTTGGTTTGGTTCTCTCGAGAGTATTTTTTTTAACTGTGTTCTATAATGTGCATTAGTCCAGTGGTACTGCAGAGCTCATTTTTCTAACCATGTGTTACTTCAGCTGTGACAAAAATAGCAATTTTTGTAGTGATGGGATCATTTGTGATTGTGAAGAAAGCCCTTCAACACTGAGCCTGTGGAGACACTTTAAATCAGAGTGATAGTGCTTGAATTGTGTTTTCTTGGCCAAAAGTTCACTTTTAAAGGTGCAAAAGATGAGTTGTGTTTTTTGTTGGTTGTTTTTTTTTTTAATTAGCAAAAAGTGTCATGTTAAAAATGCAGAACCACCCCACTTTCTATTAAAAAACAGCTGGAAGTGGCACCTGTGTGCAGTGTGTGGGGCAGGGGGAGCAGGAGCTGCGCTGATACCTGGGTGACTCGCTGGCTGGGCCAGGCCTCGCTCAACAAGTACCTGCATCTGTGTGTGTGCACAGTGACACTGCACTGCACCCCCAGAGACTTACAAGGACTGCCTTGCAGTGCTGAAGAGACAGGAGCTCAGAATTTGGGAAAAAATACGTATTTAAGTAAGTTTCATCCTTTCCCCTCCACCTTAACTGGCACCAAAACTCGTTAATTTCTGTCCTTGTGCAGAGTGTTGTGTGTCTTCTGGGTGCCCACCAAGAACCTGACAGAGGGGGTGTGAGAGAGTATGTGTGTACACACAGATAAAAACACCCAGCATGTGCACCTTACTGGTGTTGGTGCTCCTGTTCCACGTGGGGTGACACAGCCCTGTGCTGGCTCCTATCCCAGTGCACATTTCAGATGGTTGGAGCTGGAAGGACAAAGCTGGGAGATGGAGTGTTGCCCTCAGCAGTGTGGGACAGTCCCTGTGCAGCTCCGGCCCCACCTGCTGCAGCTGCTCATGCAGCCACTCGGCTGAAGAGAAGGAAAGACAGACAGACCAAGTATTTTATTCAAAACTTTTAAAAAGTTCATAGACAAAAACTGATAAATTATTCTCATTGCATCAATGAGAGATACGTCATGATGGTTCCTCTTGCCCCCACCCCCTGCACTACACAGCAATCACGGTGTGTTCCCCACAGTTCCCCAACCTTGTCCTGCTGTAGCAGTGTGGGATCAAACCAGCCCTTAAACCCTGGCTCCAGAGGTTGTGTGCCCCCATTATGCTCCACACAGCTCTGCCCAACACCCTGATTGGTGAGAGAACCTGGCAGACACTGAGTTGTGTTTGCTGTCCCCAAGGCAGACTGTGCACACAGTGACATTTCCCAGACTGCAGCTTTCAACTGAGCCAGGTTACTCCAGGGGTGCAGGTGCCCAGCAAACAGCCTTAAACGGGAATGGTGCTGAGCCCTCCCCTCAGCAGTGTCAGAGCTGGGGGAAGGAGGCACTTTCTGCCCCAGGCCTGTCCCACACATCGGCCCAGAGATGCCACCCCACGGACCCCCGGGCACCCCTGCAGCCCCTGGGACCTGCAGCACCACTCCTGCAACTCAGGGGGCCATTTCTCTGCTGTCAGGTACCAACAAACACAAATCAGCGGGAGAGAGCACTCAGTTAGCAACTGAAAGCACTTTCAGAAGATTGCTGCTTTCCTTCCATCTTACTGCTACAGACTCATCTCTACAGACTTTCCCAGACCATGGTATAAGTTAAAGGCTTTACAAAACTGAAAAATATTGTCCAGAGTACCTTCAAGGACATCCTGAGGATGGCAGAACACTTAATATAAGCAGCAGTTAAATCTAGCACCACAGCTCTGAGGCAAATGGGGTTTTTACCCTCTGCTTTATGCTCGTAACCTCCAGGCACAGTTTACATGGGCTTTTTGGGGGCAGAAAACAATGACACAACATAAATATACACACTTAACAGCTTACAAAACTGAAGCTTTATCCCTTTGTCCTTTGAACAGCAGAATACCCTGTTTGTCACTTCTGCAGGAGCTGTGACAAGCTGGCTCATCTTTTGTTTTAGCTGCAGTGAGACACGAGGCTGCTCCCACACCAATCACTTTCCTGCACAAGAAAAATATCCACAGGAGCAAGCTTTGGTTAGAGGAATTCACGGCAGGGTGGGGAAGAAGTCAGTGCTCTTGCAACTGCTGAGCAGACATTCAATCTCAGTATTCCACAGCTCAGCTTTGAGTTCTGGGGAACACTTAAGGACTGGACAGCTTCAGGCTTACAAAGGTTTCTTCTTTTCTGGACTGAAAGGCAGATATGAATATGAAGGAGGCAAGGGGCTAAAGGACATTTTAAGACAGCATCACACCCCAAGGTAACAAAAACTCTAGTGGTACTGTGGCAGAACGTGCTAGTGCAAAGAGGCTGAGGCAGCTCCTGGACAGCCATCCTTCCTGCTCCTTCAGGTGCGAGTGATTTTGTCAGGGGGCATGAAGCCTGTGTCCCCCAGCGTTCGCAGGGCCACCCTCCCGTTGGGGCGGATCACCAGGTGGGTGATGCTGCCGTTGTTGAGAGACAAGCGCAGCCAGCCTTCTGGGGGGAACTGCAGCGCCCTGGGGAAGAACACACAGATAATTACACGAACATGGCTGCACAGCATCACCCTCGGCCCCACAAGAGGGGGGAAAGGAAAAAAAAAATGGTTGGGCATTCTGCGGTTTCCATGCCAGTGCTCCCAGCCAGCCTCAGAAAAATCCTCTTCTTGTGGAACTGATAAAACCACAGCACTGGTACCTGGACTGGGGCCAGCAGTGCCCTCTGATAAGCAGAGTCCAGCAGATGGGTGTGATTACTGCTGACAGGATTAATTTGGGCAGACAGAAGGCAGGAGCTCAAATGGAGGAGGTTGCCGGGAGCGCTCTGAGCGACCTCAGCACAAACAGGAGAGTGCAGAGCACAGTCCAGGCTGTCCCTGGGGCAGCTGCAGCACCACAGCTCCTGTGCCATAGCTCCTGTGCAGGTTGGGGCGGGTGGAGCTGGCTCAGCACCCCCAGGGCCGCCTGCACAGAGCCCAGGCGTGGTGGCCACGTCAGCAGCCAGTGCTTGTCACACACCGTGTCACCGACACGGGCAGGTGACACAACCAGAGCACACACACAGGGCCACTCCAGGGGCCTCCACGGGTCTGTGGAACAAGCTCACCAAACCCCTTTCCATCAGCTGCATCATTCCCTGTAAGGGGCAAGAAACAGCACCTTGTGCCTTCCACAGAAACCCAGCGTGACAGCTGGACCCCTGCTGTTCTCAAAGTCCTAACTCAGCCCCAGGAGCTCCATCCATTGCACTGAACAGCTGGAAGGAACACCCTGCTGCCTCAAACACCTTTTGCCTCAGATACTGAGCAATAACTGGCTTTGGGCTCTTATGACAGTCTCTTAGAAAGCCCAAGAAATTAAACACCAGCTAGAGCCAAGCTAAGATTCCAAGGGAATGGAACATGGATCATGTTCAGCTGTGCTATCAGACAGCCTGGAGTAGGAGGCACAGAAGAGTTAAAATGAAGAGGGAAGGAACAGCAAAGAGAAAAGGTACATAAGTGTTTCAGAAAAAGCCTCAGTAAGAGCAACATGATATTTTTTGGCACAGGAAAGAATATTCTGTTTACCTGATCAATAATTTTAAGTACAGCAATTTTGGAGAGCTCTAAAGCAGCCCAGGGAGCAGACAGGCTAGCACTTAACTAGCTCAGCTAATAAAGCTAACTGAAATTGTTGTAGGTATTGATCAGATTAAAGTTTAATCACATCTGTCCTGCTCGCGACAAATTATCCTACAGACAGTGCTTTGTTGAGAGGGAAGAGGAATAAAACAGACTCAGCTGGCTGGACACAGAGACAGGCAAGGATCCAGAACTGTTTTCTCCTTCATGAACAACCCTGATGTTATCGGAAAGCTCCACTCTCCCCTTAATCCAATACTGGATGTTACTGCAAAAACACACTAATGCAACTTGAACATAACTCCAAAATCTCCATTAGTAAAGAATTCCCCAAACTAAATCAATCTTTCATTGTGTAAGATCAAATTCATGTCACCTCAAGGAGACACATCAGTCAGATGCTCTAGTTGTTGTCTTTTCCAACAGTCCCCACGGGCAGTGTCCTCAGGTTTATGGAAGCAGAAGCACAAGGTATTACAGTAACTGTTCAGATGTACCAAAAAGTTAAATCTCACCAATTTAGTCATTTTTTGCTTTAGAGTTAGAATGAAATTGTTCTAAATTCAAGTGTATCTTGTATCTGCAAATGTATCCTGCTGCTCACAATGCAGGCACCGATCTCCAATCCCTTCAAACAAGCCAAACCAACAATCTCCTATCTCAGCGGTGCCACAACCCACCAGCACCTGAATAAAGCCACCCTTGTGAGGCAGAGCTGGCCCTGCCACCCCCCAGCTCCCACCTGCACACGATGTAGCGGATGACGTTGGCGTGGCACACGAAGATCTCGTAGCTGTCCTCCTCCTGCTTGGCATCCGCTCGGTGAATGAAGTTCCGGAAAGCTGCCTCGATCCGAGCTCCATCTTCGTAATACTGCTGGAGGCAGCGAGGGCAGAGTCACACACAGCTCAGGGCAGCGAGGGCAGAGTCACACACAGCTCAGGGCACAGCCCAGGGCACAGCTCAGGGCACCCTGCTCTGCCACCAGGGCCTCCCCCTTCTCCAGAGCTCTCCCTTACGGGGCACACCACCTGAACCCACACATTTGGGGACTGGAGGCATTTTAACTCTTCTCTGCACTTACTGGGCAGCAGAAGAGCATGCAGTTAACTTAAGTCTGTGATAAAAAACATCAGCTCAGACACTGCAAGTTATTGCTACTGTCCATACAGAGTATGCTGAAAAAAACCATAAACAACAACAACAACAAAGTCCAAAGAAACAGTTACCACAGCTTCTGGTTTCCAGTGGGAGACTGGAGGGTCTGGTTCTATAGGGGCTCCCTCTCTCAGCAGATCAGTACTAATTTTTTTGACTCCTGAAACATCAAATACACATTGAGAAAGGAGCTGTTACTTTACATGCCACTACAAACAGCCCCACAACTCTACAGTCAATGCATTTTTCATAGTCTTTCTTCCAGGGAGGCTTCCTCTCCACCCTGAAGTCCATTTTAGTCCATCTCTCCAACACAACTATTTTGCCATCAGCAAGACAAAGTTTATTTCAGCTGAGAACAGCCAAACCAGCCTGGCACAGCAAGCTGAGTCTTCCCAGACTGCTGCCCTCTGAAAACACGTACTCTTTTAAAGAGATACTGGAAACAAGCAGAATTACAGTTGTAGGTTTCTTTATTACAGACATATTCACACAGGGCTGGAAAATGGCTCAATAACATCTCAACCTTAAAGACAAGCTTAGAATTTTACTGGAAGCAGTTTTAAGGCTCAGAAGACAATGAGAAATTAAGGGAAGTGTCTTACCTGGGAGATGTTTGCTTATAATTTCAGTTGTTTCAGTTGCTCTGGTCATGGAGGAGTGGATAATCTGATCAAATTTTAATCCCAAGCTTGCCAGCCTGTGTCCAGTCAGCTCAGCCTGCTCTCGACCTTAAAAAGGATATTTATTACATAAATTGGTGACCCTCTCATGTCCCACACAAACCATAAAAAAGGTGTCCAGCAGACATGAAAGGTCTCCATCGATGTCAGGGTTCTTCCTTTCAAAAAGCAACTGGAAAGAATTTTTACCAGAGTCACTGCTTCCTCAGACCAAGCTTATTGGCTGGATTTCAAGTCGTACTTCCATTGGCACCAAAAAATTGTTTGCTTTTTTAATTAGGAAAAAAAAAATCAAAAGTTATTGATCAACTTTCACTGAAATCTTCCATATCCCTGCCAGCCCCATCCCAAGGAAGTCACTGCCAACAGAAGGCAGTGCTGAGCCAAGCCAGCTGCTGGGAGCACAGAGTGACTGTGTCAAACACACCCTCTCAGGCCTGACAGCTCATCAGCACCAGCCCCAGAGGTCACGGCACCTCAGCCTCAGGAAAGGCTCCATCCATCCCCAGGTGAAAAGACAACAGACAGGTTAATTAATTTACTTAAGGCACAGGATGAGACAGGATTAAGATTAAACTTTGTTACCAGTTTAAGATGGCACCTGAGGCCTCACATTAGCCTTTCACTCCCGTTTGCACACCGGTAATTAAGGTTTGGGAGGAAGAAACCACCAGAGAAACAATTCTTCGCCCTCTCAGAACACTGTTGGCATATATATAATCAAAAAACCATCCACTGCTTTTAAAGTACACGACTAAAAGTAATACCAATTAGCATTTGAGACCTACTGACAGGATCAGTGAATTAACACAGACAGAGGTTATCCTCCTTTCAACTCACTGATCAGCAGCACTCCCAGAAACAGTGACAGCAACAAAAGTGAAATGTGTTGGATTATAAAACCCTCCCAGGTCCGACGCTGGGAGTGACACCTACCGAGTGGGGTCAGAGTCCTGTCTTTGTCAGCCCGGCCATCCAGATTATACTGGGAGTGACGGATGAGGAAAATGTGCCTGGTGGCTTTGGCTTTGCAGTGATCCAAGCGAGAGGAGAGTTCTTCTTCCCCGGTTTCGTCATTTTTCTTTTTGAGGTTGATAAGAGCCAGTGGTTCACGTCTAAACAAACACATTTAAAACGATGTTTTCAGGTAGGGGAGACTAAAAGACAGAGGAATTTTACACACAGATATCCTTGCCTTATTTCCACTTATAAATGAAGCACTAACACTGACAATTTAGCCATTTGTATCACAAACCTTTATATGAGAGGTATAAATAAAAGCCTGCATTAAAAAAAAGTTAATTTCATAGGTTAAAAGGTGTAACCTGACAGCAGAGTTTGTGACAAGAAAAACTAACCAGAAGGGATACCCAGGAAAAGAGGAAAAGGTGTTGACTGATCATAAAGGAAAGAAAGTGCTCCATATCTAAAATGACCTGTGATAACACTCAGAAAATTTGCACTTTATCAATCTCATTTACACCAAATGACTAAAAAAACCATCCCCCCAAAATATCCTCGAAAGACTCCAACCTTCTGCAGTGCACACTGAGAATTACCTTCTGCCTTAAACCAGGTCACGTCAGGTCTCTCCAGTAACTTCATCTGTCAGCCTGGAGTGTGTACTTATCCTTTCATCCTTTTCATTCCTCTTTCCCCTCATGCCACTGTCATCTCTCCTGCCCTTGTCACAGTGCACACCAGCAGCCCTTTCTGCACATCCCCCAGACAGCTGACCTGGCTCCTCTGAGGACAGGAGGATCTTCCCCTGTCTCCCCTGGGGTCTCAATGAGTGGCACTGACACCCACACTGCACCATCACCACCATCCCTGTCCAAATCTCCCCCAGACTGGCCTGGGCCCCTCCCTGCACTGATCCTTTTCCCACCAATACAAATCCTTCTGCTACGTTCTCCACCTCAGAGTGTAAATCTTTCCCTTGATCTCATACCTGGAAACCAGTTAGTTCGTTTAATTCCTACCAGACTTCACTTCTTCCTTTAAACTTGTTGATTCGTTGACAGATTTTTTTTAAAATCAAAAATAAAACTTTCATTCAGTTTGAGACAAAGTAATTTAATCATAGAAAATTGCAGCTTCCCGTGCCTATTTGTACAGGTCTCAGCAAGACTGGCTTTGAAAAGCCCTGCTGCCTCCATTTTCCTGTAGTGAACACACGATTTCCATTAAACAGTGAGGCTCAACACATTTCTTAAGCTGTTAAAGTTCAGCAAGGCATTAAAAATGAAACAATAGTCCAATAAGAAGACATTCCATTCCTATTTCACAGGATACTTCTTTTGATTCAGTGGAAACTATACTGCTGGAAAGATACATTAGGAAAACAACAAAAAAAAGGTTTAAAATAAATTCAAGCACATTTGTAAAGCAGCAAAGGGAATAACTCATCTGATGGCTGAAATAAAGTTTTTCACATGAATGAAACCTGTATCTAGACTTCTCCACGAACTGAGCTGCACAATCCCTGTGCAAGGGGCACACCAACAGTCTGGCATGCAAAATACCTGCACTCCTCTGTTTCACACTTGGAAAGCCATCAGGTGCTAAGAACAGTGTAACACCTGGTCATCTGCTCAAGACTTGACTGTCAACATCAGATGCCCTGTGCATTTATAAACCATTCAACAACTTTTCACATTAAATGCTTCTGCCAACAACATCCAAAAATCAGAACTGAGAATACAAGCAGGGACAGCCAAAGCCACAGCACACCAACTGGCAGACAGCAAGCAGAAGAAACTAAAATTGATCAGCGGTAATATATTAACACTTGCAGGTGACACTGTGCACTATCACTGACTACCATACAGTATCATCTGCTGTACTTGTTCAGGCAATTGCAACAGCTCTGCTGCTTACAGCACAACCTCTACTTCCTGGTTTGGTTAAAAATAAAAAAAAAGAATCTGAGAATCCCTGAAGAAAATCAACCTTTTAGCAAAAGCAGGAAGGCCTGGAGCTGCAGTTAAACAAGCAGCTTTAGTACCTCCCTCAGTGTAACTGTGTAACCAGATATAATCTTATTTAATAAAGGTTTTATTTTTATCACTGCGATGTACATAGCCCTACTTACACGACCATTTGATCCTGTAGCCTCTCAAAACCCAAAACTGGATGCATTATAAAATAAAAATCTGTTAGTGCTTAAGTTTGGATTTACCACGATTAAACTGGAGCCTGACATAAGTCTCCCCAGGGAGATAATTCTACCAGACAGAAGCTAAACGAGCCAAAGCTCAGAACAGATATCTGCACGTTCTAATCAAAGAATGGTAAAAAATGCAGTTAACCCTTGTGTGAATGAGTTTCTGCACTGAAGACACGACTAAGTCGGGTTCAAAGCACCATTCCCTTCAGCAGGATTTAAACGCAGGAACTGGCAGGTTCGAGAGCAGCAGGCCCAGAGCACGCCCAGCCCCTGAGAGCGCTTGGCACCCACAGGGGCACTGCCACCGACCCGGGAAACCTCGCTGCAGATCAGAGCAACGGGAAAAACAAACAAACAAACACAAAACCCCCGCACGTCTTCTCCCCAGCGCTCACAGCATCACAACCCCGACACTGGGCAGCATCAGAATAAAGGGCTGTACCTGCCCAGGGGAAAGTCTCCGAGCTGCCTGCAACAAAACCCGGCGCTGGCACGTCCCTCCGGAGCACTCCAGCATTCCCTCCAGGAACTCCAGCGACATTCTGCTCCGAGCACTCACCCCCGAAATCCCACCCGAGCGGTCCCGGGGCCCGCCTGGCCCCTGTCCCCCGGGCCGGGGCTGCTCGGGGACACCCCGACCCCGCGGGCACGGCCCCCACGGCGCCCACCTGTCCCAGTTGCTGTCCCAGTATCCGCCGCTGCCGGCGGGTCTCTCGATCCACCCCGGGGCCGGCGGGCAGGAGGCGGCGGGCGGCAGCAGCAGCAAGCCGGGCGGCGCGGCGGAGGCGGCGGGCACGGCGGAGCCCGGCGGGCGCGGCTCGCCCTCGGCCCCGCGGGCCGGCTGCTTGCCCACGACGACGGCGGAGAGCAGGACGGAGCCGCCCGCCAGCCCGCAGGCGGCGAGCGCCAGGGCACGGCGGAGCGACATGGCGGGGCGGCCGCGGCCCCTCAGCGCACTGCACGCCCCGCACCGCCCGCCCCGCCCCGGACGGAGCGCGGCGCGGGGCAAGATTCCTCTGCGAGCGGGGACGACGGGGCGGCACAGACCCCCAGGGACCCCTAAAGACCCCCAAAGACCCCTAAAGACCCTCAGGGATCCCTATAGACCCTCAAGGACCCCCATAGACCCCACGGACCCTCACGGTCCCGGCCCGGTCCCCTCTCCCCTCAGCCGCGGTGCCCCGGACCTGCGGCCCCCTCAGGACGGGGCTGCGGGGGCTCAGGGGAGGGAGAAGGGACTGCTCCTGCCTGCCCGGTTCAAAACCATTTTCCACCCCAAAACCATCTCCCGGGGCACCGGGAGCCCGGTGGGCTGGGCGGGGGAGCCCCTGCAGCCCTGCCCGCCGCGGTGCCGCCGTGAGCGCTCGGGGTGCGGGTTTCGTGGGTAAAGCGAGCGTCAGAGAGTCCTTCAGGTTGGAAGAGACCTGTAAGATCATCGAGTCCAGCCACTAACACAGCCCTGCCAGCTCCATCTTAGTTACAATCCCTGAGCCGTTCCACTGTGTCCAGCTCTGGGCTCCTGAGCACAGGAAAGGTAAGGAGCTGCTCGAGAGGGTCCCACAGAGGGTCACAGAGATGATGATGAGCCTGGAGCTTCTCTCTTACCAGGAGAGGCGGTGGGAGCTGGGCCTGTTTAGGCTGGAGAAGAGAAAACTGAGAGGGGATCTCATCAATACCTACAAATATCTCAAAAGTGGGTGCCAAGAGGACGGTGCCAGACTCTATTCAGTGGTGACCAGTGACGGGACAAGGAGCAGTGGCCATAAACTAAAGTACAAGAAGTTTCACCTCAAAATGAGGAAGAACTTCCTTACGGTGAGGGTGGCAGAGCACTGGAACAGGGTATCCAGGAGGTTGTGGAGTCTCCCTCTCTGGAGACATTCCCTGGACACGTTCCTGTGTCACCTGCTCCACCTGCCCGGGCATTCCCATCCCACCCCTTGTGCCCGTGGCCTGAACTTCCCTCAGAATCCAGAGCTCACAACAGCTCCCTGGCACTGCCCTGCGCAGAACAAATCCTGTGGTTGAACTGCAACATTAATTACCTGTGTATAGGCAATGGTGCAATTAATAACCTCACAACAGAGGCCCTGGGGAAAGAGAAGCAGAACAGAGCCACCTTTTTCTGAGCTGACATCCCAAATTCAACCATTTCTACCTGTTAGATTCAGCAGTTTGCAAACGGTAACAGAAATGCTGCTGAATGTGGACCTTGGGATGCCAGCAGATTTTACAGATTCCATTATCCAGCCTTTGCATATTTAATTATGCGTTCTTACCATTCCTGTCCACCTGTTCAAGCTGTGACTCCATCACCACATTCCCCACGCTACAAATTGTACGATACTATTCCTGTTATTCCAGTAATGTGCCATCCAAGGCCATTCCCCCCAGCACACCAATGTGTTCCCCAGAGCGCTGGGGCTGCCTGCGGGACTGACAGCAGGGCCACAGGGGTGCTGTGCCTGCCAAAAGAAACGCTCCTGCTGCTGAAGTTCAACCACTTTCCAGTGGAGTGTCTTTCCCCTGTCCACCACTCTGTGTCTCTGTCCCACACCCGTACGGTGCAGAGGAGACACAGATCTGACTCTGGCTCTTGGGCTTTTCACAGACCAACAGTGGCTCCCAGGGGCCACTCAGGTCAATCAGACCTTGATGAAAATTTGCTACAGAATAGATGATTTTTCTCCCCCTTATCCTTCTTGCCCATTCATTCTCTGTATTTAAGGTACTCAGCTTTCTGTTTATTCTTATATAAGCTTTAAATTGTTATTATTTTTCTGCAGACTTATCCTGGAAGTGTTAGCCCTTATCATAGAGGCAGGTGTGTGTATTGATACAGTGCTGGGCTTACCAAGAGCCCAGAAGGAAAAGGTTTAGTTTCAAAACCTCCCATACAGTTCCTCATAAATAGCACAGTCCCTTTTCCCCAGGTCTCAGTCTCCAGTGTCTTCATGACAGTGTCACCAACTTCTACCAGGGCCGAGCTCTGCTCACCCCCCGAAAAGTTTGAGACTGTTGTTAAGCAATAGCCAAAACTGTTTCCTCAGCCAGAAAAAGTATTGCTGAACATCTGGGTAACCTCATTGCACTAGAAACTGAAAATGGATAATATTGATTGTTTGCCTCAGTGCTGCATTTGGATGTCATTCTTCTGTGCTGACACTTCACCATCAGGGATCTCCCGTGCCTGTGCTCACATTCTGCAGCTTGGTTTTGCTTGGATTAGGTACTAATATACTCACACAATTCATGTGCAAAAGTCTTTTCAGATTACCTTAGATTTTACTCAGTAAGTCCAAAAATGTTATTTTTAATTAGATTATGTTTACAATTTTGTGAACTTGGAATTCAATAAGGTTAAAAAAAAACACCTCTAAAAATAATTTGCTGAAAGTTACCACTGGCTTGAATATACAGTCCTGCATTTCACCAAGAACTACTTAACCTCCAGCTCTTTGTTCTTTATATATATATTTATATTGCTGCTATTGTAATCCAGTTTTATTGTGTTGTGCTTCATCATCTGTGAGCAGAAAATCCACCTAAGAGGATAACAACCTACTGATGGTACCCACTAATGGAATTATTCTGTTAGCTAAAACAGTAAATGCTTGTGCTACTGATGCCATAGGTCCAGTACTCGTCCAGGCACGATTCCCAGGGGATTATCCCATTTCTGGGGTTGGGTGCAGAGACACCTTCGAGGAGGATGCCTGAGGTCAGGGTGGCTGCAGGGATGAGTCGGTGTTTGGGTGTTTTACCACGAGCTGCAGGCAGAGCAAGGGCAGCTCTCCAGCCTACAACTGGCAAGCAACATTTATTAACTTTCAGGCATTTTTTTTAGACAAAACAGACTAATAAAAGGACATCTGAAACCAGGAAAATGTGGTTTTGAAAAGCCTCTTCCATGACCCTTAAAGTATTTACTCACCACGTATCACCTTCCCCTTGTAAAAAAAAAAAATGTAAGTTTATTCTCAAAAGAGAAACAGAGAGAGAGAGAGAAAAAGTTAACATTATGTCATTTGATCCACATGTATTCAGACACACACTGTGGATTTACTGCTGGCCTTCTTAAAGGAAATATTGATGTCATCCTGGCCTGCTTCAGACCCTGCAAAACTTAAATGATACACTAGTTTAAACTTTTGGGTTATAAAATTACACTACTTAAGCACACTTGCTACATTTTTTAAAGAGCAAGAGAGAATACTGCTTTTAAGCAACTTTGGTTGGTATGATTTGACCAGTAATAAAAAAATATTTTGGAGGGGATCCTGGCTTCCTGACTGTGTCTGACTGCTCTGAGAGGGGGGAGCAGAACTACAAAGTTCTGTGTCGGTTAATGCAGCACAAAATTTGGGGAGATTCTGCCATGAAAGAAAGCGCACATTTATATATTTTAGCAGTGATCCAGATCTCGAATTTAACCCAGGTGTTGTGAATCACCCACTAGAGGGTTCTTCAGATCTCCCTTGACCAGAAAAAGAGAAGCTCATTTAAGATGAAAGCCTTGTCCTCTTGCCCAGACACACTCTCCATAAGCACATTTAAAAGTGGGCTTCGCCTCATCTGAAGCATTCACAGTCTATCGTGAATGATTAATCCATTTCTCACAGTCACCATCTTTCCAACTGAAGTAGATTGAAAGAAATATTTGTAATAACACTGGGCATCACTGGTAAACTGAAGTATCTCAAATAGAGCTGTGACTTGCTTTGCTGTGGCTGAATCTCCTTCCTTCCCCCTTCAGTAAGGATGGGTGAGCCTCTGGAGCACTCTGGGACTGGGAATTAAAACAAAAACTCTCCTTGCAAGGTCTTGTACTTCTTAAATTGCCTCTCACAGTTTAGCACTAACAAGTCCTCAGTCCTTTAACCTTCAGTCACCTAAAGCCAGAAGTTTTCACTCTACCAAACACAGTCAGAGTTGCAAATTGAAAGACACACCAAAAATGTGTTGTGAAAGACCTAAAAAAAAAAAAAAAAGTAATTTCTGAACTGAAAAATTAGTTTTATTAACAGTCTCCAGCCCTTTCATTAAGTAAACACATCCAGTTCTGCCCCTGGAGTCACACTTATGAAACTAAGGGTTTATAACAGCAATACTAACACTGCATTATCTAATGTAATGCTCTAATAAATAATGATGTATCACGCCAGAAGGGTTTAATTTGAAACAGATGGTCTAAGGAATGGAAACATAAGCAAAGTATTTCACTGTAATCATTCTCCAGGAAACAAAAGGGGATTTGATATTACTGCCTCAAGGAGCACCCTCCCCCCAGTGTTTTTGTCTTAGACAACAGTAAACTTTGATTTTGCCAACGAAGCACAGGTACTGCTGATAGTGCCACTAGGTATTTCTCCTAATCCTGATTAGCAAGTGACAATTTACTTTTGCAACAGCATTTGCTGCCTTGGCAAAGTTCCACTGATCTCTCTTTGCACCATTTTTTTTTTTTTTCTGCTTTAGAAAGAAAAAATAAACTTGTAGTTGTTATGGTCTTGGCAGTGTTGGATTCTGTTGCAGTCATTACGGAGCACTTAATATTTAGGCACTGCAGTCTGTGGCCTATAAAGCCAACACTGCTTTTAGGTGCACTTGCAAACCACTAAACCTGTGCTGCCAAATTCACTCAGCAGGAAAGAGTGCTCTGCTTGCAGAAGCATCTGAGTACCGTGACGTCCATAATTACACACTTCAGGAGATTGCTCGTTTGAAGGATCCATGTAATGCTTTACAAGAAGTACAAAGGGAAAATTCTAGCTCCCCCAAAATATCCTTTCCTCTCAGTAGCCGCTTCAGATATTCCCTGCATTGCAACTTCAAAAAAACCCACCCTGGGGATGAGCTTGGCAGGGGCCGTTTCTTTTCCTGGAAAAAGCTTTTAAATGCAGCGTTTTCACACACGAGCTGCACTGAGGATGTGTGGGCACAGCCCTGGCATGAAATGGTTTGGGGGGAAGTGACTCTAGCCTGGCGAACCTGGGGGATGTTCGGCCCCACCCGTGACACTCTGGAGCGGAGTCATCTCCCTGGGGCAGGGGTCGCTCAGTGCTGTGCCAGTGATTAAATCCACACACCTCACAGGGGAATAATGACCTTTGCAGAGATGCCATTTCTGTATCTCGAGCTCCTCTGCAATGCTGAAGATGTCTTTTCCCCCCACCTCTAGTGAAAAACTCAGAAACCCACCCCCATAAGCAAGCATTTACTTGAGAGTTGAGGAGCTGGGGGCCTTAAAAATCCCAAGCATTGTGAGATCAGTCCAAATAGCTTGGAAGTAAGAAAAGTTAATGGGATATTCAACTGTTCAAACACAGAGGTGTGCTGGGGGGATGAACTGCACACTGTGCTCACTGGATTTACATCTCCAGGGAGAAGGACAGTGCAAAGATGAACCTGTCCCAGTGACAGTATTTCTGAACAAAGGGGTGGAACACACACCTGCATGAGTGATGGAATGCAGACACAGCCCTGCTCTGCTGCCAGAGATGATGAGCAGCACCCCCAGCACTGCTCCCCCCTGGCAGTGTGGTTGTTGTGAGCACTGCTTCCAAATAAGAGGAATTAGTACAGTTCCTATGTCTGATCAGGATTTATTTTTGCCTGAACACAAAATGCAAAGTCCAGCACTGAGGAAACAGAGCCCAACTTCAGTTATGACAGTCAGCACCTGGATCCTGTGGAGGGATTCCAAGCTTCCATTAGCCAGACCTGTCCTACAGTGCAACACACACAGTCCCACAGTGAATCTCCCAGCTGAGAGCACCACATGTTATTTCACCTGAGACATCTTGGGTTTTTTATTTTTTCAGTCATCAAACAGAAAATCATGGAGAGCATCTCCTCTTCTTACAATACTCATTACTGCACATGGCGTCTCTCTGTCTCATTCCCAACACTAATAAGCACAGGACCTAATTACCCCCATTTATAAATAACTTTTCTCGTCCTATCTCTGTCCAACAATGTTTTGGCAGGCATCCTCAGCAGAAGATTTGAAATTATGTCCCTGCCAAAAACTATTGCTGCTGCTGAATCACAGCACACACAATTGAAAGGCTGTGGCTGGTTTTATAAATATCTTTGCACATACATATCTATGTAAATGCATGTGTATATATATGTGAGTGTAGCAATTTGGAAATTGCTCTACATATGGATCAGGCAAAATGGCATCGTGGCTTTTTCTGTTTTCCAGCTGATCTCACTGAGCTCATTCACTCGAATTTCTGCCAATGTAGTCATGCATCTCCTAGGGGAATTTTAAGGACCTTCAGGTGAAAATCAGCCCACTGCATTGGGCTTGTTTTAATTTATTCAAGTCACCAGTTATAGGATTCAAGTGATGAATTTACCCTTAAGCACAGTCATGGAGCATCCAAGGAACGAGGCTTCAAAAATCAAGTCATGTCAATGCAGGCTAAAGAAGACATTGCTGTCACAGCCCACACAGGGCACTGCCAAGAACAGCAGCAGAGTGTAGATATATTTTTACATATATAGAAGTGAACCAAAACCAGAGAGGACACCCCAAGTCTCTTGTACCCAAAAAGACTCTCCATCATCTGTGACACGGGGCTGAAATGCAATCCTGCAGCATCCCAGGCTTTAGGGATACATGAAGGGAAGCTGCAGAGATCTCTCTAGAATTTGTGCACCAACAGACAATGTTATTCCTTCTTTGACAAGCTTCATGTGCTGTGAATAAGGAGCTGTAGATAAACAGATATTTACTTCTGCACAACACTAAAACAGACACCAAAAAAGACAGGAATTTTTTATTAGCAGTTTTCTCATGGCAACACAGCAGCTCAGTCCTTGCTCTTAAGAGAAGATGTAAAAGGCTGGATTTTCAGTGCCCATGACATGTCAGTGTGTTCTGTGCCTCAACAGCACACATTGCAGGGTCCCCCTTTTTGAGGTCACTCCCAACCTACAGCCATTTCTTTCCCTGTATTTCTGCTCAGTCATCTGAGTTATTATCACATCTATACGAACAACTATTCCAACAGGCAAGCAGGGAAGAGCAGAAGTGCTTCAGGCAATGAAGCATATGGTCCTTGGAATGAGGACTGAGCAGGGTGGGGGTTGTGCAGAGGGTTTGGATTATAGGGAAACAGGCTGGGGGTCAAGGGAACTGTCAAGGCAGAAATGTCTCTTATGTATTTACTAAAACAGCTTTCCTAAGTCAGTGTGAAAGACCGAGATTATTGTCAGCAACACCCATCACAAACACACAACAGCTTCCTCCCCGAGCACATGACCTTGGTTATGCTTTCAGTGAGGTTAAATAAGCCCCAAATCTGCCCTACTGCTCCTATGGGAGGAATCTGCTTGGCTCCAGCTGCTCAGCTGGTCACAGAACGACAGGGCTTGAGCCTCTCCCAAACACAACACATTTGTCAGGTCGGGAAGTCACATCCCCAGCCGACAGGGAGCGAAGAGGCACTGACGGAACAGGAGTCAGCAGGAATCTGCCCTGGAGTCAGGCCCTGGTGCCAGGATGCCTGGAGCCCAGCAGTGCAGCTCGTGTTGCCAGCAGGATGCCCAGTGTCCCTGTGTTCCTGGGAATCCCAGCTCGGGGCTGTGGAGCTGCCAGCACAGCACACAAAGCACCTGCTCTGGGATGCAGGAGATCGTGGCCAGCAGCAGAGCAGTTTGTCTCCACTGTGTCCCAGTGTGCCTGAGAAATTAGTCATAACCAAGTGCCACCTATTTATAACTACTTACTTCTCTTGTTTTTAAGGCTGTTATTTTAGATAACTGTCAATGAGACAGCAAGGGCTGATCCCAAGGCCAGATGGATTCAAAATACTCAGGCTGCAAAATCTGGATCATGCTGTTACTCAGTGAATTTACTCAGACACTGCAGTTTCTACAAGATGAGCTTTTCCAAAGAAAAAGTAGCATTGGTTTGTATTTAAAAAAAAAAACCAACAAAAACCCTTTCACCATCTGTTCCAATGACTGTACAAGAGAAAAAGCTGACAGCAGAGCTGTATTCTGCTAATCCACCTGTGCCCAGCACTAGCACCAGATTATAATGCAATCTGATGAGCTTCCACAGCCGCTTCCAAAGGCACCTCAAGTATAATGAGGCACCATTGATATTAAAGGAAAAACGACCACTGATTTCAGGGAACCAAGATTTCAGTGTGAGCGAGGCACAGGAGCTTCTGAGCCATTCTGAAAACAGGGATTGTCATTTTAGGTGTTCACCCCAGCTATTCAAAGCTTGTGATTTTGGTGTTGAGAGCCCCACACCGAGTCCCCATTGCTGACCGTGCAGTGATGTGATTTATTGAAGCCAGACTCACAGAGTTTGGTTCAGTTCCTTTAGTTCCTTAGTTGCTTTAGTTCCAAACCAACTGTGCTAAGGAAAGCACAGCCTTCACCTGGATGGAAGAGCTTCAGGCATTGCTAACCAGACACGTCCTTCCCACCATTTCTTTCAGTTCTCACGGAGCTCAGTGGGAGGGTTTCACACATAAATACAATGCTCAAATAAATCCCTGAAAATCCTGCTCTTACCCCTTATTGAAGCAACAGATGGACAGTCCAAGCCCCAGTGCAGGCTGGAGTTAAAGGTGCAAAATCAACCTCAGAAGGTAGAATATGGCCCTTTTGGCTTCTACAGGCACATGCTCCATAAAGTCTGCTGAAAGAAAGGGCTTTGAACTACTTATGTTTCTAAAATTGTTTTATTTAAGAAAGGGGGTATTTTTTAAAATATCAGACTTACCTGTGGCACCTCTTTATTCAAAAGTCCAACTAAACCCCTAGAAAAGCTCATGATCTGGCAGAATCTGCTGCCTAAAGTCATGGACAGGGAATGTCAGAGCTTTACATTCCTGGCAAATAAAGGGCAAAATTACTGTCTGAAATATCCACACCAGGGATGCATGTGTAAAAGGTGAACAGGATAGCAACACAACCTGAAATAACTTGTAAGGCAAAGAAACATGAATCATCTTCCTTACAGTCAGGAGATGAGTCTTTTCCACGGCCTGGAACACAACCACTGGCAGAAACAGTTTCCAGTCTACTTTATTTGCTTACATTTTAGTGAGTTCGCTTTTGCATTTTGCTGCTGACATGACCTTTTTTTTTTTATCAACACAGATCAGTTCCATTTAAAATACATCAGATTAGGACACCTGTAACTAGTTTTACTTGAATATATGTACACAATTACATATGCATTATATACATATAGGCATTATATATATACATATAAATATATACACATATATATAAGGCACTGGAAAATGTACCATCACTTCTCTAGGACTGTTTGAATCTGTAAAAGTAGATCATATATCTTCACATAATTTGAAATGTCTAAGCAAGACATTTTAGAAACCTTTCAGGGCTAGAGATACCAGCTGTGAAATAAGCCTTACTTTAAATTTCAAGTTATTGTGACAAGATGAACAAAACCTATTCTAGTAGTAATTCTATTTATTATAAAGCTGCTTCTCTCTTAAAAGATATATTCACCTGTATAAATAGTTTCCTTTGTCTCTCCTTATTATGTTCCAAAATGTGAACTTAAACTTGTCCTGCAGAATAAAAAATAACAATAATGAATAAATGAATACAAACTTGGATAATTTCTCCATTACTTAGAGGGAGGAAAGCCAAGATTGCTGTAGGCCAAGATAAGATTAAATAAAATGTATTAAAAAAGACCGTGAGCTTATATAATCCTCTTTGATGGAGCCAAATCAACGGAGCCTGGTTTGGCCATTTCATAGAAAAGGTAATCTCTGCCACGTGAAGACACGACAGCACACAAATGTGACTGGCATTTATGAAGAACATGCTTCAATGGATCCCTGCTTAATGCAATTAGCCTAGATATGCAAATGATGGCATCAGAAATCCTGCAGCAGCTGCAGGGCCTGGCAACTGTGCGTGTTGTAAGCCAGCCTGACAGATCAAATGGATGTCTTTTCAAAGACCAGAAAGAGGCAGATGAAGATAGATTAAGAACTGTACATCTTTGGGATTTATAAACCCAGATGATCTGGACAGAACATTTCAACAAATACCATTAATACATTTTTTTCCAGTGGCTCTGTAGCAATGATTCGCAATTGTTATGGGCCACAGGATCCCTATTAACCCCACAGCTGGAATAAAAACCAGTACAGAAAACTTCATTTAGTGTTGTTTCATGGAGCACTTGCTGTGACCTCACAAACAGGGTTCATTGGTCACAACCAGGAGACACTTTTAAAGACAGAGCATATTTCCTACTCTACCAGCAGCATCTTGACAATGAGATTTAACCTGCAGTCACTTCTTTTAACGTTTTGTCACGTGCAGACTGTGCACCAGAACTGGCCTTTCCAGTTCTACTCTTCCAGTCCAGGTTTTGCACGAGTGGAAGGGAGGAAGGGCAGAGCACCACGGACCAGCCCGGCAAACGGATGCGCTGAGGCAGAAACAGACACTCGAAAATACTGAAGTGACTCAGAGGTTTAAAAAATATATATGTATTACGAGAGCCACAAAAAAGGTTACAGACAGAGCTCCACAAAGCCTGCACAGATACATTCCAACAACTCAAGGTGGCAGAACAGGTGAAATACAGACCATAGACACGGCTCGACAGGAACTTTCCGCACTGTCAGAGACAGCGAGCTTGACCCCATCTTCCCCCCACACAGAAAAATATGGACTATATATATAATCTCTCTATATATATCTCTAGTCTGGCTCACAGATACAGTCCAAAGAAAAACCACATTGCAATTTCCACGTTAGGCTTGTAGGAGCGTGGGCATCATCTGAGGAACGTCCACTGCCACGCCCAGGAGGGGATCAGCTCGGGCCAAGCTGCCACAACGCTGTGCCTCGTTAGCAACTGGAACAGCAACACTCCACAGCTCATCTGCTGCACGTGGCTACTGACACACAGCTCTCTGCAACCCTTGGAGCTGGCTTGAACCAAACTGAGTAAATACGTTTGTTTTGCTTAATTTAAAAAAAAAAAAAAAAGCAAACGTAAGATATTAGGGCAGTTCCTGCTATCACCTTCCTTAAAAATTCAAGACTTGAAGAATTCTTGAATGCACTTGCTTACAGACATATTTTGAGACTGTGTTAATGATCTTCAGGAAGATTTGCCACCCTGAGGCTTTTTCCCTTGTTCAGGTTATGTCTGCATCCAGTTTTGCCACAGGGGCCAAATGCTGGTTGTCTGTCAGTGCAGTATTTGGCCCGGAGTTTCAAAGTCTTTGCTATTCAGACTTTCCTATGAGGTCAACAAACAAAGTAGTAAAAAAAGAAAATATTAAGGCTTCAAGTAAAAATATTTCCTCTCTCTCCCACCCACGTAGTAAGGTACATTTAATTTCATAATACTCAATATATTACACAATTAGAGATACAGAGATCCAGCTTTTCAAGGCAGGTCGTGCTACGATGAAAACCTGGAGGCTAAATGGGAGCGTAGGAACAGGGAACAAACTGCTAATAAAATGCAATATGCAATGAAAACTGATGCATAAACTAAACAAAAACTATTGCTGTTTTTTAAATAAGTAATACAGTCCACAGCTACAAATAAAAACATGTTGACAATATTTAAGACTTCTGAAACATGAAATAAGCATGACAAAAATAAAGAAGCTACTTTACAGGACGTGTTAACTCGTGCTGGATTTTCATGGCTGATCCCCACCCACTATAAATTAGCATCAATTAAATGAGCTTTGATGGAGCCACACCAATTTATACCAGCTGAAGATTTGGCCTGCAGTGTCTGTAAAAACAGGCTATCTGGGCAGAACCTTGCTGCTAATCTGTAAACTGCTTAAACAACTACACTTTTAACATGGGCTGGATTCTGCTCAAAAAACTAGATTTAATAAATAGGTCCCCAGTCCCACAACAGGAACTATGGAAACAGACACTCAGATTTATGAAAAATAACTGCAGGTTCAGTGCCTTGGATGAAAATGAGGCTGGATTTGCTGCGTGCAATCTCCCGTTACCAGTTCTGCTCAGATGATTCTTTCAGAAAATCTGAATCATTTACTCCAGGCTATGTGCACTGAACTAAATGCAAACCTCAAAAGGAAAGAAAAAAGAAAAAAAAGGCTTTGGTACCATTGTAAACCTATGAAGAAGTTGAATGTCTCTCAACTGTGGGCAAAACTACTCACAAAATACATAATCCTTACTTCTGAACCTGTACTGACACAGTGCATTCATTTTTCCCTCCCTTACCCCCTGTGAACTATGTCAAAATAACCCTGGATATTAGTGCTTTATACACACAATACTGTGTTTAGTCTTACTGAGAAATCCTCTCATGAACTAATGTAGTTAACTCCAAAGGCTCTTTGGCCCCTCAAGTTCCTCAGTAGCTTTTTCATTTATAAATGCAAGAGAAAGAGCGATCAAAGTGGAGCATCACTGGGATGCAAATCTCAAATGTTACACTGGTGCAAATGTTCAGCCTTGCTTGCATGAATTTCATGTACATATTCAAAGATACATGATCAGATGTGCCCCTGTCTTGCTCCCCAGCCCAAACTCTGTGTCTCACATCCCCTCTTTTCAGGGCTGACATATGGCAATACATGATCCTTTAAAAACAAGTAATTCTTGTGATATTCTGTGCACCAGAGTGAATTCCAGTCCTTAAGGAAGTACTGCATCTTCCTGAGGAGTTCCCATCAGGGCAGATTGCAGACTAGTAACAGTTAAAGATGGAAGAAATCGATAAGGCCATCTGGTCCAGCCTCTTGTCCCCACAGGCTCACCTCTTCCAGAAATTCTTTTAATGACTTGTCCAAATATAGTTTGACTGTCCTAAATAGTTTGGCTCCAAAACTCTGCCTTGGAAGACGATTCCACTGGCCCTTCCCCTCCGTCCTTTCTGCCCCCTGCTAAATGTAGACCATTGGTTACCAGTGACAACCTTGGATTTACCTTTGGTTTTGCAACTTTTAAGTGACACATTTGTAAAATTACACTCGATCTCCCGTTCACTGCCTGGCCAGTGGCACGTTTTAGCCCTTTAAATCCTCTCTTTAGCCAGCCCATCCAGTCCTTTCCTGTTTCTCCCTCTGCAACTGGTCCAGTTTGGCAGCATCTCCCTGGTCCCACGGTGCCCCCAAGCCAAGGATTCCACGTGCCAGGGAGCAAATCTGCACAGGAAGACTACTGCTCCTCTGCTCTGCATGGCCCTCCAGCAGGCATTTAAAACATCGCATGGCCATAAAATGCACACTGATTTCTACCTCCCTCTCTCAGAACTTTGGCCTATTGCAGATGCTTTCCAGGTTTCTCCCCTCAGGCAACACAGAGCATTACACAGAGAGATGATTGACTTTCCTATGTTCTCTTCAACCTTTGTCTCCAAAAACTAATGTGATATACAAGGGACATAATAACCATGTATTGCAGCAGATGGTAAGATTCATCAAATCAAAGTATAAATTTTAACCAGGCAAAACTAAGGGCAATATTTGCCTTCTGGAACAATTAATCTCAACCCATATGAAAACAAAGAAGATGTTACCAACACATTCTGAGTTGCTACCTGGAGAGCTCTTCATTATAGCCAAGGATTGAAAAGGATTTCACCCCTTGAAACAAATATCCTGAAAAATGATGGATTTGGCTCTCTAGTCAAAACCATTCACCAGGAGAACCAGGTGGGAAGTCAAGGCTTTGGATGCTCACTGGCTCAGTGATAAATAATAATTTTTAGTGACTTTGGCAACAGTTGCTCAGGATATTCTTAATTGCACACATGATCTGGCTAGTTAGCATTGGTCCAGATCTCAGTACTTTTGACTTCTGAGGTGGTAACTGAATGGGAGGGAAAAGGAGATAAGGAACAGAGAAATAAAAATCCACTTGTCCCAAAATTAGCTGTGCCAGAGTCCTCATATTTGTGATAAAAGTAATGCACAAATTTCTTGTTTCTTATAGTAAAGTCGTCTTTAAATCCAACAAAGTAAATGTACTTTTCTGGAGACAGGAAAAGGAAACCTCAGAATGTTAAATAGATTTGATTGATACAATTTTAAAAAGTTGTTCCCCAGGGGAAAAAAACCCAAATGGAAAATCCTTTGTCTAACAGTATTGAAGACCAGAGGGAATGTGCTAGTAATTAGGCAGACAGAGAATTTATATCCTTTAGATGTACACTTGGCTCAGTTACACACACTGTAAATTCAACAGCTCCTGACAACCTTGCTGAAGGATTACACAGACGGCACCAGGCACGGCAGTAAACCAGGTTATTGCCTAAATCCAACAGGTAACGAGGAGGGTGCAGGGAGAGCAGCTGACAGCTGTTTAAAGCATGTTCCCATCCAAACATCTCCTTTCTTATCTGCTTGGTTTTGCTTCTGAGTCAGAGAAGCCTTTAAAGCCCGGAGGGAGCGAGAGGTGAGAGCGGAAGACCCTTCAGGCCCGGCGGTCCCTTTGCACAGACACGAACGCGCACGCAGCGTCACGACGGGCAGGCGGACGGCAGACAGCGAGAAGCTGATGATATCCTGTCTCCTGCTGCCACCCAGGACCAGGGAGGCTTTTGACGACGATGTGGTGTTTGCAGCCCGAGTGCCCTTGCCCTGCTCCTCCCCAGGAGAAGGAGCCCGCGCGGCAGTGCCGGGGGCACGCGGGGCAGTCCTCGCGCAGCAAACGCTTTCCACGGCAGCAGGAAAACAGCAGCTGCTCCTCTGGCTCCTGCTGACACATCGCTGGCCACAAGAACCGGGAACAGGCACGGGACAAGCTGACTGACCCTGGACTGACCGTCACAGCACAGCTGGCACACGACAGACTCGCTGGACAGACTTCGGCGCCCTCCTGCTCGGCACAAACCCCCGCGGCTGTGGTGTGAGGTCGTAGCCAGTTCCCGCCAGTTCCCTTCCCTCTGCAGGAAGAGTCTGATACACTGTTCAGTTTTATTCCCTCAAGAATAAGGCTGCAGCTGGTTTTTGGCCAAAAGAGAAAGATGAAAACAGAACAAACCCAAAACAAGAAAAGGAGAGTGGCCGGCCGCTGCTGCTCCTCCTTTGTTGGTATTTGAGTCTTCACAGTGCTCCTTGCTTCATGGCTGGCTGAGTGGATGGCTCTTTTATTTTTAACTAATTTTATTTTACACTGAAATTTCATAGGTTGTTCCACCAACTCCAGACACCTTCTTAACATTTGAGTGTCTAGCAGGGCTGACAGGCGTCCCCTGGGAACTCGATGTTGAGCCCAACCTGACTATTCCTTTTGGCTGTCCATTTATTTTACTGTGAGGTGTCTTCAGCTGCATGTCATCCCTGCATCAAAGGAGACAGCAAAAGATGCAATGTTAGTGACAAAGTGTGATAGGAGAATGGCTTCACTCAGGATAAACAATTACCCCTGTTACCCTGAGTCCCAGCATTGCAAAATATTCAAGCCTCGGAGCAAGCTGCTTGAAGCCAATGCACTTGATGAAAAGCCACTGAAATGAGAGAATTTATCTGGCCATTAGGTTAGTGGATCAGACCCCAGTAATATTTGTTCATTTAATTACTTGCTTAAATGCTTTGTTGATCTAAATTAATTGCATAAACATCTGTAGGATGCAGGAGGGTTTAGCTGTCACCACTACTGTGGTGACCTTAGCCAAACTGTGTCTTACAATGAGAAAGAAAACACTCAGAAAAAAAACATTTCCTAGCTAAATTTTGAGTTAAACAAAATTATGTTGCTCATCTCTGAAACATGTAAGAGAGGTGGATTGGTAAGACTTCTTTGTGATAGAAGACATAAACTGACTCAAGTCAGGAAGTACTCTAGGATGCCTGTAATTAAAGACCATAATCCAGATGGACTCTTTAAAATAATTTCTTTTTTTCTGTGCCAGGGAGCACAGACAACAGGCTCTCCTCAAAAGATCTTCTAAATCTAGGCTACCACACACATAATGTGTCTCCTCCCGAGGATTCTTGAAGTAATTAGATAAAAACCTACAAAAGAACTTGTGTATGTTCTGGAAGTATCAGCATGGCTGGGCTGCTGTGTCCTCCTGCAGGATGGATGAGCACCCAGGATGGATGTGCACCCAGGATGGATGTGCACCCAGGATGGATGTGCCCCCAGGATGGATGTGCCCCCAGGATGGATGTGCACCCAGGATGGATGTGCACCCAGGATGGATGTGCACCCAGGATGGATGTGCCCCCAGGATGGATGATGTCTGCTGGGCTTGGCCTCAAGTTCAAGAGCAGCTCCTGCCCAGAGCAGTGCCCAGGGGCTGCCGTCCCCTCCAGAGCGGAACGCTCCCTGTCTGCCTGCAGACAGAGGCAGGCTGAGCTATTTCAGACCACCCTGACCTTTTCTGGAGGCCAGAGGGTTTGGGGTTTTTTGCCACTTTTCTGTGGCAGCCTGGTGTGACAGCTGTGCCCTGGAGCAGCAGGTCCATCCGCTGCCACCAGCCTGGCTGTTGTGCCGTGGTTGAGCTGTGCTTGCAGCAGAGCTGTGGGGATCTGAACCAGCAGAACACACAGACACACATGAAACACAAGGGCTGATTTCCCAAAACACCGCTGTACCCATACACAGCTGAAATAGGTAGGGACCAAATGCTACATTTGCCTAGCTGGAGTATTATCAAAGCCCTAATTTAGTGCAGAAATTCTCCTGAAGAACACAGTCTGCCTCCTGAAACAAGGCACAGAGGAGCTGGGGAATCTTAGGGCAAAGGGGAGAAGGGAAGTCATTTGTAGTGTTACGGCCAGAGAAAATGTGCCAGGTTTACAAAGCACAGAATGCTTGTGGGAGGTTTACTTCACTAGTTTATTAAGCTATTTATTTATTTATTGATCTAGGTACTTGACTTTATGACCTTGAGTAAAAAAGATCCTCTGCAATGTCCTCACGTCTGCCACTTTCTTTAACACCTGATGGGACCTGTAGCTATTTTGCCAGACATTGTATTCTTCATAACCTCAAAGAGCTGAACAGGATTTACAGGCTCTACCTTTTAAACAAGCACAGGGTAAAAGCAGCAACAGAGCCAAGAGCCAGAGATTAAGAAAACGCAAACAGCTTTTCATATCATCATCCTTCCTAGAGCAGCAGCTGACACAGCTGGGTCTCAAACAGAGGGCAGAGGGGCAAAGGAAAGTCCACAGGTCTTTCACTGGAACAGACTCCTTTTTCAAACAGACATGAAGAGGAGAAAATGGCTCTCTACCCCCTGAAAGTCAGATCTTCCAAATGATCTTTCAACAAATAATCTTTACAACTACAATTCACTGTGACTTTTACAGCTGACTTGACCACCTGCAGCTCAACCTACAGCAAATGTGCAAACATTTTGTTGTGATGATGTTGCTGGGGGGTATCACAGAACTGAAGAGCACCCACAAACCTCCCACCCTCGTGGCCTACAGCAAACGTCGTCTGGGTGGTGCCTCCAGCGCAGGGCTCTGTGCCTGCTCACAGGCAGACTGGCCCTGCCAGGCAGCCCCTGGGGCAGTACCTACCTCTGTGCTCCCACTGCTTGCACCTCTGTGATTTCCACAGTGTTTACAAACGAGACGGCCTTCGGGCCTCCGTAGGAGGGCGACCTGGGCATCCCTGTGGGGGACGACGGGACCTGGTGGCCCGGGGATTTGTAGGAGCCGTTGCTCACCCTGCCCTGCAGTGCCTGATGGGACTGCACGTTATTATTGGCTAAATCAGCTTGCAGAGAGGTTGTGGAAGTCCTTGGTGCTCTCGTCATTGCACTTGAGAGTGAAGACACCGAGGACTGCAGCACGGGGTTCCTCGTGCTGAAGCTGGTGGCGGCCATCAGATTGTCCCTGGAGCCGTATCTGATGGCCACGCGCGGGTCCTCGGAGAGCGTGCTGACCTGCTGCAGGCTGTACGAGCTGGGCGTGTCGTAGACCCCCGAGTCTGCGAACACCGAGTCGGGGTGCGAGTGCAGGAGCTTCTCCCTCTCTTCCATCTCCTTCCTTTCCTGGATGGACGCCATGATGGTCTTGGAGAGGTTATCGTAGCGCACCGGGGAGGGGTCCCGCTGGTGCGGGGCCGGCGCCCCCAGCACGGGGCTGAAGCTCTGGGGCGGGCGCTGCAGCTCGCTGCCCCGCAGGTGGCACATTTTGGCCGACAGGTACGGGGAGTGGTACCCCACAGAGCTCACTGCGGAGTGGGCCACGCACTTCCTCCCCGAGGGCGACATGGGGTTCAGCAAACTGTCATAGGAGAGGCTCCCGTTCCTGTTGGACAGGGAATTGGGAGAAAAGATGCTTTTGTAAGGGGTGGAAGCCGCCCCTTCAGACTTTATGGGATGAAGGGGCACTTTGTCCGTCCCTCTCCTGCCAGCAGATTTCAGGCTCAGGGATCGTGAATTGATGGCAAAGGAATCTATCTGCAGTGGGGAAGACTGATAGGTCTTGTGCAGGGAGCTCTTCCGGTAGCTGGGGATGTCCAAGCTGGGTTCGGACTGGTAATCAAGGCTCCTGCCATCCTCTTCTATCAGAGCCCCTTGGCTGTGTCCCTCCTGCAGGGTGATCTAAAACAGAGGTGAAGATGAGAAACAGAAGCCAATGTCATGTCAGCACAGGCTCGCTCTGCACAGGGGGTGCAGGGGAAGAAGAGAGCTGGAGGTCTCTCAGATCCCAGCTACGACACAGGCTCATGACAAGGAACCTCCTCAGTCCTGTCCAACGTGTGGATTAACACCTCAGGAGCAAGGAGGAGCTATTCCCAGTAAGTGCTGAATAATACTGACAGTAATAGATAAGTTAATACATGGACACTGAAAACACTCAATGAGAGACCTACACTGAGATTGAAGTCTCGGTCAAGGTAAATCAGATTGTAATCTGATAATACTGCCCTTGGAAAAACCACTGCACTTAGGGTTTTCTACAAATAGCTCTTGAGTTGAGGGATGTCTGGTTTTGTGTGCTGAGACAGAAATACTTCCTGCTTCATTTCAACGCACTGGGGACCAGGACACTCTCATCCACTTTGTGCTATGAATATTCAGTAATTCTGAATTTCTGGTCATAGGTCTTCAAAATTAGGCACATGAGCTTAATTAAAGCAGAGAGGCTCCTTCTCACCATTTAGGCAACAAAATGAAGCAATTTTCTCTTTTTTATTGCCTGTGCAGGAGAAAGTGGCCATATCAGAGAAGGAAACAGAGGACATAATTTATTTATGCTATGAAAACAGATAGGACTTCACTTTAGTTTACTCTGTGAAAATTGCTTACAGTTCTGTTCACTTAAAACGCCATTCTGTGCTAAGCAAATAATTTTTGCTGTTATTTTTAAAGAACAGTTTGCCTTAATGCACAATAAATTTGGTACACTGGCTCTGCAAACAAGAATTATTATCAGTCACATTTAATTACAAATGCAGTCAACACAGGTTGTTCTTTATCTAGTTTCTTTCAAAGGAAAACTATAAAGAAAAAGCTGAATTATAAAAATCTGTTTCACTGTGAAGTTTTTTAAAGATTTCTTTCTCTGAGTAAGAAGATAGAGAAATATGCAAACCAGTTCCCTGACTGTTGGCATTATGACTCAGAATGCCGTGGCTTACAGAGCTCAAACCTGCTAGAGGATGCCTGTAAATAGAACATTTGGAACTGGATGTCAAGCCATTTTTCATGTAATAAAGTGAAAATGATAGGATATTAATCTTTTAGGATACAGAAACACACTGTGGTTCTTGTGTTCCCTTTCACAAGCCAATCTTTTCTTCACTAAAAGTGGACAAGTCCAGAGAAGAAGATTTACCATTCCTGCAGTAAGACTAAAACTTGAACTTGGTGGTAGCTGGAATTCCACCATCTATCACCATCTTTCTTTTCAAAATGGGAAGCATTCACAAAAAGCTTTCCTCACCATTTAAGGAACAGTCTCATTACAGTGTTGATGCAGACAACTGTATTTCTCTACCGTATCTTCCTCTCCTTACTTCATTCACAGTTACTCCTTCCTATCACCCCCTTCTTGCCATTCCAGGGGTGACACTGGAGGGGCTGATGAAATTAATTTAAAGAAAACTGCAGTGTGTGTGGTAGGTGTGTTTTAAGGGTATCTCCACTGGTGGGTGAACACTTGGATATGTAGTGCAAATATACAAGTTGGACCAGTGATTTTCAAACTCCTGTTCTCAGGTCCTGGGGGCCAAGGAATATTTTCAAGAAATCCATGAGAAATAAGCTTCAGAACTCCTAAAAAAAGAGAAAACTGCCGAAAATCCAGAGCATATCTCTCTAATTCTCTGGACCTCAGTTTTCTTGGTAGGAGAAAATGATGCCAAGTGTCAGGAACGTGGGTTTTTTCCATATAACCCAACTGTGTTGGAAAGGTGCTAAGGAAGGTCAAACACGAGGAGTCTTCCACAAATTTTAACTAAAATATCTCTTGGGATGCTTTAAAAGTTCTTTCTGTTTTGCAAGCTGACATCTTAAGGAATCAGTGAGCACGGTGACTGCTGGCTACAGGGTCTGATCCAGACAAGCACTCAGCATGCCCAGCTCCTCTGAAGGGAATGTGAGGTGGCACCCGTGTCAGGAGGAAGCCAATGGGAGGTGACACTTGTCAGCATCTCAGGCTGAGCCCCTGGCCCAGCAGCAGGACAGACAGACACCGCTCAGCGCAGCAAAGCTGGGAGCTCACCGTGTTTCATGGGCAGCACAGGGAAATAATGCAGTGTCACACTCCAGTGCCAGCTGTCCTTACACCTGACACTCACTGGGGCCTGCAGGGAATTCACCCTCAGCTCCAGGGGGCAGACACTCCCAGGCTCACTCACCTGCTCGGCCGTGGCGTGGTAGTGAACTTTGGGGTTGTTGCTGAAAGCTGGTCGATACTTGTACATGGCAGGAGTAGGGGGGCTGATCAGTTTGGGTGAAAGGCCACCTTCTGCAAAAGGAAAAAAAAAAAAGGGCTTTCTATTAGAATGGGTGTGGGCAGAAAGCTGCCATCCATCACTCCTTCCTATCCGTGGCCCTCCACAAACAGATCTGCTCTGCAAAGAACAAAACTTGCAGTGCTCTTATGCAGAATTCCACAGAAATCAACGGGGCCCCTGTGGAAGTCACAGCACAGTGCTGCCAGATCAGCAAGGCAGTGAGAAGAAGAAATAGTATATTAAGTGAGGTGACATATTTTGGTGAGTAACAATTTTGCCTGATTTGAAATATGAGCACTTTGGGCTGAAATCAGCTACTAGATTTATCTGAAAAAAAAAATTTTCTCATAGCATCAAAGTGTTTAGTTGACATTTTCATAAATTAAATAATTCAGTTTGTAATGCCTAAGCATTTCATGTTAATATTTCTGATTCCTTAGCTCAAAATTACATTTTTCATTTTAAAATTATCAAAAATTAAAGGAGGGGCTTAAAAGAGTTTATAAACTCTGCAAAACTGATAGAAATATCCAACCTACACTTGAATTAACCACTTTAGCTGACTTTTCTCTCCCTTTCCTGCTGTTAATTCCCCTAGCTTGGAACTCCTGTAAATAGAAAAAAACCCTTCATCCAGGTCCCACTAATGTTTTGAAAGAATACCACAGGCCTTTCAAAGAGGCTGAAATATTTTCTCACTAATAAAAATAAAACACTGATCACACAATATACCTTCACTGGCACCCAGCTGCCCTTTCAGCTCCGAGTACTTGCTTGGATCTCCTTTGGGTGGGAGAGGTGGTTGGCCCTCCATACTTTTATCCTCCAGACCTTCCAGGCTAATTTTAGACTGAAAATGATTAAAAAAAAATTGAATCATGGCATGAAACTTGGTTAAATAACAGAAAGTATGTTGTGTATCACAGAACAAGAACTACACCTGTAATGACAAGCAGGATTTAGCATCCACTGCAGATGAGGATGGTCACATGTCAAATCAGCACTGTCATAACAAGCCAGTATAATGTTAACTGCACTCTCCTGGTCCTCTTGGCATGCCAAGCACCATTATCATCTCACTAGTTCATATGTGGTACAAGACAAAGGTGTTTTCTAGCATTTTTCAGCCACTTTCCAGGTAGCTCTCAGCAAGCAGCTCTCCAAAGACTGTAAGAAGTAAACACCCACAATAATCTTGCAAGCTGGCTCCTTTTGAATCCACTGCTTTCTGTAGGACTAAACAAATCCTTCTCTCCACTTCATGCCAGAAGAAACTCAAGAGAGAAGAGGAGATAAGAGAACTCAGTTCTGAGTCAATATTCCTTTCCCTGGACCACAAGTGTTCCTGCAGCCTGGAAGCTCAGAACATTCTCTGAAGTAGAAAAGCTGACCTGGTGGTACAGGGGTTCATTCAAATTAATTTGAACATCAAGAAGTAACAACTCTAGGGACAGAAAATAACTCCTGTAAAGAACAGGCACCTCTGCCAAAAGAGGCCCAGAGGCTTTCCATTCTAGAGCTGCCTGTTACCAACAGCTCCTGGACCCAGAGCTGCTGCTGCTGAACCTGGGTTACTTTCAGAGGATGAAGTACATGCCAAGGACTCCACCTCTACCTCCTTCTCCAAGAAATGCATCATCATCTCAAAGAGATCTGCCAATGACAGCCTCATTCCCAGGCCTGACAATGCTCGGTCCCTGCCCTTCAAAGGCAGCTCCTGACGGCCTTACCTTGCTCCGGTTGAGGTTGGCCTGGATCCCGTTGTCACTGATCTTCACTGTGATCTGTCGCTCCGATAACTCAGGCCTGAGGAAAGGAGGCTTCACACTCACAGCCTGCTTCTTCTTGGGCTCCACCACGTACCTGATTAATTGTGCAACAGTCATCATTAAAACAACAATAACCCAAGAATGAGGCTTAGAGACAAGCAAATCTTCCTGCTCCCAGGGTTATGATGTAAGAATGGGCAGAGTCCAGGTGAGCAACCTCCACTTATTTCAACAGATGTAATAACTGAACAGCACTAAGAAGATCCACTGGGGTTTTCCAGTGAGCAAAAGGAGAGGATGCAGTAAAAAAGCAGAGTTTTTAAAGCTCTGGTGGACAAGAGCATGAAGAGAGCAAGAGAGGCCTATCACCAACAGAAGTGAATGTCCAGATCTTGCCCAGCTAACACAAAACATCTGCCCTGGGGTGGGAGTGCGTGGCTGGGGGAATAAACCCAGCACGTGGGGAGTTACCATGGAGATGATGACGTGCTGCCAGTTCTAATTTACCACATGGTGACTGAGGCATGGTTAGTGTTCAAATAAATGGAGGTAAAAGAGGCAGACAGGTCTGGAGGAAGCAACAAATCTGAAGGGAAATGGCTGACTTTAGAGATCTAATTTTTTCCAGTGGAACAGAATTCTGTAAGTGAAATTGGCCAGTGGCTGGACAATGCCCAAAAGTCAATACACACACCAGCCTTCTCTGGTTTTTGTAGTGAGCAGGACATTTGAGTAGTGATGGCTCAGTGATTTCAATATGCAGGACAATGTGAACATGTCTTCACCAAACACTCGAGTTCTGCTTGCTACAATTCTGTGAATAGCCATGATGGTGGTACTTACACCCCTCTCTTAATAGGAGTGTCTCACAGCTCCTAATATCTGGCTCTTCTAATGCATCTTGACCTGATTTTCATGTTTTGATAAGTCTGAGAAGCAGCTACTCCAATGTCTTTACATTAACACATATAACAATCCTTTAGGACTTACCTGTTGCGTAATAAAGGGGGGAAAAAAAGGCAGACAACCATGTCAGGGTCTGGAACTGCTCAATACCCTAGAAAGGCTCAAAGCAGCCTCGCAGTATTAAGATTATTAACATGTTTGCAGGCTGGACAGCTCAGCACCTCAGATATTTATAGTCCATCTGATCTACTGCATTAAGATCCTGGTTTCAAAATGTGAAACGATAAATCCATTTCCCCAAAAATAGAAAGCCATAAATAAAATCCCAAGTTCCACGATGTAGACCTCATCGATAATCTGCTTGATGATAATGAAAGTGCCAGTGAGACTGAAAACCACAGCAGACTTAAATTAGACGTAAGCCTTAAGGAGAAAGGCTGATTTTAGCTTCCTTCCTTTTCTGCAGCAGGCTGGACTTGGACTGCACAGTGTACGAAGTCGTGTGGGGAATGTGATAACATATGGAAACCCACCTTGTTACTGATATCCACTGGATAAACAAGTTGTTGAAGAGAAGGGTACCAGCTCTTGACATGCTCATTCCAAATAAGTATTTCTGGGATAAGGGTTGTGAATTACATGAAGAAAGCTTGGACAGTTCCCAGCCGTGCAAGAGGGAAGAGCCACCACAGAGCTCCCCTTCGGGAGTCTTTTGCTTTACTTTCCTCATTTCATCAACGATCTTTGGCTTGTGAGCCCAACCAAGCACATTTTCTTCCTCTGTCCCAACAGCTACTCCACCTCCCTCAGTCCCAGTTGCCAGTGTTGCTCTCACCTGGGAGCCAGGGGGCTGCAGAGCACGTGTTCCACGTTCCCACAGCATCCCCGCGTGAAAGGATTCACTCCCCCGCGGAATTTACCGGTCACCTGCAAACACAGTCAGGACAGTGCTCAAACCTCTGGTCGTGTAACAGTCACCATCCAACCCTCAGAAAGCCAAGAACAAGTCTGCCTTGCTCTGACCCTTCTGTCCTTCCCAACCGGATCACTTTGAATGCTGCCCTTCCTCTCTCCAGCTCCAACACATCACCTCCAGCTAATCCCAGCCAGGAGGCATCAACCCAAGACCCCTCCCCAAAGGACCGGGTGCTCCGTGGGACGGGGTTTCCAAGTGCCCACGTTCAGCTCTCCTCGCTGCCCCTGTGCTGGACTGGTGCCTGCTGCCTGTTTCGGGTCCTTTCGTTCCCGTCACTTCCTCTCCTCTGCCTTGGCAAGTCCTCTGCAAACCACCAGGAATGCCAAATCCAGCTTGTAGTGCTGGATGAGAGCAATGTTTCCTCCCCATCAGATCCCACCCCTAGCAGCAATCAGTACAAACCACTGCTTTGTGCAGGAGGGTGCCAGGAACTCGCTGGAGATTACCACGTTTGCTTGTAAATGGGCAGGTTTAATAAAAGCCAAGGCTCATTAGACTGGAGGGATCCATTCAAGGCTTCATAAGCATTATAAAGAGTTGGGACTCTACAGACTGATACTTGAAAGTAACCATCTGGGGATAAATACCAATAAAGCCAGGGAGATTACAGTGGTTGCCTCGAAAAGCATTACTGTTGCTGTTCACAAGCAAGGCATTTTAATCAGCTCGAAGTTCTGATGTAGCAACAAGTTCACAGAGTACCAGAAACACTTTAATTACTTTCACATAAAATAACAACAATTAAATGACTTTGCAATATATTATGCTGGCATTGTTGATATAACATAAAAGTCTTTAAAAGGCCAAGAGAGAGACGCTGGAAGTTCTGAGAGTTGGAAGAGTAACTCGATGACTAAAACATGGGCCTGGGCTGTTTGGCACATCTGCATTCAATCCTGGGCTTGAGCTGAATCGTGCCAGATGCTGGCAAAGCATTTCATCTCTCTGTGCCCATTTTCTCGAACACAATATGAAAATAAAATTTCTCTAACTCACAGATTACAGTACTAATTATATCAATTTGGTTTCTAAAGTAGTTTGAAACCCACTGATAGAAAGCGGTCTCAGAAGGAAGGATATTTATTTACTCTATTCAGAGACTAAAAATACCAGGATATAAGCAGATGTTGGGCTATGGGTTATTTTGATTCCATAAAAGAATTTCAGAGGCATTCAGAAAGCTCACAAACATCTAAACTCAGCCACTATGCACTTTGAAATCACAGTCTGCTACTATGAGTGCTCAGAACAAACTAGGGAATGAACAAACACCGAAAATTTGCAGCAAAACCCCAAAAATGTCTGTACCACTGGCCTATAAAATGTACTGGGAAAAGAGGACAAATGAAATGGAGCATACTGCAACTGGAAAGCTGACAACAGCAAATCCAGGAGCAGATCTCATATCCCTCACTCCTGGTCTGGTGCTCTAATTACTCAGATAGACTTCCTTTGAAAGGGACCTGAAGGCTGGGAACATCCATCTCCCAGTTACAGATTGCCACTACATAGGACTACACAGAAATTCAGACCAGATTATATTTAATTTTCAGAATGGCACGGGAAGATAAATTAAATCTCAAGTGGTTTGGTAGCTCAGGAAACCAATCCAAGCCAGGATACATTTTCCAGCAGTTATTTCAATCGAGTTAAATGAAAATTCTCAACCTTCCCAAATGTTAGTGCAGCCACAAAGACAGGAAGTTAAATTTTACTTCTTTTAAATTTTTCCTTCTTCCTCAACCTAAAATTTTCATCTCTGCACAAAGACAAGCCTAAGGCAAACCACGGTTTGGGCCATGAGACCAAACTGCCTTGAGTTTCATGCTACTGTTGTAAGCACTACCAAGCCTAACACTTGGCCCAAATGAATTTGGAAATGAAGAGCAGATGATTCTGAGCAGGACAGCGAGAAGCATTTGAAGATGACAGCTATGGAGGCCTGCTTTGTTCAAAGCCCATGTTAGGCAACTGTTCAGGATGACTTCAGACTCCTTGCTGATGTAAACCTCCCACACTACTGTGGATAAGAGTTTATTGTCTCTTGTGGGGCAGCAGACAATGCCAGCTCAGTTTGGGAAGGGCTGGCTCAGATTCCTCAGTGGCAGCCCCGCAGCTCCCCAGGCAGGGAGCAGCAGCCCCCAGGGCTGCCAGAACAGCTCTGAGCTGCAGAGCACCCCTGGGTGCCAGGGCAGCAAAACCAGAACCAAACCACAAGGGGAAAGAAGTGAGGGGCAAAAGAGGCGAAAAAAGCCCAGAAGGGAGGGGTGCTGTGGAGCTGGAGCTGTGAGAGGGTGAGGCACCAGAGAGCACACACTTAACCAGCCTGGGGAGTGGCTGAAGTGCTGTGTGCAGCTGGCAGGCACTGCCTGCCCGGTGCCAGGGGGCAATGCCCTCAGCAATGGCAGGGATGTGCCACTGATGCCACCACTGGGTCTGTGTCACCCACACCGTGCTGTCCATGTGCTGGATGGCTCTGGGTCACCACACAGGGGCTGTGCTCTGTGGACACTGCAGTGACTGCAGGGGCACTCAGTTTTACAGCTCTTGGCACAGGATACCGAGCTGGCACTTGGTTTGGAGAGGAGAACAAGCTGGGTGACGTCACAGCGTGTGTGAGTGTGTGCTCTCACACACAGCAACAAGAGAGACAAAGAGCTAACTCAGACCTCATTATGTGCAGTGTGGGCTTGCTGGGGGAGTTCAAAATATCAGGAGACAGGGCAACGGCATGATTTAATCTTTTCCTTTCTTTCACTCAGTCTCATGGATTGTTCAGTCTGACTCATAAAGTTTGAACTTCTGGGGTTGATGGTATTCACCACATAAAACCTATTTCAAGGCCATGAGTAGATTTTAAATGATAAATAAGCCTGGGACGATTCTCTGTGGCTAGAAAGGGGAAATCTCTGCCTGTAGTGCATTAAAAAAAGAAATCTGAAAATAAAAAAAATTGGCAATCTTCCTAGATCTTCACAAAAGCTCCAGTAAGAGTGTTACTGCTAAGATTTGGGTCATTTTTTTGCTTTACCCAAGCTGACTTGCTGACTTTCCTCCCCAGCTCCACCCCTCAGCCTCAGACACAGAGAAGGGGTTGCCTCTTACCTGCTCATTGGTTGTGCGCCCTCGGGCCACCAGAACGATGTGGAAGCCAGTGAGCCCAATGACTGGAATAAAGAACAGCCCAGCCACACACATGACAGCCATCCTGCACCCAGGAGTTAAAGAAAGCAGCACTGAGGGGAGAAGAGGCTGGGGAAGAGGGAGAGGAAAAGGGGGAAAACAATCTTGGAAACAGGGAGAGTGTCAGGAGTCACAGAATGGTGTGGGTTGGAAGGGACCTTAAAGATCATCTCATTCCACCCCCTGCCATGGCAGGGACACCTCCCACTAGCCCAGGTTGCTCCAAGCCCCATCCAACCTGGCCTTGGACACTCCCAGGGATGGGGCATTCCCAGTTTCTCTTGGTAACCTGTTCCAGTGCCTCATCACCCTCATGGTGAAGAATTCCTTCCTCATATCTGATCCATGCCTGCTCTCCTTCGGTTTAAATCCCCTTGTCCTGTCACTCCAGGCCCTTGCCCCAGGTCCCTCCCCAGCTCTCCTGTAGCCCCTTTAAGCACTGAAAGAGCCTCTGAGGTTTCCCCAGGGCCTTCTCTTCTCCAGGCTGGACAACACCAACTCTCTCAGCCTGCCTTTACAGCAGAGGTGCTCCAGCCCTCTGAGCATCTGAGAGGGCTCCTCCAGACTTGCTCCAGCAGATCCATGTCCTTCTTCCCCTGGTGCCTGCAGAGCTGGATGCAGCCCTCCAGGAGGGGTCTCACGAGTGCAGTGCAGTGTCCCTCACCTTCAGCAAGGCTAACTAAACTTTATCTTAAGGTTAAGTCTGGTCCTTACCCTTGAGTTGGTAAAGAGTCTTGTGAAGTCATTGCCTCTGGCTCTGATCTTGTGCAGAATGCTCTGCACTGCTCCAAGAGCAGTGACAGCCTCAGAGCCAGCGTTCCCTGCACCACAGCAGCAGGCAGGGGCTGCTCCCACAGCAGACTCTGCTCTACAGCACAGGGACAGAGTTTCTAACACAGTAAATGTACCCAGCAGCTCTGAGTCACACCTGACTGGGAGTAAAATTCTGGGAGGCAGCAAATCCTTCCGCTGGGTTGTCATGACAAAGATTGAGACAGACAAAAGGTCAGCCACAGTGTTTGGGGTAAAGACGTACAGAGGCAAAGCTGCACTGGGCATTTACAGGAGAGGAGCAGTGGGGGATCAGGAGAGGCTCCAGCAGCTACCAGGAGGACAAATCCTCAGATTCTTTCTTTCCCACTTTCCTCCGTTGCTGTGAGTCCTGAAAGAGCACAAAGAAGGATACGTGATGGTGGTGTGGGCTGCTCCCAGCCTTTCCATGTGGTTCAGCACGAAGATGAGCCCAAAGGTGAACACTCCGACCATGTGAGTACTCAGGGACAGCAAGAAGAGGAAAAAATAGCGGTAGTTCCTCCGTCCTATGCAGTTGTTGACCCATGGGCAGTGATGGTCAAAGTCCTTGGAAAGAAAGGGAGACACAGGGAAAAAGATCCAAACAGTCTTAGAGATGAATCGAAACCACTGTCATGTAAGATGACATCAGACTAGTTCTGCAGCTTTACAAAATGCTTCACTATCTTTGTAAGACTCTTTTTAGGACCAAGCTGTTTCTCAGTCTATGAATGGAGAGGTACTTGAGTGTTTACAGGGTTTGAAGAGGGGATATATAAAAAAAAGGACAGTCTATTTATCTGCTAGCAGCAGAAGCCGTAATTTTTTATCATCCTCAGCATGAGTCAAATACAATGAAGTTCTTACAACCTAGAATGGTCTGAAGATGCAATACTGCTGCAGAATTCCCTGCCCCACAGTTCAGTATTTATGTACCACTGAATTAATCCACTCTAAACAATGGCCAACACCAGATACACCTTTTTACCAAGCAGGTCCCCAAAGAAAAGCAACAGCTGGGTCAGACACAGGCAAAGTTCTGCACAGGTTCATTGAGAGATATGAACCCAAACCTGCCTATTTGTCTCAGTCAAAAGACCAAAGACAGATGCCTTTTAACAGGAGATTTAGTAATGAGGGCAAGCCAGAGACACCTTTCAGGGGCCTTTACAGAGTTTTGTAAGCGTGTAAATCCACTGTCTTCAATGGGATTATTCTTGACGTGAGGACAAGATCAGGAGCAAGAAATAAACCCTTCTTACCTCTGATATTCCCCACTCAGTGCACCACTGAGAGAACTGTTTATTCTCTGCTTTGTGGCAGTGCTATTTTTAAACACTGCTCAGTGACAGTTTGATAGTTCTAAGTTTTGCTCAATGTATTTACCAAAAATTTACAAAATACAAGAAAATGGATTAGAGCTTTCTCAAAGCACATTAAGAAACGACAGGGGCAATTTAATAAAGATCATTTCAGGCTGTACCTGAAATGCTGACATAACTTCAGTCTATTATGCAAATCTGGTTGTATGCAGCCCAAAATACCTATGGATTATGGATTATAAGTACCCACTGCAAACATTTCAGTGAAGAAAACAAAGATCTGACTACTTTCGTCACAAAGCCTAAAGCCTGCTGTTACCAGAGGGACCCAAAAATGGATCTAACTTTTTATTTCTGCAAATGTTGTCTGCTTTTGTTGTTTATGCGTTTTTATCAAGTTGGTTCAAAAGTTTTATATTTGGGAAAGGAATTTTTATTGTACATTCTAGGCTGAAAAGTGAAACCACGAGAATTACAACCCTGAGTGGGTTCCACAGGAACATCAGCAGAGAGGCTCCTGTTACTGTCTCAATGCTGGCCTAAAATAGACAGGTGAGTGGGAAAGAAGCATCCCAAGAATCAATAAAACATGCTGTTTAAGACCATGATTTATTGATTCTGAAGTCATTAATGCTTTTTGCCTATATTCCTCCCCAGCAAGTCATAATTTAATTACAAGCAGAGCTTCTTACTTGTGCCCCAGAATAGCAGGGAATGTTCAACTGACCCGCCTATCAATAGAACTTGTGGAGAGCTACCCAGAGTCACCTTGCCTTCTGCTATTTCCTGCAGGTTCCCTTTGGCTCCTCTCCCACGTTCACTGCTGCTGCAGAACTGGCTCCATGGAGGTTTTATGGCAGCAGGAAACTTCAGTGTTTTTACCACTGAGTTTTGAGCAATTTTTTTCCTCAGAAAACAAATTTCTTGAAAACGAATTTTTATGCTGAGCCACTGGGGAAGGCAGAGGAAAGAAATTCCGTGGGACAACTGAGAATTTACCATCATCTAAACAATCCTCAGGATCTAGAATTACTGAGAACATATCTGGTTTAGAACCAGGAACATATGATTCAAGTTTTCTACAAAAAATCCAATCCAACAATTCGCAGCAGTCTAAACAAATTGTGTGTCACCACTTATGAATAGCTGTGGCCATTCCCCCCTGCCCAGGGACCTTGGCAGCCCTTCCTCTCAGGCTTCTGGAATCCCACATCCTTCCAAAGCCTTCCAAAGCAGGCCAGCCTTGTCCTATTTATCGATGGTTACCAGGCACAGCACTGCTCCCAGATAATTATAACTTAGATATATATTGCCCTGAAGGAGAAAATGACTGACACAAGATAAATCCAGGCAGCCTTTCTCTCCCATGTAACTGTGCTGCTTTCTTTGGGGCTATTCCCCTGCTCATGGCAAAGAGGATTAGGACAAAGGTAGTGTATACAGCATTCCAGCTGACTCGGGCATTTTTTCCTTCTCTGATTAGTAATTTCTTTCATTTTAATGGTACAGCTGAATATATTTTAGACATATTAAAGATTTCATCTTTCTATTGAAAAAAAAATAGACCTTGCAGCAGAAATTATCCTTAAGAAGTGAAATTTTTAGCTCAGCAATAAAAAGAGTCCCCTGGCAATGCTCGCAGTGAGTACAGTGCTCTGTACTTACATGTTGGCAGATCTCTGTAGCCCAAAAGCACATTTACTGTTCAGGGGTTGTTTTTTAAAAATCCCTGTGACTCACCAAGACCTTAAGGGTATCAAGAATCATGCAAGTCCCATAATTCAGAGCAACCAACATGAGAAACATGAATGAGTTCATACTCTGAGCTGGGGTGTTGAAACAATGGGCTCCTTCCAGGGACTGGAGAACCACTCCCTGAATCCTGAGTTTGGTGTTCCTAAAGCTCACTCACCACTCTTGCTTCTCTTTGTCCACTAATGCAGTCACCAGTTTGCTCTAATGAAATGATGAGCCCCAAGCTCACACACACCAAGTTACAGTGGTTCACCCTGACCTTCCCTGAACTCTGCACTGACTCTCCCATTCACCCCTTGTTTGCATTCACAATCCCACGGCTACTCCAAGGAGGACAGAGCCAGCACCAGAAATGTTTGTTCTGATTCCAGCAGCAGCTGTGACCATCCAAGAGCTGAGCCCCTGGAGGGAGCCCCAGCTGCAGGGCCAGCCCAGGGTGGCGGTGTTACCTCCACACAGTTGTCACAGACGCTGCAGTGGGAGCAGCGGGGCGGGCGGTAGAAGTGGCAGGTCGCGCACCACTTCATCCGTACTTGGATCCCTTTGATCTCCACGTTCTTGTAGAGCGGAGCTCGGAAGTCGTCGTCTTTGTCCTCATCTTCATCTGCTGCTCAACGCAAAGCTGAGAGTTAGTGGCAGTAGAAGAGAGCAAAGAGAAAAGAGCCAATCCTGTCAAGATGCAGGGGCACCGTACGTGCTCTTTGGCTCGTCAGACAAACACCAGAGTGGTGGAGTGAGGGAATGTCACAACACTCCAGGGATCAGGGCTCACCTCCCAAGGGGGCTGGGCAGCCTGACCACCAGTCTCTGGACACAGAAAGGTGCCTGAGCCCTGTCTTAGCCAGCATTTACAACCTGAATGAGTAAGATGAGCTGCAGCATAGAGTCAAGGAGAGGGCAGAAATCACCCCAGCCCTGGTTGTGGGAAGTTCTGCTGCATCCATTTGGGATTAATTCAATGCCAGCCTACATGCCAGCTCATCAGCACATAATGTGAAATAAATTACAGAGGCAATTATTAGAAGAATGTTGTGCTGGCTCAAACCCCCAAAATCAACCCAGATGACCCTCAGTCATCCCAAAGACCTGTTGTTCCAGGGAGTCTGAGGGCACAGTGGGATAACCACGTGCCCATGGAAAGTCCTTCCATCAGCGTTTCCGTCCTGCCCAGCGTGGCCTGTGCTCACCTCTACCCTGCCCACTGGAACACCCTTGCTTTAGGAACAGCAGCTGGGGAGATCCCACCTCTCTCCAAGGCAGCACAGAGTACTGACCTGAGCACTGGCACTCACAAGTCCTGTATCTGATGTTCTCCCCTGTGGCCCTGAGCTACTCCTTTAGCCTCTTTGCCATCAGTAAGATGAGGATGACACTGTGACAGTCACCTCATGAGGGACAACGCAGAGGGCACGTGGTTTATCACCTCAGTTAAGCACTGCCCTGGGTAAGAAAAGAGTCCATTTAAAAAGAAATGCACAAAATAAAAGTTAGTCTGTAATAGACAAACATTGGGAAGAAGAGAAAAAATATGAGAATGATGTTCATGAAAGTTCATCTTTTATTTTAGATCCCTGTGATCTTTATTTGTTTCCTCTCGACAGAGAAAATCTAAGAAGCTCACTTCTATTTAACACCTGGTTAAACATTATAGTGCAGCTGGCATTGGTTGACTGGCTCCAAATTAGGTGGAATTTGATAATATTGTCCCAGCGGGGCATCAATTACTGTCACTCAGGTCTATATTAAATCTTCTCTAGATGTGTTATCATGATCCAATTTCCACTGACTTCAGAGGGAATTTCTGCCTTCCCTTGGACGAGCCTGGGCCCTGGCTCAGCTGCAGTATTTATCTTGCTGGAGTATTCTCTGGATTAAGGTTTGTGTGTGGAAGCAGAGTGCAGTACTGGCACCATTCCCTATAATTTTCCTTCCTAACCAGGCAGTGGGACTGGGAGAGAGCTAGACTCTAAATCCCTGAGGCACTGCTATAAATACAGTCTGTAGGTTCTTCAATAGCATTATAAACCTACCCATGCTGTGTAATACATGTGGGCAGATGAAAACAAGACGTTGGAACAGTCAAACCATTTAAGCTCTTGTAAAAAACCCGAGTATGCAGACAAAAAGTCTGTACATTATATATACCTACGTGCACTCAAACACGTTGCTCTTGCAGAATCCACACACACTGCAAGAGTTTGTATGAAACACATCAAAAGTACTGAAAGCCACTTTGTAGTTGGGATAATTAGCCAGCACTGAACACTGCCAGCCTCGACCTAGACTGCAAATCAGATTTTTCAGGGCAGCCCCAATTCCAGTCACTCAACACTTCCTTTCCTTCTCATTCATTTGGGTGTATTACCAGCAATTCACTCACACAGAGCCATCCTGATTCACACCAGAGACATTCAGAGAGCCACCAAACTGAGAAAACATTCAGAGATGAGTAATGGCTCTGGGAGTTTGGTTGAGGCCCTCTTCAACAAGCTGGGTCTCCACAGCCCAAGTTCTATCATTTCCCCCTTAGGCCGAGCTCTACCTGCAGAGAACCTGCAAGCTGATCTGATATAGCCAGAAATGGGCTTATTTCCAGTTTTCAGTGACCTGAGCAGAAGAATACACTGACAGAGGAATGTATCTTACTGCACAGGCTCTCATACTCGGATCCACTGACACAGAGCAGATGCATCTCATGTTTTTATAACATGAGGTTTTTTGGTGGCTTCCCTAAAGGAATCCTGGGATTTCATTACAATCTCAGCTTTTGTATTGCTTGTTTGCAGTTTTGGTTTTGAAGCAAATTCCTCACTATTAGAAATGTGCTAAGAAGTCTGAAAACCAAGAAGACTGAACCTAATTTCAAAACCAGAAAGCGACTAGAGCGGTTGTACATCCATTTTAAATGACTCCTACAACTCCTGACCTCCTTGCACTGGCAGCCCTGTGGGCGGTGGGGGGTGCTGAGAAGCTTTTTTCACATGCACACTTGTGATCTGAAATAACATCTCCTCTTTCCTCCCAGCACCAGTATTTATAGTCTTCTCCGTCTTTTTCCTTATCAGCTTGCTTCCTTCACACGTCTGAACTCCTACTCCATCACTTTCTTCCAGGATGAACTCACCCCCTTCCCCGTCCTTTCCCCACTCCCCTGGTTCCAGCATCTTCCATTCACAGCACAGAGACAAAAGGCCTCAGCTGAAGAGAAGGAGCCAGAAGAGTGCTGAGCTCCAGCAGCTCCTTCTCCTCCTGCTTTGCCCCTGACTCCCTGCCTTGTGTAAAGGAGGTGGCAGGGAGGGAAGGTGATGAGGGAGTTTCTATTTGATTTCCCCGGGGTTTCTGCTTTAAACACAAGGTCCAAAATGATGACCTTGTTTGGAAAAGGGAGTTGGGAGAAGTGCAAAGGAAGGTATGAACGGACAACACTCAGCACTGATCACTCCCAGGGCAGGGGGATGTCTGGCTGCAGGCTCTGCTCTGAGGGAACTGCCCTGCACAGAGATTCTCACACTGAGATTTTCAGAACTGAACATCTTTATTTAATCTTTCCTCCTACCTAAGGCAAAGAGCCCCGATGCCTTTAATAACCTCACATCTCACGCAGGTTTAATTAACACCTGCTATCTCTGCTGAGATAAACTAAAAAGTCCAGGAAACTCCTTAAAAGCTGTGTGTGCTTGAGTTCTTTCCAAATTCACTAGCATTTGTACCTTTAAGCACCTATACAGTGAGTAAGTCGATCTTGCACAAGTGACTGAATCTTGCCTTTGCCTGAGTTTGCCCTTACATGCAATTATTTGCTTAACTGGAGTACTGCAACACTTAATCAGGGATTCTGAAGCTTCAGCTGAAAGGAATGGCAGACAGATGCTTATCATTAGACCCTGCTACCTGGTGAAACCTGGCACTGGCTATTCAGGGGAGCCAGCAGGACAAGTGCCTTGTTCTTGTCAGGTAGCAATTCAAAATAGATATTGAATTCAGTGAATAGAGGTGAAAAAGCACAACTTGCAGACTGCACAGACCCACTGGTTTAGAAAGACTGCCTAGAGCAGTCTCTGCTGCAAACTGCATGTGAATAATTATTGGAAGACAGATAAAATGAGGTGATAATTCTCTCATTAGGGTGTGTTAAAAGAGATAGCTGCACTGTGGCTCCCACTACAAAAGCCAAGCGATCTTTATCCTATTTAATCAGCTGTGAATCAGTACTAATTTAAGCAGGAATATATTTCTAAATGTATGCATTTTTAGACACTCTAAGGCAAGCCTTAATCATTATCTTTTTTAGTGCTCAGTGCTTTTGCATTTCTTTTAAGGTCTTCTGGAAAGTCTGCTTTGATGGAAGTTTGGCCTCTCCCCTCTGCCACGCTCTGCTACCTACTGAGAAGACAGTGATTTAAATCCACTGTGCCAGCGTGACAGGGGATAGCAATCAACACCACCTCACTCAGGGGAGCTACTCAAGGACAACCATCCCCTGCACCCCTGTGCCCCCACTGCCAGTCTGAGCCAGCGCAGGGACAGCTGACACCCCTGAGCTCAGAGGAGTTGGAGGGTACCCAGCACTGCCCTGCCATCCCAGCTCTGTGCCAGCTGAGATAACAAACTCTACAGGAAAGAATGTAAGAAAAACAAAGGGGGATTGGTGAGTAACTCGTGTGTTTGGATAGCTGGCACCTCCTCTGGCTTGGGTTCTCAAACCCACCCCCTCACACACCCCAGTGCCATCCTCTGTTACCTCGTGGGAATACTCCAGGGTCCATGAAGGTTGCCATGCTGAAGTTTGCCAGTACAAACAAGAACACGAGCCCATTGTATACTGGGATGGCTGGGGAGATGGCTTTTGTCAACCAGGGGCACCTGTGGAGAAGAAAAGTTTGGGGTAAGGGCTGTTCCAGCTGTACAGCAGTTCTGCCACTCCCCAGCCCCGCACAGAGATCTCCTCTCAGGCCCTTCCCATAGCCGGGCTTTCAACACTGAGCTGCTGCAAACTGCTTTTAGAAGCACCTTCCAGGGAGGAGAGATGGACAAGTCCTGCCCAGGGTGAACGGGCTGCAAAGCCAAGAGTAAGACACGGCTGTGGCCAGGCCAAAGCTCCAGGCTGAGCAGGGGAGAAGGCAAAACCAAATCACCTGCAGACAGCTGGACACCTCGAGGGACCCTCAGACCCTGCCCCAGAGCTGGAATTCCAACCAGCAGCCAGGTCCTGCTGACCTGCTGCCACGCTCACATTGCCTCAGAGCAGCTGCCAGGGACTGCAAACCAAAGCAAGGCAGACGTCTCTCACTTGCCAGGGAATGTGCTGCAGTGACCTTGCCAAGCACTGTCACCAACAACAGCTTCTGCCACATCCTTCCCAGGAAAGCAAAATAAAGCAGTTACAGAATCAATTCTACTCAGGGAAGGGTTCTTCCCTCTAAATTACAGTAAAATTAGATTCAGTAATGGGCATGACTGACTTAATTTCTTCCCTTGAAGAAACTGCCTACACAGAGAAAGATGATGAAGTTCCCCATTGCCTGTCAAGCATGCAGGAGAGATTTCCTTGGCAGCAGAGTCACACAAGTTGGCAAACTAAAGGACAGGAAACCCTTTCTTACAGACAACTACTTACTCTGAACGAGATTATAATGAGAGAGACTGTCTCAGATGATTAATGCAAGCATTTGTTAACATTCTCATTTGTGATTTACTTTGTCGTGTTCCCAACAAATCTATCAAAATATTAGGAAAAACTTTAGCCATAAGCTAGCTGAGCAGCTCATTTTATGGCTGAAGAGTGTATCTGAAAAGACTTCATGGAAGTTGAACTAAAGGACAGAGTGAGTCACTGTACACACTAGCCACAAGGTCAGCTCACAAGCCTTCCATTTCTTCTTCCCAGTAGTTTGGATCCTTCACTCGAAGCAGAAGACCTGAAGGGTCACATTGCTGCTGGTGAAGGTACAAGCCCTGCTACACCCAGACCTGCTGAGCAGAGAAACTCCCCTGGCTTTGTTTAGCCAGCACAGGCAGTCCCTGGATAATTGGGGATCTCAAATTCTTCTCACCAAAGCACACAATTACACAGGCAGCATTTCCCTCATAATTACACTTCTCTTACATAGACTGATTCTGTTCATAACTCAGAGGAGAGTAATTCAGGGCGACAGATTTAATCTCATTTATCCTATTTGCTCCTGAAACCCTATCCCAATAAAACGGGAAGTTAAAAAGATTAACAAATAGGATCACACAACTTGCTGGGTGTCAGAGAGACTTAGCACGATCAGCTGCCTTCCTCTGCTAAATTAAACAACAAATAATCCTTTCTGCTTTTTTGCTTGGTGCTTTGTTGCAAGACATGTTTGTCTTTATAATTACAGTTCACCTCTAATTAAGTAACTGAATAGGACAGTTTTCTTGAATCCTGCTCTAAATTAAGATTGGTGTTTTTCATTAAAACCTTACACATGCTTAGAGAGGCAGCAGGCACTGAGGAGTGGAGCTGGGATTTTAGAACCAGGTTTTAGTCTTGGCTCTGACATGGGCTTGCAGAGGAACTGAAATCCATCTGCTTCCCTGCCAGCCCAGTCACACACTTTGCAAATGAGACCAAACCACTGTCTCTTGCCTTTGCTGGAGCTGCTTGTGCAGTGCACAGAGAGGATGTGGGAACCTCAAGGGTACAGATGGGCATCCAAGCTTTGGAGACTTATCCACACCTAATAAGAAGACCCCAAGGATTGTCTAATTGGCTGCTCAGCTCACCCAACATTTGATCTGAGATTACCACACATCCTCCTCAGCCTCAAACAGATGACAGGATGTGCTTCTAAACAATTCATTTCTGCACAAATCACAAGGCATGGGGTTATAATATAGACCTAATTGAGCTCCTTCCACCGTTACAGTAACCTCAAATAATTGATTCAGTGCATGCCAGCAGAAGCAGCTCAGGGAAGTACAGACTAATTAGGTAAGAGGGGTCAACAGGCAAACATAATTTGATGAAGCACGAGTACTAATTTCCCTGGAAACTTCCTAACAACGTCCATAAGTCTGCAGCAGCCTGTCCTGGCTTGATTCCTCTGTTCAGAACACGTGTGTACTGTAAATTCCATGTTAACAATTTCTAGACAGCTGACCAAAGCTTTAACAGTCCTAATCTCTAACCCAAACCCAGCAGGGAGCTGGACCTGCCCCTGGGCTGCTCCAACGTGTCCCTGTCAGGCACAACAGTCAGGATGGCAGGAACAGCTCAGGAGGGACAGGACACACAGGGAAGGGTCCTCCTCAGCCAGCACTGCACCAGCTGCACACAGATGAAAGGGCCATCAGCTGACTGGTTCTGAACACCCACACTGCAGAACAATTCAGAATTAGACGTCAACATTTTACCTAAAGGCCATTCCACTCATGTATGAGGGACAGGGAAGGTGCAAGGCAGCATCCTGAGGGCTCCCCATGGCCAGTCTGCACCACAGAGCACAGAAGGGCAGAGCTCTTCCAGTCTTTAGCAGTGCAAACCTAACACATCTCTCACATTTCCCAGTCCGGGCGAGATTTTTCCATTTATGAGCTCTTTCCTACCCTGAAATCACAGAAAAGTACCTTTCTGGAATAGTAGCAGAAGGGGAAAAAACCTGCTCATTTTTCCAATTTTTGTCACTACCAAAGATAGCTTGGAGATTACTGTACATCCAAAAATACTTTCCAAGGTGCTGAGACATCTGTAGGTTTAACAAGGCATCACTGGAAACAGCCAGGAGAGAATTTATCTGAGTGCCACAACTGATGGGAAACAGAACGGCAGGTCTTGTGAAAACAGCAGGAGGTTCTGGACAGCCAAGTCCTCTGCTCAGCTCTGCACATCAGATTTTGATAAATGAACTAATTTCTGCAGCATATCTTACTCACTGGCAGGGCTGCAGATAATACATCGTTGCCATAGCACTCCACTGTCACTGTGAGCACAGCACCACTGACAGAGAAGGAGACCAAAGAAAAGGACAACAAACACAAACGCCACCAAAAAATGGGGGAAGGACAAGTAAACACAGGAGAATTTATTACTGAAAAGCAGTAAATTGTGAGAGCTGAGTGCTGCACGGAACAGCTCACGCTGGCCACAAATGGGAGCCACCAAAACATCTACCCTGAGTTTTCAGGTGCAATTATTCGTCACTCAAAATGCCCAGTCTTTACTTCCACCTCACATGGAGGGCATTCATTGCACTCTGAGGGACAGACAGGCTGCATTTCAGGGGACACAACACCATGTTTGTGTCAGGAGAAGGGTGATGCTCACAGCAGAGGCACAAGGTCCTCACAGCACTTCAGGTGTCTGATGGGCACGAGCAGCGTCCCTCAGAGCAGCAGTGAAGGGTAAATCAGAGCAGCAGTAAATGCTCTGGTGCCCCAGGAATGGAGCCACGTGCCAGTGCAGGGTAAATGAGAGCAGATTCCAAGTGCAGGTACACAGAGCGAGTGCAAAGATCCAGAGACAAACCCCTTTGGTTTCCTTTCTCAGCCCTGGACTTTGCAAAGCCTAAAATGCCCCACGAGGATGGGAGAGGCAAGGCCAGGTGTAATTCAGGGCCTCTCAGACAGGCACCAACCCTTTACCAGGGCCATGCTGAGCAGCTGGAATGAACCCCCTCCTTCCAGCAGTGAAGAGGAGAGCTGAGCGTAGGGGTGGTCACTGGGTCACCACAGAAAAGCAGGGCAGGCAGGAGTCACAGCAAAACAACCACAGCAGGAGAGACACTGGTTGCCCTGTCACACCAGAAGGTTTAAATCCATTTGGTTGGAAAAAGAAGGAACTGCTGCCCAGTGAAATTCCTTTGCAGTTCTGTCTGCAGATGGCTGGCCACCAGCATCACTGGGCTGCAACAGCTGAATGGCTTTCAAGCCACAGAAACCTCGCCAAATCACCTCCAAAAGATGCTGTATGAACCAGTAATTCCTAACACAGAGGAGCTGTCAGTGCATGTGGCTGCAGTGCCCTGTCTGTGCTCTGTGTGCACCACTTCCAGCAATAACCACAGCCCAGCTGCCCAGCCTGGTGCCCAGGGGGGCCAAAAGACACCTCCCAGTGTGTGAAAGGGACACACACACTGCACAGCTGAGCTTCTCTGAGCATTTTCACACACACCACGTGGAATGCCAACTCGTGCTGCTCATTTATAAACAGCAGAGCTATTGAATTAATGCCACATCTGCTGCAGCAGTGCTGGAAAGGGACAGCCCCTCATCCCCAGTCCACCAGAGTCCCACCTGAGCAACAAGGAACACAGTTTATCTGGTCACCACTAGTGACCCTCGTGACCTTCCAGACCTCTCAGCAATCCGTAACACAAGCTCTCCTTGGACAGATGGAATTGCATTTGCCAGATTCCAAGATGGGAAAGAAGCCCAGGATAGCTCCTCCCTGACAGGGCTGTTCTGCTCTCCCTGCTGTCTCCACCCTTGGCAGTGCACACAGGAATCAGCAATGCAGGTGAGGGGAGCTGCTCCCACACAGCTGCTTTTCAAAACAAGGTCAAATTATCAGCAGCCTAATTCAGACACACTCGAGGTGATCCCAGCTACTGGCACAGCAGGATCTGCACACTTTGCTGGCTGTATTCCCCAACCACACGCTGGCAGAACCCAGCCAGTACTCACCCAGTGTCTGAACTCATAGACTGTGGTGCAGTGGAAGCAGGGCAGCTCATTTTAAGTATGTGGTGATGAGAGAGTGAAACAGGTAAAGAAATATTATGAGATAAGGAGGGGGTGGTGCCATCAGTGAAAAGATACACTTTATATTACCCTTGTTGTAAAGTTAATTTGATTTTTTAGATATTCCTTTTCCACATGAGCTCAGTAGAAAGAAATTAAATTTCACAGGATAGCATCCCTTTACAGCTCCTGGAGCAATTACCTAACTTAAAGACAGCATCTGTTAGAATTAATTATGTGCCCCTGAAATTACCAATGAGCCAATATGTGTAAGAAACGTTCAGTATGAGCTCTGAACTTTGGGATCGTGTCCTTGGTGGGTTACCAGAGAATGGGGGGACAAAATGTGCTTTCAGAGGTGCAGGGAGGAAGAAGAGAAGCAGGGGACAGCAGCAGAGACAGCCCAGCATTCTGAGCTCAGGGCTGGGCACCCTGGTGTCAGGGCCCCTGTCAGGAGAGGCTGCCTTGTTGGAATTCTGCCCTGCAAAAGCTGCAGGGGCTGCCTGGAGCAGTGGAAATCTCTCCTTACAGGCTCTCTCTCTCCACCAGGAGCAGCCAGCCCTGCCAGGGGTGCTGCAGGGACAGGAGGACCATCCAGCTGCAGGTGAGGTCTGACCCTGCCAGCACAGCTCTGGTGCTGGGGAGGGCACCCCCCACACCCCCTGGCTCTGCCAACCCTGCCACTGCTCCTGCAGTGCTGGGCACACACACCTGTCCAGAGCAGGGCCATCCTGGCAGGATGGTGACAGCAGTGACATTCCTGCCACGACTGCAGAGCGCTGTTCAGCAAAATTACAACTAATTGAGACCAGAGGTTCCTGCAGACCTGGCTGGATCAGCTATTGCCTTTGAAACTGGGAACAATACCTGTCTGTGGCCTGAACAACACGCCTCAGAGCTGCCTCAGAGCTCTTTTATCTGTGCAACAGCTCGTCTGGACAGGGAAGGGAAGCCAGTTCCAATCTGAACTCTCGTGTTTGAAGATTTCTAGACACATGGTGCAGCAAAATTACTGCAGTTATTGTAAGGTTTCCCCATGTGAACCAAAAAGATTAGGGACTTCATATTTTACAGAAGAGATGAAGGAAACAAAGATAGAGGTACCTCTATTGCAAATAGATACAGAAGATAGGGTAGAAAGGATAAACATTCTCACATATCAAGGGCTGGAGTAAATATATAATAATAATAAAACAAAAGCCTCTCTTAGAATCCCATCTTTAATTTCCCTCTGGAACATTCTCCTGACAGGGTCTGACAGAAACCTGACCTGGGAGCACGACATTTATGTACCTTATTTCTCACTACACTGTAAAAGAACATTTGCATAGCTGGTATAAAGGGGCTAACATATTAACATTTTAAGCAGGGAATAAAAAGTAAAAAATTAGCTGATTTAAGAAAATAAAAATATAAGAGACCTTCATGTTTCAACATATAAAACAAAGTTTGCATTTGGAAAGAACATGCTCCTGTGGCTACCTGCTTTGGGACATTTTACCCCTTCCCAAGCCACCAGCTGGTAGCAGTCACCTCCCAAGACAGGACACCACAGGACAATCATCAGTGATTCAGCCTATTTCGGCAACATCTTTAATCATACACTGGAACAGTCCTAACAGCTATGGCCAAGGTGACAAATGAGAACAGGACATGTCACCCAGCTCAGCCCCCTGCCATCACACACCATGAGCACCAGCTCAGCTGCACTGTTCTCAACCCTGCCCTGTTTGACACCCCTCTCTGCAGGGGGGATGCTCAGCAACAGCCTGGCAGAGCGGGGGCCTCCCAAACGGGCTCACAGCCCCTCCTGCTGCAGGGCTGGGGCTGTTCTGGGGCACAGACACAGCTGGGAAATCCTCATTTCTTCCAGCAGAGGGTGGTGGGACACACAGGCCAGCAAACCAACGTGTAGGATCACAGTGCAGGCAGGGACAGATGCAGTTCCAACCAAACCAAGGGTGCAACACCAGAGTGGCACAGCCCGGTGGAAATGTCACAAAACTGCACCCTTCGTCACATGAGCAAACAGATCAGACCCAGCTTGTTCTCGTGATCTCCACCCTTCCCCAGTACCATCATCATCTCCATTCCCCTTTCTGATCTGGGGAAGGGACACCCCCAGGCAGCTGCAGGGTCAGAACATCCACACCAGAAATCTCTCTTGGAACCAGTGCCCTTTCCTTGAGTCTCACAGACTTTCAGGCTGTTTCCTCCTCTCTCTCTGCCACTGTCCTGTTGCTAAATTCAGTGACTGAGCAGTATCAGCCCCTCCTCATGCAGCACAGGAACTGTGCAACTGCTGCTTTATTGGCCACGGCACCCTGAGGTGCCTGCAGGGCTCTGGGAGCCCATGGGCACATCTGTCCCAGGCTCAGGGCAAAGGAGACTCAGGGCTGTTCCCATGCACCCCTCACCAAATGCCCACTGAGGGAGAGGCACAGCCACAGCCTCCTCCAGCCATTACATGGCTGTTACCCCCTGTCTTAGATTAAACATCTCCAGCTGTATCAGCACAAACCACGTCCCAGGACTGCCCTGCCTGCACATCAACGACTGCAACACCTCTGCTCTCAGCTAACGGGATTAGAGCAGGCTGCTGGACACAGCTTCTCCTGCAGGGAAAATCTTACAGAACCTTTCAAAACCCAAAGGCTTTTGGGGAGCAATAAAAACCTAAACCAACCCACAGTGACTGTCGCACTCACAGTGATTTTTTTATTTATTTAAATGATGAAACACAGCAGCACCATCTTGGGTCTGTCAGCTTGGACAAAATATTTGTGCTACTGCACAGGTATTCAATTCACGTTGACAGAAAACAAAATTACTTTGCTTAGAACATCCTAAGAGCTGATAGCATCTTAATTACAGAGGCAGGGAACTGGGATTCAGCCTGGAATACAGGTTTTTGCCAATTCCACTGCAAAGTGCACAAGGCAAAGATGTGGCAGCAGCCACGGGGGCAGGGGAATCTCACTGCTTTACTTGTGAATTATTTACTGTATCCCCAAACCCACAACTTCTAAAGGCAGCAGAGCAGCTTGTTACACACTGCAGTGGACACAGGGTAGCTGTTTTCCCTCCTAACACCTCACTGTTCCCTAAAAGCCTCTGGGTTTTGTCATTTTGGGGTGTGGTTCATTCTTTGGAAGAACCACAGAGTAGCCAGAAAACATACAATTATGCACTGGGCCTGGGGGACTAAAAATCTTCCCACTGTGGCCATAAACCAGGCACACAGGCCACTTACAGTTACCTGAGAGGCATCGACAAAGCCCCATAATCCTAAGCCAAGATGGGACAATTAGCAGCTCCTGTGCCAAAATAGCAGACTATGGCAGTGACATATGTGTCACCATCTGCTAACGACATGCAACAGGCAACCCAGCTCAGGGGAGGAAAAGAAAAGGCAAATAAAAAAAGAAACAGTTTCTTGATGAAGCTCGTTCCCATTTCCAAGAATCAAAGGGAATATTCAGCTTAAACATTACACTTTCCAGATTCCCAGCTGGGACCAGAATGGGGAGAGTCAAGCATCTGATGATTTAACTGTTGACAAATTTCCAGGCCAAATTTCCAAGCGAGAGGTTTGGATACAGATCTGAACTGGGGGATGCCTTGTCTGTGGAGTTCTGCCATTGCTTCCACTGCCAACAGCCAGCATCAGTGTGTGCCCTTTTTAAATACCCAGTTGCTCCTGAACTTTGTTAAAGTTTCTAATCATGCTTTTCCCTCTTGATTTAATTTAAAGAGACAATCATTCAGAAAAAAAAAAATTACTTCTTGCTGAACAGCTGTAACAGTGTAATGAAAATAATTTACTGTTCAGCCTTTCTGAATGAATCCCTTATCTCTCCTGGCCTTCCCCCCTCAAATGTTTCCCGAAAATCGTATGCCACAAGCAAACTAGTTTTGGCTTATACTAGGGAACTTGTTAAACTCTGGGATACCCTACTTTACTTTACACTCCTCTTCAACAGCAGACGAGTCTACCACAGTGGTTGGGGAAGTGTGGAGCTGCTCTTCACAGCACAACAGCCACAGGGACACCAAAGGCTGGCAGAGTTCAAACTGTGCTATCACCTCCTCTGACTGGGGGAGAAAACAAAAAAGGTAAAATCAGAGCAATCAGAAGACCCAAGCACGGAGTTATCATTCATATTCTGATGCAAACTCTGAAGAACATTTGTAATTTCTCCAAATGTAGTCCCCTGTACCTGATTCCGAAGGGCAGTGCCAGGGTATAAATGAACCATGCTCTGGGAAGTTAAATCCCTCAAGTGCCCTTTGGTGAAGATGAAAAGTAATTTCTTTTTCAGAGCCAAAAGAGTCCCTTTCTCATGTCTTAATTCCAAGATGCATATTTGAATTCTCCAAATAATACTTCTCTCACTCACCCACTGGACTAAAAAAAGGCTCTTGTTCGTTTACCCGAGGAGCACAGTCAAGTAGAGTGACCTGGTTGTGGGTTATTTTTTTCACCAGTTTGCCTGTATGTTCCACAACTCAGCAAATTTTTTCTCTGGGAACACCTGACCTTCAACATTACCTGCCCTCCCTCAGCAGCTTTGGGAAGTTTTCCTTTTAAAACCATACACAAAGGTGTGTCAATACATTGGAGTGTTGCAGTCCATCTCAAGAGTTCACCAGCTATGGACAGAGAGAGGTTTGCTGGAGGAACAGCTGAAATCAGTGATTATCAGCAACAGAGCAGTAAAGCCTTAAACGAGAGGTTTGCACTGCTGCATGCTGAGCACGGAGATGCAGATGAGGAGTGGGGCCCATCCTCTTCCTCACCTCCTGTCACAGCAAGCCTCTCACTCCCAAAGCCTCTCAATATGAATTTTCTGACAGGTTTCCAGGCCTGTGTCCACACACTACAGAGAGGAAAAGAGCCCTTGACATTGCTTATTCCTCAGGCATGAGTGACACACTCATTTCATCAGCTCTCCAGCATCTGCTGTTCCACATCAAACATAGATATCAGCAGGTTTTATTTTCTCTACGATCAATCAAGCCATTGACAACTTAACAAATCTGTTTGCTTTTCACGGTGCTTGGCTTTGATTTTTTGTAATTAAACAAAAGATTGTTCGGATCCTGCCTTTCCCCTCAAAATGGAGCAGTTTAACTCTGCATTTACTTTCTGAAGTATCACCTTCTCTCTTCTCCCTCCCCATGACAGCTCAAGGCAAACCACAGTCCCTGGGACATCTGGAGGTTGTGGTTTGAATGCTTCCCTTCCTGCCATGAGCTAAAGCAACCAGCACTGCCGAGTTAATAAATATTTAACACTTGTTAGTATTTCTGAATTGCAAAACTCCACGCTTGCAAAGGCTGCAGAGAACACAGCCCCCCTTCAAAAGGTTATTAAAAGAAAACAAAAGCTCCATGTTAGTTGTCTGAAGTGTGCAAGACCAGAAAACACATCTGCCTTGTGTCTTTAGTAACTAATGCAAAGCAGCTCCTTCAGTATTCCTTGCTTCTCCTGCATCCACATAACCATGGCTTAGTTTCCCAGGGACGTTTTGTTAATGTTGGAATGGAAAGGGCTGGAGATAATGCTATGGTTATGCTAAAGATACAGCAAACACAGCCAGCAAGAAAACACAAGCATCCTTCTGAGCAGTAACAGATGCCAAGACAGCAGAACCCTGCCTTCTACTGGAAGAGTTTTCAATCATTCACAGTGTGTGCCAGTGACACAAGGCAGGGGTTAAAGGGAATTCAGACCCTCTTTAAGAGGTGCAGAAAAAGCAGAGTGTGTCCAGAGCGTGCTCACAGGAGGCTGTGGCCCCCACCCCGTGGGCTGAGGGGCAGCCGTGCAGTTAAACCTTTCTGGGTGGGCACTGCTGGCACAAGGGCTGCCTGGCAGCGCTGGGGAGGGGCAGCCAAGGAGAAACAGATTCCCTTTCCAGCAGGATTTGTTTCCTGCGTGTTTGACTGGATTCCTAACAGCCACCCTTACAAACACACGGGTGTTCACATTACACAGGATCTTGTGTGGCTCATTTACGACACCACAACCAGGGACAGAGAGAACTTAGAGGGCTCAGCTCCCTTCAAAGAGGAAGAAAGCCCGTGGTGACAGGCTGCAGAGTGTGTGATTTGTCTTTGCACCAGCCCAGCACCCAGAGCTCCAGCAGAACTCTCACACAGGCCCCCAGTTGTCTGCAAGAGTTAAACCTCCAGCTCCCCCTCCCCGAGCCAGGAGCACAAAGCACGAAGAGCAGAACCTCTCTGGAACGTCTCTCTTGCAAATTGTTGTAATTTCCCATCTGTCTCCAGCTCGGGTGACTTCGCCAGGTCCACAGGGGACGATTTACAGCATTGGTTTTGGATTAAGGGTTCCCCACTGTGCCTCCAGAGCCAGAGCAAATGACCTGCAGCTGCCTCAGGCCATGTCAGATGGGGCACGGCCAGTCCAGGAGCTGTGCTGGTGGGTCCTAACCAACCCAGAGTCCAGTGGTTACCACCTCACCTCAAATTCTAGCAACCAGTGCCTCTGTCAAGTTGATTTGCAGGCTGATAAAAATTGTGAAAGATCTGTTGGATAACCTCCATTGGAAAATACATGGTTTGTTCAGGCTTTTTTTTTAACTAGTAAAGTTGTTGGCTGAACAATCCAACTCTTTTTTTTCCCACTACTGAAATCTATTGTTTGTCATTTTCTTTTGTGCTGAAAACGACTTCTGATAGCACACCTTGCTTTGTGTGCAAACAATGTTACAGTCAGTGGTGTTTGGCTTCACACCTGGTTAACTGCAGTGGGACTCCACAGAGTTCACAAACAGGCAAAATAAGAACTGCATCTCCTGCATTGAAAAAGGTTTTCAGAAAGGACACATTGATTTGCTCATTATCTCTCTGGCAACTTCTGAATTTGAGAAATGTCTGGATTTTTCAGTAGGCACAGCTTCTTTTTTCTAGTGACTAGGAAGGCATGTTTGACATTTGTCTGTTATGACAACATTTTCTATACACTCAGTGAAAGCCAACCCTGTAATGCTGGGTTCCTTTACCTGCCTCTCAGTTTGCAGTTCCCACACTGTCACTTCTCAGGCAATCAGCTGGTGCTGAGTTGTCCCCAGTGCCACGTGAACTTCCCTGTATCAGCCCACTCCCAAGTGGAGGCCAGGCTGGGAGGGTCACCCTGCAGGGTGTGCTCCTGAAGCATCCCCTCCCTGCACAGGAGTTCCACCCTCACCCGTGGAGGCTGCCAGGGCTGGGTAATTCACTGCACTCGGGTAGAAAATGTGGATTAGCACAGCCAAGCCTAACATCGATCTACCAGCTCAGTGCAAATCTGCAATGCAGATGCAGAAGCCTATTTAGTCAGTTCACTCCAGTATTTTAATTGCAATAACTGAAGCAGCTCTACCAGTTCACTGCCCAGCACCTTCCACCCTGTGGCAGATTCTGCATAACTGACCCTAACTCGTGGTCACTGCTGCTCTGTGTGCTGAAACTGGTGCTTGAAACAGTGACAGTGGTCGTGCCTGCAGAGAGTGCAGACTGCTGAGAGTCACACACAGCAACTAAGAAAGCACAGAGAAACACAGCACTGTGGGCATTATGATCATTTAGTGCTCCCTCATCCCCCACCATGCCAGCTGTGTGAGAGGAAAGTGGTTCAAGGAAAGCCACGTGTCAGCTTCCACACACTCCCAGTTCTGCTCTGCCTTAAGGTGGCTGAGAACTCCAGCCCCCAAAACCTTTGGCAACCACCAGCTGCAACTCCACCGTGTCAGGCTCCAGCTCCACTCCCCATTTACATTTAAGCCAATTACAGCGTGGGCTTTGCAATTCATTGATTATATAAAACAGACTAACAGACCAACACTTCTACCTAACACACAGAAAGGCCAATTTTCCTGTGTATAAGTGCATCCCTTCCTTCTGATCAAAGATCTGACAGGAACAGGACAGCAGTACCAAGTACAGGAACCAAGGAACCACCTGCCAGCACAGCTGGCATTGAGCTCCAGCCTTGACTCTGGTCAAAAGGGCAGACAGAAGCCTCAAATCTTTGCCCTCTAAAGAAGATGTCAGCAACACTGTCCCCAGCATGTCACTGTGCCAGAGGGCCCCTTCTCTGAGCAGCACAAGAAAGGACAGCTCTTCTACAGCTCTTCCTCCACCAGCCCATGGCACCAGGCAGGGCAGCAGTTAAACACTGTCCGTGCCAGCTGAGGAATTCTGCTCAGAAACCAAGCAAGCATTTCGAGAAAGGTTTGATCAGAGCTGCCTGGGGGCCTGGCAAGATGCAGGAAACTTCTGTGACCCACTTATACTGCTGATCCTACCAGAAGGTGGGACAGTGCACGAGAACAGCCAGTGAAATCTGAGGGGAAAGCTCTGCACAGAAATATCCTGCACTTTGTTGTCTCCAACTTTCATTACCATCACCATGCAGTATCCCAACTCCTTTGGGCTTTTGACTACCAAGAATACTAAAGATTCCTCATGCAATTCCTCTCGCTTTTGCTTTGAACTTATTTCCTGTAATGGAGCTTTTTTGCAACTCTGGAAGACTTTGCATACTAATAATGTGGCAGGAATACTCTCTGTGCATAAAGAATTTACATACTATGCAGCAAGAATCTTTTCTAATTGTTCACTTTTGACCAGAGAGAAGGCTCAGAAAGAAGCCCCTGATGGCACATAAGTGGCAGCGATGGTAAAACAGGAGTGAAGTGCTGCAGCCATGAAAGAGAAAAATACTGCAGTTGGATCATGAAGTAGATGCTTGGAACATATGCCAAGGCCAGATCCAAACAGCCAATTGTTGCTGTTATCTACTTAATCTTCTCTTGTGTGGAAAAGGGAGTTAGGGAATTCTTTTCAGCCAACACTGACTGTCTAAGCCAATGCCCAAGGCAGAAAGTGCTCTAAACAATAAGGCATTTTGTTCAACTCTGCAATAAATACTAAGTTTGCAAAGACAGTTGTTTGGTTGCAGTCCCCTCCTTCCACTTCCAGTCAATGTTTCATATTTACATAATGCATAACCGTCCATAATCCCCCAGCCTCAAGTCTCAGCCCCTTGAGGGAGCAGGCACAGGGATGGAATAGGGGCTGAGGAGTTTCATCCTTGAAACAAAAGTTAGGCCACTTCCTGGAGAGCTGCCACACGGTGTCTGTTTGAAAAAGTGACATTTATGGAGTTTTACTTCACAAGATTATTGATCACAGAACAGTTTCATTGAAAAAGAATCTCAGCACAAGAAAGAACTGACAAGAGCAGCTCCTGTAAAACATGGGAACAAGGAACAACCACAAGTCAGGGCTGCGTTCTTTAACCTCTGCTTTCAGGGGAACCCAACCTTGACAAACCACAACCAGCATCTGAGTGCACCATGAAGTGGTCCCTGATCTTCAGCAGCTGCATCACTCCCACAGCAGATTAACATTATTGTCTGCCCTACCTATGGATTGTGGAAAGCTCATAAACACAGCTTTGGCTGGAAAAGGTACATGCAAAGCTGTGCCTCTAAGGAGAAGATATCAGTGAAACAAGTCAAATCCAAACCCAGAAATCTTAATTTAAAGGGACATTACACTGAAGGTACACTTACCTTCCTCTATACACAATAAAGTTCTATCATCTGTCTGCAGCAGCACAGACCATTTGGAACATAATATTCAGAGGTTACAAAATAGACTGTGGTAAGACAGGAGTACAGTAATTTAAGTTTTAAAATGTTTAATAACCACCAAAATGCAGGGTTCTGGAAGCTGACAACTCATTGCCAAGCAGAGAGTTATCCATTCTTGCACTCACACCAAACTCTGCTAAACTTTCTACTCCAAGGCCACCAGAGTTCCTTGAATGAAGATGAATGGCAGATACAGGACAGACAGACTAAACCTCTCCACCATAAGCAATCTCACCCATGACCAGATTTCTGCTCGATGGCACAGAACACCAGGGACGGTCAGGCAGTCATTGCTGAAAACTCTGAGGAGAAAGAAATCTTGAATCTAACATCATCCTCCTGGGAAAAAAGGAAAAAAACTACAAGTAATTTTCCCCCTCTATTCAATGCAGAGCACAATCTCTTGTGTTCAGATGAGCACAAATCTGTAACTTGCTCTGGGTCTGCTACGGTTTCCTTTCAGAAGAAACTTGCATATGGACACAGGAAGGCTAAAATAAATCCATCCCAGTGAAAACACAGGCCATTCATGGACTGGATGGACAGGAGGAAAGCTCAGGCACCTGACAGCTCCTGAAGGTGCAGATGTGAGGATGCTGGAGCAGGGAAGGAAGGAGAGCCCCACACACTGCCAGGGGCACGGTGCTTCCCCTGGCAAAGCCCAGCCACTGACACGAGTGTGTGTTCCCACTCTGGGTTCCTGGGAGTCTCCACTGGCTGCACACCAAGCCAAACGTTCACTCTGCTATCAGCACAGCCAGAGGGCTCAGAGATGCTCGCCAGCCCTCGTGCAACCAGTGTTTCTGTTTTACAACATGTCATGCTTGGTGATACTGAAAGGAAAAGCCAATAAAAGGAAAAATTAATCTGGTGATTAAACACAACACTTGGGATTGCTGGCTGCTGACGCTGGCACCAAGCCACCTTCTCCGAGGACAGAGCAGAACCTGTCTGCTGCCTCCAACAAAGGGAATTTTACAAAATAAGGGGCTCTTGCTATGAACGATGAAAACGAGTAGCTTGGCAAAGGGACCTGGCCAAGCCTCAATTACAGCTTTGTTCTATGCCACTTAAAGCTGACATTGTCCACTTGCAGGCTGAGATGATCCTGCTCTCACAGAACTTCTGCATGCCACGTAACTTACAGCTGAAGTCACAAAACACAGAATTTATGGCATATTTGTAAGAGAATAAGGTATTTGCATATGTGTCGATGCAGTGTACAGTTTGGCAATCTGAATCCTCAGGGCTTGCTAAGAACCTGCTGCCTCAGAAGCAGGCTTATGTGCCATTGAAAGATTTCTGCTGGCCCTTTGGAAAGGGATTAATTCCTTTTCAACCAGGAATATTTGCATAGGGTACTGTGTTAGTTATGCCCAAGTCCTCTCTGACACTTACAAAAACTGCAGTTTTTGTGATCAGTTATACAATGTTCATTTTTATTCTGCCAAATGCTCAAGTTCAATTTAAACACTGCTTCGAAGGTCTCTCTTGGGGAAATTCAGATATGCAAATACAGTCAGTGAAAACAAGAAAGCTCCTAAGGACAGTCAAACCAGAACCCACCTGACAATGGCTTCCACCATCACTGTGCTAGAGGAATACGACAGAAACTCACAGCAGGGGCTGCTCTCTGTTATTTGTAAGTGGCATCCCCCTCTTCCAGTCCTGCTCTCCCCATCTCCACGCATTCTTCAGCTGACCATAAAATCTCATCACTTTATACATGAGGAGTTTTCTTCAAGCTGACCAGCACAAGCACTGGCCAGCCCTTCCTGGTCCAGAAAGCTCTTCCAAAGAAGGGCAGTGAAGCTGGGGAAGGGTCAAGTCCTGTGAGGGAGTTTGAGCTGCCCAGCTTGGAGAAAAGGAGGCTTCCCTCAGGAAGAGGAAATGCACTCAGGTTGCACCAGGGGAGGTTTAGGTTGGATATGAGAAAAAATGTCTTCAGTGAAACGGTTGTCAAGCACTGAAGAGGCTCCCAGGCTCAGTCAGGATCCAGGGAGGTCTCTAGAAGTGCAGATGTGGCACTTGGGGACATGGTTTAGGGGTGACTTGGCAGTGCTGGGTTAATGGTTGGACTCAATGATCTGAAAGATCCTTTCCAAGCTAAATGATCCCATGAGTCTGTGTTTCTATGTCACATCATCTTAATGACCCATGTAACTGCTACCACCAAAACCATCAACACCACCTTCACACTAAACCATTTGAAATACAACCAAATCCAAACCCCAAATGCTCCAGTACCTCTCATTTCTTACTTCAGTATGGTTGCTGATATTACAATGCATCCATCAATTTTGGCAGCACCAAGGCCTCCCAGTGGGTCAGTGATGAGTGTCACTTCTTCTAGAACAGCTTCTAAAAATCACTTCCATCCAGCACTTGTACTCAGCTGTCTCCCAACAAATGTGATGACACAGTTGCTTCCCAATAATAAATGGTAGAGATACCACTGCTTCCCCAAACAAATGCTCTATGAAAACCTCTCTTTGTTTTGTTATCTTCAGCCACTCCTGAACTGCATCAAAGGGGACATGGGGAAATCTCACTGAAAGGGTTGCAAAGACAAAAACAATTTGATCAGAAGAAACCTTTGACCAAACCTTTGATGATGAACAGCAAAATCTCAGTTTCTGGAATCCATGTCCCAGGCTTCCAATGGTTGTGGCAGACTAAAATAGTTCTGAGACATAAATCCCATAATCTGACACAGAGTACAACCTGCCTGTTTGTGTGCTGCCCCTGCTGAAGGAACTGTAAGAAGCTTTTCTTCAGCTCACCAGGCAGGAAAAACCATGTGTTGATAGAAAAGTTGTGCTGCCTAATGCTGTGACTCTCTACAGGTGCTGAACAGCCCCAGTGCTGCTGCAGCTGGTGAGAAGATGCTGTCAGATCATTAAGCACAGCGTTCAAAGCCGCAGCATTTTCCATCTTCACCTTCCTCCCTCAGGCTCCTTGCACATGCCCTCCAAAGCCATCTTCCAGTACAGCCCCAAAATCATATTTTATCTCCTCTGAATCATATTTTATCTCCTCTGCTCCCTGTTCCCCTCACAAATCCCACAGGTTTCCAGGATGATTTCCAGCTCAGTCTTTCCTTCCTCAGAGCGGCTGGGTCCGTGCACTGACCTTCCCTGGCAAGTTCAGGTGACACAGCGGGCTGGGATTCTCCTGCTCACAGATCTAAGGAAATTCCTTGCTGCTGCAGAACCTGAATGCATCGGGGCTTTTTTTTTTCCTCTCTTGTGGCTACAGACAAAGAACACTGCTTATGTATGCTTTTTACAGAGCAGCAGATTGGTGTTAGGTTAATTCTAAAACCTATTTTATCAGATTAGTTTGATTAGCCTGGATTTCAGATCTGTTCTGCAAGACATACTAAAAATCTCTCTCCAGCTTAAGCTGTGGGAGAAAAAGCAGCGAATTCACAAATGTATCACAACAGAGAAACAAAGCTCCTGCTACAAAATAGAGCCAGAAGGGAGAGGCACCAAGGGCATGATAAATGGAAGGAGTAAAAGCACAGATAAGCATCAAGAAAGCTCTTCCAGTAACACTCCCCCACGGTCAATGTGCCTATGACTTTGTTAAGTAGCACTGCAAGATTGCACTGAAATTTTTACTTCTGTAAGCAAATCTGCTTGGGCCGGAATGACTGTGCACGTGAGCAACCTGCCAGGGGTGTTCTCAGCTGGGGAGCTCATGGTCTAACCCCACAGACACAGGTAAGGACGTAACTGGAGCATTCCTCCTGCTGCTGACAGGCTGGATGCCCTCCTGCCTCAATCATAATGCTTGAACTGAAACATCTCACTGGAGACCAAAGGAACAGACACAAACAGCGGGGGAGAAAAGGATCTTCAGAAACACAACACTTGTGCAACTAAGATAATTCCTACAAAACCCCCACCCCTTCAGCAGGGTGATATTTTGCATACAGTGACCATACCCCTGAAGAAGGAGATTTCAGCTGTGACACAGCAAAGCAGACACCTGTACACCCTGAAAGCTTCTGACCTGCTAGGGGAGAGCTGCACACACAGGAACTTCAGGTTTGGTCTCGAGTGACTGCCTTCCTGTAACTCAGCAGCAGTTCTGCATTAATCCTGCTTTGCAAATGCTCCACAGCCTGGGCCTGCTGGGCTTCAGGACAGTCAAAAAAACTCGAGTGGAAACTGCTCGTGTCTGCTCGACACCTCCTTTTCAGGCTACTTGTCATCTCAGTACTAACAATGCCATGGCAGTTCTACTGTGGAGCAAATTCCTTATAAATATGGATTTCCAAGACTGAAATGCCTGGGTAATAAAGACAGCAGAGAGACACAAACCCTCTAGTAGGATCAGGTTTAAGACTGGTTGCAAAATGTGACTGGACTGACAGCATACAATGCTTCTTAACATCTACATAAATCTCAAATATACGAAATATGCATTTTAACAACACAGCAAAGGACAAAAGTAGCATTACAAGACTCAAATGAACGCAAGTCACAGAAATGTAAATGGAGTACTTTATTATTGCACCACATTTGCAGGCTGCATAAATAAGTGCACATACATTCTGTGGCTGCACTAAGCCACTGTGACAACTATGACTCTATTGTGGCAACAAAACGCCAAGAAATCCCCAGAGATTTAGCAATATTTTCTGACACCACAATCCTGCAGCTATCTCCACGAGCAATTAAATGGAAATACTGCACTGCCTCCTGCTACATTCCAGAGAGCTGTGTCAGGCAATTCAGCCTACGAAAAACACTGGTGATGTGACTGACACCTGCCAATCAGCTCCAGCTCACTGCAGCTTCCTGAGCGCTTCAGATAGGCTTGCAAGAGAACTACTGTAATTAGGTGTGAAAAATATCTTCCAAACAGGCTGCTCTCCCTGAAAAAGAAACCTGCACTCTTCAAGGGGTAAAAAATTGCAGATGCCAGGCTGCTGGAGGAGCAGGGAGAGCTGCAGCTGGCTGAGATGGGCCAGTGCTGGCACTAAAAACGCCCTGGGAGGGGAAGAGAAAGGATGGAGATGTTTCCCAGGGAGTAAAGGAAAACACCCCAGTTAGAGCTGACTGCCTTGGATGAGGTGTGTAAAGGAACAGGAGGTGAAATCAGAGAGATACTGGATGTAGGAGAGAGCAGCAAGCAAAAGCAGAGAAGTCAGAAAGGAAAGCAGGACTAAAAGAGGTGGCAGAAAGTGGTGCAAGACAACAGTAAGTCTGTCTTCCACAGTGCAACAGCAGTGCCATACTGGAGCCAGGGCAGGTACTTTTTGTTCCAGAAATGGCTTCACAGGACACAGTTCTTCCACCTTCATTCCCTTTAGTGTGATCAACCAGGCACAGTAAAAGCCTCTGCCTCAGAAGGACGACTGACAACCAGCTACACTCATCCTTAGGATAGAAGAGGGAGCTGAACGTGGAAAGGCCTCCATCACACCACACAGGTCACTGAATGCTGCTAAGAAATCCTGTACATCCTCAAGCTTAGAGCTAAGGCCACTTCCACAGCAGATCTACAGCATTTCAGGGGTCAAGGTCAGAATTAGGTAGCCTTTAGCTCTTAGAGGCTATGAATACAAAACAAAGATAATGACTAGTTGCAAATTTTGGCTCTTCTTTTTTTTGTGGGGGCTTTTCTTGTCTAGTTTTAGCTCTCTGTCCACTGTGAGCTGGGCTAAGCTTAAATAGTTGGTAGCTCTGCTTTATCATTCCTGAGCTGGAAGGCACAGAGGTGCAGCCTTTATGCCTCGGTGGCTCAGCCAATTCCTGGGCCCACCAAAGGACATGCTCTGCAGGAATCAGACACACAGCAATTGATTTGAACACATTATTTGGGATTATCTCTGTTTTCATCACGCTCTTCTATTTTCAAGCAAAATCACTTTCTGAAACTATTAAAGGACCTGGCATCAAACAAAGCAGAGCCTCATATTCCTGCCTGGAGGGTCCACGTTACAGCATTTGTAGACTCAATCAAAAGGCAAAGTTTGCTGATAGACAGCCAGGCTTTTCATTTGCTCAGGCTGCACCAGAAGCATCCAGCACTAACACAATTTAGCAAACATAGCAATCATTTGTTCTGCCTGACAAAGGTCACCAGACATCAGCTTCAATCTCTCCCTGAAGTCCCTTGACCAAATTCTGCTTTCAGTGGCAGAACCAAAGCTGGTTCACAATGAGCTGGGCCTCGTTTTTTATCATTAGCAGTCAGGAGCATCGTGCCTTTCTTACACACTGCAATTTGAAATGTGCAGGGTATAATCCTGAGAACTAGGATTAAGTTTAATATGCTCTGAATTCACATGATCTCATTACAGGATGAGATGATTCTAGACAGACTACTCTGCACAACTGCATGCTAAATGTACTCAGAGGCCCAGCATGTGACAGCTCTGCACGTAACTGGGCAATTCTGCCTGCAAAGGAAGGTTGGTGTAATTTTGCTCAAAGAACCTTTTGATTTCAGTCTTAGTCTTTTGGCTAAGTGGCAAATTCTGAACACTAAAGTAGCCTGCCATTTAACAGCAACTCCCCTTGAAGCTATTAGATTTTATTCTGGGGCACAAAAAAGGTAAACAGTTTCAAAGAACCCTAAGCTGGTCTCTTTTACTACAGGTAAAAGAGTATCGACTTGCTCTTACCTCGCAGTAGGATTTGCAAAGGTAGCAGAGGGTTGATACCTTGTCTGATTCCACAAGTGCAGAGGTATGTGGCTTGTGTGTCTAATTTATACATGGACATTTCCAACTTCCAAGGGGGAAAATGTGACTTAAGTACGAGATCGTCTGCCAAATTCCTCAAACAATTACAGATGTTTCTTACATGTCTGACTTAGAGGGCTGACTGCTGAAGCCTAGATTTATCCAAACCACTGCAAATTCCTCTACAAGCCATTTGTCTGGAGTCAGAGGACAAGAGGAGATCTGGATTTACGGGTCACAACACAAACTTATAAATCTTCGCTCTCAGTTTACGACTTAAGATAACATTTAAAGATGGACTTTGTCAGTCCGAGTAGCTTTGTTCCTTTAATCATGTGTTCCAGTTTAATGGAGCAGAAGCAGCACTTGTGTTTCCTACCTTAATGTGCACATTCTGGTTCTGTGCAGTGCCAGTGTGCCCAGCACATCCCCAGCGCTGCAGGATCCTGGCAGTGCAGCTGCCACCCCACAGTGGGGAACAGCAAGAGGGGGAACCTTCACCCCAGCCTTAACACGGAGAGGAGGAGCCTGCAGGGTTCCCTGCCCAGCACAGGCATTCCTGGCACCCCAGCTACTGCTCCTCCAGCCCCCTGAAGAGCTGCCTGGCACGGCAGGACACAGCAGCTCCTCACAACCCACCTGCCCAGCACGCTCCTGCTGTGTCAGGGTCACTCAGCTGAGCAGGGGTTTGGTTTCCAAACAACCTGTCTTGACAGTTGTGAAGCAACCCCAGAACTGCGTAATGTTCAGCCTCTATTCTGGAGCAAGGGGCCCTTAAATCACTGTTGCTTGACCATTCCAAGATAAAGAACCCATCTCCAGTTTCATCTCATTTACCAAACTTCAACAATCTGCGGTGACTGCTCTAAGCATATAATTTTCAATCTGTGGCAAATGAATTTTTCAGCTATTTTTTTAAACAAGCAAAAGAAAACCAGTTCTTGCCCAGTTAAATTCCAGTAACTTAATCTTTGTGATACTAATAGTGATGATGTTTGGGCCTAAAATTTGGCAGGGTGTTGCCACCGACATCTCTTCAAACCAAAACTTTTAATCATATATTATCCCAATTTTTTAAATAGCTTTAGCTGGTTCAAAACACCATTTTTTCAGTGAATGAGCTATTCAAAACTCCTAATCAGGGACCCATTTTACTAGGAGCTGTATAAACACAGCTGCTAGAAAGGCTCTGGTACAGACTGCAACATAATGGTTTGAATTCTGTTTGGAGAAGAAGCTCACAGTGGCAACTTAAACATGTCAAACGTGCTTCTGTGACCCCAGAAAGACAGGTTTGATTAAAAATAAAGTGAAAGGTAACACTCAAAGAGTGGAAGGTGGAGCCAGAGAAACCATGATTGAAATGATGTGTATTTGCACTTGAAGAGCAATTCCCACGAGTAAGGGAGGAAGAAGAGGAGCTGAGGAGAGACAGCTCTGAGGAAAGAGGAGTGACAAGAACCTGAGGCAAAGCCCGAGCCCAGGAGGCCACCTGAGAGCTGCTCTGCCCACCAGAGCACTGCCAGCCCTGGCCAGGGAAGCATCTGAGCACCCAGTACTCCTGAAGGAGGCTCCCAGGATTCAGCAGCAGCCGTGGACGACTCTTCCCGCTGTGTTCTGCTTCAGGTGGGTCATTCCCCTCCAGAGCTGGCCGTGCTTTCGGGGTCAGGAGGAATCCACGGGGGAGCCAAGGCCAGGTGGGACACGTGGAACATCACACGGACTGGCTGGGGGCACAGGAGGCCCAAAGGCAGCTGATCCCAGAGCAGGCACCTGAGGCTGCAGGTGCAAAACGGGGAGGGGGCCCTTCCAGGGGGTGCTTCCTCAGGCTCCTCTGGGTCCTGCAGAGAAAGGTGCAATGCTGGTTACACACTCTTGCCAGTGGTTTCAGGGAGAGGGGTGGGGAATGGGAAGGTGGTTTGGTTTATTTGCTCAGTGCTGAAGTAGCTCTCAGTTCTGGCTACAGACAGCCAGAATCCCTGCAATCATTTCATTGTGTCCCAGAAACAACACATTTCAGATAGTCTGGCTGCCATTTATTCAGTGAATATAACAGCAGCAAGGAGTGTTCAGAGAGGGTGTGCAGTTGGATTGATGGACATGTAATCATTCTTGGAGGTGAGATGAATCACTCTAACTAGTGGGGTAAAGCAAAAATACACACTGAACTCCCCTTAGCCAAGGAAACAAAAGAATAAATTACCACATTCTACATGAACTGGGGGAAACAAATAAAAAAAAGGACCAGAAAATTTTCCAAGACAACTGACTTCAATGAGTATTTGAATTTCATATTCAAAGGACTTCTAGGAAGAAAATCTTTTTGGAATGAATGCGAAGTTGTTATAACTCAGTACACAGCTTACCTCCTTGCTGGATCTTGAATTCTCATTCCTAGGAGAGAAGAGGAACATATCAGTGTTGTATTGCCAGGCTGAAGCTGGAGGGTGTTCTTAAGAGAATTTACAAGATCTACTTACCTAACTCAGGTGAGGAAGGTCCCTGCAGTTTGGACTCTTTTGATCATCTCCAAAAAAAAACCAGAAAAAAAAAAAAAGAAGAGGGAGTTGCATCTCAGACTGCAAATGCTGGAGTTACCCAAGTTGAACAATCAGTGTTGGCTGCTGCAGCTGAAATAAACCATGGCAAAGCAAATCATGTTGCACAGCAGGTAATTTAAATCTCTTTTATCAGTCCCACCTGTACTATCCAGAAAGAGGGCAGCATTCAATTCAATAACCAGCTTAGGTTGCTTGAGTTTTTTCTTGGGTACTTCTGCTTGTGAAATAAACTCCCAGTTCTATTGACTGGACAATTTCGTACAGAATAAAAATCCCATTATAGACTGTGGATTTTTTCCACCCAAATTCTCCCTCCACTAAAATCTGCAGCCTTCTCTTGGACTTTCCCAGCTGGCAAGGCAACACATCACTGCTGTTCTTTGGATCATTCTTGCTGGCTTGTTTATAGGAAGTGGTCTGGCCTTCCTAATGGACTGCACCTGGGAGAGATTTGCCTGAGCAGCAAAATCACTCCCAGGGAAATAGTTTTTAACCACACTCCTTAATGCTGATCTCTGGCGTGTACTGCCTGGGCTGGGATTTCAGCATGTGGACTCAAGATCTTCCCGTGAAATGGAGCCTTCAGTCTCGTTCTGAGGATGTGTCTTGCTGGGAATGATCTCGATGTTCGTTATCCAGAGATTGCTGATCTGGAGGAGGAGCTCAGGATAGCCCAGGAGAACACCAGGGGTCAAACCAAGAACAGGACACAGCCCCCTCGGTAGGGTCAGCACAGCTGGCACGTTTTGCTGCAGTGTATGATGTGCACATCACACACTGCACTCAGAGACACGACAGCCACAGACTGGGGCGTGCTTGCCTCTGGCACTGAGGGAGCTACAGAGTGTGAGCCCTGAGCAGGGGCTACAGCCCCTGTGTGACCTGTGTGCTCCTGCACAGCCCCCTGCAATCCTGCCCACAGAGCCCGTGGCTGAGAGCACAGCTCACCTGCTGAGCTCACTGCTGGAGGTGCTCACAATCCCAACAGAGATCTCATTTCCACCACACTCAGACTCTGACAGGACACAGGGTAAGCGCATTCCAGCCATAAACTGACCACAGGAGAGTTCAGTGAGTTTATTTTGCAGCTCAGTGAAGAAACCACTGACGGATTTTGGATGCCTTATCACATCTCTTCCACTGCCATGTGGCTGACATTACTTTGGACCTTTAAACAAAGAAAACTTTCAACTGCATTAATAGGTACGAACCAAGAAATGATTTTGGTGACCTCAGAGGACTGCTTACATGTCAACTAAATGTCTGTAATTCCTGATAAATTCTTATCTGAGGTTGAAGGTAATTAAGATTTCTGTTGATAATCCAAAGCCCTGGAGATTTGTTAACTTTGTACAATGTGTTTATTCCAGCTACTGACATAAATCCGTTTTCTTGAGCCTGCAAGGAAATCCTTCTGGGATAGGTGTTGAGTTGGTCAGAAAAGTCTGCTTTGTACTTCTGGAAGTTGAGGACTTCTGCCTTCCCCAGTGCAGTAAAACACAGATTTAAATTCAACTTTCTGCTTGCTGTGACGATGGACTTTGCCCTTTCTATACATTTTTCCTCACTAGAAGTCTTTGAATGCCTCCTCAGTCTCTGCTGAGATTAAGCTGCTGTACTTTAACAGCCACTACAGTAGCTGAGACATGAGGAAACTGCTTTGCTAACAGGATTTTTCAAAGGGTAATGAAGATGTTTGTTCCAGGCTCCACCAGTTAAGTTAAAACGTTCTCCCAAGTTCTCTGGCTCAGCCATTGACAGCACACCCAGCAGTGCTGGGGCTGTGCAGTGTGATGCTACAGGTGGAAAAGATAAGAGCGTGTGCCTTGAGTGCCTTTCCACCTCCAGAAAATGGACAGAATGTAGTTTGATTGATTCTTTAAAGAACTGAGCCAAGGAATTAGTTAAACAACTGAGCTGTATCACCTCCTGAAGTACAAGAACGAAATTACAGTTGTGACACACGCTGAGTCAAGTTTGGATTTTTCCTCCATTTAAATTCTCTTCCCAAATTATAATGAAAACATAGTTTAGGTTGCACTGATCTTTTTTGCATCGTAGCATAATACAAAACCAAAAGAAAGTCACCTCACAGTTCTTAGTATTATGTTAAGCTGAAACATTTTTTTTTCCTAATGTACACCTTTTGAGTACCTTATATTATTAACATGGTTGCAGACCAGCTCCCACCATTGGGATTTATGCTTGAATGCTGAAAGACCTTGGTTCAAACCCACAAACTCTTCTGGGGTCACTGCATAAGGGCTTTAAATTTTCAAAGAGAAGGATAAGCAAAAGGTCAGGTTCAGTGGTCTGTTCTCCTTAATAAATAACAGTAATAATGTGAATCATTCTCCCTCTCCTGAGTCAAAGCTTCCCAGAATCGTTTCAAACTTCCCCTCCAGCCTTATGCTAACAGAATCCCTAGTAAAGTAAGATGAAGAAATTCAGGCTTGTTTGCAAGAAGGATTCCCTCCCACACAGCAAGCATTTTTCCACCCTTGGAAAAACACTACTTTACTTCCTAAAATGGGGCACTGCACTGAATAGATATCCCTGCAGATGAAGAGGCAGAGGCATGAATTCCCCTGGTTTCTGGAGGGGAAGGCAGCCCCCAGTGTGAGAGCAGAGCCCGACCCAGCAGGTGGAGAACCAGGGATTTGGTGACAGGAGTGCTGGAGCTGCCAGGTAACTGCAGGCCAATTCCCCACCAGCTCTGTTCCACCCAGGCACACACAGCCAATCTCCTGGGAAACCTTTCTGCTTCGGTTCTGATAGCACTGGAAACTCTTAATGGAGTATTTGACTCAGCCTTAACATAATCAGATCAATCAGCTGAAAACGTAGAAAATGGTTACCAGAAAATTACTCATTTCAGCATTTTCTCTGGCAGAAACAAAAGTAAGTTTTAGTAAGACTGAAGATCTCAGGGAAAAACATCCCCAAAGGATGAGAGAGAAACTGGAGTCACAAAGGCAAACACATGGTAGAGAAGCAGAAAATCCTCCCCTGGCTCCAGCTCCCAAATTACCAGCATCTTCTGACGCAGGCTGGGGACAGGCAGCACTGAGACAATCTGGTTGTTCCCTTTAGGAGATGAAAACAAGCTCTTCTCCTTGCTCAAGCTTTTCCAGTAATCCCAGGAGGAACTGCTCCAGCTGGGCACACCCGGGGCCAGCACAGCCCAGCCCTGCTTGGGGCAGGTCTACCCGCCCTGAGCCCCCTCCTCTCTGCACCAAGGGCCAGTCCAAACCTCCCAGCTCCCCTGAGCCCCCTCCTCTCTGCACCAAGGGCCAGTCCAAACCTCCCAGCTCCCCTGAGCCCCCTCCTCTCTGCACCAGGGCCCAGTCAAACCTCCCAGCTCCCCTGAGCCCCCTCCTCTCTGCACCAAGGGCCAGTCCAAACCTCCCAGCTCCCCTGAGCCCCCTCCTCTCTGCACCAGGGCCAGTCCAAACCTCCCAGCTCCCCTGAGCCCTCCTGGGCACTGCAGCGCATTTGGGAGGCTCACACTGTCAGACCTCCAAACCCACCTGCAGGACTGTGACCGAGGGCAGGGGAGAAAGGTTCTCTTCTGACAGCAGAAAAGAAATGCAAACTTAAATTGCTATATAGCCAGTGCCCAGCACATGTGAGCAGGGATGATAAGGAAAATACCTATAGCAGTTCAAATTGGGTTTTAAAGAGAGAGGGCTTAATCCATTTCTAATTAAGTCACACGAAGTAGTGAATTGACGCTCTGGCTAAACGTGTGTATGCAAAAATAGAGCTGAGAAGAGAAGCAGGGCAACTCCTCTCGGCACAAGTTTGATTTCTTCTGCAATCTATAACTAATCTACAGACAGCACTCACAGTGCCAAAACTCCACGTGGCCACTTGGAACTGGAAAAGAAGCCAAAAGCGGAGGACAGGCGTCCAAAGGGAGCACAAAGCAGATTGCAGCAGCTTTGCTGACGGGCTCCATTCACGCTGCTTAACCCCACACAATGCAGCCTGGTAGTGCCCGCCCCACCAAATTAGCAGCGTGTCCCTAATGAGCCTGACACTTCAGGAGCTGCCACCAACCAGGCCATGAGACCCCCCAGGCCCCTCCCCGCTGCCTGCCCTGACCACAGGAGTGTCCCCCTCACACATGGCCCCCTCCTCACAGACAGGCAAGTGCCCTGGCACTGACGGATGGCATTTGGGGATTTTATGATGGCATTTTCAGTTTTTAGGTAACTGCAGCCTTAAGCCAAAGGGCAGGGAAGGGGGAAGTTCCCAAATCCTCCCAGATTTGCTGAAAATTACTTCTGTTCACAGAATTGTGCTTAATAAAAAGGGGAACACCTCAGCATTGGTCTTGGCTCAGACAACAACTGCTCTCCCAAGCCAAGACTTTCATTCTCGAATCCCTGTTTCATCCCACTGGCAAAGCAAGCAGCAGTTAAGCAGCCTAGAGGATGTCATCTATGGATAGCTAAGTAGTCTCACGGAGATGTTTTACACTTTAAAAAGCAGTTATATTCCTACATGTCTAAATGTTATGACTTCCATTAAAAAAATAAGTCACTCAACATTTCTATCTGTTAACACTACCAAAAAATTTTTAAGTTTTACATAGGATATTTTTGGTTAAATTCCCTTGAGCAGCAAGTTTCAAGATTAATCTGCAGTGCAGTTCTGGGTGGACAAAACTCTGCACAGTACACGTTTCCCAATTTGCCCCAAAACTGACTTTTCTGTGACAAAAGCAAAGCACGGAACTTGCTTTGTCCAAATGATCCTTCTGCTCAGCTTTTTTACACACTTAAGATACATCCCACATGACACAACCCAACACCACACAAAATGAATCCTTACTTCAGAGAGAAGAATGCAGATAGGAAGATGACCTGTTCAGCTCACTTGGGTTGTTTTCAGAGCAAAGCTGGCTTTAATTCCTGTCCCTTTTACTAACTATTCCAAAATGTGTGTCTGTGCCCAGTGCTGTCAATCAGAGCGTGCAAAAACAAAACCCTCTCTGCAGTTAGAGCCAAATTTAGAGGTCTGCTGTCCAGTTCATAAAGTTTAGAGTTTCTATGAATAAGCTCAATTAAGCCTTGGAGAATATCCAGGCTTCAGGATCTAATTTCCACACGGAGCCTTTGAAGAAAGATTTCAGCATCTTTCCTCCAGGAGACAAATGAATTCCAGTGACATGGCACTGTATTTTTCCCCCCTTTAACATGAGACAGCTTAAAATGGAACATTGTTATTGAGCAGGAACCAGCTCTTCCTAAGTATTTTGTGTATAATGTCCTGGAATTTATCCAGATCCAGCATAAGAAAGCATCCAGAAACAAACCCACAAAAAGAGTATATGAGCAGCACCAGGCTAGAATGAATAGCACCTTATCCTTGTTTTTAAAAATCCACGCCATGTGCCACCAAACTGCTGGAAAACCTCTTCCTTCCCCAGCCCTCACCTCTCCCTATCTCAGCACAGGGTCCCATTCAAGGCCAGTGACTCAACACCTCAACAGGGAAACAGTCCAGGCTGCAATTTATACCCAACAGGATGGGAGAATGTTAAGCTCATTTCAAGGAGGAAGGAAGGAAAACCCATTAGCAGGCAGAAAGGAAGCACATTTCAATAAGGCTCTTTTGTCTTTAGAAAAGGGAAAGCAAGCTGAGAAATGTTCCCCCCACTGCACAGTTGTGCTTACATGGGCTTCTTGCTTGGAAAAGTCTTTAATTTTGGCAAAAACTACACGAAAGAAGAAAAATTACTAAACTGTTTTAGAAAAGAAACCTCTTAAATAGCAATAACACAGATCTGTTCTGGAAGAGATCTAAATATTTGCACCTTTCAAGTAAATAGGAGGAGTCAAGGACTGTAGGTGCAGGCAAACACCGTGCACTGACTCATTTTTCACTGGAGCAATGATGGCTCTGCAGGAGTGGCTGGGCAGGCCCCGAGGGTGCAGCTTGGCCACTGGGCCTCCTTTCCTGTCTCAAGAACACAAGAAACACCACCCCAGTGCATCCCAGAGGTTTCTCTGGCTGCCTCTGAGAGCCCACCAAGTTCCAAGACCTCTTCCTCATTCAGCTGTCCCCTCTGAAGGGGAGAATTCAGAAGGCAGACAGAGCAGTGAGGTACTCCTGGAAAGGATGGAAGGGTAAGCTCCCAGGGACAGGGCCCACAGCACCCTGCAGAGAGGTAACACTTAGAAACACTGCTAAGTCTTTCATGCATTTTTCTTCTACTGCAGTGAGCAGATCCTGGAAAGAGGCAAGCTACACCACAGGAGCTGGAAGGAATGGCAGGCGGGTTCCTCCCCAAAACGGCATCTCCCTGAGCAACCTGGGCTGTGGGGACTCTCCATCCAGCGGCCCCAGGCAGAGGCCCTTGGAGAGGAGCAGCTCTGTGCTGCTGTTCTGTTTGCAGCACATGCCTGGGGAGCTTTCCCAGGGAAGCTGCAGCACCTCCTGCAGCTGTGCCCATCCATCTGTTTCCTGCTTTTGATGACAACTCTGCAGCTTGGCCACACTGGACTGGAGCCTTTACAGGGATTGTTTTACTTTCCTCTAACCCTCTCCATTGGAAATTAGACACTTAGGCACAGCTCTCTCCAGATCCCAGAAGACAAAGCATTATGGGTTATCATATTAGCTCCCTTCCATCTGACAGCTCCAGGAATAGCAACATTATGTACCTATCACTGCTTGTCCCCGTTGAACAAAGCCCTGGTACTTTCTGCTTTCATTCACAAGTTTAAGCCAAGAAGAACAAGCCCAAAGCACCCCTGACTCGAGCAGTGCTGCCCCACCCCAGGGTGGGTGGCACCAGCTCAAGCCCAGAGCACCTTTGTGTGCACTGCAGATCCAGCTTGGCCCCCGTTCCTGCCCCCTCACACACAGTGCTCTTCAGAAAAGGGCCAAACAATAGAAGATCTGTCAGATAATGTACTGGAGCAAAGTTGAACACTTCACATTTTGCTAAATACAAGGGCCCGACGGCCGAGCAGAGGCCCACGCTGAACAAAACCTCCTCAGAGGCAGGACTGGGGCCTGCCCACGGTCACTCACCCGCCCTGGCCGCCACAGCGCGTGAACTGAGCCTCCATTGTCTGGGGCAGATCACAGGCTTTCACCACAGGGCTGGCAAAGTGAAAAGCTCTCTTAAGTTTTCAACAGTGGGGCTGTCAGCAGGAAGCACAGTTCATATGATCCCCACACCCTCCTCAGGAGGAAAAGCAACAGCCCAAAAACGCAACGGAGAGTGGGGATCAGCACTCCCCTGTCAGCAAAACACACCCTAATAACATCTGCTGCCCCTTTGCTTTTCTGGAGGAGGTTTCTCCTCTGCATATTTCAACCTTCCACTTTAGCTGAATAGTTTTTTGGCTACAGAAGGTGGAGTTCACTTGTTTAGCCTTATTATGATAATTATTTAGACTAGGAGTCCATGATTCTTCAGTTACACCCAACACATATTACTGCTTGAGCTCAGAAAAGCAAATTCTCTGAGTGGCTGTGGGGTGGGACTGTGATGATGAGGAGCCACACACTCATCTGAGCACGCTGTCCCTGCCAGGACTAACCCTCCTGCACAGAGACCCCGGGCTGGCCCCCCTGGCTGCACCAGCACACAGTGCTGGCAGACCCAGCCTGGCCCCAGCCGTCCTGCCGGGGCACTCCCTGCAACATTCCCTGATCCCTGCCTGACACTGTGCACAGAGCACACCACTGCTGATTTAACAGCACTCTGGGCTGCAGTTGTAGGAACCAGGGAGAATATCTGGGCCAAGCATCTCATCTGGCTGGTTCCCACGCTGCTCTTCAGGCAACTGCTCCTGGCAAAGCCAAAGCCAAGGACAGCGAGAAGCAGCCATGGCTGTGAGAAGGCACTGGGAGAGGAAACACTCATCAACACACATTAGGAGTTTTTAGGGGTCACACTGGGAACAATTTGGCCTGCAGAACTTTGGCAACAAGGGTAGAGGCAGAGCATGCTGCGACTTTCAGATCTGCCTGACAGAGATGTTCAGTTGAGAAGCAATTCTCATCAAGAGCCTCTCTGGTCATTCAGTATGAAGCATTTCATTCAGAGGGAAAACTATTTTCAAGTTGCAGCAGGGGGCTTTAATTTAAAATTATTTTTAACCTAATGCTTTTTGGCTCGAAGCCAGAAGTAGACAAAATTCCATTTATATTTATGGATCAGATTACCTCCTCATCATTCACACATCCATCTGTTTAAGAGGTACACTTTTCATTTATACCTTCTTAGGAAAAAAAGCCCAACAAACAAACCAACCCCAAACCTTTGAATTTTTTCAAAGCCTTTCACTGATTATAACTGAAATTATCAGCACTCACTTGCATATGACTTCATTTCATTGCCACTTGTCATATCAGCCTCCATTCTGTGATCACAATAACTTAGATGACAGCAGGAAGTAAGGAATTAAATGGAAACCTGTGGAAATATGAATAAAGCTGGGGTGGGTTTGGGTCATCTGACTGTGACTGGATCGGAAATGGAGCTCATCTCTGTGCCAACACCCTGCCCATGCACGTGCTTCCCACGCTCCCACAGCATCCCTTCTGCCACGGCTTAACACCACATCACAGGCTGGAAAATCAAACTACTCAACAAGGAACAGGCCAACACACTTCTTTACAACTAATAGTCATTTTAACAAACACTGCCTTGGATGGAGCTACATAAGTGAGCTTTAAGTTTTGGGATTGGTCTTTCTTAGTGAAAGCCTTTCATCTGCATATAAACAGCCTCAGAGACAAGGTAAGTAACACAAAATCTGTCTGGATGGTTCTCTGTTCAGGTGTACTCCCAAACAAGGACAGTACATTGGTATCTCCTCACATAACCCTTCCCAGTTACCCCAGACAGTTGTTCAGTTGGGAGAAATTCAAACTTCAGTGTCTGCTGCTGTAAGTAAGAGGGAACCACATCTGAAATGGAAATGCTGATTTTCAAAGCCATTCCTGCTTTGGCCCAGATTTTGGCAGTATAAATGCTGGCCCAAATGTCCCCCTGTTTCACCCTGGCAACACCCACCCCACCATCTGGCCGTGCCAAACACTGCAGGGACAGTTCTGCACTGAAGCTCTTCCTCAAGCTACTGTTGCCCCCCCTTGCCTAGCCAGATTAAAAAATAATCACACTGATATAAACATAGTACCTTAATGCCATAATCTTATCACCAGTGACTGCTCTGGAATGGCAGCAATATCGGTGCACTGATTACTGGAAGCAAAGGCCGCTTTCCAGGGGGGCTTGGAGGGCTGAGCACACCCACCAGGGCTGAGCACACCTGCCAGGCTGAGCACACCTGCCAGGGCTGAGCACACCCACCAGGGCTGAGCACACCCGCCAGGGCTGAGCACACCTGCCAGGGCTGAGCACACACATCAGAGCTGAGCACACCTGCCAGGGCTGAGCACACCTGCCAGGGCTGAGCACACCTGCCAGGGCTGAGCACACACATCAGGCTGAGCACACCCGCCAGGGCTGAGCACACCCACCAGGGCTGAGCACACCTGCCAGGGCTGAGCACACCTGCCAGGGCTGAGCACACCTGCCAGGGATGAGCACACACACCAGAGCTGAGCACACCTGCCAGGGCTGAGCACACACATCAGAGCTGAGCACACCTGCCAGGCTGAGCACACCTGCCAGGGCTGAGCACACACACCAGGGCTGAGCACACACACCAGGGCTGAGCACACCTGCCAGGCTGAGCACACCTGCCAGGGCTGCAGAGCCTCAGCTCCTCCTCCACGGCGCAAACCAACCTGCAGCAGGGATTCTACTCAACACAACCCTGCAGAGGCAGCTCCTCACAACATTAAAGCTCTTTACACCTCCTCAATAATTGCAGCTGCCTGTCCAGCAGGGCTGTTATTTGTTATCCCACCCGCTGGGATTACAGTTGAATTACTTTGCTGTGTATTATCCTCCACCCAAATACTCAAAAATCACACTGACTGCTTGTCTGTGCAGCAAGTAAGAGTTTCAGCTGTACCAAAGGGGAGGAACCATCCAAGCTGTGTGCACAGTGAGGCTCCTCTGACATCACTCCCCCCATGCTCCTGAGCAGCCTCGGTGTCAGCAGTGCTGCAGCTCAGCCAGACTCCAGAGCCACTGAGAAACTGAGACACTGAGACATGCAGGGCCTCAAAATGAGTTCAGCAAAACCTTTATATATTTACCAGAAAATGATGGGCTTCATAGTCCATGAGAAAATGACTTGGAAAACAATCTGCAACTGTGATGAATTTCCTTAAGCTTCTGCAAGCACAGGTCTGTATGAAATGGGATTAATTCAAAACCTTATCAGCAAAAATTCATATGGCCCAATTCAAGGATCCTGCTTTACAGGGTTAAAATTTAAGCTATCTGGTGTACTATGGAGAAAAAAAATTGGCTTTATAACCACACTTATGATTCTCAGAGCACATTCTGCCCTTGAGCAGGTTTGTTATTTCATTGTTAATTATGAAACCCTAAAGGAAAAGCTCAAAGGAACTAAAAGGAAGAAAAAGAAATCTCAAACTATTTTTTGTTTTTATGTCTTCTGCTGACATTCCCATTTCCCCAAAATAAATATTTATTACACTCCTTAAGCAAAATAAGATTTAATCCATGGCTCAGTTTTAAAGTAATACTGAGCCTGCTATGGATTTTAGTTCCATCCTTGATTTCTAGCAGTACACCCAGCAGGTGAAAACACCCAGAACAAGTGTTTCTTTTGCTGCTGGTGTAGAAAAATCAAAGCTTGGGCATCCTGGGGGAATTCTTTCCAGAGCAGAGGGCCACGTGCCTGTCTCTGCAGTGATGTGACAGCCATGGCCTCTGCCACCACTCACAGAGGCACTCCATGAGCAGCAGCGTGCTCATGGGCCATCAGCTGCATTAATCCTGCTGGGAGCAGATGGCTGTCCCTCACCTGACACCAGGGCCACTGGGACAAAGACATCAGTCAGGGATAATTCCAGTTATCAGAGGCTCCATCAGAAGCATGTGCAGGGTGTTGACTGCACACCAGCTGGCTCCAGGAGGTGGTTTCTGACATGAGCTTGCACCACTTTGATTTCAGACCAGCCTTTCCCAATTCTGCAGAAGGCCAGCAAGATTAGCAAAGGCAGATTGAGATTAGTAAGGATGGATTTATGCAAAACTAAAATAGACTTGATTTTAAACTCCATGCTGCTCTTCCCTCAGTGTAGCAGATTCTTTTGAAATTACAGTTTAGTGCTATAATTTGCAAAGAGGCAAACCCTTGAATATTCTGGAGTCTCTTCAATATTACCTTCCAAGAAGCACAATTACAAGAGTCACCCCTGTCTTGAGGGAAGCCAACAGCCTGTGATCCATTTGAAACACTCCTCACCCCACACTTGTTGTATCAGCTCCCTATTTTCCAGTCTGTTTGCAGCTTTTACCAGCACTAACAGACACTCAGCCTGTAATGAGCTCATTTGTAAATGTAAATCTCGCTGGATGCAATCCCCCAGGTTCCCAGAAGTGGCTGCTCCCTTCGTGCCTTGGCACTGCAGCCTCGTTTCTCCAAGAGCAGGACTGGCCCGAGAGAGGAGTGATCCTAATGACAACTGCAGGGGATTTCTGATACTGGTACTCAAACAAACCCCTTTCAGAATTTGAAAGCACTTGCTTGGCTGGTACAGTTGGTTGAGCAGTTAAGATTTTCAAGGAACATGACTTACACCACAGGATATTCTGACTACAAATGTGGCTCATGTGTCAATAAAGGACATATTAAATGGATTAAGAGTTGGCCAACTGACAGATCTCAACATAGCTGACAGCATAAAGTCACTGGGGAATGAAATTGCTTTAGTTTGGTGTTGCATTAATCAGGGCTAGACAGATGCTCATCCAGATACATAAAAATGCTGAAATCCAGATATAACCAATTCCTTGGAGGAAATGTTCTGCTAACACTCTGCTAACAGAGCGATATAACAACAAAAATACAAAGGAGAGCAGAAGTGTGCACATATTCAGTTGACATCAGCTAAAACAGGCCAAACTGGAGACAGAGCTACACCTCTGCTAGCACAGAGCAACACACAGGAGAGAGAAGGAGTCTGAACTTCACATCCTGGAAGTGATTTAGGGATAGTTTGCTTTGTCAGTGCCACAGCACGATGGATAAATGACTAACACAGCCCTCAACAACCTCAAACAAAGTCAAGGCACCACCCATGTACTGATTTCAAATCTGGGTATCCACATTCTTACACTTGCACTGGAAAGTTTAAGGTGGCAGAAAAGAAGCCACCATGAAAAAAAACTTGAGTGTTCAAGTAAAAGGTTTCTGTGAGAGATCTTAAACACTCTATCTGCTGGGAAGAGACAATTACAGACACCACAAAGTAATCCTGTGGAGAACCTACAGGACTCTTTACTAGTAGGCACAGTGGGGCTCAGTCCCAGGGGCTGCTGCACAGGTCCAGCAAGATAAATTAGAAATATGGTACCAACTTCTGGGCGAGGCCCCCTAGTTACTGGAATAAAACTGAAGAAGTGATTCAGCAAATCCTTCACTTGGTGTCCTCAGATCAAAACTATCAGCTTTTCAGAAAAATGTACTTTAACCAACCAGGATAATGGTACTGCCCGTGGGTTACAGCTGGTGGAACAAGAGGATTGCTCGATCCCTCCAGCTGTACCTGTCCTACATCTGTGTCAGATCCTACAGGGACTTCCAGGTACATCTGTGGGCATGCAGGCCTCATTCTAAGGGTTGGAGGTGATCTGAGTGACTTCAGTATTGAATTTAAGACTGGAGAAAAAAGAAAGGATCAAGGCTATGATGATGAGATGGACAGAAAGATTAAGTAACTAAATTAATATTGATATTTTCTAGCCAAAATTAGCTCTTGGGAATACTGAATCAATATTACAATCTCCCATGAACATTATAGGGAAAAAAATGGTATAAAAGCTCGTTTGGTATTATATACACATTTAAATGATCGTGCAGCCATTCCCTTAAACCCTTATCCCACTGTACCTTGAATCATGAAGTTAAATAGCTGTGTTTTCCAAATTTTACATCAGTTGGGAAGCTTCCTGTACCCCAGCCTCTCAGTTATGTTTTTGCTCTATTCATTGTATGCCTACAATTAGGTATTAAAACAAGAAAGAATGAAACAGGAAGGGAAGCAAAAGCCAAGCAGAAAGAAACCCAGCAAAGGCCCCAGCAAAGCTGCTGGGTAAGTGCAGGGACAGTGTGTGAGGGAGACAGGAACAGCTGCAGCCATTGGCCCTCTGTGAAGGGAGGAACACGGAACACGAACGCTCTGTTTGGGAACTGCAGCCCACGGAGGACACATCACAGCAGTGCAGTCAGGCAGGACCACTCTCCTTCCCCTCCTCTGCTTCAAAGGCAGACAGGATTTTCAAAATGCTAAAGTAAATAAATTTGTATGATAGCAGAGCACACGTTCAGCAGGCTCAGCCTCCCCTTTCTGACAGTGGCCAACTGCAGATGCTTAGGAAACAACCCCACAACAACTACCCATTCATCACACCTTATCTATTCCAGCATTCCTGCATCACTGATGGCAAAGCTCAGGGCAGACAGAGCTGGCAAGCTCATAATTTAGCACCAACAGTAAAATCCCCCATTCACATTCAAAGCAAGACATCTGAGCTATCAGAAATTTGAAGCAGTTCAAGACACAAGATGAAGGGCAGGTACATCTATCAACTGTGCTTTTGGTTGAATGCATTTTTTTCATAGGATGAATTTGATGATCCATGAAGTTCCTCCCTGCAATAATATCAAATCACACAGCACTTCATTTTCTTTGACTTCGAGCAGTGAGATGAGCCCCAAAGAAAAACAACATGAGGATCACAGCTGTATTTCAGAGGAAATTTGTTTCAGGTTTGAGGTAGTCTCTCTCTCTGTCATTTAGTCCTATTTGGTATTCTCAGGTATTTCTTACAGCTCTTTCCACACACTATTTTATAAGTATAGATTTAAATAGATCATATATAAAGAGAAAAATCTAAGTAAAGGCCAAGCATTAAAGGGAAGAGATACCATATGTCCTGTTAGTAACCTCACTTAATGACCATGCTCTATTAGACACCACAGAAAATGCATCACCATTACTCAGGTAATGGGGAAAACAAAACAAACTCCACAAACTAATTCACAGACACAGAAGTAAAGGAGCTTCATTTAGTATTTTCATCCGTTATCCTCTCACCAGTTCATCCCTTCCTTCCTTCCATCCAATAACCCCCCCATCTCTCCAGCAATTCCAGCGGGCAGAGCACAGCAGTTGGCACCAGCCAGGAGCTGTGTGGGTGTGCACTGTCCCTCTGTCCTCACTGGCCAAAGCTCTGCTCAGCTCCTGTCACATGATGGGCAGCAGCTGAATGCCCACACGGTGCTTCCTCCTGAGCAGAAATGCTCATCTGTGTCACCCCTGCAGGCTCCCAGCTCTCCTTTCAAACGTGCTGAAAGCTGACCAAGGAATTCAGAACTTATTCAGCTGAGAGGGCAATTGCAAAAGCCTGGCATTTCCTTAGGAAGCAGTCTAAAAAGAGCCAAGAGCCTTATATAGTATTCAGACTCAATCTGGGCATCTTTGGTTTGAATACCCAAAATAGGAAAGAGAGATAAGAAGTTGCTCAATAGAAGTGTCTTTTTAAAAGCAGCAACTAGGAATTTAACACTTGTAGATATCTGAGAAGTTGGGAAATACCAACATCTCCATCATTCCAGCAGCATCCAAGCTGTAACCACAACATTGAGTGGTGTTCACCCGTGGCAGGTCAGTGCTCAGTGTCAGAGGGGATCCAACTGGCACAGCCTGCCCTCTCCCAGTAACCCATTTCAAACCCCGCCTAATCCAGCAACAGTTTCAATTAAGGTAAATTTGGGTTCAATCTTTTCTGTAGTCAGATGATGAGAACTCGCTCAAGAAACATTTTTCAGGTTTCTGAGGCTTACTGATACAGCACGTGAAAAAGTACAAACCAAAACTGGGCTTCCTACAATAACAACAAGCAATAACAGCCCAGGTATTCACTATTTCACTTCTTATGCAATTCCATGGTCTGCTTTGCATGACACTAATTAGGCAATTCTGCCATTCTACTGCATTTTATATAAAGGCCATTTCTATAAGGCCTAATCTCACTCAGGGTCAGAACTAAAAGCTCCTTATTTGCAGGCAGGAGGCAATAAAAGGATCACAGCAGGGCAGGCAAAGCCCTCCAGGGTTACCTTGTAGAGGCCCCTAACCCAGCCCCTCCGGGCTCTCCACACCTGACACAACGCACAGTGTGCTCTGGAAAGGGCTCTCCCACCAAGGAAGCCGTGCAAGGAGGTCACACAGCAGTGGCAGCTGCAGCACCTCGGTTATCACTTCAGCAGATGCCGGGTCTGTTCTTTTCACTGAGATGAAGGCGACTGATGGAGCCACTGATTGAGCCCACAGACGTTTTGTGCAGCACAGTCACTGTCACAGGTCATTGTTCTGAGATTTAGGGCACATGATACAGATACACTGACAAACTGTATCACAGAAAAACACCATTCTTAGCCCATGATGAAGCAACACCAGTCACTTCTCTATGAATGCAAAGGAAAAAAACCCAACAACTTGTTTTCTGCCATGAATTAGGATACTGTTTAACAATACCAAATATTTCCAGCTTTTTATTTCACAAAGATGCATCCTCAGGAGAGAAGATGTGAAGGAAAGTGTCAGGCACCCGGGCTCCACTTTAGCTTCCAACTCAGTAAATCAGGTGTAGACACGAAGGGAGGTTTGAACCCAGGTGTCTCTTTGGTACCTCACTGTAACCTACATTTTGGCATTCTCAGAGGTCTCAAATACCCACAGACACTGAGCACTCAATCTCACCTTTCACTGCCTTCCTGCCAACAGAGCAGGCACAGATGTGACCTCCAGAGCTGCTGTTTATTGTATCAGCACCTGTAAATAGTCCCCTATTTTGACTCCCATTATTAAAACTCCACCCCCTTTGAGCATCCCTGCTGACAAACAATGGCACTGGAGGCATTTTGTTGTCAGCCAGGAAATAAAATAATCCCCACATGATGTAACTTTGCATTAAGAATCTTTCCCACCTCCAAATCTACATCTCAAGCACCAACACCAAACATATTTCAGAGCACACATCAGCTGTTGTAGCGAGGATCCAGGCTCAGTCTCCTAGCAGCATCACTATTAATAGAATCTGTTTAGATTAATCTTCAGTTACAACCTTCCCAAACTCTATGGACTGAACTCCAAGAGCCAGGATTACACAGCTATCCATTACAGATTTTTCCTCCCTAGTTTTCTGCAACTGGTGTAATGTCAGGATAAATACAAAGAGCAACATCCTCAGTAAGTGGTGGATCAGTCCAAAAGACCAGAATATTTTTTCATGATTACAGATTAAGTGGCCAACAGAGGCTCGTGTTTTTGCCAACATGCCCGTGCTATGGCAGAGATGTTTAGGAATTGTTTAGTTCTACAGAGCTGCTTCTAGAATTAAAGCAACTCTCTAACGCTAGCGTGATGCCTTGGAAATTAAAAATATACACATGCTGACATGTTTTCAAACTTGTCAGTTCCCATCTGGAGCAGGATTCACTCTCCTCTGCCTTCAGCTTTAAAAAGAGTGCTGTTCCTGGAATCACAAGTGGAGAAGCACCCTGTGCACAACCCTGGGTCACCCAGCCCAGGGGTGGGATCCACTGGCAAAGTGCAGCCAGACAGCAACTGCAGCTGAGAGGAACTAACACAGTCTGACCTCCTTCTGCCCAGGCTCCCACACAAAACTCTTCCAACTGCTCCCAGAATGACATGTGCTCCAAGCTCCAATGGCCTTTAGGTCTTTGGGGAGCAGAGTTCAACTGAGAGGTACAATTAACTGCAAACAGCCAGTTTCTACCTAATAAACAATTACAACACAGACACAGCTGCTTCTTCCCCCCCAGGTTTTCAAGCGCTCAAGCCAGTACAAAGTCTTTGCTCTCACAGCCTCTAAGAGTCTATCCCACAGTCCTAACCATCTACACATTGCTCAGAATTGTCTGTAACAGCCCTTCGGTTCAGCTCCTTCCCCTTCAGTTCTACCACACTTGAAGACCATTTCTGGCAGCTAAAAATATCCAGAGATCTCACTGTTCTCTGAGAGCCTCTCGGAGCTGCCTCTCACCTGCAGTCAAGCATGCAGGAGGCGGTCACCGATCTTGTTTTGGCAGCTGCTGTGCTTATTAAGCTACTTTTACTCCTCCTATAAAGAAGGGGTTTCTTTCTTCCATTCCTCTTGTATCCTGAACCTTGAAATATTGAAATATTGGCTCCCTCAGTGTCCCCACTATCTGGAGCCTCTAGGCCAGCGCTTTCAGGGAGGGGCAGATTGTGACCATGGGGATCTGCAGGTGCAAATGGACTTTGCATTGTATCTGCAGTGCTTTGTACATCTTCAAATCCCACCTATTGTACATATTAGATCAACAATGTCAAAACCAGGCCCTCAAAAGTTTAGCCCATTTTCAAACGTTCCTGAGCTGCTGGTATTTCTTTCACGTTGTCTCAGTGTTTTACCCTCTCACTATCCAAGCAGAGACCACGTACCCCACCCCCTGGGATCCTCAGCTCCTGTGATGCAGCACGTCAAGCTCCGTGAAAATCGTATGCTCTTTTAAATGGCCACTGAATCACAAATCTAGAAAATGGTTTATTGGTTATTTTATATTCACCCTTTAACATAAAAGACAAACCTTTCTGTAAGTCAATATTTACGTGAGGCATTAAATGAGCTCCCTAAAGACTTTGGACAGGTCCTTTTAGCTTTTTTTTGGTTGACTTACATAGGCAATATATGACAAATAGAAGTAATTAATTCAAATATAATCAATACGAATAGCACCTGCAGCTTAAAGGTGAAAATGCTTAGTTCTATGAGACTGAAACTGTAACCTGGCAGGGAAACAAAGGGGTTTCTGATCACCCTCCAGCTAAAAGGCTTAACAGCGAGAATTTCAGTTTAAGCAGGGACACAAATCACTGGGTAGGTTTAGGAACTATTTACTTGGCTGCCCCATGCCCCATGCAATTTAGGAGTTCCGTGTTCTGAACCACTTGCATGCCTGGTTGCTTTGCACAGGCATAGAGGAAAGATTAGAGGGCAGAAAAACACCCCATTACAGTCAATTCACCAGGCACTTCCCATCCACTTCAGTGTGCAGGTGACACTTGGCTCCAAAGAGGAGGTGAACTAAAATCACCAGCACCGACACAAAACCCTCCTGAGTTCAGCTGCAAGCCCAGGAAATCCAGAGGAGGAGAACACCAGCATTTAAGCTGAAGAGTGAATCTCACCCCAGATAAAGCTAATCCACCCCAGCAGGTCTGACTCTTATCCATAGTTGAAAAGATACTTTGAAGAGAGAATGTTTTATATTTCAAATGCATCTGTTTTGTATTTCAAATGCATCTCGACTCTTATGAAAGCCCAAGCAAGGCAGGATGTCTCCCAAACCACTCCACAAGAGAATGCTTTTCTTTACAAATCACAGTGAGGACTGAACTGCACCCTGGGATCTGGGTAAATCTGCAAGCCACACAGTTTGGGGTTTTGCTCATTAGCAAATCATCTCCTAGAAAACTGGGGTAATAATGCTTCCTATTGGCTAAACTTTCATCAGTAAGGGGTTGGTTTTTTTCCTGTAGCAGAAGGAGGAAGGAAGAAAACCCCCCCAAAAAACAGGTGTCAAGTAGTAAGAGCTGTTTTTACTCATCTGTGCTCAGAAGAACAATTTGCTTGCACCTACTGGACCCATGTAAATCACCTGAAGAGCCTTCAGGGGTTGACCTCTCATGTTTTATTCCATTTCCAGCATCTATCCTGTGAATTGTGTCCACCTGAGTAAACGCTGCTTCCCTTTCCACACCTTTCACTCCTGTATTTTAATGACAGAACAATGTTTCAGAGCATCAACATCAACTACCAGAAGCATTTCCTTCCAAAGTGGCACACTTGGTAACAGCTAATTTTATGTTGAGCAGAGCCTACTTTATTAACAGAGAACCAAACTTCAGCTTTCAGCCAGTCAGACTCACTACATTCCCAATTTCTAACTTTACTTTTAGACATTGCTGGCAGGAGACTTGGTACAGATCACCAAACGTGGACAGTTTTGTCCTCTGCAGGCACACTTGTTGGGAATGAGAAATCAGGTCCACCAGTATCCTCCCCGTGCTGTCCCTGAGGTGAGGATACTCACTGGGGTAAGCAAGCAGGAGGGCAGACTGCATCTGATCCCAGCCTGTACCACACGAGCTTTAAAACCCCAGTCCTTGCATTATTTGGTGGGAAATGCTAGGGAAGTAAGGCCTGCAGCTTCAAAATGTAGGCCAGCTTTTCAATACCTGGATGCTAAATTAAGGCTGTCTGTTCTATACTGGTTCAGGTATAAACTCCAAAAAGAGAATATCCAATGATGTGTGTGATCCAGAAAGCCCATCGGGTATTTTGAGGGTTTTAGTAACAGATTTACAGCCTTTTAGGAATGAAGTGCAGAGATGCAGATCCTCTCTGGAGAAATGGATGCGTGCTGTGGGTACTCCACAAGGCTGAAGCACAGGATCTGGAACCAAGTTTCAGAGCATTTGAGATGTTAAAGAGGATTTATTTAGCCCTTTTCCAGATTTCAAGTCCAGTGAGTAGGGAGAGAGGGGAGGAAGTATGAAAACACAAGGTTTTTATTTGTCATCTTCACCCAAATGCACACACAATATTCCATAGAATCTTGCCCGGCCATCATGGTGAGTAGCACTGAAAAATGGCCTAAAAATTCACTCTGATCTGCTTTCAAAGGTTCAGTCTCTTTATTTATGTGTTCAACTACCTGAATAAGCAATCATTTGGGAGTTATGACTTCTGTGTATCACTGATGCAGCTCTGCAGCACTTGGGGTTACCCCATGGTCTATCTAGGTCTCTGCAGGCAAACAAGAACTCAGAGCCTTTGGTCTGAACACATCAGCTGTGGCTGACAGCAATTCACTGTCTGATCAGCTTTTCCCAGATCTAAATTGATAATTTCAGTTCCAGAAACAGGTTTAAATCTGTACTGTTTGAGATGGTTTAAAAAGCTGAGCTCTCAAGGAAGCAGAATTACTACAGAGCCTCAGAAGCCTATGCATGATCTTATTTTGTTCAACTGCATTGTAAATCCACCCACCATCCCACAAAAATAACAGATTGCACTATTCTATTTCTTGGATGAGCTTTTCAAATACTTTCTAGTGGGCCAAAACATGCTCCAGGACTTTTCTAGCAACTCGCAGAGCAGCAGCACTGCCACGCCCCTGCAGCAGTGAGAGCACCCCCAGAGTGAGTCCTGTCTGCCCCTGAGCCAGCCCTTCAGCACTGTGCAGTGCAAACTTGCATGGAAATCCACTGAAGAAACAACATTACTCGGTACCTAATGAGAGCATCTCTTTCCTGCCATTGAGTCCATTAAGTCCAATGTTTCTCTGGATCAAAAGGCAGCAGCTGGTTATGATCATCTCCTGACTGAGACTTGCTTCAAGCTCTGCCCGTGGCAGCCTTCACAGCCTGCCACCTTCCTGCTGCACTCCAGGGGCAGGATTAATGCAGCGTGCAGCTCTCTGCTGGGTTAGGAAGCCAGAGTAATTACCAGTCATTTACTGCTCCTGTCCATACAGACTCTCAGGGTACTCTGCACACTGCCAGAAAAGGGATTAATTCAACTGCTCCTTTGCTCACCAAAGGCCAGCGAGCCTGCCCTGTGTCACACTGAGGATCTGCTCAAATCCCACGGAAATTAATGGGTCTAAAGCACGGCCAAGAGTGAAGCAAACTGAACCCAGAGTTTAAACGAAGCACAAGTACTGCTGATGCCTCCCTTTAATGCAGGGTTTTTTCTGAGGATGTCATCAGCTTTCCACAGCAATCTAAAAAGCTCACTATCTATAGAACAAGACCTCTAGAACAACTCCCACCTCTAGAAATCAAGAGTTCAGCTCAAAGCCTTGACTGTATCAGGGACATACAGGAAGGAACATATGGTGGGTTTGAGCCATTTCCCACTCTGTCTGCCTTTTCTCCCAAGAGACCTTGAGTATTTCACGTTTGCTCAATACTGTTGAAATAGTATCACTTGAATAAAAACACTCTTGCCAAAACAGAAAAGGCAATCTTGCATATTTTTCTCTAACTATAACTTTGTGTAGTATAACCACTTTCAGTGCAGCCCCACCTAAAATTCCCACTCATGAAGCAATATCCTTTAGAGAAAGGCACTGTAGAAGCACATACAGTGTTGACATGTTTTAGGACACACTGCAAACAGTCTGAATCGTAGCCAAGAGTGATTCTTTTAAAGATTGCTTAGCTGCCCTGTAGCATCTCACGTGCATGGACTCTCCTTACAACCATCGGGGGAATTTTATCACGGACAGAATATGGAATATAAGCACAAAGCCAACTACAGCCAGCCAAAGGACCTGGAACAACTGCAGACTGTGCACTGGAAAGCGTTAAGGCTGCTCAGCCAGGGAAGGGGAAGAAGGAACTGAAGCTGTTTTGTACTGCACACAAAATGCAGTTCAGCTGGGTCTGCTTTGCTGCCAAGATTTTATCATGGCTGAGTTTGGGTTTTGTTTTTCCCTTCAAAAGATTAGTGTCCAAGCATATGAATACATGGTATTTGTTTTGCTGTCAAAACATAAATGCCATGTGTTCTATCCAGCAACACAGTGCACTTCAAAGCCCCATCAGAAATGGAAGACATGCCATAGGCTGAGCCATCCGTCAAGGAGGCAGAGAGTCTGGGGCACAACTTCTGACTCCCAGCTCAGCCTCTGAAGACAAGTTATTTTATACTCCACAAGAAAGTACTGATTCATTCTTTGCTCTTCTGTTGTTTGAGATCCACTCAGAGTCTCCCAGTGCATGTGTTTTCTTTAAGATTTCATCCCCATCCCTAATTACTTCTCCAAGGGAACTGTCAATGTGAAGAGCCCATATATTTGCTCGATTTATAGCCTTTTATTAGCTCCCTGTGCATGTGATGCCAAAAGCAGTTTCTGCCAAGTCTCTTCAGTCCTTGCTTAAAGCAGAAGCAGATGCCATGTATTGTCAGTGTAGAAATCCATGTTCTGATTTAAGCCACCCTATCCCATTATTTATAAGTAATTCCAATTCTTGCAGAAGCTTGGATATCACTTTCTCATGGATGGGACAAGAATAGCTCAGGAGTTTAAAACTGTCTTGTTCCCAGACCCCCTCTCACTGTGAATTATTCCTTCCACACCTACAAGCAGCCCATTTCAGAGCAGAGCTGAGAAACTCTTGGCTGCAGCAGGAGAGGATCTCCCCCAGCAGCACAGCCCAGACCTCTGTGTCTCACTGTGCTTCTGCTGAGTGTCTGGCCAAAGCCCTTCCTGGGGGTCTGTATTTGTACATATATACGTATAGTACATGTATATTGTATGTTTATATATTTTTATATGCATGTATGCATGTTAGTGCTGCATAAGCCATTGGAAACACTGTAGAGAGAAGCTGATTTTCCTGGTTCCCTACCCCATCACCTTAAACCCTTTCTGAAGCATTTCACAAGTCCCAGGAAACTGAAAGGCACCCAAAATGACATTCTCTTAAGTGTTCTAATTGCAGAAACATTAACACAAGAAACTGAGCCCTATTCATTTAAACCTCAACCAATGGATCCAGCAATCTTTTTTAAGTTACCAGTGACAAAATGGGAGACAGGAGAACTCCTCATTTCTTAGTAACACTGAGGCTGCCTGGAACTGAGCTCTCCAGCAGTGTATTTCTACTGATGTTTTATTGGCCCAGCAAGCTATTTAAAGGTTTTGACAGTTTTTGGCAGTTTTTGACAGTTAAGAATTTTGCAGCAATTTTTGCCTGCAGTATTTTCTGATCTTTTCTGCATTCCTTCCCCTGACTGCTCCCAACATCCCTGAACAAGTGCATCACAAAGCCACATTTCCAACCTACCTAAGAGACCCTCCTGCAGGGTACTTAGAACAAGCAGCTCAAAAGCAATAACCTTCAGCAAGGTAACACAGAGGTGTTTATGCAACAGTGTCCCCCCAAAAGGGCTATGCAGGCACAGTGTTCACATGCCACAGAGTGAGGCATCAGAGGCTCTTGACTCCCCATCCAACACATCTGTAAGCTCATTTTACACCCAAACTGCTTAAATAAAGTCATGGCACGTGTGACAACACACCAGTATTCCAGCATCACCTCTGACACAGCTCAAACCTTATGAAATTGGAATTTTCAGATGTACACTGAAGACATGAACTAACTCAGACCCAAACCTCCCTGACAGCAAAGAACCTCTCAGGAGTGTGAAACTGGCCTGGTCAGTCAGGCCTGCACAGATAAGAAAACGTTTTCCTAAAACGTGGGGCGTAAACTCACACTCCCACTTACACTAGGCTTGCAAAACAACCTGATACAAAGGAAAAGGAGAAATCATTCCCTTAACACCCTATCTGGGCAGACTCTTTCAGAGCTTTTTTTCCAGCAATGAAAATACACTGCCAGTTTTGAAGCTACATCTGTGGTGTTCTTTGTTAGAAATGCTCCTCCAGTATCTCAGAAAAACAGCAAATATGTGAGAGACACAGGAGGCAGATGTTCTCAAAAACAAACGTAAGGAAAACACACAAAGACATCCAAGCCATGCAGAGTCTGGAAGATGTTATGTTTTACACACCAGTACTTTGTCCTGCTTGCTTCACCATGGGTGTTCAAGAGCAGGGGGAGGATGAAAAACAATCCAGGTTTGGGCTCCTGGCCCACAGGAGTGGGACTGAGCTCTAGGATAAAGGAGAAGCAGCTGCAAAGAAACCAGATGTGGCCTTGCTGGAAAGACCTGAGAGATGCTTAACTCTGGCCCTCCATCAGCTCCCTGCTCCAAACGTGGGCCACATCCAGCGCTCTCCTAGAACGGCTGGCAGCACTCCAGCAGGCTTTGGATCAGATCTTGAACTGGGCCAAAAGCAAACTCACCATTTGCTGATCAAAACCAAAGCTCAACAAGAGCTTTCTAAGGACGGAATTTTCTTGGTAAGGGCAGACAATTTTTAAATCTCAAAGTTCTTACTAAAAAAGCAACAACCGGAGCAATTGGTGGCTGATTCATTGGTGCTCTAACTATAGCTTGACAACACACACAAAAATCTTTGTGCATCTGTTATTTAAGAGTATTTATTGTACCACTGCCATCAAACTGAAGCAATAATTAAGAACTTATTAATAAAAATAAATTTTTTTAAAACCTAAAATGGTAAAAATCCTTTTAAATTAGTATCCCAATGAAACATTTCTCCAAGCTGTAACTAGGCCAGAGGCTCCACTTACGTATAGTGGTTTTCTTTTTATTTGTTTAGAAAGCTTTACAACTATGGTCTGTTGGAAATCTTGAAAAAACAGCCTCCCCATAATGCACCTTTTCACTTCATTTACAGTCCTACTAAAGCAGGGCCTTTTCCTGCAAACACATTCCTTGTGCTCCAAGAGTAAATAATAGGGTATTACCGTAAATCATGCATGCCCTAGGAAGGAACTGTTATGTTTCCAATACAAAGGGAAGTGCCAAAGACCAGACAAAATATTCTCCCCAGAAAGAATACACTGTTTAGCTTCCATCAGAAGCCACAATGAACTCAGACCTCAGTGACACCAACACAACGTCAGCAGGGTATTAAACTGGATATTAAACACTTAAGTGTGGCACTACCTCTAGTCCTTCCCCTAGAAGATAAAAAACTGTTGAGGTAAAGTTTCCCTCCAGAAAACGTTTTCTAAAGTAAACTTCTTAAAAAAAAGTCTTGTTAAGCTGTCTTATTTCTACAGCTCTGCCAGAGAAACTGCTCTTGCTATAAAGCTCTTGTTCCCTTGGAGAAAATACTCAGTCTTAGCCTCAGAAAGAGGGAGAGTATCTCACCTGAACAACGTGTGCAGCTGTTCAAACCAGTTTCAAGCTCTCCCACTGCCTGAGCTCTGCACAGTAAAAGAGACCAGCAGCTTCATCTGGCAGCTCCAGGAGGCATCTCCAGGAGAAGAAAGGATCTCCTAGAAGATCCTCAAGCCTCAGTGGGAGATGGTGCCAGGCTGCTTTGGCCAACTTTTGAGGTGGGTCATGTCACTAAAAGCAGAATCAGACCCTTTCCACACTTGTGCTGTGGAATAGCAATGCAAAATGCTTTGACCAAGCCCTTTATTAGGGAGACACTGGAAAGGAGTTAAGAAAACAGCATGTCAGCCTTTCACTTTTCTTGGTAACTAAGGAATTCTTGAAATGTTTCTATAGACAAAACTGTTACAAAAAAGGATCCAAAGTTAGTCCCACACTTGGACAAAGTTGTCTGATTACCTCCTAATAAGGCAAATTCCCAAGTGGCAAGGAAAGATAAGCTCTCTTTGGTCCACTACACTTTCTGTAACTCAGGGGAAAAAAAGCTGCCAGAGTTAACCCCCTGAGCACAAAGCAGCTCAGGAAGGGATGGGCTGTGGGCTATGGGGTCTGTAAAGCACAGCCCTGTCCAGTTTCTCTTTTTCTGGCTTCCAGAACATTTCAGCACTCCAGGGTTTTCACTAGAATAACTCCTTTTTTAATGAACAACAGCCCTCTAGCAGTTTTATGGTCACACCTGCACACACTTTTAGGAGGTCCATTTCCTGCCTCACTGTATACAAGCACAGCGAGGCTCCTAATTTTTTTATTGCTCTCCAGACAGTATTTTTACACTGATGGAGAAATAAGATGTACAAAGTGATAAAAATAAAATAAAAAGAGAAGTGAAAGTTCTGAATTATCCTAAATGCCAGTAGCTCAGGAAATGCCTATTATTTACAGTTAGGCAGCCCAAACACTTGAGGTGGAGAGAGCCAAGAGTCAGTTTTATAATCAAACTGCCTGAAGCTCAGGCACTACAGGACCTCCAGCATTAAGAAAGTGGCAGCCATCCAAAATATTCCACAGCACCCAACAGATCTTATCTTCCAGATGTACGCAAGCATCTTTTGATTCCTCCAGCCTCTCAGGATTCCTGGAAAGCAAAGCAGCCAGGGAACGCCGCTCGGGATCCTGCGCTGTGCTCCTGCACAGACTCTGCCTGGCAGACTCTCATGGAGAAAGGGACTTCCCTCTGCTGATGGAAGCAGAGCAGCAGAGGAGCTGGACATCTTCTCATGGCTGGAAGAAAGGGGAGGAGATCTTGGCTTCTTGTACATTCCCTTCGTAGGAAAAGGGATTTCCCGTGGACAGGGACACACCAAACAGCTTGGCAGCAGGGAATAACTACATGCAAGGAAGAGGAGACTTTACAGTGGTGGAGGTAAATAACTGAGACCACTCCCTTAATCACAGTGTGGACATACTGTAAATGCACAGCAATCAGCAGCACTATCAGTGCTGCTCCTTGGCCTCAAAGCAGCTCCAGTGTTGCTGCCTCTCGACGTTTTCCATCACGATTTCTTAATGTTCCTCCACTGGAACAAACCCAGCCTTTTGACCATGCCAAATGTGCATGGCAAACATATTTGCCTTCTGCATTTCATTTTATAGGCCAAAAATGAGGAACCGGCACCGATCTGCGACAAACAGCAAGACAGTCCCTGTTAACCTGTTCTCCCTCTGGCTTAAAGTTTTTTGGGAAAGGAGACTGCAGATGTAAGATCTCAGGAGAGGACATTCAGCACAGCATCAACAGAAGCAGATTTTTGACAACAGCAATTTGTGAAATGAAGGATTTCCCCACTTTTGAAGTTGTCAGCAGTTCTGAAAATTATTACAAAAGAGACAGAAAATTTCCCAGGCAGAACAGCATCACAGCTCAGCTTTGTGTGACAGAATTATTCCCTTCTCCCTCCTCTTCTACAAACACAGGACTATCAGGTTGATTGAATTTTATTAGATGTGCCTCTGTCCCCAGCTAGCTGACTACCATGCCTTAAGCTCAGCCCAGGCAGAGATGCAGTAAGCTTCCTTCAGGGAGACTGAGCCTCTTGCTGCCCAGCTCCCTGCACTCCCTGGAACCCCAGCACTGACTTAAAACAGGCTGGGATGAAGCCCAGAGAGTAAAAGATACAGGAAAATATCATTTGTGGGTGGCCACGTGGTTGGCATGAGAATCTCTTCCCTTCCTGAAATTCTATCATTTGTCTCATCCTGTTTTCCTCAAGTTCACAAATCAGCTTTGGACTGAATTTTACATCCTTTCCTCCTTCCACAGGAAATCACACCTCCAGCTGCTTATTATTACCCACTTTCCCTCCTTAGAACTAAGGGGAATCATTTTGGGAGCGTAGCTGCCTTCCCACCAGGAAACCAGCACGTCTTAACACGGATCATCCCTTGCACTATTCTAAAAAGGTCCTTCCTCCTAATTTAATTACTTGGAAGTGACTCCAAGTTCAGTTCCCTCCAGCAAGCCTGAATTTAAAAATACCTCAGTCTGGTCATTCATCAGCTGCGTTTCTGGTGCTCTGCAAGGCACAGTGACTTCTTTTTATCATTTCTGATTAAGTTAGAGGCCCCTTTTAACAGCAGGCAAAAAAGTTTTGTAAACTCAACTGATGTTTAAACCCCAATTAACATCAATATTCAACAGAAATACACATAAACTCTGTCTATTCTTACCCTCCAACGCTGCTCTGTCATGAACAACTTACCAGCCAAAAAGTGAAGTATTTCCACTTCCAAGGCTTGGCTGTTTCCCTTCTGGATTGCCCACAAAGAGGTTCACACAACAAAATGAGCCTTTCTGTGTGCCAGAGCAGGAGGGAAATGTGAGCCCTCCCCTTCAGCTCCTCTACCCAAGATTTGCTGAAAATTCAGAACTCTACAAACCAAGATCATCATTTTTAAATATTGAGGAGTGCTGTTACTCCATGGAAAAAGCCATGTAATTCCCTGGCTGTTTGGTACCAGATCAGTGATTATTCCAGGCTGTGAGTTTTCACCCTGCACATTCCTGGAACGAGTTCTTTTAGAGGCAGTGAGTTCCCTTTTTTTCTGCTAGAAAGAGTGATGTTTCCTTCAGCTGAAGCGCTTTCTGGTTGCAATAAAACACTCCAGGGTGCGGTGACAAGCTGTCTAATAATCACCACACCTCCCAGTGAATGAAGTCAGTGTGTCCCAGCACAGATTAGGTGTGGCCAGACTGGACAACATCATCGCATCCTGTTGGAGTTATTACTTAATGAACAAAAGCACAACTGGGGCAGGGAGGGTTCAGCAGAGCTGAACCTCAAAACAACCCCACAGGCACAGAACCAACATGGAAGGACAAAGATGGTGACAGAAGGATCCATCTGCATGTTTGCATTTGTTGGAGAACACAGAGTTTCCCAGAGAATCCTTTCCTTAGTGCAGAATATGGAGATTTTTTTCTTCCCCCTTTCCTCCTCTTCCCCTGTCAGAAGAGGTTAGAACAGCTTTTATTTGATGAGATGATTCAACACTTACTGGGCTTTTACATTTCAACAAATAAATTACATGAGAGGGAGGAGGGCAAGCAATAAACATGAGAACTATTATAAGCCCTCCTGAAATCAAGGCAGTGCTTACTTTGGTACTGGAGATCATCTCAACATTGACCAAATCTAGTTATGCTTTTTTTGCTAAAGCAAAACCAGGTTTAAAGTTTATATGAAATTTATATTAAGAGCAAAGTCCAGACATGAAGGAGTTGAACTACAAAAACAACCAGCTATTGCAAGGGTGGCTTGGAATCTTGCAGAACATTGTGCTTCATTCTCACAGTTTGCTTCCCAAGAAAATAAAAGCAAATTTTGAAACCTTCAAAGCTGTCCCACAGTGGAACTATCCCTGCCTGAACTGTTCCTCTAGCTCGAGTTCAACCAAGCAAACCTTGACCTCTATACCCATATTCCTACAGAGAAAAGCAACAGGACCCCTACAAGAGCAAGGATGATTTCAAACCTGTGACTGTGTCACAACACACATTCTTAGTCCAAACGTTCTTTTTCAATACCATAACGTTTTCCATATGGTCATGCTCAAATCAGTGTAATAGTGTCAATTTTAAGCATCAACTTCGAGGGGTTGCTTAGAGCAATAATTATCTTTCAAAATAAATGGTCCAAGCATTTCCTTCTGTGCTCTGGGGAATGAAGAAGCTGGAAGATGGTTGGTTGCTCACGCAGCCAGGAGACAGGGAGGCGACAGCTGTCAATGCTCACACAAACCCACAGTCCCTGATGCAACCCAACAACCAGCAGCACATACACCAGTCGAAATAGAAACCAATTTGATTTCTTTTCTTCCCAAGCTCCTTCTTGCAACAGGATTAAGAAATTTTGATTATACTCTTCCAGACTGGAATGGTAACCTCTTTCCCAGCAGCAAGTCCTCCCATCCTACTCCTGTCCCCCCTTCCCAGTGCTGCCACCAACCCCAGTTTGACTGGGAGAAAAGACCTTTCTTAGTCATTTTTAAAAATTGGAATTTCACGGAAACCAAAGTTTTGCCAAATTTTTAACCTGTTTAGCCTTCTCATACACAATACATTTTTTATTCTAAAAACCATTCTGAAAGTTTTTAGAGGAAGTGGTAAATTACACTGAGAGAAGAAATTATTTATCCTTATCTCACACCTGAGAGACAGAGTTTGACCTCTTTGGTTTTTTTCCCCTAATCCTTAGCTAAAAGTACTAGGAAAGAAAAGGTATCTTATATCTGTGCAGTAGGACTTCTAGGACACAATATCCTCCTTGTTTTATTGTGCCACAAAAAACATGGGGATTACTCCTCTCCCCCTTTCCATCGGGACTGATTTATTTGGTGGGTGAATAGCTTTGCCTGCAAGAATTTGAAATCCCAGTTATTTCTGTCTCAAATAGTTGCTATGCTTGTAATTATTTCAAAGAATAATTACTTTCACCCAATCTATTTGAAGTTATAAAAAAAAAAATCAGTTTTTGAACTCAGATCCATAAAACCACAATTATAAAGTCATAAAGGATTGCAAAAGAATCCAGCTTGTGAAATATTAAACATCATGGGGAATGCAAGGAGGCCTAAGGTTTTGTTCTTAAAATATAAGACTTAAATTTATGGTGCTGCTTACTGCTTAATACACCATCTGAGCCTGTTTTAGAAGTGAGAGATGGAACTATCCAAGATAGCCTTGCAGAAATGTGACCACAACAAACTGAAACCCATAATTCTATTTGTAAAAATAGGCTGTGTGCTAAGATTAATAGACTTTACTGTAATTCCTGGGGAAGCAAGCATTCTTCCCAGTATTTCTGCATGCAGTAACCTCTCTTGCTTGCTCCAAGATCAGCTGTGATGGTTTGACAATAGGGGCAAAAATGCACTGTAAAAGCTCAGATTAACACAAGGCAACCCAAATTGCTTACAACCTTTAAGTTTTTCCACTTGATGGATACAATATTGGATTCCTCACCTTCCTCAGCCTAATAATTGACTGAGGAAAAAAAACCAGCCCAAGCCCAGCACTTGTTTTTGCAACTCAACACTGAAAGTTCACATTCACCATCATATTTTTAAAATATATTGAAGTGACAACAGTGGCATAAGAGCAAGTGCTCAGAACATTGGGACTGCTGGAGTAAAACTGTCCATGAATCTTTAAAGCCACTTGCATGTAACAAGAGGGCCAGATTTAATCTCTTTATTGCCTGTGCTCCCTAAAGGGCTGCTGCCCTGAGCTCACTGAGCAGGTGACTGTTCCGTGTCCCTGTGCCTGTCACACGAGGCCTCAGGCCAGATCTGCTGCGTGCTGTGCACTCAGGATGGAATTGTTCTCCTTCTGGGATGTTCTGTTATAATTCACTTCACATGAACACTCTGCTAACATCAGCATTTCTCATTTTAACACCCTGGGAGTTGTTACCCTCTCTCCATCTCAGTCTGATTTTGCAGATGGGAACCCAAAGTGTTGTGTGCCCCCCAGAACCTGACCTTTCAGGGCATTTGGCACTCAGGGAAAGCTGCACTGCCAACAGAACACGAGGTCGGTAGCACTCGGAGCTCAATCATATTCTGTATTTTACTTGTTCAATTCCCCATCTTTTGGAAGCTTTCCACAGGGAAGCCAGGAAAGCAAGCTTAAGAGACAGGAAAGACTGACCAAGGGCTTGGAAAGCATCTGAAAATACTTGCTTTTAAAAGGATTATATTACAACTATTATTTTTATTCCAGCACTACAAAGCTGGGCAGTTTTCTATCTCATGAAAGCCTTGGTGGCAACACAGAAAGCTCCGATTTGGACAGGTGATCTGTTCTACTTTGACAGAGCTAAATAAATACAGAAGCTAAAAAACAGTAAAAGAGACATTAAATAACACCTTGGAGCTCTGTGTCCCAGGTTTCTCCTAAGTCAATGAATGTCAATGAAGGGTTCGCCCCTGAAAGTGTCTATTTAAGAAGTAGTACATGGCACAAACAGTGGCCTCCCACAGCTGCAGTCATCTGATTCCAGACGAGCTTGCTGCTGGAACGGGAGAGCAAAGGCAGACAATTCGAGTGTCACCTGCAGCTGCCGTGGTTCTGAGGCCCAGCTGAGCTCTGCGTTCTGCTCCCTGTGCCCTCGGCCAGGCCCAGCTGCTGCAGCCTGAGGGAGGCAAGAGGAGCTCAAGTCCTACCCAGAGCAGGGTGAGGAGACAAGGTCTGCAAAATCTGCAAGTTCTTTCTTTAATTAAACACATGCAGATCAATAATCACTCTTCTAGATATACATGGCATTGGGTTAATTAAACCAGTTAGTTATTTTCTTTCCACAGCAATCAATGAAAACCATTTTCATTGATTAACCCCAGAGCATCCTGGCTCCTAAGATTTTAGCGTAAAGTGAAGCACTGAGCAAGCAGGCAGCAAGCAGGGGAGAAGAAACCCACACGTTTTCAATCTGTGGAGAGCAATTATTTAATCTGAAGTTCTATTTGCTTCCCAAAGGAGGCTCAGCTGAAAATAACTACAGGCCATAATATGTTTTTGTTTTGGAAAGCACGCTTGGCACAAGAGCTTATCAAGGCCAAGTACTCACTCCCTTTCACCACAAAGCAGATAAAAGATCAGACAAACTTCCAGCCAAGTAAATTGTACTTTTCACTAAGAACATAACTTTCTGAGGATGTGCATTTTCAAATTTTCTAAGTGGAATATAAAAATCATGCAGTACAAGCCACTGATCGAAGGAGCTACAAATTACAACACTGAAATCCCCAGTCCTGCTCTCCATCCATACTAGCACCCACTTAAGAAGATTAGTTGTTCACACAGCTAGAGGAATGAGACTGGTAATCTCTGTAGTGCAGCTTATCACTTAAAATTTCTCTGCTGTACTGCAGATGCAAGAACATCGGCCAAATATTAAAAAAATACTCATTTCTTCTGTACATATTTGCTGTTCAGTGATGGACCAGGTATATAAAAAAGCCATATTGTAACTAGGTCTCTTTTATGAAATTAAACATCATGACAACTTCAGTCCTTTGCATTATTTGCTCCTTCAAGAACTCGTAATTCTTTCAGTATGACAAAAGCAAACACAGCAGTTCCACTAAATTTCCAAATACCCCTCTGCACTACCTTAAATCAGTGGAATTGCTTCTATACAGAAAGAACTGAGGTCACCAAATGATACATGAGAGTCACTTAATTTTTCTAATGTGTTTTAAAATAGCTAATGCAGGACAGGTTTTTTATATAGCTTGGCACATGTGTACAAAACACTTAAGCCTAGGATCTGATTTTTTATTAGCCTCTTCTTTTGGACCTCTGACAGAGTCCACCTGTCTCTGGTCACTCTGGGTCACATTTCACCCCAGATACAAAGCAGGATGCAGCAGGACAGGCATGTGCTCTGCTGCCCAAGCACTTCAAAGGAAGGTCTCTCCCACCTCATTCCCGGGGAGCAAAATCTCCCTGCCGACCCCCGGAGCACCTCTCTGAAACTGCCAGTGCCAAATGAAACCCCACAACAGTGGCCAGAGCACTCACATTCACCTTACCTCTAGCTCCTCCTCCCTCCTGTGCAGGGTTGTCCCACAAGCCAGCAAAAACAACTGCTGTGAGGAACAGCACTGCTAGCATATGGATGACATAAAAAGATTAAATACCAGTGGCTCACAGTCACTTTTCCCCCAAAAAACAATCATTTGGGCCTCACCTGCTGAAGCAAAACGTGCTCAGGTGAATAGCAGGGACAGTGCAGTTCACCCCAGAGTGAGACAACAGCCCCGTGCCCTGCCAGGTGCTCGGGAAGGGCCCGAAGTGGAACTCGGTACACACGGATCACGTCTGGCTGCCTCAGGAAGCTGCAGTTCCTGCCTGTGACAGAGCAGGTTTCAGGTGCCTGTGAGTCATCCCTCAGCAATACCGTCCTGCCTCGCAGCGGGTGCTGCAGGTGCCAGCCAGGGCTGTGCCTCCAGGGAGCTGCGATTTCCACAGGGAAAAGGGGAAGGAAGGAGCATGGCGCGGAACACGAGCACTTTGCACAGCTGGCACTGAAACCCCAGGCACACAGAGGGCTGTTACAGCCAGGTAGCGTGCACACATGAGGACATTCCCTCCCCAAACCCCCAGACTGCTGAGGCAATCTTCAGGCTGTTCATGGAGAACAGGAATGTTCTTCGAAAGCACAGGATGAGTTTGCTCCAGTAGAATTTTTATGCTTTGCTAACAAGTTATTGAATGAGCCAACTAGACTCACTCACTACATCCAATTTGGGCTTCAAATATTCAATATATTCCTGGCAACAACTCTGCTATGTACTGAAGGAGCTACTACTCCAGCAGATATTAGTTCCAGTCGTAATTTTAAAAAGTAGTTCATTAAAATGCTGCCATGGTATGATAACAATGTTTTTAAAAACCTATAAATCATTTAAATGCCTAAAATCTGTTGAAGTTCAGAAAGATTTAACTACTGCCCATACGAAGCAGGGCTGGCCAGAACACTGACAGAAAAGCTATTCTATACTCCAGATCAATTCCATTCTCCAGTCAGCCTCAGCACAGTAAAGAGCAGCTTATACCTCACTTAAATTTGCTCCAGGCACTCACAACAGAGTTAGAACTTCAGTTCAATATAAAGAACAATATTTTCATATACTTGCCCTTCTTGCATCTAAATCACTAACCCGATTTCAAAGCTGACCTGGAATTCGTGCTCCACAGGTAGAGAGCAAATTAAAATGGCTTCCCATGAAGTCATCAAGCTTAAATACAGATGACCTAATGTAATTGGTGCCGTTCACAACACAGGTGTTGATAAGTCTGACTATTGCAGATGTAAATGAAGCTGCAGTAATGAGGATCACTGTGTCATATGCTGAGGAACAATTGCTGTTCAAACTTAGCTCAGGTGGCATTAAATAGGCAGTTTCTCATGGCATGAACTATTACTGCAAGCCAGAGTCTTGCATACATATTTAGAGAGCATCAGCTTTTTCTATCCAGCCATGAGGCTCCGAAATCTTAGAGAGGAGCCTCAGCTCGTTAGACTGTGCTATAAACATACTTCCAGCAGTCTGGATACTGTACCAAAATAAACAGAGGCATTAAAAGCAGCTCTCCAGTATTTTTAAAGGGGCACAGGAAGGACATTCTATTTAGTTTACACGCTATGTGTTACTGCTTGGAGTTATTTCTAGATTAGGAAAAAAAAAAAGTAGTAGACCTGGGCAAGTACTAAGAGATGGACTCAAGCCGCCTCTGTTCTGGCAGGGCAAAACACATTGCTGTCACACCTACCAAGTTTAATGCGTAACAGTGTCATCTCTTGACAGGTGTAGTATGAGCAAAGGCAATTATGATGGAGTGCTTCAGGAGAGGAAGAGAAGAAACTGTGAACTAGGCTGAAGCTTTAGTATTTCTGCTCTGGAGACTTCATTTTTCACCAGTGCTTTTGACCTAGTCACTTTTCCTGACGCTGACAGATGATTATTCCTGCTTGTCACTTCCTGGATGCTTTCCAATAACAGGGTACAGCTATCAAAGTTTCCCAAACACACCCCAGTAAAACTGCAGTAAATGTTTCACGTTTTGTCCTTCTACTCAGCGGATGTTCAGTTGTGTGCAGTCTCCACACCTTCAAACCTTTTCTTGTCCTCAGAGGAGAGGCAGCAGCAGTTCTCTGCAAAGTCTCCTCTAAAAATCTCGGCCCCATAACCAAAACCCAGCATTCAGCAGGGGTTAAAACAAAGCCCCTCAGGTTTTCTGAGGTCAGCAGGAGCGACAGGGCGTCAGCAGCAGTGCCGGTGTGTGTGAGGGTACACGGAGCACCTGCCGCCAGCCCCCCATGTCTGCAGCCAGCGCAGCCATGGCCTTCCACCAGCAAACCCCTCACAGCAGCTCACAGAGCACCAGAGCTGATGAACTCTGTGCCTCGTGCTCCAACAAAACCCCCAACTCGGGCTCTGACAACCCCCCGGCCACGGGAGAGAAGCTGTGGCGGAGTATGGAAATGGAGCACACGACTCACAGCTGAAGGAGCCACGTTAGGGTGACTCACAGAATCACTGTGGAAATTCTGAGGAATTTCAGAAATCAGAGTGAGCCACTGCTACACTCTGGCATTAGATAATTCTCCTGAGGAGAGATCGTTAAGAGCTACTAAAAAACAAGGAGATTGTATGCAGAAAAAATAAAATCCATTTGCCTCCCAACTTATTTGACTGACCTTGTGGTGTGGCTGCAGATGACGGAGGTCAAAAGGGCTTTTTTTGGTCACAAGTCTCCTTCTCCTGGATGTAAAGTTAATCACATAAATGTAGAAGTGCTGGAACATCTGTGTAGCAATGTTTATTCTGGGGGGTTTTGGGTGCCCGTGCCCAGGCGCTGTGAGGGGCTCTGTGAGGGGGCCCAGCCGAGCCCTCAGCCAGGCCGAGACACCTCAGGAAAAGGCAAAACCTGAGGGGGAAAGTGTGAGAAATGTCCCTGAGAGAGGCTGGGGCTGAGCAGGGGGGTGAGGTGGCTTCCCCTGCAGCCATCCCAGGGCACATCCACGGAGGAGCAGGGGGGCATCTCCTGAGGGAACGGGGCTGGTGAGAGGAGCGGGAAGGAGCAGCAGAGAGGGACCGTCATGGCCGTCCCACAGCCCCCATTCCCTCTGCACCGCTCAGGGCAGGAAGGCCTGGAGGAGGTGGGAATAAAGGAATGAAGCTGAGCTGGGGGAAAAAAAAAAGGGAAAAAAAAAAAAAAGGTATGGGGGGAAGGTGTTTAGGTTTTACATTTGGATGGCAAAGAACAAAGATTTTTTAATTGGCCATTACATTAATTTTCCCGGAGTTGAGTCTGTCTTGTCCATGACTGATGGGAGCTGGTAAGCGATGTCCCTTGTCTTTATCTCAGCCCACGAGGTTTGTCATCCTATTTTCTCCTCTCCTGTTGAGGGGAAGAGTGCCAGAGTGGCGGGGTGGGCATCCAGCCAACAGAGGTCATTGGGAAGGGCAGGGCAGAGGGAGAGCTTGGAATGGGAATTGGTCCAGGCTGCTCCATGCTGGGCTGGCAGCAGCACAGAATCCTTACAAGGCACCGACACTGCTTTGTGGCCGTGGCTCCAGCACCTGGCACAGCCTCCCTGCACGGAATATTCCCAAAACCTGAAGCTATAAACTGGCAACCCTATGGGAAACAACAGGACACACAAACAAGGGTGCATTTAAACTGCAGTCAACACAAGCTCTGATCTTTCACCCTGACGTCCACTACCCTCATAGTCCTATGCTGAAGGAATGGATACAGGAGTTGCAGGTCTCACACAAAGCACTGAGGAAGCAGCAGTTAAAAAAAAAAAAAAGAAAAAATTTATGCTTCAAAGCAAAAAAAAAGAGAGAAAGATGATTTCATCAAAAATCAGCCAGCCAGATTTTATTAATCCTGACGGCACTTGCAGGATCTCCAAAGGACTACAGACTAGTGTACTTCTTTACATAATAGCTGCCAATCACCTCTTTAAGACAGGAACACCAGACAGAAAGCACTCTTATGGTAAAAACCATTAAAAAGGGGGGGAAAAAAATCTCAACTTGTTAGCTTTAAATTCAATAAGATACTGGACTTAATGAGAATTCAGAGAAAAGAGATAAGAATTGAGGAGAAAAAGTAAAAAGAAAAAAGAGCAAACCCTCAGCATTTGTTTTGAAGACTATTTCAAATTGCTGCTGACCATAAAATGAACAAAAGTAACAGAAGAAAAATATTGCCATATCTAAGTGCCATGTTCCTATGATAACATAAAACAGCATCATATGCTGCAATAAAATGTTTTAGCTGATCATTTCTTGTCTTTTTGGCACTCTGCTGACACACTTTTTAAAGTGTTAATTAAAAAAAGAATCAAATCAACACTACAAATTGGATAGATTTGTGCCCTACAAACAGTCTCTTCTGACCAGTAATTTGTGGAGCTGGGGCTCAGCCAACTTCCAATGAATCTGTGGAGAGTTTCCAGCAAACTGTCATCGCAGCAGGATGCAGTTCTTGATAGGGTGATCATACATGGCAAGTGAAGTGATGCTGAACTGTCACTAAACAAGTCTGTTTCCTTGTGCCTGAATCTTCCTCTAAGGCTCACCCAAAACTGGAGATTGACAGTTTATAGTCAGATATACATTTATACCATAATGCCCCGAAAATCCCGTGGTATCCTCATGGAAGCTCTCTGGATGATTGTCACATTGTGGGAGAACAACAAAGAACGCTGGACCAGCCCCAGCTCTAGAACACAAACAGGGGTTTTATATTTATAAATCAAATAGGCCATGACAAGAGACCTGAACATGCAGTACTTTCCCCTTAGGGATTCTGACTTTTTCTTTCGATTTTCTTTAGTCCAACGTAAAGAATTTTAGATTTCAAAGACATGGGAGCATTTTAAGTGTGTCTAACTCAGCACTCATCTCGTGTTCATTTACGGATTATGTTTTTAGCAGGCTATTTCCATGATTCACTTTAATAAGCACAAAAAGAAAGCTAATCTGCATGCAGAATACTACTCATAATGTGGAAATTCAGTGTAGATATATTGACTTTTGACAGGTTTCTGCTTTCTGAACATGGACCCAGTCAAGGCTACGACAGCACAGTGAGAATCAGCAGTGAGACAGTCTAGGCCTCCCTTGAGGTACCTTCCCTCCAACAGCCTTCAAAGAGTCACAGGTAATACCAGAAAAGTGATAGTCAAGTGTTTGTGTATAGAGAAAAAACCTTCTGTGTTACTGCCATGGAAATCAGAACATCCCTCCCCACACTGCAACTTCTTCCTTAGTTACATTTCCTTTGACTAAACTTTAAGATGGGGGGAAAACGAAAGGAGCCCTTGCCTAGGGCACGATAATTCACACCAGCACCACCTTACATCCTCCTGTCTTTCCATCCTGCCCCCTACCACTTAAATGGGCACAGACTGTAAATTGTCTGAAGTGTCTTCTAAGAGATAATTTACTTTACATTTACTTTAAATCACTGTTTTCTGAACTCAGAAAAAAAAAAAAAAGGCAAACAATACATTTTTAAGACTGTCACCCTAGGGAAGAAGCAGATTTAAGAGGACTGACTTTCAGAGAGAGGGCTCAGTATTCACTGAAATTTATAAAGTCCCCCTTGAAAAGTGAGGAGTGAAGAGAAGCATCTGAAGACTAACAGCCACTGGAAAAGCTGATGGGAATGCGTTCTGTTGATGGGACTGACAGGGCACAGGTACACAGCAACGTTGCATATTTTCCACTCTGAATCACTTTGCCAAATTAACTGTTAGGCTGCAGTCTTTCTGCCAGCTCTGCCCTTCAAGCAAAGTATTCATCCTACATAAGGCTTTAACCAGAATGGTTCAGACGTTTCCAAGAGGAAGCTGAAGAATGTTATTCTTTTTTTTTTTTTTTTCCTGTTGAAAAGCTCATCACTTCAGAGTTACAGATCAGGATCTTGTCCTTGGGCCACAGACAGAAGGGTAAGGCCCATGACACGTGGATCATAAAGGCAGCTGAAGTAACACAATCAGCCAGGAGGACCAACAGCCCTTCAAGGGCTTTAACCAAGCAGGCAGCCACTTGGATACCTTGGAATAATCATTTTGCAGTGAGATTTTAATGGGCATGTCAGGAGATCAGATTCAGATTCTAGCTTTGGATCCCATCTCAGTAATTCCTATGCAGCTCAAAGTATTGAAGCAGGCATGGTAAGAAAGAGTGAGAAGGGAACTAAGGGGAGAGGTCTGAATGAAGTGCAGACTGTTTGATTAACTACTTGAATGTAACCATAAACTCTTTTTTTATTGAAAAAAGAAAGCCCAAAGAAAACAGACCACAACAAAACACAGTATATCATTCCTTGCTCTGAAAAAAAGGCCTTCCAAAAGAAGAGGCCAAACTGGGACTAAAAGTAGAATGTATATTAAAACCTTAAGTTTTCTAACTGAGGAGTTGGCAGGACTCACATGCCCTGGGCAATCAATCCCTCATCAGACATGCAAGCATCACACATGCAGAGTATGCTGCTCTGGAGACACGGCACAACACACACAATGGCAGACGCAGCCCAACAGAAAAGGATTTCTGGGGGAACCAGGAAGAAAACTGGCAAGAGACACTTTCTTAATGATGCCAAGTTGACACTGCACTCAAAATAACCTTATCTCATTTCCAAAGCAGATGAAGCAACAAAAATAAATAACACCACTCTGAGAGATGCAAACAAAAGCACAAAGCATATTAACCACAGAACTGCAGGATCATGCCTCAATCCACTAAACAGGCTCTCCTGTGCTCAGAAGGGGACCACAGAACTGGCAAATTGCAAGACATCTCTTTCTCTTTGGACCAGCTGCAACTCAGCTCACTGTTCTGGAGCAAACACATCTTCAGACTAAGAGTACGGAACTTCTTAGTGGGGAAGAAGATAGAAATGTTGGGCAGCTTCTCTGGAGGGGAAGCCAAATGTGTGTGAGTCACAGTAAAGACAGTGGCCCACTGAGAGCACTCACAGTTTCAATACAGAAGAGTTGTTTCATCCACTCATAAAAGCCACTCCAGCTCAACAGGTGGGATTAGGTTTTGAACTGCACTTTGCAACGCTGAAGACAGGATTGATTTCGAATTGCACCTTGTAATGCCTCTGGTTCTGGCTTTCCAGAAGGTAAATAAAAATGCTGTGTGTATTGGGCAAAAGGCCTTGACCACCTGAACAGACTGACCTGGAGGTCACCTGCCAAGAGAGAGGCAGAGAACAGCAGAGAACTCCGTGTAAGAGGCAGACAAGAGGCAGCCAAATAGCCCAGGAGGATCCAGAGTGACTGTACAGACCAAAGACCAAAGTGAGAGGTACTGTGTGAAGGGTTAGTGCTGAGTTCAGGGCTGTGTCACAGATGGACAGAGGCTGTAAGCAGCTACTTAGGGCACTTAAGACCCCTGTAGTTCTCCCTTCCCTTCTGCTGTCAAGTGCCTCTGAGAGGTGAACCTTGTACATGAGTTATGCTAAAAATCAAGGGTCATGGCAGAGGGCAGCAAAGCAGCTGAGAGGTTTGGGGTCAACACAAGTCCTGGGGCCAGATCCTACAAAGGATAAAGGGTCTGCAGGAAATGAGAGGTGAAGAAAATGTGGGTCTGGAAACCTCCTTCTTCAGGAGCACTCTAAGCCCAAAATTCACAACTCCCCAGCATCCACCATGGCAAGAATTAAAACCACCCCACCTAGATAGTAAATGGAGAGATGACAGCAGGCTCAGAAGAGCATGGCTCCTATCAGATATGAATTATAAATCAAACACAGCAGGCTAGAGAAGGAATCATTAATTTTTCAGTTTTCAAACCACAGATATCATGTTTAGCTCTATCCCACTAGCATTTGTAATACAATGCAAGAAGAATTACTAGGCAATAGTAATTAGTCATTGTGGAATCAAATATAAATGAAAGTTTAAAGACTACAATGTTACCATTAAACTTTTCAAGAGAGACAAGGAAGCTTTGGTGCATGAACCTCCACACTCATCCATTCACACAGATTTAAGTGTTCAAGAAACAAAAGAGTCTTGCTGCACGACATTCCTGTGCACTGGAGGATGGCCCAAAATGGCATTAGATGGAGTAGAAACTGTAGAATAAAGCACATCTTCAGAAGCCCTCATTCACGAGCCACAGATGTAAAGCACGAGCACAGAGCTAATGTCTGCACAGCCCCTAAAAACAAACCTAAACTGCCAACCTGAACACAAACCCCAGTCTACATTCAAGGAGAGATCCTTTGGAAAAGTAACTGCTTGCATGTGGCCAGGTGATAAGGCAGGGCTTGGCAGCAAGATCTTCAAAGAGAAAACAAAGATGTGAGACTCGTGCACCAGACAGTGGAGAAATGAGATGATCGTTTAAACCAAGACAAGAACCTTGAGTTACTGCTCACAGTCACGGGTCTGACCACATGAAGATGATCACACAGACATCCCCAAGTACCTGCTCCCTCACTGTGCCCTAGAATGCTGCAGGAGAAGCCAAGTTAACAATGTGGTTCCACAGGGAAGTCTCCAGGCAGTGGCTCCTGAGCCCAGTGCAGGACACAAACCCCTGGAGGGGAGCGTGCCCACCTCCTCCCCTGATGGCTCCTGCTGGAGCCAGGAAACCACATCAGCAAATGCTGGGCTTGGTAGAACACAGGAGTGGTTCAGCGAGCTGCTGACAGCAGACAGGGGTTAACCACAGCCTTATTAGATCAGAACACATCTGGAGAGCCTTATTGCTGGGGCAAACATTAATCTGCAGAGAAAGCTAAACATGCAAAATGAGACCTGGCTCATGAGAAAGAACTGAAAGGGAGGTTATACACAGTGAAAATAATCCTAAATAACTGTTGAAACTGAGCTGGCTGAGAAGGGGGAGAGGAAGTGTTTTTCCATAAGAAAATATCTGCCTCTCCTAGCAGACTGGGATCAGAGCAGACAGAAAAGTTTTAAGCTGAACTTTTCCATTTTGAAGCAATTCTGTGATTGACTCAAGTTTAAATTAAAATTATGCTTGTTTATAGAAATGTCCAAGCTTTCCTTATTCCCAGCACTGTACTTAAATTGTGTTGATATTGATATTACATCGGGTTATTTCCCTGAAGACATGAATAAGAGCTAATGTAAATGCCAATTTAGTTTTAAGAATCCTGGGAGAGTAAGGCTTTGTCTGACTTTATTTATGAAAGCCCTTATACATTTAAGCAGTCTCAAGCTTGCTTTGTTGGGCTTCCAACTTAAAAAGTAATTTGCTCATTTAAGAATATTTTGTGATTAGTTTAGTCTGAGTGAGTACCAGGGTTTTCTGGAGAGCAGACACTTCAAAGTGGCACATCCAGCCCTTACTTCCCTGGGAATGGCCAAGCAGTCTGACTCTATGAACACCTCCCTTCATCAGAAAATGACATCATTTTACGTGCAGCTCCACAAAATCTGTATTTCATGTATTCCCATCTTCATACAGCCTGCCTTGCTCTACAGAGCAACAAAGGGCATTTCCTAATGATGTGACTTCAGGTGATATTAAAGCACACACCAGAGTGGTGCAGGTGCACACTGCAGACAGCTTGCTCTGGTGTTCAGAGCTAAAACTCCAGGGGTGTTTGCCTGCACCTGGCTCCACTGTCCTCTGGTACTGGATGATCCCAGCACACAGCAGCAGAGTGCAGGTACCTCATAAGGATGCCACATTTGAAGTCCACAAATTCTGTGTTTACACTTTCTCACACAGAAAACCATGGTAACTACCACAACGTCTAAGTATGGGTTACCACAAAGTTTATTCCATAACATCCATACTGAGAAAAACAAAGAATCAAGTACCCACGAGTGTTTGTATAATAGGTTTAGAGCTCAGAATTTTAGGCACTTTGGACAGCTTTTGCAGCAAGTCTAGCTAAATTGCATTAGTAATTGCATAAGAACAATCGGTGACTAATTAAATCCTCTTTCTGGGTACAGATTACTGGCTGAAGATTTATGTAGTATACACTACACTGTGGTGCACTCATTTGAATTAATTACTGCAATCACCAAGCAAGGATCCCCAAAACCTCCACAGTAAAATAAGATCCAGGCTGCCTAGGTCTTTCCAATGTATGGTATTTTTTGCAAAAGAAAAACAGAGGATTTCCATGAAAACCTGCAGCATTACTGTCTCAGCCCCCACGCTGCTGCCTTTCACTTTCACGAGCTGCTCCCACTGACAGCGAGCAGCCAACAGCAGCTCTGCACCAGGGCAGCCAAAAGGAGTATTACTCTGGCATGGCAGAGAAATCAGTCTTGTATCTACTGGCTCCAGCCAAAGGACAGTAAATCAGTGTTCCCCTTCTGCACTGGTTACACCAGTGTAGCTCGTGTGGCTTTCAGGATACTTCTCCCCCACTCTGGTGTGCATCTCCCTCGTGCTCTGAATGGGCTTGTGCCACCTCACTGCTGTACTCCTGACATCTCCCAGTGCAAGCCACACAACACTCATGGTTTCACTACCTGGAGTAAGCCCAGAAAACCTGTCCCAGGCCACCCCTCACAGGTCTCACAGACACCCCCACCCCACGGGGTTCTGCACCAGACCCTGGCTGAGAAGGAGGCAGCAGCAGAACAAGCTGTTCACACAACAGTGTTACGTGTACAGTTAGCAACTACCCCAGGAAATGAACCTCAAAACTCACATCTCCAAGGGCACTGCCTGGATCTGCCCCTCTCTTTCAGTTTTGTGTTTGGAGCAGTAACATCCCTTAGTTTACATCACTACCCAACCGACTGGGCTGGAACAATTTTGCAGAGATTGCTTCTATTTATAAAAGGATACACGTGTGGCATACTTGGACAAACATGGAGAGTATTTATATTAGCATCTTGAAAAGAACTTTAAACAGAAATAGAAAAATTGCTCGTATATTCATGTACAAAGGCTGAGAGGCCCACCCTGATCTAATTGAGACACTCTCATTCCTATTTCCAGATGACCTTAATCTCTGTTTATTAGGAAAAACAGAAAGGAGGCTGCTACTGGCATAAATCACACACTGCCTACAGCTGTGGCCCATGTACAGGAATAACTTTCATTGCAGCAGCTCTTCTGCCTTTTTAAACCAGGATTTACACTGAGCACTGAAATGCCACTGCAGTGGCTGCACAGAGAGCTGTGAATCCACAGCTCAACATGTCCAGCCACTTGCTGCCCCCGACAAAGATGATCCTCCTTTTCCCTTTCTCAAACTACAGGAAGAAAAAATATTTCCGTTGATAATAAATATCAAGGTTTTTTCTAAAGGAATGACATTTAATAGCTTTCAGAAATGTCCTGTATTGCCAACTTGGCTGGTCCCCTTGGAAGCAAAGATCATACAATTGACTAGTTAAAAGCAGTAAACTGAGGCTTCTTAGGCCATTAAAAAAAACACCAAAAAAAAAAAAACAGCAAACCAAAAAACCTTTCACACTTCAGTTAAATCTATTTTCCTGTTGAGACTGCCTGTCTTATGTTGCATGACAAGTTTGCCTAGATTCTATTTACAGAAATTGTATAGCAAGATGAAATTGCCACAGCTTAAAAGGACATTTCTTTGTCATAACAAAAGTAAATATTTTACAGAAGCTGATGGACAGGACAACTGAGATGGCTCAGGTCAACATAGGAAGCGTTACCTCTTCTGAGTCACAGGTAGAGTGGACAGGAAAAGCCTGCCATTAAAGATGCATTTAACATGGAAAATGTTAAGATATCTCAGGAGGCTGAGCTGCACTACTTGAAATCAGTGTGTGCTTGTGAAGTCAGTCTTGAAGTTCATTTTAAATCACATTTTATCATTTGTTCTAACTGAAATCACAACCCTGAACTGGCAGAAGTGAACATCTGAACATCTGGAACTGGAGTTTACAGAAGACTTTAAAATACTTTAGGTAAGAAAAACATTTTGGATGCAAATCAAATTCACTAAAGCAAAGATAATCTTCTATTAGCTTGACCTTTGCTAGTGACTAAACAAACTCAAGTGAAAAAGGCAGATGAGACCTTCCTTTTTTGATGTGAGCATATGCAAGTCATGGGAGGAAAAGATCCAACAGATAGTTCAAGAACTCCAGGTACACATATAATTACATTTCCATTAACTACCATCCAGGTGGTAACTATAGTTTTGAACTTTAAAGTGCTATTACATATTTATTTTAAGGTTGTTCCAGTGCAGGATCAGATAATTGCAGGAGCAGGGTAGTGCTTATGATTTAATAGGTGCATTCATCATTAAGTGTATCTGAATTCATACACAGCTACAGAAATGCTGAGTCTTTCCAGTTCTTTAAATATAGATGTGGGGAGAACACCAATTTTCCTTTAGATACTCATTAACTGAAGCCAAGCTTTCCTTCCTGTCAAGGTAAGTCCAGCAGGCCTGCTCTAGAGCAGTCTCCCAGCCACCTGAACAGCACAAGGATAGGTTATTTCTCTATTTCCTTTCCACCCCTACTGCGACTTCAGTCGCTCTTCTCCAGCAGTTTATCACTCCTCAGTCGTTCCCTGAGGGTTATTGATATTAAACTCCCTGTGGCACAGACTGCAGATGTCTGTGGTGCACACCTATGACTATCTCCCATTATGACTCTTAAGAACTAAGTTGAAGTCTCATTTTCAGCACTGTCTGAATGAGTTTTCGCCTTATTTGTGCTTTCGCTTCACCGAGAAAATTACCCATTTTATTATCCCATTTAAAGGGATAATACACAGCAGTGTTACTACCATTATATCAAAAAAGTAGTGGCACCCGCACCTTTGTCATGGACTACATGTTTCTGCTGTACTTCAAAGATGCTGCCTGCTGCAGACAATACAGTCTGAAAATGGGTATTTTATCAGAAACAGTATTCAGTGAGAATAATGAGCTTTTTTCTCCTTACTAAAATGAGCCACCGTTTTCCCTTAAAATCATATGCTTTTAGCTTGCTGTGTAATCTACAGACACAGGCACTGCAGCTGCTGAACTAACTCGGGGGTTCTCAGCACCAACAACCACAGTAAGCAGCCAATTTAAACAGGTGAAGAGGACTATTAGCTCCAGAATAGTTACAGAACCACTGAGGTTGGAAAAGTCCTTTCAGATCGTTGATTCCAACTGCTCACTGGGTGACATTACGCTTACTGATAATTAAGTGGCATTCTCTACTAATACTGAAGTTACACAGCCTAAAATAAGGTGGAGAGTTCTTGAAACTCAGGGTCTTTGAATGATCAGCCTCAGGTTTGCATCCCAGCCATGGGAGTCCAAGGCAGACTTCACTGAAACAAGTTGCTGCCTGTAACAAAAAGCCTGATGAGGGATACAAAGAAAAACAAGGTTTTGGTAGAAAAGTTCAGGTCTGCTAGAAGTGAATCACTCTGGATTCTCGCAGTGTTAAGAATCGGTTCTTCCTTCATTATGCCATTTGATTTGTTCATATAAGTAAATTAACCTAATCATTCTATATAACATTATTGATATGTTCCCTCATAATGCTTAGAGTTAATGCTTGTTTACTCTCTCACTGTGACAAATTAGACCACCTACTCAGACACTGTATTTATTACTGCAGGAACACACATGGAGTGCTAAAAGCCTGTAGTGGTACAACTACAATATTTAGTTGCCTTTCCAGGCAATAATCTTGATAGCTAAACAGTTTAGTTCCCCCTCATAAAACCAGAAGGAATATAACAGGAATAAAGAGAATCCTAAATGGTTAGCTGAGGAAAAAGAATACAGGAGAACCTATAATGGAATATTCCCAAAGTTTAACAGTAGCACTGATCAACACCACCATGACCTAACAGTGTATTTCAAACAGTCTTTATGTGCTGCTTTTTAGCAAAGGTGCTTGGACAAAAGCTAAAAATAAAGACCACACTGCAAAAAAGCAAACCCTGGCCTTCAAGTTCAAAGAGCTTTTCATTCAGCAGAAGACACTCACAACGTGTGGCTTGAGCCCACAAATGTGGGCTTGGAGAAAGCCAAGTCAGATCCTCTGTTTTCATACATTTATTCAGAAACGTTTCCAGTGCCCTAAAAGGATTATTTTTTTTCTATTCAGTCAGTGGTTTAAAAATAGTTATTATTCTATTTTTCCATATATTTTAACCTCTATTATTCAGTTTCACCACACTGAAGTTGCTCAAATGCCTGATATCCCACTGGGCTGATCTGCACCCAAAATCTGATGAGTCCCATCCATTCTCAGTTTCATGTATTTATACACAGGTTTCTTCATAACAGACACAGCAGCCTTAGAGACAATGAACACAAATAAGGAGACAATAAACACACATGTAAAGCTTCATTTGATTAAGTTCTTGTGCTCTGACAAGCAAGCATGGAATATATCAAAAGCATTTTTAGGCCAGTGTTTCAACTGCTGCATCATCAGAGATTTATCCAACATCAAACAAGTTGTGCAAATCAACACACCTGAAAATTCAGGTCTATCTCAGCCTTTAATAACATATGACAACAAAAAGATCAAGACACAAAACCCTGCCTGTGGAAAAAAGAGAAAAAATGGAAATGCTCAGGAAAAGGGGAAAAAACCCACCACCACACAAAAGACACTAATCTCATGAATACTGCTTGCTTTGATTCCACAGGATAGATAGATTTTACTAAAACTGCTCAGCATGAAGAACAACAATTCCATACAAATTCATCTGAGTATTTCTGAATGGACAGGACTTCAGATCCTGCCTGACGACAGTTGCTCGATTATGTGTTACTTTTATTACACACAAGACTTGGCAGCAGCAGAGAACGTATGTCTGGGACAGTCCTCAGAAAATTTACTAACACTTCAAGATACACAGGCCAAGTTACAATATGGAGAGATCCTTAAAATAGTTCTTTTTGCATGTAATTATTCACTGATAACAGAGGGAGCAGAGTGAAGTCTGAGATTCGTAATGAATTAAAGCCAATTGCTTCTTCCGTACAGTAACAAACTGTACAACCAACAGCTCTGTTGATGTCCTGCTGCCAAAGGGACCGTTCAACAACAACTGTGTTACCAGGAAAGTCTTACATCACTAAGCAATTTGTAGCCCTGCACTGGAAGTATCATATGAAAACAGGCATACAGCTTCCAAAACAACCTCAGCATCCACCCGTTCCTCGAGCAGCAGGAAAAATGAACACCGGCATTGAGACCCCTTTTTCTTTTCGACTGTGCAACCATTTAATATTCACCACACCAGTGATAACCAACTTCATCACAAAAGCCAACTTCTGCCCTGTGTTTGCCTGCAAGCATCAAACTATAATTAGATGCCCAAATGATGAATGATAGGCAGATACTCGTACCAGTTCTTGAGGCTTGGCCAGTTCTTGACACAATATAATATCCTGAAAGGAGTTCCCAGTACTTCATATCAAATGCATTGAAAACAAGCAATGAGAAATAAAGGCACATTAAGTCAAGAGTATAACTCAGTGTCAAAATCTGTTCTGATTTAAGAAGCTGTTAGACAAAACAACATCCACATTTATTCTGAAATCCTACATTACGATTACCACACCAGCACTTTGAAACATGAAGCATCATATCACAGCCAAACCACGAAAGATAACGACACAGACACATACTCCCACTCCTACAGAGCCTTCTGCTTCCAGCAGCTTCACTGGGCTCGCTTAAAAATTAGCAACGGCAAAACAAGGAAAACAGAAATAATAAAACTTCAAAATAAGTGCAATAAATCTCAATATGCAATAGCCGTCTTTCCACCTTCCCAAAAGGCAGCTTAGTCAAGGCTCCTTTCAGAGCATCTCTCTGGAAACACTGACACCTCTGCAGGGAGGCTGCCGATACCCCCGCACAGGAAGGGTTTGCGAGCCACAGAACTCCAGTGTATGGAAAGGGAGAGGAAACAGCCGAAGCACTACAGCACTCACATATTAATGCAACTACAGGAGAGCTGCAAGCCGACTGCCAGAGCCCAATTCTGCATTTGAGGGAGAAGGCAGTGAGAGAAGAGGAAACAGAAAGGGGAAAAAAAAGTTTCCCCGTCTCTCCTTCAAGCAAACGTAAATTTGTTCATTAGATCCTCAGCCTTTCAGGAACAGTTACATAAAAACATGTAGAATGGGGAATGCTTAGAATAGGATTCCTTCCACTTGGAGAGGCTTTGCCGGATAAACCCCGAGACCGAGGGAGGAGGCCAGCGCTGCTCCCGGAGCACAGACACTCTGGCCAGCCGAGACAGGGGCTGGACCCGCGGCTGGGGCTGCATCTCCGGCCGCTCCCAGCCCTGCTCGCCCCGAGCGGCCGCGGTGCTCCGGCATCTCCGCTGCACGCCCGGCAGGGCGGGAGGCTCACGGGGCTCGTGTGCCACGAAATGGTGGATCTGACTGTCAGGCACATCTCACGGCACGGAGCGATCGTGAGCCTCTGCGGGGCGAAGCCGGGCAGGGAGAGCGGGAGGCGGGCAGGGAGCGGGACCGGCAGCCGCAGGGCCTGCAGGGCTGTCAAGCCCAGCCGCCTCCCCCGCCGGGCCGGGCGGCCCCAGCCCGGCCCCCCCTCCGCCAGAGCCGTACTTACGTGAAAACAAAAAATAAAGTAGTCGAACCCACTAATAAGGCAGCTGCAGTGGAGACCGGGATGTATTTAGTAGGTTTAAACCTCTTTCCAGTGCTGCTGGGCATCCTGTAGTTTACACATCACTATGTAAATCCGACCCGAGAGGAGGGCGCCGGGAGGATGCGGGTCCCTCCGGCGCGGGGAGAGCGGGACCCGGGCGGCAGGGAGGGACGGGAGAGGGACGGGAGCAGCTGACCTCCAGCACAGGAAATCCCACCCACACCGCCCAGCCCACTCGGTTGATGTCAACCAGCCCCTTAAGGTAGCGCTGCGGGGAGACGGGGAGCGGGGCTGCGGGAGCCGCCGCCGCCCTCCTCCCGCCGCGGGGCAGCCCCTGCGGACAGCGCGGGCCGGCTCTCTCCTTTTACGAGAAGAGGAAAAAAGGCAGCGTTTCGAGCTCCCTGTGCGGGACACGACGGCCCTTGCAGCAGCTCCCCGCACAGCGGCAGGGGCGGTGCGGGCACGGCACGGCTGCAGCTCCGCGGGGCCAGCGGGGATCGGGGCCGGGGGGTCCCTGCGGGACGGGGCCAGCTGGGCACGAATCGCGCGTTGCAGCTCAGGGAACAATCCCTGCTTTTTATTCTGCTAAAGCACAGTGACAATATTAAGGGGACTGCTGCACTTCTGCCAAATTTAACCGATTCCAAAATTGGTAACTGAGCGCGAGCATAACCGAAATTGCACTACGCTCTGTTCTTCTAAAATCTGTCCATTAGCACCAAGAGGCAGACATAAGAGGTAATTTAAGGTAACATCAGAAAGTTCACCGAATCAGCGTTCGAGAGCAGTGAGTGAATGGCTCCTCTGTTCGCACTCTGAGGCACCACCCAGCAGCCCCAGTCAGGAGGGAACCCGCACATGGGAAGAGTGGTTCAAGGCCACCGGGAAGTTTAGGAATCAAGACCAGGAGCTGCTGCTTGCTCCCTCCCTCAGCTAATCCCCCTTTGGCAGCTGCCAACACGCAGATAAAGTAACCACTTCATAAGACAACAAAAGCCACATTTGCAGTGCTCGCCCTAGAAGGTATACACTGCATTCTCTAATGAAAGGACATTACCATTTCTCATTTTAAGAGACTCGATTAGTTCCACAGTTCTAGCGGTCTTAGGAACAGAACAAGTAAAACCCAACCAAAAAGCCATAAGGGTCCTCAGCTCTGCAGTTTGGAGAAAAAAAAAAAAAGGGGGGGGGGAAGAAATTGTGAGCATCAGCTTTAACAAAGCCAGCCAGTTCCAGCTAGGACATATGGCTACATGAAATCTCAGTTTTCGCTAACAACTGCCTCACTCCAGAAAAAACAAACAAACAAAAAAAACAAACCAACACAACAAAAAAAAACACCAGAGGGGGAAAAAAAAATATATATATTCTCTAGCCCTCTAAAATAACTTTAAAAATGTCAAAATGAACACTAGACTTAGATTTATGAGGATAGGGAGGGACAGCATCTACCCAAGTTATTTTTGAATGCTTGGGGGACACTGAATGTTTCCTATGCTTCACTACTCCTTGTCATGCCAGCTTATTGAAATTAATTATTCTTAAAATCTGTGTAACTAATCAAAAGGTCAACAATTTTACACAGAACCAGGCTCTGCATAATAATAATCTGAAAGCCTTTAGGCACAGGAGCATATTAAACTGAATCAAAAGCATCCTTGGGAAGTGAGTCTCTCAATCTCTGTCACTTACCAGGCTTGATGGGATTGCTGAGTGACCTCCAAGGAGGGAACTGGGTTCCTTTGGAGCAAAACTAGGCTGGAAGATCCATTTCAGGAGCACTCAGGCCAGGAGTTACTTTAGTACCACTTGCATGACAACAAGCACTTAAATCAGTTCAAGCCCCTTCCTCCTTCCCACTCAAGCAACAGTCTTGGTGAAGAATTTTAGTTGCAAACTAAACTGATTAATTTTCCCCTGATATTTTAATCTGGCAAATATTATCCTAAGCAGCTTTATAGACCAGTTTTGATGTTTGGTCAGCATCCTGTAATGGACAGTACAAGAATTACTCAAATGCATTTCTTAGGGCTTCAAAAATGTCTCTCCCAAGTGAAAAATCATATCTGCATTTTTAGCATGGACATGCCCGTTGTCTTCCTAGGTGAGCCACATAAGCATCCTGTCAAGTTTCTAGCAGGAGCTGGGAAGCAATAAGCACAAGCTCATTTTAAGACACATATTTGAAGTTTGATGGTTTTAGATTTCATTATCTTTAAGGTCAAAGCCCTTCTGGGACAGTAACATTCCTTCATGTGAACACAGGGGTTATTCTTAAGACCTAATCCACACTTCAGTACTTACAATTCTTTTCCCACGTGGATTCCTCCCTCTCTAGAAAGTCTGTCAAAGGCAGCTTTGCAAGTGGGGAGGATTCAGGGCTTCTGCTCATTCCACCCTTCAGAATGGTCTTCCCTTCTCCCTGACACCCTAATGCTGATCTCGCTGTATCAGCCCCAATTTGGAGGGCCAGTCTTTCAAGCCACTCCTGTTCTGAAAGGAGGTTCTCAGCAGCAACTTGGGTCTTTTTATCTCCTAAGCACACAACAGTTCTGTAGATGGAGGCTAAAGATAAAACTGTGTGAGTATGTGGAGTCAGGGCACAAAGAACTGTAGCTTTCACAGCAACAAGGGGCACATCTGCAAACTTCAACTGGTCTTGAAGAACCCTGTGCCAGCCTGCTCTGGACATCAACCATCCTGAGGATCACCCTCTGGTGCTGTGCACAGTGCAGAACCAGCACTGCCAGGAGGGGGCTGAGACAGGCTCTATTACAAGTCTACAGTGTTATGCTGAATTGCACTCTGAGATTATTTTTTCTGCTGCACATTGCAGATTAACTATCAGAAAGCAATAATTTTCTGTAATTGGGTGTCCAGCAGTTCACCTCATTTCCTTCCCACTAACACTGCAGCTCTGGAGGACAGTCTGTTTTCAAGGCAGCATAAAGCACTGCTGAGAACATTCAATCTCAGTATTACAAGCCAAGTGTATTTAAGGCCATGAGATGACTTTACCAGTCAAGCTGTGGGGATGTCTGAGGAGGACTTGACTAAAGCAGGACAGGTCTCAGAGTTCTCTCCTGGCACACCTTTACTTCAGGGACTGCAGTTTCTGGATTCACATGACCTTACCAGCGTGCCAGAAGGTTTTGGCAGCAGGGAGGTAAACAGCAACGGCAGCACAAGCTGGGGAAAGATTTAATGACTACACAAAGAACAAATACAGCTACAAAGAGCAATCTAAAAATAATCTGGCAGAGCATGGCTAGTAATTGCATGTCTTCTTGCAAGATTCTACTCTGAGGTTTTACCCCAAATGAGAAAGGGCCAACCACAGAGGCTGTGCTGGAGCCACATGGCAGGGAACGGCTCTGAGAGCTGGGACCATGAAAGGAACTCCCAGCACGGCAAGAAAGCTTGACTGCCATGCAATTTTCATATCAGATCACAGGACTAGTATTAGCTGGAAATCTTAGCTACATGGTTGAGAAAATTCTTTTGTTTTGCACACTTGAAAGTACTGAAAGTCCCTGGAATATTTTACTGGTCACTATGCAGTTTAGCTCCTAGCTCTTAATTTGCTGTTGTCGTTAAACGGTGACCACAATAAATAATTCTACTTTTCTTACTGGGTCTGCTTACTACAGTAAATGCATTTGCCAGCCCATGCAGTATTGGTGACCTGCAAACTGTTCAGGGTCACTGGGAGAACCCTCAAGGATCAGCAATTATAATAATAATGGCCAGTCTTCGCGAGCGAAGATCCGGGGAAGGTCTTTCCACCTTCCAGCCTGCGCATTGGATTTTTCAGGTGAGACACAGTGTGCGCGGAACTGAGCCCACCCTTTAATCCTAAGGTTCATCTGCCGGGGCCAAGCGAGCTTGGACGGTGGCAGCGAGGTCCTTAGGACGTAGGTGGGTTGCCTTTAAGGGCTAACGAGCCCCACCTGCCCGGGAGTGGCCCTGACCGGGAATCGAACCCGGGTCTCCGCGGTGATAGCGCGGCGCCTTTACCCCCTAGACCACCAGGGGCTCCGGATCAGCAATTAGTTGGTTAGGAAAAGCTACTTTTCCTTCAAATTTGCAGTGCTCAGAACATCTGGATCATCTTGTGCTGCCCAGTCCTGCCCAAGCAGGGCCAGACAGTTCTGGGTACAAGCCAGACCTACTAAGTTACCCACTCTAATGTGATAATTTTCATTTAGTTGTTCATTTCTTACCAGATAAATCAAGAAATTGTTGCCTAATAATGCCTTTTCAGTGGCCTAAACAGATATTCCACAAAGTTTTCTAGAGTTTTCCATTAGATATTTTCCATGGAATAGCATTTGCACACAATTTCCCAACTGCTGTGTCTGAACAGTGAATTAGAGCAATTTCTGTGTGATTTGTTTTCCCTGTGACACAAGACTTTCAAACAGGTTCACACATTATTCACACTGAAGTTACTGCCATTTCAGAAACAAGTGTAAAGCAGCTGATGTATTTGTGCCCACAAATTCCAGAGGGAGCTTTTGCACTCCAAGCCTACCTTTCTGTCAAAGGATTACTGCAGTTTTGGAGCCAAGTTACTGCCTCACAAGACAGGCCAGGTTCTGTCACCAGGGGAGATGGGGGGACACCATGAATACCTGGTGACCTGGGCAGGGGGACAAGACAACAGCACATCAGCTGGAACTCGAGGGTGCTCAGTACAGAGAAGCTACAAACACATTTCAAGGACTCCTCCTGGGGGTCTACTTTACAACTAAGAAAACTTATTATTAGAATGACTTGCAGAAAAGTCTTGTTTCTCTGAGATCAATTTTAAAAGTACTTACTGCTTTTTAATGTGTAGAACAGCACACCTATGGCTCCTAAAGTGACCAGAACTTTGCCTGACTGCAACATCCTTCAGCCAAATGTTATCCAGAGAAATCATTTCACTCAGTGGTCTCTCACAACTTTGAGACTGCAGACCTGCAAGGGTGGCTCCAATCCATGAACTGTAAACACGGATCAATCAACCTCAACAGGAATGGAAATGTCTTCCAATCATTTAAGCATGCATAAAAAGAGAGGGGAAGAAGAGGGTAATAGCATTAAGCAGAAATCATCAATATCTAATATTAAGACAAATTAAGTAATTCAGGTGCTGCCTCTCCTCTCCTGTCCAATGTCTGACGGGGAAATCCAACTCACCCATTTTGCTGCCTTCATCACTTGCCCCTGCAGACTAAAAATGCATTCCCAGGAAGAGTTCTTAAAATAACAAACAAACCCTTTAAATGAAAATTTAAGTTTATTTTGAATTTTTAAGCATCATTTCTATCAATTTAGACACACTGTTTGACATTATCAGATCAGAGAATTTACAGTGACTCATGAATAAAGATTTGGCTTTTACATTCAAATGTTAAATACTTCAGAATAGCTTTGTCTTGTTATTTCCAAACCAGAAACACTAAGGAGCATTTTATTTCACCTTTCAACCACCTTTGTTAATTAACAGACTTTTGATATCTGCTGTACTTGAAGGGGAATGTGCGAAACACCAAAGGAATTACTCTGTTTGAATGAAGTGAGTACCTTAATTACAGATCCAGATTTAAGACTCATTCATGGTAGCATTAAAAGACAGTGCTAAAACATGATTTTTTAAAAAATATACTTTCCTCAAGTAGACTGCAGATCCTGACCAAGTTAAAAGCCTCTTTATGAAGATAAAAAGGTCTTGCTATCCAACGTTAACATTATTCAGTCTTACAGTTTAGCAAGTTTTGTCTGGTTTTCGTAATTATTTTGGAAACTATTATAAAATTTCATCACTACCCTAACACAATCCTTGTATTAGTGTTCAACAACGAAATTCATTTCATCTATCAGACTTAATTGTGTTGATTTTATTGCTTACTCTAGTTTATCTTCTTACTCTAGCTAACTTGAAATCGGTCAAGTCTCCTCACTGCAAATGTTTGTTGTTGATCCAATCTGCCCATTCTGGCAAGGAGAGTGTCCCTCAAGCTTGTACAACATAATTAATTAACTGTTCCAGAGTGACTGCCACTCTCCAAGAGGGACAGCCTCCCTACCAAGCATCCGAGAAGTTCAGAACTCCTCCAGTCTGTAAAAACAACGCGAGCTCCAAAGCCCTGGGAAGAAAAGCTTTTCAGTTTTAGTCTATGCCTGCCAGGACCTGCTGCCACGGGGAATCTCACAGGAAGGTACTCACAGTCTGGTTCCTCTGCACACACCTCGGCACAACAGGCTGCTGCTGCCTTCAGCCAGCAGGGAGCACTCCGTGGAAGATCTGGGACAACAGCAGCAGCTTTCTGCTGGAATCAAGCCTTGGTAGTATTAGCACATTGGGGGCAGGGGGGAAGCACAGGTTTTGTTTGGGAAGAGGCAAATACTTCTGGAATCTCACAAAATGCATTTTCTCCCCCACCTCTGCTTTCAGGGTGAGCTGGATCAGCACCAGGAGTGCCAGGAACGCTGTCCCTGCCCCACTGCAGGGCCTGCTGCGTGCCAGGCACAGGCACAGCCCCTGCCCAGCACACCCAGCAGCGAGAGGGAGAGCTCTGCTGGAGAACTGCTTGGGAGCCACAAACACCAATGCAGTCCTGACCTTCCCTGCTGGTAAAAGTCTGTTAACCTACTTCACCCACAGGAATGATGATATGTAGCTTCACACCCAGTGAAACAAGTGTATTCACAAGCCTTTACGGTTCTGCCCCTGATGCTGATTTCACATTTGTTTTATTCACTCTTTTGGATGACTATAAATAAGTGTTTCCACTATGGAAAAGAAAGTTAGCACAGTACATTTTCATGACTGGGGAATGGATTTTTCTGAAGACACCTTCCAAAGGGCAAAAGCTTAGAAAAAACAACCTGAATGTTGAATTGTGTTCCTTATAAAGTCCCTTGTAAAAAAAACTTTAAAAAAACCGAAAAACAACAAAAGAAAACAAAACCAAGGAAAAAAAAAAGGGAAAAAAAAAAGAAGAAAAAAGTAAAGGAAAAACTGCAAGGCCCAGGATGATTTTATTGCTTTTCTTCAGTTTTTTCCTTGGTCTCCTTCTTCTCAGATTCTCTGCTTTCTTCCTTTACAGAAAGCTCTTCTAGTTTTTCAGCAACTTTATCAGCACTATCATTTTTGTCTGTGCCTGCTAAAAGATTGATTAGGAAAAGTGTTACATAGAGGCAGCAATGGATTTTCCTGTTACAGGGGTAAGAGTAGAGAAGTGGAGGGGGAGGGGAGAGACAGCTGGTATTCAGAATATGAACAAAAATAAAGACGTTCTCCACTGGCCACTGGAGTGACTCATTCCATTTCTTTTCCTCTGGTAATTATTATCTCAGATGTCAGAGTTCAAGAAATACCACTTGCATATGTTAATCACGACAAGAGGGCCTAATTACAGGGACTGAGGAAGGTGTAACTGCTGGCCAGCTGTGCTGCCACCAGCAACAAGCTCCACAACTCTCCAGACACGTCCCCAGCTTTTTGTCATCTTAACTGAACAATCACAAGTTCCCCAGTCTGACACTGAGGAACAGGAATTCTCAAGACTGGCAAAGCCCAGTCTAAGCACCCTGAATAATGCTGATGCAGACCACAAGGAGTCTGTACTTAAAAAAGGTGGAAGTGTTTGATACGGTGACACATCTTGTCACACAGGCAACTCTACACGGTGGTGCAACAATTATTAAGAGACCTGTGAATAAATGCTACGACTTCATACACATTAACAACTATACAAAACGTTAAGTATTACACTTACACAATGATACTTTTTGTGGAATTGGGGAAAGGGAACTGGGAGGAAGAAACAGGACTGTGGTTGCAGTGTTCACAGTTCATTTGTGTACTGTGAGCCACAAACACTCCCCTAGTATGCTTCAAGAGAAGCACTGTCCCAACAGCAACTGTAACAGCCTTCTACAGCAAAGAAGGCCATGGTCACTCGAGTGGGCTGTTACTCTTGCAGACAGAAAAGCACCTGAACTGAAGGCTGCAGTTCAGCACAGAGTGAGTCTGCTGGAAGGTGACACTCCAGGGCACTGTAACCACTCACACAGCCAGAAAACTGAGACCACCTTACCTTTCTTTGCTTTCTTGCCTACTTCATTCCTGCATTCTTCAAATTTTGCCTTGAATTTCTGTGCATCTGTTTCAATAACGATAAAATATTTCCATTAGTTTTACTGCCTCACAGGATTGAATACTCCTGATCCTGAGCAAAGACACCCGACGGGAAGCTGCATAAACAACATTTGCAGGGACCTATCAGTAATCCAGTAAATCACACAGGATGCAAAATTCTTCAATCACATCTCTGTGCAAAAGCAGTTTAATTTCTTCAGCAAGTCTACTGAAGCAGTTTATTTCACAAAATAATCGAAATGTAATGCCAGCAGGAGCTGTTTTGTAGTTATTGCAACTCCCAGCTGTCTCTAGCCTACAGGAATAGGAACATGATGTCAGAGACTGCTCACATCTGTATGCAAGACTGAAGATTAGCTTTGAACTCCTATCTTTGTCAGCTATGTTATACCCTAGGAGTCTTCCCCAACCCTACCATGACTTGGGCTCTCAGCATCACCAAGGGCAGACAGTGCCTGTTCCATTAGTCCAGCACTCACTCTCCAGGGCTGCACTCAGGCTGTTCCTGAGAGAGGAGCTGAGAATGCACAATTGTCACGACGTTTTGGTCTGAGCCACCACCTGATTTAGTTGCACTGCTGTTTCTGCACAGGTAATACCAGCACAAGAGACAAAAGAGGAGTGCGGCAGGGTGCTTCCTAACCCCGGAGCAAGAGGAGGTAATTTATGTGCCAGGCTGGTCTGGCTGGCCACACGAGGTCACTGTTGCCCCACAGGACTCTGAAGGCACTATGAAACCAGCCCAGGGAGTGCTCGTGGGATTCCTTCTCAAGCATCTCAAACAGAGGAGATTCTTGAAGGACATTCTTCTGTCTGTTCCCCTGTCACCTGCTCAGCCAGTACTGCAAGGGGCAAACAGGAAGAGAGGAGGACACTCCAATACACAACACCCAATAACTGAACAGCCTCCACCAGAAAGGGGGAAAGACTTCTCAAAGATGAGCAAACAGTTCCCAAACCCCTTTAATTTCCTCTTTGGTCATGAAGCAAGTGGATTAGGATTTGTTTGGCTAAACAATGATGTTGGATAATGATACACTAAGTTCTTCCCAGATGTAGGCAAATCCATCTAGTTTTAAAATACACTTTATGGTCCATCTAGCACACAGGGAGAAAAGAAGGCTAAACACATTAAACTTGTGTGGCAAATTGCAAAGCAGGAAATGCAACACTTTTTCATTTCACTTCTTTAAAAAAAAATGCAACAAAACAACATAAACCCTCCCCCACCCAGACACTACTTTGATTTAATCCCAGCTGATCCATAATTAGAGTTACTTTGCTGTTGTGGTGCTCAGTGTAGTCACTCCAGAAAACCCCACAAACTAGTATGATGGGTTTCACTGGCACTGTTCTCTGAGATCCATGTAATCAAAACAAAGAAGATACTACATACTTCATTTAAAAAAAAACAAAACCCAAACAACAACTTAGATGTTCTGCTAATGCAGATGGACCAGAAATAGCAGATCAGGACTTCCCTGCTTTTAATGCAAATATCTAATCTTAACTACAATTCAGCACCTGAGATAAATGAACACAAGCTGCATGTGAGTCTCTAAACTGCTTTCAGTTTTATTCTAATTGGCATTGCACTTTGCATGAAATGGCTTAGGTTAAAAAAAGTGCCTAGGGCAGAGACTGAACAGATATTCCTAAAGGCCTAATTACTACACTGTTTGTCAACACACATGGTTTAGTGATTGCCAGACTCCTCTCAGATAAAGAAGTAATTAGCTAACACTGCCACACAGGGTGAGATACCGAGTATCTACAGCAGTGATTTACAGCAGTGTTCAGACAGGCAGGGTAACAGAGCAGTTTACAATCAGGGTAAGTTCAGTGCCGGTCCACTCACTCTCTGCGTTTAAAAATCGGATTGCCAGAAGTTCAGGCTTGGGGCACTCGTCTGCAAAGTCAGCGTGTGTGTTCCAGACCCAGGCCCTGTCGCTCCCAGCGTTGGGCTTCAGCTCCATTAAGGGTGTGACTGAAAAGAAAGCAGTGGAAGATGTACAGAGCACAACAGTAAATGTTTTCCACACCAGCCTCTGTAAATCTCACTGGCAGCAGGCTGCAATGGTTACGTAGAGCACTTTACACAGTTACTCTGGATAAAGATAAGACAGTGGTGCCCACATATAATTTTCCTCACATCATCAAATAACACAATGCACCACCACTGTGTAAGAGGATGCTGGATTCCCTCCTGGTAAAAATCTGAGGGTTTGATTCAGTTTTTGTTTAAAACAGATGACTGTGATACTAAGATGCAGTCACTAGGCACAACTCTGAAGGCAAAGGATTTAGGAGGAAAAGGTATCCACACAGACAAACAGCATTCATTCTTCCTTTACACACTGAAAATATTACCAAAAATTAATTAAAAAAAGAAGCATTATTCCTTCAATTAGTCATCAAGTTAACTTCTCTCCCATCAATTTAAAGCTGTAGTACAAGGTATTAGAGAGTTCTGCAGCACTGCAAGGTGCACACAGGGTATTTTCCATCCCTTTCCCTCCAAGATGCTGCAATTGCTTCCCCCGACTGACTGGAGAAGTTCTCACACTGCTCTGAGACTTTGTGCACTACAGACATGCAAAGTTTAGGAGGGCTTTTTTTATCCTTGATCCCTTGGGTCCTGTTTAGTTCAGGAGAAATCTGAGGAGTCTACTCCTTCCTTGCATTTTTAAAATTCAGAGATCAAATTACATCTTGTTCCATTCAGTGTTTTGCAAAAACGAAGAGAGTCCTTTTGTCTGCCTGTGAGTCAGCATAACTTCATTAAACAAATCTGTACTGAGAGCAGCTTCACCAGGAAAAAAAGAATCCAAACAAATTTTGACATGAATGCTATAAATTTATCAGTTCTGTTTTGTATATGCACAACATTTCTTTCCTTAAACAAAAGGTTTTCTCTTGCTGGTTGGTGACTGCACTGCCATTTCATTTACTAAACAGGAACACCTGTGTCCTCTGAACAGTCTGACTTTCTGAAGGATCTACCCCAAGAAAACAAGAATTACTGCTTCTGACTTGAGGTTTGTACTAAGCTACTTCTTACTTTAAGTTATCTAAATGTAGTTTAACTCCACAGACTACTATATACTCCTCCTACAAAAATCTGAGTATTTCCAAAGCAAGCAACAAAGTATCATCAAATTAATCTACTTGTTGCGAGTTATGCTGACTTTCAAGTATGTCCTCATGTTCTTTTTATTCAAAGAGGATTCTTTTTTGAGTGAGTCAGCCCAATACACCACATTCATTTCAGTTTCTCTCACAAGCAGAGAAAGGCAGACAGAGATTAGTTTGGCACCTCAGCATCTGTTTTCTGAGGGTTAAGGGATTGGTTCTAGCAATTTAAAGATTTAGCTCTAAGTAGTAAATTATTACATGATGGGTTTTCTCACCCTTTTACAAAACCAAGCCAGTATACATTAAATTCTTATCCCAAACAGCATTAAGGCCTACATTTTCTATACTCTATCGATCATTAAACTACACACAATTGGAAATTACATAATGCCTGCCTATCCCAGCTGAATTTAAATGACTTTAGTTAGTCTTAGAGCAGTATCAGAGCCTGAAGGAAAATAATTCCAGCTTCCACTAACAAAAAGAAGCCCTGATGGGTTTTGATGCTTGTAGCCTTGGGTGAAGAGCAAAAGACAACTATATTTACAGTCTACCATAAATTTGATGTCTGTTTAAGAGATGCACAGCAACTCTCCAGCTGCTACTAAACCCCCCCTCCCCGAGTTCTTATCTACCCTGCACAATTGTGCAGAGCCCTTTTCTAAGCCAGCCCTGGGAAGTGCTGCGATGCACAACGTACTGTAATGGTTTGCACAGATTTTGAGAGTTTTATCCCTCCGCATGAGGAGGCGAATTGTTCCCTTCTCCTTGTGCTTCAGGAGTTTCACATCGCCCGTCCCTCGCTCTTTCCACTCGGGGTGCTCGTTCTCAGACGCAAACCGGAAAAGCTTCGCTCGCCTGGAGGGAGAGGGAATTTCATCAGTCTGCACACGGAAACATTCCCAGAAACCCCCCCGACTGGACAGTACAGAGGTTTTGAAAGCCACACACATTAAAACAATTCCCTTTGTAAGGGTCTCTGTTCTAATTCAACACACAGATTTAGAAACTGATAGGATGAATTAAAATTTAATAGTAAGCTATTAGAAATGATGTAATAACTATATTAAAATCCAACAGGTCCTGGACACACTTTGGGATGACAAATGCATTTGGTGTAGGCAACCTTCTAAATTCAGGGAGTTAATTAACAGGTGTTGCTATAGCCAGAGTTCTTGTATATAACTACAACTGCTTCATCTTCCCAGCAATAGTAATTCACAAAATTTAGCAGCTCAATGCTAAGTAAAGACTCTTGTAAAATTCCAAGCCCATTGTTTGATCAACTATTAAAGTGCCTCACCCTCTAGAGTCACTCATTTCCCTTTAACTCCAAAAGCCTACTTGCTGCTCTCCTTCAATCAGGAGTAAAGTGCAATGTGTCTGGTTCAGAACACCACTGCTGAATCCTCCCCGATGCCAGCGTGCCACAGAAGCAGGAGGAGTTTGGGATATTGGTCAAAAGTGAGCCAAGACACAGCCTGAGCTCTGCTAAGGAGTTCAGGACTCTGGTATAGAACAGGAGGCACCTGCTCACACTGCAGGACAGATACAGAAATGCAAGGGACAGGGACCTGTCCTGTCCCTTGGTCCCAAGGTCCTTCAAGAGCAAGTGTCAAACATTGGAGCAAGCTGCTCTAACAGAGGCTCTGATGCAGATTAACTACTTTGGCCAAACCAAGTCATTCCTTCCAAGCCCAGCTGGCATTCAGTAGGTTATTCCCCAAGTTTAACTATCAGAACAACCAGCATTCACAAAAAAAGGACTCCTTTCCTCCATCACCCCTTTGTAGAAACGAAAATTAACCTACAGAACAGCAGAACTTGCACTGCTATTTCACTACCACAGTCTTTCAAAATAAAACAATTCAAAAACAAATCTTTCCATGTGATGTTGCCCATGACAAGCAGAGAGGCCAAAGGGTCAGAGACCCTTTGTTAATGCTTTTTTTATTGCTTTTATTATTCAGGTACATTGTGCATCACCCTTTACCTGGGGATACACGGCGCAACACCATACACATCTCATTTCTTTCCTCACAAGGTACTTGTTTCTCACTGGGATCACACAACTTCAAGGCTCTAGTAATTATTTAAGTTATTGTTTTGTTTCATGCTAAACAATGCTAAAGACAGATCTGCACTATCAGCTCCCTTCCATTGTTCCAAACTTCAGTTTCTTGGGGCATTATTATCAGTCACCCCCACTCAGTCACTGTCATCACAGTAAACACCAACCAAATTGCATTACAGCTTCATACAGCTTTCTATAACAGTCAAATTAAAGCCTAATAAGCACTCAGATAACAGGCAGAATTATTCCACTTACATCTTGAAGAGTTCTTCCTCATCCTCTTCCAGAGTTTTTATTTCTTGCTCAGGAAGGGAAACTATGGGTTCGAAGTGAGGATCGTGGTTAGAATCATCTGTATTTTCAGTAGAAGTATCGTGCTCCTCGTGTGCTTCCTGAGGAGAAAGGGAACACAAACAAATAACTATGCTGGGAGCCTAAAGCCTGGAGCACTTCTACCCGTATTTAAAACATTTATGACTTTTCAGCAGTTAGATCTTAGTAACTGAAATACCCTGTAACAGTAAAGGAAAACTATTATAGCTGAAAACAAGTGGTTTTCAAGTCAACACATGGCTAAAGTAAGAAATAAAAAGGTGCTCATGCAGTGGTAGATGTTTTAATCCTACCACTCATGAACTGTGCAGAGGCTTGGCCTTGGAGCAATAGCTCTTGGTTACATGGAAAAGTAATTTCTTCAAGCATTTCTCCTACATAATGTGTTTTATGCTACTAAGGCCTTACTAATTCTTAGTGCCTAATGACCCATCACTAATGGGAAAAATAGAAAAAAATCCCCACAGCACCAAACCAAGCACCTAACCCAGCCTCAGGGACACACTGCAACCCAAGCTCAGCACTCTGTTTTATGTATTAGAATCACCCACATCCAAAGATATTTTTGAGGCACAGCTCTAAACCTCATGCAGTAATTTAAGTTTTTTTGTTTTAAGACTTTTCAAGGAACTTTAGGTTATGGATAAATGGCCAAAATGCTAGTTCCTATTTAAGTTGTTTAGGAATCTGTCATAGCACTCGTTCAGCTTAAGAAGAGTTTTTACTGTGTGACTGGTAGGTAAGTGATAAACATCTCCAGGGCTTCGTACCTATGGGCTGCTGAGAAGCACTCACTACACAAGCCTAGAAGGGAGATTCATATGCAAGTTTAATGAAGCCACAAAACAGCTATCTCGGGACGAGGGAACTGATTCAGGTTTGGCTTTTTTTGTTTCTGTTTGAATACCAGAGAAAGGAAAAACAGTCTATACATTGGGGACACTTAAATCCTATTTATACTTTACAGATGAAGGAGTCCACTCTTAGAGGCTCTATGCACAACATCCTTTACAGAGCAAGTATACACCACACGTACATACAGCAACTGAAATAAAGCAGCCTATTTTTACTAAATAGTAAAAAAAAAAAACAAAAAAAAAGGGGAGGGGGGAGGGAGGAGAATGAGGTAAGAAATGGTGCAAAGTAACATCCAGTTGCGTCAACAACGTCAAACCAGCCATCGTTAGCTTTATGTGCCCAGCGTTCCAGAATGAGGAGAAAAAAAACTAAGAAAGGCGTTACGTCACATCTGCTTTCAAAAAACAGGAAAAGAAGCATTAGCCAAACTTTTATACATTGTCCTGTCCTGTGTGAGCAGCACATCCCGCCTGGCAGTTCATCGCCCATCCTGCGCCCGAGCGATCGATTACAGACGGCATGAGAAAGGCACCGTCCACAGCAAGCACGCGGGAGAACGCGGGTCGCGCTATCGCGACACGGCCGCGACACGGAGCACGTGGGGGACCTGCCGCGGCACGAGGGGTCCGCCCGGGCGGGCCGGGGAGGGGCGGGAGAGGGAGAAGTTGCAGGAGGAGAAGAAAGGAGGGAGACGGGGGACAGGGATGCCCCGAGAGCGCCCGGGGGAACGGCCGCGGCGGGCGGGGCGGAACGGCCGCAACGCCCCGGCCCGTGCGGCCCCGGCGCGGCCCCGCGCTCAGCCCAGCCCAGCCCTGCCCGGCCCCGGTCCCCCGTCCCGGCCCCACCTGTTCCCTCTGCCCCCTCCCGGCCCCTCGGCCCGGCCCGGCCCCGCCGCCCCTCGCCGCCCCTCACCGCGGTGTCGGCCATGGCCCCGCTGTCCGCTCCGCTCGCCGCTTCCTGCGCGCGCCCCGCCCGCCTTTACCTCATTCCCGCAGCCCGCGCCGCGCCCGCGAGGCACGATGGGAAACGCCGCTGCCCTCAGCCCCGCCCCGGCGCGGACACCGCGCCGCCCGCACCCGGCCCCGGCCCCGCCGCGCCCGCCCCGAGCCCCGGCACCGCTCCCCGCCTCACCGGCCCCGTCAGCGATCCCCGCGTCCCCGGCCCCCCCGGCGGCGTTGTTGTTATCCCGGTTCCCCGTTGCTTTTCCCGAAGCCCCCCGCGCCATGGCGGCGCCCGCCCGCGGCAGGGAGGGGGGCCCAAGATGGCGCGCGCCCGCGTGAGGGGGGAGGCGGTGTCCGAGCCCGTCCTCTCGCTGAGGGGTCTGAGGGCCGCGGCCGCGCCGAGGGGCAGACATTAAAGAACAACGCGATCGCCCCTCCGCCGGCGTTCCCCTCGCAGCGGCCCGGCCGTGACGCCGCGGCCCCGCCCCGGGCGGTGCGCGGGGCTGGCTGAGGGCGGCGGGCCATGGCGGAGGGACGCGGTCCCTGCGAGCCCGGCCGCCTCACGGCGGGCGAGGCTGGGGATGGCGCCGAGCCCGAGAGCCGGGCCGGGGGAGACTCCGCGGAGAGCCCCGACGTGTACAGATACATCAAGGGAGACCTGTTCACCTCCGAGATCTACAAAGTAGAGATACAGAACCTGCCCAAGTACATCGGGTTTAACGACGTGAAGAAGTTCCTCGCCAAGTACGGGCTCAGCCCGCACAAGATCAAGCTCTTCGGGAGGCAGACCTTCGCCTTCGTGACGTTCAAGAGCGAGGAGGAGCGGGACAAGGCCGTGCGGGTGCTGCAGGGCGCGCTCTGGAAGGGCCGCGGGCTCAGCGTGCGCCTCGCCAAGCCCAAAGCAGACCCCATCGCCAAGAAGAGGAGGCAGGAGGAGGACGCGGAGCCGGGGGAGGCGAAGCGCCCGGAGCCCTCGGGGGACGAGCCCCCGAGCAAGCGGATCGCGGACGTGGTGACCCCGCTGTGGAACGTGCCCTACGAGGAGCAGCTGGCACAGAAGCTGCAGGAGTGCGAGCAAGTGCTGCAGAAGCTGACAAAGTAATTCCTGTTTGTAGCGCTACTGCAGTGTGTGCAGGACTTGGCCTTGTGATGGGATGTAGCTGAATTCACGCCAGTTGCTACCTCTAAAATGCAGTGAGTTAGGGGTTGGTCAAAACTCCGACCCCCTGTCAAAGTACACAGAAGATGATCTGCGATGGTAAAAAGGGCCTAAAAGCCGTTCCAGTTGACAAAACTTGCTGTTCTTGGTCAGCTTCAAAAGATTGCTAAGTGAAGGGGAACTGGTTTTAAAGTCTGTTGTTCCATAAGCAGGAGGATGTTTGTGACCTTTAAAAAATGGCATTGTCAAAGGGTGTAAGGGATAATCAATCTGTAGAGACGTAAATTACTATTGGGATTTTCTCTTTTAAAATCCCCTCAAAATTTAATGTCCAGCTCTTTGTAGATCAGAGTATCACTTCTGTCTCTTTGCCTTACCATTGTAACTACATTTAACCCTTATTTTTTCAGGTTACAGCTCTTATAAAGTTGGAGAGGGTTTGCCTGTTAAAATTCTGGAAGAAGTACTTTTTCATCTGATAATCTGATGCATTTTTGTGCCCTATGCAACTGTTGACCTCAGCTTTTCTAACTGTGTGCTTTATACTTTTTATTTCTGATTTGGGCAGGGAAATAGGAAACAACAACAGAGCCTTATTACCTTGGCTGTTCCTGCAGAAGCAGAAGTTTAATAAATTATGTTGCCCGGTGGAGGGAGTGAGAGCATCACCATTGCAGGTAAAGTGTGGGGTGGGGTTAATGAGTGAGGGGTACAGTCCTATTTGGTCCTGTGGGACAGTGGGCAAACTGAGTATTCGACTTCATCTTGTAAGAATAAACGATGAGTTTTAGATGTTGCCTTTTATGTAAATACTGCGTGGAAATATTTACAGAAAGCAGACAAACAGACACAATTAACTGGATGTTCTAACTTTCAAATGAAGATGCTGGCCCTGCAAACCTGTGTTGTGAGCTAATGCATTCTTCAACAGAGGCAGTAGTTTGCTCTTTAGATAACAAGACTTACTAATACTTTTTCATTGTTACTCTTAGTTCACACATGTCAAAATCCATGAGCATCTTCCATATGAACTAAATGTCCTGTGTCCATTTGCAAATGCTTTTAACCATGTGAGATTTGTTTCAGGAGAAACTCGGCACGTACAAATAAATGCTATATAAATATCTTACATAACTTTATTTTGAATCTAGACTGAATATCGCAACAAATGTGAGTTCTTGATTGGGATTGGTGTAAATCAAGAAGACAAAACTGTGGGTTGTCGTCTTGGCAAATATAAGGGTGGTACATGTGCTGTAGTGGAGCCATTTGATACTGTTCACATTCCTGCTATTGCCAAAAAAGTAGTAAAAGCTTTCCAAGACTTCATAAGGTGAGCATAAGTAAAGTGAGTTACCCATAAAGGTTTTGATATCTTACTCAAAAATTATTTATAAAATGAAATATTGTGAAAAGCTTAGTGTTTGTTCTGAGCTTGAACAGCTAAGATGTACCAGTCTCAGTTTGCAGCGAGTCTTTGTTTCCACCTTGTGCCTGGATCAGGGGCTCACAGGGTACTTTTCCCTTGCTCTGAGATGGGGGGACAGGTACAAGCTGAACAGTTTTGTTGCAAGCAGTGGGATGTGTGAGTCTGCAATAAAAAGTGTGTGTTCGTTGTGAGCTTCTTCCACTAACTGCAAAGAAAGGCTTTTAAAAGGAGGAATTTGAATAGCAAAGGTCCACTGCTTCCTGGGAGGAAGAGAAGAATCATCCTACAGTGAGGAATAAAACAGAAGTTGTGCATTTAAGCAGCAATACTTTTTTAGAGAAATGAGTGCTTTCTTTAAAAGGAATTAAATCCTCAAAAATGGAAACCACAGAAGAATCATGAAGGTGGAAGGTTTAAAGTTGGTATGCAGCAGAGAAGCTAGTGATGTAAACAGTTGTGTCACGCTCTGAAAGTGATGAGAAGCTGCCTGTTTTTAGATGGGTTAAAATGGGTAAAAGGATTTTGAGAAGTAGGCACACATTATTTTGCTTTAGGAGATGTTATCTCTTTTTGTTCTTTTCTCTTTGAGATGTGGAAGTCATTCCTTTCTTGACAAATCAGGGCAGCCTCGCTTTGTACTTAACGTTTTTTCCATCACTTTGGACAGTGACCTTCTTTTGTGTCAATTAACTGTTTAATGTTATGCAAAACAAATACTTCAGTGTATAAATAACTGAGTTTCTGCTGCTTGCAGGTCAACTCCCTACTCGGTTTACAGCCCAGAAACCTACGCTGGGCACTGGAAGCAGCTCACTGTGCGCACCAGCAGGAGCGGCCACGTCATGGCCATCGCCTACTTCAACCCCCAGGTACTGCACTCATTCACCTGTGCAGCCAGACACAGCCTGGGAGTGATCACACCTGGTTCTGGGGTCTGTGCATGCACAGGGGAAATGGAATTACTCGGTGTATTCTGCCTTGCATTGCTACTCCAGTTCTCTTTAGACTGATGCGTGGAAGTCATTCATGTGGTTATAAACAGGACACGCTGCATCGTATCTTCAATTCACTCACATGATGATTCTCCCTTCTTTCCAATGAAACTGTAGAAATTAAGTAAAGAGGAGCTAGCTGACCTGAAATGCTCTCTGGCACAATACTTCACAGAAGGGCTGGGACGGAGCAGTGGAGTCACCTCTCTGTACTTCGTGGAGGAGGGACAAAGGTGAGGGAGGTGACGTCTCTGGGGGGCTGCGGTGGAGGCTGCATTTTCTGTGTTGCAGAACAGCAGTAGCACTTGCACAGCCTTGTCTGGCTATTTCAGAGGAGCAGCATCAGTGTTACTCATTTCTGCAAGTTACTCACCTTTTCCAAGAGACTTGGAATTCCCCATCCTCTGGATGAAGGCAGGCAGGTTTCAGTGGGTGAACCCACCAGTTGTTGCTGGCTGTCAGGCTGTGGAAGTGTTTACTGCAGTAGATGGATGTTTATTATTATCCTTCCCTATTTATGTGATTCTTTTAATCTCCCCCTCCTCCCTCACAGAGCACAAGGCTCACACCTTCATCCCGAGACAGTGCAGGTCCCACAGCAACCAGCAGTGGAACAGTTGCACACTGCAGGACATAAATGACCAAGAAGAGTCTCTAAGAGAGATAAATGTTACTGCTTAGGATGTAGCACTACAGTTTTTGGGGTGACTGGAGCTGTGGTAAAAATTGTAACAGACATGTGTGATTTCTTTTTGTTTCTCCCCATTCTTCCCCCACCCTCAGGAAATCTCCCAATCTCGAAGACCTGCCTTTGGAGCATGTGGCTGGTGACAAGTACATATATGAAGAACTTCTTGGCCTAAAATTTAGAATTTCTCCTCATGCATTTTTTCAGGTAAGGATGATGTGAAGTTCCTGATTTCACTGGATTTGCATTAATGCCCTTGACTAATGCTGTGGAACAAGATATTATATATCTAGAGATTTAATCTTTTATATTTGGTGTGATTAAATCTCTCTTTTGGCTGTAAAAGCAGTGATCGAGTGTAAACGTGATAGGAGCACACTAAAGACAACTTTTTCTTTATAGGAATTCATTTTGTTTGCCTCCTGCTTCATGGCAGCCTTTTGGTAACACTGAGCATGCAGTGGATGGTTTGGGAATCTTGCAGTACTAAATACGTGTGTTAACTTACACCTGAAGCTGACTTGTTTCTTAGGACCAAGCAAACATGCTTTACTAAGGCTCATTAGAACACATTTACTGTTGATGACGAGTGTATCCGTTGGGCATTTCCAGGTGAACACGCAGGCTGCAGAGGTTCTGTACACGGCCATCGGGGAGTGGGCCCAGCTGAGCCCTGACAGCACCGTGCTGGACATCTGCTGTGGCACGGGAACCATCGGCATTTCCCTGGCCAAGGTGAGCCATCCCTCTCCCTGCACACAACCTGGGTTAACTGCTTTTTTTAGCTAATTTTAAGGTGGTTACAATGAAAGAAAATACTTGATACACCTGAAATGCAACACATTGTATCATAACTTTTTTCAAGCAAGTTCTAATTAACGTGCCTGCAGCTGTTTTACCAAGTCATTATGGAAGCTCACTCTAATGTTGAGCAGCCAAAATTACTCTGAACTAATTCAGGCTGGGCTTTCTCAGAACGCTCTGGCTCTGACCAAGCACCGTTTCCTACACTGGTTAGAGTGGAGTTGGTCAGAGCAGGGGGGAACTCCGACCCCAAAAGAGAAAGATGGCAGCGTAAGGAGTCTGTCCCACCTGGGATAAAGAGTGCTCATCCCACAGTTCCCAGTTGAAAAAGTCACTGTGGATTTGCACAGGTCCCTTCTCAGCCTTTTCTCTGCCTGCAAGGCAATGCCTGGTACCTGGTCACAGAGGTAAAGTTCACGTTAATGGCTGATGCTACAAAATGGGTTCAACTTACACAGGGGGAGCTTTTCCCTTATTCTGTAGAAAGTGAAGAAGGTGATTGGAATTGAACTCTGCCAGGAAGCTGTGCAGGATGCCAAAGCCAATGCCCAGATCAATGGTGAGTTCAGCTGAAATGCTCTGTTTGTTAAGAAGTGGTTGTACAGCCAGTTGCTCTTTACCTTATCTCAGCAGCCTGGAATTACATGTTGTTGATAGTGATCTTGTCCATTTTAAACACTTAATCTCTCTGGAAAACAAATACCATGTTAGCCCACGAGGTCAGTTCGCCCATTGACTAAAAACTAGCTTTTTTTCCTTCTTCAAAAGTAAAACAGTTCAGTGTAGAAGTGAAATGAAGCCACAGTTATCCTCCTAAATAAAACATTAATATTAACTGTTGGTTGTGAGGTTTTGCTTTATCCAGATAATGGAAGACACTCAAATTACTGTTGTTTAAATGATCTGAAATAACAGTGGTTGTTTAAATTACACTGATTTCATGGCAGATTAAACAATTTGTAGTTTCTAACGCATCAGAACTTAATATCCAATGTAGTGTACTGAAAATGCTTTGTAAGTACTCTGACATCCTTTCTTGTACTTACAGAACTGAACAATGTTGAATTTTATTGTGGGAAGGCAGAAGATGTTGTCCCTTCCCTGATGAACGTGCTGGCTCCTCAGAACCTGGTCACCATTGTGGATCCCCCACGAGCAGGGCTGCGTGAGTTCCCAGCTGGGCTCTTCTCCTCAGGGGTGGTGGGTGGGGAACCAAGGAAACATCAACAAAGGAGGTGGAGGCTTCAGGTACAGCCTGAGTCCACGGGGTAGTGCAGCAGTTCGTTCCTGCTGGGGCAGAACCTGGAATTTCTCTGCCAGGCTGTTGCTGCTCACAGAGCCAGTAAACAGCTGTCTTGGTTTTGATCATCCAGATTCCAAGGTAATTCTTGCCATTAGAAGAGCTGAACATCTGAAGAAGCTCATCTATGTCTCCTGCAACCCCAGAGCTGCGATGAACAACTTTGTGGAGTGAGTGTTTCTTGCATTAGGTTGACTTGGGAAATACCTGAAGATGACAAAGGGTGCTTGCTGGGGAGGGGGGAACTCTTGGCAGACTAAAACATGGATACATTTCTTATCCCTTTCCCATTCAGCCTGTGCCGGGCCCCGTCCAACAGGGTGAAAGGAGCCTCTTTCCGCCCTGTGCGAGCCATGGCCGTGGATCTGTTCCCCCAGACCCGGCACTGCGAGCTGCTGCTCTGCTTCGAGCGCGTGGAATACGCCAACGGCAGCTCGGCCGCTCCACCTGCAGCGGGAGCTGTGCCCTCGGACAGGGGACAGGCAGCTGCTGCCCCTGGGGCTGTGCCCTCGGACAGGGGACAGGCAGCTGCTGCCCCTGGAGCTGTGCCCTCGGACAGGGGACAGGCAGCTGCTGCCCCTGGAGCTGTGCCCTCGGACAGGGGACAGGCAGCTGCTGCCCCTGGAGCTGTGCCCTCGGACAGGGGACAGGCAGCTGCTGCCCCTGGAGCTGTGCCCTCGGACAGGGGACAGGCAGCTGCTGCCCATGGAGATGCTGCAGCCCAGGACAGCGAGGCATCCTGACTCAGACACTGGGCACAAACCACTTTGCCTTGCCAGCTGTGTCAGTAACATCGTGTCTGTAATAGCCAGGAAATAAATCTGTACAGGAGAGTAGGTGCAAGGCTTCAAGTTCTTTCATCGTATCAACTGAATTTCGTTATTGTAGAATCACAGAATGGTTTGTTTTGGAAGGGACCTTAAAGATCATCTCATACCAAGAAACTTGTCATTTCTGGTCAAGAGGCTCCTCCTCCTCTGAGTGTCAGTGAGGCTGCTCAGGGGGTGCTGTCAGTCGAGTACCTCCCATGGCACAGCAATCTCCAGAACTCAAGCCCCACAGGGGGTGTTTTGCTCCTGCAGCAACTCTGGAAGGGTAACCTTGGCCTCACAGAAGGTGTTTCTGGAAGAGCTGTGCAGTGACAAAACAAGGACTGTTACCTCATCTCCTTCAGTGGCTGGGTTATAACTGAAATACTGCTGGACACAGGTGCTCTGTACCAAACCTGCGCCCTGGACTCCAAAGCATCTCCTCGGGTGTCTGCCCAGCTGTTTGAGCCGTAGCCCTGGGCAGCAGGAGACAAAGGCAGGTTGTGTTTGAGACAAATCCCCCCCCCCAACACTCAGCCCCTGCAGCTGCACTTCCCGTGCAGGTACCGGGGTGGGGACAGACCTGGCTGAGTCCCCTGGCACAGGGTGCTCTCCAGGCAGGAGCCCCTCTCCAGGTGCTGCCATGAACAGATGGTGATCCACACCACAGAGCAGACAACACTGACTGTGAGAAGGAAAAACCATCTTCAATCTCAACTTACCAAACATACTTCTGCTGCACGCTTAATGTGGCCTGAAAACCAGCAAAACCTGCAGCCCACAGCTGTGCTGACACCCACCTGTCCAGTGACAACAGGTACCACAAGCAGCACTTTGGGCTGAGACATTGCCAACCTTGACATCAGTTCAGTAAAAATACAAATCCCAGTTCAAGAAGACATTGTAATGTATTCCAAGTGCTTAACCATTTAAACATTCAATTCCTTACCAAAAAGGTGATCAAGTACTTCCCTAACCAGTGAGCCTGCACTAATTTAATTTCTATTAACACACCTACAGCACTCAAGGAATAAGAGTTCGTTTTTCTAGATATGCTTAAGCCATGGTAATACTGATCACACTGGTGCATATTTATAATATCAAACTTTATTGCTCAAAACTAATTGTCTGAAAAATACACATGTAGTACTCAAAGACCAAACACAGAGGATTACATGATTGTGCAGAAAAAAAGCAAGCAGAGGCTCAGTGAAAATGAGGCTTTATAGTTGTACCAATTTAGCACTGGCATCAAGCAACTGCACCCACCACAACTCAAAGAGCAACCATTGTTACCTGCTTGGGCAGCAAGGATGGACTGTTTTGTTTTGTTTTCCCACCTCCTCAGAATCACACTGGAATACTGTAACTGATAATTTTATTTGGTTAATAACAGCATGGCTTCTTGCACTTCACATTCCTTCCCACGGAAAGTTAGGAGGATATCACTTCCTGAACTTCACTCCAGGACCAAAGTACAGTTCAGAGAATTAATAAGATAATCATGATGCTTTTAAATACTTGGATGTTACAAATATATTTGTATAAAGCCTAACAGCATCACAGGAGAATGGAAGTTTACATACAACAGTTAAGTTTATGCATAATAGTCTTTCCAAACTTCTGAGTACCCAACTAATTCATCAGTTTTGTCTAATAAATACGTAAAAAAGCTGATGACTGGTGTTTCAGTAGGTAGCATCTGACTAGTCACTGCAAGTCACAGTAAGTTTTCTGTCAGTACCATGAAGATTCGAATGCACACTAATTGAATCCTTAAAGTCAATAAACCACACTTTTGTCAAGAAGCACAGAATATGCAAAGCAAAACCAACTAATCCCCAAAGGATGGAACAGTTCTTAAAAATACACTCCATCCCTATAAAAATACCCATCTTCCTCTGGATATAGAAGGGATAAATAACGAGTATCAGTGACAAAAGCAGCAGTTGTTTATGCATTCATACAATCAGATCTAAACCTTTACAGCCGATTACCTAGAAAACACACAAGAGTTACAAGACAAGTTTAGGATACATCTGGAATCACACTGTAAGTGTTCATGCAGAAGCTGAAGTTAATGCAATGATCTATCCTCTATCACAGCAGCTCGTGCTTATGTGCAAATGCAAGACTGTTACACTCCAAACAATAGTAAACATTAAACACAAGAACACCCACACTGACACACACAGCAGTTCCGTTGTTTGTTCCAGCAGTTATTGCGGGTTCCTGGACATCTCTCCAGTTAAAGGCTGCAGCAAGGTCTGATACCATCGCGTTGCTTTGTTTTTGTTTAGAATGCATAATATTCGTTCTAGGCTTTGGTTCACAATGAAATCTCTGGGTGTTTATTAAGGGCAATGGTCACCTTGGGAATCTGATAGTGGCAGAGTGAGGTAATACAGCAATCCTCTCAAAATTAATGAAAACAAATTGGTAAGCGAGGCATCTGTGGATATTCTGCAGGTGACCTGCAAATGCATTGACATTCTGGTTTCAGAAAAATAAAAAGATCTACACGGGTGATTTGTCTTTTACAGTGCCATCCAAGTACAGATTTTTCTGCTGAAAACATAGAAGCTGAAATAAAACCTATCTAGAAGAGTAATACATTTAGGCATAGAAGATATAAGCCCTGTCTTTAGGAAAATAAACAAAAAAAAAAATCCAATAAAAACAAAGAGACAAACAGCACTCACTGCTTGTCACTACTGCACCAATATTATATACCCTTCAAAAGATGGAGATTTATTAAAGCTATACAAAAAAAAGCAGAGGCAGTGTTTTTTTGTTTCTTTTTTTTAAGACAGGCCACTTCTTTAAATAATAAGTTTATGTATAGTCTTCAACTACCCGTATCCTGTTGTACCAGGATTACAACTCGTGGAACTAAAAAGCTAAATACAATAATAAAAAATGGGTGGATTTGTATTTGCAGAGACCTCCGAGGGTATCACTCAAACACAGAAACAGGTGGGACTCCAAGGCTCCTCCTGTTTAACCTCAAACATCATAAGCAACACGTTAGAGAACATCAGCTTGAAATATAAATTAAAATCCAAAGGAATGCAGGATGTAAAAGGAGGTCTTACAATACTGATGCCAACATTGCTCAAATCCAGTAGGCACTAAATTCAATATACTGCAGCGCTCTCTACGGAACACGGGAAATCAAAAACCCCACACCAAAAACCAAAAGAAAAACCAAACCAAAGAAGCCCTCAAGCCCCAGGGCCCTGTCCAGGGAAGCAGCAGGAGCTGCAGCAGGTGCTCGTTCACTGCCAGGAGCAGGGGAGCGAGGACAGAGCAGAGCAGCCCCTGCAGTCACTGAGAAGAGCCAACACACACCAGTTCCAGAGCAGACCCAGAGCAGGGCCACAGAAACCCCCTGCAGAACAACCCCTGCCAGTGGTGCTGTCACTGCCACTGCAGCCACAGCTCCTCCTGGGCTGCCCCTGCCAGCACTGCAGCTGACAACGCCACCTGCACATCTGTGACTTCCTCACTGGTGAGCACAGCCCCTCATGGTCTCATTCTACTCATTACTCTATGGCATAACCCAACTCTACATTCTAATTCGCAGAAGTTACACATTTTCTTTAAAAACTAAAAATGCAATTAAAAAAAAAAGTAAGAACAAAAAGCTTCTTAAAAAACCCTAAATTGCTGCAGTTATTTCAGATTTTAGGGTTGTGTTGATTCTTTTCGAAATTCATTGCTTTTATGGTGCAAATTAATTAAGACTTAATTGATCGAGTCAGATGTAATCTGACACCAAACAAATGAGAAATTGTTTTATTGCTGGGAGAAGGGAGTGGAAAGTCTTTAAACACATCATTGGCAAAGTATGTTCAGACTATCAACCATCATCAGCTGCGTTTTGGCTCCAAGCTTTGAAAACAGCCTTCCAAATTACAGTTTTTGTTTTAATCGTGTAACCAGGGCCATTCTTTCCCTGTTCAAGTGATCTGTAAACTAACACAGGCTCTTCTCATTTAAAACAAACCCCAGTCATTTTGAATATCCAACCTGTTACTCTAAACACTACCAGGTGTACTTGTTCAAGTAGTAAAAAAGTCTGCGCCCTGTGATCTCAAATAACTAAGCCTGGCAGGAGACAAGAAGCAAAACAAAAACAGCATTACTGGCCTAATCCTATGGCATTAGGAACATTGCTCATCACTTTCCTGTATTTGTCACCAAAGTGTCTTATCAGTGCATATTATTATGTGCTGAAATGCAACAAAACTTTTCACAAAAATAGTTTTAGGCATGTTCATACAAGAAGATGTACATATATTTCTTTTATATATACATATATATGAATGTGTATATATATAATATCAGCTTCAACCTGTACATAGATATTCTGAATTTCATACTTAAAATACATCCATTCCAACAACATGGATGGCTTCCCAGGAAAAAGTGCTTGATTGATTTTCTCCTGTGTGAACATGCCTGTCTCCTCTGTGCATCTGCCAAGTAAGAGACCTTTATGATCAATCCTTTAAAGGTACATATCTCAGAGGTATTAAAAAAGGAAAAAAAACTAACCAAAGAAAAAGAAACTAGGAAAAAGTAATATTGCCCTGATGATGCAAAAAGAACAATGCATAACTGAAGCAGCTTGGATTTTAAAAGTTATCTTGCATTCTGCAGCAAACAATTTTGAAATAATTGTTGAAAATCTAGTTCCTCCATTTGTGTTATTGCTCCCCACTTGCATTTTCTCCTCACACATCAACAGTGCAGAGAGGTTCACTCCCAGGCTGAGCAGATTCCACTATTGTCATCTTGGGTTTCTTCCGTGTTTCCTCCTGCAAAGACATCAAACACCCCCCCAGAGTCATAAAGAGAAGAGAATCATAAAACACCAGGCAAATTTTGAACAATTTTAGCCAAACTGTCAATGGTTGTGAAAGGCTAACTTGGGCTGATGTTAAAAATAAACTTTCTGAAGTAGGTACAATTAGGTTATAAGACAGTTTAAAAGAAGAGGAAAATCTCTCTAGAAGTAGCACCCCAGTCAGGTTTTGAGGAGCACTCTTCACCTGACCACTGGTACAGGTGAACTGTGGCACTTGTGCTGTTTGTGAATCCACAAGAACATTTACTCACTCTTTCCTGTGCCAGTTTTTTCATTTCTTCCTGTAACTTGTTCAGGATGTGCAGATTTGGCTTGTTCTTTTTGGCATACTGCTGAAGTTCTATCACACTTCTATCAGAGGTTTCCTATTCGACAGAACCACAAGCAACAACTGATCAAAATGACGTACATGAAGCAACAGCTGTACTTCCTTAAGTAATAACATCCATTTCCACAAGTTGCTTTAATGTTAAAGATGTAATAGGTTATATAATTTTGATCTGGAAGATGCCAGGTTAACACAGCGATTCCTGTCAGTGAAATCACTGCTCTTGTGTTCTGGCAATAGCAAGGTACAGGTTCCCTTCAGAACTGAGAACTGCCTTCACAGGAAGGACCAGCACGCCCAAACACACCCCCTAAAGCTTTGCTGGGGCTAAATCAACCCCCCAGGGAGATCCAAAACTCCAGTCCCAGGGCAGGTTATGCCCACAAGAGCAGTCACCTGTTTAACCAGCTTGCTGTTCTCCCTCCCGTACATCCGCAGGAGAGAGCCCCAGTTCTTCACATGTGGGTGCAGGAGCTGCAGGATTTTCTGGGAAGCCAATTGCTTCCCCACTCTCTTATTTTTGCCTGTAAAAACAGCCACAGGAGTGTGTCAGCCCTGTGTAATGAACACAAACCTTGCCCTGTGTCAGTCAGCAGGAGGAGCAGCCCCCAGGGGTCCCTCCCCGCTGTACTTACACCAGCCTCGCACCGTGTGCTTCCCGCACGTCATCACATATTCACTCTTCTGATTTTTCCCAGGAATCACTTCAAACTTGATGGATGTGTCACCCATTCCGTGGTTTCTTTAAGCACAAAGTCAAGATCACACACTAAGTAAAACTACAAACAACTCCAGTGGTTGCAGTTATCTGCCAGAGTCATTGCAATGAAATCAGTCAGTAATAAATTCCAAAACATTCATTAATGAAAAGGGTTTTTTTAGGTCAGTAACTTTGAAAAGGCAAGCCTGGATAAAGAAAAACCAAATACACGTCCCACAACTAAATTCTGATCTCAGAAGAGGCATTACCAGCAAACATGAGTTAAAAATGACTCAGCACTGCCCAGCTCAGTCCCCACCAAGCCTGCAGAGCCAGGGGGAGCAGAGTGAGCTCAGCCAGCCCAGCAATGCCAGGCACCCACCAACACTGCAGGAACAGCAGCTGTGCCCCCCAAACCTCCCCCCAAACCTCCCCGTGCTGCAGCCTTACCTTTTAAGGCACTCATGGAGAATCTGATATGGAGACAGGAGTCCAGCTTTACTGGTGAGTTCATATACCCGTGAGTCCTCAATACTGATATGGTTAAAATACTACAAAGGAAGCGAGAAGGGTCATTGTGCTTTGTGCAAATACCACCCTAAAACTGTCTTTAACCCTCATGTCTCTTTTGCAACATTCAGCAAGATCTGTTGCCCTCTGCTTAATACTTTAAAAAGGGCTTTTAAATCCGTAATGGGAGGTATTTATCAACATCATTAAAAGTGCCACACCTAATCACACAGCTACTGGCATAGCTTGTATCTTAAAACAATGGAAAAAATAGTTTGCATTTTCCTCATGACCATTTCAGTAGTGTAGGGGATACACCACAGTTTTAAATTAAAGGCACAAACAGCTCATTTTGGATATTGCACTTTTTAAAATTAAAACATTCCTTTCAGGCTGATCACGGATTTGTCCTTCACTCCTTACTGATGCTCTGTCAGAAGTACCACTGATCAATGAACTATTTCATACTTCCAGTACCTGAAAATATGGCACATATTCTCCTCTTAAAGAAGCTTTCCCTTTGATTTTCTCAAGTGTCACTGCCTGAAGCCTGAGATTTACAGGTAAGTAAAAATGTCTCAGTAGCCTGAGCACTTCCAGTTCTTCGTTGGTGTCCTAAGATGATCCCACAAAAGCAGACAGCACTTAGCTCTGCACCTTTAGAGCATCAGCCAGAGGATTCTGGAAACAAGGACAGTACAGGCAGTCTGGTATCTGGGAACATTACAGGTCTTCAGTAAATGACCTGATATAATCAATAAGGAACTAGTTCTCTGCATCACAATAAATTTTCTGATCAATTCCAATTAAAAATGGTATTTTCATTGCCACAGGTCTTGTTCTAAAACAAGAATTTCACGTTTCCCTTTGACTGAGAAAACAACCTTATGAATTTTCCACTGTATTTTTGAACTGAAGGTGCAACGTTTCTAAAAACAGACTGCAACAGTGACAGCCAGGAAGCAACAGCTCAGTACCTCAAGTTCTTGACTGTCTTTGGGCTTCTCCTCAGAGGTCTGTTTAACAAAGTCGGGAATAAGGATTTCCAGTGTAGCTCGAGCTGCAGGAAGGGATTAAACACCTTGATTAAGAGGAGCAGAGACATAAAACCTCCAAGTTCCTCCACGATTGATCACTAGAGACAGACTCTGACACTGTGTACCCCAGGAGTCTGCAGGCAGGTGAACAGAGCCAGTCCCTCCCTGGCTTTCTGCCCCAGCCCATCGCTGACCCTGGGCCTGGCAAAGGCTCTGCTCCAGCTATTTATCAATTCTGCCAAAAGGCCACGTACACATCTTAATGACTGTTAACAAAATTATTCCTACCTACTACAACAAGTATGTCATTTCCAAAGCAGAAATAAAAACAGATAAAACAAATCAGGAGTTGGTATTAAGAAAGAAAAAACGTTACCAGCTTTATTCTTGGCAAGTTTTTTGCTGCTGGCAGTTCCTGCCCCATAAGTGACTCCATCAATAATAACTGAGGCTCCAAAAGGTTCACTTGGGTTCTCTGGAAATGGAGGAGGAAAGTAAAAGAAAGCTTTTCAGAACTCTCAGTGTAAAATACACTCACCATGAACATGAAATACCACCACTATCAAGGCTTTTTTTCTTCATTTCAGCTTCAAGAGGGATAGAAATGGTTTATTCTTCATGAAGACTGAAAAATTGCTTACTTAAGTATAAGAAAGACTAACAAGAGTTTTCCATTAACAGAAACTTACCACCATATACTCAATTCTTCCAAATAAAGAACATTTTAAGAGCTCGCTGGTAATCTGCCAGAATTCAAGTATTAACAGCAAAGTTTTGTAAACCAAATTGAACACCAGAGCTACATTCTGATATTGAAAAGTCAGGTAAATTATGTAATACATACAGAGGAATAACATAATTCTGAGGGATTACAACATGTCCTCCAAAAAAAAACCAAACCAGCAAAAGTAAGAATTAAGGGAACATATATTGTACCACTTCAGGAAGCAAACCCCAACATTAATTTGATTCCAGTTCTATTTTAAGAACACTTAACAGACTTACCACATTCAAAGAAATTGTAAACAGGGCGAACCTTCAGGACTCGTTGCATATACTCATGCAGGATGCAAACTTCAGACTTCCCGTTGGGATTAATGACAAACTCTGCAGAAGAGACAAGGACAGGGGGAGAAGCTAAGTACTTCCAGTCTTTAAGGGATAATTCCTACTCCAAATAAATCAGTAAATAAATCACAAGTTCCAAGGGGTAAGTGCTTGCTCAAATGAAATGCACTGTTGTTGAATCTGGTACAGGTAATTAAGACCTCCCAGACCATTTGCATTGAAGAAGTGTTGAGGTGCAAGTGAGAAGTTTCTATCAACATCTAGAAATGCACTAATTATGAGCTAAGTCAAACATTCTGTGCTCAGTGTTTGCAGCCCCATGGCCTCTGGACCTCTACATCCAGCATTTTTGGCAGCAAACAGCAATTAAAGACCCTCTAATTTGCTCCTAAACACATCAGAAGGGAGGCACAACAATGGGCACAGACTTCAAATTCCCAAACCAGAATCATAACCCCACTCCCAGCCCTCCCCCACAAAAATCCTGTTCAGCAGCCACAGATCAGGGCACTGCTCCCTTGCCATGACTGTGCTCTTTTTATTTGAAAGATTACTTTTTGGTTGGATGGGATTTTTTCCCTGCAACAGTATCATTACCCAGAGCACAAACCCTGGCTCAGCAGGCAACAGGGGGGAGAAAGTTGATTACACAGATAAAGTGCAAGTAAGTTTTAATTAGAGTTTCATTGGGGCTCTAAACCTACACCTGAAGATAAAAATATTAAGTGAAAATTCAGCTGCACCTCCCTGTAACAGGGAATGGTCAATATGAACTCATGAGCTTTAATTCTGCTCAAGAGAAGAAACTCAGAAACATGACAATGCACAAAATAAAACCAGGATCCAAGTCACAGGTCTAATGGACATTTTAAACATCAGACTGCAGTCAGATGTGCTATTATGGATACACAAGGGAATACTCCAGCTTGTTATCAGACACGATATCCACTCCTCACACCACAGGACAACTGCACACATATTTGCATTTTTAATAGGAGGTTTTAATCTGGATCAATATGGCATTTGTAACCAGTCCCTAATTTGGGACCAACTAAAACTGGTACAGAACTGAGAAGGCAGTAGCACTGAGTGACAAGGCAGGAGGGTTTTTAGCCACAGCCAACAGTACCTAGAGCTGAGGGCAGTCACCAGTTACCAGGACTGTAACCTTCAATAAAAATCTGTTTGTTCAGAAGTTATTCTTTTAAACAGGAAGCCTATTTTGACAATATATTCCCTTTACTATGTAATATGATGGATCAAAGAACACAGAATTCCAGATGAAGGAAAAATAGACTTCTTAGAGGATTTTTTTATTTTCAGCCAAACTCAGAACTGCTGTTAGTCCGGAACTGCAGGCAGAGAAGCCAACCTTTCTTGATGGGTGCATCCTGCACAGACAGGGTGATGAGTTTCTGGTTGGCAGGCAGGATGGGCCGCTCGGACTCGGCCTGCTTGCGCTTCATCTCGCGGTTGAACTGGCGCCGCTCGGCCCACGTGCGGAACTTCTTCACCGTCACCTGCTCGAAGTCAAAGCGCTTCTCCAGGTAGCGCCGGAAATCCTCCAGGTCTGAGGGACACACACAGGTTACTCTCTCTGCTTTACTGGGCAGGCAGGCAGCTCTCTATTTCCACTGTCTGAACATGCTATAATTACACTCCTACAGCAGGGGCCAAAGGTTACGATGCCATTTTACAGTAACAGAACTAATTACACGTTTTCCTCTTACTGGGTCAAATGCAAAACGTTTGTGCAAACTGGAAAACAACATAAAAGACCATGTTCTGTCACCTGAAGATTCTACTGAGCCCTAACTAGCACAATAGCCACCACAGTCTGTAACAAACACTGGCAATTGTTCTACTTCAATATTTCCCTGTACCTGAAACAAGGCACACAGTGAGTACAGCAGTTCTGCTTTCAGCCTCAGCTGCCTGAGCCCAACTATTGCTGCCTGTTCATCAAACCCTGTGTAATGATGCTGCCTGAACTCCAGGAGTGTCTGCAGCCTCTGAGCAAAATTTGAAACATGAATTTCACACACAGAGAACCAAGGACTGCCCCCTGCTTCTCCTTTCTAGGATACTCCTGCAGATACAGTCAGCAAAAATAAAGAGCAGCATCCACAGCTGTAAACAAACAAAAGCAAGCTGCTGGCATTGTTTCCTTCCACAAGGAACTCCATATGCAAGTCATGCTTGTACTTCATCAGTCAGTATTTTTTCAGTAATACAGAAGAGATCCTATTTGAAGAGAGAGAGATGAACTTCACATAGAAAAGTGCTCACTGGTTTTAGTTTTGCTGCTAAATACTGGTGTTTTGGGTGTTTTTTTTTTAAATCTTTTGGCATGTTTTTCTGAGTGAACAGGACACATGTAGTGTCAAGGACAAGCTTCATGTTTGAACATCAAAGGCAAACAGCAGCCTATGATCCATATCAATATTCTGAGGAACATTAATTTACATGGATGGGACTCTCAGGTATGCAGATGTGGGGAGTGACACAAGAGCTTCCTCTCCAAGTTCCTCTAAGTTAGGCAGTGATTTTGGCATGACTTCTTCAGACAACTTTTTGTGAAAAGGCTATTAGAATTGTATAAATAAAATGATGAAGCATTACCCCCCTTCATATGAGTCCAATTATATTGCATGACTTATTCTGCTAGAGTTGTGAAAATAAGGAAATACAGTTTAACTGCACCACTGGTCTTAAAGAGCTGAAAACAGATACAATTCAGCCAACACAGAGGCTGCAAAGAAAAGCCCAATTAAACAAGTCACAGAAACACACCTGACAACAGCCATTCAAATGCACACATTGACTTAAAGCCTACAGGACTAAACTTCCCAAACCTTCACATTTTTGGGGTAAAACCCTTCCACATGGACTCTCAAGGTTTCAGCCAAATTCTTCACTGTATTTCTCTTCTGTTAAAATCAACATTGATTTCTGGTACTGGATCTGTTTCTCCAGATCTCAGATCATGCAGATAACCCACCACCTGATCTCAGATAAGATACCACTCAGTTGCCAAGTCTGGAATCAAGACTCCCAAATGTCATTACCCCAACTCCAGGCAAGGAAAGACCCCACTTGCCATACATACCTACAGATTCATCTTTACACACTTCAACTTTGGCCTTAACTTGTCCCAAGGCTCCTTGTGCTGCATCTCCCCCCGAGGGGTCTTTGTCATCTAAAGGCCCAGAGTCAGCAGCAGTGGAATCTGGCTCTTCTGTCTGGCAGTCCAGTTCTGAGGATTTATCGAGGTGCTTTACAGGTGATACCTCCCCATTTGGGGTTATGTCATTGTTTTGTTCCCTCTCCTCATTTTCCTTCATTTTTTTGTAATGAAAGCAAGGAATGCTACTAAGGGGAGGATCATGTTTCTGCAAATATAAAATAACACAGAAGGTATCAGTATCTCAAGGTCACCAAAAGCAAAACTCAAACCCAAGAGATGCAATCAAGATAGAAGTTACTTTTGCTCAGTCCAGGCTCTGGCTTCTCTTTGATCAGCCATCCCATTCTGCTCAGGAGCTGAACAGGGCCAGTCCTGTATCCTGACAGTGCAACCCTGATCCAAACCTTCCCAGAGTGTTGGCTGGTTCAGAGCCAGACTTTCTGCTCACTTACATGCAAACACTACCTGCTCTCAAAAAAGCCACTTAGCCTTCCTGGGGCAGAAGCCCAGGGCATTAAATGCAGCTCCTGCAGATTCCTTGGGTTCATGACTGTCACATCCTTACTTCTGTAAATGTGGACCATGAGCCACAGCTCAGACTAGTTTATAGCTACAAATAAATGATCCATATATATTGCATGGTGGAATAAAACCCACGATTTTTCAGCCACATGCTGGAAAAACAAAGGCACCAAACAAGATCACGTCATTCTCTTCAACTGCCCAAACAGAAAAACTAAGCACCTAAGAAAAATCCCATCAAATTTTCAGAAATAGAAGCGTTTACTTTTCGGGGACCTTGTTTTAACACTGCAAAAAAAGCCCACTGAAGGAGAAAAACATTCAAGTGCTTGCAGGAACACATCTCATTTTTCAGTCTCAGTAAGTATGTGAGGAATTGACAGCTCTCACCCTTATGCTTCCTGTTCCCAAGAAATAAGGTCTAGACCAGGTAACAACTCTGGATTCTCTGTGCAGATATACAGGAATGCCCGAGTTATGGAATGTCATGATCCATCCATCCGGCAAAGGCTCTGTAGGAGGGCGGCCACGACCTTGAAAGCAAAGAATGGCTTTAAACTTGCACAGGCTGCTTAAAAGAAGAATCCAGGTTTTTATTTACTGCCTTTTCTGCCTCAAAGAATAAAACTGCACTGCAACAAGATTAAAGATGTTTTGTAGAGAGAAGTTGTTTTATTAACAAGGTATACGCTTCTAACCCACACTAAATCCTGAAAAATTACAGATTCCATTATGTTCTCAGCTGAAAGGCAACAGAAGCACTAATTTTTATACAGACTGCTTTGCTCATTTCTTCAGTGGACTTTCTCTTTAGTCTTTTTTATGTATTTAAGCACCACTATATTTACTGGAAAAAGTCACACTTGCTTTAGAAACAACTGAACTTTCCATTAAAAATTTTTTCACTTGACATTTGGGAATAAATTTGCTTTGAGACACCACCAGACCTACAGATCCAAACAGCCAGCAAAGAGTTCCTTTGCAAGCCAAGGTCTCAGTCCTCTGTACACCAGAAATCAGAGACCATTCACCTTTGCTGGAAGCCTCCTGGCAATCTTGGGTTAGTACACAATTTTGGAGGGAAACACTGTTTGGTTTCCTACTTCAAAACATACTGAAGCTGCAAAGTATTCTTCTAGAGTGTGTTCAAATTCTAATGCTAATTCAGAATATTTTGAGGTAAATTCTCCTGGATTGGTTCATATTCTCAGCTCTTCTTTATCAGTAGTTTCTAACATTTACACAATGAAATCAGATGAATGTCCACTGCCTTTTCCAGTCATTCCTTGTAACCTAGGATTGCATGCATAGAGACTTCACATGGAGCAACTTCAACAGCAGGAGTTGTATAACTGAAGCAGGAAAAGGTCCACAATGACCACAGAGTCTTCAGCTGATTCACGGTATTGGAGACAAGAGCTCCAGATCATCCTTGTTCACCTCCCTGCCACTGAGGTAACATTCTTCATTATTTTTCACAAATCCACACACTAAAATGGGTTCTTACTACATAAAACAGATCAAAAGCAAAAATCAACTTCATTGTTTAGAGACATGAGAAATCCCACAGTAAGAGGCCTCCAAACAATGAAATTCTCCAACATATGAACAATTCCATAAGAACCGCTATCCCACACGCTGATACACTTTTGTTCCACAGACACAAGCCATATACAAGAACCGCAGTTATTTAATGAACATGAACTTACTCTTCAGGACAGTTTTAATTTTGGTCATCATTGGCTGCACACTTGTTTCTCCATCAGACTGGTGATCACTTTCCCCACCGTATTTCTCATTATCTAGTCTCCTTGTTTTGGGTGCTCGAAGACCCTCTTCCAGCAGAGCATCCACATCATTATCAAAGTCATCCTGAAAGAGACTTCATCAGACACTATATCCTTCTGGGTCTACCAACCTCCCTTCTCCCTTGCAAAGAGAAAGCACACATTTGTGATATACACTTCCACAGAGAAACTAGACACTTCCAATGATTCCAGTAAAAAGACTGAAAAATAAGAAAACAAGTTTTGTGAGAACTGTATTTTTCATGACAAAATGAACTGCAATTGTGTGAAAAGACTTTTAAATGCTATTTTTAAACGAAGTACAGAAGCTGCCACACAACTCAGTAGTTTAAAGAAGCTTTCAGCTGAAGCTCTGACTCTGAAAATTGTGCCTTTTTGACTCCCATACTGCACACTTCTAGAAGAGATTGTTTCTTTGTGTATTTCTTTCTAGTCACTTGGAAACCTCTTACCCACCAAAAACCTGTGGATTTGCTTACCTCATATGAGAAATTCAAGGTTTCTTCATCCACTTTATCTCTTTGAACGATTGCTTTAGATGTGAACCCTCCTCCTTCTTCATCTATTTCCATCAAATTGTCGGTAAAGTCTTCTAGCTCATCCAGAACTGCATATTCCACTCTCTTTTCCTGATCAATATCATTTTCATCATCCTTCTTGTCATCACTGTCACCCCCTATTCCTACAGCTTTACCATTGCTACCACCGAAAGGACAAACATGCAAATCCCCATTGACATTATTAACACCAAACTCTGCATCTGCCTTATAATCCTGCTCAACTCCAGTGTACAGAACTTTCCTGTCCTTGCTCTTGCAGCTCTCAGTAAAGCTAACACTAATCTTCACGTCCTTCAGCAGCTTCAGATCCGGGGTGAACTTGCGGACTGCGGGTGCGTGGCGGGCCGTCCTCGGGCTCTGCTCCCCGCTGGCGGGGTCTACGATGAGACGGCTTTTGTAGCAGGCGGATCCCTTAGTGAGCAGCTGAGTTCTGCAGAGACTGTGCGTGTCCCCAGCGGGGCTATCTGACTGTCCATCACCACCAGAGCCAACGTCCATTACCTCTGCGTCACTGGACGTTTGCAGGGGAGGTGGTGGAGGCTGTTCGCTGGGCGGCAGAGGTGGGGGACAACTGGGGTTCTCCGCATTCATCTCTCTCGCAGGTTCTTTGGGGAGGGGTGGCACACTTTCACAGGTCTCCATTTTTAAAACTACTGGCTTTTAAAAAGAACAAACCAACGCTTTAGTAAATGTTTATGTCTATCCTCCTAACATGCACGAGTCCATCAGGATGGGGTTATCGTGTTCTAGTCAATATGCAACACTGATGATTCAGTTAAGCTGACTACATTGTTCTTTTCATTAATGTAGACAGCTTTCAGAATCACTGTCTCAATTATTGGAAATCACAATGCATTCAGCTTAAATAGCTGAAGACTAAGACTGCATCTTCATTGGACAAGCAGGTCTCCTTTTCTTCTTTCAACCTACAAGAAGAAGAAGAAAAAAAAAAATTGTCACTGGGAAAAATGGCAAAAGCATCCCAGGCAGAAAGAAAGCACCTCACTCCTGCTACAATTTCAAGCAGAAGAGCGACATTTTTCCAGTGGAAAACGCAGGGTACCCAGAGCCCACTTTGAATGAGGCTGGAATTCCGTTGGGTTTGCTGCTTGAGCTGTTCACCAGCACAGGAATTTGCTAACACAGCTGCCCTGTATTACGATTAGGTGACTATTTCTGCTTGATTAGCAGGCAGGGCATTAAGCATGACAGACTAAAACCTGTGCATTTTGGGGAGGTTCTCCCCTAATTTAAAACAACCTGGCACTCAAGCCATACTTACCCACACAGCAGAAAGGATAATTAGCTCACAGTTTAAGACAGTCTGCAAAACCAAGAGGATTTTAACAACTCTGGTCTGTAAGACATGTGGCTTTTCAAAGTTTAAGTTATTAGGTATTTTTGAAACCTCACAGGAAGTTTTAACAGGAAGTCTCATACTTTACTAAAATCTCACAGAAAATTACTCTCTGGATAGTCAGATATTACACATTTGATCTTGTATTTTGTACTATTAGGGACCTATTTATTTGCTATGTCCAAGGAATTCAGGTCCAGATACATACCGCTGAAGCTCAAAATAATTTTGGAAGGTATTTAGAAGTCAGTGTTTTAGGTAATTTAAACTGGAAAAAATATTCAACTGCTCTAGAAAAAATTTACAGGGGATGGGGAGTGTGTGTTTAGGGCTTGTTTATTTTTTACATTAAGTGGGTTCTTTCTACCATGTCTATGATGCCTTCTTCAATGATACTTTTGTCATCTGTGCAGCACCACAAGCACCTGGGGAAAGGAAGCACAATTTCTTACCTGCTTATTTTGGTTTCTCCCAGTCCCTCCATGCCAGCCCAAACTAGGCTTAAATCTTCCAACCAGCCAGAAATGAAGCAGTGCCTCTGCCCAAGGCATCTGGCTCAGCCTGCCCTGTCCAAAGCATCCCCAGGGAGCAGAGAAAGCCAAGCCAAGCACTGTGGCAGGATGAGCTCCAGGTGCTTGGTGTTGCTGTGGGACAGGGCAGAGTCTGGGCTGGCATGAGGGACTGACACAGAAACCAAATGTCATTGTCTCAGGCATCTCTAGGCCAGCCCAGGAGGAACAAACCAACAGCAATATCCAAACACCAACTGGGGCAAGGCAGGAAGCTGGGAATGAGAAGTTATAATGGGATCAATTAAAACTCAACAACATACACAAGCCACCTACCTGGAAAGAGGAAGAAAGCAAAATATCCAACAGAGCAAACTCTTACATTAGTGATCTGGCAATAAAGCAAGTTCTGCTGGGGCAGCAGAGCAGTTCATATTTTGTGCTCGTTTTTTAAACATACTCAAGATCATCACACATTCAACATGCTGAGCTTGACAAGCATTGTAGAGTCACCAAGGGAAAAGGTTCCAATTTGGTAAGAGCTCTAAAGGATCCCATCTTCTCTGATACAAATGTGTTGCTTTTCAGATTGAAAAATGGCTCATTCACCAGTGAGACAAACAGTTCTATACATTCATCCTACAACATGAAAACACAGTGACCCCAGCAGCAAACAATCCCTTCTTATTTCAGCAAGTTCTCAAACATCCACCATTATACAGAACACCTCAAAAAATATAATTGTCTAATAACCTTCCTCATCTTCAGACTAAAAAAGAAAAAAAAGTGAATGACAAATGACTCAGGTTCCTCAGAGTAAATGATTAGTGACTTAATTGTTAATTATGAACAAAAGAATCAAAAAAGTCACAGCATGAGTTCACTAACTCCTGGAAATTAAATGCCTAAGTCATCTAATTTTTCCACCCTAAGAGTCTTCTAAAGACTCCTGAACAAACAAGTAATTCACACAGAAATGCAAGACTGAAATCAGCATTCTAGAATTTGAAAGAGTAATCCCTTCCCCCATGTTCAACAGCTCCTGGTCCAAACAGAGACACTAATGCTGACAAGGCATGAGCCCTGCTGGTGGATGCCCTTTCCACACCCTGATCCATGTCCTGCTCCTGCACCAAAGGGTGTTTTAACACCACCGATGTTCATCTTCACCTGCCCAGATTTGGGAGTTCACTGACACAACAACTCTGCTTTTTGCAGGAAAGATGCCTTGTTATTCTATTTCAAGCACTGTTAACAATTAAATTGCTGTTCTCTTCCCTTTCTTGTTGGCCTGGACATGATGAACAGCTGAATGATGAATGCCAAATCACTGCCAGGGACTGTCGACTACTTGGTACAGATACTGTGGCCAGGAAAAGCACTAAACCAAGGGGAGTTTAAATGAGCTTTTCCACTTCTAGCCATAAACCTGCCACATCCCCAGGATAAGATAACAGCCTGGTAGCTATACAGTTACAGTGGGCTACAATACCTTCCTACAAGCTACAAAAAGCCAGGGAGGAGCAGAGTAACACAGGTCCAATTCCCACCGACCTTCCTGCCAACTGGCACTACAATATGCCCTTTATATCAGGGGCTGGGAAAAATAACCCACAACAAAACCAGTAAGGATTTTCCCTGAGCTATCAGGTGTTTCAAAGACAGGCAGAAGGGATGAAACCTAAAAGGATGAGCTGGATAAGCTGGTAGGTTACCAACAGCCAAACAGACCTCAGATCACAAGAACACAACTGGCTGAGTATAACGAGTCAGGTTGTAACCTAAGTCAGTCTGCATAGTGCCATCCTTCATTATTTGTCCTCAACTAACATTTTATTCTCCAGGGCTCCACCAAGTTCCATCACCAGTTTCCATAAGGACTCCTTCCAAAGATATGAACACCCCTGAGAACCACACCAGACAGTCCAAAACACTGCAGGCCCTCTGGATGATCTGCGGACAATGAACGCACAGCTCATGGTCTGCAGATCCCCAACACGTGCAAATCTCACACTTCTAACTGATATTGGCAGATCATTTTAAAACACCTCACGTCACAAAGTAAATTCAGCAATACAGATAATGGGGACTCCTCAATGTAACACAGTGAACTGCACAGGTCCCAGCAAAGGCAAGCCTTGGCCTGGTCGTCTTACAGATGTCCTCTGAAGGCAGAAAAGAAAGAAAACAAACTCCTTCTTTGTTTAATAAGCTCCACAACCAGACAGGAGAGGGCTGGGAGAGAAGTACACAGAGAAAAGGGTATCTTTTTTCAAGGCAGGAAAAAACCAGGATCTTAAAATTTGTAACCAGCACCATCCAAACTCCAAGAGCCCCTTCCCTGGACAGCAGGTCAGCATCTAGAAGGGAGCTCCATAAAGAACATTTTTGTCACAGACACCTGTAGCCACAATAAGGAATAGCATTCCACAGATTCTCTCCTCAAAGCCACTTTTTAAAAAGAAACTGGATTTGGTGTCAGAAACTGCTTCCTTCACACTCCTTCCCTAAAGGAAGAGTGGCTCAGAGCAAACTCTAATTTGCTAACCACATACAAAGCCATCCTCTGGCTCCAAATGGAGCTGAGTTTATAAGGCCCTGATCACACTGATTAACCCCTGCCAAAGTAATTTCTTGCTCACAGTCACCCACCTTCTTTTTATTATACCTATTGTATCTTCTTGACACATACAGTTCCAGAAGTAAGTTAATCCTATTTATCATCTCTACTAAAAAACCCAAAGAGACTGAATTTACCTTCTTTAAAGCAGAACAGGAAATGCCAAAAGAAGAGATACTCAGTATGTTAATTACCACACACTTGTTCTCTTGTTTCTCTCCATTATCAGCTTTAGAGTAAAGAGATTCTGAAGGAAACAACCACTTTGTGTAAGTCAGTCATCAAGGAAGTTCAAGAAAATGCAGCCAGGGCCCAACAGTAGCATTATAAGTGGCAAATACAGACAAGGCTCAAGAACTTCTATAGTTCCTAACACTTCATCCCATTTCAGAACGAAAAGAACACATGATTTTCGGAGAGGCACCCTCAGAAATGAGAACACAACAGCTGCTTTTATAGCTTGACCAGGTTTTCTAGCAAGGTTTAGACAGTTTTGTTAATTGTGTAAAACAGGAAACTAATTTTAAAAAAAAGGTGAATATCGGAGTCTAGGAAGGAGGAAAAATATTCTTCCTTCCACATCACACATAAGCTTCTTACTTGTAAAGAAAAGCAACAGACACAAGGAACTGAATTCCTTTCTCTTTCTCTAAAAATGCAAAAATAACCCTGATAACCAAAAGAACTAGCAACCAACAGAATTAAAAACAGGGACCCTTAAGTTTAATTACTTAAACAGAAGAGACAACTTCTCAACTCGTAAAAGAAAAATTAAAGATCTAATTCCAAGACCTGTAACTCAGAGCCTAAAGGACTCAAGAAATGGAATGGGTTCACGCCTGGATGTTGGGTGGGCAAACAAACTTGGCAGACAAATCCGAAGGGAAAAGAAGTACAAAAGAACGAACAGTTTCTAGCCAAAAAAAAAAAAAAAAAAAAGGGGGCGGAAGAAAATGGGGAGAATTAACCTTCCATAGACTGAATGAGATAATTCACTGTTAATAGGAGAAGCACTCGAATATCCTGAGAGTTACAGACACAGCTTCTCTTCAGCGCACCACAACTAACGAGCCGTGCCTTTTCTTCCCCGCTTCCCCCGAGCAGACACAGCCGGTCCAGAGGCTGTGCCCGGGGACACCGCCCGTCCCTCCGCTCAGCCCCATCCCCGGGCAGGCCGGCACGGACCAGGCGCTCCCCTCCTTCCCCTCCTCTGCACCATCCGCAGCGCAGCCCCCGGCCGGGCAGCGGGAAACAAACACACACACACAAACAAACAAAACCACCCGCCCTAAGGAAACCCCCAGACACCCCCAACACATCGCAGCTCCGAGGGCACGACACCCCGGCCGGGGGGGGAAGCGTGGCACGGCAACACCCGCCGGGCAGGGCAGAGCAGAGCAGGGTAGGGTAGGGTAGGGTAGGGTAGGGCCTTGCCGCAGCGCTGGGGATGGGTGGGGGCTCGGGGGAGGCCCACGTGGGCTCCGCGCCCGGAGCGGGCCGGGCGGGCGGCGGGAGCGCGGCGGGCCCGCGGGCGCCGCGGCCTGTGGAGCGGAGGGGCCGGTGCCCGCGCGGGCTCGCCCCGCCCGTCGCCCCGCGGGGCCCGCACCCACCTGAGCCATCCCCGCTCCTGCGGTGCCGCCGCTCCTGTGCCGGGGCCGCGAGCGAGGCCGAGCGCGGCCGCCTCAGCACCGCCGTGCCCCGCTCGGCGCCGCCGCCATCTTTAAACGCCTGCTCCGGGCCCCTGCGCTCCCCGCGGGCGGGGCCCCGCGCGCGCCCAGCCAATGGCGGCCGCCGCCTCCGCGAGGCCCGCTGTGAATCCCCGGCAGCCATTGGCCCGCCCACATGCCCGTCAAAGCGCTCCGCCAATGGGGGCGCGGGAGGCGGCCGCCCCAGGCCGGGCCGTGGCGGGGCGGGCGGGCCCTTTGTGTGTGCCGGGGCCGCTCGTTCCCCTCAGAGAGGAGAGCCCTTCCCTCCCAGCATCGCTCCCGAGCCCGGGAGCAGCACGGCTGCAGCACTGCCGCACGCAGGGATCACCCACAACGGCTAGATCAAAGCAGGGCCGTCTGCCTCTCCACTGGGCACCAAGTTCTCAGAACGAGCCCCCGATCTGTTTGCAGGGTTTCGACAGAACTCCTAAATGATTACAGAAAATCTTACAGAATTTACGTAAAATCACTTCTAAAGTGCTAATGAACAGCTGCTGTCCTAATTTGCTCTGTTATTTTATAATTTGCTTCCCCCCTAGAAGAGCTATAGAGAGCTTTTATTCTAATTAGAGGGTTGCCTCTTTTTATCTTCACTGTTAATACTGATTTGAAATCAACATGAGATAGCAAACATTGCCATAACACAGACTGGTTTCATCACCAACAGTATAATAGCATTTAACTATGATAAATGCTTTTGTTTGCTTCCATATGTAATTTCAGGACATGAGAATATTTTTCTAATACTTCACTCATCTCATGTCTTTGAGGTCCCCAAATCCCGCTACGAAAGATAACAGTAATATTTTAATAAAAATGTTAAATTGTACTTTGCAGACCCCCACTAGGCCTTTCATCTTTTTGTCTGACTGTACCAACACATCTAATGGGAGGGTGATAATTCAGATGCAATGTCACGGTACTGTATCAACACATAATGAACAATTACCGAAATTGCTGCCCTGAAAACCTGAAAGCAGTTTCAGCTAAAAGCATTTTCTAATTTTAATTCCTCATAACAGGCTTCTGCACTCAAACCATCATTTTAGTGATTTTTAAATTACGTCTGCTTTTATTAACGTTAAAACAAACCACTTCAGAACAGGCAGTAATGAACGCCCACGGTCTGCAAAACAGCCACTTACATCACGCTTCAGCTGTCAAAGCTGGGGAGAAACCCTCGTGACGAAGTACAGAGTTTAAGTCGACACTAGCACTTGCTGTGTCAGGCCACCTCCCATTACCAACAGGTGACAGAAGATTGTCCCTCTCACAGGGTCTGTGGAAATGCAAGCACTGTGACTCGTGGGCATCCCCGTGGTGTGACTGCACAACTGAACGGCTGCACTAAGAGCACATTCTGCAGAAAACAGGGGAAATTCTTGTAGCACACAAACAGCCACGTTTCAGTTAGAACCAGAACGGGCACACACACAGATCTTTGCATAGGGCTGGGAGAATTAAAATGCCTGCAGTGCTCTGAAAGTGAAAATATAACCAGTGAGTTTTTCCACTGTGCATCTGTTCTCGGAGAACCATAATATTATGAGTTAAAGCAACATCATTAATCAGCAACAACTGATTCTTTGAGACACACACACTACAGGGAAATACACTTCTCACTTTCTATGAACAAAACAATAACAATCCATTAGCAAAACAATGTTTTCATCCAAACTAAGCTCAAATCATGGGTAATTTTTACCCACAAGGCCTATGTGACCTCTGGAGAGTTAAATCTGATATGCTGTGTCTAACAAGGGGCAAATTCACCTGAAAATTTGCATCACCTGGACTTCTGATGAAAGACTTGTCAAACATGAACATGAATCTTCCACATTTGAATTAGAAGTGTCTTCCACTTTTGAACCAGAAGTGCACATGTCCACCTGCACGGTGTGATCAGGATTTACCACAATGTCACGAAGTAAAATTATCATCAGCACAGAGAAGTTCCTAATGGCAAAGAGATTTTCACACACAAGATATCGAAAGGCTGGACAGAAACTACTGCTGCCAACACAAAATACAGAAATCAAGCCTATAAAGCAAAAACTATGAGCTTCCCAATAAAGTTCCCAGGCTGCATTCATCAGAATGAAAATTAGGTGGAGCCAGTGGCTTTTTCATATTCTTACTTCCAATGTCAGTAACTGCAGCACATACTGTGCCATTCCAACAGTGAAAGACAAGTCTTGCTCAGCCTGCATTACTTTCATTTCAGTAAAATAAGTTGCACTGCAGCTTTTTCTGGGATTTTGGCAGTGGCAAACTGGTATTTGCATGCACTGCATATCCATGGCAAACACCTCCTCCATCACCACACCGAGGGCAGCAGCTGGCTCTGTCTGGTCTGGAGGCCTCCAGAAGAACAGGCTCATAAACAGAACATCCTGTGTGTTCTCTGCTAAATTAAGAGCAGCTTCTCCTCCCCTTCCTTTCTCCAGCTTCTGATCTGGGTTTAACTTTCTCCATTTATCTTTCTAGTACAAACACACAAAAATTTAATGTGAATCAGCAGAGAAATTGCTTTTTTACCATTCACGTTGTGTATCACTTAAATGGATTGTAATTTTGGGCTCCCCTATTTAGTATAAAAGTTAACATCAATTATTACCTCTCTCCCTCATCTGTGATCGTAAGTTCAGTCCTTACGTCTTGTGTTTGAGAAGATATGGTAAATTTGAGCATGTTAATATGATACTGGTTTACTCATTCAGTTTCTAAGTTCTTGACATAGGATGCTACAGATCAATTATTTCTCTATATATTTCATATTTAACATTTCCTCACTCCGTTCACCTCAGCCCACATTTCCCAGCGTGAGTCACACCCATGCATCTTGTAATTCTCACAGCTTCTGCCTTTCCAGCTGATTACAGTACAGATTCTATTTTCACCAAGTCCAGACTATTTCCTGGATCCTCAGAAGTTATCAACAAGACTTCTCTGCAGAAAATGAATCAGATGAAGAACATCAGCAATGCTCAATTACATGAATCTGAATGATATAAAACTAATTCCTAGTAGCTAATATTCCATATAAGTAGGGGTGCTTGCTAAGCCATGAATGTGCATTAAGTTCTACAGGCTAAATTTGAAATGTAAGATGCTTTAATTATTGCCTTATTTCTGCTTGGTATTCCATAAATTCATTTTGAAATTACTTATTTCCTTATGATGCTATGTGTTGCAGTGTTGCAAGTCCTATCTGTATTTCTGTTTTTGTTCAGGTGTATTTTATCAAGCTGCTCCCAGGGAGATGAGACAATTCCACCTCCACTGCAGTGTCCAGGGTGGCAGAACATTAAGGTCCTGTCACCTCAGTGTAACAAGAGAGTCCCAGGACCCAGACTTTTCCCCCAGTGCACCTGGATTCCTGTCCTTCCATAGCATTTTGTGAGGCTCCTCTTTTCCCTAAGGACTCATTACTTTTGATCTTTCCTTCATTTCAAATATTTTCCAATTTCTTACCTGGATAAGACAACCACGAAACAGTTTAGAACTAAAAACCAACACACAACACAACATAGAACCCCCAGAAAAACACAGCACTCTTAAAAAGGAATTAAGCACCAGAAATGCACTAAACTTACAGCCCTTTCATTGCCAGCACCTCGTGAAAGATTTCACTGCATCTTCCCACACCTTACAGACCAATGAACACAAACACATGTGCAAATTGTCTACTGATGTCAACAAAGACTGGTCACCAGATTGACTTTATTCTGATTCTAGTTTTGAACATACATATAAACAACAATTATGACACAACTTGAAGCAAAAAACCCACAATTTTTTACAGGTATTTCAAAATGTCTTCTACTGCCATTCCAATAGAAACGAAAATCTCTTGCAAATGTATGACTTTCGAGAGATGATATGCATAACCAAACTTACTACAATGCAATGAAATGTTTCCTATATACATTTTTTCCTTTATAACCCTTAAAACTGATTTTTAAAATTCCCTTTTATTATTAAAAATACTTTTACAAAAATAAAACACTTTCTTTGATAACTTTAGCTACAGTTGGTTTTTCTAGTGGATGCACTGCAACTGTAATTTGCACAGAGTAGATCATGCACTTCACAAACACCTGATCACCTCTATGGACAAGCATTGCTTGCTGATACCTGCACTGCAGTCCTGATCCTGTTCCCACTGAAGCCAATAACAAAACTCTCCCATGCTCACTTTATCAACTATTCTGACCTGATAAAAAAATAACATCAGAGGTTTGTGCTCTTTATGGTTTGTCAGCAAAAGCAAATCCCAGATTTAGAATTTTGGTTCAAGCAAAGCAAAATATGTGATTATAATCTGCTTTTACATCTAAGCTCTGACTTGTCTTTTTTTGCCTGTAAGTAAAAGGTGGGAATAAATTTTCATTATTACAGGACTGCTCTAAAACCCAAGGTTTATAAACGCTTTTAGCATGAAAATTACATGCAAGCATTTTGCTTGCCTTGAAGATAACGTCTTCAAAGAGAGTTTCTCGTTCAAATATCCACTGGTGATTCTTTCCTTAAGACATAAAAAAGTTTGCTACGGAAACTCTCAGAAAGAGCAAGCCATTGAGGCAGAGCTTCGTTTGAAAATGTGCATTTGTCAAACTCAAATTTAAGACAGCTATAGCTACTTCTTTGCATCTAAAAATAGCATTTTAGTCACACAAATCTGTGCTTTAGTCAGTCACCAAAACTCACAAAGGGCTAATCCTTCCCTGCAGCTCAGAGGGATGGTCTGGAGGCTCCGAGCTGGACACCAGGTACAACCCAACCCAACCCAGCCTACTGATCCCTGCAGTGCTCAAAAAGCCACTGCTGCAGAGTGAGCAGCAGCCTGGGCCCAGTCCCACAAGCAGTCCTGGTACCTAGAACAACTTAAACATGCCAGTATAAAGGAAAGAGCTGACCAAGTGCTGCTTTAGCAGCAGTTAAAAAGCTGGGATTCACAGGACTTCCCCTCACCACCAAGTCCCGTTTCCTGCTGGCTCCTCACACCCAGGGGGGATGGAACACACGAGGCTGGGCACAGCAGCACAGCTGCACACCTCTGGAAGAGGATCAGCAATACTGCTGCTTCGAAATAATTAGTTAAAATCAGAGCCTTGTGGAAAGAACACAGCCAGCATATCTAGAGGGAAAAAAACAGGAGTGATCCACCACGAGCTTAATATTCAGTGTTCAAAATAAGTCAAAACAGAACACCAATAGCAGCAAAATAACTTGGAGTTTTCAAATATCCTGATATTAGTTAGAATCTTCTATTACCTACCCTGGCACTGAATAATTGAAAAAAGCATGCATTTAAATAGCTTTTTAATTCACAGGTGTTAGAACACAGGAAGTACACCTTCATACCCAACTTTTTCAGCAATATAAGAGTGCAATAATGTCACCTTACAACAAATAGCTATTTTTACTAAAAATCTATGATCAGTCACTCCAGGCTTTAACATATTATACCAATAATGAAGCCAAAATTGCATATGTACAAAACAGCCGATATATGTAAACCTTATATTCAGCTTCTGTTTGCAAACAGGTACCTATTCCTTACCTGCCTGCTGGGCAAGAAAATATCAAAATCAGTATTGCTGGTTAGACTGTCAGGAAACAAGATGTCACAACACAAATAACTTTATTCTGGTCAAAGGTAGGCAAGTCTGCTGCCATGACTCTTTCAGAAAAAGTGAACAGAGACTGAGCTGAATTTCCCACCTACTCTTAGACCAAGGTTTAGAAAAAGGATATATTGCTGTACTATCTCTAGGAAAACAAATGTAAAGAATCCCCCTGCTCTGCCCTCCCCTCCCCAGGCAGAACGGTGCCCCATGGCACTGCTGAGAGGCTGGCACGGGACTGAAGCACTCAGTGCTACCAGGATTACACACATTCATTTAATGCACACTGGCACCAGCTGTGCCATCCTAACAGCACGTCTTGAAACAAAAGCAAAGTTTGGTAAAACCTTCACATATTAACAATAAAAGCAGCAAATGTTTCCCCCCATCAGAACTGAAAACAAGTTTTAGTCTGTTTAAAGCATCTTTAAAATACTCCACACCTTCAAAAAAGCACTGACTTTGTCCTGAAGGTAGGGTGACATTAAAAAAAATATTTCTGACTGTTAAGTTGCTACTTAACATAAAGCCAGGTTTTTCATCTGGTTTTATCCAAAGAATCTGTGAGCCTGATCTGGGCGTGCCACCAGTTTATTTAAACTTTTGCTTTCCTCGCTATTTTTAGCTTGTGGAGGCTGGCACAAAACATTTACTGGAGCTTAATGGCTTGTTCTCTCCCAGCTGTTATTACAAACCATCCATGTGGAAAGCTGTTAACTGTGCAGTTTGAACTCATAGGTGCTTGTTTCCCACTGGTTGACATCGGCGTTGATCATGTTGCGCTCGGTGAACGTCACCTGGCCCTGGGAATCGATGAGCACCACCGTGTTCGTCCTGCAACCACACAGGGAGGGGTTAGCCTGCTGTCCAGCACATCAGCTGGCAGCCCTCACGCCCAAATGTTTTAACTCTTTTTTTTTTTATCTCCCCTGACCACATCATCACCACATTAGCAGGGCAGGAATCGCCCTGGCAAGTTCAGATGGGCATTTTCAGTCTGTTCTTCTGTCACCCCACTGCTCTGATTCCCTGCTGCACTTGCAGCAGCTGACACACAAAGATGCTCGTTGAAGAGTAGGATGAAAGGTCAAACTTAGTGCAAAGTGCTCCACTCAGAAAGAAGTAGCATAAAACTAAGTTTTTCTTCACAGCCTACAAGGGTTATTTATCCTATCAACAGTACTCTCTCCATTCCTCTCTTTCAAATCAATTGTCCACTGAGATTTAAACAGTTAATTATTATCACAGGACACTGATATATGAACACAGAAAAGGTTTCTCTCTCTAGGAACCTTCCAAAGAGGAAATCTGTTTTCATGAGCAGCAGATTCTGGTCATGCATCAGTGCCCCTTTGCCCTGTGCAAGCTGTCATTTCTCCATGGACACTGTCACAGAGGGATGACTGACAGCAGGAATCCTCCACCATCCTGATGTGGTGGCTTCCCCCAGTCACTTCACAGCTCTTCACTCAGAAGAATATTGTGAGGCCCAGATAACAATCCGTATTCACTAAACCCTGTTGCTAAGGGAAAGATGAGTGTGAGAATACAATTACAGCAGTAGGGAGGACCTGAAATATAGAGCTAATTCACCAGTGAAAGGCCAGTATGTCTGCCAAGTTATCCCTGTTTCTTTTGAAATAGCTGGACTCTAATCTGTGAAGGAAGAGGATGAAGATGCTTCTTTATCAGGTTAAGAGCCATAGGGTTTTAATGCATGAAAGTGGCAGATCCATTTGACAGTGCCATGTCTAAAGAACCCCTGATTTGGCTCTGCAGATGGCACCACTCCTGCTCGTGGAGGAGAAACGTTCTGCAGTATCTTTGATAAGATCAAAGTGCTCAGATCTGCTACTACCCCAGGAATTGTTTACCTTGTTCCATAACCTGGGCAGCGAACACACACAGCTGCATACTTGTTCAGTATGGGACGGATGTACTCCTTCCCCTGGTCTTCGATGGCAGGGTCTGGTAACTGACTGGGAAAAAGGAACAAAGTGGTTAAAAAATTTAAAAATTCTCCAGTGTTAACACATTCATCCCTCTTAAACTGGAAGGAGTTGCAGGACATCCCTGGTATCACAGTCAGAGGCAGGGCTGGAGCAGAAGAGAGCGGGTAAGGGACAAAACCAGCTGAGGCTGCCCCATCCCTGGGAGCATCCAAGACCAGGCTGGACAGGGATTGGAGCAACCTGGGCTAGTGGGAGGTGTCCCTGCCCATGGCAGGGGGTTGGAATAAGATGATCCTGAAGGTCCCTTCCAACCCAAGCTGTTCTATGATTCCATGTAAGTGCGTGCTTTCTCTGTGTGCAGGAACAAACTGAACCTTACCCGAGCCTCCAAAAAGCTCAGAGCAAGCAACTCAGTCCTGCACTCACTGCCCTTACTAAGGGAAATGTAAGCTTTAAAAGGGCACAGAAAAACCAGTGTGCAGTTGAGTACTAAGACTGCAGTAGTACTGTGTCTACTGCTTAAAAATCAATACTGTTGAAAGTCAGTCCCTGTGGACAGAAAGAACACTACTTTTGCCCTTCATTACCCAGCTTTAGTCAATTAATACATGGCTAAAGCTTTTTCTCTGTCCAAACAGTTTCTATATGCAATTTTTAAAGGGGTCATGTTGTATTTTCAGTGAACTCCAGCTATCGTGTCCTTACGGCTCTTGATTGTTCATCACTGTAAGGAGCTCCTTCACCAAGTCTTCTTTGGTGAGGTCTTGACTTCTCTTCACCACTTCTGTGAAAAGCTGCTTCCCATACTGGAGCTTCTTCCATGGTGTATCCAACAAAGAATTACTCAATCCATATATTCCTACATACACACAAAAACAATGCAATGGAAAGTGTATTCTGGTGATTTGAGTTGTCATTACAGATTTCAGAATTTTAATAAAATACAACTGGTTCCCCTAACCTTTACCTGCAGGTGTGCCATAAACACACACGCTGGGTAAGGGAGTTGGGGTCAAATCCTTTGAAAATTCCATTCCTTAGGACAGACTTCTGTCCTTCAGGCATAGTCCACTAACTGCAGTACAGGTGGGTACATTACCATGGACAGAACCTTTAATGAACTATTGATTCTGTATAGAAATTTATTAGTAAATACTTAAAGGAATTCAAAGACATTAAATAATATTTTTTTTAAAGAATGGGAAGAAAAAGTCAGTGAAGACAATGTTTAAATAGCTGAACTCCCAGAACAACACAGAGCTACAGAAGAACAGGTAATATTCAGACCTCTCTGAAGAAAACCTACCAGCATTTAGGAAAATGGGTTCTGGTTCTCCTTTGTTTCCATAGTAGCAAATTACGTCTCCTTTGGTGGTACTGCAAAATATAAATAAGAATTTCTCCTTGAAAAGCCATCAGCTCCTGCATTTGATTACGCTCCAATTTCACACAATCTTCAAACACAGTAAGAGGTTTCTCCCACTGTTACTCCTATGGTTCCAGGCATTAATTGATGAGTTTTAGCACTCTCCTCCTCTCAAAACACTGCATTAGCTTCACCACTATCACAAAGTACCATCATCATTTTTAAACATAACTGCAGTGGAATCCAGTAAAACCCCAGAACTTCTGCATGGAAAGCAGCCAGGAATAATGACAAAAATCAGTGGGGTTTTGGATAACTGATTCAGTTACTTGGGAGAAGGGGACACATTAAAGCAAAGGAACTGCCCCATCACAGCAGGGAACCTGTCCCCCATCTCCTGTTCTGAATGCCCCCTGCATTCCAAGGCACTGACTCCCTGGGCCATTTCAGCTGGCACAAGCAGCTGTGGGCCAGCTCAGAGCAAAGCTGGAGGGCACAGCTGGTCCTTCCAGTGACAGATGTGCACTTGCAGGCTATGTGCAGCTAATTGGTTCCTGTTTGCAAGCTCTCTCTAATTGGAGGCCCTGGCTGCTGCTCTCTCTTGTGCTCAGTGTTCAAAGGCAGGTTCCAGCACTGCAGATAACTCTGCTTTGACAGAGATGGTATCAGCATATCCAAACAGCAGGGACTTAACAAGTCATACTCATATTGACAACACAAACAGCAAACCAACTGATAAGGAAAATAAAGTCATCAATAAGCCTTGTGTGCCCTCTGGAAACAGACTGCCATCAGATGGCTCACTCCCAACATCCCTCAATCCCATCAGCTGACATGGAATTCCTGAGATTGCTACCAGTTGGTGGGTTTGGTGGTTTTTTTTTTTTAATTTGCCAGAATACAGCAATGAGATCTTTGAATTCTCTGTTTCCCCCTTGTGATGTACTTGGTCACAATGGGAGAGAGTATCATTCCAGTTATCAACAAACACATTCTGACCATTGTTCAGCTTTCAATCTGTCTCCCATCCTCCAGCTCCTCAGACAGCACATTGGCTTTTCGAATTGGAAAAAAAACCCCAAACAAGCAAAACTTGCAATTAAAATTGAATTTGGATTAAGCAACATAAAACATAATACAGTAGAGAAAGCATTTCCAGCTCCTCATTTTTTCCTAAGATAAAAAGAAGTATCTCTGCATTCTGCATACTCTGATCTGCATCAGGGCAATCTCATTAATGATGTACTGGAACTTAAATTGCTCTGCATAACTTGGCATCCACCACTCAAACCTTAATAACGAGCAAAACAGCCCTGATTTAGCTGTTTATATTCTGCTTGAAAAGCCATTCTGAAAGACATTCTACAGCATCCTTTGCAAGACAGCCAAATGAAGGAGGAAATATTAACTTATTAATTATAAAACTCTGAAGAGCCAAGAAGAAGAATGCCAAAAAAAAAAAAAAAAAAAAAAAAAAAAAGAAAAAAGCAAAAATAGAACTGTCTTTCTCTGTGCACTACTCTTCCTCCTCCCAAACCCATGGACTTTTCTGATGCCTCACAGAAAGATGCCCAAGTTTTTCAGCACAGGTAGAAGACAGCAATTATAGGTGGTATTTGTGTATTGTTGCTTTTATTGTTAAATATCATATATGAAGCCCTCAGTTGTTCAATTTAAAATCTGTCTACTGTTAAAAGAAACGCATCACTTTCTGAACTTTCCTCTAGTGGCTTAAAAGACATTTATTTTCCTTATCTTTGTTTTTCTTCTCAACCTTAATGTTGATCTCAGGACTTTCTGACCACCTGAACTCTCCACAGACGAGTGCCCACATCAGAACCGTGACCACTCGTGCTCCAGTCCCAGCAGGGCTGGATATGGATCCTCCTTCCCTGCTCTGCCTCTGATTCTGAAGCACTGCAGGTTTTGGTCTCTGCTAGAGTTTGCATGGTATTACCTGGGAGATTCTAATGCATCAACAACAGCAAGAAAGTTTGTTTTGAAATTGTTTCTTTACCCCAGCTGGAGTATTTGCAATGGGAATAACTAGACAGGACATAACAAAAGCAGCTGAAACAAAACAGAAGGAAAACACAACACATGACCAGAATTTGCTTTCCTCAGTTTCCTGAGATACAAATTTCTGTCCCACTACCACAAACTTGTGTATATGACCCACTTAAATAACCTATTGAAAGAATTGTATTTTCTTAATCAGAGACAAGGGGTTTTAAAACTATTACTCTAGAACAGTAAAACAGAGAAATAGAGCCTTTCAAGGAACAGGAGAAAGTGCTGCTGAAAAGTACAGGTGGAAGAAAAAAACCAGTTCTATTAGCAGCAACCTGAAACTATTATATTGGTGCATTAACTACTCTCTTTTCAAATTCTTGAACCTGCACCTGATGTGAAAGGTATGAAGAGAAAAAGTTCAGGGCAGTTGTTATCACCTGAGGTCTCAGAACACAGTGTTAGATGGAAAGGCAGACAAATGGCCCACACAAGCCTTGAACACAGCTGTCCACGTCCTGCCACAGATGTGACTGCCTGCTGTGTAAACAGGCACTGCTGGCTTCCTTTAGCAATGGCTCTTTATGGGAAAGAATATTATCATCCAGCATCTGTGCTGAGGCTCTCGTGACTGACAGGTTCAGTAACAAGATCCCCTGGAGTTTAACAAAAAGAAGGGGAATACATTCAAACTGCAGGGTCACTAATTCAGGACAGCTGTATCTTATTGTTTCCACATTCCCCCAGATGTGTGTTTGCACTTACCTCCACTGCAGCACTGCTGCTGTCTTCTGTCAAAGGAAGACTGAAGCCTCCCAAGAGGCTTCTGAAATGGGCATACTTTCAAAATTTAGTTCACTGTGCCAGTCAGCTTCTCTTCTTTTTGTCATTTGGCTCTGCCTATTCCCTTCCTACTGTTTACAGATACTCGGTACTGAACGTCAAGGCAGAAGCCAAGATGAAAAAAAATCACTATAAACTTGATCACAGCAATAGCCTCAAAACCCTGGCCCGTGCTCAGATTCTCTTCCCTTCCAGCTTTACAAGTATAGATACCAATTTCACTGGAGAAGTAATAAAGGCATAATTAAAGTGATCACAATAGGGCCCAGTAGGCTTATTTTTAAATCCCAGCCACAGCTGACAGCAGAAAGAAACTAAAACTGCACAAAAATTATGCTCTTAGATACATCATTCTGTCAAAAAATGTAAGCAATAATAAATGTTCCAGGAAATATTCCAGGCAGCATAAATCTCAGTAGAAACAGAAGCTTCACAGCAGCATGAAAGCCACGCAGAGTTTGCCACAATCACTTCCTAATGCTGATGAAACATAAGCAGTGTCCTTCTGCTGCCCTGCCCTGCTTCAGCTTCAAGGTGGCCTCAGGTCACGTTGGACACCACCACGGATGAGAGGAGAGGAGAGGAGAGCAGCAGTGAGGCAGAGAAGCTGCACAGGGGGTGGTTCTCCCCAAGGGATCACTCCCCTGGGCTCTGCTCTGCTCACAGGGCAGTATCTCAACAAGGACACTGGACTGTTTTATGAATAATGTGTGCTCATATTTCTGTGCAAGGACAGAAGAGGTAACTGGCAGCCTGAAATGCTGAACAGTAGTTTCAGCTAAGTAATACAGTTCACAGATTTTCTTTTCTTCAATGTTCATGAGCTAATCAGAAAATCTTTTCTGTTCTGAAACTAAAAACACACAAGCAAACGCCAAACCACCAACTACAATGCCCAAAGATATACCACCTACCATCCAATAAAATGGTGAAAAGAATTCTGCCAGATATTCACAGCATACAAGGTCTGCTTTAAAGTATTACTCTGATTTTGCTGTCAATGTCTAAACATTTCTTTGGTGTTGTCCTTAGATTTTGGGCCAGGCAGAAAGTGGCACCAGAGGAAAGAGATAAAATAAAAAAGTTGTTCAGAAGCTTTTTTCCTTTTTTTGACATTGGACTGTCCATCTATCCTCTGGAAATGACTGAAGATCTATGCAGAAATATTTCTGGACACCTCATTTTCATGAGGGAGCCACAAGAAGCCAGACAGGTGTACTCTGCAAAAGGTGATATTGCATTAGGACTGACAGTGCAAGAGAAGAGATGTCAGTGAGCTCACAGAGCAGTCCTGACAACCTGACAACCTCCTTCCACAGCAGCACTCTGACCCTGTCTCACTTTTCACTGGAAAGGCTCCTAGATCTGATCCCTGGAGAGCAATCAAATCCTGCCCACACAGCCCAGCCTTGGTGCCCACACTGAAGCACAGCCACGGCTGATGGTGCAGTCACTGCATTTCCCCTGGAGGGACTGACGACTGGCTGACAGGGACAGCAGAGGAGCTTACCTGGAAGGCATCTCTGCAGCCCCCTCCAGCTGACTTGTTCTGGAAGGGACAATTTGTCTATCCCTCCTGGAGAAAGTGATTCACTCCTGCTACACAGGGATCTTACAGCACACAAACTGTATGGGCTCTAAGTGACAACCTGTCAGAGACCAAACTTGCTGGGAGAGCGACAAGAAGCTGCCAATTCCATCTGTCCTTCAGGGCACTCTGTATTACACACTTGGCAGTAAGAACACAAGTGAGATGCTGCCACAACAGCCCTGGCAGAGGTTTGAGATACCCATGGAAGTCTAAGTGCCTGTAGCAATGAGATTGTTGGACATAAATGCAGGTTTCCCAGGACAGAAATGATGTCCTGATCATCACCAAAAGCAGCTCACTGACTTCAGACACTGTCACAGATGGAGAAAGAAGGGAAACTGCTCTGGATCTTAAGCAGACATTTACTTAGAGACCAGCCCAGTCTCTGAAACCTTGTTCAGATTATCCAAGGCTAAAGACCTGTCAAAACTGAGAAATTAATCAACACACACAGCTTTCAGAGTGATACTCAGCAAGGAATTATGATCTGTATCACCATGGAAAGACTATTCAATTGAAGATACAATTCCCTATCAGTCCAGCATGGAGCAATAACCAAACAAAACCAACACAGGGATGACTGCCCTAAATAACATCAATCAGATCCACTGTAATATCTTCTTGCAGGAAAGTGGGAGAGTAAGGAAGAACTGACCAGTAAGTCCGAACCACCAGCTGAAGGGGGTCCAATGCAGACAGTGAAAAATGTAAATGCAAGGCTGGTTAGTGAGAGGGTGCTGGAAATCATTTCCACTCAGAACAGCAAGCACTGTGACCTGCTGCTTCAGGTGCCTGTGGCTTCCCAGAAGCAGGCAGAGAAGCTGAGTGGGAGAAGGCCCAGCACCATGGGGTTGTCTAATAAGATTAATGCTGCTGCAGAGAGTGTGCCAAAGCAGGGGTGTGCTCTGGGCAATTTGTATGTGCCTGTGCTCATGGAGAGGACCCACCTGGGAACGGACTCACGGCCTGGACGTGACCCAGCCCTGGATTTCCCTTCCTCTCCATCAGGCACAATGCAAAAACCACTCAGCATACGCACTGGTGAACTGACACACAGGCACATGCAGTGGGGAGGATTGTCCCAACCACACTGGTTATAGTCAAGTATCCAAGATCCTTTCTTCAGCTACAGAAACTTTGAGCTAACGTAGCTGTCTTGTGCTGATTTTCAATGTTTCAGGAAAGATTAATGACACAGCTCCTCTGACAGGAAAGGTATCTTGAAAGCTTTCAGATGCTTTGATCCCACCACAGCACGTCACCTCTAGGAGAAAAAAGGCACCTGAGAAATTATGGAGCCGAGGTTTTGTTTTCTCCAAACCCAAGCCACAGAGCCCTGAGGGTAAAGCCTGGCTGTGGCCTCTCAGGGAGTCACACGGAGCTCTGTGGGAAGCAACGATCAGAACACAAGACAGTCCTCCAGTGCTGGACAGACAAAAAAGTACCACAGGAAATGATGACTACAGTAACATTAGGACCTTCCATGCCAATTAGCAAAACCCACGAGCTCTAACTTCAGTTTGTGTCAGGCTTCTGCGCTGTTACACATCTGTGCTGTGAGGGGTATGTACAACACTGCTCCCTCTGGCACCCGAACTGTGCTGTTTTAGACTTACTTCAAGTCAGCTGCTAACAAATTAAATCCATTGTAAAGATGTCCCTCTACTGAAACTTTCTTCAAGTAAGAGTAGCTGTCCAGATCTGCAGTCAAGAAGTTTGTTACAAGAGCACCTAAGGAAGAGAAGTACACAGAACAAATACGTGTGAGCTCACTATCCTGACAGGCCTGCTAAAACAAACAGCAAGATAAAGATTCCTGCTGCCAACAGGCTGTGACAGTGGGAAAAAACCCAAAATCAAACCAAGTAACAAACCAGCCTTAAAAATCTTACATCATTGGACCACATTCCTATTAAGAGCTTGACTTTTACTCTGAAGAACTCGGTCAAAAATTCCACAGAATTCATATTACTAACTATTCTAAACTGCATGAGCCTTTCCTCTCCTCCCACCTTACAAATTCTTTCTTGTCTTGCTTCATTTCCCTGATATATGACCCTAAAATGAAATACAAGTGACGTGGTTCATTTGTTTTCTTTGTCTAACATCTTTTGTTATTACAATATATTCCCAATGCAGCAGCTTATGACAAAGAGACCTATTTTTACTCAAAAAAGCCCCACAGATGTGCTCTGTTGAGAATCCTCTTCAAAAGAGGGTTTTTCCTATATTTCTGCTCCTCTCATCTAGGGGAAGAAGAGACTATAATAATCTTTTAGGCTACCTCCAGCATAACTCAAGTATTGATTCCCTGACATAGGTGTTTGAACATGAATATATACATTTAAAAAAGTCTGCTGTAATCTAATCTAGCTCAATGCTTGGCTAGCTGTTCTGCCTGTTAATTAGAATTATTTTCAAGAGGAGACAGTTTGTGCTGCATTTCTTGTCTGAATGTAACTTCAGGCTCTAGGCACTACATCTTGTTTTACTTTTGCCTGTTTGATCAGAAAATCATTATCCAAGTTAAGTTTCTCACACAGGTACTCCAACTCATCAGTTCACAAATTCTGTTTACAGCACATAAACATTCTAATTGCCCATAAAGCTGTGTTGTTAGGAAAATTAATACTGTAATCATCACTATTTTACTGGAACACCAGGGCTTGTTGGTTCACTTTCTTTTTCTTCTTCTTTCATACCTCTTCCTTTTGCATTTTTATCAATCTTTGGCTGCATATAGTTTGTCAGGGCTGCCATCTTGCCTTTCTTACTGATTCCCAGCCATGTCCCACCTTCTTTTCCTTCCTCCATATCCAGACCTAATGGAATAAGTAAGAGTTCGGTTATTAAATTTGTTTAAAAACATCTCCAGAATTTCTTAATACAAATGCTGAGTTTTCATCAGGCTGGATAAAATGCAGTAGGTGCATGATTGTTTTCTGGATAGGTGACATAAGCCCACTTAAATTACCTGCCCTCCAATTCTGCCCTGTCAAGTATTTTCCAAGCAACTGCAATAACAGATGAGAGATAATGAGAAAATTCAATGTAAAAGCAAAATTAAAAGCTTTGCCTGTATGCTAAAGTACACATGAAGCTTTAAGAAGGCTCAGAATGCTTGTTAGCTCAAAAGCAAATCCCAGAAGATTAATGTTATATATATATATAAGTTTAAATTCACACATCACCAGAAACATTTACAGTAGATTGGGTAACTGATAAACATCTTGGGCTCTGGTGACAGCACTGGAGGAGGGGGGCCCAGGAAAGTGCAGTCCCCAAGGTTACCAGCTCAAGGCATCTCAGATCCATGGCACCTCCACACACACTCCCACATGGAGAGTACACCAGCTTCTTAGGCCAAATATGCCCAGAGCTGACAGGGGGACAAAAACAAGACTTGAGGGCCCCTCAGTTTTCAGGCCAGCTTTTTGTTTCTGTGGTTCAGGCAGTTACACAGCAGGGGAGGCAGAATCCTGAATGTCTGGCACACACAGGAACACACCAGGCACAGCTGCAGAAGCAAGGGAGCCGTGCTACAGTGGGAGTAATTCCTCCTCACAGACCTCCTTGTCAGTGCCAATCACACACAGCATCAACAAAGAGTATCTGCAAAGTCAGAACGCTGCATTCAAACAATGCTTTGTCTTCCAGAGCTTCATTTCTTTTTCGGAGAAAAGGCAGAAGTATTGATTATACTTGAAAATTACTACAGATTCCCCACAAAGGAGAACCAGACAGCTGAGGGACTATAATATCAGTTTGCAGGATGTAGACACAAAAGCTAATCAACTGAAGGATCAATAGCTAAAATTATTCTGTATAAATTACTGACCAATAAAAAATGAGGAAGTTTTCATGTTTCTGAGGCTTTGTTGAATGATTTCAAGTCAATATTACAGACCCTGAGTCTGTGGAATAATTAATTCCACCTGTTTTAAGACAAACTAATTCCACCTATTTATCAGACAAAGCTAAAGTAATCATTTGTGAGGGAGCAATTAATCTGATTTATTTCTACTGCACCACTAGGACTGAAATCAGTTTAAAAATGTAAAACTGGTAAAAAACCCCACAAGATAACAAAACACAAATAAGATAATAATAATAGCACAACTCAGCTTTCAAACTTACCTGTTTTCCTCAGAAGTATAGGAAGAAGCAAATTTCTTATTAGAAAGGCAACACCACCACCCTAATAACAAAAAAATCCAGGCCATGGTTCCCTTACAAATGACATGCAAACCTCTCAAAACAGCAAGACACACATACCACTGAGGATCTCATTGCTGCTGTCCCAAAACTCGGCTGACTTGGATGGTCTGTGGTAAAATTCATCTCTATTAGCTGCTAGAATGAGCCTGTGGAACACAGGAGGAAAAATACACTATTACTTACAAATTGGAACTTCACAGTGCAGGCAGGAACAGAATCCAATTTTTGCCACAGCATTAGCTCATTTTAAGCACGAAACCATCCTTTATCCTCCCATCTCACCTTTATCACTCAGTGGAGAGCCCAGATGACATCTGACAGCAGCCTTGTCTCTCACTGCCCTGAGGCAGCAAGTCCATCTTGCTGAGTGAATGAGGCAGATATTATTTTCACAGAACAATACTTACCATGGAAGAGATTGAATTTAGAGCACATAAACAAGATTCCTCAGCATGAAGTTACAGCTTCATTAAAGAAAACGTGAAGATAACCCACGGATTCATAGGTAACTTCCCCAAAAATCTGAAGCACAAAGAGTATGTTTTTACCAGATCACTGCTCAGCATCAGTCACAGTATTTCTCAATCTATCTTTGACACCTAAAGCTCTAATTATGGGGTTCAAAGACACCAGTCAGATGGTTTTGTAAGTACTCAGAGCAGAGAGAAATCTGTGGTAGTGTCAGAGGTGCAGCCCCACAGAAATTCGTGGATGAAATGACAGTATGCTCAAGGAGGCAGAGGAGTAAAGGGAAAAGGTTTTGTAACACTCAAGAGATATTTTGGTGGGCACTTTTTCCCCGATTTTTGTTGCTTTGTGGGCTGGGGTTTTTTTGCATCCATAGTTGCTTGAATAATTTGAGTTCTGCCAGAACAGTAGGAGGTGGCACCGTCAGGAGGGAGGAAGAAGCTACGAAAAATAATATGCAATTGAAAAATGTTGCTGGATGAAGTCCATTATTTATCTTTAGAAATAAACACATCACTCCACAAGACCAAGTGCTGTCCTGACAAAAAGCACGCTGCAGCTCTTCACGTGCCATCTAAAATTTGACAGTTTTAGAAAATCTGTACTTTGTACTTTGACAGTTATCTCTGAACTTTGACAATTATCATAAATGGCACTTTCACACTTGAAAGACCCAAGTTCAGCATGATATTTAAGAAGAAGCAGGCAGGCAAGGTAAGACAGGTCTTCCTCAAGTTCCAGTCTTTGCAGCAGTGCAGATCACTCAGATTCAATGCTAACACCAGTTCAAGGCAGTCAGGCTATGAATGTGGAGCAGATAAGTTTTAATGAGTCAGTACAGCCAGACAGCTCCACAGGAATTTGGAACACCCTCCATTCTTGGCCTCTGAAAGAAAAAAACTGTTTCTGTGTCCATTTCATCCAGCAGAAGTTATTAAAACAAAGCAACTTTCTTTGGGTACTCCTTAGAGACCACACAAAGCCCTTAATGAATGTGTGCTACACTCATTTCATCAGCAGTGTCAGCCCTGGAACACTGGAAAGAAAAGTCTGGGCTAATCTGACTGCACATCCATCTTCTGAAACTGAGGAGGTGAACACTTTTATTCAAAAGCAAGGGAAGACAGCATCACTAAATTTAACTGCTTATTGCAGCATCAAATAGATGCAGGGTATCTATAAACAAGAGCTTGAGTTAGCAGCATTAGAAATACCCTAGAAAAAGAACTGTAATCACCTACAGAGAAAGTAAAAAACCCTCCCACTTCAATGGCACCCTTTCTGTAAGGCAGGTGCTTTGTATTTTGCCCAACAAAGAAGCACCTGTTGGAAGCCAAACTGTATGTACGTTTTTTTTCTTTCTGACGAAAATATAATATTGTTCCTTTCAAACTTGTGTAATTTTTCTTCTTCTAGCTGATTCTCCTCTTTGACCTATAGGCTTTCAGTTGGTTTTCCAAATTTCTGTCATCTTACTCTAATATGCTACATTTATATCGTGCAGACTTGTTTTGCAGATTTTTATTCAAATTAACATCACCACAAACTGTTAAAACACAGTTTGGCTAAAGTGCATTTTTCCTCTCCTGAAGCTCCAATTTGCCTTCAATAATTCTTGACTTGAAACCATGGTTTGTTTATAGTATCTAAATACCAAAAATAAGTGAAGTGTCTCTGGTGTGACTGAATATTCCCTATCTCAAGTTTAATGCAGACTCCTAAATTTATCACAAGGCTAGCATACAAGATCATAATAATAAAACCATCTTTATTTTGTCTTTTATGAAACATAATCACACTGAAAAGGAGGAATATTAAGTGACCCTCATCTTCTAATAAATTGCAAAAAGCCTATTCAGCCATGTTATAGCTGAAATAATTCAACTGTATTAGGATTTACGTATTAAGATTTATTTTAATATTGAGAGAGATGAAAACATGAGAAATCATTCCATTAAAGCAATTTCCTACAATGCAATTCAGCTCCATAAAAAAGCCTCTGTGATTATAGCTTTGAAGCTTGAGACATGTATTTATTTGTAAGATGCACAGGGCACAGCTGAGGAAGGTGTAAAGGCAGCTGTTACCTCTGACAGTGACAATGGACTGCAGGGGAGGGCTTGTTCCACTGCACTGGACTTTGCTGCAACAGGCCCAGAGAGAGCAGGCAGGGCAAGCTGCAGAGCTGCAGGCACACAGCTCTGCTCTGGGGCTGAGCTCGGAGCTCTTTGCACAACGAGGTGCTGGTGGAAATGACCCCGGTGCCAAACTCTGCCCAGGGTTACAGAGAACAAGGTGTAGGCTGGCCATTTGCTTCCAGCCAGTAAACTTTGCCAACCATGAGCACTCTGTCTTTTCAACTCTTAATGCCCGTTACAGACACCCTTCTAGTTTGAGATGCAAGGTAGAGAACAGTGAGGGAAGCAATTGCCTGCTTTAAATGGACAAATTAATACACCTACAGGAATCCCCTTTTGGTTGGGAAAACCGTTCCAAGACCTCACCATGAAGTCAACAGAGCCATAGTACAGTGATGCTGCCAGGAAAAATGACACTCAGCAAGGACTAGTCCAGAGATGTCTAACTTGGTCTAACGGGTACCAATCAGGAGGGCTGGGTACTGTTCCCAGCTCATACTCAGACCTGTGTCCTCAAGAAAGCTGAAGCAAAGGTGAAAAAAACCTTAGGAACAATTTAAAAAGAAAGAACTTCGACATTCTTCCAAATAAAGAAAAGGAAAAAGATTTAGTTAGGGTGTGTTAAGGACAAAAAATAATAAATAGGGGACTAAAGTTATGTATCTGAGGGTAAAACCTGACACCAGGAACACTGTGGCCTGGCACTTATCTCCCAAACAGATGGCCCAGAGTGTTTATCTCAGAGGTACAGAGCAAGACACTGCTTAACAAGAGCTACCGAGAAAGTTAGATACAATTAAACACTCCTGAACTTGGGCCAAACATCTCAAAAGTGTTGTCCTATTCTGACACTGACAGCAAGTTGTTTTCTGACATAAATTATTAATTTCAATCTCGATGCAATTTTTTATAGCAAGCAAACTACTGTAAGTTTTACTTTTAAATATTGATTGTGGCAGAAAGTTCACTTGGCAAGCAACTACAGCTGACATCCAGAGCATTTTCCCAAGAGGCATCAAATTGCTGAATCTGTCTCTCACTAACTAGTAATACAAAGAGAGTCAGACCAAATAAATGGGGATATTAATTCAGCACCAGTCACATCATAAACAAAACCCCCTTTTAGGCAGATTCCAGATGCAGAAAGGAATGCACTCTATGGACAACTGAGATTTGGGTTCTCATTTCCTTTCTTTCTGTGGAATGGCATCTACTTCTCAATACAACAAGGCAGAAAAGTCAGTGAAAGCCACAAGGATTTCCTGAGCATCCTGACTGTAATGGTTTCTGGATGAATACCAATACTTGTACCCCACAAAATAAAGTGGAACCTATGCAGTACATAGAAATACAGAAAGCAATAAAACTTTACAATCTGCTCACTGGCCTAAAGTGCTTTCTATTGCATACTCGGGGTACTCAAAGCTGCTGCTGTTGGATATGAAGTTTAAAAAGGGAGGGCTGTAATGAGAGGAAGTTTAATGTTTTGGAAACTCCCTGTATGCCATCCACACATCCTTACAAACTTACCTAGAAGCCTGGATGCTTATTTGGTCTTCAGGTTTGGGCCAACCCTTTCCTACACGTGACTTAGTTTATTACCTACAATTCTAATTGCAAGCAGATTTTAGGGTGGGGGAAGGCTAGGACACTTACTGTAAGTTCCTTTAAAACTGCTTTTAAACTGGAAACCCTAAGCTTATCTACCATACTGAAAGGAGGGGACAGCTGCACCTGCAGTGCCCAACAAACACAATTTACCTTAGTTCAAATGCTGAAGAAAGCAGCAGGACTTTCAAACTCTGGAGTACAATATTTAAAGGACTTACACAGCACATGACAGATCACCAGCTAAAGGTCTGGGATTGCAAAGCCCCAGTCTTCTGACTTCTAAAAACAAAGGGTCCTCAAAGGGTTACAATAAATCCTCCAATGGGGAAAGTCGTGAAGGTAAACACTACAAAGGCACAGCAGAACACATCATTCTGACTTGAGTTTGCAGTTTGTGTACTGGATACAGAAAGAAATGGAGTAAAAACACAGAAGCAGGTCTGGTTTAAGTGGAACAATCTTACCTGTAGGCATTTTTTGAAACTGGGCGGGGGTCAAACTTGAATAGAAGGATGCACATTGAAGAACTGATGTTTAAATCTTGGTTCCTCAGCAAAGGCTCAATGCAAGGTCATTCTGTAATAGCCTGAAATGTAAATTAAGATTATCTATTACACTGCAGATTACAAAAGGATAAACTTGCTTCTGTGCTGAAGCTTAAGGATTGCAATGTACTGACTTTCTTTGCCTCTATCAAGTCAATCCCTAAACAACTGGTTTAGAAATTAATCATAAATTAAAGATGCAGTCCTGAATCTTGGATAACTGCTTTACTAGCCAGGTGTTTAAAAAGACCCACAGGCAGCTTTACATAGAAAACATAGACTGCAACCATACTGGACTTGTACAACTGAACTACCTGTCCTGGAAGACTTGGACCTTCTACACACAGACCTTGGCAGCTTTCCCAAAACTCAGGGTGTGTGCCCCAGCTGCTCTATGTCACCAGGCCTATTTCAGAAACAACACTCACAGCTCAGAAGAGATCCCCTCAAATCCACAGCTGAGAAGTTTCCATCTAAATCACCACCAGGAAACTTTTTACTGGCAAAGAAGGCCACTTGGTGAAAGCAGGGATATAAAATACAGTTTTAATGGACAACTGTTGCTGACTACTCCTGCTGACTAAGGAGATATGGCTCCTGGTATTCATTAGGTGTCCTGCCAGACAATTAAATGGATTACTCAATAAAAAACTGTTGGCAATTAATCACTCATAAGACCACTATTTTAATAAACATGTTTCAGGCTCCATTAGCTGATGTATTGAGTTCCCTTCAAATAATCAATTCAGTCCAGCTGTTTGTGCAAAATTACTGGCCACATAAAACTTACACAGAAACTGCCAGTCAGAAAACAGCAGTAGAGTAAGTTTGTAACACTCAGCACAATTATCTAGAAGGACAAGTATTTTCAACACTTCAATACCTTTCTACTACTGCTTTGACAGAACCATCTTTTTATCACCCCATCAACCTTGCCTGATGTTATTACAGTAGTTTAAGTTACATCTGTGGTTTTATTAACTCCAAATATCAAACCAGTGTTATTATCTCGGGCTCCACCTGCCGGCCTTGAAACAAGCATAAGTGTTTATAGGTCCTACATAAACAGCCCAACCTTTCTTTTTTTTGATTCAGACAGAAGTGTTAAGTCAGATAAAACAGAGCTACCCCTTAAAATAGCAGCAACACTTAACTGGCAAAGGAGGCAAGCAATGTATTTTGGTACCTTCTTTGATCAAGGCTAACACTGCACTTGCAACACCTGTTGTGGTTTTATACCCAGGGCTGGATGTTAGCTTTAAAATTCTCAAACAGAAGCACGCTGTAAGTCAGACTCAAACTGGGATATTCTGAAATTCACAACAATTAACAAACACTAAGAGGAAAAAAACCTGAAGAGAAGCTGTCATAGATACCATAAGTACCTAAATATTCAATGAGAAAACTCTTTATACAGGTGTCATCCTCTTGAGCTCATGTTCACAGAAAAGCGGGTGCTGCAACTACGGGGGTGAGACGAGCACTGTGCACAGAGCTGCCACCTCAAAGCAGATGTGCTCAGCAGCCTCCTCCTCACACAGCTCAGTCCCCACAGACCGAGGAGATGAGAAGATGAAAAAGATTAGGCCAGCACCGACTTCCACTTGCAACTGGATCCTACAGCAAGGCCAAAGCTTGATCAAAAGCTGACTTGTCGAGCAGAAAATGAGTCTTCAGAAGCACCCCTGGAGATGCAGGAGGTGGTTTAGTTCAAATACAAAAGGCTAAACTGGCGCAACACTTGCCAGAAGGTTTTCTTTTTGAAGACAAGCCAAAATATACCCACTGTGAAACATGGCAAAGTCTGCAGAAAGGGAGAAAAAACCCCTCCGCTCTGTGGTGGAGACAGTGAAGCCTTACTGCTCTCTGGATAATGAGCTTTTATAAATTCTGGTTTGATTATCCCTAGTCAGTAAGACAACAGTTAGCAAGGATGACACGATCAGCAACAACCTCCTGTTTCTGTAATGTTTCTAGTTTGCTGTCCAACTTACGCCCAGCACACACAAACCAGCTTGTCGAGAATCCCAAACATGCTGTAATTACGCGTTCTGCTCCAAATGGCACCGCTAATTTGGAAATGGCATTCAAGGAACCGCCGTCCTCGTTGTGTGCCACCGGGCTCTGTCAGACAGCACGGGCTGTTTTGCTCGCCTCAAGGATCTGTTCAAAGCCCGAGTGGATACACAACCAGCACAAGGCAGCGTTTAGAGGAACTATCAAGAGACCCAAACATGATAGATTGTGTAAGCTCTTTTCATAGGGTTCTACCATCATTTGGTTGATTAGGGGCAATCAGTTCACAATTTGGCATAAAACTATTCTACCCTTAAGAATTCCCAGTAGCAGGCTTTGAAAAATGAAGCCATTTGTTATGTAGTTTGTTTTCACAAATGAAGCATCATAAATAACACCTGTCAGTTACCACAGTGATCTCCACTGCTTCTCAACTGATCCAAAACTATTGTTTAGGTGCAGTCTAAAACACAGCTAAAAATCATTTATCACTGGAATCTGCTACTTTTACCTACCACAACAATAACTCATGGTCAGCAGAGTCCAAAACTATTTTACTGTCTTTCTTGATCATGTCCAAATGAAGCTGAACACTACAGTCCTCGAGTGCCCATTAAAGGGCCATAAAACTGGATGCATTTTCTTGCACTAGTGGAATGAAATTTTTTTTTAATACAAAACTTTAAAACCATCAAAAAGAGAGATGACTGATTAGTTCTAAAAAGTAATCTAATTTTTTTTCTGAGAGAAAAGTGTCTCATGGCTGCATTTTTAAAGCATTTTACTGTTTTATTTTTGCACTTCCCTTGTGCAGCACATGCTCCTGTGTAGCAATACCAATAGTTAAAGAGGAGGTGGAATAGACAGATCTCTAATTTAATGCCTTTCAGGCTGCTCTGTATACAGACTATAACTAATGCAGGGTTTGTAACCCTACCAAGGTGAAGAGCCAGTCTTCACTGCAAGAGACAACAATGCAAAGTACAACGCTTACGAAAAACAGAAAATACCATGTAAGGTGCCTGCCATTCCCAAGTTTAACGAGCCCATTTTATTTTCAGCTGCCTAATTTCTCTCCTGCTAGGTTAGGTCCGCTGTACAGCTCCCATGAGAAACAAAGGCCAGCAAATATAACCTTTCACCACAGCATGTTTTAGAAGCATTTGCAAGGATGGAGTGGAACAGCCTTTCCCCCACTTTCTCAAGAGTACAACCTTCTCCTTTGGCACGGATCTGCAGACCCACAGCCTTCTGCTGGACTTTTTTTTCCCAGGCAAAAGCTGTATTTTTAGCTTGCACAATTCTTAGGTTTTCTTCAGCGAGGAACCACCAAAAGAAGTCAGTGGTTCCCAGCGTCTTTCCGTGGCAATTTCTTGCCCTCAAAGTGTCACCGCATATTAAAAATTAATTAAAAAGCTACTTTATTACTCTTGTACAATTACAGTTGCTCCTGTACGTGACGCAGGAACCAACCGGCCACCACCCACGGCACAGCCAGAGAACAGGGGCGAGCCGGCCCTTCCAATGCGAGCATTTATAGGATGAAAACCTGCAGCAAATGGCGCTCAGCACAGCCTTCTGCGTGCCGGGAGGGCCCTGCCGGTGGCCGGGAGGGGCACACGGAGCCCCCCCAGAGCGGAGCCCGCCAGCTGCCGGCCGGTCGTGGCAGAGGAGGCTCCCCCGGGCCGGGCCCCCCGGCCCTCACTCACCCAGCGCCCGCAGCGCCGCCGGCTCCGCGTCCCCCGCGCCGCTTCCGGAGCGCGGCCGGCCCGGGGCAGCGCCCGCCCCTCGGGGGACGGGCCGGGAGGAGCCGGCTCCTCCTCCAGAGTACTGCCCACCCACGGCTTCCCTGGGATACAGACAGCTTCCCTGGGATACACACAGCTTCTCTGGGATACACACAGCTTCCCTGGGATACACACAGCTTCCCTGGGATACACACAGCTTCCCTGGGATCCACACAGCTTCCCTGGGATACACACAGCTTCCTGGGATACACAGCTTCCCTGGGATACACACAGCTTCCCTGGGATGCACACAGCTTCCCTGGGATACACACAGCTTCCCTGGGATACACACAGCTTCCTGGGATCCACAGCTTCCCTGGGATACACACAGCTTCTCTGGGATACACACAGCTTCCCTGGGATCCACACAGCTCCCCGGGATCCGCACAGCTTCCCTGGGATCCGCACAGCTTCCCTGGGATACACACAGCTTCCCTGGGATCCACACAGCTTCCTGGGATACACACAGCTTCCCTGGGATGCACACAGCTTCCCTGGGATGCACACAGCTTCCCTGGGATCCACACAGCTTCCCTGGGATCCACACAGCTTCCTGGGATCCACACAGCTTCTCTGGGATCCATAGAGCTTCCCTGGATCCACACAGCTTCCCTGGGATCCATTCACCTTCCCTGGGATGCACACAGCTTCTCTGGGATCCACACACTGTCCCTGGGATCCACACTTTCTCTGGGATCCACACATCTTCCCTGGGATCCACACATTTTCCCTGGGATCCACACCCTTCCCCTGCATGGACACACCCCTTGCCCTGGTGGAGTCACCACCCTGGAGGTGTGTAAGATGTGGCGCTCAGTGATGTGATTTAGGGCTGACAGTGGTAGTGCCACATTGATTTGATGATCTTAAAGGTCTCTTCCAAATGTGATGGTTCTATGAGGGTGTGAAATAATAACCTAAAATGCTTGATCCGAGGTGCACAGGGCTCATACCTCCAAGGACGGACGCACCCAGGACTGGACTGTTGACACTTGGTGAGTTTGGAGGTAACTCCCAGCCCCTCTAGAACAAGTGAGGTTGTGGCTCCTGACCCTTCTAGATCAAGGCTGCTCTCTGGACTGCTGTTCCCATGACCTCCTTCAGCAGACTCTGCTTCCACGAAGGCCCCAAAGTCACTGAGCTCCAGAGCTTGCGATGGGATAAATTCCAGCCAGGACAGCTTTCCTGAGGACTGAGGAAAATACAAGTGACAACATCAAATTTGTTTTCAGTTATTAAGCACAGCATCATCAGAACTAATAATCAAACATTTAGTAATTTTACCTGCATCTGCAGATTTAGGCTGAGATTGAATCTGGGCCACTTTTTTGTCACAATTAAATATTAACTTACTTGTGGGGTTTTCAAACAAGATCTCAAAATTTCTGATTTTTTTCTTCACATGTGGCAATAGAAGGTTTCAGTGGAAACCTGTAAATGACAAAATCTCTTATGGTGAAGCCTATAAGGGACACCATAAAAGCCTTGAATGCTCTCCTAGGTTCTAACACTGATAAACAGAGTACACAAAGGATACAAACCACTAATTAAAAGAACTCTCAGGGGTATATGGATGTGTAACGTGGTTTGTGAGGCAAAGCCTTTCATCCTGGATGCAGAAAAGCTGAAGTCAAAGTGTCAGCTTTACCACTGCTCTGGCACATGACATTGAGCAAGTTCATCTCAATGCTTTCTTTCTCCATCATCATCAGTGGGATGATCACATTGACCTTCACAAGGTCTGTTGAGATCTGCTGATGAAAATTACTGGGTGAGTATATGATCATCATTCTTTGTACTATTGCTTCTGAAATACAATAATAGATTGCAGTTATTACCTTGATACATATAAACCTGAAATGTATTTATGCTTTCAGGCACAGAGTTGTTATTTAAAAGTTATCTGATGAATAAGTAGACAAATTATACAAATCTCCATTACATTGAAACTGGTAAAATGCATGCACATTAATTGTAATGTATTGTTCTTTCTGTCACTGTTTCCAGGCTCCAAGTACAGACTCATCACTGTGAACAAAGATTATTTACCTTCTATGCTTGATACCCATTAAAAATCTTCAGATGATAAACCTGCATATTTTCAGTAGCAGTAATGTCCATGGGAAGAAAAACTGTTTGTTTTTGTTATTTTTAATTCATATGGGAAGATAGAATAACCTCAGAGTAATTTAAAAAGCTTTTTAAGAGGTTTCACAAAATCAGTCTGCTGAAAGGACTTGTGCATACTGGATTTGGTGGCCATTCAGACTCTTCCTTCTATTCTTGTGTCTACTTTTTGTTCTGCCTAAAACAGCTTGGTTATTGTTGTCCCTTTTAGACCCTGTTCTAGGGGATCTGTGTATGGCTCCCATTGTTTGTCAAACTTGAATACTCTCATCCCAAGCAGGCTGTGAGTCTGTGTCCACTTCATCTTAATGAAGAGAGTAGTACTGGCTGTCAGGGCAGAACCTCTCTTGGAGAAAGCTGAAAAACAAGCAGAAGCTTAGTGAAAACCTTGTAGAATTGCCCTGAGTAAATCTCAAAAACTAAAAGAGAAATAGTCCTGACATTTGTTTAAACCTTGTTCTTTATGTGCTGGAATGCATGTTGTTTGGAGTGCAGAAAACACACCTTAGATGGATTAAATATCTTTTCTGTGAGAGATCTCTCAAAAACTGGTTGTAAAGAGGAGACATCTGGGACCCGGAGTATTCTAGAGATGAGTTCTTGCTCTGATCCGATTTTGTATCTGTATCAATTGCCTAGATGAGGCAAGGTCTTTACTAGTAAAATCTGTAGCTTAGAAGATGAGTAGATAATGCACATGGCTGACTGGTTACAAAATCATCTGATATGCCCAATTAAATCATTCCAGTCCAATAAATTGCATTTTTAATATCAGAAAACGTGAGGAAACACACCTGGAAATAAAGAATGCAGGGATGGGAGCTGCCTTGGCAAAAAGTACTTCAGGAGATAATTTAGCTGTTACTATATGTAAGTATTTCAATGTGACCTCTCAGGGTAATACTGTGGTAAACTGGACTAAAGTAATCAATGTATAAAATAGATATATGGAGGAGACAAGGCAGTGACACTGCCTTTGTCCACAGCACAGAGACACTGTAATGCTGAAGCATTTCTGGCACCCACGGTTAGGGAGGGGGGAACCCACAAGAAATAATTAAAAGGAGGAACGTTAATGAAAGGGATAGATAACAAGATATAAAATAGGGCCATGGAAAGCTCAAGACATTTAGGTTATCAGAGAGAAGGCGACAGACCACTGCGAAGGGTGAGAAGGGCAGGATGGACAAACCCCTGGGGATGGCGTTCCAGCATCCCCTGGCTGCGCTGCACCTGGCGGGCCCTCTGCCACAGCCTTCGGACACCAGATGGGCCCGCATGCCCCGCGGGCAGCTGGGCGAGGCACCGGGGAGTTCCCGAGGACACAAACCCTTCAAGGCGCGGCGCGGGCTCAGCGCTGCGGGCCGGCAAGGCAGGGCAGGGCGGGGAGGGGCGCGCACCCACCCCGGGAGGCGACACAACGCTCCCCGCCGCTCCCGCCGAGCGCGCAGCCACAGCGCCCCGAGGGCAGGGCCGAGCCCCGTGCCTTGCCTTGCGGTGCCGTGAGGGCAGGGTCGACCACCAGCCCCCCGTGCCGGGAGGGCAGGGCCGAGTCCCGGGCCCATCCCTGCTCTGCTCCCGCCGAGGGGCGGGCCCGCCCTGCTCACTGACGGACAGCCCCGCCCAGCTCACTGACGGACAGCCCCGCCGGCCAATGGCGGGGCGGCGGGGGCGGGGCCGCTCCAATGGGGCCGCGGTTGCCGGGCGCGAGCGCGGCCGAGCGGCCAATGGGGAATTGGCGGGGCCGGTTGGCGCGCGGGGCGGGCGGGGCTCCCCAGGTGTGAGCGCCGGGCGCTGAGAACGCCCCCTCAAAAACACCGGGGTGGGCTGGGAGCGCCTCCCCTCAGGGCTCTCCCCTCAGGGACCCGCCACGCTGCGCGCTCCTCTCCGCCTGTTTCCCCAGCGCTGCTTTGGGGAGGGCGCGCGTTTCTCGGCCGTGCCCTTGGACGTTTTTAAGGGGAGGGCTGCGCTGCTCCAGAGGTGGCGAGCGGCCAAGCCGCGCTGCGGGAGCGCGGACACCGGCGGGGCCCGATGGCAGCGAGCCCACGTGCTCTGTAGAGAAAGGGGAATCCCCCCGTGTGCTCCAAAACCGGAGCAAAAAAATCCCAGTAGCGAAAGGTAAACGCAAGAAAAGGGTTAATGATCGCTTCCACCTCCCCCTCCCTCACCGCCCCCCCCGCAGCCCCCGTTGGATAAAGATGGTCTTGCATACCCTTTGTAAATAGGAATGTGGAGGTGGGAGGGGAAAACGAGCCCGGCTGCGACTACTCGGCCGTGTCGGTGGTGAGCGGGCGGGAGGAGCTGGTGCAGCCCGGGCGCTCTCCCGGGGACGGGCGGGAGCGGCCCCCGCGCTGGCAGCGGCGGCGGGAGCGGAGCCCGGGGCTGGCGTGCGGTCCGGCGGCTGCCGCTGCGGAACTGGAGAGCTCGCCTTTTCGACGCTTTGTATTTTTTTTAATTTTAATTTTTTTTTTTTTTTTGGTACACCGCCTCCTTGAATCCAGCAGCAGAAGCAGCAGCGAGGAAAATAAGCGGAGGGGCAGAGAGAGATAAGAGAAGACGGAGGAGATGGTGAGCGGATGGCTGGGTTGGGAAGAATGAATGACCCTGCCGGGCTGTTTTCGGTGAGAGGTTCTTGCAGGGTGTAGCGGGTTTTGGGGTGATTTTGCATCACGGTTGCGGGCTTAGACTTCTTTGTTTGCTCTGAAGGTTGGTGGTTCAGGTTTAGCAGCGTCCATCAGTTTATTGTGAGATACGCAACGAGGAGCTGATGTGTGCGGACGCCTCAATTACATACGCAAGCCACACACACAGAGGCAGCCCCTAAACAAACCAACATTGTAATAATCCTGCAATAGGATGGGCAGCTCTTGTCCTGGAGGGAAGTCGTTGCTCAGGTTATTTGTGGCGTGCATAGGAGATGACTCTCTTTGTAGCAATGACCAGATAAAATTAACCTTTTTTCTCAAGGGTGAAATGCGTTACAGACTTAAAAGCCAAACTTGGGGTTATTTTTTACTTTTCGCTTTCCCTGCAGTATTGAGGTTCACGATTAAAATCTGACGTTTGTGGAAGTTGATCAACTCTTTGAAATACTCGCTCCTAGCAAGTGAATAGTAAAGATTGTCTTTTCCCCATTCTCTCTTTTTTTCATGTAGGCACTTGTTTGTGTGTGTGGAAGGGGGAATTCTTGTAACATGCACTTAGCTTGTTACGATGTGCTGTTGTGCCCTAGGTAGGTCACAGTACAAAATTTGATACATAGCTCGTTGAAAAAACCCACAAACCTAAGCAGATTTCTTTTATCAAGTGAAGACCTGTTATCGTATTAATAGCTTAAATCCTAGATACAAGTTTGGGGGGAAAAACCCAACCCTACTGATTTGTATTAATGGGAATATTTTATGGTAAGAAACCGTGACTGTAAATGACAGGATATTGACATTGGCTGATTGCATCTTCCTGTGGATGGAATACTGCAGTCTGTATTGAGTACACTATCCCTTTAAGGTTCCATAAATTTCAGCGTATTTTGTTTACAGAATTGTGCAGGACTGCATGGTGCAGTAGTAAAATCTGAAATTTTAGTGGGTTTAGAAATGTTGCAAAACAGGAAAATTGCAGCTTCATATTAGATCTGCTATGGAAAAAAAAGATTGTAATAAAGTAATACAGAGTATGCATGGTGACTGAAGTAGCTGCAAGGGCTGAAGAGTTTAGAGTTTATAGGAAAAATAAGTTGTGAACTATGCTGGGATCTTCATCATACAAAAGATTTGGATGCATGGCTGTGAAATCTATTTTAAGCAACATCTCTGTAAATGCTTGTCTGAGATATTTAAATTATATGCTTCATTAGGCAAATGGGTTTATCTTCCCATTGCTTGGCTAAAGGAATGTACTAGGAAGGCAAGGTTTGGAAGAACAATAGTTGGACTGTATAGTTTCACTGCATGGTTTATCCTCCTGTATTGTTCAGAGATGCACAGAATGTATTTTATTTGACATTGGTGATCTTTACAAAGTTGACTTTGTTTTTATGTCATTTATTTATATTTGTATATATTGTGTCGTTTATTTATAGTTGCTGTCATGATAAATAATTGAATTCCAACTAATGTGATCATAGCTTTGAGCTAATGTTTGGTTAAAATAGGTGAAAAATAGTGCCTTCTTTGACCTGCACTTATTAATTCAAAATCTGCAACGGATTTCAGTTTCAGCAGGTCTTTAATACTGGAAGAACCAATAAGAGCCACAAATAGAGGGACATTCCCATTATATTGAGTTTAAGATACTGCACTAGAAATGGCAACATTGCTGTCTTTTGCTTATACTCGGAATTTTTGTGTGAACTGCAGTTTAGAGAAGATATCTTGTCCTGAAGATCATATGTATGCATATTGCAGTTATATAAAACTAAGCTTCTGTGTTTGATTTTATGTAATGCAACACGTTATTTCTGCAGTGCTTTTGGTGGATCTTGGGTAGTGTCAGAATTGATAGACTGCAAGGAAAACCTGTTAGAATTCTTGTGCTACCAGCTTTATGGTTTGTTGCTCTTAATATTTTATTGGGTGAGTATAAATCATGGACACAAACACTGTAAACAAACGCTGTAGCAGCTGAGTGTGAGATTACATTTAGTTTATGTCTTTCCAGTTTAACCGGAGTATGGCAGTGTCTTGTGAGGGTATCCTGTAGCCATCACAGTAATCTTCAAAAGAGAAAGTTTAGGTCAAATTCTTTACTTTCTTGCCTGCTTCTACAGAGTGAGGGGGAAAGGGCCAACTCTAGAGTTACACCAGTGTGAATAGGGAAGGAATTTCAGATGTGTTGCATGAGGCTGCCTTACTCAGACTTAATGTGTGTCACCTGGAAATTAGCAATGAGATTTCTGTTGAGATCAAGATCCTCATTTTTAAAGAACAAGTATGCTTTCCATAATGCAAGACATTCACAGTATACATGTACTTTGACAAGCATATGTTCTTCAGGAAAGGGCGTTAGCAATATCATCAGTGTTTAAGCATTAAAATTAGAACAGGGAGGTCTTGAAGTAGTCTCTTAAATTCCAGGTGGGATGTGGTCCACCTGTGTGCTGGAGCAAGGTGGTTACCCACCTGAGCATCTGGAAAAATAGCAGCCAGCTTACGTAATGAAGTGGGGTTTATTTTATTCAGGCAGCTTGTGCAAAACAAACCCAAACAAACAAAACTGCTGTGCAGGTGTTTTGTTCCTTGTTTCTCCATTTTGCAGGCAATCCAAAACAATCTGTAAGGCTGCATGTGGTGCTGTCTGAGGTTCTAGAGCTCTGCATCTTCTTCACTGGCTTGGGTCACATTTGTTTTGCATAGTATGTAAGATGATTAATTCCAGAGAAACCAGTTGTTTTGTGGCTTGTTCTCTACATCATTCTGAGAACAGACAGCTCAATTCAGTCATGTCCAAGCTTTTGGAAGCCTGACAATCAACCGTCTGGCAGTCACATTTTCAAGAAGTAGCATTTGGTGTGTGGTCTGTAAATGGCTAATCATTTAATAGTAATTGGACAGCATCTATGACTCATCATTAATTTATGCACACGGATCAAACAAAATAATATTTTAGAGTCCTGATGAGACTCATTGATTGCCACTGTGCTTCAGGGTAGTCTGGGATTTTGACCCTTCAAAATAAATGCCTTTCTTGGAATATCAGGTAATTTACCCAATAGGTGTAAATATGGTGGCATTTTTAAGTGTTTTAATCTCTTTTAGTGAGTACCTCAGTTCAGTTAATGAAGCTCATATCTAGTCACTCCTCCTTCCTATGAAGAACGTGTATCTTCTTACAGTGGTTGTCATTACTGTTACCACTGTTGGAACAAATGCTGTTTCCTGAAAATAGTGAATCTTAGCTAAGTAAGACACTATTATACCCCTGAAGTGGCTGGTCTTCTTGATGTGGTTTTGGTGGTTTCTTTAAGTGATTATTTTATCCAGTTCTGTAAAAGTTGATATTGTGTTTATGTCCTTATCTTTTGCTTTGTAGTTGTATGTTTTTTATCCAATCTAGATAAAACTGGTGGAAATGGTACTGGTTCCAAACAAGTAAGAGCCAGCTAAAGTTGGTTCCAAGAAGCTGGGCTCAGTGAAGTCAAGGGATCTGCCTAACCATGTCTTTCAAAATCAGGCCCTCTGGGGAGTTAGCCTAGAAAAAAACTGCTCAGTGGGTACTTGTGTAGACACCTAAGTCTGTGTTTTCTCCATTGCACAGGTTTTGCACAAGATGTACAATGTTTGTTAGCAATAGCACATTGAGGAAAACCTATGAACCTGAGTATATGCAGTTCTATCTCCAAAAACCTCTTTGTGAAGGGTATCTTTGTCTGATTCTGCAAGTCGTAATGCTCTGTAATCAGCTGGTATTAATTACCACGAGACGAGTGATTTTTGACTGTAGAGTATATTTAGAAAGAGCAGAATTGTGGTATTGAGATCACAGATTCCAGGCTGAGTGGCCCAGGACAGTCATTCTCACCCAGCGTTGTGCAGTGGTGACACTGCTGGTCCTGAGGTGCATTAAGAACACGTGGCAGGGTGTGCTGCCCTGCCCTGCTCTCCAGTTGACACTGAGCTCCATGCAGTGTGGTGCATCTCTTCACATAGGACAGCTTTCTTAGACAGTTGGGGAATTTTGTTCCATAAGGTCCTTGACTGGGTTGTCAGAATCTTCAGTGCATGCTTCAGCTGGTGTTATTTATAGCTATGTTTGTTTCTGTATCTCAGAGCTCATGCATTTTGGTTCAGAACCTGCAGCATCCGTGAGATGCTGTGGGGTTGTACACCAGGGCTCCACTAATCTGTTAGCTCCTGATTTGTAGGTCAGGGAGAAATGGAGATTTTGCTGTCTAAGCAGTATCATCTCTTTGCTGCTTCAGTGCTTCCATGACATTCTCAAGCTGGCTGAAGGTTGAGAGGACAATGGCAAGGTATCTTTCACAATTTCATCTTTAGCCCTTATGTTGTTTGCCTGGTTATGGCTGTTGTAAGCCATTGAAAGCTTCAGGTGTAGTGCCTTACCAACAGGCCTCTGTCCTCCAGAACACTTACTGTTTAGGTCCTTATGGTTTATTTAAGGGTTGTGAAGCATTTGTCTTCTGGAATGCATCACTGAAGAGCTACAGCTTAAACATTGCAAGCAAGCGAGGGGGAAGAAGGGAGTAGATAATTTTGGGGTGAGTCCTGACATTGTGTAGCTATGGTAAGTGAAAAATACTCATTATTTTCCTTGTTTCTTTGAGAATTTAGTAATTTGGGATTTTAGAATTAGGCACCAGTGCTTTCTTTCTTTGCACAGTTATAATTGAAAGTGGGCTTCTCAGGGGATTGACATCAAGATGTGCATTCTTAGTTGGAAATCGTTCTGCTTATCTAATGGAATAATTCCTGTAAGAAGTCTTAGAGGTGCAGTGGTATTGACTGACTTTGAGGTGCGAGCTGTAGCTTAATTTGGAGTGTTGGCCAGCAAAAAATAGCTTTCCAGGATCTGGGCTTTGTGTCTCACATGTGCTCTTCTCTAAGTTTGGTTATTTTCCCCTGATCATGGGGGTTTTTTGTAGAGAAAAATGGCACCTTAAGTTGTTGCTGGAAGAGTCTTTTCTTGATTGCAATGAATGTAGATCAACTTAGTTAGTGAAAGTAGAGTTACTGTTTCCAGTAATTTAATTGCATGTTCTTCATCTGCTCTGGTGGTACAAGTTCTACCCATCAGTTGGAATTCCTCCATAGAACCTTCTCATTACAGTAAGCAGCTCTCTATTTAATTTGAGTTATGTAGTGATAAAATTTTAAGTAACTGCTATTCAGAACAGTGACAGAAATGATGGCACAGACTTTTACTGGATTCTGCTGTGGCTAAGGAACTGCAATGCAATGTTTGACTAATCAGCAGTGTCCATGGCTACTGCATTCACAGCTTGATGAGAGCTGAATGGATAGTGTGATACTGGATAGGCTTTTCTTTGCAGGTTTTAGATGGAAAAATAATAATCTTTTTAACAGTGTGCAGAGTTGCAGAGGTTCCCCAGGGGAAAGCCAATTGCAGAATTGCTTAAAATATGGTTTATAAAGTGTGGTCTGTCTTGGGGAGGGAGAATGAGATGTGACACTGAACTTGTTGATACTCCACAAACATTGGTTAGTATTCTGCTGTTGTGTATTACTGTTGTATGTTGCTGTCAAGTTTTGCTTTATAAATGAACTCCATTTAAAAAATGAAAGAATCTAGCATTCCTTCTACGATCCTTAATCTGATGCGAGGAAGCTTCAGCCCTGTTTGTCAGTAAAATGTCAATGACCATTCATACAACAGTGCCTGTATCCTAAGAGTGGCCCCAAGGTATTGCAAACAGTTTCATTGTATGCAGTAGCCATAAATTGAAGAGTTTTCCAGAACGTTTAAGAACACATGCTCTTCTGCCTGCATAAATATCACATGTGCCTTTATTTTACCAGTGTAACGTCGGGTGAAGTTTCAGACATGAATCCTGACTTAAACTGGCAGTGTTCTGCTGCTCTGCACCACAGGCAGGGTCATGCTGTGCTGGTAGAACTTCTCATATTCTTAGACTGGTTCTTTTTTAATTCAGTGTGACAATACAAGCAGTGAGTTATTGATGGCAGCTAAAGTGAGATCATTATGGCTGTAATCAATAACACACCTGCACAGAATAACAACTACTACCGGGGACATATTTTGTATTGATTCAGAAATTTATGCTGTCTGCACTATACCCAGTCTGCTACTTCCATAATTTATGTAATAAAATCTCTGCTTTAGAGAAGCTGTTACTAAGTTAAATACCAAGAAATGATGACATATCAAGATGTAAATTACATATTGAAGATTTTACTACAAGCCGAAATAGCACTTGCTAAATTCCTGTGGGTTCTGATTCAGGACCAAGGCACTTCCTTACTGCAGGCTGGGAGATAATGGAAGTCAAACACGGTGCTCCCTCTCCTGAGGCAGTATTTTGGAGGTGGAGGGGAAGATGCTGGTTTTAGTGTGGTGTGATGATGGCACTGTATAATCCACAGGTTCCAGACTTTCATAGGTTGCCACAGTTTTTTACTGATGTTTCATTGTGGTGAGTTCTTGTAGATGATAAACAGTCTTCAGCTTTTACAGACTACTTACTGTGCTGGTGGTGGGGTCTTGAATCCCACCCCGTGCTCAGCTGTCTGTTCAAGGAAATAACCACCTCATTTCAGTTAGGGTGCCACAAACCACTCTCCACTGTTCTGAAACAGAGAAGCAGTGTGATAATTCTGAATTACAAGAGCTTTAAGGTACTGAAGGCCTAATATTAAACAGAAGTGAGGTTTGTTATATTCTCTTTCCTCTCCAGGAAGAGCTAATGTAACTTATGTAGTTATATACAGCCCAATAACAAAGTTCTTGTTAGCAGTGCTTTTTAAATTGAAAATGAACATAAATTCAAAATATTATTGATTGTGTGAAGGTTGATCTCTTCACAATGCAAAGGCAAGCATTTGCATTTAAATGATCAGGAGATTACATATAAATTATATTTGTATACATTTGGATTTGAAAGAGTTGAGGTGATCCAGTAAACACAAGAGTTCTGTGGCCTTTCTCACCCTGCCTGTGAAAACTGCACACAGCTTTGAAGGCATTTAGTACATTCCCAAACCTGAGTTTCAAAATACAGAGTTTTCATTTATACTGCTGTAAACTCTGTGATTAAGCCCAGTCTGCAGTTGAAATTGTGTAATTCAGAGAATATTGAACATCCCCGCTTGCCTCGGGCTGTCTGGTGGACTATATTGCCCACAATTAAACAGATGAATGCACAAATAAGGATAGGCATCCTTCCAAACACTTCTAGCTATATTTAGCAAATTCTTCTCATTTCCCTCTCTGTAGGAGGGTAGTGATGCTGGTAACCTTAGCACTGGCCAGCAGAACTGTCTTCAACCCTGTCCTACAAGATGTTTTACTTTCCCGTATTATCTTGACCTTGTATTCTCTCCTTTTCTCTTGGATTAACTCTCTGTGTCCTGAATGAGAAATTTTGCTTTGCACTGTCCATCTGAATACAGAAAAGAAGTAGAAGCTCATTCTCTGTGCCACAGAGGAACAGGAAGAACTTGAAAGTTTCACGAGTTAAGTGTTCTAAAATTTGTGAAAGATATATCCAAGGCAGGGGAGCAATACAAAGAAATCTCCTTTTTATGGGAACCAAAGGTACCGATTCTGTAATCTGTTACCTCATTTTATGTATCAGCATTTCAATAACTACAGTGACTCTTGTTAATAATTCAGCAGACTCTCTATGTAGTATTACCTTTAGAAAACACCCAGTTGGGCCGAGGGAACTGCTAGAATTGGCAATTGGCATTTTAACCATAAGTAAGACTGTGTATTGGCTTTTTCTTTGTTTTATTTTCTGTGCTACAGGCTCACTACCTGTGCACTAATGGGTAAAGACTGCTGCATTTTGAAGGTGCAGTGTTTAGCCAAACAAATTGGCTCCAGATCCTGGTGGTGAAAGAGCTAAAAGGTGCCAAATGCAGATGTGTGTGTCGCAGTGATGCAGTTGGGAAGAGGAGGCTGCAAGCCAGAGATTGAGTGTGTGTGACCACAAAGCATCTGAGAGGACCCTTACAGCCCTTGATTATTAGCCCTTTATTAATTAAAGTAATCTGGGGAGGAGTTTGTCATGATGCCACAAAAGGAGGGAAAAGTCTAATAAGAGTTACAGGATAAACAGAACTATTTCATGGGTAAAGAGGTTAAAGTCTAGGGGAATGCTGCTGGTCTCACACAGGAGCAAGTTTTTAATTTGTAAATAATTTTTACTTTGAAGAATTAAACCAACATATTTCAGAATAATAAAGGCTTCAAAAAGAGTGTGCAGGTATTTCTGTTAAAGAACAGAGCTGTTTCAGAATTAGACAAAACCGTGGGGCTGTAACGTGTAGGAAGAGTATTGTACTGATCTTCAGAGAGTTTCTGATTTTGGTTGAATTTGTAAGGATAAGGGATATAGGGATTTTGGAAACTTTAGTGTCTACATAGTAGCTCAATTAAGAAAACCAGAATTTTACATGGTGTGTGATTTAAATGAGCTTTCTTCTGTCTGTAATCTATTAAGTATCTGCATGCACCCATGAGACTGCTATACAGAGGATATAATTATTTTGTTTACCACTTTGAGATTGATGTGAAGGGAATCAATACCAGTCACTTTGCTTTTCATTACTGAAGGCATCTGAAATGTTGACCAACCTTATCTTACTTGTGTCAAAGGGATCACAAAGCCCTTATAGACACACCATTTGACCTTCTAGGACATTCTTCAAAGAACTGGCAGGCTTAGCATGTCACTTTTTTCCTCACTTGAAGAAATTAAATCTAATTAGGAGGATCCTACTAATACAATATAGATACAGATTACAGGTGCACACAGTGTGTGGAGAGTCCAGAATGAAAATAGCTGTAATGAAGAAGCCTGGGGGAGGGGGAAGACCCTGAAATAGGCTGACTTAATTATCAGACTTGTACTCTAAAATAAGTGACTTCAGTAGCTGCGCTGGTGCAAAACAGCAAGTTGGAAAATTCTGCTGGGGAGAAGAAATCTCTCAAGGCATCTTCTTCTGCAGAATGTAAAACCAGAATTACGTACAAAAATAACAGTTGCACAGTTTTAGTTCCAGAGATTAATGCCTGATATTTGTTTCCCCTCTTCTTGACCCAGGTGTGGTTTGAGTCGATACACCTGAATTATTCACGTGTTTTAGGAGGGGAAGCATGACCAGAACTGACTTTTCCTTGGGAAACCTCTGACATTTCACTGGCCCTTAACGTTGTCCTGCTTACAGCAAATGCCACTTGAGACTTCTGTAAGGGAGAACAAAAAATGTGCTTGTGCATTCTTGTCATCTCCTGTGAAATCAAGTGACTGATTTCTGATGGAAATCTCAAAAGCACTGAGTTTATGCAGGTTCCTGCCGGGTCCACCTCAGAATAACTGGGGTTTGCACATAATGTTTGAGGCAAGGAGTGTTAATAGTGGCTTTTCTGAGAAACTAATTATTTAAGATATCCTTGACACTGTGCCATTGAAAGCAACTTATCGAGTAGGTACAGTAACAAGACAAACCCCAGCTGATTTCAAGTGCAATATCCAGGAGTAAAAAAATGTATTCTTGTTTTTTGTGTCCTTGTGTGACTGGGGAATTTCGAGCAGTCGCTGGAAGATGAAGGAATCCAAGTGTCTGCATTATTGGCCCCGGAGGCCATCCTGTGTGATTACTAATGCATGCAGGCACGGTCAATAAATTTCACGCTCATACATCTCACTGGCATTTTCCGAGCGTGGTGATTTGAGCGGCTTGCACTGATCAGGAATAGACAACAGGCAGCACAGCCTCGTGTGCTGGTGGGTCCAAAGTGGAGAAGTCTTCTGTCAAAACCTGAGAAAACACTTACCCTGAGTGTGAACTGGAGCAAGTTGGCTGGAGGTTGTGGAGGGTTCCATTGCTGCAGAGTTTCAAAGCCTGACTGGAAAAAAAGATCCTGAGCAGCTTGTTCAGATTGACTGTGCTTTGAGCAGGGGACTTGTGCCAGATTATCTCCAGTGGTGCTTCCAGTCTCAGCCATTCAGCTGCATTTATGAGACTTCAGTTTTTGGTTTTTAACCAACTTTTGTTCATTTAAATGAACATTTAAGGTCAAACTTCTGCCTTTAGTGAAATAAAGAATTTTAAGTGGTTTGTTTAAATTTAAGCACATTCACTGTCCCTTGTATAAAGTGGCTTCAAAGCATATTGAATTATTTTGACTATCATCTGCTAATGAGCTTTGCCAGTAGATACATGTTTCTTCCATTATCTGTTTCTGTTTTGTACTTTGTGAGTAATATTTGCAATTATTTTCTGCAGTACCATGTTGGTAACAGCAGCAGGAAGCCATGGTTAGCTCAGCTGGAACATTTTGGCCTCTAGAGTTCTTGCATTCAAAGAAATAACTGCCTGCTTATCTTTGTGGCATTCTGATTCTCTTCTTCCTCTCATCTCCTCTTTTGTTCAGTATTTCTTTATTGGTTAGAGTTAAGACAGATGGTAGGAATAGTAAATCCAAGTTGATGATAACAAATACTGTCTGACACTGGCATGTCTGTAACTAGGAAGATGAAAACAATGGGCAGTAAATATTTTGGAAAAGCTGAAAGAAGTTGTTATAATAATTCATAATTGTCTTGCTTGTTGGAGTGGCTAAACAAAGCGAAAATTATTTCCTTCTATTTGTGCACATTTTTGGAGAGCCTCAGAATTGCTGTGGTGGGGCATGGAGCTGGATTTCTGCTGCCATATTTAACGTTCCCCATGACTTCCACTCTCTTCCTGTGGTGAGTGTGTCCTGGGCAGGGTGGTGGGGCTGGCAGAGCTGTGCTCCCTCTGCTCCTCTCCACCTGCTCTGCATCAAAGCACCTGGAGGACAGATTTGTGATGTTAAAGCAAAGGTGCTTAGCCTTTGTTTCAGATCCTGTCTCTGTGGGAGCAGGTTACCTAATGAGCATGTTTTACTCATCTCACGGGGGCAAAGCCTGAGCTGTTAAATCTGTGGCAGCAAAACGAAACAATTTTTGAACCAAGTCATCGTTTTCAGCATCAATAGAAGGTCATGCCCTTGTCAGCTGGCATTGGTTCAGCATAAGGTTCCAGTCAGAATTGGCTGCAGGATGCTGAGAGCTGCTCTTTAAGGGACCTTCACCCTTTGCTATGTTTGGAGCTGTGAATATTTGGTCTGCTGAATATTCATGAGGGACTTACTGCTCCAGTCCTCCTGCAGTCCCTCAGAGTGCAGACCCCTTAGTCCTTGGGAGCTGCTCTGGCACAGAGACCTTTGTTAAAGCTCGTGCCACAGAATTCTTCCATCACTTCTTCTCTGCTTACTGTTGCATGTTAAGCCATGAACTTATTTGTTAAAAGTTCCAAATTCAACCCCGCTTGTACAGCTTCTGCAGTTCCAGGGCTGGCTTGGATCCCGAGGAACTCAGACCTCTGGGGACCTGGAGTTTGGCAGACTAAGCTTTTTGAGCAAGGTTATAAGTGAAGGCTGCAGAGCTTGTTCTCTTGACTTTGTGCTTGACTTACCTAACGTTTTACTCATCTGTACTGTACAAACATATCCAAAATCACATTACACCCCCCGTGATTTAAAGAATATGGCATTGCAAAAAGTCAGGGATGTGTTTCAATTCCAGGTGATTGCTCTCATCAAGACTTGCACTGCTCTGATCTTTTCCCAGTGCATCTATGGTTGCACACTGGAATCTCTTCCCACGAGCATCTTCAGATGCTGAAAAGAGATTAATTTTTAATCAAGTGAAATTACCAGAATACCAAACAGACGTTTTGAGCAATGTTTCTCATAAAAGAGAAGGTTAATAACATTCGTAAATTTAAGTTCTAGATAATGTCTTCCTGCACTCTTCTGAGGTCTTACAGGCATGTATAGGTAGCAGAGTATCCAGATCGGTAGCTCAGGTTATTTACATTGAAAACATAAATTAAATCAGCTTGCTGCCAACTTATGTTTTTATGTCATCATTAAGATACTCACTGATTATTTACTTATTTAAAATAGACCATAATTTTCCATGTTTTTTAAAGGGTAGAGGCTTTTAAAATGGCTCATATGGAATTGCCATATTTAATTAAAAATAATTTTAGAAGGGCTGTATAGGATTTCTTGCGCCGTTTTAACACTTGATCAAGTTACTGGTGGCATTTTGTAATATGTAGTGTTACCCTGCTGGTGTCTGTTTAATATTATTTCTGATTGTTATAACTGTTTACATTTCTTTTTGGTTAGAGGAAATGGTGGGTTCATTTTATTCTTTGGAAAAGTTTTTAAAAGGGCAAGCAGTGACAAGGCTTTGCTTCTGACCTCTGGATTGAACTGCTCATCAGGCAAAGTCTGAATTGCTAGGAAAAATGAAACTTCTGAGGAAAATTCTTGCCTGAGGTTGGATTTGTACCGATTCAACACATTTCTTATGATTCTACCCTGTCCCTCAGTGCTGCTGCTGGATCAACATGACCCTTCTGATGAATTTTACTGTGTGACAAACTGGATTTCCGTGTACGTGCTCTACTTGCTTGTGTGTCTCATGTTTGTGATGAGGTTTCTCCTTTGTTCTGCAGTACTTAAAAGCATTTACTTATCAGAGTTGAAGATAAATAAAGCATCCTGTTTCCTAATTAGCGACGTTTTCGTCAAGTGTCATCCTAAAGTCCTTGGAATGACTGTATTCAGACACAGTGCTGCCTTACAACTTGTAAATCATGGGCTGAAGCATAAAAAGTACTGTGGCAGGTGGCTGCTCACAGGGAGTGTGTATGGTTTTTAGAGATATGGTTTTCATGAGGCAGCCAAATGTTGGATGGGTTACAGGATGGGGGGATTTTAAGGTGAGAGTGAAATGTACCCTCCTCTCTCCTGTCACCCCAGCCCTGCTGGCTCAGTGTTCTACTCCAAAGGTGTGACTTGCACTGTCCACATGGAATGGTGTGGATTTCTAGTGGGGAAAGGAAGGCAGGTAAAACAGTTGGAGATGTGTGGTTTTGGGATTTAAATAAAAAAGTTGATTAAAACTCGGCAAAATGTAGCCCAAGACAGTGTTTGTGTTCCCTGGGATTTAAAACTTTGTATTACTGTGAACTTGATGTGAAAAATGCTCCTGTTTCCTTATAACTTCCAAGTACAAATATATTTAAACAAAGAGAAAATAAGCAGAAACATCTTGGCTATTTTTGCATCTCGTTACTATACAGTTAAACCAGATGATTTTTGAATTTTCTGAGATTTCAGTAGAAACTCTTCCATATACTAGAGTGTTCAAACCAGATAGAAATTTCTACCATGAACTTTGATTTTTTTTTTTCTTGCGGGGGGAAGTAGGAACCCTAATGATGAGAGCCTTGACTGAGCTGTTTGAACAAGGGGTAGCAGTGCAGTTTGTCAAGTGCTGATGGAGTTGTCCCGTTCCTCAGGTCAACAAGCCATTATTAGTCACACTAATGACAACATTACTGTTCCGAGTTTGATCTGTCTCCTGTGTTTTCCAGGGATATCCATAACTGAGTTGTGCTTTATGACCAAGGGAAGGAGCCTAACAACTCGCCTGAAAGGGTGGTAAGAGTTACCAGAATTTCTTCCATGTATTTGTATTTCTTTCGTTATTGCACCTGATCGTGTCTATGAAATCTAGAAAGCAAAATTTGTTACTTTTTTAATCAGTCCTGCTATTTACTGTCTTAGTCTCACAGTTGTCATTCTTTAGCCAACAATGAGGTGATGAAAGACTAAATTCATTTTATAGTAATAGCCTGCAGTGCCTTTTTTCAAACAGGAGGACTGTTGAACTGAGGATGGCTAAAATGTGCAAGAGTTGGATGGAATTAGTCTGCTTGGAATAGCAAATCACCATATAAAAACTAATGTCTGTATAATCAAAATGTAGAATAATTGACTGCATATAATGTAACTAATGATAAAGCTTCCCAAACTTTATAAATGGGCCTTTTCAAACAGTTTTGTCCTGCTGCTGTCTGGCTTTTAGACAAGAGGAGAGCTGGCTTCCCACCTCCTGACTGCCTGTTCTCAGCCCCTCGCTTCTGTGTCCAGTCTGTGCTGACAGACATTTCACTGGGGCTTGTTCTCAGAGCTCTCTCTGCAGAAATCTGTGGCTTGTAAATGGAACCCAGTTATAAATCCCGTGATTATTTACCTACTTGTGTGGTGGGATGTGTGGCTTTCTGCAGTGGAACTTCCCTGTTTGAAGGGAAGGGCCCTTGTCAGAACAGTGCAGTCAGCATAATCAAAGGCCAAGCAATTTATTAATTTGTATGACTTCCACTCATTTCTCAGAACTAATCAGACAGAAGTTTTCTTACACAAGGAAAAGTCATTTACATTGGGATAAAGGGACATGATTAAAAAAAGGTGGTCTCTTAAATGACTAAAAACAGAAGACAGCTGTACTTGTTAAATGACTAAAATTGATTGAATAATTCAAACTTTTAAAAGCTTTCATTTCTTTTATTAGTTGCCTTTTAAATTTGGTTTAGGGAAAGTAGATTTTTAGGTGAAAGAACGGAGTACTGTTTACATAGTACAAGCAAAACTGAAAGTTATTGCTTCTGAATATCCTAAGCAATGCAGAAGAGGTGGGAGATTTCTTAGGGAATTTTTCTCTGTAACAGTCATCCTAGGGTGAAATTCATAGTATTTAAAGCAAAGGAAAATCATTGTAGGGGTGAAAGGGAATAAAATGACAGTGACTGGGACGTGTTATCTCTTGCCAGACAGCCTCACTACTCTTTCAAAATTAGGAAAAAAGGTAGCAGGAAATCAAAGGAGATGCTGTTCGGGGATATGTGAGCAACCTGTTGTTATTCTGCAGCTTATTTGTGAAGGAAGAGAACGTACAGCTTTGAACATGTTCCTGTTCCTTCTACTCTGAAGAAACACCAGTAATTGTGCTATCATTACCAAAGGGCTTTTTTTACAGAGGTCACATCTAAGCCCCATTCCTTATTTCAGAAGTGAGGTCTTCTCTGTCTCCTTTTAAAGGGTGTGTCACCCTTCATCAGGAGTGCCATGCATTTGCAGAATGGTGGTGCTTTCAATTTGCAGCTTGTCAGCCCTGAAGAATGCTGCTTGGTTCCTGTGAGTGCAGCTCAGTGGCTGACACTGCTCACTTACACAGCAATTTCAGGTTTATTTTGGTTGGTTATTGGTTTGGGGCTTTTAATGATGAGATAGAATTGCATTTTTGAGCAACGGGCGGCGTGGTGGAAAATCTGTCAAGCTGGGGCCGTTTGGAACTGCTGTGCCTCCCACTGAGAGCAGCAGCCTTTCTGTGGCTTTCAGGGGGAGTAACATTCTACTGCTGAATGGGAAGACTTCTCCTCCTCTTTCAAAACCACTTACAATGGTCTGCTATAGTTCAGGTTGTGTGGAGACCAAGTAACTATTGTACTTCTTGGCTGTGGAAAAAAGGTGTTTTCTGAGTAGGAGAAGGCAGTTGTGATTCATTTCTGTTGTGCCAGCGTATTGTGTGGTCTTTTTTAATACCTGCAGCTCTGAAAGGCATTGCACCACAAAAATTGGTTATCTGGAACTGTTTGATTGTATCATCCAGTGTGTTTCATCACACTGGCTGTAGGAGGAGGTCTGCAGAGACTTGTGTGTCTCCCCACGAGGCAAAGGAGAGTTGCAGGATGAATATTTATTGGAGTAGTGGGAGAGATGGCCTAAATTCTGCCAGTGCAGATACTACTGGTATGTAAACAGGGACTGGAGATTGGAGAGAGAGCATCAGGCCATCCCCTGAATACTTGGAGGCTTCAAAACTGGATTAGTTCTCAACTCTGAGCAAAAGCTTAATTAAATACTATTAGTGCAATTTTCATGGATGTCATTTAATGAAAAGGTTTTTTTTACAAAGGTGAACATTTAAAAAAGTGAGATCCTGTATTTGCTATGCAGTTGTCATATGATTTTGTGTTTTTTAAGCCCCCTTAGGAAGATGATGTTACAAGGGATTTGGGCATAAAAGCTTCTAGCCCAGGGTTGCCCAGAAATGATTTGAAAAGCATTCAAAATAACTGCCTTTTCAGAAATGCATACTGAACAGATATTTCTAGGGCTGTGGCTGTGTGATTTAAATGGTCAGTTTTGCACACAGTTTTGTGTGATTTAAATGTACAAAATGCAGTTGACTTGATTGGAAACTTACTGCAGGCTGCCAGATTTCAGACCTGAGCCATCCAGAAGGGGTGTTTTTTTAGCTGTTCTGAACATCTTTTTTTTTTGTTGTAATTAATTTTCTTTCCCTAATTCATTGCTTGTAGATTAATGGCTGCTTATTTTGGGTTTCTACCATATTTTCTGGCATGATCAAGAGCAATGAATTAATCTTAATTGATGGATTACTATAGCTTAGTCAAACTCCTACTTAATGTGCTTGATATTTCTTGTGAGTAAGCTAGTTTTTTTTAAAACCTTGTCTGTAGTCAAGTTTCTTAAATTAAGACTTGGGCATGTAAGATTCTTTGTCACATCCAGGAAGCACAAGATATGACCCAAATACTCAAATTACCAGAGGACAGCATTTTGGTTTATAAACATTAGCAGCACAAACAAGTCTGAGCTAAGTAATTTTAGAAAGGAATTTCCCCTCCTGGTAGTGTGTATTACACATAGATGTTAATTAGGGATTTCTCATATGTAGCTCTTGGAAATCATTTTTATGCTGTTTATCTGAGGCCGGGTCTGTTTATCTGGAATGGGAAGGTTTACCATTGTCCCTGCATGACGTGGTTTACAAACTGATCTGACTTTGCGTTGTGTGCCTGAGAATTTACGTCTGCGTGATTATCTGCAGTTAATGATCATACAGGCCTTCCAGAACTGCTGATGAGTCCTAATTTTGGCTTTGTTACCCACACAATTGGACTGCCCTTGGTGGTGCTGAATGGATTTAAACAGGAATGTTGGATTCCTCTGTACAATGCGCAGGGATTTAATTTCTAGTGTTTCTGATGGGAATTTGGGATCCCTTGATTGCTGATTTAGGATGGTTACTTGTTTGAAACCCCGGGGGGGTTTGCCCTGGTGCTGCTTGTGTCCTGGCATGGCTTGTTGAGGACCTGCAGCCGAAGTCTGTGTGCTACACCACTGTGTGCTGCCCTGCTTTCTGCTCCACAGGGAACACTTCCTTCACCTGAAAGGCATTGCTCTTCCAAACTGGTATGTTTTTCTGGACCCCAAAGGCTGATAATCCGTGTTTGGGATGTGCACATGCTCATGTGTATCTGTCAGTGGAGTTGGACATCTTTGCACACATTAGTACTGAGAACAAACACATCACTTCTGATCTCAAGATCTAACTGCCAGTGCTTCTGTCCTGGTTAAACACACAATTGTAATTCCTCTGTCATATCTGTGCTGGCATATTCCCTGATGCCATACCGAATTTCCCCATGTGGATCAAATTGGGAGATTAAAAGTTTTTTGAATTTAATCTGTATTTTCATTGCAAGAGTCATGGTAGGCCTGCTTAGTATTCATTCAGTGTTCTTGAGACATCTCTGGCAATACTGGAGTAATATTGGCATGGTCTATTAAAACTACAGTGAATAAAACTTTAAGACCCAATCTCTTGATTTACATTTCTTACAGCAACATCTAATAGAATTGACAGGGCATAAATATTAGCCAGATTTTCTCCTTTTATTTAGATCCATTAAAGGCCTTTCCAAGCAGATAAAGGAAACTTAAATGATGAAAATGATTAAACAATAAATATAAAGCATTAGCTTGGAAATACCTTACAGTTCTTGCTCCTTAGTAAGCCTTCCCTCAGACCCATATCCTCTTCAATTAACACTACATTACAGAACAGGTACAGATGCAATTGAAATGCAATCAGTTTTAGCTGCTGCACCATCCCATGTTTTATGTGTTCAGGTGTTGAAAAGTGTACTTTATGAAAGAGGCAGTTTTATTTGGCTTTTGCTAATTTCTTGGTTTCTTGTAATTCCAGTATTATTCTTCCATTGTAAACGTCCATGCTTTATGATAAGCACTTAAAATCCATACATAATGAAGTTGAGAGCATTAGGCTCTAACAGAACAGTCACCTTTGCATTTTTAGATTTCAGGCTGAGTTTTCCCTCCATCTGGAGGGTCACGCATGAACAAGTGCAGAGCTGTGCTGTCCCACGGGAGCTCTGGCAGGGATTGTTTCCCTGGAGCAGGGCGTTCAGGAGCAGAAGGGGGACGTGCCCTGAGATGTTTCAGAGGCTAAAAGCATCCCTTGTTCCTCCTCTCCTTCCTGACTGGAATTCCAGTAATTGTTGTGGCTTTAGCATCGCCCACATCAGCGAGAAGGCAGACTTTGTTCCTTGCCACTGCTCCCTGTGGTTGCCAGCGTGGATCCTGGGCATTTTTGATTGGGGATAGGAGGGCATGTTTATCTCATTAAAATGATCATTAGCATATCCTTTTGTTGACGTGATCTTTGTCGTGTTCCTTCTTCTAATTAAATTGTAGCCTGTTGTATGGTAATTCTTCTGCTTTCCTGAAGTCTTTCTTCTCCTTAAGGTAGCTGGAGAGAGGGGAACTGGCAGCTGACAGAAGATTGACTTGGTAATGCTGTAATGGATCGCAGCACTTGTGTTTTCAGTGTTCCTCCTCTTGGCATTAGACACTTGGGAAAGGAGTTGCTGGTGGTTTTTTTTCAAGTTTTGCTATATCCATGTACAGGATGATGTTTGGGCACAAAGATGGAACACTTCATTGGGTGACAAGCAAAATTTTCAGCGTTCTTGGAGGAAGTTTGTGTTTGTTTGATGGTTGCACGTCACTTTCTGGGTATTTACAGATACAGGGGCAGCACTAAGGGTAGATGCTTTCCAGCATGTGTTAGTGCAATAGTATGTCTTTCAAGAAGTTGTTTTTTTATGGAGTTTATGAGTTTAGAAATATGTTTGAAAACAGCCTTGTCACATGTGTCATCAAGGTCAGAAGGGAGAGAAAGCAGAGATTTCAGCGTTCCAGCTCAGGTTTTGTGAAAGGGCTGTGGAAGGGTGGTGTTGTTTGTAGCTGGAGAACTTGTGTCTTCGTGACTCCTGAGCAGTCTGGCAGTGGAGATGCTGCAGTTTCTCCTCTCCGTGAAATTTTTAGCTCATGTTGCTGTTTTGGAATGTTGAACTTGCAGGGAATACACTTGATAAAGCCACTGGTGATTGACTGTGAACCCAAAGTGTTGAAAGCTCGGAGTGCACAGTGTGGGAAAATGCCCCAGTGAGGTTGGGAGTGTGGTGTGTGCACTTGCAGATTCTCTGGTTGTAGGTGCAGTGGAGAGCAGGGGGTAACTCTGCCTGTTCAGAGGCAGTGCAGGCTGTTGTGGCACGGCTGCAGTGCTTGGAAAGGGCCTCTTCCAGCTGTGGGGCTGACTGTGCCATGCTTTGCTACGTGTGGTGAACGCAGCTCGTTCCTTCCCCCTGCCTTGGAACACCTGGATACTCAGACCTGGAGCTGCACAGCCTTGTCAGGAGCAGACTTTGTGTACTAACCTTGGTGTACCAGTGACACTGTGGGATGAATGCTGCTTTGTGTTCTTTTTTTAACTTAAAAAAACTCCTCTGATTTGTTGGGTTTATTCCAGGCTGGAACCTCTGTAGAAGCATGCTACTGCTGTGTAAATCCTTTCTGCCAGCAGGTGGAAATGTGTATACAACTCATCCTTTGACTTATGTCTGTCTTTGGCTGCCTGATGTCTCTCTCTCAATCACTGAAGCTGAAGATTTGTGAAAATCCGATATAAAATTTGCAACACAATGGATCTTGCTGAGCCAAAACTTGCAAGATGTGTTCTAGGGATGTGTAACTGCTCTTGCACCTGTCAGGTGTTCCATCTCTGTGCTGTAGCATTGTTATGAACCTTCTTACATAGTCATGTATTAAATAAGAAGCAGCAGCTTTTTCAAATGAGCGGCAGCAATACCTTCCCTAGAAATAAAAATTGATAGGAAAGAGGATATTATTTTTAAAGTATTAGATGCTGATATTTTTGTGTCCAAAATACTTAACCAGCAGTAATGGACCTCAGCTGAATCAAAGGAAGATGATAATGGGAGGTTGATTTTTTCATCCCAGAGTGGGGAGTTTACAGCAGATAAGGAAGGTGAATTCTCAAATCTGAGAGCTTGCAAACAGACATACTGTGTTAGGCAGCTTACAGGCTGAGCACTGCCTGTGCTCAGTGGGATGCATCATTTCTCAGGGTTGGAAGGAAAGAGTTACAGGCAAACTTAGAGACTGTGGAAGAAGAGTCTTTGCTCACAGTGGAATTTGTCGGGCAGACAAGGATGTGCCATGGAGTTGTTTGCACTTGCTGCTGGCTGATGGACTGCCTTGCAGCCTGGTTTGAATATGAAAGCTCTTGCCTTCCTTTGTGCCTGTGTAACACCCCAGAGGAGAGGGCATTGCTGCATCACCCCGTGTTACACGTTTTGGGGTGTTACACTGAGAGCTGATCACATGCTGATTAACTGTGAGAGCAGGCAGTTCACAGCATAACACTGTTCTTTTATTTATTTATTTATCCATCTTCTTTCATGCTTGGTAAATATTACAGCTATTTCTTTTTCCTGAAAGAAACACAGAATTATTTCTCCATACGGTTCTGATGCAGAGATAAAGAGCTTCTTTCCCAGTATACCACAGTTACATAGGAAAAGGTTATCTGGCCTTTCTGAGAACTCATTTAAAAAGAAAGGAATAAGAATATTTTCTCCATTTCTTCTGAATAATAGCATGCAGAGATTACATTTTGCATCTTGGTCCAAAATCCAATCAGTTCTTTTTAGTTCTGCATGTAATGTAATTCCTTGGCATTTGGAGAAGACAGCACTGAAAAGCAGTGCATATGGGTTGGGGTTTTTTTTCTATAAGCAAGTTATTTTGATGTAATGAATAGAAGCCCATCCTCTGTCAGAAGGAGTTGATCAAATGTGAATTAAATAGCCAGACTGTATTAAAAGTCTGTGACTAAAATTGTAAATGTTAATATGATTCATCCAAAAATGTAGGTATGAAATACGGTTTAAAAATGATCTTGGTCCACTAAAGTCAGGTTAATTGGAAGAAGTGCAGTGCAGGAGAGAGTGGCATTTTGCTTTGTCGTGTGGTGACCACAGGGTATTGCAGAATAGTTTGAGTTTGTTAAAAGGCAAATTTTGCTGGAAGGGATAAATGCAGGATTGTGTTTTGTCGATTTATAATAGGAGTGGAATGTCATTAGCACTACTATTCATTTGTGTTGTGGGAGGAAGAGTAAAATAGATTCTCATTGACTTAAAATGTCACTGTCAATTCTAGCTGCTGGAATTCTCTGCAGTTTGTTGGCTGAATATATGAAAGAAAATAGGACTGTGGGTCAGCCCTGTTCTCTCTAATTAAGATCCTTGGGGTTTTGTGTGGGCTCATATGTTTGTGGGGTTTTTGTTGTTGTAGTTGTATAACATTGTGCTTTTGTCTTCTCTTCAGCACCCACGCTCTCTTTGCTTTCTGATGGTGCTCCACGCTCGTTTCTGTAATGCAGATTGTCCTCTCGACTGCAGAAGCATAATTTGTTGTGCCTGTGCTTCATACCTTCCTGTCCCTGATCTCCTGGAAAGCCCTTGACGTTTCTTTACTTGGTCTGTCCAACCTAATGTTTACACCATTGTCTTGTCCAACTGCTGACAGTCCTTTCTTCAGCGTTTCTCAAGCTTGTGTTTATTCTCTGCTTCAAAGAGCTGAACAGCAAATCTGTGTGTCCCTATTTTCACGTTCACTCATCTTCTGTTCCGTCTTTCCAGGCTTTGTTCCTTGTCACAAATTGCAGTTTACTCCGTACAGGGCAGCCTTTGAAATCAGTCTGTGCTGGCAGTGAGATACATGTGATTAGTTTTCACTTGGGCTTAAACAGAGGAATTACCATCTCTGCCAGTTTCAAACACACAGAATTGCAAGCTGGCTGCTGGATCCTAAACTTCTCTGGAATGATGCTTCTCTTTTTTTGTTTTGGTAGAAAATCTTAGTAGAGGTTACTGAAGAACACTGTCCTCCCTGCTCAGAGTGACAGATGATACTGGTATGGAATTTCCTGCTGGTGCTTATGAACAGCCTTGGGGTTATGGCTGTGGCTACCTCCTTGATTCAGAGAGAAGAGCTTCATGTCCTTGTAGGAGCAGTTGGTAATGGCAGTGTTTTAGACAGGGGAGGTTGTTTCTCTAATTCCAAAACAGCATATGTGTAGATACAAACAATTAAAAATACAAGTATTGTTAATCCCCTCCAACTGTTTTATAGTAGGTAAAGTCTAGCACTCCCTATTCTAAATAGGGCTTTAGTTGAACTGCTGCCTCTCAAAATATTTCCCCTTATCTCTGAAGTCATAATTATGGCATTCATTGTATTTGAATATAATTGCTGCACTTTGCATTCTGTTCGAGTCTTGGGACTTCAGTAAGGAATTAATTTCAGCTATTGCTCTCTTGCCTACTGAAATCTGCATTTTGGAGCCCACCTCCTTCAGTTTTTATCAGTTACAGTGCAATGTTTTTAATGATACTGTCTCATATATAGAGTATCACTCTTAAAATGGAAAGAGACATTTACAAAATAATGAGCAAACACCATATAGGTGGTTATGAGGCTTCTCTCCTCAGGTGCACAGAGATTTCTGGATACTGCAACAGCTGCACGTTAATCCTGTTGTAGGCAGATTCTCCAAAATTATTCCACCTCTTTAAGAAATTAAATGGAATTATCTAAAAATGAGAAGAAAACCATCTCTGTAAAAGACTTAATTGATACTTGTCAAGTGTTTGAGATGCTCAAGAAGGTGTTGCTGGGTGGTTACAAATACTTATTCAAGTGGATGTAATATCAGTGAGTAAAACAGACAGTAATAAACTCAGGCTTCTCTAACATGTCCTGAAAGAGTTAAAACACCCAAAAAAGGAATTGAAATGACTTGTGCTCCCGGTAGATGAAATCTTTGTGAAGCATTTTGCAAAGCCTGGTAAGTGCAGTAAACTGCAGATGCATCAGCACGTTCACTGCGTGCTGCCAGTCCCCTGGAATTAGGGCAGAGCTGTTCCTCTGATGGGTAAAACTGTCCTGGTTTCCACCAAATGACTTCAAAATGACAACAGTGGGAACTCCCATGGAGCATGAGGGTGCTTGGCCTTGCTGTCCCTGCCACTTTCCTCTTCTCCTTATCTCTGTCAAAGAAGGAAAATGGAGTTTTGGGAGAACTTGGTCAGAATAACTCTCTCCCTTGGTGCTTGCCCGGTGCTGAGGACACTCCTTGGGTGCTGCAGAGCCCTCTCAGGTGCTCTGCTGGGGAGGGATGTTCTGGCTGCACACACGGAGAGGAAGGTGCCAGTCAGAGGCAGGGCAGCAGAGGATGGGGCTGGGACACGGGTGGAGCATCCCCAGCTCTCCCCAGGGTGGGCACAGGCTCAGCACGTGCTGATCACAAACCCTTCTGAGGCTGCCTTCTCATTTTTCTCCTCTTTTTCAGTCTTTTTAGTGGGATGCTATGAAATTTCTTAGCCCTTGAGAATGACATCCATCTCCAGCCTCGCTGCTGGGCAGCTGTAGCAACAGCAGAGTTCAATTTAGCAGTATTTCTTCAAGAGCTTGGGTCCTTGACTGATTTGTAGAGGACAAATGAAAAGAGCACTTGCAAATGGGTTTCTGTGCTATTAGAGCCTAAACAGCTTTTCCTCTTGGCTGTGAGTCAGATCACACCTCAAGGGGATGGGTGGGCTATGAACCTTAAATTCAAATACTTAAGTGTAGGGTCAGCTGTTCACATCAGTGGGTGTCTTAACAAACTGGTCTGAGTGCTCAACAATAATAATTTTCTTTAATATTTTCAGGTATTATTGAAAGTGGTAATTGAGTAGCAAGTGGTTTGAGTTCTTAGAGTTCCCTGCAATTTATGCTTATATGATAATTTTGCTATAGAACCTCAGTTTTGGGTTAATTTTATAAAGCATAGTGCCAGGAGGTTGTGGTGTGGGGAAAACTGGTATGTAGTGTATCAATACCTGCACAAAGAACTGGTAAACCAGAGAATAAACCAGGCCAGGAGAGGAAGAGGTTGTTAGAATGATCTCTTCAAGGAGAGACATCAGCATGGAACTTGTTTCTCACCGTGGACTCTGTTTCCACCACTATTCAGCTATTTTAGGGTATTCCATCTTCATTTTTTTTGACTATCTCACATACAAAAAGGAAGTATTGACCACTATTAAAGTAGTAAGCTTGTCAAAGAGAAAAGATAATTACAAACCAACATTATCATTCTCTGAGGGTGGATAATTGTGAGAAATTGGGAGGAACAGCAGAATAGAAAACTTTAGGAATTAAGTGCCAGTATCTCTGACCTCCCATTGGAGCATCAAGCCTGCCTTGTATAATAAAAGCTATTTATAAATTGCTGCTCTGTTAGACGTGTACAGAATTTTACGATGCACAAAACGGGAAGCAGAGCCAGGGAAGGGACTTAGCAGAGTGATGAATGGATGACAGGGTGCAAGACTGAAACTGTGTTTTATTCATGGATTGTGAGGTCAGGAAGAAGAACGGCTGGGAAGGGCTGGCAGTTAAAGGAGAAAGATACAGAACCCAAGAGATAAAGACTCCAGTAATCTGAGAATTATCAAGCCACGTTGTCACACTTTGTTTTGACAGTTACAACCCCAGGTAGTAGCTTTTTATTTTCAGTTTACTACATTTTCATGAGTTATTTTTATTCTTTCTGCCATTCCGATTGCAGTTGTCACCATCTGCTTCCTGTGTCACATCCCTAGTGCTCCTAAACCTCAGTAATTTATTCTCCTACGTTTTAAGCAACAGGTAAGAAGAAGGTGGTTTTTTCCACCTTTTGTTTTGACAGAACCACCCACTCCCACCCAATTATAGTGTGGAAAGTAGGTGATCAAGCAGTCCAAAATCACAGTCTTGATCGGGGGCCTAGCTAGAAGTTCATTAATCTGTTCGGTTTGGGCTGAACTTGTCAGGGCTCAAAAGATTGTTAGAGGCTGATAAATCATTAAAATGCCATTTAATTCTGCTGGTCATGCAGGTATTCCTGAGCAGAATGCACTTAATGCTGCTTAATTCCAAACAGGCAAATCAAGTTAAGGTCACTGGTTTGCAATCATTCTTTCTATTTCTGACATAGGACATGTTCAACTTGCAGGTGCATTTTGTATCCACAAATACCACAGGGTAAAACAAATCAAGACAAGGCTAGAATAGAGCTGGTTTGGACCACTTAACAAAATCCGATTTCCACTTTTTTTTATCCCTTTCATAAATTTATTGTATGGTCTTCATGTATTTAATTTCAAATTGGCAGAGAGGCTATTTATAGATATGTGGTTACACTTCAAAATGCTCGTTATTCTCTTGTGTTCTCTGGGTCTTGCATCTGTAAGGATTTCTGCCAAAAAACATTGGAAAGGAAGTTAAATAGGCACTTAAGATAATCATGACAAAGAGAAGAATTCCCTTACCCGGTAACAAATGAGAAAATACACCCTGATTAGTTTTACAGTAGCAGTGGCCTCTAAGTTTCCTTTGGCAGCTTGTAGAGTGTTTTCTTAAGTAGGTAGGGTAAACTTTAATGTTTGGGCAAAGTGCAGCACATCTCCTGCATGCAGAAATGAGAGGAGATTCCCTTCTGCAAGCCCTGTGCCTTGACACACCCTTGATACTGGAACATGGTAAATGCTCTAATTTAACTTGAGAGAAGGCAAGCAGTGTATTAAATTAAAAAATGGTAGTGATTGTTTATCAGTAAAATACGAGACTGTGCCTGCAGTGTTGGTTTTGGTGCAGCAGGATTTGTTGGCCAGATTTCATCCTGCTTTTGGCCACCAGTGTTGCTGAAGGCTCGTTTAGAGTGTGAAGGGAGTGGGTTGAGAGTGGGTTCGTTCCTTCCATGAGCTCTTTTCCAGCAGGGTGATGGTTCTCAGGGAAGGGCCTGCTGCTGCCCCAGCTTGCAGGGTCAGTCTGATGAGCCCTTAGACTGGAAAGGGATGTGTGGAAGAGTCTGGGATCCACAGCAGTTGCTCACCAGACCGGATGCTGCTGCCAGACCACTCAGACCACTTGGAAAAGTATCTTTGCTCTGTAAAATGCTTTTCTCAGCCCTGCCTTTGTCCAGCAATACAGCAGATACCTCAGCCTGCTGATCTGACCTCCGTGTTGAGCCAAAACAGGACTGCCTTGGTGCATCTGTCCTGATGGCTGAACTAAGGTCCTTCGCTGTACAGTGTGTGTTTGGAATTTCTTTCTGTAGCAGATGCAATTTGAGGGGGATATTAAAGTTTGTTTGCAGTGATAATACCTTCTGGTTGGAATAACATGAATGTCTGTTCTGCAGATAATTGCAGGCACAGCCTGCATGCTAAGCAGAATGCAAAGGCAGCATGATGGTGCTTTTGTGAATGCTCTTAACTTTGAAGTTAAGGAACCATTAGGTCTATTGTAAAAATAATTTGGAAAGAAAACACAGGCCAGGGTTTTTTCCATTAGTATTAATTTGATACTTCTCTTCTAAACTGTCAGTGGTGTTTCTTTTAGGGAAGAATGTTTTTGCTAGATATTTATTGTATATGGACAAAGGTTATATATATGTATGACAAATTATCATTATTATAGTAAATGAATCAGAAATGGCTTTGCTGTAACTCTAGATGGAATTTTAAAGTTAGGTGTAAGAACTGGCCTTTCAGTTTGCAGATCAAGCAATATGGAGCAGTAAATATGAAATCCCATGCAATTCTTCACTTCTTACGCTGTTCAGATGTCCTTTACCAGGAACAGGACTGAGTTTAGAACAGTTAATAACAACACTTCTTGTAAATGCCACAAAGATGTGATTGCTTGTTTGCACACATCACAGTTGGCTCATGAAGGGGCATATTTTCAGTGCTGTTCCTGACCTTATTTCCTCCCTGAGAAGTTGATGGTCCCTAAAAGCAGGGAACTCCTGTGGGAAGCTGAGGACTCAAGGGAAACAAGCTTAGTCTGATACTGGTGTTGGCTTAAACACTACTTGGATTTGTGGACTGCAGTGTGATGGGATAAAATGATGCACTGAAAAGACTTCATTCTTTTAGTGTCTGTTCCTTTGTGCTTTCTGTATATGGTTTTTTTGGCAATTAGAGGACATGTTGTGCATGTGATGTGAAGTAAAGTGGGAAGGAGGGTCCGTGATGTCTTAGGGAGGGCTCTGGGAGGAAACAAATGGCACACCTGTCTGACAGTAAAAGGCTGATGAACGTGGTGTTGAGTGTGTTTTCCCAAGAAAGCAATGACATGTTTTAATCCTGGGCTCTGTGCAAGATATGCATTACATGTGTCACTGGTCTACATTGTGCTGCTTTTCTCTGAACTGACAAATTAGACTTGCTTTAGACCAAAGCCAAATAACAGATGAGCCAATTTCATGGCCTGTGAATTATTGAGGAGAATGTTTGGTACCTAAAGCTTGGGTTTGCTGGCTCCCCTCCCACTTCTCTTAATCCTTTTGGGAATCTTGGTTATAACTATCTTTCAGAGGCTCAACTATTTCCAAAGGCTGGGTAGCTAGACCAGTGGAATGGAAGGAATTTTAAATATGATCTCCTTTCCCCCTGAAATTTGTCCCTTTCTGGACTGCATTCTCATTTTTGCTGATTCTGGGTGGCCACTGTGCCAGATCCCAAAATACACTTTGATCCTAATGGTCAGCCTTGTCACAAAAATCACTCTGAACTTGGGATCAGAGGGTGTTCAATAATCTAAAAATTTGTTTCTGTGTCTCCTCAGTAGATTTGTTGAAGATCCTAGGGCCTGTTCTTACTGAGGTCTGTGTTTCTGTTGTGTGACGGGGTTGGATACAGGGCAGGGCTGCTGCTTTGCTGCTGGAACAGCAGCACGAGCCAGGGGGACAGACAAACAAGCAAACTTCTCAGCTAATGTTGTTGGAATAGAATGTACCTTGCACAAATTTGGGTCAAGTGTGAGCTTTTAGAATAATTTTGGGGTGGATTTTGTTGCATACAACTCAGTGAATTACATGAGTTTATTGTGAGATGACCTATATACAGGAGTGATTTTAATAGCATGAAAAATGCCTATTAAACTTACCTTAAGGCTTTTTTTTTTTTAATGGTCTGTTACCTCTCCTTATATTTCTGTTACTTGAATTTGGCAAGGTCTGAAATAGGATATATTTTAAACGAGAGAAGATATGTCAAATTGTTCTGGAACCACCATTTGTGAACCTCTTTGGAATTCTTTGCTCTAACAGACTTTCTGTATATATACTTACATCCCACTTTAAAGGCTACAGAAAATTATTTTTAATAGCAAGAAATTATTCCTGCTAATTTTCAGTGCCACTCATGGGTAAATATTTTTTCCCCTCTTTCCAGGTAACTTGCTCCATAACAAAGTAAATGTATTGATTGTATTTCTTACACAGAATGCTGCATGGACATACATTAAATTAGATGAGCACTATTTATTAAAAAACCCTACACACTGTATTAATGCTTACTGCCAAAAAAGTTTGTGTAGCAGCTTTAGCTTTCCCAATAGGAGAAGACTCCTGTGATCTGTTACTGATGTGCTGTAGAAAGTTTAATAATAGTACAGTTTTATTACTGCATAAATCTCTGTCACAGCAACATGAATCTCATGACAAACTTGGGGCAAAATCATATTAATTGTGTCTTCCTGTTGAGTTCAGCTGAGTCATGTACAGATGCTGTGACAAAATTAAGTATGAAGAAATGCACAGAGACTGCTTGTCAGCTGTGCCTCTATAGACAAAGCAAAATAACTTAAAATAGGGCGTAATTGTTAATGCTGCCTGGAGAAAAGATGGTGACTTGTGCCTCTTTCATGATTACAGAGTCCTCAACCACACTGCTCATGTAGAAATGAAAGAATCTGCTGTAGTATAACCATAGCAGTTGGGATTAAGATGCTGTAGCAGGGATTGATTCCTGGCAAGATGAGCTGGAAGATGGGGAAATCCACCATTTGTTGGTGATTTGAGATCCTTCACGTGGAAGGAGAGGCTTAGAGATGCCTTTTTCTCCTCGCTGTGTGCATGGATACTGTTCTTAATTCTGCTGGCATCTCCAGCTCTGTTCCAATGACCTTCCCTGTACAGGCAGGGATTTGCATGGAAGTGAGAAATTTTACTGACAGAGTTAAAGCTTTGCTTAGCTTCTGCTCAGTCTGATTGTTTTGTTTTTATTATAATGATTTAGATGCTGAGGATAACTCATGGGATCTGATATGGACTAAGAGCTGATGGGAGAGCTATTTTTAACCATGCTCCTAAAAGTTATGGTAAATTATTAATTAATTCAGTATCTAATTTGGCAAAACCTGATAATACTTATCTTCACTGTTCATAATCTATGTAGTGTGCTCTTGAAGGAGTTTCTTTAGGAGTGAAGCAAAAGTAGCAGTTTATAAAGGCAAACTGGGTTCTCTGGACACTGTTAGGGTGGAGGTAATCAACTTGAGCATTATGAATAAAAGCCCAAAACAAGTGTGGAACACTTTTTAATTGAACTTAAAAGTTGTTATTGCTCGTCAGAAGTAGCCTTTTTGTTTCCATATACTGTACTGGAAAAAAGGATCTGTTTTAATTGCAAGTTCTTTGTAACTTAATTGTGTTTGATAGACATGTAATGTACAGCAGAGGCTGGAGCTCATGACATGGGTGGACATGGTGTGGACAGTGGGAGCACAGGAGGGGAGCTCAGGACAGCTCCCTTCACCACGGGGGAGCTGCTGCCTCGGCTTCGCCGTGATCCAGGGGCACACAGAGCCTTGCTCCTCTCCATTTTGTGAACCTGGCCTTCATTTCACAGCTTTTGTTGCAGGCCTGAAATTAAATATGTCATGTCAGAATGAAATTTTGAGAGGGTTTGAGCAGGAGAAGGAGCTATTTCAAATTCAGTTCGATCTGCCGAACCGAGAAATCAATTATTCACACCGCCTGAGTTAGGACAGAAAATGAAACAGTTTATTATCTCCAGTTAACTTTTCTCTCTGTATTTTTAAGCAAGATATTTGAGCTTAGACATGGGGAAGTTGGGGGGGGGGGTTGGTGTTGATTTTCTTGGTTTGTTTGTTGTTTGGTGTGTTTTGGGTGGGTTTTCTGTTTGGTGGTTGTTGACAGTGGGATCTTTGGGGACTGGTGTGTGTATGGAGCATGCACTGGGGCTGGGATGAGTCACTGCTGTTGACTGGATGGGGAGAAGGACACCCAAATTCTCAAGGCAACTTGCTGAATGTCTGTCCCAGTGTGGTGTGAAGCTGAAAGCACTGGGGCTGAGATCTGGTGAGGGGGTGTCCAGGATGGAGTGGCTGCAGAGCCAGCAGGAGTGAGCAGAAGGTAAGTACAGATGTGCCTTCAGTTATTGATAATCTGTTTCACTATAAGAAAATAGGTCACTGAATAGCAAGAAGCATAAAAACATTAAGCTATACATATTTCAACAAATAAGGCTTTTTTCAGATCTTACTAAGGCTCTGGATGAAATGCTGTGAAGTTTTTGAATTTTTTTTAGCTCCTTTTATGCTGTCTCTGAAAATATGCATCATGAATGGGTGCAGGGTATTGTGCTTGCTTTGTCTTGCATCGGGCAGCCCATGCCCTAAAGGAATATTTGACATAGGGGAATAGTGCAGCAATTAATTGGACACAATATACAACCGTAATGGTTCCTTTTAGGATGTCAGTGGATGCAGAGATGCTTTAGCAAATCTTTGCAGTCCGAAGGAGTGAGAATTGACTGTCTGTCTTCCTGGAAGAGCCATCTGCATAGAGATGGAATCATCTTTATTGTCTTCACTCCGTCCCCCAGGCCAGCGTGTGTCTCAGGCTCTTGCTGGGATTTAGTGCTGTGGCTTCAAGCTCTTTCTGTGAGGATGGGAGGGAGCAGCTATTCATAGCTGGGCACAATTGGAGGCAGACTGAGGCAGGCAGAGCTGGGCTGTGGATTAGGATCCTTTGGGGAGGCAGTGACTGTAGCTTTTCAGCTCAGTTCTCTTTGTAATGACCCTTCATTTCCCTGGTGTCGTGTCTGCGTCTTGTCTAGGCTTTGTCATTCCATCAGCAGTCCCTTTTCTTCCTGAATTTTTGTGTTCCATTTTCACTTTTCTGTAATATTCTTCTTCCTGTCCATTTCAGTCCAGCTGCCTCATAAGTTTCCGTGTCCCTCACGTGGACTGAGGTCTCTCTTGTGTCCCCATCTTCAGTCCCACAACATCATTCCGTGTTTTCCTGTCCAGGTCTTGTGCTCTTAAATGTGCCTTGCTTTCACTGGCAGAGGACGTGGGGGTTTTGCTGTAGTGTGTTGTTCTTATTTTTCAGAGGTGGGAGGCTTCAGATGATGGGAATCTATTGTTTCTTAAATTTTCCACCATGCAGATACTCTCTGGGAGGTGATGCATTTGTGGTACTGTCCATCAGCCATTTCTAAGTGGCGGGGAAGAAAGAGTGTTCTGCATATCCATGAAGTTTCCATACTATGCTGAGTGGGGCAGGGAACTTCATTGTATGTTTAGGCAGTGATTCACAGTTGTAAATGCTGTTGTATAAAGCTCTGACTTAATGTTCCCATATATGAAAATACCATCCGTTACAGATGCAACTGAGATGGAGCCAAAGAAGAGAACTGGCTTCTGTTTATTTTATTTTTAGGATTGACTTACTTCCACTAAAGATCTCACATATTCATTAAACTGAGTAGGTGTTCTGAAACAACTTCAAACCTATTTACAGAACTTAAGAGATTGTTTATGGAGTTTCACAGCTTTAATGGAGAGAGTCCATAAATGTGGTCTTATTCTTTCTTAAATTCTAAATAGTTTTTCCATGAGAGATGAGTTGTTTTCTTTCCTTTTAGTTTTCTCTTACTCCCTATTTTTTCACTAGTCGTTGGAATGTGCTAACATTCCTGGCATTGAAGAGATCTAAAAATTGAATCTAAACCATTGGAAATGGTCTTCTGTCTTCCTTGTGCTTTATCTATTTACATGCAAAAAGCCTGGGTTATTGACACTGTATCATATTTATTGTAGGTTCCTGGATCTTGTTGCCATAGTTACATCTGGTAGTCAGGAAGAGTTTTGCTGGGTTCAAAGTTATGCTAATTGACAGTTTCTTAGGCAGAATAATCCTCAAATTTCAGGGTATAATCATTCTTTCCTGCTCTAAAACTTGAGGAAACTCTTCAGTTTTCAATCACAACAATATCCCCCTCCAACCCAATTCAGTACCAAGGCTGTGTGTAGTTAATTTTTCTCAGAGGATGTTTTTGTTCTTGAATGCTTTTTTGCTGTTTGATTGATCAATCCTCCTCTTGCTTTTCTGCTCTTCCCCCACCTCAGAAAACAATGGCCCTTTTCTGATGCTCGTATAGATTTTCTGGAGAAGTGACAGTAATACAATGTCTGTCTTGGGTTTTGAGGTTTTGGTTTTTGTGGGTAATGCAGCCTATTGTCCAAAGGAAGATAAGCAGGGTTAATCACATGGAAAAGCAAAATATTATTACTGATGCACCATTAATCTTTCTTAAAATAAACTGACTTACTCTTACAAAAGAAACAAACAAAACAAAACCTCTGTTGTTTGGTCCTGGGCTTTCTCCTGTTGTTCTCAGGAAAAGAGAAGGCAGAGTGGTATAACTGAGCAGAGACACTGCACTGAGGATTGGTTCTGAACACCCCTTGGTGCGTGTAAATGGTACCTAACAGGAAAGCTGCATCTGCAGGACTGTCACAAATGCAGGATGTGTGGTAAGCTACAGAACTTGGTGATTTAAATTGTTTGAAGATACAATCAAGCTGCATCTACTTTAAGATTCCAGCTTACTTCAGTGTAAACTGATTTGTAGCATGGGAGGCTTTTATCTATTTTCAAGCAAGGACCAGCTATGTGTCCTTCAGGTTTTGCCACTTTTATATGGGTAGCTGAAATCCTCTTATGGGAAAGTCTTTATTGGCACAGACACTTAGGTTTTATAATGCTGGTGTGCAGCAGTGCTCATCCTGCAGTAAACCAGGCAGAAAAGGAACAGCTGCCTGTGCAGCTTCCTTGAGATGTCCACTTAAAGCTGTGTCTTCACGGTGCTTTGGGCTGGGTCTCTTGGATGACATGCAGTGTCACCCAAGTAACATGCAGACCTTTGGGCACCTCTCAGTCACCAAAGTTATCAGCAGAACTTGTAGAACCAGATGAAGCCTCGTTTGTCTCTCGGTGAAGAGGCAGTGCAGGAGGAGTTGCTGCAGCTGTTGCATTGAGCACCTCTGATCCCTGGCCTGTGCCACAGCTCTGGCAGCCCTGGAGCAGGCACTGCAGGGACCTGACTGCCCCAGACACAAATGTTTGGGATGTTCATTCAGGGCTCAGTGCTGCCTCAGTGTAACCTGCTGAAACCACAGGCTTGGTCCAGTGGGGGAGAAAGGACCCCGAGCCAGGAGGTCTGAATTCTGCCCTCGCTCTTCAGTTGATTTGCTGCAGCACTGCACACTTTATTTATGCTGGGTGAATCTTTAATGAGGCTTTTTTAAACAGGAGAAGAAAATGAAGAGGGATAGTAGTGATGGCTAAACAGCTGCTTTAATACTGCTTTAAAGATTTTATGGATTTAAGTTTATAGATACTGGCAGGGCTTGTCTGTGGAAGTCGTATATGATCACAATATTTTTATTATAATTTTCTGTTGGAACTTGACACAACAGCAGTGGTGTTGAGCTTGACAGGGTTCAAAGGGTAGCTTACATATTCTGAGTTTGAATTCAAAATATAGTCTCTGTGTTCTGTTCCTTTTTACTATTGTTTGGCAGCAATTGTATGCCTGTCTCCCCTTATCACAATCTCTGAAAGGCTACTATTCCAAAGTGGATTCATATACTGAAGTTTAGTACCTTTTGTTATCAATTTAAACTTGTAAGTTGGGGTTTTTTTCATAATGATATATGTATAGTATTTCTTTGCCTTAGGTGGTTTAAATCTGCTTCCTGTTAGCATTTTTTGGAAGGCCACTCTTTTCTGCTCTTTCAGTGCACTGTGCTGTCCATTTGTTTCAAAGAGCTTGTGATTTACACTCATGGAAGAAACAAATTTAGCTACAGGATGGTGTTAAAATCATCTTGCAGTGTACCAGCCCTACTCTTAACTTGGCTTATAATACCGCCTTTAGAGAGAGGAGGACAATTAACAGAATCCTTGCATCCTAAAATTTAGGCATTTATTTGAAGAAGTACGATTTATATTTAGCCACTGATATATTCAGAGAAATACACCTCCTATAATCAGTGCAAATTTAAGATTAACATCCAATCACTTAATTATTTTGCTTGTTGTATTTGCTACCAACTGAAACCTGTAATCAGTTTTCTATTACATGCATTCTAAATTTTCCAGGTTTAGTTTAATCTTTCCCTTTTTTCCCATGTGTACTCTAGGGCTTGGTTTTCTTTGCAGATTTGCATGAAAATAAACTCTGAAGGCCCAGAGAAAGGACTCTGCTAAGAATGTCATGTTCCTGAATGTCTGCTTCTTAGGTCTTTTACTATTGTCATATTAAAATCGCAGAGAAATTAGCTTACTGTATTAATTATGTAACTCAAGTGTGGTTTCTCTTCCTTTTTCGAGCACTGTATTATGCACTGACTGTAGTCAGAGAAAATTTGTCCTTTTTTCTAAAGTCGTATTAAATGACTGATTTTCCAGCACTTTGAAGCTGTCTGCAGATAAGCTGATCTCAGAAGGAAATCATGTTTAAATCATAAGGCCCCTGCCTATGTGGAAGTTGTGGGGACAGAACTGAAACTTCCCTGAAGTTTGACTGTGTTTGAATTGGGTATTCCAATTCCAGCACATCTTTTGTTCCTGAGCTGGGCAGCAGCCAAACTGTGCTGTATCTGTTCCTCTCCCTCAGTGAGCTGGGGGCATTTCCAGCCCTGTTCTGTGCCCTGGTTGAACGTGCTGCATTTCTTGGCTGGGCACGAGGGAAGAGGAGAAGGAGCCAATCTCTGAATGCTCAGGCACGAGACCTTAAGCTGTAGAACATCAGTAATGAAGAATTTTGACTGCCTTCAGATAGGTGCTCAGTAGGTTCCTGATGGAACCCTCCAGATCTGGTGGCTGCTTTGAAAAGCTGGCTTTATATATAAATATATATATATGTGTGTGTGTGTGTACTGTAACCATTGGTGTAACACTACATGGAACATAACTTAGTGAACAGATTTGACTCTTCCATCTGGCAAGGCTCAGATGAGTGTCTGGAATTTTGCAGTTGTGTCTGCAATACTTGGGTCTCTCAACCTGTAATTAGCACATTGCTTTCTCCTCTACCTGCTTCATAATTTTCTTCAAGAACGTGTGTGTGTTTATTATATTTCACAGGAAAGAAAAGCAAATCAAACATTGATTTCTCCTGTTGAATAAGAAACATCAACCTAATGATGTTTTAAAAATTTAGAGTATTCATGCATAACTTACTGTGTAGAATTCCTGTGATCTGTTCATCTGTTCATAGTCACCTGCCTCAAAAATTGATTTAAGTGCCTGGCTGATCATTTTCTACCCCTGTTCTGAAGGTCACACTGGCTGCTGGTTGAGGGGACCTGCTGCAGTACTTAAGTTATGGCCCAAGTTTATGTTGCCTGATCTTGATGCATGATGATCTGATTGTCATTAACGATGTGAGTCATGAGATCAGCTCTGTGGTGCCTGGGATGTTACTGAAGCTGCTGCTGTGATTGTGACTTTGTGATGTAATTTTGGACACTATTTCCAAACCTGGTTTTTCCTCCCTTTAAAATATCCCCAGGGCATGTTCTTATCCCAGCTGGCATTGAGGATCAGGTCCTGCCCTTCAATTAAAGTTGATATTTTGGAGTATGAGAGAGTATTAGATGCTGAGTGTTAGAGTCTGAAAAGAGAAGTTGTGAGATGTTAAGTGTTGGAGGCAAACAGCAGGAAAGGATGGGCTTCCTTGTGTCTTCATTTATAATGACACCTTTGCCATGCAGAAGTGTGTGTATATTAATTTTTCTATAGAGTATGTTTGTAATTGGCTCACAGTGTTTCAGGACATTCATAAGTAATTTTATGGTAAGAATTTTTCTCCAGGTAATCAGGTACACATGTGAGCCTGTGTATATGAATATCATAAATGAGCTCATCTGCACAGATTTACAAAGTAATTTAAATCAGGCATAACAAATCAAGAGTGAGGAAACAGGTGTATTTTTAAAAATTAAGGGTAATGTAAAGTGCAGTATGTATTTTTAAAGAAAGATGGCTATGAGATAGTGGTCAGGCAGATTTTTGAAATGTCAGGTGTGCAGTTATGTGGAAAAAATATGCGTAGTACGTAACTAATGTGATTGGGATTCAGGGATTTGTTATGTAAGAGAACTCAGGGATCTGTTATGTAAGAAATGCTTTGGGTGTGCTCACAACTGCAATGGAGGTGACATTTTTAAATAAAGCACATAATTGTACACATGTTGCAGCCACTTTTTTTTGTGTTGATCTTTCCCAAGCAAAATTGCTAACTAGCAAGGAAGCCAAGTAGTGCAAAAGGTTTTATAGAAAGTATCTTCACACCTAATTTTTATTGTAATAACAGCTTGTTTGGTTATAACTACCCATATATGATTTTATGGCAAATTTAATTTAGATAGTCTCTAATTACATAACTACTTGTTATGTTTAAACTGAAGCAGCAGGTTATAAGAAGTTGTTCAGGAATCCACTGGCTGTGCCTTCCCAACAGGTGTGTTACGTGTTTGATGGAATCCTTTGTGTGCTGTCACTGGACCAGCCCTAACCAGGGTGCCCCTGCCAGCCCACAGTGCTGTCATTAATGCTGGGGTGTTTGTGAGAGCTGTTCGAGTCCAGTGCTGGGCTTATCTGTTATGGTGAACGTGCAAGAGGTCTTGGATTGTTTTCATCTCAATGCCATTTAGGATTCTCAGAAGGGTTTTTGAACCAGTAAAGATCAGGCTTTGATGTTTCTTGACACTCCCAGCTTGCACAGTGTCCAACTTGTGAGTGATTTGGTGCAATTGCATCTGTCACAGCTGCTCATTTTCCAAAGCAGCTGTAATACAGTGCAGATATGAGCATTTGAGTTTTCTGTGAAACTTCAGTTAAACAACTTCCATTTGGCTTTTGTAGAACTGTTTAAGGCAGAAAGTTTGCATAATGCTGGAATAAAAAACATCTCACCTTGGCTAGATGACCTGGGTCCTGGTTTACCTGGGCAACTCTTAATTAGGTCTAGCCAGGCATAATTGAGAATTTTCTGTTGGCTCCTTGTCTCTTACAAACATGGGAGTTTTGGAACTACTTATCCACTCCCTGAAAGTCAGTGCAAGTTGTGTTAATGAGGGAATGCAGAGCAGAGCTGTGATGGCGTCCACTGCAGTTTCCCTTAGGGTATTAATTACTTGCTACACAGGACTCGCTCTTGCTCGAGGCAAGGTGTGGGAACAAAGCCCTGGGGTGTGGTGGCACCAGCAATTAGGCCCTCCATCCCCTCAAGGTGAACCCAGCCAGGAGAGTCACTGCACCCTGACAGCACTTCCCTGACAGCCATCCTGGGAAGTCTGGGGGGGAAGATGTTGGGAGAGCCAGGCACAAAGGGAGCAGGGAGCGGAGCGTCCCTCCTGTGTCCTGCTGGGAGGTGGTTCCGTGGGGAGCCTCAGGACACTGTGCTGCTGCTCCTCACTGTGGAGAATCAAGCAGCTTATTCTCCAGGGGGAGAATACAGGGTACAGGGGAATAACCTGGGTTTGATATTCTTGCACTCGTGAATGAATCCTCTTTTTCACATGAAGTGTGTCTGACTTGAGGGATGTACTCGAGTTGCAGTTATGGTGGATGGGATTTAGGTACACACTTAGCTGTCCCACTGCAGAATCCACTGGGGGATTGCTGCGGGTTGCCTGGGTGTGTGGGTGCTCAGCCACAATAGCAGTGCTGCTTTGCTTTCCAGCAGTGCTTTAGCATGTGGAATAAACTCAAATTACATTTCAGATCGCATGAATTGATGGTCATTTTGGACCAGAAATAAAGGTTGTATATAAAATTAACTTCCTTTACTAGAAATTAAATATTTAGCCTCCTTTTTTTAAATTTTATTTTATTTAAAGAACATTGAGTTTTTCTGATAACAGTGGGACACTGGTTCTCCAGTCTCAGATTACTGTTCTGAAAACAAACATCATTGCTCAGATGCACGGTTTGAATAGCACTAGTGAAGATCTCCTGTCACTTCTCTCTCTCTCTGGGTACTGTGACAATAAAACCACACACCTAGCAGGTAGTGCAGTCAGGGTACTCACCTGCCTGAGCAGATGGACACTTATCTCTTTGAAACAGAGAGCTGACTTAAATAGCTGGCTGCCTTTGACTTGGAGCAAGTAGTTGTTAAGGAGCAGGCAGCCAGCACAGGCAGGTTGTCAGAGGCACCAGGGTACCAGTGAGGCGTGGCAGATCCATCTGGCACTCTCAGGTAGGGTTTTTTCTCCTGAACACTCATAACTGGGATCTTGGAGAGAGCTGTGCAAGCATGAAATCATTAGAATTCTTCAGTAGTGTGTGTGGGTTGTAGATACAAGAAGTTTACTCTCTGTATATTCATAAGCCGGTCTAAATTTGATTGTATCCTGGAAGAGTCCCCTCGGTTCTTGCTGCAGCTCCATCTTTTCCGGCACACTGATTAATCTGGAGGTAAATTGTCTGAGACAGAACCCAGAAACTCTGGTTTCTTCAGAGGGACATTTTCCTCTCCTTAGCAGGCATACTTACATATATTGGTCTGCCTTCTGTGCAGCTCTGCTTGGAGTTTCCCCCATCTGAAGTGCAGTTTATAATGGATAAACATGTCTGAGTTACCTTTGCTTTATTACAGCTGTCAGTCTTCTGCTGTAAGTGCTAAACAGAGAAGCAGGCTGGCCTTCTCCTTCCTTCAGATTCAGATACAAATGCCAATACTCAGATTGTGTCCCTCTTGTTTTCTTTTTTGACTTGATTGGCACTCCTCTTGCAAGTCCTGCTAAGCCTGTGTTCATTGGAGAACTAGAAATGTGATTCTAAACCTTTGGAAATAGGCATATTTATGAAATACACATATTTATGAAATACACATATGCAGCTCGGGAGGACAGCGAGTGTGCTCTGTGTGCCTGTGCTCTTTCCCCTCTGCATCTGAGGGTTGTGTTAGCAGTGTCTGCAGCAGTGCTGTGTGCTCAGTGAGCACTCTGCTCACCCCTCACTGCATCTCAGCAAAGCCCAAAGGAGCAGGCCCAGCAGTGAGCTCTGTGCTGAGCTGCTCTTGGTGCACACAAACTGAGATCCTCAGCACTGCCTCAACACCTTTACCTTCTCTGTAGGACTCAGTGTTGCTTTGGCACCACGTATTAAGCAATGGTAGCACCCTCTGCCTGTGGAGAAGGCTTTATTCGAGATACCAGTGTGTTTTAATCCATCTGCCTTCAAGGCAGTACCACTGGAACATAAAAGTAAGGAATTGCATGAATATTAATACCAGCTCTTGATGTGACAGGTACCATAGCTTATGTGCATGGTATGGTACTTACAGAATCTGAAAGACATTTTTAGATGAAAATGAAATTTGACTTTGTCTACTGCTGACAGATTAAGGCTATTTAAAACGGAGTATTTTTCAGTTTCGGGGCTTTTTTCCAGAATAAGCATTAACTCTTAACTTGCTGCAGGAGACTAAAGTACAGAAGTTTGTTCTGATGCTGAGTTTCAGCGTGAGGTTTGGCACAGCCCTGCTAAAACCTGTTTAGGTGGTGTTGAGGAAGCAGTGCATGTCTTGTTGTGAGTATCCTGGTGGTCTGCCCTGGCAGGGTCAGGGTGAGGAGCTGCATTTCAGTGGATAACAGCACTCTGCTGGATCCAATCCACTCAGGCACAGCTGAGAGCCAGCAGGTGTGTTTAAACTGGATCAGCTTGGAGAAAGACAGGAGGCTGTCATGAAATCACCTCACTAATTCAGAATTCAAAGTTACTGTCTCAAGGTTTGCTGGCCACTTTTAATGCCAATTTTTAAGATTACAGAAGGGAATGTTTCCATTTTTTTTCCTCCTTTTTTTTCCTCCTTTTTTTTCTCCTCCCCCCAAGACACATTGGATTCTTCTCAGTTACCTGATGACAGCTGTGATACATTAGGTCCTTTTTGCTCTTGACTGCTGAGTGTAAATCTTTCCTGATGGTTTTAGGCAAGTTCTGTAGCTGTACTCAGGTAAGTGACAGCAGAAATGGCTAAAAATCCTTGCTCCTGGCTTAGTGCTGTATTGATTGACATGACAAAGCTGTTGACATAAAGAAATGGATTTGCAAATTCAGCTGTTAAGATTTATTTGGTCAGTCATTAAAGAGAAGAATTACTTTCACATAGCAATAGCACACATTCAGTAAATTGATTGAAAATACAAACTCATTCTTCTTTTAAAATACTGTAGTGTCTTAAAAAACATGTATGAATTCCTTCCTCTAAGCAGCTCAAATGAGAAGCACTGTGTGTTTGGTATAAATGTCCTTTCTGTGCTCGCATATTGTGAAGGAGAAGGATTTGATCTACACAGATAGGCTTTTAAAATCTGCAGTGGAAGAGTTCACATTAAATCCAGACCAAAACCAGCCCTGTTTAGTTTTACTGCACCTTGGAATCATTTTCTTGACTAACTAGTTTCTTAAACTTTCAGGTTTTGATGGGTCCTGATCCAAGAGCAGTGGTTCTGGACAGAATCTTGCAGACTTCTTGTCTGTAAAGCCAGGGTGAATGATCTGTGAAACTGTTTGAAAATGCTTTTGATAGCATTTGAAATGAGAAATTTTATGAAGATAGATAGTATTGCTCAGGAGAGTGGAGATTTGCAGCTGGTCTTTTGATCTAAACTTTTAAGATTTTATACTGTTCATTTTGGTGGGGAAAAAAATTATAGTCTGATTAAAACCAACCAACTGTGTTTGAACAATGTAAACTGGTTTATAATGAAGATTCATCTGCTTGGCTATGGGAGAGGCTGTACTGAGCAGGAGGGGAAGACTGTGCCAAGTCCTTGTCTGTTGTGAGGATAAAAACTGTGTAGGAATTGCTGGAGATACAACCAATGCCTGATGTTAACTGCCTGAAAATTCAATGCTGCGTGATGTGACCCTGGGAGAGGCTCTGTTTGGACCCTCGAGTGGCTGCTCTGCAGTGCATTCACCTGCTGTCTCGGGGAGGGAAAAGCCTGGTTTTTTCCTCTCAGCAGTGTGTTGTGCACAAAGCAGTGTGCACAGTTGGACTCTCAGCAGGCAGAGAGGCCTGACATGTTATTGTGATAATGGCAAGGTCGGCAGCGGGATCGGTGCCGTAGCTCAACCCAAAGATTAATATCAAACAAACCTATTTTTAACATGAAGCGTAAGATAATCTGTCTTTGGCTGTAGAATATGTTAAAATACAGTATTGTAAAATTACAGGGCCTGGTTATCTGTCAAGTTTCTAACAAGAGGGATCATTTTTAACTGATAAACAGATTAAGATTTGCAGAAAATAGCCTCCGTGGTAAATTGTTAAATCTCCATTGAAGATTTCAATCAGACTAAGTGCTCCATATGAAAAATATGTTAAAAGATTGACTGTCCTTGTACTTGGTTGGTTGTGCTCTATATTTAGGAAGAATGGTCTTAAATTTTTCCCAGCTTGTAAAAATATATCACATCAAATGTTGAGGTGTGACAGCCTGTTTTTCCTGTACAGCTGTCATTAGTATCTGGATCTGCAGAAGCAGCTACTTTTTTACTCATGTAATTGAGATTTTGGTCATAAACCCATTAACTGTAAAGGAAACAGTAAATTCAAAATTATCAGATCCATGGAAACAGCACATTTACTTAGAAAATTTAAATTTTGTTTCAACAGTACTCTTCTGAAGATGCATTGATTTAGTTTTATGGGTTCATATTTCTTCTTTAAACTCCTATTGACTTGTACTTAGTTGGGGAGGTTAATCAGTCTTTTAGCAACTCCTGGTTGGTCTTGTTTTTCCTCCCAGCTGAAAGTGTGTCGTGACCTCAGACTGCGTTTTGACTGAATTAGGCAAACCAGAAGTGATTAATGGAGCTGTGCTTATCGTCTGGCAGCTTATCTGGAATACTGGTTTTGACATCTATTCCAACAGCAGGTTGGAGAGGGGCTAGAGCAGCGTGCAGAGCTGTCCAGAAGTGGCCTTGAGGTGGAACTCCCTGGCCACTTGTCAGTCCTGAAGTTGCCCTGCTTTCATAAGGACACCTGCTACAACACCTGGGGCAAACCCTGAGGTGGAGTGAGCTCTGTGCTGCTCCAGCTGTGCCAGGTTCTCCTGGATGATGAGGCTGGCTCAGGGAGCCGGTTCCAGGCCGTTCTTCCCATGGCACTGTGTCCTTGGCTGTGGCACTGCAGCCTTAGACCTATCTTTGGTTAGAGAATAAGCTCCAAAAGAGACTAAGTCTCGTAGCTGATACAGAAGAGCTCTGTGGGGAGGTTGTTCTTTGGGAGGTGACTGTCGAGGTTCATCAGACAGGTTTGGTGGAAGGGGATGGCCACCCATGTCTCTGTCCTGCTGCTGGAGCACTGACATTCCAGCCACTCCCCTTCCTGTGGGCACTGAAACAACCATGGCATGCTGTTTGCACTGTGGATAGGACAGTTTAGATTGCAGCATGATTTAGGAGCTGCAGTGGGTCTTGTGAAGTGTTACCCAAGAGATCAATTAATTCTTTCCTCCCTCCTCATGACTGTGCAGCAGTTGGGTCCATGTCTTACATGTTTCTGATGTGGTGCAGCTGCCTCCTGAGCATTCCTCGTGAGCTGCTGCAGGTAACCAGCTAGACAGGCCCCAGATGTGTTCCGAGCCTTTGAGTAGGATGGCAGTTAGTTGTGTTCCTGTTTTTTCCCCTGCCCCCAAAAGTGCATAAACAAAAAACTTCCTTGAAAGAGGAGTCCTGCTGGGTGTGAGTTTGTGTAGAGCCTTCCTCGTGGCCCATGCCTGTCCCCATGAGATCACTAATGTAAAGACTCAGCTTAAAGTTCTACTACTATAATTGTCTTTATTTGTGTAGCTATTGCCACAAACCAGGTATCATTTGATGCCTTCACTGGATGTTGCACTAAATAAGTGGTAGGAGTCAGTGCAGTGTTGGAATTTATCTTTAGTTTGTCAGTTTTTCTGTTTTACTTCAGGCTTGCTTAGTTTTACTTCTTTACAGTTAAAGAACCATTTTCTCCAGCTGACACCTTCAGTGTGCTCCTAGAAGTGTTGTCATAGTTTTTACCTCTTGCTTCTACCCCTTCCTCTTAGGAAAACTCTTGCAGTTCTGGGGGCTTGAGCTTAGCAGTTTATAAAGTAGTGGGAGCTAACAGACAACATAAAGGCCTCTCTTCATTCTAGTAGTTGAATTCTCTTTTAAGCAGTTGATTCTATTTCTCCTTTAAGTCTTACGTCTACCGAATATGCCAGGAAAAGACTTGGGGATCAAGAATATGTTTTGGGTGTTTTTCTCATCTGTGTATTAAGGGTACTAAAACTGATCGTGAGTGTGAATTCTTGCCATCATTTGTTTTCTGACATGAAAAAGAAATCTCAAAGATTTCCTTGCTCAGATTTCTACTTGAGGAAGTACATGTGAGAAGAATCTTTGGATAATATTTGGAGTGACTGGCATGAAATTAGATCGGTTGCAATACAGCTGACATTGATTGAGAGGTGTTAAGTGAGGGATGAAAAAACCATATTTGATCAAGATTAATACTTTTTCCACCAATGCTCCTGAGACTTGTAAAACAAGAATGTTTTTTTTTTCTATAAAGCTGTTTATAGAAAACTCAAGAGCCAAATCATGACTTACTGAAGTCCATACAAATTCTGGACACAAGGATCTTTAAAGACATGAAGGTCTTTAAAGACTTTTAAAACTTCATAGCTGTGCATCCTTATTTCAGCTGAAACATCACTACAGTTTAAGATGCTGAAACTGTTTAGTGTTATGGATGCGTAGTCTTGTCTTAAAATCTCTTTTTCTCATGCCCTTGGGAAAACTGAAGTGGAAAGTAAAATTATAAATGCTCTGAAGTGATTTGTGCATTTAACTAGAAATCCAGCCCCAGTTTTCCCAAAGCACAGGTCACTGCATCCTAATGCCCCTCTTGAAGAGAAGGGACTTCAAAAACTGCCAAAGATACAGTTTGGAATCTGTGTGGGAAACAAAGCTGCTTCCTGTGTTCACCCAGTGCTGATGAAATGAAGTCTGTTTTATTTGACATGCAGTTGAAAAGTTCCAAATACAGAACTAATGTTTGAAGTTATCCAAAAACAGATTGGGTTGCAGGGATTTTGTGCAACAACCACAGTGTCACATGAGACTCCTTATATAAGCCTTGGATAACGTGTACCACCTCCAGCTCCTGAAAAAAAGAAAATAAAAACCCCTCTCTTTAATCATATACCACCTCTTTATCTTTTGATCTCAATCCTACTGTTGCATGTAGCAGAAAGTGTGTGTTAATCTTGGTAATAGAGTGGACTCTGTTGTTTCTTTGTGCATTGTGAAAATAGGACAGTTTTTGCTGACTGTTGCGTGAAAGTGCCCAATTAATGCAGCTATCAGCATTATTCACTTTCAACAAATACCTAATTAAAATTGTGGTAAGTCTTTCCTAAAGAGGATTCTGTATCTGTGCTTGTGGAGCTCCTGACACTTGGCAATCCTGGCTGTGTCCACTGCTCCTACCCACGAGCTTCCCCTCCTGTCCTGAGGCTCAGTGCTCTGTCAGAGCAGTGCATTTCCCTGTGGGAGCAGGCTGTGGTGCTGATGGAAGTGCTGGGGCTGCTGGAGGTGGTGCAGAGTTCACAGGACCCCAACCACCTGTTGGGTGAATCAGGGGCTGAGCAGCTCCCCGTGAGCCTCAAGATGTTCCTCTGTTCCAGGCACGACACAGCCAGGCAGCAAAAGGCTCTTGTGAGAGCACCAGATTTCTGTCAAAAAAGAGCCTGGCTGATGCCAGCAGACAGATCATAGCAATAATACACCCTCAGGAGATAGTGGTCCATCATAAACAGTGGGTTTTTGAACACTTGCTGTCGGAGAGTTACTCAGCATTAAACCCAAAGCTGTTTGCTTCCACTGGAATTCTGCAAGGATTGTGAGTACTTGGCAGCTAAAACCCAGGCTCCCAGAAAGCTTCTGCTAGTTCCCCAACTGTAATGCCAACAGTGGGAATTTTATTGGTATCTTCAGTCCAGATAAATTAATATTTTAATTAAAAAATCAATGGTGATTTGAGAAGATCTTTGTCTAATTTAGGATTAGCGTTGACCATCAGTTTCACTGTGGCAGTGCTGCCAATCTGCCCTATCAAATGTTTTTAAACAGCCAGCTGACCTAAGTTGGGATACACAAGTTCAGCAGGGAGAGCTTTAGTTGCAGGTAATTAGATGCAGTTTCCTCCTTGCTGTTCCCGTCCCTCTGTCAGGGTCTGTCTGATGTGATCAGATGAGCTGTCCAAGTGAACGACAGATGTTCACGTGATGCTTTAAATTGGGTGAGCCAAGGGAAAGCGTTGCACCACATCCCAGATGGGATGGGAACTCCTGGATATAAGCTGGAGTGAGCTGTATTGCTTCTGCTACAGGCCTGGAAATTTCAGATTCAGGTTTCTGGGTGTTGTGCTGCAAACACGTTCCAGGATATCCTTGTGGTGGAAAGGGGAGATGTGTCCCTCTGAAAACAAAAAGTGAATCCATGTGCTCCCCAGAATGGGTAGAGCATTCTGTGTAGCCTTTGCTCATTTCTAGTAATTCTTTTTCTTCTTATGTTGTGCTCATGGTATCTGTAAACTTTTACAAAGGTAGATGTAAATGTGGGTTATCAAACTTTTAATCCAGGAGAAAGCTTTGTCTGCAGAATCTGTTTTCTGCTTGTCTGTGAACGGAAGCAGAATAAGGGAAGAGCCTTGAAGCCACTGTTTACACTTTAAAAGGTTTTTGTTTAAAAAATAGAATGCTTCTGTTGATTTTAGTTCTCCTAAAATCTGTCAGTTTTGCTGTTGTGTGAGTTTTTTTGTTAAGTTCAAATTCCACTGACGTTTTTGCTTCTAGTTGACTTGTTTATAGCTCCCTTTTTCCGCTGTGAATGAGGCCACGAATTAAACACTGGCTTGCAGTATTAATACTTTATTATTAATTGCCTTGACTTGGTCCCTTGCAGTGCAAAATTAATGTCTGTGCCTTCTCTTTCTGCAGTCTTAATTGTAGCACAGGGAGGTTTAATGCAGACTGGAGCAGCGTTGTTCCCAGAGCTGCTGGAACAGCTCTCTCCGGAGCAGAGCTCTGGGAGGGGCACGGGGAGAGGGGGCCGTGGGAAGAGGCAGGAGGGCTGTGGCTGCAGTTCCTGAGGAAGAGCTGCAGTGCCAGCCTGTGCTCCTGGTGTGTGTCCCTGGGATGATGCCAAGGCAGGGGTGGCACAGGCAGGCTGGGTGTGCAGGACAGGGTGGCATTAGCTGCTGTTCTCCTGCAGAAGGGGATGCCTGAGCCAGGCAGCTCTCCTGGAGCCCAGGCCGTGGGTCAGAGCAGTGCCCCAGAGCTGCGGTGGGAGCTGCTGGGGTTTGTTGTCCTGGCTGAAATGCTCTGTCAGGAGTGGGGTCACACAGCACGGCAGACACAACCCAGAGTATGCTTTAACAGCACTGATGGGGAATGTGACTGAATGCAGGTTCTGTAGATGTGGTTGTAATTAATGGTTACAAACCAAATTAAGTCTAAATATTTGAGGGAATTAGCCTGCAAAAGTGGATGAGAAGGATTGAACACATACCAAATTGTTCTGATGAACAAAAATTACCTTCTGAAGTAATGTGAACTTGGGATGACTTTTTACTCTTTGTATAATGAGGGGGAAATGGTTCATTTTTGCTCTTTAACAGATGCTGCCTTTGAATTGTAACAAGAAGGGGGAAAACAGATAATGATTTCCAGTGAAGTCTAATTTGTTAAAAGGCACAATTAAGCTTCGAGATAAATGATTTAGCTTTTAAAACACTGAGAGCAAAGGAATTAAACTCAGTTCTCACCCACTGCCTGTAGGGTAGCTTTTTGATTTCTGTAAAAGGGAGCATTGTGCATTTGAAAAAAATTAATTTTTATGGTTGTGTTCTGTCTCTGAAACTACACATGTGCAGCCACAGCTATTTTGCATCTATTTTAGGGCAGGTTATCTTATTTGATTCTTCTGAGAAGCTAAGCACGTTGCTATAGCTACTGAGCTGCGGTTCTGCTGAGGTTTTTTCATCCATTTCTAAATGTAATTGTAAAGGTTGGTGTAAGGCCTGTGACATTCTGCTGTTGATTCCACTTGAAGATTTTTATTTACTTATTTTGATTTAATTCCAACACCTACATAGGATCATGCATATAGTATTTTTATGTAAATGCACGGTGATGACAAATGAAAAACGAATGCTTAGGTTTTTCTGAACCAGTATCTTGTTTCAGAAAGCTCTTGCATTCCTCCTGTTCATCTCGTGGGTGGGTTTGGACTCGTGGCTGTGAAGGTGTGACCCACGTGGGTGCTGCATCCAACCCAAATGCAGGAGTGACAGAGTTCCTGCTGCAGAGCTGGGCTAGCCATGAGTGCCTGGGGGGTTGGGGTTTCCTGGGTTTTTGGCCCAAGTCCCCCAGAGGTCACCCCGTGTGATCCCTGTGACAGGGCTGATGCCCTGGGGTGTGTGTGAGGTTTAGCCATCCCAGAGGTCTGGGAATTGGTGCAGTTCACCTGCAGGAGTGAAAGCCTGAGTGCAGAGCTGTTGCCACGAGGGCAGGGCAGTGGGTATTCCATGCTGATGACTCCTTGTCAGTCAGCATTCAGATGCATGGAGGGAAAATACCCTGTAAGGCAGGGTAAGGTATCTCCTGGAAAGCCAGGAGATAAAATATGAGCTGGATTTGCAAGGATATTTAGGGATTGAAAGATACAGGTGGGTATCCACTGAGATTTTTCAAGCCACTGATGTAAATTAGGAGTTTAATGCTCATTGATGTACAGAATTTGAGGCACCTCTGTCTTGGGTATTTTAGTAAATTCCAGAACCTGCGTATTTGTATCTTTAGGTGCTTTATTACTGTTGTACACTGTGAATATGGAATATATGACAAACTCTTTGGGAGCAGTGTTAGATTTAGTGGCTACTTGCTGAAGCTAAGTACCTGGGATGCAGTGCTTCTGCACCACTTGGGATAGCATAAATTTATTCTTTACACAGGTTTTATTCAATTAAGATTAGTGTCCTATTTAGGCTGAAATAGCTAATTCTGTTACAGAATAATTTATTTCAGAGCTCATAACTTCCAGAGAATGAGCAGGGGTGTTTAATGCACCTCTGTTCCTGTGCTATCAGAAACAGCCAGTTCCTCAATTACAGAATAGCACAGTTATTTTTCCAGTATCTGATCACTTCCTCTTCCTCTGTTTTATGCAAAAATGCATAAAAAGTCCTAAGTTGATTTTAAACTTAGTGTGGAAACGAGAGACAGACATGAACTCTGCAGACAATCCTCAGAGTTTCTGCCCCAGTAACCCCGAGTGGAAGGGAGGTGGGAAATCCTACCCAGTTGTTTTCCTGATCCTATTGGTGACAATTTTCCATAGACTGGAACTGGTATCAGTAGTGGAAAGCTGGACCTTGGCTTCATCTCTGGATCAGGTATTAGCTTGCTGCAGTCACTTTAACAGGACAGTGCCTACGTTCTTGCTTTTTGTGGATCACAAGTTGTTTATATTTGGATTCCCTGGAATAAAAATGGTCTTGTACGTGTAAGAACATGATCCTTCACTGACGTTATCTTACTTCCCATTATGTTTTAACTTTCAGACTTTTCCTCTGTGCCATCTTGGACAGAATTTCTGAGAGGGATTCTCCATGTCTTAACACCTTATTTCTGTGTGGAGTCCCTTGGAACATGCATATTCAGAACCTCTCTGGAGGGCCAAACCTCTGCTTTGTTCTGCTTGTCAGAACAGCTTGTGATTTTCCTGCATTTCCAGTAGAGCTTAAAATTAGTCAGATAGTGATGTTCTACTGAAACAAGCATGGGAGTCAAAATTAACATGGCTTTTATTTGTAGCTTGTTTTGGGCATGGTCATAATCTGTAACATTAGCACAGCACTGGCTGCTCAGGCTTGTGCTGGTGCATGGCAGAGCCAGCAGGGTGGCACCAGGTCCTGTCTGCAGTCCTTGCAGGTGTGTTTAGGTGGCCCAGAGCCTTGCTGAGGCACCTCTTGGGCAGCTGAAGCCAGGCTTTAGTGTGGGTTCATACCTGGGCCTTCGTGGCTGCCCTTCAGGAAACAACACTGATGTCAGTGCAGAGGGAATGCCAGGGATTCTTAGGTCTGTGTTCTTTAGAACTGTTTTTATTAACATCTCAGTAGTAAATGTAAATATGGGTTTTCTGAGAAGAAAATATTTGAAGAAAGTAAAGTTCAGAGCTTTTGATTAGAATTTCCTGTCAATGTCTTATTAAGAATGGAGTGAAACACAAGCCCTCACTTCTCTATCCCTGGCATCAGCCTGTAGTCCTTCCTTTACTCCTCCTGACACCACACATAACCTTAGTTGTCTGCCTTTATTATCAGAAATTCTACATCCTAGGGCTTTAATTGTCCCTGACCATACCCTAGAAATGTGATTGAATTCTTCATATTGTCCTGGTGCCTCTGTGCTAGAATGCAGTAGATGAGAGGTGTTTTTGCATGTGGCACTTGAAGGTATTGGTGCTTGTGTGAGGAGGATGCTTGCAATTAGTGACTGGTCAATAAGTGTTTCATACTTTGAAGGGGTCATCCCTGGAGAGTTGTTTTGGATTGAAGATCTCCAACTCAGAGGAAATTCGAGTGGATCTACTGACAAATGGAGAGGGTTTAGCAAGGCTAAAATGATCCCTACAGATTTGTGGTCTTTATTTTCCACTTTAGTTTTCTCCCCTCAAGTACCTGGTGATTCGCTGCTGCTGATTGCAGAGTCCTGCTGGTGTGCACAACCACCTTTGCTGGCTCTCAGGCCAAACACATTCTGAAACTCAGACATGAAAATGAGGGATTTGGTAGAACTAAGTGTAAGCAGAACAGTGACCATGTGTTACCTACAGATGGGGTTTAGTAGGCAGTGGTTTATTGTTTGATTGGTATGACTGCTCAGTGAAATTGGGTACTTACCTGGCTGGACAGTGTCTCAGTGACCCTTCCTGATTTCATTTTTTCCCCTCTTTTTTCTCCTTTGCCTAACTCAAGACCTTGTTATAGTAAAAGCTGATGTGAGACAAAAAATTTCCCAATAGATGTTTCTGGGACTCTCCTGCCAAGCACATCATTGTTCTTACGTCCCTTTGAAATAGTTGTCTGTCTCCAGCTATAATGATACACCAGAGGAACAAGTCAAAACCTCAGTACCAGAGTTTTTCTCTTAATGAAAAGAGTACATTCTTGCTGCACAGCCAGTTGCTAGCTCCAGGAAAAGCTGGGAAGTGCTGCTTGTCCCTCAGAAGCATTTCCCTGCAGGCAGGGTTTGGATGGATGTGTGAAGGGAACACCACGTGCCTTGGGGATGGCAGAGGGAGCTGTGTAAGACAGGGCTCCCAGGGGGTTACAAAGCTGTAGGACACTAAGAAGTGTTGAGGAGAGAGAAGAGAAGGGCAGAGAGTCCCTTGTGCTGAGAAGCAGCTTTTGAAGCGAGGTGTGGCTCCATTTGTCTTGTGCTTTTGTATCCTCTCAGTACACCCCACCTCTTTCCTCTCAGGGATCCTACTGAGCTGTCATCTTCCTCTCCCCATAAGTCATCAGTGCCATGATCCAGCCTCCTTTGCAGCCCCAGCAGGCTTGGCTGTAATTTAGCTCACTGCACTAATTGGCTGCATCCCCCTGTTGTCACGGGCAGACTCGGGAGGTGCATCAGGAGGTGCCTCGTTCCCCAGTCTGAAGGCACAGGCTCGAAGGGCCTCCAGCAGCAGTGCCTTGGCCCAGCAGTGCCTCCCATTTTCCTGGTGAATTGATCTCTCGCACAGGCTGCAGAACTGATCTTCCCCACTGAGTGTGCTGATCATCCACGTCTCGTGGGATCTCTGCTGGGCTTCCTCAGTTTCCTTTGGGGTAGTTTAAAAAGGGATTTCAGCTCGAAACGAGGGTGGTGTGTGCTCAGCCTTCATCTTTCATGCAGTAGTGGGTGAAATCAACAGCAAAAGCAAACATTTTTATTTTTCATCAGAGTTAAGAGTAATGTTTAATTCATGTTCAATTCCTTCAGCCCTTAAATTTTCTTGTTTCATTACAATGCTCTTAAACAGACGTAGTAAAAACCTGAATTCCCATGATTACCCCTTCAGAGATATCACAGTGTATCCCAGCTGCAGAGGAAGTTCTGCATAGCATTAATTATGCACTGAAAATACAAAGAAAGCACTTGACATTTTCCCATATCCATATTGTGTTGTTCTACTGGACTTAGGTTTTGGGTGGGTTTTTTTTGCATTATCTTTATTGACTAAAAAACTGGGCTTTGAAAACTTGTTCCACAAGTTGCTTGAAGTGTATAGGATTTTCCCTCACTCATACATAATGACCAAAAAAAAGGATTATTTACTGTCCCTGAAGATTGTTTAGGGCTGTATCTGGAGGACTGTAACTAAACATGACTAATGAGATCATTGGCAATTATTTCTTTTGTTGCCTTTCCTGGAAACAACACAAACAGTAACATTTTGTTTGTCCATTGATTGCATTATTATTAAATCAGTAAATCAGACACGATGTTAGAACATTACCATTTCACAGTATGGTCAGAAGACTGATTTCGTAGCACACTCAGGAGCAAATTCCATTTGGGGTCTGGTGCTTACACAGAGCCTTAGCACCATTCCTGGCTTGTTTACTCTTCATTCTCTCAGGACAATAGGAAGTACCATATCTTAAAAAATAATTTGCTGCAATAGAAATCAAAGTAAATTTGGTTTCTAACTATTTTTACACAGTTGAGCTGGAGTCCTAAGGGTGGTGCTCACACTTTGTAAGTAAAAGAGCTAAGGTAAAGAAATAAAAATGAAGCCATAAAGGCAATCAGTAACAGTGCCAGTGATAAAAATTCACATCCTCTGATAGAAAGCCTGTTGTTCCTCTGTGATTCAGAGGAATTTAACTGCAAGAAGCTTCATGATAGTTTTTCTGTCTAGCCTGGAATACTTAAAGAAACAGCAGCAAAATGGGACTTTTTGATTTATTTTCAGATTTATTTCTCATGTCACAACAGATGGAACAATTATAAGTAATTAAGGAAGTTGTTCTCTTAGGTGTTCTGTAACAAATAGAAGAATAAAATATTTCAAAGAAATAAGAGGGAACCTGTTAACAGTTCTCAACTCCCTCCTAAAATGCAAGCCTGCTCACACTTGCTCTGTGAAGTCCTGTTCAGAGCAGATAACCAAGGCCAGAGTGGGAGCCAGAGCCTGCCTGCACTGTCCCGTGGAGCTCCCAAAGCTCCCGTCCTTCAGGGGCCAGTTTGAGGAGCTGGCAGCACACTCCTTGTCTCAGTGATGGAGGTCCGAGCAAGTCCAGAGGGAGGGTCCTTTGTTGCCTCTGTTGATGCTGGAATTATTTTGAATAGTCACCTCCCCTCTCTGTGTTGATGTTGATCTCCATCCTCGCAGCTCAGGCTGCAGTGAGCCAGGCTTTGTGCTGTGGCCAGCGTGGAGCACTGTTCAGTCTGGAGGGAATTTCCATACACAAATCTGGTGAAAGGATGGCAGTGGAAGTTCAACTGGAATGCGTTATTTGAGCGCTGGAATTGCAGCAGTACTTTGAAAAGACGTACTGTGCTTTGAGAGTTGCCAGCAGATTTCATTTAATTACATATTGGCATCTCAGGTATGAGGTACAGGAAGGGCTCCTCCTGCTTGGTGTGTTTGTATTCACTGTCACACCACTCTGGCAGCGAGGGAGGTTCATTTGGAGTGATCAGCTCGGACTTTCTGCTACCTGGGCATGGAACTGCCAGTGCTGAAACTGCTTGTTAATCTCATTTTGCCTTTACCTCTCTGGCTTTAAAATAAAGATTCACAACAGCAGATGCTGTCCGTTGAAAAGCAGGGGGAGCTCTTTCTGCCTTTTGCATTTCAAGAAGTTGGTGTTTGTGCTAGCTCTGAGTAAAAGTGTTCCCAGCTTCCTGGTAAAACTGTAACTGGTGGGGTGTAGTGGCTCTTTTCCATGAAGGTGTGTAGCTTTGGGATTACCTCAGGATTAGGAACTCTTGGCTCTGTAGGTGGATAAGAACATGGAGCCAGCCTTTAGGGGTGCTTGTCCCTGTCCCTGTGCTGGGTAGTTGTGGGCAGTAGTTTGTAAGGCAGATGAGTAGGGTGAAAAAGCAGGTCTGGTCTGGTGATGGAGACCCTGCACCAGTGTCTGCTGGGATGGGAGGATGGCATAAAACCAGTTCCACCAGAGTTTTTACAGCAAAGTCTGTCTTTGTGGTGGTAGTCACACTAAAATCTCTAAGCCAGAACCTCCTGAAGGGGTGAGGGGCTGTAATTTCCACTGACTTCAAAGGAATTGCTAATGCCCAATTTCTGTCAGTGTTTGACCTCCTGAAAATTCCGAGGAATAACTCTGGAAGGTGTGGGTCCTTCCTGAAGGCTTTGGAGACCAGAGCGCGCTTTGTCTGAGGATCTCTGAATAATACATGTTGGAAGGGGCTTTTGGAGGTCACCTGTGCCAACCCCTCTCAAAGCAGTGTCTGTAAACCTTTTATGACATCCTTGTAAGACTGGGCTCACGTGGCTGGTTTGAAGCTTTGTTAGGTTTGACTGGGTCATAAACCGTAAACTGTAACCCTTTCAGCTGGAGCTGAACAGTGAGGAAAACCCCCCCTGCACGTGCTGGACCCTCACACTCCCCATGGCTGGCAGACAGTGCTGGCTGAAGTGTGTTTAGCCTTGGAACGCACCAGCAGAAGTTGGCAGGATAGTCCCTGTGGATGCAGACTGGGGTTCTTACCATTGCAGGCTGACCAGGCAGGGGCATTATAGATGTGTTCCTTTTGCTAGTGTGTGGCTGACCTAGTGCCTTGAACACAGCAGTTCAGGTTTAGGAAGCTGTTCTGCCCTGCATTCAGTGCCAGAGGTGCTTCCGTCAGGCATTTGATTGCCCTTGACCTCTGTGCAGAGAGAGACAACTCTTCTGGGGTGCCACAGCTCACACAAACACAGAAAAGGCAGCTGATGGTCCTTTTAGATCACTATTTTGCTTAGTATTGCTGTCCCTTGTTGTTTATGTATCAGACAGTGGTGTGTGCGCTCGTTCCGATGGTGAATTGATGGATAACGCCTCAGTTTGCTCTAAATTGGCATGCTAAGATGGGAATGGGAGCAGCCAAATAACTGCAGTCAAGAATAAACGCTTAGCCCTTGCCTGGGCAATCAATCTCCCAGACTCAATGGGAGGCACGGTACGGAAATAGCAGAAAGGGGAATCTGAAAAGATGTGGGATGATTTCTGTAGCGTAAATGTGGTTTCATGTCACTTTATTGCCATGACTCACTATGTCTAATATAAACAATAAAAGACAGAAGAGAACTGGCTTTCTGAGGGTGGAATGAAATATGAATAAATTTAACATTTAAGCTGCAGAGAGCTCTGGTAGAACTTTTTTGGGTTACGTCTGACACTTATCCTGTCATTATTGGCTGAAAAACAAATGTTTCAGCCTTTTTATTCACCAATGCTAGCAAAAACAAAACAAAACAAAAAAACTGAGAGAAGGAAAGAAAAAGGGTCATTTTAATCCTCTGTCCATAGTTCTTATTTAATGCTGTTCCTGGGGAAAGCTAAGAACCTCTTGGAACAAATCATAAATGTAAACGATCTCCCCAGGTAGAGGCAGTAACAGAAGTGAGAGAATGGAGGAGTAAGCAGTAAAAAGCAGGAGTAAGCAGCTCTATTTTAAAAGTACAATCAAGGCATGTTTACCATCGTTGTGGTGCTTTATCCTCACATCTTTCAAGCTGCTTACTAAACCTGGGGAATTTTGCATTAAGCACATCAACTTGCTTGTTTGGTGACTGTTGTGACAGTGCCTGCAGGCCCCAATGGGGACTGAGACCATACTGTGCTTGGCACGGTACAAATGAGGAAAATTAAGTCAGTCCTTTCCCAAGAAGCTCACCAGAGAAAAATCTAGCTGTGGTTAGCTCTCTGTGGATGAATATTAAATTTTAAAAAGTCAGCTCCTGTTATAAAGAATATAAACCACAAAATATTCCTATTTCTGTTTTGCAGTTGTTTTCCTGTGTATCCATGTCTCATGGAAGGCAGCAGAACAATCTGCTAGAGAATATCCATGTACACAACACACTTATTTTGTCTTGCATTGTGATTGTACTTAGATTAGGTTTTATTTATCTGGCACATGCCAGAGGCAGTTCTGTGAGTGTCTATTCTGTAGGTTTATCTGACAGGATGGCAGGGTGGGCCTGTCTGGTTTTTATTGTTCCTCTCATATCCTCAGCATTTGGTGGGAGAGGTCTTTGCAGCCGAAGCGTTTTCTGACTGCAGGACTCCATCATTGCAGGATTATTTTTTTCCAAGTAATTCCTCTTTACATTCTACTCTGAATTCCCACTGGGTGCCTGCTCAGCAGTGCTTTAACTTCTGAATATTGAAACCAGCAGGTATGGGGAGAATGGAATATTTTAAACAGCGGAAGAGACACTTGGTGTAGTGCATAATATCTGACTCTCTATGTGTTGCACTGGAGACAAAAGCTTTGTGAGAGTCACTCGGGGTTCAGCTGTTTATGGACCAGTGACAGGGACTTCCAGAGAGGGTGAAAACCCTAAAACAGGTGCCAGAGCCTGGAAAAAAAAGGAAGCAGGAAGAAGTCCCTGGATTGGTAATTCTGCTTTTAAGACAAGATGGATGTAATTCTAAATCAAAGAATTTTGCTTGGCAAGAGTGTGAGATGAAAGACATTTATCCAAAGGTAGACATTTATGGGTAAAGCATCTTATTTTAGTGCCTGTCTGCTGTACAGTGTGGAGACCATTATGGGAAATGCTCATCCTTTCAGATGAAGTTGTTGGCTGGGATACAATCACAATTAGTTACGTGCAAGGTTTTTGTAAGCAAGGGTGACTTGCAGTGGAAAGAGGGAAATGCAGGAGAAGCTGCATGAGCACATCAGGTGTTTGTGTAGGTCAGGGAGGAGGAAAGAAGGGCAATTTGGGGCTCAGCTCTGGTGGGTTCTGGTGGAGTCCCTGAACAAATGGGTTCATGGCAGGCACGGGCACGTGCAGGGACTTGGAGGAAAGGGAAGGAGATTACAATGCAGGAACAGGATTCCTGAGCAAGGTGCTTTTCTTTTTCTTGGATGGGAGAAATAGCTGAGTATCAACTTTTCTGTGAAGTCTAAAGAGGCCACCTTTGACATAAGGTCTCTATGGGGAACAGTACAGAATGTGAAAGAGAAAATAATAAGGCAGTGTTTTTTAAGGGGTCTGTTTCTTTTTATTATGAGGGCTGTTGAAATGGAAAACCTCTCTGAGCACAGTAAAAAGCAAATTCCACTTAATTATGTTACTCTTCTTGTGAAGAGTATCAGCCTTTCTCAGTTGTCTGACAAGTAAGAAAAGAAATGCTAATTCTACCAGTAAGATTGTTTCCTTGCTATGCTTAATTTCTTTGCATGTTTAATTCACTCTGAACCTTAAAATAGCTTTCTGGTGCTTGTCTTGCTGACCTCTTCTGCTTTATTTACTTTTGAATTGACTTCCGAGCTTTCACTCCCTTCCTTTTGGCGTGCAGATCTGTGGGGATAAGGGGACTGTGTCTGTTCCTCTGCCCTCTGCTGCTGTTCTTGCTCCCTTTCCTCTCCAGACATGTTTCATGGAACACTGGGCTCATCAGCTGGGTTTTTAATGCTCCAAATGGAGGAGTTCTGTAATGGGAGTTGGGAAGCAATGCTGTAATACAGTTGGCCTGTATGACTAATCAGTTAGATAAAGAATTCAGGCTGCAGAATGGCAGAGCCTTCATGCTTGATTGATGATAACAGCAGCCAACTGACTTACTGCCCTCACTGCCAGCATCCCCCACGCCATTAGAGAGGATTTCCAGCACAGGACAATAGATTTGTCCTAGTAAGCACAATGCTGGGCTTTGTAGCACATGACATCAAAACCAAAGGGAAAGCAGGTCAAAACGGATGGTTCCCTGAATGTACCTAAAAAGCAGGAGTGGAAGAGCCTGGGACTGATTCCTGCTCGTCCCCTACCTGCATCCTTCCTGCCCAGAGAAGTGGATTAGTGTCTGTACTCAGCACAGCGTAAAGAACCTCTCGTGTTCCTCATGACCTTCACCGTGGAGCTTGTTTTTCCTTGGCAGATCTCCAGGGCACAGGCTGGGCTGATCACTTTGGCCAGTAGAAGTTACTCTCTTTGAGCCAGGGCTTATGAAAGTGCCATTACACATAAGGGTAGGACATATGGAGTGAGATGAAGTAGCTTTTATGGAACCCATAAGAAAGAAGGAAAGCTACGCTTTAATAAAAATGCATCTTAATTTCTTTTGTCTTGGAAGCTTTAAATAGCTCTCAGAAAATCTGCAGGCCTGTGGGGTTTTGTGTGTCTGGTGTTGTAAACTTGCTGCTCTGTCCACAAAGCCGTGGATCACACTGGTTTGTTGAAGCTGCAGAGAACAGGCTGAGGTGGGAGAGCTTCCTGTTGCAAAGAGAAGGATGGAGGTTTTCCTGGATGAAATCAAAATCTGTTTATGAATCTCAGGAGAGCAATTTCACTCTCCTATTTTATAGGAGAGTAAAGGAGCCAAGAATATGGATGTTTTTTAACACATGCACGTAGTAATACTTTTTATGGGTACTGTGGACTTACTGGGTGTCGGGTGTTAGCAGATTGATTGTGTTTGGTGTCAGTGCAGAAACCTAGCTGTATTTTCTTTTTCAGTATCATTGTGACCACTGTTTTCATTGCACCTACTGAAACAGAAGCAAGAGGCACCCAAAATATCTATAGTTTATAGATATACTTGATTTAGATTGATGTAGATGCTGTTTCAAACAGAAGTCCACTGAATACATTAATATTTAACTTATTTCTGTGATCAGACTTCATTTGATGAATTGAGACACGTACATTGATTTATTATCTTTACAAAGGAATTGCCTAAACTGTAAATAGCTGGATATGCCATCTGTCCAGAATTTGATCTTTGTGTTTGACTTAGTACCTGATAGAGAAGTATTAAGCTACAGTACTGATTTTGATTTGAAGTTAAATGCTGAAAATTTATTGTGAAGTTGTTAACAGCAGGGAGCTCCTTTTGTGAAGAACTAAATTAGAAGCTTTCAAATCCTTCGGTACTGACAGACTAAATGACCTCAGTAAATGATGTTTTCGCTCTGTCACTGACTCATCAATAGTTGTCCTTCCTCTCTAGGTCCCTTATTCATAACAAAATGATTTTAGCATAAAAGGAAGTTTCACAATTAGCCTTTGCTTCCTGCTTGCTGCATTCCTTGTTGCCACAGCCTGAGCCACAGAAATACAATTACAGTTGTGAATGGAGCTGGAGACAGCTGGGTTCTGGAAGTGAGTGTGGTGTGGGGAGCTTGGTGAGGGCAGGGCTGGGTACCTGTGGGGTGAGTGCCAGACGATCCTTCCCGAGTGACCCCACTCGTGGGCACCTTGCCCTGGGTGCAGCTCCACAGCCCACCAGGGGCGACCCGGTCGTGGCTCTCGCCTTTCCATCTGCGTGAGCTTCACGTGCAGCTGTCACAGAAGTGAAATGGGGCACTGGGTTTTAACCTGCAGTTGAATCTGACAACCATTTTGATGCTGTCATAAACCCGCACGTTCCCGTGTAGCCCAAAATATCCCAGATTGCATCCCTTAAGCTGTTCTGTTAATGTTCTGTATTTATGGATGTGCATTACCTAAAAGATGCAGAGTTCTCAGATGGAAAATAAAGCCTGTAATGTCTGCTCTGAAGTGCATCTGCACCATCTATTTATAAGTGAGGTTTGAACTGGTGAACCTGCCTTATGCTGTGCCTCCCAAACAGATGCCAGAGCCAGTCCAGTTACAGAGACACCGTCAGTCTGTAGAGCTCGAGGTGCTGTGTGTTCAGTGCTCACCCGAGCCTGGAGTCCTCAGTGGTGTGGCATGGAGGGAAAAGGCCTGGATTTTATCTTGCCTGGATGGAGCAAGGGATATTCTGAGTACATGACCATTACAAAGGTGGAATTTTAAGCCATTTTCTCCCTACTTAATACTAATTTTTTTATATTTTTCAGGCCAAGCAGCGTGTTTTATAGACAGCTCTGAATGGCAAATTAATTTTACTGTACTCTTTTGTGATTGGCTCGGTCTCCTGGGCCTATAAATCAAACCAATTGATGTTTAGCTTGTTTAAAGTTTAGTCATGCCCAAGCTTTTGGCTCTGATGAGCATTTTAGCCATAGAGCTCTGCATCAGCGGGGAACACATGAGGCAAGAAACATTTTGTCATTTTCATTGTTCCTTGGAGAAAATAAGCTGGGGAAAGGATTGTAATCCTCCAGTGATTTGGGAAAATGGATGGGTGGTACAGAACCAGGGAACAGTCGGGAACAAGAAATCTCCTCCAACCAGGATGTCACTGGGTTAGTTCTGGTGCTCTGTGGAAAGCAACAGGAGGAAAAAACGGGCAGAGAACGGGAATTGTGCTGGCTGGAAAAAGGAATAGCAGATCCTGACGGTGAGGCTTGCTTGTGTTCCACCCGTGGCACTCACCGTGAGCTGAGGGGACATCCACCAGCACCTCCCTCTGCAGGAGGGCAGTCCTTTCCCATTCGTGTGTTCCTGTTGTAATTCCATGGGGGAAATGTGCAGGCACGGGCAGTGTCCTTGGGAAAATGCAGGAGGGGTGCGGGAGAAGGGAAATGGGAGGGGTTGCAGTGCTTGAGGTTGTGTAGAATCTGTTACAGAACTGGGATGGGGTAGAAGTCACCTCTTTACAGTTCCTGCACCTGAAGGAAGAAAGTAGTGTTAAAATAGAGAAATATAGAGATTTATTTTCTGCTGTATTTACAGTGTGTCTCATATTTTGCCCGTTTCCTGTGTACTTTTCACTTGCAGAGGTCTTTAAAAATCCTTGCATGAATCTCCACTGAAGTCTCTGCTTTAATCTTCAGAGAAATCTTAGAAACCTCAAAGCCACTCCTTCCCTGTTAGTCCCCACACAGGTGGTTCTGCTGATGTCTTGCTTCCTGACTCATGGAAAGGTATCAGTTGTGTGCATTTATCATACTCCACAGTCAGATTAGAATGGACTTCCACAATTTTGGCACTGAAAAGCATTTTACCCAGCAGTACAATCAAAAGGAGACAGAAAGCATCTGCCCTTTGAGGCCTTTGATTCCTCTCTTTCTTTTAGGAGATGTTTTCATATTATTGTCTCAAAGTCCAGTATTTCACAAGACAGTTTGATCTGTTTGCCTTACATGTTTCTGAGCTATGATGGTCATTTGATGTCAGGTAGCCCTTCTTTACCTGCATCAATTGCTCATTGCTCACCATCTGTTTCTGTTCCACAATCACAACCTGTTTTGAATATTCAGAATTCAGGGTGGAGTGGACCTGATGAGGTATATTTTATAACTAAGAGTAATTAATAACTCCTAGCTGTCCTGTGGTTTCCCCACATGTACTCTAAGGCCAGACCTATTTGGACAATACCAGGTTTTTTGGAGGAGTTGTATTCAGTGTATTTTCTGCAGCATTAAGGACAGTTTATTGGACATGAATATTTACTAGAAAAGTAATATAAAAATCCTCTAGTAACATGCATTAACAGCACAGGGACTGGTTGTTCTTCATCCAGGCAGGCACCAGCTACCCCAGAATATTGCTTGGATCTGCCAGGAGAGGGGGGTCATTCCAGAGCTGGGCAGATTCAGGCACTGGCCCAGAGAGGGCCTGGACATTTCTCCAGTTGTCCAGGTAGGTTCTTGCTCTTCCAGCTGACATTCCTCATGGCAGTTTGCCCCCAGAATGTGAAGTGACCACCAGAAAGAAAGAAGCCTTGAGATCAGCTGCAAGAGTTTTTAATTTTGATCCTGCTTTATCCTAGCAGGGTTCAGGGAGATCTAATTTCATTTGTGTCGTGTGGGCTTAATGGCTTGACAGATACAGGAATATTAATAAATAATTCTTAATTATAAGGTGTATTGAATTGCTGAAAGAGGAGGTAATATCTTCTTATGACAGTACTGGGCATAACACAGCCAGCCTGCCAAATGAAAAGGGATAAAAATAATAATTTACACAGTCAGATGTTTTGAAGTCACAGAGGCAGGTAACAAGATTTGGACATCATCGATTCATCTGTGAGCAGAACCAGAATACAGGCAGGGAGATGAGCAAAATGACCTGCTGGTGTGTCAGTTAAATCTCTCTGGTAAACAATCCAAACAAGCGTTCAGAAGCATCCCACAAATTTTTAATTTGCAGTCCATTGTGGATTGTATAATTCCCTGCCTTTCCTTGCAAAAGAGATGTTTTGACTGAAGGATTCCCCGTTTGGAGGTGGAATGGCACAGCACTGTATTGCACTGTGCTGCAGGGAGTTCAGGAAGCTCTTCCTGGGCAGTGCTGAGGTATTTGGGCTGTGCTGTAGATGCTTTTGCTGTAGTGGAGCATCCAGAGCCGTTATCCAGGCTGGCAGCCCACATTCCTTCCGTGTGGAACACTGTCCTGAGAAACGCTGCTGGAAGCTGTGTCCGTGCTCCTCCCTGGCAGCAGCTCCTGGCCCCTGTCAGTGGAGCAGTGCTTGCTCCTGGAATGGCTGGAATTCTTAGGGCCAGTCTAACACTTCAGCAGCTTGTGCTGATGTTGAATTGGTTCCAGTTTCTGCCTATTTTTAGAGACTGTGGCATGAAATGTCACCCCCAGCCCAGGCTGGCAGGGCAGGATCCCTCTGGTGGCCAGTTCTCCCAGCTCCTCCAGTAGGACTCATGGAGCGAGTACAGAGTATAAATCTGCATCCCTTCTCTTCTCATTATCTGATAGAACATGGTAACTGTCACAGCTTTGTTCTTCAAGGGCAGTTTGGACACGGCCCGTACAGTTATTTATGAATTTGAAGTACAAAGGGGAATAGTTGCCTGTGTAATGAGAATCTTCACTGGTACCTCTTGTCCTGAGTAGTTTGTGTGTTAATCAAGTGGGGAGAAACTTAAGTCCAAGGGCTTGTGGTGGTGAGTGATTCTGAGTAAATTGAGATAATAAACCGAAATGAAAACACAGCACTTAGAGACATTTTTAGCTTTGTTCATATGTTTATGGCTAAAGAGGATTTTTTTAATGATCTGATTTCTTTCTCAATTGGACTCAGAAGAGCAGTGTAACACAGAGAAGGAATAATGTGAAGGTTAGACAGTTTTATAGTAAATGTAAGAACTTGGAGCTGTGGCAGGGGAATGAATTTCAGGGCTGTGAGTGGGAACTGGATATGATGTAAGGTGAACACTGCACCCACTTTACCTAATGTGACTTAATTGCTGATTCTTTAATGAAATGGAAACATAACATGAACAGATATTCATTTGGGGATATTTTTCTCTAAATCCTGAAAAAGTATTCCTCTACCCCCTAAAATTAGTTAAATTATTTCTGTTTAACAGTGATTTTAAAGAGTCCCATACTTTCAGCTTGGCAGTTTTGGTTGGTTTTATTCTACTCTGATGTTGCCCTTCTGAAGCTGAGGGAGTGGTTGTATCTGATGCTGCTGTCAGTGGCAGCTGCCTTGATGATGCTGGTGGGTAGTTGTTCATCACTGCTGCTGTTCCATCAGACCCTCTGGGGTCACTGGACACACACAGAAGGGTTCATCTCTGCTGAGACACTGCAAAGCAGCTTTCTGACATGAAGGAGGGGAAATGCTGTGGCTGCTGGAACTGTGGAGAGCACCAGATGTTGTTCATCCATTTGCTCTGCTGTTCCTCCCTGTGTTTCTGAGGTAGGAATGAAACTGCTCTGTCCCTGTAAAAAACCCCAGTCAGACCTCAGAGCAAAAACACCTGCAGGAGCAGTGCCCCCACCTCAGACCAGCCCCCACAGCCCACCGGTGCCTGTTTCTCCACTGGAGAAAGTATTTGTGTCTGCTCTGTTAGATTGTCCCAATAAACAAATCTTCCTCCTTTTCTTCTCTTCCTGGTCTTTCGGATTTAGCCTGGAGAGTTTCTGCAGTCTTAATTCTTTTATAGCCAATTAAGGGTGTCTAATTTTACAGCAGCTGCTCTGATGAGATCTTTTTAATTTCTCTAATGTGGAAAAAACCACTGGAGTTTCTATAAATTAAAAAGAATGTTACATGCAGCGAAGTGAAACAGCCAGGTTTAAAGATAGGCAGAAACTGCATGGAAACCACAACCTGCTCCCCCTGTGAAATGATGCAGGGTCTCAGCAGCACCACTGGGATGTGGAGCACAGCTGTTAATGTGTGCCAGCCCGGGGGTTCTCTGCCATAGTTACACTGAAAATTAAAAGTTCCAATCTCCAGCTGCATTTCAGGCAGTGCAGGCCCAGCCTGGGCAGCCCTGCACCCTCCTGGCACTCCCAGACATCCAGGCTGCCCTGAGGAGGACTGATGGGAACACATTTTAGGGACCCTGAGCTCCAGAGGTGTCTGAACACACCGGTGGGTGTGTGCAGGAAATCAGAAGTGCATGTGGAAATGTGTGCTGCTATCTACACACTCGGAGTTCAGTGGAATCTTTTAGGTTCCCTTTCGAGCTGCCCCATTCTTAGGAGTCAGCATGGTGATCAAAGAGCTGCAATAGGGATATGAAAGGAAAAAATTCCTTTTAATCCCGGGCTTTGCTGTGCAGTTTACCTTGGATACATCGTGGTGTGTCTCCAACAGCAATTACTGCTGCTCACGTTACAGCCCTTGGAAAATACGTTGAAGTCTCGAGTTGAAAAGCTCTATAAATGTAAAATATTTGCACCATGATCTTAATGGTGGCATTTCATTGTTACCAATGAATGGAAGTTTAAAAATGTCTTCTGCTTTTTGAATGTTCATAATACTTGGGTTTTTTTGACATCAGACAGAATTTTGAGTTTTCTCAGGGATTTAAAACTTTACTTTGCTGACAGAAGCCTGTGCAGGTTATGAAGAAGACTGTGATAAGTAATTCAGTGAGTTAATTAACTTTCCAAATCGTTAGTTTGCAGTGTTGCAAGATGTCAGATCACTCTGTTGTTTCACTTCTGGTCTAAGTGACTGATTTCAGAAAGGGGTTAAAAGGGCTGATATAATTCATACTTTCAGTTGAATAAAGTTGGAATGTGGAGTTGCTGTCTGCCCCTGCCCTGTATAAATTATTCTCTAAAATACAGTTTTCTTTCTGTTTTCCTCAATGTTTTTGGAGAGGGGTGGATGCCACCCTTTAGACATGCATAAATGTACTGCACATTCTTCCAGTTCCCCTTCTTAGTGTTTCCCAAGGGTGGACTTGGGTGCAGCTGAGAAATGAAGATGTAAAAAGAAATGCTAGAATTCTGTTCTTGTGGTGTCTCCATTGTATCCAGGTTACAGATGCATATAAATTAATATATTTAATTATAAGTACTTACTTATAAGTGCTCCTTCTGTAACTTATTCACAATATTCGTGAGAGAACGGATAGCCCAATCCAAGCATGGATAAAAAAACAAGAGGGAGAACCCATAGGTTTGTAAGAGGGAGAAGAATGGCCCGAGTTCAGGGCAGTAATTTAAGATCTGGAAGACCCAGAAAGAAGAAGATAGGCAGCTCTAGGAAGACCTGTAAGGAAGGTTGGAGGCTTCCTACAGCTTTCTGCATTACTTGGGTGTCTGTTTTACTTTAGTTGAGTTAGTCCCAACTCCTCAACGATCAGTCAGGGTTTAGGTACCTGAAGAACTGGGTACTGAGAACTGAGTTCCTGGCAGTTTCCCCCCCAGTCTGCCAGCAGGTCGAGTGTCAGTGCCCTGCCTCCAGGGCAGTGTGGGTCTTGGTGTGAGGAGGCCGTAATTCCAGATCACAAGGCAGGGCTTTGTGGAAGGGCAGCCAAGTGGGGTTTTTGATTTGGAAAAGCCATTCCAACCTAATTCTTGTGAGTACTTTGAAAATCATCTGTCAAAGACATAGGGATAGCACATTAAGCAGTATATTAAATATGATGTGCCGTGCTTATGCCTTAAATTCTCAACTGACTCAATTAACCTAATTAGTCGTGTTTGAAGGTAGACAAAAACATGGGAGTCTCACAGAATTGGAGCATACTCTGTACCATCCTGCTAGCCTAACTACAATCAGAATAATGCATGTTTTCTACAAAGAACTGAAGTACCAAATCCATTGAAGGTCTTGGCAGAGCAGTGTGTCCAGCAGCACGGCCATTCCTCTAATGCCATGCACTGAATATATGCAAACCAGGGAGCTTCAGTCAACTGCAGCAATAAAACTTTTGTTTCAGCAGCCAAGTTAATCATTTGACTCTTCATGATTGTGTGTTGCCATGACAGTTGGATGGGTTTATGATTGACACACAGACAATTAAAATCTGCCCTTCAGAGCTGTAAACCTCAGACCGACTGAACGCTGGGTCCTGTTCCCAGAGAGCTTCTCCTGGAAGGAACGCTGGGTTGGGACTTCCACCAGCAAAGGCTCTGCCCCAGGGACCACAGCAGAGAAATGTTAAGGTTTGCTGTGGCCTCAGCCTTGGATTTCCATCACAACTAAATGTGGACTGTTATTCTCTTACTGATTTAGAGTGCTGTGGGTTTAGTGATTTCTTTTCATTAACATCTGGAGTGAAATTAGGTTGTTCTTCCACAGTCTGATTTCCTGCTGCCTTCCTGAAGGGCTGTGCATGGTTAACAGTCAGAGAGCCTGGCAGGGTTTGAATAATAAGGCTATGCCACAGAAATAAGAGACATCACTGAATCAGGAGGAATAATAAAATGGGAGGGGAGAAAACGAGCACCTGCATGTTCATGGTGTGGCTCAGCCCCCAGACTGTGGTGCTGGGCTGGAGCAGCTCCCACCGTCCCACACCACGTCGGGACTGCGGGGCTGCCCTTGCCTGGCTGCTCCCAGTGAAAGGCACATCAAAAGAACCCATGTGCAGCCATATTGTGTCTCTTAAATCTGCAGATTATAAATATTTAGGATGCAAACAGGACTTGTGTCATTAATGGGGTTGGTGCCCTGTACTGGGGCAGCGAGGGCTGCTGATGGGTTTGATCGCATCTGTTGCTCGTTACGAGGACGCTGTCCAGGCTGGCAGAACTAAAATTAGATCTGCCAGCTTTTCACTGCTCTGTGCTTTCCCACCTTGTCTTACTGCCTGCTCCATTGCTGGGAGCCTGAACTGCAGTGAGCTCCACAGAAGGGCTCTGCAAGGTGTGACATCTCACTCCATCCGCCACCCCAGAGCTCCAGGGTGTGGCACGGAGTACCTGCACTCCAAACACTCTGTGACTGTCTCTGATCTCCTGTGTGCTCAGTTATCTTTGCTTTCTTTTGTGAGCAAGAGGAGAAGGGTTATGTGGTACTGAGAAACGGATTGAACAGGTGTATCAAATCTAGACTGGTAAATACATACATCTAAAAGCAGTGTGGTTCCACACTTACTGCTCTTACCAGGAATGTGTCTTAATCCTACTGTCAACGTGTATAGCAGGAGCTGTAGCATGGAGCAAATGTATGTGAATTGTTTACCTGTTTATTTCTCTCCTAGTAATTACCTGTTGCCTTTCCTGACCAGTGGTGGCTCTGTAGGACACACTCAGGGTGTGCTTTCTTCACTGTTCACCATATTTTCCTCGTTCCCATGCTGGCGTGTATTTTCTTTGCTGCTTGTTTTTCCTCTGCCTGGCTGCAAAGAGAGCTCTCAGCATCACTAAATCATGTATCAAAAATAATAATTACTATTAATTAGCCCGTTGCTGCTTCATTCATTCAAATATTTGTTCGGGCAAGTTAGCAGAGCAGAGAGGGATAAACCCAGGGATCCAGGTGCTCCTGACAGTTCTCCAGGGTCAGCTCCAAATGCACTTGGCACAGGCTGCCAGTGCCAGTTCACACTTGGCACTGCTCTCGTGTTTACAGGCAAATGTGGGTCTCCTGAGTGCCTTCCCTGCCAGTGTTCTGTGTTCTTCCCACCCACAAATCTCTTTGGTGTCAGCCTCTTTCCCTCCAGCATGTGCTCCACTCCTCAGTCCTGCACTGCTTCGTTTGGGCCTTTCAGACACCTCTCAGCCCTCCTGTTTGTGTCTCCACTAGTAACAAAATGCAGTATTTGGGGACTGAAAGGCCAAGCTGTCACCAAAACAGATCAGCCAGGAAAGTGTAATTGCCAAATTTCTAGTGATCTACAAGCTTTTACCCCCCACCCTTTTAAAAATTCCCCCTTGCCCCCCCTTTTCGTTTTTTTGTTTCTGTTTTACACACTGTCTTGCTGTACTGTCTCAGAATCCCAACTCTCTTCCTTGGTTAGGTTTTCTCTAGCACATCCCTGCAGTATTTCTTAGAAAAGCAACATACATATATATATATGTGGGTCTAAATAATTGTTTCAACTTCTTTACAGTAGGTCTGTAATAAATTTTCTGTATCAGAAGAGCTAGGGTGACACATGAAAATGATGAGAGCAGTCACCATAAAAAAGAAAACAGTGCAGCAAAGTAAATTTTGCTTCAGTAGTGGCTGGATAACCAAATTCCTGCTGCTTTCATGTTTTAATCCTTTTAAAAGAAGAGACTGAACTCTTTTAGTGTTTAAAGGCCAGACTAAACCCAAGAAACCATTATGATTCTACGAGCCTTAAACTTACATACTGAAAGCACTGGGAAACGAGCTCTGTTAATAAATACATATATTTATCATGCTTCAATTAACATAAGATTATTGGTACTTACATAGCCTTTATGCAAATGTGGGAACACATACTTCTGGAAGCTAATAGTGCACATTTTAGCTGCTTTTGTTTGTCCTGGGAATTGAGAAAACTGTAGCTAAGTATTTGAACAAGCTGGGGTATCTTTAAATAGCCTGAGTGCTACGACTGCCCAGTAGCCTGAGTGTGTGAAAATGAAACATGCAGCTTGTGAGTGTTCTGGGACTTGGAACAGAAATATTCCTTGTGTTTCCTTGTCCATTAAACTATCCCAGCTTTGTGTGTGAATTCCCAGTTTGCCAGGAAAGGTTACTAAGCTCTCATCTCTATCAACTGCAAACAATTGATTTCTTCTATCCTTAGATATTCTTCCCAGCCATCTCTTTTACATTCATAGAGCAACGAGTTTGGGTGCTATTTATATCTGTCCCTGGCAGTTGTTTTTTGGTTTAGATTGCTACAATACTTCACCTGTAATTTTCCCTTTGCTTTACTGAAGCAATTTATATCAGTGATCCTAATCTCTGCTAATGTCACACTGTTCCATGTGCATGACTGAGTAGAGATCTTACTTCTTCTCTTCCTGTGAACTTCTCCCTTCAGGCCATCATTAATAAACAGAACTTCCAAAATTATTTTTCAGCAGAGACAAATGGAAGCATTGTTACACGATTAAATAGAATATATGTAATTGTTGTGTGGGTCAAACAGTCGTGCCGTGCTCTTTCACTGTCACTCAGGTACAGATGGCACATCCTTCCAGTTTCTACTGCCAGAACTTCATTAGTCAGTGCTTCTTTGGAACGTAAAATTTAAAGAATGCCAGCACATCTGAAATATTCTAACTGCTTGTCCCTCTTGGTTCTCTAACTGTTTGTATGTAGTTTGGTAGTTTGGGAGTGTTCATTAGGTTTACCTGCATGCACATGCATCCACGTGAGCAGTCTCCTGGAAGATGTGTGCACCTCCTACCACCCATGAGGTACTGTGGATTCTGCAGGTTTGCTACAGGGCTTTGAATGGTTTTGTATGTTCTTGTTTTAAAAAAAAAGATTAAAAAAAGGTGTCCAAGTGAAGAACTGCAGGAGGTGTGGCTGAGGCCTCAGTCAGCTGTGTCTCTGCTGAGGACGAGAGGAAAGCATCGCTTGGGTGGTGAGGGTTAGTTTTGAGGTTCAGGAGTTTGGCTTCTCACTCACAGCTCTTGACCTTCAGGGAACTGCCATTCTGTGACTCCTCCAGTCTTACCTGTATTTTCTGTTCCTCTCCTTTAACTTTGTTAGTGTGCAGTGGTAACACACCTGGCTGTAGTGGAAGGTCTGACTCAGGGTTAGGCACTGGTTTTCTGCCTAACCCTGACCCTGGGATACACTGCTGTCACTGGGAATGCAGATGTAGGGGGGAAATACAGTTCTTAAGCTAGGCAACTCTACAATTTTATTCACAAAATATTCTTAGTTAAGCTTTTGTTCAGGCTGATTTTCTGCTTCCCTTTGGGCACAGAAAGAACTGGACATTTTTCAAGTGCATATTTTCAGTGAGGAATTTCCCAGCTTGACAAAATCTTTGGTAGCTGCTTCTGTTCAGAGTTGAGCCCTTGCCAGTGTAATTGCCAGGGCAGGAGATGCTGGTTTGGGAGTTGTTACCTACTGAAATTTGTACATGATGGGTGATTAATTTGGAATTTTATTTACAGTCAGTTACAGGCCTCAACGTGAAATTTTTATCCAGACAAAACAGTCTTGGCAGTGATAACAGAACTGGGTCTGGCTTGCTTTGGGAGAGGAAATTCTCCCCTGGAGAATAAAACCAGCTACAGGCAGTTTCCTGCACTTGTGAGCTTTACTGGCACTGATGTATTATCAGTAAAACCAGGATTAATTTTTTTCTTCTTCTTTTTTCAAGATAAATTTCGTTATAAAAGTTTGGAACATCACCTTTGCCTCCCACATAAATGAATAAATGTATCCTCTTTCTGTAATACCTAAAAGGTGACTTTGGTTACCCCATGAACACAGTCATGTTCTACTGGGATAACCTTAGCATATTAGAACACAAAATCAGGCCATTTGTCATCTACATTAAATGAAACTTCACATTAAAATGAAATACAACAAAATTCCCTTCAAAACTTCCATGAAAGGTGATCAAGTGTTGCATTTTAATTTAATTGGGTGTGCTGAATTCTTACACGTATCAGGCTGTAAAATTCTAAATTGCATTTTTTTATAAAAGGTGTTCAGCTACAGCTTTATTGCTACGTAAATTCTGAAAACAACGCTGTTGGCAGAGTCTCCCTTATTACATGTGGATGTGCACCTGTGTGATACCAGGCTATGTGTATACCTTGGTTTTGCATTCCTGGATGTGTGTTTATGAGCAGCAATATTAGGAGAGCAGCACGAGCAGCTGTCAGCAGGCCCTTGCTAAGGAGATCATCAGTGTTAACTTTAAAGAGTCAGGAATGTCTAATTCACGGCTACTCGGGGGATCCTGCACGTGTCCCAGTTGTGTACAGTTGCTAATCGGTGTGACACGATGGAAAACAAAGCTTGGCAATGCTGTCATTTAGGTTTGTGGCAATCAAGAAACCGCTGTTTTAATGCAACTCCTCTGTTTGATGTTCAGGAGGAAATCTCAGTCCCGTATTAAAAACGTTAAACTGTCTGGGCTTCTTATAAATATTAATTTACCCAACACACAGAAGTCTGTGACATTTCCTTCAGAAGGAAGGATGAGCTTTAATTCTGCACAGTGAAGTGACTCACTGTGTGTTGGTTTGTGCAGTTCCACGTGCTGTAAATGTTCCTTTACCGTGCCATGTCCCCATGCACACACTGGGGCAGCCCAGGAAAGGTGATTGGCTCTGCCAGGTGAGTTCAGCGTCGCTTCCTCGAGGAGTGATGGGGTTCACGTAGTGACTGGAGTGACATTTTCTAGCCTGCTGTACATTCTCAGCCCTGACATCTGAAAAGAGTCCTTATCTGTGACGTGTCTGTGTACTGATGCATGGGCTCTTTCCTGCTTTGGTAATATTTATATAAAATTTATTGGCAGGAACTGCTGTTATCCAGTGCATCTCTTCTGAGGGGTCTGTGTATCTCTCCAGGATGACTGAGCTGTTCAGAGGGGGTTTGGAACTTTTCTGGGCGTTTTGCCACCGCTTCTGTCCGAACTTTGTCTGCATTTGTATCGGCTGCTTTAGTTCATGGCTGCTCGCTCGCTGTTAACATGCTGATTTACACTATAATTAAGAATGAGTAGGAGTTTATAAGGGAACTCAGAGCTCCTAAGTAACACAAAAATAATACTGTTTTCAATAAATTTCTAGAGATAATTGAGTGTAAATATTAGAATATCAAACAGCTTGCAGTCCGCCTCTTTTGATGGAAAGCCTCATAATGAGTGTACAGCGTGGCTGTTGTGGGGTAGCTGTGTTTGTATCACATCTCTAAGTGAAGAGACCTCACTTCCCATGACTGTTTCATATGTTTTGATGCAAGTTGTGACAGGGTATGTGCCCACACACTGGGTTGTGTAATGTAGATACCTCATGTTTGCCATCTGATACCTTACATAAAAGCAGAACTGTGTTGCCAGTCAGAATACTCTGCATTTCTCTGTAAAATAAAACAGTTTAGCAAATGAAGATAGAAGGTGAAGGGAGAAGGTGCTTGGGGAAAAAATTCTTTCTCCTCTCCTCCCTGTCTCTTGGTTAAGAAAGTAAATCACAGCAGATGCCAAATGCAGCCCAGAGAATGCTGTTCAGTTCTGCCTAAAGTTCTGCTGATTTATCTGTGGCTAAGCTCCTGCCAAGGAAAGCATAGCATTGGAGGGTATCAGCTTCTTGCAGTCAATAACAACAAAACATGGACAGACAAATCAATTTGGGAGCAAGTGAGCTCTTTTGCACTGGACTCTGTTCCACTGGTGGAGCTGCTGGTACCAGAAGTTGTGATGTGCTGCTGTAAGCGAGAGAAACGTGACTTCTTGGGGCTGATTTTGGGTTGGAAGTGTGCAGTGAGGGCTGTAGCCGTGAATGTGCAGGTAATTTTTCTGTTACCAAATAAATTATGTCATCCATATTCTTTATTAGTTATTTTAATGCCAGAAATGCCAGACATTTGAGTGACAGGGAGAGCCAAAGAGAAAGGCTTTCCATTCATGCCCTTGGCAAGATTTTGTAGTGTGTGCTTATAGTGGTATTGCATCTGAATTGAAAAAGCAGTCTGCTTGTCTGTCCACAGCGTTTTATTGTCTCATTTACTGTGAACTGCTCTGCTTGCCTCACACTTGGCAGCGTTCATTGCCCCCGTTTCTGTGCAGAGGTGAAGGATCTGCTCCGTGCCCCACAGCGTGTTTGTCTGACTGTGTGAGGCTGGCTCCCTGGCACTGGGAATGAGGCTGGCACAGCGTGAGCCAGGGGCCAGCAGAGCCAGTGCAGTTCCCTGTGGTGGCAGATGCAGTGCAGTTCCTGTGGCAGATGCAGTGCAGTTCCTGTGGCAGAGGCAGTGCAGTTCCTGTGGCAGATGCAGTGCAGTTCCTGTGGCAGATGCAGTGCAGTTCCTGTGGCAGATGGCAGATGCAGTGCAGTTCCTGTGCTGTACCTGTCTGAAGGTTGCTGCTCACACAACTGACTGCCTGGAAAGCCTTCACAAGAACTTGGCTGCAAGTTCAGAAGCTTTTTGAGTAAGGGACCAAGAAGGTGTGGGGACTGGATTGCCAGCACAGTGCAGGCTTAGCTGATGATGCAGAAATAAGACGTGAGGACACAGGAATGGTAGAACTGGTTGTGACAGTGTTTCCCATCACGGTGTTGGTGTGAAAACACTGATCTGTCAGCAGTGCACACTTGCAGGGGGGCAGCATCAGCATTGGTCCCAAAGCTTTCCCATAGTCCAGTAAGCTACTCACATTCTCCCCATGTTAGAAAGAAGTTTTAATAACCAATTATGTTTACTGGAGTAGAACAAGAAGGAAGTGTGGTTGGGATGCAGTTGAGGAGCTCACTGACTGGCAAGAAATGGTTTTGCTGAGAGATGCTTTACTTTCCCAGACATTTTTGCAGTGTCAGTGCCTTGATGTTCTGTTAAGTTCCTTATTCTGAAAATATTTATCTTAATTAGTTCTTATAGCTAGAGACTAATTGTCTAATTTCTTTCTTTTTTTGTCATTTCTTGGCGAGTGAACATAAAACCACTCAGTCTTTAGCAGTGTGACTGGGATAATTAGTTACAAGTGAGAGATAACAAGCAATCTGAAAAGGCATAACAGGTTTTTTTTCCTCCACCTTTCTCATCTGAGAGCTGTAAGCAATAAAAGTGTATCACTGGGATGAAGCAGCATTGTTGTGATGAAGCCCAGGTGTTCTGTAAATGTAGCGTGGTCCGAGCTGGTGGGTTTGGCCCCTCTGCCCTGCACTGCAGGTTATCAGACGGGGACTTGGCAGTGCAGCCATGAGCCCTCAGCAGGTTCCAGCCTTCAGGACGTGGGGCTGAGTCTCTGGGCTGGCACCAGGTGACACAGAGCAGTGCCCAGTTGCAGTGGCACGGCAGCATCAGCTGATCCAGCTGTTTGCCACGGTCCCGGCACGCTGGGGCTGTCCCTGTTCCACAGACACTGCTGAGAGAAGGGAGTCAAACAACTGGGTTTGTACTGAAAAGACAAGTAGTTTTTAATTGCTAACCAGCAGTAAATGTCAGGCCACACAAATGGGATTATCACCAGAAGACCGCTGGTGTGGGTGTATCTGATCACCCCTGGTGTTTTGCATCCCACATTCTCCAGGTCTTGTCAAGGGGGTAAATGTTGTTTCTCCCAGTTTTGTGATGAAAAAAGATTCAATAGCTCACAGCTGCACAGGAATTGCTGTAGTGGGACTGGCTCTTACCCCGAGCCTCAGGCAGCTTGTCTACCTGTCTCTGAATCAACAACAACAAAAGTATAGGTGGAAAGGAGAACAAAAATCAAGGGCAGTATTCTTTCCAGTAAGTGTAGGAGAAATTGCTAAGGTAAGAAATGCTGTAGTGGGAATGATGCAGGAAGCTCAGGCAAAAAGTGAGATGTTGAAAAGCAGTGAGTTCCTTCTGGTGAGCTGAAGGTGAATGTCCTCCTGCCCTGATTTCTGTTTCCTGCTGCTGGAAGGAAGGATGTCAAACGGGATGAGGTGTATTTGTGGAGCCACAGCTGACATTTCTAGAGCCACTAGATGGCATTTAGACCTGGATGATGTGGTGTATGCTTACGAGAGAAACAGTTGTGGATTTTAAATCTAGGAGTTAAAGGGGAATTAAATATATATTGGATTGAATTCTGCTTCAGCAGTGTGTGATACATGCACATATGGGACATATGGCACTGGGACAGAAATCAAGAGGATTGCAATAGCCAGTTAGTCAAACAAGCTCCTACAGAGTTCACTTTCCATACTCCACTCCTGTGGATTTTCTTGGCATTTCAGGTGATGGTGGAACAGATACCAGAGGTGTAATGCCTTTTGGTAAGCCAGCATGACTCAGGAAGGGAAGGGGAACCAAAGGATAGATACAACCAAGAGATTTCCACTGTATCATGTAAATGATATCAGTTATTTAAAAATAATCTGCTCTTCCTACTTCCCCTAGGTGGAATAAAAATGTCTTTGTTATGTTTTTTCTTTCTCTGACAGAGTTATCATCAAACCAGAGGAGAATTTCCATCTTAAAGCCACTGCAAGAAAGGAGCACTGTAAAAGGTACTGTGTTTCTGCAGCTGAGTTCAGGTCTCCTGAGTATCTTGCTTTGTCATTATGTACGTTCTTAAATCATGAGCCTTTTATTAAATTGTCTTTACACATCTCAGAAATGCCTTCCTTTGTATGCTATTGAAGGCCTACTAACATTTGTTTAAAATAGTGGTGGAGTGGTTGAGCAGGAAGGGGGGAACAGCTGTGATAGATCTGAAAGTGGAAGCGGGGCAGGAGCCCCTGGGGTGGTTGGTTGTGAGGTGAGGCTCTGGCAAAGGGAAATGCTCCTGAGAGCTGAGGGGAACAGGGGTGACAGTTGTGTCCTCTGTGACTTGGTGCCATCTCTGATCCAGGTCTCCTCCTCCTCCTGCCATGGGTAGGGGTTACACTCCTGAGGTGTGTCTCCCTCTCCCCATTCCCTCCCTGCCAGCTCTGCCTTAGCCTTTCTAGGATCAGAAGGCCAGTCCTCTGGTTGCTTAGGGGATGACCATAAACATTTTCAGCTGCTTCAAATTCACCTTAGTGCTTTGGTGTGTCTGTTTGAAATCTGGGGACTTGATAGGGAATAATGGGTTTAAATATAAAAGTACTCTGTTGTTTATTCTCCTGAAATGCTGCTCCCTTCTGTGTACTGCTTTATTTTTCTCAGTGTAGGTGGATTTTAGTTTTAGCCAAGCATTCCTTGAAAATAATCCTCTGAAAAACAAGTATCATGTTACTGAGTTCTATAAAGTTCTTGCCATTTTCATTTGATTGTTTTTAGATTAAACATTGTTCCTTTTATATGTGTCAAACCAAAAAATTTTACTGGAAGTAAATAGCTCATTTAAACTTCCAAAGCTGTTTGTAGGAAAGATTCTCAGTAGAGTTTACATTGTATTTACTGTCTGAGTTGTTTGGTACTTACCTCTGTTACTAGTCTTCATGAAATGAGTTAGAAGTGTTTATAATAACTGGAATACATTCCTGTTTATACAGTGCAAGATTTTAATTTTGATATAATAGAGGGAATTTGCTTTAAACGTTTGAAGTGGTTAGACAGTAAAGTCAGATGATTATTTTTCCAACTTAGCACAGTTATTAGCAGAACAGTTATTAAAAAGGAATGTTTGAATAGAAAGTTGGTTCTTGGAGCAGATCATCAGTGATCTGGAAGAAATATTTCTGCTTCCAAATAACCATAATATTAGGCATTAGTGATGTGTGTTCCTGGAAATAAGAAATATTCTTGATGGGCAATTAAGAAAGCATTAAGATTTAGTTAAAGATACAAATGCAGGATAGGCTTGCAAGGGGTGAGGTCAGAGTCCAACTGTAGCTCTCTGGAAGAAAATCTGCCCAAAAGACGGTTGGCAGTGACCCCTAAATCCAGTCCTTGCCCAATTCCTGCTGCTCTTCAGGCCAGGGTCGACCTCAGCAGATGTTTAAATGCGGTCAGAAGGAGGCTTGGGGGAAGGTCAGGTTCAGGACAGGTTTCCATGAGAGAAAAGAGGGATGGGGGAATCCCTGGGGGTTTGTTGGGGTGTTGCTGGTTGCCTGTTGAGGGTGGTGGTGAGCCCTGCCAGGCTCCCAGCTCGTCCCCAGCTGCAGGCAGGCCCCTGTCCCTGTGCTGTGCTGGCAGCCCCGGGGCTGCTCCTGACAGCAGGGGCTTTGCTGTGTCTGCAGAGCCTCTGATGGCAGAAACCTGCACAGAGATTTCCCCAGCTGATACAGGAAACAGCCCAGTTACTCTCACTGAAGTTTTCCTAAAAGAGAAATTTGGCCTTGAAGGAAAGACCTACCAGGGAAAACTTCAGCCCAAACCCTTAAATTTTGATAGAGCCACAAACCATTGAATAAAATGCTTTTATAATGAAGACATGAATCTCAGCTGTGAAAATTGCCACTTGCTGCAGTGATGTAATAACAATAAGTGCTGGTGGCTGTGTGAATGTAACACTTGGCAGTGTAAGCACAGCACTGCCTGTCTGGGCCATGCAAAGAAGATCTGAAGGAGTAAAGAGTACTGGAGTCTGCACTAATCAATGGGGTTACTATGGCATCCTGATTTACCCACTGATATGAACCAGGCATGTCCTGAATATTGCTCTCTGAGGGCTCCTTAGGCTGTCAGTGTAACCCCGGAGAAGCCAAGATTCTTGGCTAATAGAGGAGAAAATGCTTCCAGGGGTGAGGATTTCTGCCTTGAAGATTCAGCACCTGGAGACAGGGCAGGTGAACTGCAGTTCTGGTGACTGTTCTGCCCCTCAAGCAGGCACCCCCTCACTGGAGCAGGGTGTTTTTGCAGTGTGGAACAGGGACTTCTGTTGGGAGATGTGGTGTGCCAAACTGCACCGTATGGAATGATGACTTTCTCCAGGGCTGTCATTAAAATGTATCTGTTTTTTCTGCCTCTATATGTTTATGCATGAAAGGAATGATTATTCAAGACATCACATGAGCTAAATACTTTTATTTTGCTCAGAAATTATTTATTAGTTCTCAAATGCATGTTTGCCTTGTAATACTAAAAAGCTGTGGTGTTAATCAGCATGAACTTGGATTGCATCCTAAACTTACAGGGGAAGGTGAACTTGGATTGCATTTTAAATCTGCAGAGGCTGAAACAGAAGGGTCTGCTCAGCACATGCCATTGCAGAAAGCAGATCAATAGTTTCGGTCTCACACAGTGCATTTACTTGGTGCCTCAGGCCTCCAAACATAGCTTGGGGAAAAAAAATACTGGATTTGGAATGACACAGATGTTACTGAGGAGACTTAGAGGTAGTGGGCCTCACTGTGTTTCTTCCCTCTCTGTATTCTCTAATCTTCATTGGTGCTGTTCCTGGTTGAAAGCAGCGTCGGGTCCAAAGAGGGTTGGTTTTAGTGAGAGGTGGAAATACAGGAGAGTAATGCATTGGATAGCTTGGTAAGCAGCTAATAAAATTAATTTGATTTAGTAGCTTCAGGAATGAAACATGAATATTGACATTCTGTTCTTTCCTGTTTGTGCTGATGTTTTCAGCTCCCTGGTGGAGCAGTGGAGCAGCCACACAACCCACTAGATATGGCTGTGAGAGATAAACAAGACACATGGTCTGGAAAACAGCTGAGGGGCTTTTGTTTTGGGTTTTTTTTCTCCTGAAAGCAGGTCAGAAACCACGGGGAAGATGCTTGCTCTGATCACTTCAGAACTGTGATTTTTTTTTTCCTAGCAATGCCAGTTTATTTGTTTAAAATGCTATGGGAGATAGTAAGTATTTGATTCAGAGGGGTTAAAGGATCTGTTTTCTCTTGATGCATTTGTTTGCATTAATCTTAAAAGTAGTAATTGGAAATGCCCCCATAAACCCCAAGATTGCAGCCCTAGAATTAAAAAGCATTTGTTATTACCCAGGAATGTGGCTGTGCAGTTTTATTAGCCTTTCTTCTACTGTAATCTATGGATCTCATTTAGCTGTATGCAGCCCTGCTCTTCTGAAACATAAAAGGAAGGAAATCTCTCAATAGCCTGAAATCAAATTATCTCTCTGTGTTAATCTACATGTAAAACACCCCAGCCCACTTCTTTAAAGGGAAATAGTTTTACTGATAAGCAAAGCTAGACTGTGTGCTCTGGATACTGGAATTAAGTGGATTTTTGTGTGTGTGTGCAGAGTGCTATTTATAGCATCAATTAACTCCTCATGGTTGGGATAAGTCATTTGACACATCTGTTGCTGAGCTAAAACACTCACTGTTCTGTGGGGTCACAGTTGGATTTTTTTTTTCCGTCTCCTCTCAAAATGTGCAGTGAAAGGACAATTTTCTGCCTAATGGCTCTTAGTTTAAATAAGCTGCCTAAATGTGGTGCCTAAATATGTTGTGTGCTGATGCCTTGCAGGGGCATTTGGAGTGGGCATCAGGCTGCCTGACTGCAGGGCTGACCTCAGCTTTGGCACTCGCCATTCTGTTATTTATCTGTTTGATGGCAGCACAACAGTATCTTTTATGCAAGAGTTATGAGTGTCTGCAGGATTTTCCAGCCTTCCTGTAATATTTCAGTTGCTCTGTTTTGCCCATGAGAAGCTGGCCTGGCTGTGGAAATTGCCCCCGACTCCTGTCCCTGCGTTCTGTGAACGGGAAATTCAGTGCTCGTAAATAAATACAAGGCTGTTCTCAGCTGTGGTTCCCCACATGCAGCCACCTGAAGACACGTTCCTGCCAGTAACCTCTCTCTTAAAATGGAAGCCCTTTTAGCAAAACTCAAAACATTCAGAAACCCAGAACAGTGAGGAACCTCATGTATTGTTTAATGAAATCTTTTAAGTAGTCTGTGGAAGTAACTGCATGAGGTTATAACAGTTCATGTTTGGCTTATTTGGGGCCAGATTGGATTGTGCATTTATGAAGCCAGGCTTTAAAATGCACGGGAAGGAATGAGGGAGTGGAGTTATGAACTGTGCTGCTTCTGATCTTTATCTTTTTCTGGCTGAAATGGCCTTGTTCTGAGAGCAGAGCATTGATTTGGGTGGCTCAGGCTGCAGGGCAGGCCGTGCTGCCGATGGCTCGGGGCAGACAGCGGGGCCTGGGCACTGCTGGTACCTGGCAGTGACACAGACGGGGCTGTTCCTGCTGCGGGGGCACTGCTGGGGCACCGTGACTCCCGTGGAATTCCCTGCTCTGTACAGGATGAGCAGGAGTGGCCACTGCCACTCCCCAGGACCAGGGCTGAGGTGTCTGTCTGCTGATGCCAGGACCGGGCTGAGGTGTCTGCTGATGCCAGGACCGGGCTGAGGTGTCTGCTGGTGCGGGTGACGCTCCACACACACAGCTCCTGCTGAAGGCAGCTCTCAGAAGGCAGCTCTCAGAGTACTGGGGAACCGGAATATCCGTGAATTGGATAGGGAACACAAAGTGCAATCCATTTCCAAGCAGAACTCCTTATTGATTTCAGGGGGGGAGACCTTTGGAAAATCGATGGCGTGCAGCAGCTTGGCTATGCAAGGACACGTGTCCTGGGGTGTTAAAGTGATCGGCCTGCCAGCTAATCAGGCTGGTGGCAATCATGTTTGGCAAGTTCCAGCGCAGAAGAAGAGGTGTCAGAGGTTTGAGAAGGAGCAAATTTACTATTTCTATTCCACGAGAGATCGCAAAGCGTGATCTTGTTCGTTCTGCCTTTAATTTTCAAGTTGCATTTTGTTTCTGTGGAAAACCAGAAAATATAAAGAAAAATATAAAAGTTTCTGAGGATATGTAAACATAGGCCTGATCATTATAGTGTATAGAGTGCTAAGCAAATGGAATTGCTGAAATCATCAAAATAATCAGAATTGTTTCCATGAGGTTGGTGCACAGCATTCAACTCAGCTGGTTATTTCAGACTTGGCTTCTTGATACGGGAGTGAAAGTGCTGCCTTCCAAATGCTGCCCAGCCACAGTACATAAGTAGAAATGATGCAAAGCTGATTGTCTGTATGCAGAAATGAAGTGTTAATGCTGCTGATGTTTCCATGGCCGGGGCTAAGGTGGCAGATTTAACACCCAGGAGGGAGGGCAGCAGCAAGGGATTGCAGCAGGCACCTTCAAACCCAGCAGCCACATCCTGAGGGCAGAACTCACCTTGGTCTCTGCCTTGGTGGGTGTTGTGGTATTTACCAGGCTTTTACAAAAACTGTTCCTCCTGGACACTCCCTTGGAAATACATGAGGATTGTTTGTTTACACAGAGAATTTACAGTGCACGGCTGAGTTTATGGACTGTCACATGCCCATTAAACCCTGGTGTGGACACTCAGGAGGTGTGAAGGAACACGATGCCATCTTGCTGTGCTGGTTTATGCTTAATTAGCACAAACACCAATCTCTGAAGGAAGTGTGGCAGAACAGCACTCTGTGAAGGAGAAGTTCAGCTTCCTCTGAATGGAGAGTCCTTTGGAGCCCCAGACCAAGAGCTCTGCTTTAGAGAGGTGCTGCTGCACTGTTCTGGTCTATAAATGACAAATTTCCAGAAGAAATGGAATTTTTTTTTTTTTTTCTGTTGGGTAAAAGTAATCATAGGCTAAAACATTGACTTTAAAAATTGCCCTGTAAAAATATTTCAATTCGAACTTTAGAGCATTAAACTGAATTATTTATGCTGTTATGTGTATGCAGTTGTGAGAAAGGTGTTCTATATTGCTCTAATTTATTTTCCTTTCCATTTGGGAATACAGTATAGAAATTGAAATGTACCTTATTAGGGGAACACAGCTACAGTGTCATTAAAGCTGTGCAGACACTGTGTCACCAAGCCTGAAACCTTGGGAGGAAAACCTGACAAATTCCAGTATCAAACTGCAGAAGTGAGGGATCTCTACTGAAGGGAAGCTGCAGAAAGATGACTGGTGTCATTTAAATGTGCACTGATTAATAGATTGTATTAGATCCAAGAAAATTCTATATCCTTTTTTTTCCTGAGAACTGTATCTTTTCTAGGGTACTACGATATGAAATGATTTCAGTGCTTTTAACTAAGAGGTTAATTAAAGCATTAATTTTTAAATTGACTGGGAGCCATTATGATAAGATTAGAGATGCTGTGCTGCTGCTGACCAGAGTCACTTCTGCAGTGAGGGAAGTGTTGGAACTGTGTTGTGTGTACAAAGGTGTGTCTGGATTCTTTCGCTGATGTTGCCAAACCCAGATCATAGTATGATATTCTGCAAATTTATTTGCAGAATTTATGTATTTCTGCAAAATTATTCCTGCTGGATGATGAGATGAAGTTCCTGACTAATGTAAGCCCTCAGATATTGCACATTGGCCATTTTCCCTGCAGTAACAGAGCTGGTGAGCTGCAGTGTTCATTGCTGTGTCCCTGAGACCCAAAGTTCCTTCTCAGGGACTTTCTCCTCTCACCATTTCTCCGGTCACCATTTCCTCTGCTCTTGTTCACTCCCAAGTTTAAACCTTGTTTCACAGACTGCCTCTGTCCAGAGGAACAAAACCACCCTGAGCAGCTTTTTTGTTGTTCTTTTGACACCAGCACAGTGTGTCTGTCTGTGCCTACAGAGAACTACACTGAAATAGGTTTCTTTGTGAATTCCTCATTGCTATTCATTGGTGGAGGTTGTCACGTTAAGGGTCAGATTAGAACTCAGTCAACCAGAGCAGCAAGAGGACCCAGGCTCGGGATAGATTTCAGTGTAAGGTCTGAGAAGCAGTCTATCTGGAATGTGGTTTTCATATCCATATAAATTCTTTTTTTCAAAGGTGTTACTCTTTTGTCTGCAGAAACCAAATTATGCTTAATTTATTCCCTATGGTCATTTGCTTGAGAATTAATCTTTTTCTCACTCTGCCTCCTGACTTTCATCTTTGGGCATATCTTTGTGCAGTTTTGTTATATGTAGTAAGTTTTGAGCACAGAACTAACTTCTGTTTAGTTTAAGAAAAAATGAGTTTTTCTGGCATGATGGCTCCATGCCCTTGAGGTTGGATCCATGCAAAGAAAGGATCGTATTTCTGGTAATTTGGCTGAAACACAAGAAATTGTGTTTATGCTGGCTTCGGGAGGGCAGACAGTACCTGGTCAAGCATAAAATCTGCTGGGCCAACATTCCTCTCTGAAAATGCTCTGAAGCACTGGGACCAGCAGCAGGAGTTGGTCCTGGCTCTGCATTCTGTGCCGTTTTTGCTGTGGTAGCAGCTGAAGCCTGGCTGTGCTGCCTCCCAGATCCATCCTTTGCCACAGGGATTCTGCTCTCTGCGTGCTCCAGAAAAACAGGGCCTGAATTGGCAGTCACTGGCCCAGGGAGGTTTTGGTGCTAGATGTTTCAAGACAAAGGAGGTCAGAGATTTGCAGAGCTACACAGACGACCTGATATCCCAAAAGCTGCTTTCCCCTTGGTGTTGTGTAGGATCAGATTTACAGACAGGTGGAACAGAGAAGGTGGCTGTAAGGCTGTTGGGCATCTTCTGGAAGTGAATGTCCCCTTTCTAACAGTGATCTTGAGCCATTTGGAGCTTGTACATCTGACATGGGGCCTAAAGCTGCATGCCTGAATAACAGTTCTCATTTCTGAGAGCATCATGTTAGGTTTCTGTGTTTTAAATTGTCTGGCTCCAGTATCCAGTTTGCAGCATTCAGTCATCCCCGTTCCAGTCTAGAGCTTTTCCTGATTTAGGACACCAACAGTAAATCTCACAGAAACACACGAGCATTGATCACAAATCAGATTAACTAGGGTGGGGGTTTTTTTCCTTATGAGTCTCAGGATTGGCTTCTCTGCATATTGTTTCTTTTTCCTCCAAGTTGGGAGGAAAACAGTGTAATAAATAATTTCTATAACATAGCAGAACTTTGGAGATGACTGTACAGAAGAGGCTGTGATATAATACCTTACTAACTAACTCTGTCTTCTCTTTCCTCTCTCTTGTAGCTGGTTGTGCTTCAGGCTGCTCTCCTGCTCTCTCTGTCCTGTTCTAGGCTTAGTGGGTGATGTCACAGCAGCTCTAACCCTCAGGCCCCGGTACCTCTCTAGGTGTGTATGGCTCAGTTTTCTCTGCATGATTTCTGGTGCTGCATGGGGGGCAACAGCCACGTTATGCTGCTCATCCAGGGCTGGAAATGTCATCATGTTATGCCTCAGTTCCATACATACTCTTAAGCCCCATCTGTGCTTTTTTTCTGCTGGTTTTCCTCCCTGCAGCAGCACACAGCTGCTGTTCCCATGCATGCTCCTGCAGCTGGGGTTGTACGGGCTTTGCTGCTCCCTGCAGTGCCACTCCTGCCAGCAGGGCCAGGTGGACTCGAGCTGGGCTGTGGGACAGCCTGCTCAGCATTCAGACTGCTGGACCCAAAGAGTCCCCTGGGTGCCCTGAGAGCCCTTCCCCTCCTGCTGAGAGAAGCCTCTGTGGTGTTCTGGAGCTGCCTGGGGGACGCTGCTCTCTCCAAACTCCGCTCACTCGAGGACCTGAGTGCTTCAGGAAGGCACAACACTTGGAGAAGTGCAGGGGGTTTGAGGTTCTCCAGGGCTGTTAGCATTTAGGTACTCAGATCTCACAGAACTTGACCCCTCTTAATCTGAAGGGCTCTTCACAAGCTCTTGACTGTATTAGCAAACTTGGTGTGCAGTTGACTCCCTTTTTGGGGCAGTACCAGGTGACCACAGGCACGGCCGTGTTCCCGAGGGCCCAGGCTGGGGGTGAGCTGGGACTCCTGGCCCTTTGCAGGGGGGGATTTTCATCCTTACTGGGCACTCAAGCTGTGCTGGCTTAGGAGAGGCCTTTCAGTCCATCAGCTTTCCATAGGAACAGTCAGAACAAGCAGATCCTCCTCCCCTGCTCCAGCCCCAGAGCAGCACTGATGTATTCAGAGTCACGTAGGCAGGGCAGAGAGATTTGCTGCTGTCAGCGTAGCCTTTGACACTCTGGAGGCAGCTCTTTGCTGTGTTTAGAAATGGAGCCCAAGGAATAATTTCTACCTGGCTGCTAGAGGTCTAATATTTTCTTTTATTGATACCCTTTTCGAGGCACTTTAATTTATTTACAAATGGTAGCAAATTGCAAGTGGCAGCCCCAGTAACTGACTCGTGAGTCAGTGCTTGTGTTTTTCTCCTCTGGTCTAGACTGCTGATAATGTAAATTGTTGAAACCCTGGGTAAATAATTAGGAGTGCAATCAACAGCAAGAAAGTATTTATCTGCTAATAAAACATTTGAAATGCAGAAGTCTTTCTTTGTCCAACAGTTCTTAAAAGGCAGTTATTGGTCCTGCTGCTGTTTCTGCATAGCAGTTAGGATTTTTATGGTCACTAATTGTACATCTGAAAATTTATACAGTTTATTTTCTGCCTGTGTCTTTCTTTGCACAGAGAAGAGAAGGACAATATTTATGGTTGTAAGGAGGTTAGCACTATATTTTCTGCATGGAGATCTCTCTAGAGATTTGTACCATTTATAGAACCCAAATTTTCTACCTTCTCTGGTGTGGCATCAAGGTCTTATATCTCATTAAGGATTTTCTGAATGAAATCTTTGTCACATTCTCAGAATGTGACTTGAAAGTTGATACATCAGCTCAGCCATCAATTCTGATTTTTTATTATTAAAGCTTCAGAAGAGGGGCTTCTAGATTTCTCATGCCCTACTGGTAATGCTTTTCCTTAGAACAGATTCTTGCATTATATATTCTAAAGGGAACCTGCTTGTTTTAAATTTAGCTGCTGTAGGTTACATCTTGTCATCCCCACTGGATTCACTTTTTTGAAATCAGTCCACAGAAACATCCAGCCTCTGGGACTCCCAAAAGGTGACTTCTGTGTTGTTCCTCACATGGTTTCGCGTGAGAAAAAGCAGTTTTAGCTGCAGACAGTGAATTCCCTGGAAGATGGGCCCCTGCAGGGCGTGGCTGAGCAGACCTGTGCTCCTGCTCTGCAGCACCTCTGAGGAGCTGTCTCCATTGTCAGTCCCTGGCCCATCCAGGCTCTTTGCCTGGGCCTGGAGCATCCCCTGGTGTGAGGTGTGTTTGGATGTTAGCGGTGTGCTGCTGTGCTCCTGCAGGAGGGCACTGATGATTGGTAACCCTGGGGCTGTCTCCAGGAACACAGAGTTGGCAATGCCCCCCGTGTGTTCCTCCCAGAACAGGGCAGTGCCCGGGGCTGGGCAGTGCCGGTTCTCTCCCCCTCCAGGAGTGGGTGAGCGTGTCTGCACTCCTGGGAGCACAGGCAGCAGACAGAGCTGCCTCCATCTGTGCAGACAGGGAGGCACAAGAGCAGAAATGTGCAAGTTGGCTGCACACGAGCCAGCTGAGGCCCAGAAAGTCTGGCTGCATTCACGGGCAACTGTGCCAGGGCTAATCACACTGGGATGGAGCAGGTGAGACTTCCTGGGAATCATGCTGTCCTTTCAGATGGCTGTGATTCTCCTTTGCAGAAAACAGTGGGATCTCTGAAGGCTTTACAGACTCTTAATAATCTAGTGGAAGGTCTCAGAAGTTGACAGCTTGGTCTGTATTTGACTAATTTGTGACATCTGGAGAACCCTTTGGTGGTTTTTGGTTTTCTTTCAGAATCTAAATAGAACTTAAATCAATGAACAAATGAGAAAAGTCACTTCTTCTCCCTGGTCTGCAAAATGAAAGGCTCAGGTCATGGTTATGTGTGAGCAGTATGAGATTAATAGATGGTAATCCTTACACTGTTGCCAACGTGATTTCCTACTAACCCTGATTCCTTTAGCAACTCTGTAAGAGCTGCCAATGGACACAGAGCTACTGGCAGGTTATTTCCCATGAAGTCAAGGTCTATGTCGTTGGGTTGGGGTCTGTTACTTCTGCCCCAGTATCTTTGGGGCCCCTTGAATGATTTCAACCATATAGGACAAAAGAAAGGAGACCTCGGGCCTGCTTAGGATTTTCCAACAAACTGTGAAAATATGCAGCTTAATACCTACTAATATTCCTCCTTTGGGAACATACCAGTACCTGACCACGTTATCAGTCCCTACCAAAGAATCTGCACAGGAGAGGGATCTGATAAATGTAACTCATGGAAAATGCATCAGTCAGGAGCGTGTGCATCATCTGAAGGCACTGAACGAGGAATAGCAAAGCATCAGGAAACCAGGGCTTGGAACTATCTGTGCTCATGGAAATCCTTGTTGATAGATGGAAAACAAAGAATCTTTGGCAGCACATCAAGGGACAATTTCTCAGGACTTAACTCTCAGCACAGAATATGAACAGTTCTTGAATTACAGGAGTTCTGCCTCTGCTCATCTCAGAGGTGCTTTAGTCCAGTAGTAAACTGGTTACTGTTTTAGTGAAAGGGTTCTGGTGAAGCCATCATTTATGCTTATATTGTGCTGCTGATTTCATGCTCTTAGGAAGAGGTTTAAATGATGTTCACATCCCAGACCTGTGGATCAATGGGTTTTTACTGCGTGCACCATGCAGCTGGAGATGGGGTTTGAAATGGGGCACTTCATAACCCTGCTGGAGGAGACACAAGGCAGAAGATAGATCCCATATAGCTGGTTCCTGATTCTTTTTTCTGCACTGAGAGACAAGCAGCCCTGTGTGTTTTCCATGGAAGATGTTTGATTTTGGCTTTTCCATTTGCATTATTAGCGAGCAGCTGCATGAAGGGCTGTTTCATTGGCTGAAATCATCAAGCACATTTCCACTGCACTTGCACACTCTGCATTTAAAAATGTTTTCCATATTACAGTGTGCTGCTATAATTTAAAAATGAAAACTATTTTCAGCTACTGTCTGTTAAGTTTGGGCAGGGGGTGGGAAAAATGGAGATGACTGTTTTCTTGTACCATGACGTTTCTGTCCTTTTAAAAATGGTAATCTTCTCACTTACGCTGTTAAAGACAGAAATTCCAGGTGTCTGTAGTGAGAATGTTCGTCATTCCCTCCAAAGCCAGATCTTTTTTTATATATTTCTTTTAAGTACATTATTATTTGCACAGTGAAATTAGCTCTGCGAGAGGGATGAAAACCCTTGTCAGAGCAATTTTAGCAAAAAGATCAAAGGAATTAAATATAAATTCTCTCCAAGGTGAGCATTTTTTTTAATTTTATTTTTTGAAAAGGGAAGGCTTAGATTAATTATTCTTAATTTAAAGTCAAGTTAGTGGATGGAAAGATGGATGCTTTTCAAAGACCACTGCAGTTTGCTTCTTAGGGTGAACCGTATTTTAGTAGGGTGACTAACGCTGTGCATTTTTATTTTTAACCCCTGACCTGTGCCCTCCCCACCCTGTGCCTGACCCCTGTCCGTTTGCCCTGGTCAGTTGACAGGCAGGAGCGTTGCCAGCAGCCATGGATGACTATGATATCAGGTCTGCTGCCAGCATTTTGGCGTCGGTTAAGGAGCAGGAGGCTCGCTTCGAGCGGCTCACCCGCGCGCTGGAGGAGGAGCGGCGCAATGTGTCCCTGCAGCTGGAGCGTGCCAGCCAGCCCGCAGACCGAGTCAGCATCTGCAACATTGGCAATGGCCAGCCCCTGGCGACCGCCTGGCAGCAGCTCGTCCTGCAGGTAACGGGCTGCTCCCTCGCCCTGGGCCGCAGCTCCCGGGAGCATCTCCCGTTCGGGTGCATCGCGCGCGGGCAGCGTTGCAGTCCCCGGCTTGTCTCCTCATTCCCCGGAGCTGCGATGCTTCTTCGAGTCCTTGGGTAGCTCAGACTTCAGAGCCTCGGCTCAGAAGTTGCTTTCACTTCCTCTTAGCTCGTGGGATGCTTTAAAAACCATGTGCATAATTGAGTGTAAACCCTCAAGAGAGATCTTCACGCCCCGCTCTGAATCTGTGCACTTGTTGTGAGAGTGGTGATGTGCTGGTGGCTGAGAAAGAAGGCTGAATCATAATCTCCATAGCAAACAACATTTCCATTAGAAATAGTTGGACTTTGAATAGAGGGAGCAGCATGAAAAGCAGGAATTTCCCTCCTGCGAAGCCTTATTGTTTGTGGAGGGAGGACTTCATAATTTGTTTCTCATGTGTAGTGAATTGATAGACTTCATTTTAATGATGCAAACTGGCTTTGTGGGTAGCTTTGGATTTCCAAATACTGTCTTGCTTGATACGCGCTCTTTAACTGTTTAAATGTGCAATGATAAACTATTTAATGTCTCTAAATTACTTCAGCTGGCAAATCCCTCTGCCACACAAGGTAAGTCATGCAGAAGCAATGGTGCCGTTTGTGAAGGTCTGCTTCCCAAGAAAACACTGCTCAGTTCAGAAACTCTGGGCTGTGAGGATTCTCCAAGTTGTTTCCCAGTTATCCCAGACTGTTTTACAGTCACGCTGAGCTGTGTTCAGGCAGGCTCTGTTCTCTCTTAGCTCTGTTTTCCTGGGAACAGCTGCCATGGTGTTGTTCCTGTAGATGCCAGAGCTGGGGGCTTCATGTGAAAGGAGCAGCCTGCACTGGTTAGGCTGAAAGTCTGACCGTGGCTGGTAGGAGCTGTAGGTTGTTATCCTCTGTCAGCAGCTGGGCTGGGAGAGGGGAGCTGTGCTTACCCATTTTTTACAGCAAAAGGACAAGTTCACCTTCACTTTTTCTGAATGACTTTGTGCAAAGTGCCTGATTAATAGCTTCAGAATGAAATTCCTTATCCACAAAACTGATGAAGCATGAGTTTTCTGCAGTGTAATGGCTTAAGGTCCAACCACTTCCAAGAAAACTTAATAAAAGAGTTTTAAGTTGCTGGAGTCTACGTGACTCTTATGGAGAAACAGCCCTGTAAATGACCCCAGACTGGATCTGTGTACACTCAGCTCATTGCCACTGGGTGAGGGGAGCTTTAGTTCATAAATAATTAGCATGGAGGTTTTTAGAGTAGCTTGTATATGAAATAAAATGGTTGAATAGCTAAATATGCACAGTTAAGAATTAATGTAAGGTTATTTGTACGAATTCTCATTAAATATACTGAGGGCCAAATTCCTCCTTGACTTAGTAGAATTAATTATATAGTGTTTAAATGAAAGATGAAAGCTGTACATTCAGTCTTACACAGAATATATAATGATTTTATCTTTAGTATTATATATTGCATTTCATTGTGAAGAGTGCACACAGCAAAGGGCACTCCCTGCTCTGCTGTCTGGAAGGGTTGCTCAGGCACAGCAGTGAAATACAGCTCTCTGCAGCTGTGTTTGTGAGGACTGGCTGAGTTCTGTGTCTCATCCTGGTCAGCCATTTGTTGTAATGAATATTGCAAAATCAGTGGCAGCTTTTCCACCTGGAAGTTGTCTGTGGCTCTCAGTAGTGGGAGGCACGCTGGTGGCCGTGGCTGTTGGTGTTTGGAGGTGCAGCTCTGGCTGTCCTACAGAGAGAAGAGCGGTCTGATAGTGGATATTTGTGTTTGCTTCTCTAGCCCCTGAGGTGAGTAATGCAGCGTGGTTGTTGCAGTGTCCCAAGCACTGGGACCCTGGCAGTGGCTGCCTTCTGATCAGTTCCCCGGTGCAGTGAGCTCCTGCCTCGCTGCTGAGCAGCACGTTCAGCTATCTGGGTGATGCTGGTTTTTACAAGCTTGATAAACCTTAACACTCCTCCTGTGTGAGGTGTTTGATTTGATCTACCTGGCTGTGTTTACCTTCGTTTCAAACCTGTTGCTGCTCCTGGCGGGGGCACTGAGGGTGGGCAGGGCTGGTGGGGGCTGTGCTGGGCTGGCTGCAGTGTTACCCTGCTCAGCCCACCAGCCAGGGCACGTCTTTCATAATAAAGAATATCCTCTCTGCTCTTATGCAGACTTTTAATAAAGCATTAGACATTGAAACGTGTTCAACACAAGGCTGTATCCTGACTTGGTTTCACCTGGCACAGCTCGTGGGTTTCAGAGCAGCTCTGTCCAGGCTGATCAGCTGGGGAGCTGAACAAGGTTTGCATTCAAAGGTGGTTTCCCGTTGGTGCAGGGTGACAACTTCCATTCCTGGTAGTGTTTCATGACCAAATTAAAATTACAGCATTCAGTAAACTGATTTTGCCAGCAAATGCATTGGAACAATACGTTGACTTCAGTGATTTTGCAGTGCCCTGTAGGCATTTGAGGGGGGTTCCTGTCAAAAAAAGATAAACATTATCCCCCTTCTTACAGTAGGAAAGCTGTGGGAGTTGCCACATCTGGTATTTATGGGATAAGTAACAGAAATCAGTCCCTTGCATGCTGGTCCAGGGTTTTACTTATCAGATAGATGGACTCTATGTGCCTGTTGATGGGTTGATCTGAGAAGTCTTCACCCTAACAAAATCATCCACTAATTAAAAATTTATTACATTTGACTGTTACTTCCATTTTTTAGGTTCCCAGTAGTGGGTTTGTTGGGGTGTTTTTCTGTTGGTTTTTTTTAGATATATCATCTGCCACACTTGGCTGAGGAGACACCAGAACAGCTTAAACTCGGATCAAGGACTGTGAATGTGTACATTTTTCTCCTTAAAATGATATTTTTGTTGAAAACCTAGTGGCATTAAATCAGTAGTCTTGTTGCAAGTTTTATATAATTCTGAACTTTATGGAATGCTTTTACCCCCTCCCAACAAAGAATATCCTAAAATACCATCCTGAAATGTCAAAAATCAACCAAGTAATGAAATTAATTTTCATTTTGCACATGTGACTATAGCTCTTCAAGAAAAATCAGCTTGTGGAAAAAAAGCTACAGAATATTTTCATAGTTACTATTTGGATCATTTATATTTTAACTTATGTTCCAGAGAAATAACACCTGTTTGAAAACTAACAAAAACATCTTTCCTTCCCCCCCCCTTTGTTTTTTTTTAGGCAGGTGTTTTATAGCCATAATTAAGCACCACTATTCTTCAGTCTTTATGTTAATCTGAGGTATGTGTGGCTTCTTCCAAAAATGACATTTAGTGCAATGAGGGCCAGTTTCAAGTAACAGGTGAACTCTAAAACACACCAGAACACATGGGGAGAATTAAAAAAAAATACCAGATTAGCTCCAGTTGCTTTTCTGAGAAAATCCCTTTGAGTTAACCTGTGTGAGTTATAATGTGGGCAACAACAACACTTGTGTCTGTATTGCATTAGTTTTGTTCAAGATTCTCTGCTCCACACTGACACAGTTCAGACTGTTCAGATAGGCTGTTTCCAGTGCTTTGATAGTTAAGAACGTGGTTACATTAATATTGTATATAATGGGTGCATTAATATTGGATATATGGTTGAACTTACACAGAGAAGCAGCAAAAACGGGTTCTGAGCTGCTCCGAATCTTCACCCTTCCTGTTCTCTCCATCTCAAACAGAGGCAGTTCCATCTTTGTGTGCAGAGTTCTATGGAATTAGTTCTAGTCTGTAGTGCCTCTTGTTGTGTAACATATTTGTGCTGATATTAAGGGACTGACAGCGTGGAAAATGACTTGTTGGGGTTTTGCCTTGCAGGTGAGGTCAGGTACAGAGAGCAGTGCTGTTGGTTCACGCAGCTCTGGTGTTACTGTGCTGTTCCCTGCTGCAGTGCCAAACAGCCAGGAGAAGCCTCACTGGGAGTTACCCCACGGGTGTTGGCTCTGCTGGTACTGAGTGGATACAAAATGTTGAAGGAATTGGTAGGGGTAGTCCCAATTCTTTACAAGAGCAGTTGGAACCGTAGAAATGCACATTGTGAGTGAGGGGGCAGCGTGACTGGGTGTCGGTGTCCTCTCTGTTCTTCAGCTGCTGCTGCCCCTGCTCAGCTCCCTCACCTGTCCTTGGGCTCTTGAGTTCTCTGCCCTGCGGCTCCCTGGGAGTTCCCCCCACGGCTCTGCCCTCAGCCTGATCCTGCAAATTCAGGCCCTGGGTGTGCTCTTCCTGAGTTTCTAGGAGCGACCTGGGTCGGGTTTCAGCTTCTGCGTGTGTGCAACTATTCAGAGGATCCAGGGGGGAGGAGAGGGGAGATCTGGGAATATGATTCCCATGGGAGAATGAGTTATTAGATCAGAATTCAGTGTGAGCTGAGATCCTTGCAGTCCTTAGGAATCCAGCAGTTAGGCCCTGGACCAGGAGCCATTACTCAGCTGCTTTTCAGGGGGATGTGTTCCCCATGCCTGAGGTGTGATCCAGTCCCTGGCTTCAACTGCATTGAGCTTGCAGGCTGCAGCTTTTGCTGCCTTTTTCATGGATGTTGTCCCACCTCTGTGAAAGCATCAGCTCCTGCCTTACAGCCAGTCAGGACCTCCTGGTGACAGCTCAGCAGCAGTGGAAGTGGGAAGCAAGGGGCTGGTGTTCTCAGTACTGCACTTGGCTTCAGGACTGAGCCAGAGGAGGAGCTCTGGGAATTCCACAGGTGTCAGATAGACTTCACCAGGTGACAGCATGGCATTGCTGCACCACTGTGGGCTCAGGGAGCTCCTGCTGTTTGCCTCTCTGCTGAGATGACCCAAATTCCAATGGAAATCCTAGAACCTGCTTCCTGGATCGCAGAGGAATTCCACAGCACAAGGCTAACAGAAAAAAGGGTTTGTGCAGCAGGCCTGGTGGTACATATCACATGGGAGGCTCTGCAGATGCCTCTGGTGGTACTGCTGTGAGAAATCACAGTGGCTTGTGCTTCTGGTTCTTGAACAGTCTCTCCCCTGTGGTTTTCTTCCCTCTTGGTTTAAGGCCGTAGATGGTAAGAACATGGATAGGAGTGAGTGGGAATATGAGCATCAGTGTCAGCATCAGCTGAGATCTGAGCTGCTGCACCAGAAGCTGGGCACTGCTTTCCAGAAGGGATTTATTTGCCAAGCAAACCACCTAAAGCCCACTTCCTTGAGTGACTCGGGGCTCAGAACTGCTGGCATGCAGCAGAATCCACTCCATGTCTGATGGGTTATCTGAGAAGTGTTTGTCTAAAACTTTGTCAGCAAGCTTAGTTTAAAATGTAGATTCCAAAGGATTCAATAAGAAATTAAAACAAAGGAACCCAGCAACTGAAAAACTCACCCTCTGTTTGGAAGGGGAGAATGATTTTCTCCTCTCCATCACAGTGATTTGTTTTTTCCAAACTTAATGACGTACTATTTTATAGTTTTACATGTGCAGGTTGAAAATACACTTTTAGCTCCAAAAGGCACCTTTCCTTTGCAGAACTCTCGTTTTTTCTGTCATCAGCAGTACCTCACACACACATCTCACACTTCATCTCTTGACTATGTGCTCTGCAACTCTTTATGGGAACTGCTAAATTCCAAAGTGCCATCTAATGTTTGTGAGCAGGACAGCAACTGCCTTGCACTGGTGATTATAATAATGCAAAGCAGTGACCACATTGACCTTAAGCATCTCAAGTATTTTTGCAGTTTTATTTGCCTTGAGAGTTTCAGCTCCTTTTGTTTTGTGTGAATTTTTATTGAATGAGGTTTTGGAAGCAACTGAAAGGCAAGAATTTTCTTATTTTGTTTGCCAAGACTTGTGAAAGAATGATTTTTCACAACTGTTAACCTTTCTGGCCTAGAGCTCTGACAGGTTTAAATTAAAAACATTTAAATTGAATGACAAATTCACTATTTCCTGATATTTTCTAGGATTTTACATTGCTTTACTAATAGAGCGATGTTTTCTTCTAGAAGAACATACAAGAGAAACACATTAAAATTAAATTCTGCTTGCTGTGTGTTCCTCGTTATGTAAAAAGGCATCCAGGTTGTTCTTTGCATGACATCTCTGAGTGTTACAACACTGGTAAGTGTAAGAGCAAGGAATTATTAAAAATGTCTTGGAACATTAAAATGTAAACATTAAAGAATAGTATCAAGTTTAACAGGATTTTTTTTTTGAAACCAACTTTCTAGTCACATTTACCACATTTGCATCTTGATAATTGACATGAGTCATCTCACATTAAAGTTGTGATTTATTTTCATGTCCTGCTGCCTGTTTGTTCTCAGCTCAGGCAGCAGAACATGACTGATTGTCCTGGCTTTTCAAGATTTTTAGTTCTCCTACGTTTAGTTCCCAAGCACACGACTGTATCAGCTTAGCTGTGATGTTCAGGAAGAAAGATTTTAAACCATCACAAAATCTTTTTGCACCGTCTCTCCCAGTTCTGTGAACAGATTCTGTTCCTAATACAGGCCTTGATCTGTACCCACAGAGGAGGCAGAGCTGCATCCCTGCAGGGCATTGCCCAGGAGCTGCTCCATCTCATCCCTGCCCTGGCAGAGCCACCTGTGGCTGCAGGAGTGCTCTGCACAAACTTTCCCCAGCAGCCAGTTTCCTCTTCCCCGAGCCCTTTGGGCTTCCTGCCTGGCTTGGAAACCCAGACCTTCCTCTCGTTCCATGTCAGCTGTCTGCAGTGTCTGTGGGCTCCTGGGAATGCTGAAAGAGCCCACAGTGAATGTTGGTTCTGATGACATTGATAAATTACTTGGTCTTTGGCTAGTTTAGACCATCTTGTTAATGGTTCAAATGATGTTCTCGCTTGCTTTGTCTCAAATGTGGAGCAATTCACTGGAGTCATCAGTGTGACTGGGAACAGAATGGCCAAAGATGGCCATGGGCAGCCTGAGGCTGTGCCAACTATAATTAAAGCCTTTGACTTAAATAAATGTCATGGTTTGATCTCTGTATAAATATAAAAAACCCCAAACAAACAAACCAACAAACCCCCACAGACCAACCAAACAAAAACCCCAACAACTGCTTCCTTTTTTAACCTACCTAATTACTAGCTGAAGAGAGGAGTTTTTAACCACAGTTGTGGTGACTGGGAAGTGCTGTAGAATACTGTCAGAGTTCATTTTAGGGACTTAGTCTAAAATTTTGGTGGAGTGGCATTTTTAGAATACTGTAAAGATGGAAGAGAACTATGGTGTCTGTGTTTCTAACCCATCTTGATTAGCTCTTCTTCCTTTTTGTCTTCCTTTTGCAGTCTTATTTTCATACGTAACTATTTAAAATACAAGAAACTTGCTTGGAATAAATTTCCTGCACAGAGACCTTAATGCTCTCTTCAGAAGGAACTGCAAAGCAGCTCGAGGTTTTGGTTTAAGGAGGACAGTAATTACCATGAAAATGGGTAGATTTTGCAGACAGTTATCAGTCCAGTACATCATGGCAAACCACATTTTTGCCTTCTGGAGGAGAGAATGACGTGTTAAACTGGTACCTCTGAGCACATGTTTGTAATGTGCTGCTTGAAATGCAGCACAAATCATCCAGAAAATCGAAAAACCGAAACAAAATCGAAGAAATAAAAAATAGTTAACAGTGGATCTGTCTTTCCTGCATCTGAGTCTTTGTTTTCCTTTCCAATTACTACAGCATGAAATTATGGTCACAGCACCAACCTTAAACTTGATTTGTTTTCCTTGTTGTCATTGTGATATAAATGCCATGGTAATTTATTTTTTTTTTCATAAACTGGAGGAGATTTTTTTTATTTTTATCCCCTTAAAATGCAGTTGATTCTTATCTAAATGAAGCTGCTGGGTAGAAACATAGGTCACTCACTCAGCTGCGACCTATATGCAGTGACATGTGGCTTCCTCTGTCCTTTATTTCTAATGTAAGCAGTGCTGTCACCAGACTGTCCTTGTTCTCAGCCTGTCATATGACAACTTGGATGAAATGGAGTTGACTGATATTAGATGTAGCAAGATGGAGGCTGTGTTTGTATACAAATTAAAATCCCCTGAACTCACTGAGATGCCTGATGGTGTTAACCTGCAGCAAGTGTCTGCTTCCTCCTTGCTGCATTGTTCCTAGGCCTTGTGATCCTTCAGACCTCTTTCTTCAATGCTGGATTCTTAAATAAGGGTGACACCTAAAATCATCCTGCAGATATTCCTATAAAGCAGCTGAGGTGATGTGGCTTTGTCTCCATCTCTAACCTCGCAGTGTGGAAGGAAGCAGATTGTCAAAACCACGTTCAGGGAAATGTTGGAACTCTGGGGATGGATGTGTCCCACTGGAGTCACACAACCATTCTGGAGCCAATACAACCACTTTGAAAGGGCTACTCTAACTTCTCAAGTGCATGTAAAATGATGGAAATGCTAACAGGACAAGATTTCAAATGCATCCTGGAGATAGAATGTTGTGTTTGCGTTTGGCTGGATTAAAATCACCGTGGTGGGGTGACTGACACACCACTGTCTGCTGGGCTGCAGTTCTCCCTTACCATGTTTGTTTGTGCAGGGAGGTCACAGGAGGACAGTAAAATATCCTCGGCATGGAGGGCCCTGTGTGAGTCCAGGCTCACATCTGGAGAATTGCCATGGGTGATGGTGATGCTCTTGCCTGGATGGTTACTGGGATTCTTGATTCATCGTGTGCCTCCTTGCTCTGGTGGGTTTATGGAAGTTACATATCACTGAGGCCATATGTTATGATCCCAGGCAGGGCTGTAAACCATTTCCTTTTTACTGCCTCTGAGAGCAGATCAATCTATAGAGCAGCACTAGTGATGGGGAATTTTTTAAGGGTAATGGGAGAAAATAAGAAAAGAGAGCTTGGCCCAGATACTACACTACTCCATCTTCCAAAGAATTAAATCCCTTCCTATTTATAAATTTTTAATTTCTCAGAGAGAAGAAAGAAGGTTTTCACTACTTTTGCAGCTGGAAAAAATGTGACAGATTAAGAATTTAAGGTTCATTTAAAAAAAGAGGGGGCGGTTGCGATGCAGTCAGCAGTCTGATACTAATGGATAGAGTGTTTGTTGCCAAAATTTGGAAGTTCAGTATAACCTTAGGGATCTAATCCATAACTCTTATTTAGGTAATTAGTTCTTTGACTTCAGCATTGCCAAATCTCAGCATTCAGAATTAAATGAGCTGGTAAAATATTGCAAGAGGCTAAAGAGGGGACTTAAGATGTAATTTGCCCTTTAGAAAAAAAATAAAGTCTCCTAGCTTTGAGTCAAAACATTCTCAAAATTAATTTATAACCAACAGGCTTACAAGCATCTATTATATTTTTGAAAGGAAAATGTTTTTAAATAATAACCTGACTCCAGAAGGTAGGACTTGAAAATTCAGCAGTGCTAATCTTTCATGTCTTGCACAAATATCTGGGTTTACAACATGAGAGACCTCTCGTGTGGGTAGGAATTGGCCAATGCGTGCAGGAGGGCTTTCAGCAGGGCCGCTCTGCATGCAGGAGCAGCTCCTTCGGTGCCCTAGGGATGGATACAGGCTCTGAGAGCAGATCAGGCTCTGGCCCAGGGCCAGGTTCATGCCTAAATTGAATGGTGCTGCTCTGTGCCAGCACGGCCTCGACAAAAGGGGAGCTATTTTAGTGTGTTAACTGAAGAAAAGTTGGACAAGGAGAAGGGGCGGGGGAGCGCTGTACAAAAGTACAGGAGACTCAGAGAAACCACATTCCCTTTGCTGTGGCCTTGGAGTATTTTATTAATGGCCACTCGTGGTTGCCTCTAAATTGTTCCCCTGTAGATAGAGTAGGTCTCTGCCCTCCAGTGAAGCAAATAACTTCACTTTAGCTAAACCTTGTGGAACACCTACCATTGCCCTTGTCAAACTATATGGCATTTCTTTTTAAACAAATCAGGATGAGTAGTTAGGTGATGCAGTTCTGCCCTGTTCTTTGCCCCTACAACACAAAGCCTTAGCTCTGGTGTTCAGCTGGAATGCTGACATTGGCAGTAGCAGCAAAGCTGAAATTACAATTAAATGAGTCTGAAATGTTTCCTCTGGTCTTAAATATTTGTATAGGAGATGCTTTTCAGGTTGATCCTGCAGGACTGATAGCAACTGAGAGTTACAGCGACACTGGAAGTATGTTTTAAAATTTTCAGGGAACCTGAAGCTGGGATGAAAAGACCCTTTTGTGCTAAGGTGCCTATTCTACTAATTAAAGAAGATTAAATTGTAATGTACCTTCCTTTCTGCTTTATAGCTGGTCTCACTGTCTCTGCCTGTTTTCCAGGGATAGTCTCTAATTTGATGCCAGTATCTTTTAGTCCCTAATTACCATTGTCCAGCCACCAGCTGTTGCAGTGCTGGATTCACTTTCTGGTTTGCTGCAGGAACCTGGTATGGAAGAGGAAAAACAGCCATTGCTCCTTGGCTGGTGTCTGCAAGAAGTGCTGGTTTTTAGCACTGGGAGAGGACTTTGCTGCCTCCCAGGCCTGGCCAGCTGCTTACAGGGAAGGGTGAGCGTGTCCTCCTGTGTGGCTCCAGGGGAAATGCTTCAGGTTCGGTTAAGGTCGGCTCACACCTCCCAACCTGAGTCTCTGGAGGTTTGGAGCCTGGCTGCCAGTTCAAAGACTGAATGGTAAAAAACAGGGACTTCCAATTTGCTAGAAGTAGGTGGCTGTGAAAACCATGTTGAACCACACTGTGAAGTCCCAGTTTTTGTTGCAGAACGTGGTGGATGCAAGGTTTAGCACATCTGGCATTCATTTTGGTGTTCAATAATTTATCCAGAGAATCTCTTAACGAACGTGGGGCAGGTTTGTGGGCAGGTGAATGGTTTTAAAAAATGAGGCCAGTTGTACTTTGAGCTCTAAGCGTCGCCACATGGAAAAGGGAGGAGACAGTGATGGAAGATCGTCGTTCTCTGGTGTTGGTGCATTAGGGATGCCATTAATCTCGAAGTGAAGTGCAAAAAGTAAGCAAGCGCGAGGATTTCCTTTCTTGTGCTTTTCTTGCCAGAGCTCTCTGTAATGCCGTGCCGGCGCTGTGGGAAGGGCTCCCCGCAGGTTCCCGCTCCGAGAGCGGCTGGGAACGGGCGCTCTCCCTCTTTGTCTCTGTGATCCGGCAGGAGGGGTCCGGCAGGGGGGGCGGCAAGCGGGGGAACCCCCGGGGGGCTCCGGGCGCGCAGCCGCTCCGTGCGAGCCGGCCAGGGCGAGGGGTTCCTCGGGCAGGCTGAGGGGCTGCTCGGGCAGGGCGAGGGGTTCCTCGGGCAGGCTGAGGGGCTGCTCGGGCAGGGCGAGGGGTTCCTCCTCGGGCAGGCTGAGGGGCTGCTCGGCCAGGGCGAGGGGTTCCTCCTCGGGCAGGCTCAGGGGCTGCTCGGGCAGGGCGAGGGGTTCCTCGGGCAGGCTGAGGGGCCGCTCGGCGGGCTCAGCCCCGCTCCCCCGGCGCCGGGCGTGGCCGCCCCAGCCCGGCCCGGCCCGCTCCGGCTGCGGCCGCCCGTCAGTGCCGCCCGCCGGTGCCGCCCCCCGCACGGAGCCTCCCGGCGCCGCGGCCGCGGCGGCAGAGCCATGTGAGAGCGGCGGGGACCGAGCCCTGCGGGAGCCGCGGCGCTGCCGGCCCGCCCTCGCTGCCTGCCGGCGGAGCGGCTTCGCCCCTGCATGGGCTCGGTCCGTGCGGACGCTGCGCTGAGGGGAGCGGCTCGGCCGGGCTCTGAGGGAGCGGCTCGGCCGGGCTCTGAGAGAGGCTGCGGGAGCGGCTCGGCCGGGCTGTGCGCTGAGGGAGCGGCTCGGCCCGGGCTCTGAGGGAGGCTGCGGGAGCGGCTCGGCCGGGCTGTTTGCTGGGGAGCGGCTCGGCCGGGCTCTGAGGGGAGGCTGCGGGAGCGGCTCGGCCGGGCTCTGAGGGGAGCGGCTCGGCCGGGCTCTGAGGGGAGGCTGCGGGAGCGGCTCGGCCGGAGCGTGCCCGGCTCAGGACGGCGGCCCCGGCCCCTCGCATAAATGCCTGCGGAACTCAAACAGGTTAGTGCGAAACTTGCGTCCTTCCCCCGCGGGTCCGGCGGCGTGGGCAGAGCTGTCAGCGTGGAAGGGCTTGTTTACTTGCGGGTTTGTTTTCGGCTGGGAACTGAGAGCAGGAGCTGAGCGGCTCTTTCTAGCAGAGCGTTCGAGAGGCATTCTGCTTTTGTCTCGCTTGTGTTAACTGATGAAACACCCAAAAAAGCAAGCCATTGTGTTCTTTGACCTTCTCGTCCTGCTCAATAAATCTGGGGAGCTCTCTGACATGAACAGCTAGAAACAGTGCTTTTAAAAGAGGAGGCTTTGCTATTGTGCTTTTGTTAAATGTTTGCTTTTCCCATACCATGTTCCCTGGCTTTCTCTTTGATTTTGTTGCTGGACATACCAGAAAAATAACTCTAGTTTCTCACTCTAAATGTTATCTTAAACATAAAGTCCTCAAGGCTGTTATCTTAATAATTGTAATGGACTTACAACTCTGTGCAAAAATATTTCAAATATTATTCTTTACTTTCGAGTGTCACTGGGTGTTGCAGGACAAAGCTGTTGCAGACTAGATTTAAATAAATAGAGATTATGTAGAGTCCTGTAATTTATAGGTGCTTTCCTTGGTAACCTCCTTCATCTACCTTGTAAGCCTCAGGAAACCCTGTAAATTCAGGTGGTGGCAGGGTAGAGCTTCTTCTCCAACTAGGACGTGGTTGTGTCTTTTTCTTAACCCTCCTTTTTTCTCTCTGCCATCATAATCTTAGAACAGTGTACTTCAGGATAAGAAAATTCAACAGTAATACATCACTGATAATACATCTGTGAATTTGTATAGGTTCATTGCACTGGAATTGTTAGAGGTTCTCTGCCTTGCTTTAAGCACTCTCTGTTCCACTTGTCCATCTCAGGAACAGGCGGCTGAATCATTTCTTGATGCAAATAGGATGTTGATTCCCTTGAGGGGAAAGTAGCCCTTTCAGCTGGGCCCTGGAGAGAGCATTTCTTTGTCCGTAGGATTCCCTGGAGTCGCGGTCCTGCCTGCTGGAGGTGGCTGAGTCCTGGTTTTGTCTGGGTGCTGGTTTGCGTGTCACTCTACCTGTGGCCTTCTCGGGGAGGAAGGGGTTTGATTTGTCTGTGGTGCTGTTCATGCTGCCTGACCCTCAGCTGCTGTACCTGTCACATTACATGCCGTGGCTTGCTGGGTTTTGGATGGATAGATCTAGTTAGCAGCTCTGAGGGATTTTGGTTTCTGTAATACACAAGGAAAAAAACTGAGGTAAGGAGTAGAATGTTAACAGTAAGAAAAGGTGTATTTAATGTGTTTTGACCCGTGAGGTACAGCTGTGTTTGTGTCTTCTGGGTTTTCTGTGTTGATAGGCAGAAAAGCTTGAGGGAGAGTGGAAGGTTGTAGTTAATCACTTTAGGTCATGCGTTTCAGCCAGCCTGTAAATTCTTCTTCCGTATCAAAACAAAAAAAATCTCACGGTTTTAATTTTCACACTGCCTGTCATAGTGGAGGATCAGACAAAGATACGGCATTTTATCTTCTCTGTGGGAGCAGTGGTTCTTGATTCATTCTGAGGTCTTTTTTACAGAATAACTGTTCAGTCTGAGAGCACAGCAGTGTGTTAGAGAATGCTTTGCTTAATGGAAGGTGGTAGTTTTGAGCCATGAATTGTCAGATACATTTATTGTGCAGTTACAGGGCCTCTGGAAAATAGTTCTTTAGCTGTAATGATCACTATTTGCTAAAACTAAGTGAAATGGATAAAAGACTTTGAGGTGGATGACAAGTCTATACGATGCATACAGGTGAAGATATGAGAGACACTAGAATGGACTTCTGCCACATTAACTGAAGACCTAATGTGTTTAGATAAAGATAGCCATGAAATTGTAGTAAAAAGAATGAAGAGTAATTCTAATCATAGTTTTGGCTTCTTCTGGGAGTAGCCATGCTTCCTAAAGTTCTGGGCCATGAAAGCAGCATCGTACCTGGGAGCACTGGTAAAGAAAACAAATGCTGAAAACTCTCCTTGTAGCCATGAGCGTGGCGAGCAGGTGACCTCTTCCTGGAGTCCTCCCTGGGCCATCCCCCGTCATGCTGAGGAGGGATGAGGACTGCTGGAGTTTGTGCTGAGTACCTGCAGTGGCATGGAAGCAAGTAAAGAGTTTGTGAAATTGAGAAGGATCTGGGAGACTGGAACTGCTAAAATACGTGTGCAGGCTGTACCACGTCCAGCTTTGATGTGGATGTGAAACCTGAAGTGCTGGCTTGCCTCGGGGCCATGACGTGAAGGGGAAAGGAGTCACTGAAAGTGACTTTTGCCAAAAACTCTTCAGTTCTCTGTTATTCCTTCTTCAGAAAGTACTTCACTAACATTTCAAATTCAGGCACTGAACTCAGTAAGGCTGCCCTTCTTCAGCACTTGTCCCCGAAGCGTTTCACTGGAGGATGATGGCAGTGTGAGGGAGCACAAAATCACAGAGCTGGCAGGATGAGAAAGTGGACAATGCGTTAGTGACATACGTGCTAGAGTCTGTGCCAGTGATGGAGAGCTCGTGGAAGAAATGTTCATGGAGGCACAGTATGCAAAAGCATTACCATCATTTTCCAAACAGTTGGGCAAGTCGTACTAGAAAGAAATAAGAAGAGAGCGTGATTTTTGACATGGATCTCTGGTGGGATTCCCCCGTGGGTTCTCACACATAACAGGCCTGAAACAGGTGTCGTGTGCTCTACTACCCTGGAGTGAAGAGATGCAGCACTCTACAATATTGACTGGGCAGTTTGTGTGAGTACCTGTGTGTGTGCAGCTCTGGAATGGCAGCAGACACTCCAAGCAGAGCATTCCCGAGGCTGTGCTGCTCAGCCACCTGTCCCAAAGGTCGGGAGGTGCTGAGCTGGTGCACATGTACATGCTGCAGTTTTTGCTTGAGTTACACTGCAGTCAGTAAAAACAAATATTAAAAAAAAAAGTATGTGTGCTTGAGGACTTTTCCAGTGTAGAAATACTCATTATGGAAGATAAAATGGGGGGAGAGGGAAGCATATTAAGCAGTTGCATTTGAAACTGGGTGGACTGGACGTTTGTAACAAGGCTGTTGGCAAACATTTAATCTCAACCACTTTCCTCTGAGGAGTTCACTTCTGACACTAATTAAGGTTTTGATCCACTAGGAGTAGAATCAGGGCCACTAGGTGAAAATAGTTGTGTCTCTGTATTTGAGTGTTAAAGTAGCAAGGCATTTCTCTGAATATGAGGATTTTAGCATGTTCTCAGCATGTCTTTATGTGTTCCTGCATCTGTTCCTCAATTGCTCTAAGTTATTTCCTCTGTGGTAGCAAAATTGTGCAACTGTGTGCGGGGAAACCTCTGAGAATCCCCTGTTTTGAGACTTCCCTACTGCTTGTTCTCCTTTCTGGAAATACCTGAGGGTATTATTGTGTGACTGGGAAATTCAGCTCTGGGGTTAGGGACATCCTCCTCTTTTCTGCTGCTGGCTTTGGTTTCCCACAGTATGTACCAGGTCACCCTCTTGGTTATGCAAACACACATTTTAGGACCGTTCTGTGGGCTGAAGAAGAAGTGGCTCTGTATTAAGCAGGTTATCAGGAGAAAGAAAAGGCAAGGAATGAAGATAAGCGTGTGGGCAGGAGTTGCTGTACCTGCTCTTGCTGGTGAACAAGGTGACAGTACAGGGGTTTCATATCTCAGGTGACTTGGCCTGGCAGCTCTGTACACGTTTGCTTTGGTCAGATCTTCTCAAGGACAGATAGCAGCAATAAAAAAACCTATATTTTTTAAAAGCTACTGTTGTTTTAGTAGCGTGTGAGAAATGAAACATAGGATTTTGCTAGTAGGTTTTTTTTTTGGTTTTGTTTTTCCAGTGGAGGTTTGAAGAGTGAGTGGTATCCCTGAAATAAATCTGGAGACTGGAGAGAGCATATTTCAGATTCTTGGATAAAAGGAAAACTCCAAGTGAGACTTTGATAGTTTCACATTTCACAATGTCCTTTGTGTCTCCTGTATCTCATTAGGTTGCAGCCAGGCTTTGGGATCCTTCTTTTTATTCATTTGTCTGCATGCCTAAGAGTGAACAGCTGTGACTGTACCTGAGAGGAGCCTGATGAGCAGCACTTGCTTTTTAGGGAAGCACAATCTTCTGTATCTGCAGATGGGCAGGCAGGGTCCCTTCTGTCATTAAGGGGAGGTGACTCCACGAGCTCAGTGCTCCCTGTATACCGCAGTAATGTGAAAATGCAGAACTTTAGTGGTGTTCTCTGCCTCTCTGATGAGTCAAGGCTGCACCTGCTTCCAGCAGGAAATTGAAATGCCTGAGTTTTCCCTTTTGGCAAATCCCACACATCTATCCTTTTAGCATCACAACACTTCAGCCTTTGAAAAACAAAGTGAAAACTGTTCTAAGTGAACTTGGAGAATTTTTGAGGTTTGGAATGTCTGCCTCCTCAAGCTAAATCACTTGGCACAGCTCTGAACTTTTATTTTTACTAGAACTTTCTCAGCCAGACTATTGTAATGTTCAGAGAGATGTTCCTGAAAGCCTATAATGAAAAGAGTGTGAGGGTTTATTTTTATACTGTAGAGAATATATTTTTGTGTATGTTTGTGTGTATATATATGTGTGTATAAAAATACATATGTGGAGGAGATGAGAAGATGATTTAATTTAAGTAGCATTGCTCTGGGTGTGTGTAGCGTAACACTGATCAGAAGAATCATCTGGAATGTTCCAAGTCTTTTCAAAGTACCAACTTAGAGTTGATTAAGGAGTTGATAAGGGAGATGCAGCACAAGTGCTTTATGGATAGTGGAGCCCTGAGATATAAACAGGTCCTGTGTGGGATCAGGATGTTCTGCTGTTTGAATTGTAAACACTTTCAAATTATTTTAGCGAGTTTTGCATCTGAAGGTATTTGCATCCCTCTCTTTTGGTAGGATTCTCAGGAGAACTCACTGTAGAGGGAATAAAGGCCCTTTTGGCTCCCAGGCACAGCAGCAAGTGGGCCTTGGCTGGTTGGGTGTGTGAGGAGTTCAGCAAAGAAACAAACCGGTGTTTGTACCTGCGTTATGCAGAGATGAGAGCTCCAAACTGGAATGAGATGAAGTTACTTGGTTAGGCAGTTTAATACAGGCTGTTCAAAGTATGTTAATTCCCAGTGGCTCTGGAGAAAGGTTTGATAAGGAATCCAGTATGTGAGACTACACGTGGTGCCTCACACAGTGCTGCACTGCACTAATGCAGAACAAATTACTTTGCTTTGAATGGACAGAATGACTTATTTAGGGAGCAGATTATGCAGGTGGCTAGATCAGTGGTGAACCAAAGTAATTCCTTATATTGAAGTGGTGTCTGGAAGCTTTCTCCTGGCACCGCTGTCTCGCGTTGGTGTAAATTGCGCAGAGCGACTGCTCTGGTTCTGCAGCGGCTCATGGTCTTGTTCTCCCAAGGACATCGTTTACTTCCAGGCACCTTGCTGGTGTAACCTTCTCTCCTCACTGTGGCATCAGAGTGGCAGCTCTTAAAGTCGTGGAAAGTTGGGAGCTGGAGACCTGCACAGTGCCAGTGTTTCCATGTGCATGGAATGCACCCTGCAGCCATCCGGGCTGAGCAGGGCTGGACCTGCTGCCTGCTCTGCAAATTCCGCCGTCCTTCCCAGCAGGGGAGGCAGCCTGGGCAGTGGCAGTGGGTGCCAGCTGACACAGGTGGTTGGGTGAAGTTAAGCACACAGTTTTCTGGATGAAAATTTCAATTAATCAGTTATGTGGAAAGCCTGTCTCCTTACCTTCTAGCGCTGCCGTGCAAGTTAGTATATCTTTATTTATTAAATATGTGGCAACTTTCTGAAGTCTGCTCATTATGGCATTGTCTTCTGCAGGGTGATTGATTGTGTCCAAGCAGTAAGTGTCACAACTTGATGCTGCAGCTTCTGGGTTTTTTTCTGTATTTTTTTTTCTCACCCCCTCTCCATGCATTTTAATAAGCTTATTATACTTTCCATTTCTTCATTCTCCTCTTTGTCCAACAGGAATAGACTATGGTATGTTTACAAGAGTTTTAAAAATGTATCTCTCCAATTAGCGTGTGTGAATGTGAGTAAATGTATACCAGGAGAGGAACATTTCCCGTTTGTCCTCAGCAATTTCATCTCCTCTGGGTCATTCTTTCTACCCAGACACGTTGTTTTATTACCTGAGGTTACAATGCATCTTGGTCACGGTGACACATTTATCTTGTATTTTATGATGCAATCTTATCACATCCCATTTCTTTTCTCGTTGCTAGTCAGCTTTTCATCAGTCAGTGCCAGCGGTGACACCGCTCAGTGGCACAGGAGTGCCCGGGCTGTGTGTTAGCGCGCACCGTTGGCAGTTTTTAAGGGCAATACTTTGCTTCTGAGGTACACTATTCACTTTAGCAGGTTGTTTCTGGAGGGAAGAGCCATTTGTGATTACATCAGAACCAGCAGCCATCAGTCATTTTTAGTGTAGGGGATAGCAAAGACGACTTCCTTGGATAACATTCAGGACATAGGAGGCAAACAGGAGGCGATGTTGCACCCTTCTGTGACTGCAAGGAGGTGCAAAAAGCACTAATTCTTTTTTATGTACTAACGATGGACCTTATTTACAGTTGTAGCTTCTGTATTTTAAGGTCCAAACACAAGTATCTTCCACCAGCTGTATGAGAAAGCAGAGCGAGAGGGAGAGTGTTGTTCAGTCCCATTGCTGAAGAAGTTGAGGCCATTCTCAATGTGCTGGATTTAAAACCCCATTCTTTCCTGCATTTTCTTCAAGGGCCAAGTCTTCAAAGGGAGAACTGCTGCTGTCTAGGTAAGCAGAAACGAGGGACAGGCTTTCAACCCTTTGAAGCAAGTATACACCAACTGCAGATGTGATTAGAGATCAATTAAAAAGTGCTGCATCAGTCTGCTGAGTAATTTGGAAAGCCTGACTGCTGATTTTGATGTGTAAAAAGGAACTGAAGCATCTGCCTGCGTGTTTCTTTAAATCTAGTGTGACACACTGTTGGTCCAGTAAGTTTTTCTCCTTGATTTTGAGACTCCAGTGAAAATCATCTTTGTGTTTCATTTACATGGGATCAGTTTTATTTTTCTTTCTCTCACAAAACTGGCACTTTAAAATTTCAGCTCAACAGTGCCAGTACAAACTTTTCAGCACTCAAATAAAATGTAATTTCTTCCTTTGCTGCCTCTACCATGAGGCGTAGCAGATAGTGTGTAACACCCATCCCAAGCTTGGCTGAATTCCAGAGCCTTTCCAGAAAAAGAGACAGTGGTAAAATCAGCATCTGCCATGTAAATGAAGACAGTAAAGGAAGAGTCGTGTCCACAGCAGCTGAAGTGCTGGCATAAACACACTGCAAACGTGGGGGTGTATTTCATGAATTGTTGCTCTTTGAATTTTCTTGTTCAGAGAAACTTGGCTGAGGTATATTATGTGGATACTGTTTTGGCAACTGGAATCACAAAAATATTTACAAAGTCTGTTGGGTTCTTCCCCCATGCTCTTATCCCTCCTTCCTGTATTTAAAATTCCCTGAAGTGTTTTGTTTTATTCTTCTAAAGAATCCAGAGTTTTCTTTTAAAGGGACAGAGAGAATCAGTTTTACTCCCGGTTGTAAATGGTAGAGAAGTGTTTTTAAAAAATATGTTTAAATTTTAAGTTAATGATTGAAACACAACACCTACGCTGTGCTTTTTCTGACGGTTCCTGGAGATTTTTGGGTGCCTAACAAATCGGGAAAAGGCACTTTTCTTCACTCTTTAGAAGTCAGCTCCATGTTCTCCTGAGACCCAAAGGTCAAGATGGCTTTGTTGGGTACTCCACAAGATACCCCAAGTAGAAATACCAGTTTGTGGTTCTGCTGTGCTGTGAATGCCATCCTGGTGGGGGGATGCAGCACTGAATGCCTCCTGCTTCCCCCCAGAATGAGCACAGGCTGTTCCCTTTGCTGGGCAGTGTGTTTGGGAAGGTGCACAGGCCGTGTGTGGGGGGTGGTGTAAGGTGATGATCTCCACTGGACAAACTAAACCAAGTCCTGGCCCTGGCAGCCCTGCAGGACCGATCCTCAGAGTTGTTGCCCAGTTTCCCTGGCTGAGCAGTGCCCTTCAGCCTTGGCTTACAGTGCTAATTATCTTTTCTCTTCCTGGTCCCTGAAACTCTGGGCTGGGTTCTGATAATGCCCACAGCAGTTCAGAGCTGGTATCCTGCAGAACCCGTGTCTCATAACTCGAGAAGGGCTGTCACAGCCCAGACTTTGGGCTACAGGCAGGGCCAGGGCTCTGCAAAATTGTGCCTTTGGATTTAGCTGAGAATTGAGGGAAAGGGAAGAGCGTCGTGAGCAGATCGATTGCGTTGGAAATGAAAGAGTTAAGAGTGGAAATGTGATTGCACAGCTGAAATCTCAGTTGGAACTTGTGGTCTCTGGAGAGAAAATGCCATTCAGCACCGTTGCACAGAGTTATTTCATTCGTAATTGTAATGGACATGTCCCAGAATGCAGCCTGTCCTGCCGGCCGTGCGGGGTGTGAGGCTGTGTGGGCGATGCTGTGCTCCAAATCCAGGTCAGCATTCGTCTCCCTGTGATACCAGCATCCTTTCTGCCTACCTTAGTCACTCAGTGGCTTTATGAAATCTGAATGACTCTTTCCCCCAGTGAGATGTTGGTCACCTGGGATTCCAGCTTAATGACCCGACCCTTCTCGTTTTGCCTTTCTTGGCAGTTTTAGCCCCTTGCCTTGGTGACAGGGGTGTCCTGTGCAACTTCAGTACCAGAACAGTAATTATTTTATTGTTGGAAAAATTGCATCGGTGTTTCTGCTTTAGGGAGAGGGGGAGGACACCTCAAGCAAAAAGATTTTCTGCTGTAACATCAATTTTTTATTAATCTTCTGTGTTTAATTCAGATCCAGTTACTTACAAACCCAGCAGTAGTGGGAGAACCGTGCAGCTCCATCCTGCAGTGGTTGTGAGAAGCAGAGAAATCTGCCTTAACTATTTTTTTAATATTTTACATTTCCAGTATTGATTGCATTTTCCGAATAAACTGTGTGATTGTCCAGTATTGGGGTTATCCCAGAATTTAGAGAAGAGAAATTGAATTTAGTCCTGTTACCTGGTCCCCTTCAGGTATTCTTGGTTTAGAAAAATGTGTGTTTTTGTTTGAATTTTGAGCAGGTGAATTAAAAATGCTGTAATTTTTATACTCTGGGACAGCTGCCTGCCTGCCTCAGCTGGGGTGGGGGCTCTATCAGTAGTTAAACCTGGACTTGTTTGTCCAACTTTAGCACAGAGCAGATCCTGCTGGAGGGAAGGATGAGAGTTTTGTTCCCAGCAGAATCATTACTCCCCCATTTCCTCAAAAACTAAAGGTTTCAGAACCTCCTGGTGTGTGCATTGGTCCATCTCTGAACCTGAGTGCACATAACACTACCAATGCATTTACTGTACCATGAGGGTACACTGGGCTCAACCGTGAAAATGTGGAGTGTGGCCCTGTGTACATGGTTTGTTTTTTCCTTCTTAAACTCCCTTTCTCCCCTCCCTGCCCCACACATAACAGTATGCTAAAGGTTTGGGGAGAAAAGAAATCAAGTCCCGCGTCTTTGTATCAGACCAAGTGCATGTTATCAGTGGACTCATGCTTTGCTTAAATATTTTATGAGATCGTTGCATTGTCTGCTAACCCTGCCTTCTTTCTGTTGTCTGATTGAGCATTTCCACTTAGACAGTTAGTAATCTAGACAGGCTTCAAATGTGTAAGCTTTTAGTAGCTATTTGATTTCAGACACGCTTTGTTCTAAACGTTCCCCTTTGTCGTGCTCAAATGACAGAGCTTTGAGCGATAAGAAATTTCTTTTCCCCTTGTGTTCTGATCGTACAATACTGAAGTAATTCGTATCTGTGAAGAATCTTCTGCCCCCTCCTGCCTCCAGTGTGAGGCAAAAGCTGTGCAAGTTCAGGCCAGAGGACTGGGTTTCACGAGGGCAGGTTCAGCTGCTGCTCCGAGGCGAGTCCTGGTGCAGCTGGGTGAGGAGTGTGAGCTGTGACAGGAGAGTGCTCAGCAGGCAGCGTGTGGTAGGAGTGTTTCAGACATATGACCACAGAGACTCCAGCACTCAACAGTACCAAAACAACCTGCAGGAAACACCTGAGAAACCAGACATGGCACCTGAGCCTCGACTGCACTGGCAGTGTCCTGCAGTGAGCTCTGTAGCCCACAGCCAGGGACTTGGTGCCCTCTGCTCGCACAGGCAGTGTCTGTGGGCTGTCCAGCTCTCTGTGGAGCTGGGCTTTCTGTTCACCCAGTGCTTTGAATGCAGCTGTTGTTCTTGGGGAGAGGTTTTGACAGGTACTGAGCTTGGGCAGCTCTCTTGCTTTGGCTGTAGGTGTTTGGAGCACTGCCCCCTCTGGGCTCGGGCCACGGGGGAGGAGAATAAAGAAATGCTGAGAAGAATAATAGGAGCTGTTGGAATGAATCATTTCCTGGGTGTGGGTGGAGAGAGGTCTGCATGGTTTGTTTTGACCCCGAGTGCAGCCGTGTGCTGTTGCCACTGCCCTCCTGGTACTTCTGGTCTGACACCGAGAAGGCAGTGCTTGATCCCTCTGCTTTCCACTTCTCTCCTGAAATTTCCAATCATATATTACAAAAGTTTACAGGAGCTTTGTCACTGAATGTGACAGAAATGGGTCTGGACTGTCTGCAGGCTCAGTAGATGTGACTCCTGAGTGCAGCTCCACAGTGGCTGACGTTGTGAGCAGTAGTGATGACCCCTGAGTTTTGAGGGAGGCTTGGGTTTCGTTCTTATTCAGGCCAGAACTACTTCTTGGTTTGGGGTCATTACCCTGACAAGTGAAAGCAGCACGTTGCTTGGGCCCAAGCTCCAGAGTTTCTCTGTCTGGTGATGTTGGTTTCTGCCTTCTACCCGTCCAGACAGCTTTAGTGGAATGGATTTTTGATTCTTTGCTTAGTCAAAGTTGTTTTAGGAGCATCATTATCTCTGAAGGTGATTTAATTTACAGGAAACACATTCAGCTTCTTGCAGTGTGTGCATCAAGAAAATTTGAGTAGATAATTAATCTGAGGAACTGGAAATTAATTGGGAGGGAAATTGTTGTTTTAAAGATGCACGAAATAATTACCATTTTTCTATATTTAGCTGACTATTGAAGTGATACAAGATGCAAAGAAGATAAATCTCTATAGCCTAGTACTCCTTGTTTTGGAGGGACAGTACACTAATTCAAACAGCCAAATGTTTCTTCCTCTGACTCACTGGGTATTCTAAGTGCAGAAAGCTGTTGGCTATCCAGGAGGTTTGGGAGCTGCTCGATGCCTCACTTGCTGTACCATACTCCTGAACATTTCAGCTCCCTTCACAGTTTCCAGAACTAACAAGCATCCACAGGAGCATGCAGGTACTTCCTAGCAGGGGCCTGGAGGCTCTGCTGCTCCTCAGGCTCTGGGTGATGTCTGAGTGAAGAGGTGGTGTCAGAGGCACACCAGGGCCCTGCTAATGGTGCTCAGGGTGTTTGAGGACGTTCTTGCCTATCTTTACACTCCACGAGGCCTTGTAGGTGGCTTAAATACTGCAGACTGTCAGGCTGGATCCAGGCTCTGTGTTACCTGGAGGGGCTGCTGGGGTGCTACCAAAAGAGAGCAGGAGGCTGTTGAATGGAGAGTGGTGATGGCACAGAAGGGTTTTTTTGCTGGTGCTGAGTTGAACTTTCAGCCATCTGATGATGATGGTGGCACTCTTGAAGTTGGTCTCTCCTTAAGTTAATTGGAATGTGAAGAATGAAGATGGTGTGCAGTGTATCAGGTGCATTTTTGTGTGACCATAGGAGGGTCGATTCAGTGGGAAGCACATGAGAGCACAGTGTGGCTGCTGCTTTAGCAGCTCACTGGGGAACCTTTTCTCGTGGAGGGGCTGTGAATGTCACCATGTAATGATGTGGGGCAGTGTGTCACTATCATCTGTTAGAGATGATTACATGGAATTAATCCCAGGCATCAGGAATGTGAAGCTAAACAAGCAGAGGGTGGGACAGGAGCAGATGCTGCTGGAGTATTAAGGATATACTGCAGGTGTAAAGAACACACCTGAGAACGTGCCTCTTACTCCCTGTGTGAGTGAGGGTGCCTGATACAAGGGGTCAGTTTGTAGGATGGGAACCTCGGAAAACTGTTCTGCAGGTAGGTCAGGTCTCGTAGGCAGAGAGTGGAGGGGGTTTACAATGATGATTCACGAAGAGCTGGATTCTAAGGAGCTTTTTGAAAGGGAGATTGTGAAGGGTATGTTTGCATGCTTTGGCTTCTTAAAGAGATCGCTTTAGCAGGATCACCCTGGGCTGAAGGCGAGCAGAGACAGCTCTGCCAGGCCATCTGATCCAGCTGGGACTGGGGAGATGAGGCAGAATGGCCAAGCTTTAAGCACATCTCCACTTTCCTGGTCGGCTGCTGGAGGTAACTTTGAAAGAGCTTTTTGCTGTTCTACTCGAAGGAGGGAGTTCTGGAGGGATTGTCAACACTTAGTGAGGTAAAGGTAAGTAGGTTACAGTTCCTGAATGCTGTGCTCTGCAATGAAGGGAATGTAACTTGGAGCTTATCTGAGGGAGAACCTCAGTGTTTCTGCATTTTGGGAAGTGTACTTTCAGATCATACCTGAAAGTATACAAAAAGAGTGGAGAGGTGCTTCAAACTGTGGTGGAACAGGTATTTCTTATTTTAATTTATATCACTTCAGATTATGGCATATTAACTATTTGGACAGACATGTTGTGGATTGAGTAGAATCTGAAAGACAAACTATTCTAAAGTGTTCTAGTCTTATTTTTATATCTGTATTTGCCTGTCTGATGAGCAGAAAGAAACTCATGGCTTTCTGTGCCACAGGAAGAAAGCAGTGCTGACTGAAGTCTGTTTATTTAGCCCCAAGTCAGGCTGGTCTTTACTATGCATGTGTTTAGAGCCACTGCAGATTTGAATATGAGGGAGGCAATTCAGAAAGGCTTTGAGGTTTCTTTTTCCCTGTTGGCTTGCTTTAGGTGGGGAGTGTCTGCAGAGGAACTGGAATGCAGATTTGTAATTTCAGAAACATAGGATATAATTTCAAAAATGTAGAATATATATTGGTGACTAAAATGGAGCAAGAGAATCACCAAGTGGCTGAGATTGGAAGGGACTTCTGGAGGTCACCTGGAGCTCAAGCAGAGTCACCCAGAGCTGGTTGCCCAGGACCATGTCCAGATGGCTTTGAGATATCTGCGAGGATGGTTGCTCTGCAGCCTCCCAGGGCAGTCTGTGCCACTGCTCACTCACTCTCACAGTGAAGAAGTGTTTGCTGGTGTTATTTTTAGTGGCAGTAAGAATTAAGAAATTAGTGTTGAGTTTTCATCTCTGAAGTGGTGTCACAGACTTAGGAGTTGGATTCTAAATCTGTGGGAGCGATAATTTAATGCCAGATGCTGGGGGAGTTTGTTCTTGTATGACAACAGTGTAGTTCATCACAGGATAAAACACTGCATTGTACCTGTCTGGTTCCATATCTGCCAGGATTTGAGTGAGAAGAGGGTGGTGGTGGTTTCAGCCAAAAAATTCCCAGGTCACATTTTTTGTTGTGTTTTCATTTAATGGTTTAGGGAATGTGTCACGTTGAGCCTGTTTTGTCCTGACCAGGCTGTTCAGGGCCCATCTCCTCAGTAGGTGCAGTGGGTTCTCCTGGAAGCTCAGGCCCCTCAGCCAGAGTGGGTCAGCAGGAGCAAAGGACACCCTTTCCTCTGTGTGCGTGGTCAGCCTTCCCTTCTGCTGAGAAATGTCTCCCTTAAATTACCTGCAGCTGGAGCTGGATCATGCTGTAAGCTAGCAGAGGCAGGGGGCACTTCTCCTTGCCTATTAGTGTTGGGGGTTTTTCTGTATTTAGAGATTACTGTGGCAGGTGAATGGGAATAGCAGCAGGATCTTTTGAAGTAACCTGGAATATTGAGAATGCTGAAATACAAAAGGTAGGTAACAGCAGGTAACTGGAATATATCCCTTCTGCTGTTCAGGGTGCAGTGTCTGTGCTAGCTCCATTGCTTCATGTGGAGGAGTTGACTTTTTTCCCTTTGCCTGCCCCTTCCACAGTGCTGCTGGGTGCTCTTTCCAGAACAGACATTTTGTGTGTGCCTCGTGAACTGTGAGTCAGGGCAGTGATGTGTAGAGCTCTGTAGAGCAGGCTGAGCATCTTTGTGTACCGCTATTTTGCCATCCGTGGTCTACGTGTTCGGTTGCAAATTCTGTGTGTGGTTGTGACCTCCCTCTCCTGAGTGACCCATTTGTGCTGCTTTCATTTGGATTTTATTAAAGAAGAGGCCTAAGTTAATGGTAGCTCTCAGTGTGGGAGTTGAAGACAGCAGGAGTTTAATCAGAAGGACAACAGTTAAGTTCCTAGGATCCACTTTTATCCAATAAAAGATAGTTGGAGTGATAGGGGAGCCTTGAAGACAGGTTTAAAAAACTTTGAGGAGTAACAGAGCGAAATTGATGGTACTATGGCTAGAAAAACTTCACTGTTTTGGTTAGGAAAGTGCTATCTTTAGTTAAAGCTGTTGCAGACTGCCCAAAGTGACCATTGCCAATGGCGAGACGTGGTTGGAGGGGCAGTTTTGCAGAGGCAGTTGTTGTACAGTAATTGGAGGACAAACATTTGGTGGTTCAGTGGTGTGGTTGAGCATGAGCCAGCTTTTAATTGGGGTATGTGGATCCTCCTGATGTTTCCAGAGGCATTTGGAATGACAGCAGACTAGTGAGCCAAGTGCAGGAGGATCATTGCTGGGGAAATACTCCCTGTGAAATTTCCAGATTTTAAGGGAACAAAAAGGGTGTTTTCACAACATCCTTTTAATGTGACAGGAACCAGTCGAGTGGAGAGATGTTAAGGCTTCTTCTTCCTGCTCTTTCCTGGAATTGATGTGAGATTTCCGGTAGGTTTGGAGAATTCCAGTTCCACATTTCTTGCCTGCTGTGGAGCGATACTGATGTAGCAGTGAGGCACCTTTACTACACCATGGTTTCTGGAATGTGGTCTGTGTGCAGAATCTGGCATGATACGAGTACTAAGTGTGATGATTTGAATCCTGGGTAACAATCCTAGGTGAGATTTCTCAGGTAACAGTGTAAAGGGGAAAGGTGTATTTGGATGTCCTGTAATGTCTTGCCCCATTCAGGAGAGTTGTGCCCCCTGTTCACTCCCCTTCATGTTCTGCTAAAGGCTCGGGGTGTTTGCCTCTGCTGGAATCCCTTCAGCTGGACACAGAGCAGAGAGGAAAAGGAGCTCTAGGAGTTTCTTGTTCATTCTATATAATGACTCATTTCTGTCCCCTGCTCTGTGGGGAGACAGGTGGCCAGTCCTTGGGCAGGTTAAATGTCTGAACACCTTGACAGCGATGTGGGTGAGATGAAGGCAGGCCATGTGCCAGGAAGCACGCAGGGCTCCAGGGCTGAAGATGGGCCCTCTTGGCTCTGTGTGAGTTGCCAGCGACAGGGAGGGCTCCAGATGCTTCTCCCTGTGTATTCACTGGGTGGTAAGAGATGTGGCACGTGAAACACTGCCCACAGAGTACAGCTGTGAGCACTTTGTGCACATACATCAGCTGTCTGAGCTGTGTCTGGTGGATGGAAAAAAAATACATGGGAGACATTTGTAGATAAGTAAATGTGTGATGTTCCTGTACAGTGAGTGAAGTAGCTCATTGGAGACTGTCAGATTGCTGTCCTGACCTCTGCTGGTTGTGTGTCCTGTTTGAAAGCTCTCCTTTAAACACAGTGTCCATTTTTCTGGTTTCTTTGCTAGTGTGGGTACATCAGAGGGCCCGTGTTGTGTTCTGTTTGCCCAGTCAGTGTGGGTCACCTGCGAGGTGGAGCAGGCAGCACTGTGAGTGCTGTAGGAATTGTAGGCACTCAAGCAAGCCCTGCCAGCACATCCCAGCAGGTCCACTTTGGTTGTCAGGGAGCTTTTGCAGGCAACTTCCTCTGTTCCCAGGCTGATGTGAGGCACCTTCCCCCGGGAGCATTGCCCTCTGTCTTCCTCCTCTGATGGCTGTCAGGAGAAACTGTGACCGCCTGTGACCTGTCAAGGGGATTGGTCTGTAGAGAGCCCTTGGAGAGAGAGGTTACTCATCTTGAACGTCTTGTCCCTGTGCTCTTTGTCACTAAAAGCCCTTTAGCAGCCCCTTATCTGCTGGTGCTGCATCACTGGATTAATTCAGGACATCTTTGGGGAGGGGTAAGTGATGTTTCTGAAGGTCTGAGAAAGGTAGTTATTTGAACAGAAACTCTGTAAATCTTCCTGAGCTAGATTAAACTTACTGATTGGTGCATCTCAAACTTGCATTGCTCTTCTTAATGTAACTACTCTTCCAAAAAGGGAAGGTTAAAAAAAGAAAAAAAGGTATGCAAGTTTTAGCAGCAGTTGGTGCCTGAACTGCTCACTGTCAAATTTGCACCATGTCCTATCAATTTTCCTGCTCAGTGGTGCCATGAGAGTGGCCACACCAAGAGAAGAGTCATTACTCACCTGCAAATCTCTTCTAAAAGTTGATTTGTCCACTGGAAGGGTTGCCCTTAAAGAGGGAAGGAGAGAAATGCTTACCAGATGCTCTCAGCTGGTTGCAAGCAGAAGGTTTATCTGCTTTAGATAAGCCCCTTTTCTGTCTATTGCATCATTCCTGTCATACTTTTGTTTGCTTATTAAAAAAAGGGCAAAATGAACCTTAAAAGGAAGTGCTTCAGTGACTAACTTTGTCCCAGGAATGGCATTCTAGATGGCTGCAGAGATGTGTCCTCAGTGCTGAGTCTGGGGTCTGTATGGTAAGCTTCATTGACTGTTTGGAGCGGGTTGTTCGGGTGCTGCTCTCTGGGGCAGGCACGTCAGCTTTATACAAATTCTGATGCTCTTGGCTGGGGCTGAATGGAAGTTACTCGAGTGAGAATTTCCCAATGACACTGGAGCCTGAAAACTGGCATTGTGCAATATGCCTCGTTACAATGAAGCAGCTTTACTGGAATACAACAAAAACACCGTGTTCTTGGATTTTTTTTTTTTTAAAGGCGGATTTGATTGTTTTACATAGGTGATTCAGGAGCTCAGACTTCCTTTTTACAAAAAGCTCTTATAGTATCCTTTTGAAATCACTGCAGTGAGTAATTCTTACACTGCATTCATAGTTATCCCAATGAGCACGCATCAACTAAACCCACAAGTTTAAAATTCCTGCATCAGTGCTATTTCTGCAGTAATGGGAAAGCCTGGATTTGCTGGAATGGACAGACTTTATCTGTACAAATATAAATGGCAACCAAAGAAGAAGCTAGGAAAAAACACTGAATAAGGCTCAGGAAGAAAAGATTTAAGAGATTTCTGGAAAAGGACCTTGCCTGTTCTGTAATCAAAACCATGCAGGAGATAGCAGGAAGAAATAAATCAGGTACCAGGACAGTGCAGCAGTTGGGATGGGGTGTTTTGATTAAAGACAAGGATTGAAAGAAGTGAGGATTCTTCAGGGAAGATAAATCCGGTGAGTATAAACTCGTACTGTTCCATCTAAGCTGAGGGCAGAGAGAGATAATTCAATATCCAGTGCTGGTACTTGGTCCTTGGTACCTGGAAGGGCTGGCAGACTTACAGGGCCCAGGTCTGGGCCCCTGGTAATTGGCTCTGACTCTTGCTTTGCTGACTTTTACCATTTTTACAAGCTTTTGAGACGTATTTGCTTCCTTCATTGATTTTTAGATATCTTTGTCTGGTTTGTAGTTATTTGCAGGCTTCAGATAACTCAGATATTTAGTTTAAGACTAAAGATGTAAAGTCACGATTCCCAGAAAGACTGGATAACTTTAAAAGGAAACTGGGAAGTTATCTTACTCATCAAGATTATCAGCTCTTTGGAGAACTCTGCATTCTTTTGCCACGTTATTGCCATAAGCATGTGATTTCTAAATGTTAAAAACAGCAAAAGCACCCCCCAGCAGTGATGTTGAGGGCAGGGAGATACCTGGAGGGATCTTTGTATGTATGAGTTCCTCACACATGACAGCAAGAAGATGGGAAATCCCTGTGAAGCTCCAGAGTTCCTGTCAGCTGTCAGTCCTGCATTCTGGTTTTGATCTTTATGTTTGAGCATTAGTTGGCACGTGCAGTCCTGTAGTTTACTCGTGTCAGAATGCTCTGATTGGGTCTTTATAGATTATGTGCCTATAAATGTCTTGAAATCTTTGAAAAGGAAAGAAGCCATAAATAACTTGAGTTTTATTTTGAAGTACACATAACAGGTTTGAAAGTCTTTGGGAGCAGTAGTAAAATATGTCATAAGCAAGTAAATTATTTAGAGGTTCTTGGGTTTCCCTGTTCCTAAGTTTTTAGTGTAGTTAAAAACTGTTTGTGGTTTTGGGTTCAGTAATTTGCTGTCAGACCCTTCACTTTTCTGATTATATTAATTTTTTTATGTATTTCTTGATTGGGTTTTGTCTTGACACACTGATTGATTCCCGTGTTTTCCTGCATCCAGCTCTGATTACTGAGCAGACACAAATGATAGCAGGATTCCCTGCTGTCAACAGGCTTTCTTCCAGCAAGCTGACTTTTTCTGGAGCAAGTGCCTCTTCGTTGCTAGATGAGAAATAGTTTGGCAGGACCTGATCTGCTCCTTCATGACCGACCCCTTTTGCTGCTGCTGAAATCTGAAGACAATCACTGTTCACATGAGCATCACACAGTGCTTGCATCAGTTAAATGCCACTGTGAAGTTAAGTCCTGGGGTTGGTGATCCGTGAGAAATGGGGTGTTCAGAGGAATGTTATTTTGTTGATGGTTTGGCATTTGGCTCACTTAGAGACTGGCTTTGGTCCTGCTCTCCCTGCCCAGTTGGAGTCACTCTGCTTTGGGCTGGCCAAAGAAGTACTGCATTTAATAAGCTCTGCAGGACTGTCTGAAAGCAGCTTTTCACTCCTCTGGACTGCTGGGGAAATGCTTCTGACAGTTCTGTTGGGGAGGTGGAAGTTCAAGGGGTGAAGCTGGTGTTTGTTTGCAGACACATGGGAACACAGGGTGGGTGTCCCAGAGGCTGAAGCACAAATCCTGTTTCGTGGGAGCAGCACAGGGGCCATCACCTCGTGCTGGTGTCAGAGCGAGCTGTGCAGTCGAGCTGCTCATCTCCAGTTCTCCATGTGGCACAGGTTTCCTTAGCCAGGAGACTTACAGAAAGACTTGTCTCCCTCTCTGCTTTTGAGACCTCTTGTAAATGAATAGGATCCACTTCTGTTAAATTCTTTAACTTTTAAACATGTTTTTATTCCCCCTCGCCTCTTGTCTTCCTTCCCCAGAGGTAGCCCAAGTGTTTTAGAAACAACATAGTCAACTGGAGCTCATTGAATAATTCAGCTGTTGCCTGAAGTGATAGGAAAAAGAGGACGACCCATTTAATAAATCAACCAGAGCTAAAAGCTCTGTGGTTTGTAAAAATGTTCATCTGCCCTCCCTTTGAACTACCCGAATTTCTCTTCTGAAGCAGGTTTTTTTTCCCCTCTCAGCTGGATGTTCCCTGCTCTGGAAGAGGGAGCCCGATCTACCTGCAGGTCATTCTTGCAGGTTGTTTGTGTTAAGCAGCTCTTTTCCAGAGGACCCTGGGGTTGTTGCTGCACAGTGTGAGCCACTGTGACTCGTTCCCTCCCAGCTCGGTGTTCCTGGGTGGCTCTCCCCTCTCCTGGTCTCTTCTCAGCCCTCCTGCCGAGGGCTTCTCAAATACTCTGTGGAAGCCACTGCTGCAGGAACTGCCCAGAACTCCCAGTGTTGCCTCGGGGGTTCCTTGACCATTTAAACCAAGAAATAAAGATGTTTAGGGGGCCACTGCAGTGTGCTTTCTGAGGCACTGAGAAATGACCTATCCTTTTCATGTGTGCTTTTGCTTTTCTTTAAATAAATAAGAATTCCCAAAGCGCTCTTTATTTCTTATTTGTGCACTGTACCTCTGTTACCTAAAACGGATCGAAATGCCAAATACTGCCTTTAAGGGATATTGCACAGATATACGACCGTCCAGGGAAGTTCATAAACCTTTTGCTAAAGGCATTCTTCTGTCTGTAATCTGTGTCAGACTTTTGTTTAATCCCTTTGGACAGGCGCTTGCCAGTACACCAGCGTGTTACTGTATAAATTGCTTTTTCATTGTTGCTGTAATTGTAAAATAATCCCTCTGTTATACCCACCCAATGATCACTGCATTATCTTTCTGCTGAGCTGCAGCATTTCTTGGTGCCTGGTGGTGTCCTGCCTGTTGAAATGAGAGATGTTTATTAAATTGGCTTTTCAGTTGTGGTTCAGCTGAAAAACTGGCACAGGGATCAGTAGGAGAGACTTGCTACATGCCTTGAAACATCAGCGTCTCCCCTGTAGTTTATTGCTTTTTTTGTTCTGATCTAATGGTCTCTCCTTCCATCTCTGTGGCTCCTGCAAACCGGCTCAGGTTGCTGAGCTCTGTGTTTGGGGGCTGCTGGGCAGGAATGTGTGAACACTGCCCTGCATAAAGAGGTGATTGCAGCTTCAAAATCGGGGGCTGAGGAGAAACCATCCCTTTGCTTCTCCTGCCTGTTTTGACTGAGAGTTGAATTAGCAGCTCAGATGTGTGCTGTGGGGTGTTAACCAGCACTGAATAGGAGGCTACAAAGATAATCCTCTGGGGCCAGGCCACTGAGGGTGGCACCTTTCAGCTCTGAGCCCCACAGGCTTTGCTGGTCTCTGCTCAGTGCTGAGGTGGTGGCTTTTTCAGTGAAATTTTGTGCCCTTGGAAGCATCCCAAACCTCTTCTGTAACGCAGAGGTGGAGTGCGAGGTAACAATAACCTGAACTGTTTTGAAGAGCTTTGGGCTGTTTTTGTTTTCTGCTGTGTTTCTTGTTTTGTAAGTGGATGGATTGCTTTCTCTGTAGCTCTAAGGCAAAACACTTCCCATTGCAACATGAGGCTTCCTCCCCAGCCCTTCTCACAAGTGTATTCAACACTTAAGAAAGAAACCAAAAAACCTGAGTGTTTTAGTTATTTTCTCTCGAAATGCAGTCAAATTCACATGACTCTCTCCAGCCAGAAGCTCGAGAGGCTGAGCAGTGTGTCTGGATTTCCTTGTACCCTTGTTTCTCTCCAAGCTGGGGTCTGTCTGCTTGTGTGCCTTGGTGTGCTGTGACACAGCCTGGGGGTTCAGAAATGACCCAGGGCCAGAAGAGAAGGTGGCCTAAATTAAAGAGTTAAAAAAGCACAAAGGAGTTGAAGTATCTCGTGTTTCTTAACATACCTTCTGTACTTCATCCTTGAGAGAACTGAAGAGTTTGGTTTTGGAGCTCTTACCCAGAACCAGCAGAGTTACAAGTCATTCAGGCAAGTACTGAGCTTCCCTGGGAGGTGCAGGGAACTGCTCTGTGCCTGATCCCTCCCGTGTAAAGCCACGATTGCAGAGGTCAGGGTGACAAACCTGCCAACATCCTGGCTGTGTGACGAGGAAGGCTTGGGGAAAGGATGGATTGTTGTGTTACAGAGCTCGAGGTCATGGATCCAGCTTTACAGGCTCCTCTTGGCTTGTACCAACCTCACCAGCCCTGGGACCTGCCCCCTCACCCCCAAACAAACACTGGGCCTTTCTCAAGAAGGTACTGTTGAAAATTCAAGAGAATTTACTAGATCCTGACAACAGCATGGGGAATGCTTAGGAAAAGTTCAGCAAACATGCATGAATTCAAGGAAAATGGAAAGAAAAAGGTGTGAGGGGAAGAGGATGAGATGCCAGAAGGGTTGGGGGCCCTAACTGGGTGCATCATGCCACAGAACTTCTGAGGACTGTCCAGTTTTTGCTTGGGCTGTTGCTCTCTTGAATGCTGGTGTGTTCTCACTGCCCTGAGAGGGAATTCTGTCAATGTTCATGGAAGTTCTGCAGTTTAAAGTCCTGTGGAGTTAATCCTTCATGTTTGAGTTCAACAACACTTTGCATTGTAGCAGGGGCCTGAAGTGATATGCAACATCTGTGTAGAGCATTGCCGAAATTCCTGATAAATGAGTTCCAGAGGCAACCTTCCATTTGTGGGACATTTCACAAAGTCTGCTGCACAGAAAGGAAAACTTTATCAGCCAAGCTCCTCAGTGGCCTGGAAAGTTAAGGTACCAGAGTCTTCTGTTTGGCTGATGGAAGAGGCAGGGTCTGTCTGTCACACACTGAGGCACTGCAGACTTACCTGCTGTTGCTCACCACTGATGTGTCCCATCAGCTCAGGAGAAGTGGAGGCACTGAAGCACTGGGGAATCATCTGCTGACAGTCTGTGCCTCAGTTTCCTCTTCTGTGAAATGCATTGCCTTTAAAATGAATGCTGGTTTTGAACTTCTTACGACGTGGAGGAGGTGGTGGTTGTGAAATGTAAAGTACTGTTGGAAGGTGGTAAATTATTTCAGGGTATACAGTACAAATGGGAACGGGGCCTTTATTTGGTTGGGACATTTCCTGCAGTACTGGAGAGCTGTTACTGTCCCTGCTTTGGAGCAGGGTCACTTCAGTGCTTACCCTCCAGATGTGTATCCTCAGAGTTTGTCTAAACATGCTTTTCACTGCGTGGTGTTAATAGCTCTTAGGCTGTCTCCCTGCAGGGTCCCACCCTTGTGCCTTCACCTCTGTGTTTATCCACTTCTGCTGCCTTCATACTGCTTTCTGCCTTTCCCTCTTTATCTGTCTTGATTCAACAATTTTGGGGGAATAAATCTTGCCTGCTTTCCTTGTATGGGAGAGCAAAATTAAAACAAAACAAAACCACACAAAAGCAAACCACCAAAAACGCAGGGTCTAGAAAACCCATTGCAGAGGGACAGGGGATAGAAACAGACCTGAAAAATTCTGCCTCTGGGACTCTTTCTAGCAACAGAGAAGCAGTGTAAGTTTTGGATTAGGTACAGCAGCACAGGGTTGACCGTTCTGGAGGTCGTGTTATGTTAAGATATTTGTGGTATCCAGAGTGGATTGATGGAAATGGAGAGGAGCAGGAAGCTGGGGGCTCTTCTGTGCTCGCTGCAGTGTCACAGGAATGGCAGCACCTGAGCAGGTGCACTCAGGGATTGCAAGAGAGGAAGGTCAAGAGCTTGTTCTCAGATGACATTCTGTCATCTCGGCTCTTGCTTCTTTTGACAAATACCAGGTGATTTGGAGTTAAGCTCAGGAAAAGGTTATGAAAGGTTTTTCCTCTTTGCTGGTGGGTGAAGAAGGGACACTGTGGATGTGCAAGTGGGAAGGATGAAACAAAGCGTGTCCTCTTAAAAATGCGGAGCGTGATACTGCCACTGCTCAAGGCATCAGTGCTGGAGTGGTGTAGGAGATAACTGCTCTGAGCCAGCATGGCCACTCTCCAATCAAAACTTCAGTTTTTGCCTGATTGTGTTGGCCTGAGCAAGTCAAATGTTACCCAATTTTCTGACCCAGTTCTGTTTTGTGCCTCCGGGACAAACACTCTTGTGTGCTTCTGTCTTTTCAATGTGTTTGTGTGAGTTCCTGAGCCATTTCAGAGGTGGGGGAGAGGAGTATTGCACTCAGGAGGGGGGGCGAAAAAAGGCTTCCAGTTGCATTTTTTTTCCCCCTCTGGCTTTTGTTTTCCTCCTGTGTTTTTTTCCTGGCAGAAGCAGGTGTGTTCCTTCATTTGAGCTGTTGTGGTGACAAGGGTTCAGCAGAGCTGTGCCTGAGACACACAGCTGTAGGTGACAGCCCCCTGAGGTTTCCTGCTGGAGTTGTCCTGCATCACTGAGTGTTCTGCTCAGGTTGGGCTGTCCATTGTAGGGTAGCTGCTGTGGTGTTGGCCTGGGTTCTACTGCCTGAGCTGGCTGAAAGATCTTCTAAACGAGCTGTGAAGAAATCACACTGAAAAGAAATCCCATGAGTTTGGGAAAAAGTGGTTTTTGAAAGGTCAGGATGGTTCTGGGTACAGGAGTGGGTGACGAGGGAAGAGCCCAGTGCCAGCTGCTGATGCTGACGTAGCGTTCGGCTGCCCAGCTGCAGGGTGGGAAGTGAGCACTCTTCTATTCAGTTCTCTGAAGTGGCTGAGAATCTGGGGTTTAACTGTGATGGAGTCATCATTCAGAGCTGCCCTTTGTCACTGTAGTTTATTTATCCTGCTTTATAGCGTTCAGTTGGGAAATTTCTCTTCCTTCCAATGTTTTGCTTGCCTGATACTTAATTGTGCATTGGTTGCATGAGCCAGCCTTGGCTCTTGAGTCAGATGGAACCACATTCATTTAATAGAGCTGTGCTGGAGATGAATTTTCCTCTTGGTGCTAAATCTGGGACAGTAGTCAAGTAGGTTCTGCTGGCCTGAACATGCACTGAGCCCTTCCCTGCAGAGTCAGAGTTCTGCACAGGGTTGGGACTGCAGAAGAGCTGCTTGGGTTTTTTTCTTTTTTTAATAACACAGCTGCTTTAAATCAGGTGCCTACACAGCAGTTGGGAGGGAAAATGGTTGGCTTTTGTTTAACGTTTTTAATTGGCACTGGTGTGCTGTGTAAATTCTCCTTGGCTGTCTTAATTATAGTTGGGCAGATTCAGGTCTTTTCACTCTCACACCCAAATTGCTGTAATCTCTCAGAAGGACATGTTGGTTTATATAAAGTTTGCATACATTGTACAGTTGCACTTCTGTGGCTGTATTACAATAGCGTTTGTTGTCTCCTCTGTAAATCTTCAGATTAGCATCCCTGGTGCCTGCTGAAGCAACGATCTGCATCATTTCAGGTGCTCAGTGAACAGTCTAAACAGGGTGAAGCATTTGACTGCTAGGTGGAAGATTGGTTTCACTGCTTTCAACTGCTTTAATTCATTATTAGCTGAAGAAGCTTTTATTGCCCAGATGGAGAGGTTGGTGTCAGCTCCTCTGCTGTAACTGCAGTCACCCCTTCTCAGAGCAGGGCTAAAAACTGCAGTGGGAGGGAGGGCAGTTAAAGGGAGTTACTTCAATAAACAGTTTGTACTGAAGCCTTTGACTCCCCACACCCACCCACCCTGACCACTGTTTGGAAATACTTGAGGAAAACACCACTCCCTCAGTAGGAACTCAGACGTGGCCTGGGCTTTGTTTTGATTTGTTCCAGTTGTGTTTTGCCACTTGGAGTGATGTTGTGATGGGCTTGTCCCTCAAGTATCGGGCTCCCAGACACTTTGCCACTTTTGTTGTTCTCCAAGGCTCCACCTGAAGATCAGATCACTGCTCAGGAGTGGGAGAGAGCAGTGTTGGAACTGCCCCTGTGCTGACTTCAGTGTCTCCAAGAAAGGTGCCCCTGTGTGAGGGACCCTTCATCATATGCTGACATGGCCAGGAAGAGGGGTAGTTACCTGCTGAGCTGCACAAATGCCAAACTGAAACGAAGCATGGAAAGGTGAAAGGCACTTTTTCTTAAGGCAATCACAAGTCCCGTGCCCTTCTGAAAGGGAGTGGATGGAGGATATAATTGAGGTCACATGGAAGGAGCAGTTGCAATTCCTTGTGCCCTTTTGAAGGTGTGTTGTCCTTGTTTCCCCAGTGAGCTCCACCATGCATTTACACAAGTCCTGATTTTCAGAGGAGTGGTTGTTGCAGCTGTATTCGAAATCGTTAATTCAAAAGCAACAGGTGAGGGAAAGGAAAGTGGGTTAATAATGCAGCAGTTCACCTGTTCTCTCCCTTGGTGATTGCTTTCCTTGTTCATGCTGCAAGGCAACCTTTTTTCCTGAAATAAAATTGGAGGTAACCATCCCAAAAATGCTCACAGAGGCTGTAGAGGAACTGATGGTAGAAGAGACAGGAAGCTTTCATAAGGCTCTCATTGAGCTGTGCAGTGACTGAACATTCTCAGGGGGGTTAGAGACCCTGCAGTGAGGTGAGGCTGCAGGGCACAGGAGGGTGGAGAGTCTGAATGGGTGTCTTTAGTGTCTCTGATCTTGGCTAATGCTGAATGAGCTTATTATTTAAACGCTCATAATGAATTAGATAAACAGTGAAATAATTAACAAAGTAGGCACTTAAATGGTTATTGCATGGTTTAGAGCTGACTTTATTTAGATGAATGAGGTAGTTCATTCTACCATTAGCTGTGCCCTAGGAAAAAGGATTTTTTTTCCCCATTTCTTTTTAATGATTAAACACCACAAACAGAAAATGCACTGTGGCTTTTGCTGGAAGGACAGCACAATGGCCTGCTTCCTTTAGAGGAGTTCATCAGAGACTCCAAGTGACTCACATGCAACTTTTGAAAATACTGTCTTGGTTTTCTCAAATGTCAAAAAATTCTCAGGGTCTTGGATACAGCAGAAGAGATCATCAAGTCACGAAATGTTGATATTTGAATCACTGTCTAATTAGATCATGTCTGTAGCACAGTATTCCAGGCACTGGTAGTACTGTTAGAGCACACCTAGAAGTCTGTCAGCATTTTGGCATTATCTGAGCTGCTGTTTCTTTTCCCTCAACAAGTTTTTAGGCCCAAGCAATCAGTCAGCAGAGCTGCTTACACTGGAAAACTCCTGGTTTCTTCCTGTAACCCCTGGTCAGCTGTAGGACTTCAGGTACTTCACACTTGGTGACTGGGTCCTAAACTAGGGATCTTTCATTTTTCACTGAACCTAATAATCTCCTTACACATTGTGTGGCTTTTTTGGTTCTTACTCAGTACAGATAATTTACCAAGACTTGCAGGCTGTTTGCTTTAGCTTTCATTCTTTCACACGCACCACGAGTGGCCCGCTGCCTCTTCCAGTGAAAAAGAGCAGCAGTTGCCAGTGTTGTGCAGACCCCTGACCTCAGTCCTGCAGGTTTTCCCCTTTATCTGCTGCAGCACAGCAGCAGGGCCAGACTTCGGCTTTGTGAGAAAATGCAAGGGCAGTCAGAGGGGTGATCAGATTGCTGCAAAAGCTGACTGAATTTCTGATGCTCTCAGGTGTGTCACATGTGCAGTCTTCCCCCTCTTTTCTTTGTTTTAAAGAACAGAGGCAGAAGGACTAAGATGTTGACTGTGACTGCCCAGCCCAGTGGATGCTCTGTGTGTCCCCACGTCTGGCTTGGTTTTCTTTGGAAAGGTGTTTCCAGAGAGACAAAAAGCAGCTGTCCTGTGAAGCCTGCCTTGGGAGAACATTATTAGTGAATCCCTAGCTGTGAACTGTTCTTCAGAGATGTTCAATCACATCAGTCAAGGCAGTTCTGTTTGCATGGGGGATGTGTTCATGTGGCCTTCCCTCACCAAACCATCCAGCCACTGGGCACTTGGGCACTTCCTCGTCATCCACCTGTTCTTTGCTAACACTGTTACCTCTCCCCATTCCCAGAACACCTCAGAGATCTGGGTGGGAAAAAGACTTTTGATTTGTCATAGTGGATTCCTCCATCAGGAGGCAAATTTCAGGCAGGAATCAAAGTATTTAAACACATTCCGTAAAGATGCTGGAATTCATTTTTTCCTTTATACTTTGATAATTTGTGTGTTCTCTGTGTGAAATTGTTGTAGATTTTCTGGTATATTCTCCTGAATTCCACTTGCAGACCTTTATGCTAAGGAGAAAATGCTGTGAATTTGGACCAAGACAGCTGTGTTGGGATAGCTGTGCTGGCCTGCGTGGTCTATTCCAGTGCAAACTTTATGCATTACAGTTGTCCTTCATGTACTTTGTTGTTATTAAAAGTGGCTTCTCTCCAGAGTAATGGTGCTGCTTTTCCAGTGGTGTAGTTTTACTTCAAAAGAGCCTTGTTGTTCCTTCAGGACAGCGTTTATGTCAGGAGTTACACTGGGAGGCTGTAGCTGTACCTCTCCTACAGTCAGCCTCCAGGTGATGCACAGCTACAAAAGACATCAAGGACTCATCTGACAGCCTGTACTGGGAAAGCAAAACTTGGAGTCAGAAACTTTCTGAGAGCTTTTGGTATATTTATAACTTGCACGAAGTCACTAGCGCTTCTTGTCTGGGGAGATCTTTACGGGAAGTTCCTTTTAACTGTCTTGAGAAGCCTTAGTAATATTTTCCTTTTCAGGAGCAGGGAGGCTGATAGGTGAGGTAAATCTAAATCAAGTGGCTTGGTTCCACTGACCGCACAAACGTGGATTTATAGATAAATTAAAATGTAGCTGTGTCTTCTTTCCTGCTTACCAGTCCCTGATTGGTACATTCCCCCCTCCCCTTTTGGGATGCTTCCATGTTGTGGCATGGAGATGCATGAGCTGCTCGTGGCCTGCTCGAGCAAGCTGCTCTGAAATACCTTCAGAGCCAGAGCTGTGTGTGAGGGTCTGAGCTGCTGCTCAGTGAAGCCAGCGGGTGTTCTTGTGTTGCTGGTTGCCTTTTGGACTGTGTTTAGTGTTCAGCCATTTCTGCACTGCAGACACGAAAGAACAAATACCATGTTTTTCAGAGAACCAGGCAGGAGTCACCGTGGGTCTCGTTTTTCACCACCAGCTGAGTTGTCTCTGCATGCAGAGCTTCCTCAGTGTGGACCTCATACAAGTCCGTCCTCGCTCCTCGCTGTCCGTGCTCCAGGGGTGAAGCTGACGCTACAAATCACATCTTCGCATCTTTTCACCTGCTCTGACTCGTATAAAAACCAGTTAAAATTACATTTGCAAATTAGTCCATTGGATAACAGTCCACTTGTATGACAGAAGGCAAGGTCTGATCTGGCGTGTACTTTGTATGCTTGAAATATTTATCCTCATGTACGGGTTTTGATGAAACCTTTGACTCCCCAGCTGTTGTGCTGAGACTGAGAAATACTGCTAAGTTTTAGTATCTCTAGCTGGATTTCACAGGACATTCCTGTTCTTTTTTTCTTCAAAGCCAGCAATGAAGAAGCAGAGGAAAACCCAAGAGCTGTCCAGAGTTGATTTACATGGAAATTAATCACTGATGTCTTCCAGGTGGACAGCAAAAGTGTTATGAAGTCTTTCTGCATGCTGAGTAGTGAACCAAAACAAAGTGAAGTGCTTGGAAAAGATCCCCTCGAGCTGAATCCTTGAACAGCAAAGAGGTGCCTCCAGGAACAGCTCAGTCTGTGTGCAGGGGGTTCCTGAGGTGGTGCTGATGGGGTGTTGTGGGTATTGTGGTTGCAGCTTCTCCACATCCTCTGTGTGGGTTTATGCTCTATCAGAGTGGCTGGAAACTGAACATCCATCATTTTTTGCTGTTGTATGCTCTTTACTGGCATCTGGAGGAGAATTATCTCCTCCTAAATGAAATGTCAAAGGACTTAATCACTGCATGGGGCAGATATTCTGAACCAAAGAGGAGCAGTTCATAGCTTGGAGAGGTTTGCCATCTCTGGGAAGATGAAGTGCTGCACCTGTTACCATGTTGCAAATCTTTCAGAAACAACTCTCCCAGACGGGAGGAGTCCTCCCAGCCCTTTCCTTGGCAGCATTCCTAACCCCCCTGCACTGGGCACTGATGCTTTATGTGCATCACTCCAGCAGTCTTGCTTGTTGTACACCGGGTGTAAAATGGAAATATGTTCACCAGGCAGGTAGCATAAACCCTGCTGACTCTTGTGCAGGCAGCTTTAATTTTTGTTCTAGTTATTATGTACTTCTAAAGAAATGATTTTTAGCAAGGTCCCTGATTTAGGAATGTGATTTTAAGCCTCTCTGCAGCGTCTTGACCTGCTTCCTACCAGCAAGACCTGGCAGGGTCTTCCTCTCTCGGCAGCTGTTTTGAACGTGTTACAACCACACCTGTGTATATTGATAAATGCTTCCTTTTGGGGTGTGCTTTAACCATTTCCTCAGCAGAATTGACTCTCAGAAGTGGTACAGCTTAGGCTGTCCTCAGCTTCATTTTGTTGAGATTTTCTGCTCACGAAGCTCCAGCCTGTGCTGGCACGTGTTTACAGGAGGGTGCTCGTAGGACTTCTCTCCCCCTTTTGCTGCAGCCTGAGTGCAGGTTGTATGGTGTTAAATAATGGCATTACTGCTGCCCCCAAGACCTCTCTGATGCTGTGAGAGCAGTTCCTGTCTGAATGGGGATCAAATGAGTGGTCCTTGGACCCGTTCAGTTTGCAGTGGGCAGTGTGGTGGTGTACTGGTGGTACAGTAGTAAAATCTCAGAACACAGTACTTTACTTTAGCCTGGACACTGCTTTTCTGCTGTAGATGTCGAGTTCAGGCTGCTCCTGAAAGGGAGCTGGGGTGGGCAGAGCTGCCTGCTCTGCTGTTCTGCAGCCTGGGTTCACCTCTGGTGTGGTAATTAGAGGTACTGGTGTTCAGGGTTCTGGAGGGGACTGGGTGGGTGTTGTGTACATGAGGGAATGCTGAAATGGGAGACTAAATTGAATTAAATAAACATCAAAGGTCCTTGAATCTGCCAGAGAGCTGCCATAATGGGTACTCGTCCTCCTATATCCTGACAGAGGGGTTTGCTGCTCTGCACTGTGTGGTGCATCCAGGGGACTGGGGAGAGGTGGCATTGCAGTGCAGGAGGAACATCCTGGTGAGTGAACTCCCTCAGGATGAGGATGCACAGCCTGTGCATGTTTGCAGGAGGGTGGTTGTAGCTCTGCTGCTGCACAGCTTACACAGAGGGGCTGGTGCAGGATGTCTGCTGTGCCAGGAGTGACTGGAGTTGTGGTCCCTGCCAGCTGACACCGTCAGTGATGAGTGAAGTCTCTCAGTGAGACTGATAACATTAGAAAAATGATGTCACTGGACAGACTTGTGCCAGATGCAGTCAGAATGCCAAAGTACCTCTCTTGCACTGATGGAAGGGAGTGGGAGAGGATGTTGTGGACGTAAAGGTCACTTTGGTTGTAGTGGTGCCAGCTGCTAGGAACAGATTGGTGTGAGTGTGTGAGAGGAACACCAGGGTTACTGCGTGTCAGGGGCCAGTAGGTGAGTTGATGGCCTCAGAACAGCACCTTCCTTTGTGCTTCTGCTGTATGCCACACTTGTGTCTGAAGTAAGAGCATGTGTTGGCTATTTTTACGTAATTATGGAGATTTTGGATGCTTTGAGAAAAAGGAGAATGTGGATTAGTTTTTTGGATTGACTGAAGTGTCCTGATGAACCTCCTGGGTAGTCACCACACCGGACACCTCTCAGAAATAACGATAGGGCTGCACAGCAGAGCATATGGGAAACCAATTAATTCAGTAGATAGTAATTAATAAAGCCATTTCCTCCGGGGAAAACCTTTTAGCACATCCTCTGTTGGGCCCAGGCTTGCGTGCGTGCATGGATGGGTAGCAGACATGCTTTCCTGAATTGTCACTTGTTATTTCTCCATGGGCTGGGCACTGCCTCCTCCAGACTTCTGCTGCCAGGCTCTTGGGAGAGCAGACTGCAGCTAATGCTCCCAGCCACCAGCCTTCTCCCACAGGAGTGATGTCAACACTTGCTGCTGAGCCCTGGCAGTGCTGAGCCGAGCCTGGCCAGTCCGGGCACTCCTTTGTTCCGAGCAGCTTCCCCGTGTGTGCATGTGCAGGGAGCAGCTCTGGCCGTGGCTGCTGGGGGTGTTGAAGCACCTTTGCTTGTGCACATGCACGGCAGAGCTGCTGGGGAATGGGCAGAGCTGCTGGGGAATGGGCAGAGCTGCTGGGGAATGGGCAGTGCCTTGTCCGAGCCTTCCTCAGCATGGACAGCTGGGATTGCAGCTGCATGTGGCCTGCACTGACCTGAGCACTGAACAGTTCAGAGACCCTGCAGGGCCATTGGGGCCATAAAACTTCCCTTCTTTTAGAAACAAGTCCATTGCTCTGCCATCCTGTTCATGGAGCTCCAGGAGAAGGACAGTGAGCTGATGCTCGTGTTGTAGTATGGGCATTGACAGGGAACATCCGACATCTCTGCTCCTGGTCCTGACAGTGAATTAGTTTCCTTGGGAAACTTTTTTATTAGAAACAAGATCCAGATGGTTTACAAAAAGCTTTTTGGCTGCTGACCATCTGAACTTGACTGCTGAAACGGCAAAATGCTGCTTTTTGCTGTAAGCAGTGATTTTCACTGATGGTTTCTTCTGCTGTGGGGTTGCTGCAGGTGTGAAGGTTGTGTTCTTGAAGCAGTTCACTCAGTGATTTGTTCTGAAGTAGTTGTTTTAACAGTGTAAAATTCCATTAGACTAATTATATGGGTTTGTATTGATACTTTCTTTTCTTCCTGCTGAGTATAAAGACAGAAACCTACTATTGGAATGCAAATCCCTGTGATGGAAAACCACCTTGACTGCAAGATATGGCAGTGCTTCAGAATTGGCAGCATGCTGAGATGGGGTCTTACTGGTAGAGGACTGGACCAGAAATGCTTGTTAGTCTCCCTTTATGGTTTCTCAGGTTCTTATCACTGCATTCAATACTCTCCCCTTAAAAATGGTCTTTATTTCTTGTAGTATGTGCAACTGGGAAAAAGAGGTGAAATTTCTTCATGAAAGTCTGCAGAGAATACAGAGGCTTATCTGATGATCTCACTTCCTCTTAGAGAAGTTACGGGTATAAAATGCATTCATGATGACAAAACAGTTTTATCAGTTATCATTTATCAAATGTCTTTAAAAAGCAGTAACATCTCTAAACTATTTGAAATTTAAATGTCCTACTTGAACTTCACGGCAGAAACAGTGAAGTGCCTCCTGAGTGCTGTATTTATGTATCACCTATCAAAATGTTGCCAGTCTTCTCCAGACACGTGTGTAACCTTCCCTGCTCGGTACCTGCAGCCTGGATCCTTAGCAGGGAAAAATATTAATCCCTAATGAGTGTGACTGAAGTGATGGGTGAAGTCAGCAGAAATCTTTCACCCAGTGAGCTGGCGGGGCACGTTTGTAAGCCAGCAAACTGCAGTGCTTTGCAAAATATTCCAGAGCCAGAAGCACAATGAATTCTGTCTGCCAGGTTCACAAAGCTGGGATTAGGACTGGCTGTAACGTCTGCTGCTGAGGGTATAGAGAGCACATTAGCTGCTCCGTTTTCTGGGTCTGCAGACGCATTTCAGATGTACTGAGAGCCTGTTCTAATATGTTTGGTGGCTTTTGTTAAGGAATGATACGGTTATCCCCAGGTTTCATTTAATTTCCCAAATGGAGCTGTACTCAGTTTAAACTTCTTGGCAAAAATAGTTTTTGGTTGTTTGGTTTTTTTTTTCTGTGATCAGAGTTGCTGATGATTTCTTACTCAGGAGTCGATTCAGTTTCTGTGTGTGTGAACTGATAAATGGTGGGACGCTGTAAATGCTGATGTGTTTGGTCACTGTTGACATGGATAATTGAATTAAGTGTAGAATCAGACTAGTTTTCTGCCCGTGGGGTGCAAAGTGTTCATGGTGTTTGACACAATTTGCCGTTCAGGATGGATATCTTTGTCTTCCACCCGGATAGCTGGATGGTTACATTTGCTCTTCCTGACGTGCTGTCATCCCTTGTAAGCAAGATTTATTAATTTGGCTGCATCTTTGTGTTGTGTTGTTCTTGTGCTTCCCTGGTATCCGTGGCCCAGGGCAATGCTCCTCCTGCCAGTGCTGGGCTGTGCTGCCAGAGCCCTGAGCTGTCCTGGCACGGGAGCGTCTGCTGTGGGACGTGGCTTGTGGTACATCTGCAGTTGTGCTCCCTCTCCCTCTCTGTGCTTGCCTCAGTGAATTGCTGGCGTGCTGCTGAGGAGCAGTTTGGGCACTCCCAGTCGCTCCTGAGGGTGTGCAGGAGCACCCCAGGTCACACACGGGGCGTTGCGCTGTTCCCTGAGCGTGTTCACTTGTGTGAAATCAAACCCCGGCTTGTGGTCAGCTTTGTTGTATCTTGTAACCTCTGCCCTGTCAGTACAGGATACACATCTAATGAGAGCTCAGCAACAGAAACACAGCCTAGGCAAACCACATAAAAAGCCAAAGAATGACATTGTGGTGTTTGGAAAGCTTTAATAAAGAATCTTAATATACTGCTGTGTGTGGAGGGAGCTGCTATTCATCAAAAGACTTTTATGGTGAAATAAAGCAGTGTTAACAGGAGGGAATTAAAGACTGAAATATTTCTCTCGTGCTTCTCTCCCCCTTCCCTTCTCCTGCCACTTTTTTTTCTTGTGAAAGCCACTGATTTGGCTTCCCCATGACACTTGCTTGTCTCATTTATGGGTTCTGTCTCTTCTCTTTTTTTTCTGTCCTGACGTGCTTTATTGTTCTGGGTTTGCCCTCGCTGGAAAGACTCTCCCATTTTGTGGTGCTTTTCTCCTGTGCTCGTCTTTTCCTGGTGTTTTTCTGCCTTCAGCATTGCTCTTGCAGCTTTTGCCAAACCTATCCTCTTCCATGCATATGCTTTATGTGTTGGTACCTACTGCACACTCTGATTTAGCCAGTTGAGCTGTTGACTATTATGGATTTCTGTCAGACATCTTTATTTGTTAATAATATCATTATAAATGATGGATTCGTCCAGATGAGCAAACCTGACTTGTGGGTTCAGCAGCACCTTTGTGGACGTGTTTTTGTGCTACTGGGGACGCTGGGAAGGGATTAAAAACACTGCTCTCCTCTTGGGGAAAGGAGAAACCCAAAAGCTGAAAACCAAAGTAGAATGAACCCTGTGGTGAGTGGACAGGGGTGGGAGGACATTCCCAGTTCAGTGCTCAGGGTGAGTCCTGGAGGCAGGAACAGTGTTTTTGGCAGGGTGTTCTTCACAGGTGGTGGACACACTGCTGCTGAATTTGTCCTGATTGAGTCTGTCCTACTGTTTAAAAAAGGTGGGTGTGGGATGACTGTTTATCTTTTGATTCTTTGTGGAGAATTGGAAGAAAAATAAAACCCCTTCATTTGAACTGTGGGAAAGACAGCTTTGTGTATAGATGATACAGGGACTGCTAATGCTTTACAGGGAACTTTGGTCCTCTGATTCACTTCGGGGAGTTTCACTGGAAGAACCAGTGTATTTCTGCCAGGATTTCAGTAGTAGGGGTGGCTCAGAGGAAAGCAGTTCCTTTCTGTGGAGGAGGGAAGGGGAGAGAAGGTACTCAGGTGCTGTGTATTCTGCCAGAACAGATGAAAGTGGCATCTCCTGCACAGTCCTGAATTACAGAGGGGTCTGACACAGGAGGCTGCTTTGCATGGCAGTGAGGTGGTCAGTGCTGCCAGCGTGCATGGGGGGATCTGGGCACTTGCAGGGCTTCTGGCCACGGTGTGAGCAAACTGGCTGACAGCTAACACACCATATCCTATTTGTAGCCTCAGCTTGGCAAGGCTCCTCTGGAAAAATCAAAGATTCTCTTCTCTGTCCTAAAACCACAACAGGGAGTGGGAGGGAAACGCAGCTGTCCTGTCCCGGGTTCAAACAGCAGTCTTGCAGCTTGTGTTGCCAACTGCTGGGAAGTGCAGCGTTCCGAGATTGAATTTAGTTTTTTGACTGATGCTTGTTAATAGCAAGTCTTTCATTTCATCCTGTATGATCTCTTGGTTTTATCTGTGTGTGTTTAATTGAGAAATGGCTCTCCCAAAAGCCCTCTGAGAACCTGTTTAAAAGTGATTTAGATTGCTGACTCCAGGGCTGCGTCTTGTCTTAGTCTTTATCGTGTTTGAATTCCTTTGTGGAGTGCCAAACAAAAGCATATCAGAAACAATAACAAAAAAGATACTATGTAAATAATCGAGTGGTTGGCAAATGTGATGGGGTTTACAATTCAAGTACTTTAATCCAGAAGTGCTGACTGTACACACGGTGCCAGTAGGAGAGAGTGGCCACAGAGATGCCTGTTTCCAACAAGTATGTGGGATCCTTAGCCAGAGCTGATGGCAAATGGGAAAAGCCAGACATGTTTAACTACGAAATTGAGAGCTGTTTGACTTTGCTAGTAAAGATATTTGCCTCTGGGACAGTGACTTCCACCTTAGCCTAAATGACTTCCTCCTTGGTGAGGTTGGTGCCCCTCATGCAGTAGTAGCAGGCCTTGCTGAATGGCCTGACTGCCCATCCTGAGCATCTTTACACACTGCATGGCCCCAGTGGCTCCCCATTCATGTCCTGGGTGAGGCTGCCTGGACAGATGGTGCTCAGCTCCTTTGTTTTCCCCTTCAGTCACCGGTTCCTCCTGTCCCCAGCTGTTTGAGCTGCGCTGGCACTGCAGGTTTTGGGAGCTGTGCTGCGGAGAGCAGAGGCTGGGGGTGGGACAGGGGGTCCTTGGTGATGGTGGTTTCTCAGTTGACACAATGGTTTGCAGCTCGGCCTTGCTGATACTGCTGTCAGCTCAGGGGGATTCCCAGTGCTGGCTGGTGGGAGGAGAGGGAGCTCCCTAAGCCAAACCCAGGACTCATCAGGGATCCCTCATTAGCTCCTCCCTGGGCTGACAAAAGTCTCTTTATTGCACTGAAGTGTGGTGTGCTGAGGATGAGCTGTGGGGATGGACAATTCCTTCAGGAGCTTTAAATAAATTGTTCTTAGCCTGAAAACTCCTCGGAGTCAAGTAGGAGGACTTGTGTGCATGGACATGAGCACCTTTCTGTTACCAGGTTTATGATTAAATAGGATCATGTTTCTTAAAAATAAATAGGTCCGACCTGTTAAGCAGCAAAATTTTACTGTGTTGGTTTTTTTGTTGCACTGCTCACCCTTGCTGTCTGAACATCAAAACAAAAGGTGTGTGTCAACGTTCATCACTGACACTGGGCTGGTTAAACCTTTCTCTCTGAGGCTGAAGGGTTCTCCATCAACTTTCCATTATACCTTTAGGCACTTGAGCTGTAATCAGATCGCCCCTTGACCTTCTTTTGAGGTTAATAACTGGGACTTTGAGGCTGGATGTGAGACCTCTCTGATCCTTTTCTCTGGCTGTTCTGTGAGCTGTGCTCTGAGCCCACTGCAGTGCCTCTGCATCCTTGCACAGCTCTGGAGACGAGGGCCGAACAGGTTCTTACTCAGCGTTTGCCCTAATATCCAAGCTCTTGCTTTCATCCTTTTTTCTTTTTCCTCCTACTGTTTATTGTTAGTTTATCACTGGCTTTGCAAGTCTACCTGCTGGCTTTCCATCTGTGTGAGGACTGGCCATGCACAGGTAGGGGTTATAAGGTCAGTCTGACGACATAACCAGAAATTGTTTGCGGTAAATGGGCTATCGGACAAAAAGGCATCTGGGAACTCTCCTGGGCAGTTGGAACAGCACAGTAACTGATCACACTTGGGAAAGTTGTCTTCCTGCTGGAGTCTCTTCCATCAGCAGTCAGAGAGGCCTCTGGCTTTGTTGACTTGTGTCTTTGGTGTTCGGATGGACTCGCAGTGAGCCCGATACTCCCGCCGGGTCTGTTCCCATTGCCCCAGTTTTGCTCTCTGGGGTTACGGAGCAGGGAGTTCCGCTGTGTTCTGGTCAGATGTGGGAAGGGGGTGAGATGCAGAGGGAAGCAGCAGTGTGTGATTCAGGGTGGGTAATCTGGGGAGCTGTCTGGACTGACACAGTCCTGCTGCCTTGCTACCGACAAACCTGCTCTGGGGTTAATAGTGAGGGAGACACTGGCAAGCACATTCCTTGTGAGATGGGTTTATTGTCAGTCACTTTGTATTCCCTAGAATGAGAAATAATGTGGTCTGTTTGCTTCTCTTCCTCAGGATTATAAAATAAAGCTTGCTTTATTTGCTCTTTGTGGTGGTGTGTTTTGCCACAAAAGGCATTTTGGTTGTGCCCTTCAGATTGTGTGTGGGTGAGGAGATAGCTGAATTTAACACTGATCTGATGTGGCTCAGGACACTCAAATAATGTTCCTTGGTTGTAATTCAGAGAATGCAGAGATGGTTTACATCTGCCTCGAAGTTAAAAGCAATTCTCCAAGGTAGTTTTGTAGCAGTACAAGTAGGCGTGGGTGTGTTAACTGCTGGGTCTTGGCAGCCTTTGGTTTAATGCGGTAATGATGTGTGAAGGTGGCTGGGGTAGAGCCTGGGACACACAGCCTGCGTGAGAAACCTGCTGCTGTCACCTGCCAAACTGACTGTTTTTTTTGTTTTAGATGAAGGACCTAACTTGTACTTGTAAGTTTGTGGACTTGATCTCTAGTAAGACATGCATTGGTTTAATTTATGACCCAAACTCGGTGGGGCCTGGAGGAAATGAAATCTGAATGCCTGTCTTGCAGAAAGGAATGTAAAATTAGTCATCCCACACCACCCTAAATGCCAGCTAGAGGCAGCAGGTGGGGATGAAGGAAAAAACTTACTGGAAAATTATAATCCATGATGTAACCTCATCCCACGACAGATCTCCCTAATTTAGCCTTGGTTGGTTCATCGGAAGGGCTCCAGGGAGGAAGCAAGGCAGATCTGTTCTGGATTTGGTCAAAGATTGGGTGAGCAGATTCAACTGTTTGGTTTTGGGAGGTAGTTTGGCAAATGGCAGTGAGCTCTCTGTACAAGTCTTGGTGAGAGACAGTCACTTCCTACTCATTTGGAGTGGTTTCCTCGTGGGCAGACTGTCCACATCAGCAGTAGCCATGCTGTTGACGTGAGGAGGAGGAGACTTATGTGATTTATGCTTCTGTTTCACTACTTGATCTTGCTGAACTATTGGGGGAAAAAAGGGCTTGTGATTAAGGGACTGAGTGATGAATTGTCATGCAGTTGTCCTGTTTTGGGTTCTTCCACAGAATCCTTACATCAGGACTCTGAGACCTGGATTCATCCTCCAGCTTTAATGCTTTCTTGAAACACTTGATACCATTTCCCTGCATGATCAGTGACAAGAGCTAGATATGTCCAGGAAGGTGATGTAGTCTGTGAAAGGTCTGAACTGTTCTCTGAGACTTCTGCTCTTGTTTTTGACTGAAGAGGAAGAATTCAGTTATTCTGCATTTAGATGCCTTGCTAAGCTGCCTAAAGTTAGGTGCTGTGAATTCAAACCTGTTATTCATCCATTTCCCTGCCTGGAAGTTTTCTGTCCTCACTCTCCCTCCCAGGACATGCTGAGGTGAGCAGGCAGCTCTGTCACATTGCCCCAGTGTTGCCTTTTCGCAGTACAGAGGCTGCTGGTGATGGTTTTGTTCTGAGAATCAGTGGGCATGTGTGATTTCTGAGCACTGCCTCGATGCAGTAGGACTGGTGTAAGTTTTAAGTATACATCATCACATCTGTTGAAGCTGACTGAGATGTAATGTCTTGACATCTGTGGTTAACACCCAGCCAATCTGAAAAGCAGGGCAAGGCCTTACAGAGCCCTGAGAGACACCTTGTCAAAGTGACAAATTGCCCTTTCTGATTCAAAGGACCGGTTTGCCTGGCAGAGCTAAGCAGCTACTGGGGAAAGGGGAGGAGAGCATGGGAAAAATACTCTATTTGCTTAGGCCTTCCCCTGTATTTTTTGTTGTTTGTTGCTCTGAGTTGAAGCTCTTTGTTTTCCTTCCTCTGAAACAACTTAATAGCAGGTTGAGAGGAGCAAAGCCCCTGGGATTCTGCCTCTCCCTCTTCTCATTCTTATAAACTGTTTACAATCTCCCTCAGTTTTCAGGGTTTGTATGGAAAAGTTCAGTGGGTCAGCTTTCCCTTTAGCTTCATCCATCATTCCAGTCAATTAGAAATAGTTGAGGGCCAATTGCCCGGTCTTCCATTAACTGAGACACTTCAGATTGTTTAAAATAGCATAAAAGCGCTCTTTGTTGGCCGTGGGGCAGGCTCTGTGGGTCTCCTGGTGATGGGCAGCTACCGCGTGGCTGAACAGAACCCCAGTGTGTCCTGCCGTGCTCGGGGGGTGAATATTGCTGCTGCAGGCCTTGTCTGGCCCGGCTCCTTCTCCTTCACCTCCGCCTCCTGCTTTCCCTGAGAGGTGGGATGCCTTCAGAGGCTGAATTACCATGCCTGCTTCCAAAAAAAGCTGCTCTTTGTGGCTTTTCAAAACTTCTGTAGTTGAGGGTTTCTTGCAGTTGCTGAAATGTTCCTTTTAACCTTGGTGCTTTAAATGCTCTTGGCATTATTTGTTCCTTGCTTGTCGTGTGTGTTTCTAAAGGACAAAGGAAGTGTGTGAGTGTTCGGGAAACAGTCAGTGCATTGTGGTGTGGGGCTGAGTTCATTCTGGTACCCCATGCCAGGACAGCCTTCTTTCATTTGGGGCTGACATTTCTCAGCTGTTCTGAACTGACCAGCCTTAGGGTAGAGTTTGTGAGAGCTCTGACAGAGAGCTTGGAGCTTCTCCTAGGTTAGTGTGTTTGGGTTCACACTGGAGTGAGCTGAATCTGTTGTATACATACATAGATATTTATTTATATACGTAAAAAACACATTTTATTTCACATGAGGAAACAGAAAAGTAAGTTTACTAAATGGAGATCAGTTTATCTGCAGCAAAGTAGATATTTATGTATTCCCATCTTTAAACCATTGTCTGACTGGCAGGCTCTCCTTCCACATGGTATGCTGCCTGAGCTGCAGTGCAGGCTGCTCCACGTGCTCCTTGTTGCTCCAGAGCCGTTTTCCTGCATGTGCCATCATTTGATCCTGGCTGGGGCAGCGTTTCCCCTCTCATGAGCCACTGGGGTGGGTCAGGCTGGACAGCGGTGGTGCTGCTGGACCTGGAGCTCGGTGTGTTGTGTGAGTTGGAGGAAGCAGCTGTGGCAGTCCTTGAACTCAGCTCTCCTGTGCTTCCAGGGGGGCCCTGCCCTGCAGCAGTGAGGGCAGTGCTGGCAGAGGGGGCTCACCTGTTCTACGTTCCTCAAGCACTGACCAAGGAGAGCAGGACAGTCTGGGGCACCCCTGCCCCTCGGGTGGGACGGGCTCAGTGATGGGCACGTGCTGGTCAGCTTGGATTCCAGACAGATCCAGGGCAGAGAGCATAGCACGGGTCTTGAGGCTGTGGGGAAAGAAAGGGGGCTCTGACAAGGAGGATGTGACAGTATCAGACTTGAGTCTCCAGCTGCTGAGGAGTTGGATCTTTTACTGAAAAAAATCTGCCACAAATAGACCAAGTTCAGCAAACTCCACCAGTGATTTTCTTCCTCTCTGATGTCCCAGTCGGATGAAGATCTCAGGATAGACTTTTTACAACTGCTGTGTTTCTGCAGACTTGCCTTTTTTGTCTTCCTCTCTCCTCCACATGCCTTCAGCAAATAACAGCTTGAGGACATGAGGAGCTGGGAGTGCAGAGCTGCGTTGGGAAGAGACCAGTGGGGCAGAACATCAACCCCAGCCTTGACTCCGACAAAACCAGCGTTTGCTTGCTTTGCACTTGGAAATAATCTCATGCTTTGCAAAGATTGAAGCTCTAATAAGTAATTTAAACAAAGAGTAGTAGAGGAGAGAGAATCCACATTTAATTCAATTAGCATTGTTGTCCAATGCCATTAATTATGCCCAGACTTGTAATGTGTTTCACAGGAGCTGATACACTCGAGCTTTGTCTGGGCTGGGGTTGACTGAGGACAAGTATGTCCACTGATGGAGAATTCAGCCTTTGTGCTTCGCAAAACCCTTCAGATGTGGGATCTGACAGTAGCCTGGAGTAAGGAGTAGCCAGAATAGCCTGCCCTGCAATCTTCTGAACAAAGGGGATCTCGGGGGGAATGATGATTCGATGTGCATGTACATGTTTTCAGTATTCTTGAAGAGGGACTGCTTTAGTGGAAATAATAATCTCCTGCAATTTTATATTATTTCCAGACTGTTTAAAATTGTTCCATAGGCAGAGAATAAAGAACTTTGTTTACTGTCTCAAGGTAGGATGTCTGATACTCCTGGGGGAGGTTATTCTTTTATTAAAACAGATATAAAATAGCTACTTTGATGGAAATACAACTCTAGGAATTGAAATGGTGATGATTACAGAAGCTGTAGTATTCTAATGCAAAATAAGCCCTAGGAGATATGTGTGCCCTAAATGGCGAATCACTGTTCTTTAACAAAACAAGAATTACTGTTATTTTATGATTCTTGCTTATTTTACAAGGTCTTTAGCTGTTTCATCTGCACTTAACTTTTACGGGCTGGGGATAAATTGATTGTTGCTTTGTGTTTTTAAAGCACACTGGAGATGCAGATCAGCAGGATAGGATTCATTTGGTCTCAAAAAGGCAAAAGCAGAGGGAGAAGTCAAGACTGCTGACACTGTGTGCAATAATTGCACTGGAATCTCTTCCCGTGATTTGGTGGCGTTTTGTAATCTTGGAAGAAGCCAAAGATTATTATTTGAAAAGGACTTAATGGATAATGCTTAACAGTCTGCAGTGGGGGATATCACACTGAACTGTGTGTGTTTCTTGCAGGAGAGCTCTTGTGGTCGTTTCAGGGGGTGTGTGTGATCCCTGAGGGCTCTGCAGATCTCCCTCTAGCAGGCAGGGAAGCACTGGTAGCGTCATTGCTCAGGGGTGCCGTGTTCCAGCCTTACCCAGCTCCTGTTTTACTTTGGGTAATTGGGCTTACCTGCCAAACGGGTGGAATTCGAGATGCTGAGGTGTGTTTAGCAAAACACCCGTCCTAAAAGCTGGCTTAGAAGCTGAGCACAGAGGAAGGTGGTTGAAAGGGGTAATGTGTCCCAGTTTCTGCAGTTTGTGTTGACCTAAAATCCTTAATGACGGAGTCTAAAAACAGATAACAACATCTTTGCATCTCTTCTGCGTTAATGTTAGCTTGTGACAATTCCACCTCAGCGATGTAGAGAAACTGCTGCGTTTGGAGATCAAAGAACCACCTCCTTCAGTAATTCAGGGAGTGAGCTGATGATGGCTGTCCTCTTTGCTCACTGCATTCCTTCCAAGCTCTACACACAGCAAGAGGGACACACAGAAGATGCAGTCTGGTTACTTGTCTGTGTTGGGAGATATCTGCCTTGAACTTGGCAAGCTTTTAGGCTTTCTGATGCTTAGGACAGTCTCTTGCTAACAGTGGGTTTCTCTTGTAGGAATGCAGATCTGTCCCACATCTCCCTCGTTCTTCATTTTAGAAGCAGCCAGAGGATAAAAACTAGTGCAGTGCTCATTTAAAGTCAATATGCTCTACTTTGCAATTTGCTCATGTGTAAGTGCCCAGCTTTTAAGGTTTCCTTTGCCCACAGGCAGTCTGAATACAAAGGCAGACTATTTTTATTTTCTTTAATAAAGAGAAAGTATTGCAAAGGTTCAAAGAGCAAAATATTTCTTTCCACCTTCCATCTCCTAGGGTTTATTGTCACAAAACAGAGTTTGCCTCTTAGAAGTCCAGAGGGGAACGAAGAGATATGGGCAGCTCGAGTGCAGCTGGAAGTGAAGGTGGTGGATGAGATGTGTGTGTGTGCCTGTGTGTGTCAGAGGAGTGGGAAGGGCCCACCTTGAAGCAGTTTTGGCACTCGAGGAGGAGGAGTTCTACAGGGACAGGGTGTGATGGAAAAACCCTCTCTACACGTACCTGGTTCCTCTGTTCTTGGCAGGGCCGGGTTGTGTGAGGGTGGGTGGAAGTTCTGGGTCTCTGCTGTATTGCAGTATTGTGTAAATTAGTCTCTTTAGAGGAAAGCTTCACTGTGGGGTGGGAAAAAAGGAGCTGCAGTCAAAATACAATACCTCCTAGAAAAATGGGGAGGTCAGTGTGTTTGTTCCTGGAGCTGGTTCCCTTCTGAAGCTGGGGGCAGAGGACACAATGTGACATCTGAACCTACCAAAAAGGATTCAGCATGTATCATGACTTATTTGCCGTTAATGATTAAATACTGCAGATTGGAAGGAGTGATTTTCTGTAGGGTTTCAGAAGCCTTATTCTAGTTGATTGATTGTGTTCCCCGAGTTACTCTGTGGTTCCAGTAGAAATGGAGGTAGTGCCTGCTTACATCACCTCTGGTGATCCGTTCCTCACCTTGGAGGGCTGTCCACGTTGCACGTTGACTGAGATGGTTGCTGGAGGCTCGTCATCATATCTTGGTTAATATTAGTGCTTACCTGAAAATGAGAGCGGCTTCCTTCCTTCCAGAAGGTCAGAATACAGCTGTAAATCCAGGAAAACTGAACAGGCATATCTCAGCTTGTTTAAAAGGAAATATATATCATGGAAGAGATAAATGTGGAGCTTAATGAGGCCTCAGTAGCTGGTTCCTGCTCAGCAGCATAAGGTCACTGGGGGCCAGTCCAAAACGTGGCCCAGCAGAAGGGTCAGTCTGAAGAAGATGGCTCAGATGAAATGCAGTTTTTCTAAGTAAAATGCTGCGAAATACTGTGTAGTTCTCTGATGATGAAGCTGCTCACATGTGGAGAATATTTAAACTTTTATGTAATTAGGCTCAGCTCATGCATGGCAACAGTTTCATCCCAACCATTTTATTTTCCTGTGATGTGAAGAGAGTATATTGGATTTGTCCATAGTGTTTTCTTTGGGGAGAGTGTGCTCCCTTGGCAGTTGAGAGCTCCATGTCATTATTTTTTGGTTTTAAAATATATATATATAAAATGCATTTGTGTGTACATGTGTGTATATATTCAGTCCTTAATAAAGGATGTTCTGTGAGTGCCTGTTTGACAGGGGGTGCCAGCAGCAGCCCAGCTTTGGCTCTGAGGTCTGTGTAGGCAGATTCCTTCAGGGTTGCACTGAGATGAGCAGTCTGTCGGTTCATTTTACGTGGCTGAGGATTCAGAACGCTGGGGAAAAGTCTGGCTTCTCAGTGCATAAGCTGGTTCTTTATTGGCCTCTTGCTGTGAAGCTTCTGAAATGTGTTCATCTACCAGAGGAGCTCCTGTGGTTGGTGTGCTGGCACACACAGCTGCAGGAGGAGGAGGAAGGTTCAGATGTTGGTGCTGCCGAGCAGCAGAGTGTTCTCTTTGGGCAGCATCCCTGCAAGAACCTGCCTTTCATCTCCTTTCTTTCGGTTTAGTTTTCATTATGTTGTCTATCTGTTATAAATTTTAAATGAGCTTATAACCAGTTAGACCTTCTGGACTTAGCGATGTGGGAAGGGAAGCATTTCACCGAATTCAGCTGTTAATCTCTGGCCATCCATTTCTCTTCAGGAAGGGTGTCCATTTAATTGTAGGTGTTGATGCTTTATAGCCTTCTCTAGTCTGCAGCTGTGGTTTTTTATCAAATGGAAAGAAACTTCTAATGGTGTGTAACATTAACTGCTCTGAAAGCCAGTGGGCCTGTTCACTGCAGAACTGAATGAATGTTTTACAGACAAGAATTCCACTCCTCCTATGCTGGGCATCGAAGAGAAGGCTTCAATAAGCGTGTTTAAGTTAAGGTTGTAGTCTGCTGCCTGTAAATAGGAAGTACTTGATAGATGCTTCTCAGGATTTGTTTGCTACATTGAACCCAGTCATACCAGCAGAGTTGCAGAATGCTTCCCTGAGACAGTAAATACTCCTTTCTCTGAATCTGTCCTTGCAAGTTTTTGGGTAAAATGTGGGTTTTTTCGGTTGAGAAATCTGAAATAAATAGAACAGTCACACCATGACAGTAGAAGTGAAAAGTTCAATTTTTTTTTTTACCTGCTTCTTTAGGAACAAAGCCCCAGTAACCAGACTTCGATAGCAATGATGCAAGAGCCTCAAGAAATGGTGGAAGAGACAGTAACTGTGGAGGAAGACCCAGGCACTCCCACTTCCCATGTGTCTATTGTCACTTCTGAGGATGGAACCACAAGGAGAACAGAAACCAAGGTGAGGGGTTAAGAACCAGGGTGGAAAATGGCAGAGTGCCACCTAATCACCAAACAGAAACAGCGGGGAGCAGCCTGAGGGGTGGATCCTCAGGGATTTTGAAAGTTGTGTTTGCCAGCAAAGCTGAGTTGGGGTTTTTCAGCTTCACCTCTGTGTCCAGCTTGCTCCTTATCAGCTCTGCTGATACAGCTCTTCATGGAGCTGTGAACTGAGCAGCAGCAATTATCCAAGTTAACCAAACAAAAACACTGGAACCCCTTCTCAGACTGTTTATTCTGTTAAGATTCACTGTATGTTACTGAAGCAGCTCACAGCATTGCCCTGCAAACACATACAGTGATGGCAGAAAGAGATGATTTGGTAGGGCCTGGCTGAGGAAACTGTGCTTGGAAATGTGTCTCAGATTAGTGATGATCTATAATATCAGTGTGTGATTATGCATTTGTCCTTTAGAGCAAGGAACAGCCTGTGTAAATAACACCACAGCATTTAAATTCTGCACCAGTCTCGGGAATGGCATTTCACTCCTGGTGCACTGGGAAAGCTGGGTGTGCTCTCAAGTGGCTGTACCTCAGGACTGGCTGGATTACAGGTGTTGCATGTGTTCTGATTTTCTCAGTCTCATTTTGTTCCTCCTGTAAGGTGATTGTGCAGTCTCTGCTGAGCAGGTGCTGTGTATTCAGAGCTGCCTCGTGTGCTTTCAGTACGACTGGAACATTACAAAGATTAAGGGTGATTCCCTTTTTAAAAACTTCTAGACAGGATTGATTAAAAGAAAAAAAAAAAAAGGAATTGTCCAACTGCTTTCTGTGTTAAAAGGAGTTGAACAGAGGTCACTGCATAAATCAGTGTTTATTTTTACTGGTGTTCCAGAATCACAGTGCTCTAAGAGTCCTATTCAGGACATCACATCTCCAGGTTGAAGTAAATGAACGTTGATTTCCTGAGGTCAGGTGGGCCTGTACACATTATAATAAACTGAGTATCTGGTGTAATATTTGTTACAGTTAGTTAGAAGGTGAATACAACTGGCCTATTTTCTCACTGTTGGAAGGAGATGAAGCTCTTTAAATAAAAATGAAGTGGACAGACAATAAGACCCTACATTTTTGTTAGCTCTTCAAATAATGTAATGTCTTTAGTTTGTGACTTAGTGAAAGAAATGCTGGTTTCTTCCTGGTGGCAGCAACAACAACTGTTATTTACAGGAAGGACGTGCTAAAATTACAGTGGTGATGGACACCTTTTTACATGTACTAATGGTAGCATGTAGTTTTAGGAGGCTCTAAGAGCAAGGGAATCAAATGATAGCTACAACTGTACAAAGAGAGGAGAGGCCATGCAGTGGTCCCCAGGTCACGGGCCCACTGGGAGCGGAACAGTTGGTGTGGAAGTCGTGCCTCTGATAAAGCTGCCAGTTTGTCGTGGTGGAAGAGGGGCATTTTCCCCTGTGGGTCAGGTACCTCCTATTTCCCATCTTCCCACGGAAAACGACAGTGGCAGCTTCAAAACAGGCGTTGTACCTGCATATGGGAAGGGAGAATTGAGAGAGCAGCAACCCTGGAGCTGCTGTTCCTGTTCAGAGAGCAGGGCTCTCTCCTGTTCCTGTAGCCACTGGGGCACTGAGGTGTGTCCAGCCAGGGGTGGGTGCACAGACCCCTTAGTCAACCTGATGCCTTTAGGATGCATTTTTGGATTCTTCAGAAGGAAATTGCCACTGAATTTTGCTAAATTGTGTGAATCTCTAGCTTGCTGGGGAGCGATGCCTCTGAAATTCTTCCCCTTGAAGTGGTGCCCAGCAGAGGCTGTGAGCGTGAGAGCTGCTGTGTGCTGCTGTTCTTCATTCCCTGCTCCTTCCCCCGTTGTTTCAAACCCGTAATTTATTGAGGTTATTCTTTTCAGAGGTGTATTAAGTAAACAGCCTTAATCTAGAGGCATTGACAGTTCTGCTGTGCTTTACCCCACGTCTTTGAAGATGCCTGTAGCAGTGAAGCAGGAAGAAGGCGTAATAGAATTTAATATTTGACACATTTTAAATGGGGAACATCTGCCTTTTCAAAATGAGGTACTTCGGAGTAATTTTCCCCTACCTGTTATTCTCATAGTGTTATACTGAGTCCCTACATAACATTCACTGCACAAAAGATGTAGCAGATAATACTTCATTTCAGCTTTATAATATCTCTGGAAGCCAAATACCTCTCAAGCTAAAGCAGTGAAAGTCACCTTGGGGACAGACTACCACTTCTAGCTTCTGGCTGGAGCACTGCCAGCTGTTGAAGGGAGCCTGCTGTAGGTGGCTCAGGAGAACTCAGTAAAGCAACTTAGATGTGTGTGTGTTGATGTTTGAGTTTTTTCTTTCTTCGGGCACCTTTTATTTTTATCGTGGAAATGCTAAAAGGTTGGAGGGGTTTAGGTCGCTGATGCTCATTGGAACTGATGTTTTATCATAACAAAATGTGAATTCCAGTGTGAATACAGACCTGTTTAATTTGTAGTCCATCCATTTGCCTTGTGCTTTCCAACACTCAGCAGGTGTGGGTCTTTCCCAGCAGTGGTGAACTGCTCTCCCACCTGCAGCCAGCAGCAACCCTGGTGATGGTGCCAGGCACCCAGGGCAGTGCTTTGAACCTCCCCAGCAGTTCAGGGGACTTGGGTAAGAGAGCAGCAAGGGATTTCAGGCAGAGTTGAGAGCCCTTTCAGAATGTGAAACTTTAGGCTTAAAATTGAAGGGGAGAAATTTGAGCTGTTGTTTTGAAAACCTACTGGGTGAGTTCTTGCCCAGCATTTAATAGAAAGGTAATCACTTCGGTCTGCTCGGTCTGATTAACTTTTGCAGTCTCTAGTTCAAAAATAAGCTCACAGAATGCACCGTAAAAGCTGAAAGGGCTAAAAATTTTGTGGAAATGGCCATAAACAAAAAATCAGATGAGAAGGAATCAGATGAGAAGCTGCTTCAAATGTGTGGATATTTCCTTTATGTTCTGTTGGCAAATGTATTTCCAGAAATAGAATTAATGAAAACATTAGCATGGGGCCTGTAAGGGGATTATTTAATAAAGTAATTGCTGTCTGGGGGTGAGAACAATGGTAAGGTCAGCAAACCTGAAGTGTACTTAGATTCTGGGGTGGGGGGAGCAGCAGTGAAACCACTGACTTGCAGCATCGTAGGATTTGGGTTGCAGAGGGCCTGAATAATTAGGTAGATTGGAACTTTTCCTTTTTATGGTGTAGTTGAAATCTTAATATCTTTACAGGGAATAAAAAATTACAAATATATTTTAAGTCTACTCTGACAGGCTTCTCATAGGGAAGTACTCTGGAGCTTTCATCTGGTACTCAGAGACTGTGGCTTTGAAACAATTGAGCATCTTTGATTCGTCATCAGCCTAAAAAACCCTTTTAAGCAGGGTTTCTTTAGATGGAAAGTAAACAGAGGAAGTCAAATTGCACTTTCTCAAAGTAACTTGTATCTCTAAATTTTTCATTAGAGCATATCTGTAGGGAGGAATTTATGCTAATAGATCTCTCTCAAGATTGGGTGCATCTGGAGGATTGGGTGTCACAGATAACAGCCTGCTGGGACTCCCACTTGGAAGAGCTTCATTCTCCCTGGCTAATGCATCAGTATTAAGGAAACCACAAAAATGCTGGGAGAGAAGGCTGCTATACTGTCAGCTTCTCAATCTGCCTGTGTTCTTTTAAGAAATAGAAATGAAGCGTTCCCATGAGCAGAATTTTCCTGGAATAACCATGTTTGGTTTGTTGGTTGGGCTTCGTTTTTTGCTTGGAAACCTAATAAATGGACCTTCCTCTGTGTGCTGGCTAATTGCTTCCAAAAGCCTCCCTTTATTGTCCTGTCAGCAACAAAGTCTGTTTATCACATGATAAATCTTCTGTCTCAGTGCCTATCCCTGACAAATGAGGCATGAGTGCAAATACTCCGTCTCTCAGAATCTCTGATTGCCCCACCACAACACCTCCAGCATTGCTGAATGCTTTTATGCTGTGAGAAATGTCTGCTTTAATGCTTGAGTGAAATGTTCCTTTCTCTGTGTGTGACAAGGGGATTTTGATTGTGCTGATCCTTTCTGTGGGCTAGTAGGTGCAGCACCCAGAAAACAAGAAGTGAGGCTGTGCCAGTGTTGTAGACTTGTTCTTACCTGTGCTGGCTGATTGAAGTGTGGTGTTCACTGTCCACAGCTGTTGAAAGCGTGTCTGTGCTGGTCTTGAAGAACAGTGGAGAGGACTGCTGTGCACAGGTAACAGACAGGAACCTGGGTCATGACATAAGTGTTTAGTTTCTAGTTTCCTCTCTTCTAGTTATTAAACTGGTGCATTTTAGAGAAGGGATTGAAGATTCAGGGACGTGGAAGGGGCGTCTTGCTTGGTGTGCACGCGCTAAGGCAGGGCTGGAGAGGAAGGTTGGTTCAGCTCTGGCTCCCGGCAGACACCAGGGCGGTGCTGGTACCTGGCTGTGCTGTGTTCAGCAGCGAGCTGCTGGTAATCACACTGCTGCTGGAGAGCCATTTGTGCTGTTTCAGCCTTGGAGGATTTCATTACTTCATTACCTTGAAGTATCATTTGCTCACAGATGTCTCTAGGAAAAGAAATGCTGTTTGGGTGAATTTTTTTTCTGTTTGGGGTTTCTGTGTGAAAACATCTGTCTAGAGGACATGTCTGGAGCCACTTCAAGACATATACTCTAATTATTTTGTTTTGCAGCAGCTTGGCTTATCTGTTGCCAATCTAAATGTTTAAATTGGAGGCTATAGGTCAAAATATCTATTTGGACTTCAGAGCCATTGGGTGATCCAGGCTTACATGTTCTGGTTACCATTTCTCTTGATACACACATTTCATTTTGTGTTGTGATATTTATGCTAATTGTGGTAGGATGGGCTGTGGCTCCTCAACATCATAAAGTCATCTAGGACAGAATGTCTTCTGTAAACATTTTGGGTAAGTTGGAACTGGTGTAATGAGTTTGCAGTGCTTCCATGCACTGTCACAAGTCTGCAGTGATTTTGATTTGGCAGTAAGAGCCCAGAGTGCACTCAGCTCTGGCTCTGGAATGCGTCTTTCAGCTTTTATTGGAAATATTTGTCCACTGTTAAGTCCAGAAGCTACCGGGTGAGCTCGCGAGTGCGCCAGGGCTCCGTTCAGTGGGTGCATCGCTGCAGTTGCTTTGTGGCGCTCTCCCTATTTCGCTCTTGCAGCTCCCCGTGTGTCCCATCACACGTGCAGCGAGGAGGAGATTAACACTGTACTCCCTGCCTCTTCCCAGGTTACCAAAATGGTCAAGACGGTCACCACCAGGACAGTGCGTCAGGTGCCGCTGGGGCCGGACGGGCTGCCCTCCATGGACGGCTCGTCCCCCATGGGCAGCTACACGGACTCCATCGACAGGAGGTTCCTGAAGAACGGGGAGCGCTACATCACCCCCCAGGCGTCCTCCACGCTCACCAGGTCCTACAACAGCTACAACGACTCCTACCCCGAGAGCCACGAGGGCCAGTACCGCCCGTACCTGGGCCACGACGGCTACGGGGAGCTGTCCGACAGCTACGGCAGCCTGTCCCGCGGCGTGGGCTACCGGCCCCGCTACGCCTTCGTGCCGGGCAGCGCCTACCGGCCCGACGACGGCAGCTTCACTCTGCCCGGCAGAAGGGACAACTACGCCCCCGTGGCACAGCCCCAGGTGCCCGTGGGCAGCAGCGCTGACCTGAACCGCTCCCAGCCGGAGCGCTTCCAGCCAGAGCCCTACGGGCTGGAGGACGACAACCGCAGCCTGGGAGTGGATGATGAGGGCTACGAGCTGGACCCTGACTACTCCACTGTCAACAGGAGGACGTCCGCAGCTGTGCCAGAGAGAGGGAGACCCCACAAAGGAAGGTAAGACCCCTCTGTTCTTCGCAGTGCTAACCTGCATCTTACTCGATCGCGTTCAAACCGTTAATGATCTGGTAGGTTCTGGGTTATGTGACAGAAAAACAGGTTGCCCGTATCATTAGCCCATAAATGACTGCAAAACACACACAGAGTACAGAAGAGAGTGAGGGTAGGGCTCAAGAGCCCTTTCACTGTGTTTCTGGGCAAACTGAACAGAATCAAACACTTGGAAATTGTCATCTGTATTTAAAAAAAGAGGCAAAAACCCAGTGAAAAGGTATCAAGATGTATCTCCCAGAGCACCCTTTCAGTCCCTTGTGATGTCTTTGACCTTGCAATCTTAGCCACCAGTGGAACCACATCCATGTTTTAGGGGGCTAAAGGGAATTACTTGCACCCAGTGGGTGCCAAAATACTGAGCAATCTGCCAGATTTTAAATTTGTATTAAAATTCTTCAAACTGTATGCAAGATGAATAATTAAAAGTATTCTTAGAACCTACCCATTTGCATTTTAAAAGTTTTTTGGTGGTTTTTAACATCCCTTTGATTTATTGTTCCTTGCAGTTTGGATAGGACCAATTCACAATTTTTCTATTACATTTCCTTTGTTGTGTATTTTTTTCCATATTTAATATGATCAAGAGGCTTTGACAAATAATTAGCCTGAGTGTGGCAGCAAACTTTAGCTGTTGAGAACATAAGATTGTGTGAGGGCCTCTTCATAAGTAGTTACTTTTTGACATTTCAAAGAAATACTTGAACAGTTCAATAAACCTGCATTTCAGATATGCTGCTGATGTGCAAGAAACTAAAGACTACAGTAGTGCTTTGTACTAGATGAGGGTAATTACTAACTTATTATTCCTCTCTAGTTTGTTTTTTTTTTTTAAGTTATTCCTGTGAAAATTATTTAAATGAATGTGGTAAATTGGTGGCATTTCTGATTTCCAAAGTTTGGGTGGGTGAAGCAGGTTTAATACCAACCCTACTGGATGTTGTGCCCTGCAGCAGCTGTCACTGGGCATCCCATCACGTCACAGACAGTGTTCTGCACTGAGCTACTCCCTCCTTCTCTTCCCAGTGGGTGCTGCCCCATTTGTTAATGGTTTAAAGGTAGAAGAAGAACCTTTACTGTCAGTTCCTAGTCTGGAGCTGTTCTGTGAGAGAGGACTCAGTGGAGGTTTCTCATCTGAGTGTGACTCCCTGGGAGAAGGAGGCAGCCCAGCTGTGTCCGGACAGGATCCTGGTCAGGGGCATTACAAGAACAGATTGTTCTTTCCATGCCTTGCCTGCTCCATTTGATCACAGAGATAAACAGCTACTGCACTTTCCTTCTGTCATCACCAGCCTCATTTGAAGCTACTTGTATTTAGTTTTAAACTGGGGAGAAATGTGCCTCCTCACAAACACCCACCAGTGCAGATAAATGCACAAAGGCAGATGTTCCCTCTGTTGGCTCTTCCGTGCTTGTGGCTGGGTTTCTTTCTTGTTTTCTCTTACACTGGGTCTCTGATGTGAGATATATTACTTTCTGCAAGAGTACCTGGTACTTAAAATGTTCTTTCCCTCAGCATGTGCTGGTTTGGTATAAGTCAGGTTGCATAATAAATTGAGGGAGAGAAAGGCACTTGGGGTGTATAATACTGATTTAATATTACCCAGGTTTACTTATGCAGGTAATTATACATCTTTAATTGGGTTTATTACCTTTTTTTTTCTTCTTTTGATGGGTTGCATTTATTATATTAGGAGGTGTTTTACTGGAGTAGCCTTATAATGTTGCTAGATCTGTTAATACAGTCCTTTTCGAAAGAGGAACAGGAAGTACTGGATATTGTTTATTCACAGAAAGCATCCCTACTATTATTTGAATATTTCTTGATTGTTAAATTGAAGTTAACACAGATGACCTGGGAAAAAATGGTAAATCGTAATTCAGCGTGTTTATTTAAATTATCTTCTGTTCAGCTTTTCTTGCCTCTGTGGTAATTCCTTTCCAGAGTGGATCACTGCAGTTTGCACTTGCAAAATCTGGAGCAGCTACTGCCAGTGTTACTGTTCCAGACTAGACAGGATCTAAATTTTTTATGTTGACTAAATCAACAACAAAACAGTTTTCTGCTGTTAAATTTTCCATGTCAGAAGCCTGATCTAAGAGACTGAAACCATGTTTAGTGGTCACTTCATGGCCCAAATTATTATTAGCATGAAATGAGCCAGGTTTTAGATTAAATGGCTGTAACAGTGGGTCTTTGCTGCCTGTGTTGTGTATGGACGTGTGAGAATATGGGTGTCACGTGATGTCAGTCCTCCTTCTCCTGGTGTCTGTGTTTGAATCCCAGATATAAAGGCCTGTATTTGTAGGTAAAAGGTCAGTCAGCACTTCTGTCCTAAGCCCCCTCATTCCGGGTGTACGTGGGCAACACTGGGGTGTTGTTTGGGCCAGGAGCTGTGGACGTGCCAGGCAGAACAGGGCAAAGCAAACACCGTGGTCATGTTGAAAACTCTGGGTTTTTTCTGAGTCTCTGCCTTAGCTGAATGTGCTCTCAGCCCTTTGCTCTTCTGGTGGCAGAAGGCTGGTGTGGCACTCTGGTGTGGCAGGAGGTAACCTGAGTCAGCTCAGCCCCTGCAGTTCTTAGGTGGTTCCAGTCAGGTGGATGTCGGTGTTTTAACCATGTGGCCCATAATTCAGCCTTGTCTCAGCAGAGGATTCACTCCTGTTTCGGATCCTTTCCTCCATCCTCTCAGGGAACAGAGCCTGGCAAAAGTAGAACCTCAGTCTCTCAGAGTCTTCCCGTTTCCTCTTCAATGTTTGGCACAAAGATCCCCACTGAAATCCCAAGCCTTTCTGGTCCTTTATCCACAGCAGACGCCAGCTGCAAACTGGGATGAATATAACACTTGTAGAAGTTGTTGAGGATTAAATGTTTAAATCCCTCACCTGTTTACTCAAATGTGCCTGTGCTGAAGCCCTGAGGAAGATGATAAATCCACAAACTCTTTCCCTGTTTTTATCTATGCTAGAATCTGTTTTGATCAATTCCCTGAGACAGGTGATTAGTGAGGCCCATGCCATGCTAAAAACTCAGCTGCCTTGCTCCAGACAGATGGAAGGCAAGATGCTTGCAGTCAGCCAGTCTGGCACACCACCAGGTCTCTTCAGTCCCGGGAGCAAAGAGCTCTTGGCCCCCTGAGAACAGCCGAGTGTATCTGCTGAAGCTCTTGTTAGTCCTGTTCTGTGTCGAGTGGCTTTCCCTTCCCAGCGAAGCTGCTCCGGTGGTGTGAGAGGGAAAATCGTGTTTGGCCTGCGCCAGTGTGACTCAAAAAGATGATTCCTCTCCTTGTGTGTAAGTGTGTGGGTGATCAGGGTGTGTTTAACTCCCTGATAGACACGTGCTTTTGACTTCTTTGCTGTTGGCCAGTCCACCCTTCCCTGTCCCTCGAGCCCGCTGCTCAAGGAGAGGACGTGGCTCGTGGCCCAGACTGCTGGCTCAGTCGGGGTCTGTGGCACTTCTGCCTCTTGCTGCCTCAGCAGTTGTTTTGCTCCTTTCAGACAATCTGTTCTGGTAAACTCCTCCCCTTCAATGCTGTTAAGCAGGGTCAAAGCTGATATTATACAAGGGAAGCCCCGAATATTTCAGCATTTTTTTCCTTTCATTGCAGTATGGTTGGTGTGTGGTTGGTTTTGTTTGGTTGGGGTTTTCCCCTGGCTCTTTTTAACTTTCTTCATTCTTGATAACCGTGTTTAGTCATGTGACTCTTAATTGGTGTGGTACTTGCCTTCACTGGGCTTTCTTGTGCAGCTCTGAAGTCATACCAGGCTCTCAGAGTTTCTAGACAATGATTGGGGTCTTCAAGGGTCAAGTGTCCAGGTGTTTTCTTTGCTGCCTTGTAAAGTCATGGAGTTTTATTAGTGGTGCATTAACCAGTGGCTCCTGACACTGTCTCATCCTCAGAGGTGTGTTGGACCTGACCTGTGTGTGCTTCTGGCAGCAATTGTGTTTTTTGAGTTCATCCTTTCTCTGCAGGTACTTGAGAGACGCTGTGGTGGTTCAGAGTAGCTGTCTTTGTGTACTGAGATGGGCGTGTCAGATGGGCAGTCTTTTTGTTCACTAAGGAGATGGTCCAGCAGGAGCAGGTTGAGGTTGGCAGGCACAGTTACAGGTGAATGGTTCGTGTAAGGATGGGACTGTATGAAAATACCAGCACCAGTTACGTGGTGCTCTCTCTTTTGTCTTTGCCATGCCAGCACTGCAATTTAAGGTCCTAACTGAAGTTTTATTTTGGCAAATGTAATGAAACCAAGGAGCTTTGTGTGGCATGAGGAAGATGGGCCCATGTGTGTGGTTCTGTTTGGAGGGTTTTAAGGAAATAAACAAACTGCATCCCGAGACAGTAATTACCTTTGTATTTGCACGCATGAGGAGGAGAGAGAGACTTAACTGTGCAGGTGTCATTGAGGTGGTGCAGTTATCCTGTGGGCAGGTCTGAGACACGCTGAATTGCAAGTTAGCAAGTCAAGTAAGCAACAGCTGTGCAGAGGGCAATTATTGAAATTAATCTTCCGCTACTTTCCTTTTATGCAATCAATAAGAACATGAGGATGAGTTTGAGAAATGAGATTTTGTTGTAGTTCTGATGCTGGCTGTCACAAATTTGCATTTGTAAAAATAGAATTTTGCTTGAGGAGTAGCTAAAAAGTTTTGTTATTCCTTCTGCCCTGTGTACATGCATAAAAATAAATCTTTCCAATGTTTTGCTCTCTTCTTGGAACGATGGAAACAGCTTTGTTCTCCAACAGAAAATAGGACTGTCCAGGCAGTGTAAATTACTGTGTAGAGCAACTGCTGAATTATACATACACAAATAACTGCATCGATAAAAGGATTTCTTCAGATTCATTCTGGGGTTTGGATACTTGCCCATTTTTATCCTTTCATACAGTTTATGGTCTAGAACAGCAATTAAAGCAACTTTAAGTCAGGAGAGGCACTTTTAACATAAAAAGCGTTAATTGTACAAGACTAAGTTCAGTCCCCACCTCCGGTTGCTCTTCTCCCCAGAGCCTGGTTTAATTAGCAGTCCCTTTGGGATAACAGCAAGCTCTGGTTTTTTTTCTGAGTTCTAATAGCCTGTACTTGAGCGTGACATCAGAAATGGTTCAGTAACATCACTCAGTGCTTCAGATGGAAGATTCTAAGAATCATTTTGTAGCAATTAAAACCACGTGCTTGACTGTGCGAACTGCAGTGCAGTAATGAACCTGTCCAGGAAAAAAACAGTAAGGTACGAGGGTGCTGATGGTTTGACAGAAAGTTACTCCTAGGAAGTTGGTTTATGGTAACACTGATCAAGAAGAGTGTTAAGAGTACACTGGCGTGAGCATCAGCATTGAAATGTGCTGGGACTGCTCAGATGTGCTGAAAAGTGTCTGTGGTCTCTGCCCAGGCCTTGAATGCCTTTAATTAGAGTCTTGGTTTGCTGCAGAAGTAGCAGCATTAATGAAGATCAGTGTTCCCTACTAAATGTAATCCAGCTCCCTTGTAATTGTTTTGCTAAGTGACCAAAATGAAAACAATCTGTTTGATGGCTTGCAGTTCCTGTCATCATTTCACTGCCAGCCAAACAAACACTGTGTTGGAGTCCCATCACTGCTGAGAACTCAGCTATGGTTAATTTTCAAGTGACTACAAATAAATTACTGGAAGTTGTAAACACGCTGCCCCCGATGCTGTTTGTGATACCAAAAGGTTTGCTCGTGGCTGCAGTCACTGTAGTGACTCAGAGTTCCAGCTGTTGAAAGTGCCTTTCTCTTTCCTTTTCCCCCTGTGTGTGCGTGGGGGCCGTTGTTTCCTGCAGGGGCTACGACAACCCCATGGAGAGCGAGATGGTGGAGGAGAGGATTCCGTACCTGCACGGCGGCTACGCGGCCCCGCTGGCCCAGCCCGAGAGGGGCAGCATGGCCAGCATCGACCGCCTGGGGAAGCGCTCGCCCTCCATCGACAGCATCCGCAAGGACCCGCGCTGGAGGGACCCCGACCTGCCCGAGGTCATCGCCATGCTCAGCCACCCCATCGACCCGGTCAAGTCCAACGCCGCGGCCTACCTGCAGCACCTGTGCTACGAGAACGACAAGATCAAAAAGGACGTGAGGCACCTCAAGGGGATCCCCATCCTGGTGGGCCTGCTGGATCACCCCAAGCCCGAGGTCCATCGCAAGGCCTGCGGGGCCCTCCGAAACATCTCCTACGGGAAGGACAATGAGAACAAGGTGGCCATAAAGAACTGCGATGGCATCCCCGCGCTGATCAGACTGTTGCGGAAAACAAACGACATGGAAGTCAGAGAGCTCATTACAGGTGGGTGTCTGTGTTTCCTTTAACGAACCAGTCTTTAGAACAGCCCTTTCATCTCAGGAGGCAGAATTCCTGGAGGCTGGAGCACTGAAGGGGAGTGCAGATCCCTGGCTGCAGCTGTTTGTTTGCTGCGCCACGTGTGGTGTGCGAGCGCCGAAGGCACCCGCGCCTGTCGGGAGAGGATTGAGATTGTCTGGGGCTGTGGTTGGTGCACTCGGGTTTCCTGGCTGAGAGATGGATGGTGCTTGCTGGGATGTAGCACACAGCTGCACGTGGTTGAGTTCCTGGAGCCTAAATGAGTTATAGCAGCTTCACTGGCAGGTAATTTGTAGTGCACTTGCCCTCAGCGTGGTGTAATCATGAGGTAAGATATGCTAATCTAAATCTTTCCTTGTTAATCTCTTATAAAACAATCCTGCTGCCATGTCCCCGCTCCTTCATGTTTATAGAACAGTCAGTCTCCTCAGGAACACTTCCAGCCTGGTGCTGGGGACTCTCAGGCTGGATATGAAGTTGCAGCACTTCTGGGCTGGAAAATTCGGATTTTGGAGAGTGTAGGGCCTGCTTTTGAAATGCTCTGGACGTGGGTTTGTTTGTTGCAGTGATGGGAGAATGGAGCGTTACATTTTAGATTACTGAATCCATGCACACTTTGCAGGGAGTTTTCAAACATTTATAACTCCATTATTTAACCTGTTTTCATTTGAACTTAGTCTTGGACATTGTCCAAAAAGAGTAATAAAGTATATGCCAAGTTTCAAAGTTCAGCCATTAAGTGGAAAAGGGTGGAAAAGTATGTCAGCTCATAAAGTGAGGAGAAAGATATTGTTCTTCAGCCTCCCATAAATCATGAGGAGGGAAATGGATTTCCCTTTCTCTTCTCAGAAGCCGCAGGGGATGTTTGGATGGAGACCAGAGCAGTTCCAATGAATTTCAGTGCCAGAATAGAATTTCTCAGAGAGCTTGTGAGGGTGAAAATGGGTCCAGGGCTGAAACTGTTTACTACCTTATCAGAGCTGGACTCTGCAGGCAGACCTTATTACAGACATGGATTAAGCCATTAGAGGTAAACATCATAATTCTGTAATCTCTTCAAAAAATTATAGTAGCTCTCCAAGTTTTTACTGGTAGTCATAATTCTCTGAGATGAGCAGTGGCCTTGGGTGTTCCATCTGTTCTTCCCCAGCCATTACAGGATATTTAGCAAACTGGGTCTAAATACAGTGTTGAAACTAGCAGGGATGTTTTTGCAGTGAGCTGGCAAAGGAGAGCTGTCTCCTGTCAGAGAACCTCCAAGCAGCACATGCTGGTTGTACTTTGAGAGCTGTCTGTGCTCTGCCTCGTAGCATGGAAACTCTGCAGGTAGCATTTATATTGTATTTGTTGTGCTCATTTAGTATGATGGCAGACTGAAATTTATTTATTTTTTTAAATAAAGAATATCTGTTTATCTGCTGTTCTAGTTTAATCAAAACTCATTTCTGGAGTGCTGAGAAGCAATAAATTTATTTCCTTATATTCAAGAAAGGTGAAGCCAGTCTATAATTTACTCTGAAGGAATATCATTATAATGCTAAGTGGTAATCAGTCACTTCTGAGATGACAAAAACAAACTGGATGTTTTTCCTTTTCACTATAAATGACGATTGCTTTGATTTCCAGTTGATTAATTAGCTTTACAGTTCAAATGCATTTTATTTGGCGGTAGTTCTTGCTAATTAAATGTAGTAGTTTTATTCCACTTTGGTTTTTGTTATTTAGAGCTCTTTATTTCCTCTTACTGAAAAACACCAGGAATACTAAGGGCATTAGCCTAAACAGCTGTCCAGTAACAGATGATGTGCATTTAATCTCCACCTAAGCAGGAATAATTTCATTCCAGCTCTAAACCTCTGTCAGCAGATCCGGTGTGAGACATCCAAGCCCTGGCACAGAAGAGCAGGGTATTCCTGCAATGCCTCTGTGGCCGGGGCTGCTGCCCTTGCAGGCATGTTCAGAGCTCTGGCTGCTCCTGTGCAATTGTCCACAGGAAAAACGAGCCCCAAAAGGCAGCAGAGAGAAACAAGAGCCAGCTGCAAGTGCAGAGGGAGCATTGAGGCAGGGCTGCTGCAGAAGGACCCTGTTGTGCAGCCTCAGAAATCCCCACCTCAGTTCTGGTGTTCTCCTGGAAGCAGTCTCAGCTTCCTATCTGGGGTGCTTTTCCCTGGGCACAATCCCAAGCCTGCCTTTGCCACCAAAGCTTTTCATTGTGTCTGGAGTGAAATCTCTGGGGACTCCATCAGCAATGCGGTGAAAAAAGAGGGAAATACAACAACGTGCAGGGTTTGCTTGTTTATTGCTTTTAACAGGCTACAGAGTGAAGTTCAGTGTGACACGTTGACTTTTCTGTGGTTTAATATTTCTTTAACCCTGAGTGGAGTGGGTGTTTGCTGGCACAGGAGAGCACCACTCTCATCTAAGTGGAGCCAGTGCTGGCTCTGGGACAGCTCTGTGGCCTCTCCTCTGCTGGGCTGTGCTGCAGCACCACAGCTGGCAGAGCAGGACCAGTCCATCTCCAGCTGGCTCTGCCCACTGCTCTGATGGAGGGGAAACCCCCCCCCAGCAAACACCTGAGAGGCTGGTGCAGCATCATGAGGGGGGGGCATGAGGACTGGACCGACTCCCAGGATATGTTTTGGAGAACACAGATGAGATAACTGTGATGTGCAGTTTTGGAAGCAGGCTGAGTGTACTACACATCACTACTGCAGACTAAGCCAGGCTGTAGCTTCTTTCTGTCAGATAGCACTGGTTTTAGAAGAATTTGGAAAACTTCTCTGGTTAGTGCCATCTCTTTGTTTTACCAGATGTTCTCAATATACCCACAAACAGCACTCGAACATGATGTCCCTCATCTGTGGAATGTGTAAAAAATACCTTCAAAACTCAAGATACATTCATAAAATACCACAGATCTCACTTTTCTTTCTTTTAAAAGTGTGGAGTTTAAAAATGTTTCCCATCTACTGCACTGAGAAAAGCTTGATTTAACTCTTAGGATGTCCATAAATAAATCATGAGTGGAGTTGCGTTGAGAAATATTCCATGAATTTCTTACTTGCATCTCTTTCTAGTCTTGCAGCTGTACTGCTGAACTCTCAGTGGATCATTTTCTTGAGAAACCAAGAAATGAGGATTAGGCTGATAAGGAATTAAATCTGTTCTGATTGGGAAAGCTACAAAAGTTTTATCTTGAGTGATAAGGTTTTCGTGGAGGAAATGTTCCCATCAGATATGCAAGACCAAAATTCTATTATGTTCTTTGAAAAGCAATCAGAAGTCAGTAGCTTTAATGAATAATTTTGTTCTTTGTGAGAACATTGGAGTAATTTTGTTGTTTAATGACATTGCACTGATTTTAAGTGGTGCAGGACGTGATTTTCCCATTGCCAAATTGTCTGTAATTGAAAAATGATTGACCTTCAGAATGCTCTGCAGATGAAATACTTTGATCTAATGCTTGAATGGCACCTGGCAGATGGATGAGCTGGCTCAGAGTTCCCACCTCCTGGGCACTGGTGAGTGCTGGGATCCTGCTGGCTGCTCCAGCAGGGGCTCCTCCTTGGAGTGCCCTGCTGCCTTCAGCGTGCTGACCACAGGCCATTCCACTCCTCCTTTTCTGTTGGAAGGCCTGGCAGAAGAAGGTCCCTTTTCAGGGTGTGTCCATGTGGGGGTTCCCAGCCTGAGCACCCCCTGAAGGTGCCCAGCTCCTGCTTAATGTGCTGAAAAATCAGGGGTGGTGCTTGGAGTGGGAAATAGGTGAGTGTATTACAAATAGTGTGTATGAATAAAATACTGATCATGACTGTGGTCATCTTCTGAAAAGCAGTAGTTCATCTCCTCTGTCTGTTCCTAAATCTCCTCCAGTCTGCGGTCCAAAAGGCCAGCGCTTACAGTGGAAGTGCATGGAAAATGTAGATAACTTCATTTTCCTTGTGCTGCCGTGTTAGTGACAGGATTTCTCTTGAGTGCTATTCATTTGAATTGATTAAACTTAGAGTTTTAAAAACAGCCTTTCCAGCTTGTTAGATCATTAGTGTGTTATGCTGATAGAGGCGGGGAATGATTCTTAAAGATGCGTGTCAAACTTACAGGGATTTTTCTTTTTCACTCGGATTTTTTCTTACACTGCAAAATGCTACAGTCTGATCTGAATTTGTTCCCTGGCTGTCACTGTCAGGGTGTTCCACAGAATTTATTTTCTCTAGAGCTGGAAGGATGCTGGGATTTAGAGTTCTTGGTTTCATAATTTTGAATTATCCATTGGGGCCAGTGGTTCTCTTGGCCTGGATGGGGTTACCAGCATCAGAGCTGCTGATTACAGTGCTGCAGTCCAGCTGGAACACTGTTGAATTCCAGTTGCATTTAGTCTCTTGAAATGACAACTGGTGACTGAGAATGTGGGAGGAGGAGGAGTTTGGGGGTGATGGGTTTATTTTACACCCTGTGGTTGAAGGTATTGAAATACAGACACAAATCTCTTAAGTCTTAAAACAAGCAGAAGATTTGAGCACTGGAAAACTTTATACAATCCTGTAATATTAGAGCTCTTGGAAATTTTATGGGTAATTTTGGCTTTTTACTTGCATGTCTGATTCTTCAGCAGTGAAATCTGCCTTTGTAGTTGCACTGCAGAGATAGCAGATCATGTCACTGCTCCAGGGGAGGGGCAAGGCAGGCTCTCATTTGGGGTGCAGAAGTAGTATGTGCCTTTAGGAAAGAGCTTTTAAAACTGAAGGGCTGTCAGATACTAAAACTTCCTTCCCCATCCCAGCCCTGTCTCCAGTTGCACCATTCTGCAGTCCCAGAAGAACAGGATCCTTAGGAACACCGTACTGGGTTCCTTGGCTGATCCATCTTTCTGTGACTGTGGGTTTTAACCGCTGCAGATACCAAATGCTCCATTTATGGTCCTGTGAGGGAACCCTGGCATAACCCTCCAGAACCAGGGAATTCTGCACCCCCTGCTCTCCATTTCAGTCTGGGTTGGCTCCAGAGATGATTATCCGATACAATTTCCTGTGATTTGCCCATCTCGTTCAGTGCTGGCTGCTCAGATTCTGGATTTGAATTTTGGAGTCCTGAGCCAGCCATGCATTTAGGGATTTAATTGTAGTTATCATTTTTATATCAGTAAGTCTGATATGCTTAAGGAATTGGTATTTAATAACTAAAGAAAGACTGTCTAGTGAAGTATTTAAAATTAATGGGGTAGCTTACATGTCAGTTTTTGTAGTCTTATTATAAATATTGATTTGCATTTATTTTTTGTATGTTATATGAGACAGTTCATTGTGAGAAGTAAAGGCTTTCTTCAGTAACAAAATGGATCCAATTAGCCTTTTCTGCTTGGTTTTGGGTTTTTTCCTATTTTCCAACAACTGATGTTTTGCAGCAACAAAGGAGTTATTTATTGTAATGGGTACAAAGGGAAAAAAAATCATTTTACCTACACAGTCTTGTTTTAAAACTAAAAAAGCAGGTTATAAAAGTCTTATACAGTGTGTTGTCTCTGAATGGCAAGGGCAGTAGGCCAGAAAAGCATTATTATTGTATGGTTTTAGAAGACTGAAATTCTGGTGTTCATTCTGTTGTCTGCCCCCAAGCTTCTTTATTGGTTAACATGGAATCCCAAGCCTAAACAGGTGCCTGGGGTTTGTAACACTCGCTTTGGATGGGAGACACCCCAGGTCTGACTCAAAAACTGTAGGTTTTACAGCTTCAGGAGGTGGAACCAGAAGGTCAGGCCGTTGCTGTGAGGGTGTGTAAGTGGAGGGGGAGGTCCCAGCTTGCCCTGTGCTGTGCACACATTCGTGCTGTGTCTGCTCAGGAGGGCTCTCCTGCATGGTCTGTGCCATCCAGCCTTTCCCTTGGTGTCTCTGCAGTGCTGCTGCTCCTCACACTTCTCCCTGGAGACAGCAGGGTGTGTCTGGCTGCCTGCAAGTGGTGTTGCTGCCACTTCTCAGATGGTACCAGACTGGGTCTGTGCACAAGCTGTCTCTGAAGTGAATGTTGTGTTTGAGTCCTACTCTAATGAGTAATAACTGTCAGGACACTGATACAGGTCTGCTGGAAGTTACATCCCTTATCTAACACCGGGTGCTTTGTAGTTGTAAAGCTGTTGTTCCATTATGCTGCTTTTGATGTTTGACTTCTGTCTGCTTTGCCTCATAATTGAGGTAAAAATGAAAAGACAGAGGAGTTTGGGTTTTCAGCTTCTTCAAGGAATCATATGCTTGTGGCACCAGGAGATTTGAACACAGATATTGCCTGTGACAGGAAAATGTGAGAGTAAATAACAGAGAGGAGACTTGAATGAAATATTATCTTCTGCAGAAGATAAGCATAAGATCAATGATCCTCCAGAAATTCATCCCTCCTAGGACTTGCTCAATATACTTGTCTGCTGCATTGGATGAATTTTTACTTGAGGCATAGCTAGACTTTAAAGTGTAACAAAATTTGTGTATAGCAGAAAAATCCTATTAATCTCCAATAGCACATCACTTTTATGTACTCTGTTTGTAGGGCTTGATGAGTTCAGCAGTATTCATGTCTTGATAAAAATGTATCCATGCTTTTGGAAGGTTCTGTTTCAGCAGCTGTGGAATTTTCCCTAAGCTAGTGCCGGTCTGGCTCCTCACCGAGTTGTTTTGCCTTTTTGTTTAGTTTTATGATTTAACCTTCAAGCGATTCTCTGCGGATCCAGTGATTCTGCTTAATCTGGAGATTTTAAGTGGTTGCTGTTCAATAATCCCCATTTCTCCTGCAGGCACCCTGTGGAACTTGTCCTCCTACGAGCCCCTGAAGATGGTGATCATCAACCACGGGCTGCAGACGCTGACCAACGAGGTGATCATCCCGCACTCGGGCTGGGAGAGCGAGCCCAACGAGGACTCGAAGCCCCGCGACGCCGAGTGGACCACGGTGTTCAAGAACACCTCTGGCTGCTTACGGTAGGCACGGCTGGGCTGGCACTGTCCAGCTCCCTGGCTGCACTCCGTGGAGGGACTTGGCTCAGAGGTGCAGGATCACATATCCTGACTTGGCAGGGACAGCCTGGGGGCTTTGGCTGCCCCAGCCTGTTGTGGGAGTCACCAGTGGGGTCAGTGTGAGGGGCAGGTCGTGTGTCCAGGCTGGGGGAGGGTCCCTGTAACATGCAGAGTGACCCAGGTAAGGTTACACCACCAGGCTAAGTCCAGGAAGGGCACTTTGCAGAGTGAACTGTGCTGCAGGCACTGAGAGTCACAGTGACCCTTTTACTCCCTGCAGTGGGACCAGTGGGCTCTTCCTCCCAACTTTGGGTGCTTTTCCTGCTTCCCTTTATTTATCTGAAAACTGTGTTTTCAGACAACTCCTTCCTTGGGTTTTCGGTCCTTCCCTATGGAAAGGCATTCTTTGCAGTTGGAAGGGAACTAGTTTGGAATTACCCAGACCTTGAAATACAGACCCATTTGAGGACACACTCCTATTTTAAGCAAAGGTAACTTAGGACCTATGGGAAATAAGTGAAGAACCTGAACTACTGACCATTTAGGAACCTTAATATTCCTTCTGCTTTTCCTTGCAAAGGAGCCTTTCCTTGTGAGATACTGTCTTTACATTTCTGGAAGCACCTTGAGAGCAGGACAGTACGTGCTCCTGGAATCAGGAGCAGTCTGAAAGACTTGGGAGAACCAGTGTTCCCTAAACAGTGTTGTCTCTCATTTCCCTTTTGAGATGAAACAGTGATGCCCAGTTTAGACTCTTCAGCTTTGTGATGAAGTCAATTAGTTTGAGCAAAACTAATACAGATTTGGCGTCGTACCTTCTGTTGCTCCCAAGTGCCCTCCTGTCAGATTTCTGCTGATTAATGCATCTTCAGACACTGGTTCATTTCTGTTTCCTGGGCTTGTGGTCTCTAAATTGCAATAACTATTCCCTTGAGTAACTCCACAAATGCAGAAAGTAATAAAAAGTGTTCTGAAAGGGCCCATTACTGAAATTATTTGCAGTCCCACTGGAGACTGAGGTCCTTTAAGCAGGCTCCAGACACCATAGGTTTTTACTTACCAGTGTCTCATTTTCTAACGGTGTTCTGCAAGAGGAAATTAGTCATGGTAGGGGAATAAAAGGATTATCTCAATGGAAATGAGATTCTCCAGTAAGTGTAGACAATAAATTGATCATTAGTAGACTAGCCTAATCCACATCATAAAACTTCATTAGTATGTGGATCCACTTGAACTTCTGCATTCCAGGATATCTTTGGGTTTGTTGGTTGGTCGAGGGGGTTTTTTATCATTTAAGAGCGAGGCACTGGTTCTACAGGAAACACAAAAGCTCGTGCCCCTTTGGACAGCGTATTTCTAAAGTAAATGAAGAGGGGTGTGGAGCATGGCAGTAATGAGATATGTCAGAGAATTTGAACTTCTGATGTCTAAAAGTGGTTCTGATGCACTTAAAGCACATCAGGGCAGCACCCAGGGAGTTAAGACTCTGCTGTTGATGCAGGGGAGTTGCAGTGAGATAAGTGAGTCCAGGGCAAGGCAGATGCAGGAGCAGGTGGATGTGAGCTGTCTTCCAGCTGATTATGCTTCCTGCATGTTACATACCTTTTGTAGAGCACTTCAGATCTAGGGATGTAAATGGACATAGCAGAAGTAATTAACATTAAAACTGTTGGAAATAATTTTACATTGTTTGTTGAAATCTTCTGCAGCTTACCCTTAAAAGCAGCAGCAAGATGTGATAGTTAACACCAGCAGAGAGTAAATTGTTGCAGCCATCTGTGTGACAGACGTCAGTGTTAAAAACCCCTTTGCCTGCGCTTCTCTCATTGACACAGTAGCTGGTCTTAGAAATTCAGTTTTCCATGAATGGAGCTTATTGCAGACTGTTCACCAATTTGATATTTAATTGGGAGGTTAGTCCTCCTGATAGTGTACCAGCCTCCCTGCTCCCCTTTGGAAGTGAGCCTCAGGTGTGGGCTGCGTTGTCTTCCAAAATAACAGAGGCTCTTTGAGCTCCTGAGGTTTTGGATGCCCTTGCAGTTGAGGTATTTAAGCAGAAGACAGGCATTATGCATGCAGGATGGTGTTCATTTCAGGATCATTTTTTCAGTTAATGAAGTTTATCAACAGATGTGGGCGAGTTTGTTTCAAACTCAGTGATTCACAGCATGAACTGCCAGTTAATTATTACTTCCCTTTTTTTTTTTAACGCTGCTTACTCATCTTTACTTTGTTCCTAATCTGGGTCTCTCCTTTGATAATGTGGAGCCATGGAAACACTTACTTCAAAATGATTAAAAACAAGTAATTAAAAAACCCCAAACCCCACAATTACAATTATTTACCTTTACCTCTTCTTCAAAGCTTGCTCCATCCCACTTTCCTTTCCAGTCCTGTCCTGTCAACAGTGCTGCTTTTCCTCTGTGTAGTTTGTGAGTGTCTCTCCCTCCTCACTGGGGGGGTTCATGTCCTGCTTGTGGAACATCATCTGGAACAGGATTGGTGTGTTCTCTGTGCCATCTCACTCTGTACTTGACTTGCCAAAAACTCTGCTCCCGTAAATGTTTTGGGAATGCTGCGTATTCCTCATTGCAAACTTGGCAGCACATCCACTTTGCAAAGGATGATCCGGTAATGAAATTTATTGGATGCTTTTTCTGTAATCTTTACCAAGATTTCATAAGCTAGTGCAGGTGATGGTAATTTTGTCTCCATTCTCATCCTGAGATAGGAGAAAGAGCCTTTCTCTTGCACTGCTGTGTTTTGTTCTAGGGGCAGAGCCAGTATGAGGAATGCATCTGCAATATCCAGAACCATTTTACTACTGAAATTCTATAAAATGGAAGTATTCTTATATTCTGTTGAAGCTGGTAGAAGAAACATGTATGGTGGAAGTCTGGAAAGGAACAGTAAAAAACAAAGCCAAGTGAATTTTTTGGTTATGAAAAAGTAGGACCAGGGAAGAAGTAAGGAAGGCATTTGGTGCTAGGAGGATCATTAAATGTGCACAGATGTTCCTTCATTTCATTTACAGTTTTTATGTCTTCACATTGCATTTTATTCTTCTAGGTATGTGGAGAATGTCTGTTCTGGTTAACTGTCCTTTTTTTGTGGTCTTCAAACTCCTAAGTCCCTACTGGGATTTGCAGTTTTGTCTTCAAATTGTACTGCAGTTGAAACAATGTGATGATTTGGTGCATCTTAACAAAACCATTTTGTGGTCCCTTCTGCAGCCTTGACCCAGACCTTGAGATGCTCTGGGAGAGGAGTCTGAGCTGAGTTTTTTTTGTGGGAAGGATGGAGCTGTGGCTCATGTGCAGCCAGGCAGGGCCAGAGGCCTTCACTGGGTCCCCAGGGTTCTCCTCGGGTGTTTCCCTGCTCTGGAAGGGAATTCCTCATCTGTGGGTCACAGCACTGCTGGAGTCACATCATCTTCTCTGTTTTCTGTGGACATACCCACCATCATTCCTAGTTCTCTGCAAGCTGCGAGGATTTTAATGGTTTAAAAATTAAATTCATTCTGGGCTTAATTGCTGTTTTCTGCCTAATTACTTTTAATTCTCCCTTGGATTTTTTCACTTCTAAGAGGACAGAGTAGAACTTAGTTCCTAAATTGCCAACTTTCTAGCCTGATTCCTGTGCTAAACTGACCTGCTGTCAACAAATGTTAAATGAATTAATTTGCATAGCAAACAGATGCAAAGTGCTCCTTTTTCCAGGGGTACCATCTGTAGCTGCAGCATTTCTTGTCAATTCTCCAAGTACACAGAAATTGGCATTCACAAACAGCCTCAGGGTTCAGAGCCCCGGCCCTGGGGTGTGAACACAAACAAACTGCACCCACCTGACTTGCCCAAAAACCACATATTCTTCAGATCAGGACTGCACAGAACAGCTTGTCCAACAGCAGCTCCGGAGAAGGGAAGGGGCAGCCTGGTGGCTGGAGCTGGAACACGAGACCTGGGAAGTGTGGAGTCATTTGCTGTTCTGCTGCTGCACTGACATAATCACAGGCAAGATTAATGGCAGAAACGTTTCTGTGGTCTGACTTTCAGTAGCCATCTCTCCTTCTGCTTTTGAGAGTCAGGCTTGGGAGTGGATCTGGGCTCCAGTCACTGATCCTCTCTTTCCTGCCTTTACTGTGGGACTGGCAGCTCTGCCCACACCTTCCCCTGAAGTTGGTAAATACCAGGAGTTCAAGGATTTTGAAGGGGTTGATCCTGGAGACATTAACTGGGAGTAAGCAATTCCTGTAGGTATAAATTAAGAGTTTGCTCCCATGGAATCAAAGCCTAAGAGGTCTGGTAAGCGTGAGATAAGGACTCGGGGGATTCAGAGCCAGAAGCAGAACTCCAGCAGGTTGAGAAATGATGTGTAAGTATCTGCAGGCTCCTCTTAGGTACTTCAGAGGAAAGACGACTGCAAGAGCTTGATGGTAAATCATTAATGCTTAGGATGTGTCAGATAGAATTTTTTAATGAGAATGTCTTAAGCCTTTTCTTTCTGAGGAGGGCAGGAGCGTTGTGCTGCCTGCATGTACGTCGTGTCCTGCAGACGTAACTTGCTTCAGTCACAGGCTAACAGTGGCAGTGGATGTGTTCCTGGAGTCCTGGTGCTTTGTGTTTCTGTGAACACAGCGTGTGTGTCCCGTGCACCCACAGCACAGGAGTGTGTGTCTGTGAGGCATATGGAGGGGAAGAAGGTTTGTCAGGCAATATGTGGTCTTGTTTGGGCAGAAGAGGTCTCTTGTCTTTGCACCCTGCAAACAAGTTCAGTGAGTGGATCAGGGACTGGTGGTGTGCCTGTTCTTCCTCCCCACCTCTGCTTGCCCAGTTCGAGGAACGAGAGGAAGAAAGGCTGTCAAAGCCAGGTGCTTATGCCCTTCTTTCTTATGAATGATTAATGTGTGGCTTTTCTCTGAAGAAAAGTGCCTGGGAATTAGAGCTTTCAAAGTGCATTACTTTCAAGCTCTATCCATCTTTAGATCCTGCAGGCATGATAACAGTATGTGGTGGCAGTCACATAGCATTTGTCCTGCATGCACTCTCTGTACTGGAGGGAGCCTTCATCTCCAGCTGACTGAAGTAAGAAGGCACTTGAGTGCAAATCCTTGACCTGGAAGTGTTGTCTAGTGCAGAGCAGAGTGCAGGAGGTGAAGCTCAGGTGATGCTGCTGCAGTGCTGCCAGACGAGCTGCTCTTGGTGTCAGGGGAGCTCTGCTCATCGAGGCGTGGCAGAACAGGAGGATGGGGGAATGTGGGAGTTCAGGTGCCAGCCTTTATTTTCTTTTTCCATCAACAGCAAATTAGCATCAGTACAGAGCCCTCCTTGAGGCAGCTGCACTTCTCCCCCAGCTCCAGAAAGGCTTCTTTGACAAAGTCAAAAGATGTCCCTTCTCACTCAGTGTGTTTCCCTATCCTAGTTCAAGTAGTCCTTTCCTGTGCTTTTGTAGGGCAGTTATTTAACTAAGGAGGGGAGGACTCCATCCCGAGTGCTTCCCTGTCCCACCCAGAGGAGCAGGGGGCAGCTGCTGCCGTCTCTGTCCCCCCACCCACCCCCTGTGCTTGGAGGCTGCTGCACTCGTGGTGTTTGCAGCGTGGGTGCAGCCTTTGGGAGATTGCTGCTCCAGGTGCTGGAGCCAGAGCTACTGTCAGTGTTTTGGTGTCCAGCAGGTATTTGGGAACTGGACTTTCAGAGAAGGAATAGTTTTAGAAAGAGGTAAAAACGGAACTGAAATCTGCCTGTGAACCTTCACTTTGGGGGCAGCAAGCAGCACGAAAAAGGAGCTTATCTGCCCAACCCAGACTGGAAAAAATCAACTCAAATTAAAAACCCACACAAAAGAGAGGAGTGAGCGAAGGCAGTTTCTTAATTAGCTTACTGATACTGTGCAGGATCACAGCATATGGCTGTCCTGGGGCTTATATGATGAGCAGAGCGTTTAATTCGTGCTAGTAAGGAGCTGTTAGGGTTCCTCCTGACAGTTCCTGGTGTTTAGCTTGTAATATAAATAAATTATGCATAGGTTTTAGCAGCAGAGACATAACCTAGTTACATGCAACCTTAATGCTTTACAATCGTATCTTGAAGTATAAATTTAAAGTTGTGCACTTGCTTATTGCCTTCTGTCATTACTTAGGAATGAATCTAGGTCCGTCCTCCCCTGGCTGTCAGTAAAGGGAATCTACAGAAGCAGCTGTTGCTGTGGTGGGATGAAGAACAAGACTGCACCAAAGCTCACTGCAGTCCCTGTAATGGGCACAGTCTGCTTTGGAAGGCTTGTTGGACATGATCCTGTATTAGACAAATACCACCTCATTTTCACCAATCTCAATTTTCACCTCCCCAATCCCAGTTCTGAGATTGTTTTCACATGGCAGCAAACGTGTGGTAAAGCAAGGAGAGCCCCTTGGCCTTTCCTTGAAGCAGAGACTGGAAGAGTTTGGGAGCTGAGTGGCTGCTGGGCACCGTGGAGTTCTTGTGTAATTCTTGTGTAATGTGTTTGTGCATCGTTTTCATCACAGGAGGACAGACTGTGATCCTCCAAGGAGGTCGTGCAGGAGGTGACCAGTCAGCATTTCACTGAAAGGGCTTTGCACCATGGCTTGAGTATAGAAAGCCACAGATGCCAAGTCCATCCTTTGTCAGGCTGTATTGTTGAGCCCCTGCTTACTGCAGGGGGCTCTTGCAGACAGTGCTGACGTGGCTGTGAGACCATCACAGTGTGCCTTGGAGCTCTCTTGCTCTGTGCCGGTGTCACTGGAGCACAGACTGAGCTCTTGAAGCCCTTTGTCGAGGGTGGCTTTTGGTGTGTCCTCATCTGAGCGTCTGATCAGCTAAACAAAACCAGTCCCTTCGTTCAAACAGCTGGAAGGGTTTACAGGCAGAGAAACTGGGGCTGCTCTGCTGCTGCTCTCTTGGGTCTGACTGGTAAGTGAATGCTGGAGTGGAGCAGCAATCTCCAGTGGGATCTCCTGCCCAGGCCTGATCCACATTTTCTCAGTTGAGCAGCTGCTCCCTACCTACCACCACCATCACTAGAGCTCCACTAGCTGCCTGCTCATTTCACTTGGACTTTGGCTTCTTTCTGCTTTCATTGTAGCATGTTCTGTGCTTCATTTCTGATTCAGCTGTCTGCTGCCAAACTCCACTGTGCTGTACAGAGCCCTCTGACCAGTGCTGCCTGGATCGGGCTATCTTTGTGTCACAGGCAGCTTCTTTTCTTTTTCTCTCTTGTTTTCAGAACAATGAACTTAGTACCAATTAAACTCTCTGGTATTTCGGGTGAACTGAAGTATGGAATTCATTCTGTTTCTGCATGAAATGATGGAATGATTTTTAAATGTTGTATATTCCTCCTTTGAGACACACTGGACCTAGAAATGCACTCGGAAATAGAGCACATCTACTACAACTATTATTGATCAGTGTCCCTTGGCTGGCATCCAGATAAAAATTTCTTAATTGTTGCAGCAAAGTGTGGGTGTGGAAGGGTGTGTGTACAGCAAGGGTTCTGCTTGTCAGAATAGGTGGACAGTACGAGCAGTACAAAGATAGCTGTGAGAAGGTTCTTTAGTAAGAAGCAGGCAGTCTGAGACCCTGCCACGTGCACAGAGGGGCTGCTGGGAGAGCTCATCCCTGTCTCAGCTTCAGCTCTCAGCCACAGCTCTTCCAGGGAAAGGAGCAAGTGTTGCTGGGAGGATGTCTTCAAAAATGCCTGTTCAGCTTCCTGTGTATATAAACACCAAAGTCTCTGGCCCATTGTCTTTGTTCCCAGCTAGATCTTTAAACACTGTGCTTTTTACACCTGCTGAACTGAGGTGGGAGAGGGGGTGGTCAGAACACTCCAGCTTCCAGCTTCATCTGCATCACTCAGCACAGCAGCTGATGGACCTCTCCAAGGGCCAAGTGGCAGACACAGCAGTAGTCTTGGAAATACTGGTTTTAATGCTCAGAGAAAAATGTGTCTCTGGGGCTTGTATTTTCAAGTTTCTCTTAATCATCAAAAAACCCCAACCCTAAATCTCTCCGTGTCTCCTCTTGCCTTTCAGATGGCAGGGGGAGCACAGAGGGGGCACTGCCACATGACTGCTCTGAAACAGTGCAAATTAAGTACCATCTATCTAATTACTTTGAAATCTCTTCCTCCTGAAGATAATTTTGGTGTGTGGCACAGAGAGTAGCACCAGCTCACCTGTCCTAGGGGTGATAAATGCCAGCTCTGTTCTGCAGATGTAAATGTGGCATTCAGAATTGCATATTATTAAGATGACTCTTCGATGATAATGAGAAGTTTATCTAAGGCACGAACAAATTTCTCATCAGATTCTCCCTCCATTTTCTGGAGTCTTTAATACCAACAGATTGGATTCTTAGCCTGATGGGTTTCTATGCTGGTAGTTATTTACTTTTGTTTAACATTTACTTAGTGCCTCTCTGGTTTGTTTCCCCAGGGAAAGCATATATTTTAACATCCTCACAAATCCTCTTTCACTAGTCCTGGCTACCGACTGGACTCTTGAGAATTTGAGGAAGAATCCAGATTCCTTTTTCCAGCTAAAGACTGGGGATTGAAAATCACTGGAATGAGATTTGTGCTTTACTGTTTTACATTAAATCAGTCATACATTTGGGTTCCTTCCTGTGTACTTTGAGTCACATGGGCAGTAATTCAGTGGTTTACTCCTAGAGTTGTTCTTCAGAGTGTGTTGTATTTACAGTAAACACACTGTGAAGGTTGTTACTGCCCTTTGCAGTGTGACATAAGACAGACAATATTGTTTTTAAAATACATTTTTCATTTCATAAACTCTTGGAATAGCAGGGGAAGTCAGGGAAGGCAGCAGAGGCTGCTCTGGGTATGAAGAGACAAGGCAAGGGAAGCAGAGTGTACAGAGCACCAGGGGTGAGTGGCAGGTCTCATTTGTCACTGGCTTGTGTAAAAATAGTTTGGGTAGTTTCTCCTCGTCATCCCCACCCATTTGGACAGGCAGTCAACTTTATTTTCATTTTTGAATGGATTTTACCCATCATCAGTGCTTTGAAGGCCCTGCAGAGTTCCTTCTTCCAGTTGTTCAGACTTTAAAAGTACCTTTGACTTCAGTCTGTGGAGGTTTTAGATACTGAATTGCCCCAGCAAGTGACTCACTGAGATCATTTAATTCTGAAATCTGTGTGCCCCTGCAGCTGCTGCAGGGCAGCCTGGCCCCTCAGTGACAGAGTTAACAGCACCTCAGCTGGGCTCTGGGCTCTCTTTGTGTTCAGTGTCTGGTGTGAAACGCTCCATCCACTGACGAGCTGCTTCTCTTCTGATGTGCAGCAAGACTTGTCCAGAAAAGTTCAGTGAAAAGCAAACCCCTCTACTTTGTCCAAGTCTGGATGCCATCTGCTGCATCTCTGTTGCCTGAGTTTCCAGGAGTTGGTGGCCTGGGTGAGGCTGTGCATTCCTTCTGTGGGGTGTGCCCTGTGTGAGCGCCTGCACATCCCCTGTGAACCATTGGTTGCCTCTGGTGATTTCCCTCACTCTGGGGAGGAGGATGTTTAGAAACCTTGCTCTGACAGTTTGCTTTGGAAGGTGGTTTAGTTCCATCTTTCATTCCATCACATGTAACAGATCTGTAGGATGCACCAAGAACAATGCCAGTGCAGATGCAGGCTGATTTTTCTGGCTGTGGTCAGTGGGTGCAGTACCAGCTTGGCTGTTCCACTGCAGTTTCTGTCCCCTTTGATGACAGTGCCCTCTGGCCCATGTCATCCCTGTGTCTCCATGCTGCAGCCCCTCCTGATGGCAATCTGAAATGTGAATCTGACTGATGACTACCAAGTGCTGTCTCCCAAGGATAGGATAGAGTCCTTACACACAAGGAAATGGGGTTGTTCTTCCGTGGTGGATGAGTCCCCTGGGCTGCAGGAACGTCATTACCCCAGGAGGGAGGACTGACACAATCCCAGGGGTTGGGTGTTTACAGAGCAGATGTTTCTGCATGAGATGCTCTCCTCAGGATACGTTTTCTGAAGTGTTAGTTACAACATCAGAACTGCAAAGTTTGATGTCTGCGTTTGGCCATAGCTTTAATTAGCTCTTAACTTGATCCTGCAGAGTTTTCATGCTTACTTACGTGTGATATATGTGGAAATTTTTTCTTGAGGCATTAATTTTCAGTAAATTTTTCTGCAGTTAAAGAGACAGTAAGTGATATCAGCAAGCCACACTCTTGCTGATGCACTTTTATAATATCTTTTTCAATTATAACCATATCACTGCTTACCTTAATATTAATCCCAATACAGATCAGTAAACAAGAAGGCAGGGTACAGAATACTGTGGTGCTGTTGATAACCAAAGTAGTAAACAAATGTGCTGCAAGTGTGGTGGCACAAACAGACCATAGAAAAATCTCCTGTGACTGGGCTGTGGGGCAAGAAAGGTGTGAAAGTTGGCCTTTTTTTTTCCTAAATTTGATTTCTTTTTTAAAGTCTGCAAGTGTTGCTTATGAACTTTAACTCTCTATTTCTTAAGACTTAATGAGGCAATAAAAAGTGTGATCCAGAGCTCCAGATAAGACCAGTTATAGTGCATTTCTGTCACCCTGAAGCTTAAGAAGTAATGTTCTGTGTTAGCAGATGTGCTTGGAGGTGGAGCTGCTATCATTTATTGTTATAACTCCTGAAAGGTATCACAGAGAATTTGAATTCTAATTCCAGTTTCATAAAGACTTGACATTAAAATTCACAGTTGTGTTTTTCATACAAAGGGATTAGTGCAGCTTGAGATGGGAAAACAGCATGTAGAATTCTCTTCCACATATCCTGTGGAATGATTTTAATATCCACTTTACCTGCCTTTATCAGCCATTGCTGGAGGTGAGGCTGTGTGTTAGGATGTGGGGAAAGGATTCATTTATCTGTGCAGTTCATTTGTGTTCTTAATTGAAAGTTAATGTGCTGTTACAGCAAGCAGCTCACAATTAAGTGCCTTCAGCTTTTGCGAGGTCTCTGAGAAGATGTGGGGTTTCCTGCTCTCCAGTTAACACAGCAGCCTGCCTGGCTGACCAGGGACACGGGAGGGGACCAGGATTGATTTGGTAATTGCTTGGAGATTGGCAGTCCCTCTAGTTTGTTAAAAAGAAGAATTGGCTGCCCAGTCCTAATAGCAGAAGGTAATGATGTTGTCCTGAGCTGTTGGGAACAAGCCTTGCCCAGGTGTGTGGGATTGAGGGGCCCTGAGAGGTTGTCTGTGTTACCATCCAAGTTACTGCTTTCCAGCTTTGAGAAGACCCTTCCATGTAGGTTTGTTCAGCAGGCACTCTTAAGAGCTTCATTTTTTCCCCCCAAGAAAAAAAAAAGAACTGGACTTGAATTTTATTTATTTACTGGGTAGTGCCAGGTTGATGCCTATGCAAGGCTGGGGCTTTGGTGTGTAGTGCTGCATGATTGCTGGACAGGTGAGGCCAAGGCATAGGTCCCCTCTGAGCGTTTCTGCAGTCACTGATGTGTGCCACTTTAACAGCTCCCAGTAGCCATTCACTCTGTCTTGCATCTTCCACCTGTGCCGTTCTCCTGTGCAACATTTTGAGAGATTCAAAGCCACATGAAATGTCACCTGTACGTACTCGGTGTGACTGAGCCAGGCTCTGCTGAATGTGCTGTACACGGCCTTTTCGGTGTCTGTGGCCATGAGTATTGCTGAGCAGTCTTGTGACTTTGCTTGTTTTCCTAAAGTAGCAAAAGTATTTTTCAGATCAGAAGTACTGGCTTCGAAACTAAATTTTTGGTTTGTATATTGGCTCTGAAAACTCGGACCTGGTTTAAGGTGTATCACTGGACTCACCAGGCAAGCAGAGAAATGTGTTTGTAGGCACCTCTGTGATTGTGTTCCCCTTTGTGTTCAGGTTCAGGGAGTTGCAGGTGTGCATTGCCCATATTTTACTGAGATTTAGTAGGTTTGTCAGTCTATTTTGCCTCCTAATTGTTCATCCAAGGTGAGGAGATCGTAATAATTGTAGTATAAATCAATGCACCTTCAGCTTTATGGTGAAGGTTACAGGGCTAAACTCTTTTAACTCTCTCCTGTTAGGAATGTGAGTTCAGATGGAGCAGAAGCTCGCAGGAGACTGAGGGAGTGTGATGGCTTGGTGGACGCCCTCCTTCACGCTTTACAGTCTGCGGTTGGCAAGAAGGACACAGACAATAAGGTGAGCTTGAATATGAAAACTTGGTGGGCATTTCCCTTAATTTAGGTGGCAGTGTTGCACTGGGATCCAGCTTCTCTTTGCTAGCATCAGAAGAGGATTATGCTTGCCTCAGTATTGTCCTCCTGCCCCTCTGGCATCCGTGGTGCTGCGATGGGGCACCAGCAGCACGTTCTGTGTTCCCTGCCATGCTGGTGAGGTGAGCAAAGCCTGGTGGCTGAGAGATGGGGGGAACAGTCCTTTGTTGTCAGGGACATTGTTGCTGTTGTTCTGCGTTACTTAATTGGCATTTATAAGTGCAGTCTCCAAATCAGAATTGAGTCCCGTTTGCACAAAGCAGCAAAGGAGTCAGTTCCCATTTTAAAGACTTGATTCAGCACCGCCTCTAAAGACTGCAGTGCACAGAAATGCCTTCAGACCTGCAGCACTTTCCCTGTAGCTGTGTTTTGGTGCAGATTTTATTAACCTGGTTTTAACATCGTCTCATCCCATGGCACTTAAAAGTGTATTTGTATGCAGAAGGAATATCGTAAGTTTAACCTGTTTAAAAAAGAGCACACTGTTGCTTTATAAGGCCTGTAAAGCATCATTATTTTATTCTTTTTGAGTCCCACCATGTGATGGCCTGTACAGGAGAGCTATAAAGCCCTGTCACTTAATCAGGTAATTTTGGAAGTGGATTTTGTAACCACCTGGTGGTTTCCTTTACTGCCTACAGAGATCTGCTCTTGTCAGAGCCCGATGAGCTGTGGATTAGCTATTTCTACAGGACAACGTGTGTTCTCACTGAAATCCCCACAAGGCCTAGGTTTTGACCCAGAGAAAATCTAATAAAGTGGCCCCCTTGGGGATTGTAAATGTTGGAAGAATGAGAGAGAGGCTTGTATTAAAATAAGATCCTTATATGATCTTTTTCTGCTGCGTGTTTGATCTTTGGTGAATTGCATTCTTTGTTAAGATCAAGTGGTATTTTTGATTAGAGAGTTTTCATTTTGAATGGGTGCTATTTATGAAGTACTTCACTTTTCAAAGAAAAAAATTGGGTTTAGAACAAGAAGGAACTTTAATTTAAGGGTCTTGTCTAAGTCTTCCTCGAAAGCCACGTTCTTTTCCTGGGACAGGTGGGGGTTTTTTATATTTCCTCCAAACTGCTCCACTGTACAGTATAATGGCTTGTAAGTAAGAGGGTGCAGAACCCTTGTAACATGGATTTCTCTGTGGCAGTCTGTGGAGAACTGCGTGTGCATCATGAGGAACCTTTCCTATCACGTCCACAAAGAGGTCCCCGGAGCTGATAAGTACCAAGAACTTGATGCTGGGCAGAGCACAGGCACAGGAGGCTCTCAGAAGAAGAAGAAAGATGATGCTGGTTGTTTTGGTGGAAAAAAAGCTAAAGGTACGTGTTGCAGAGAGCTCAGAGCTGGTAGTGGGTGTGGGGGTAAACGCTGCAGTGCTGCTCTCGCTGCGCATTCATCACGCTGGTTGGGAGTGCTGCAGTGTGTGCAGGTACATGTTTGCAGTACCATGGCATGTGTTTGTCCCCTGTGTTGCATCACTGCTAAATATTTGGGATTATTGTTCCACCATTGATGTGGTTTTGTTTGGTTTTAAATAGGAGTGGTGCATGCTGACAGGTGACACTCTGCTGTTGGAGAAAGGTGGATGTGCTCTGCCTCCCCTCTGCCTTCCTGTGTTCTTACATCTGTCAGATCTGTGCTTAGTCCACTTGCTTGGCTGTACTGCTTGTGTCCCAGGCTCAGGAAGCCAGGCCAGCATGCATCCATCCATCCCTGTGCATGGCATGCCTGGCTGGACATCTTCCATGCCTCCAGTCTCTCATATTTGAAAACAAACAAAAACCTACCCTCCCACTCAGCCAAAATGTAAACCTCCTAATTCAGTCGCTCTGTCAGTAATTTAAATTGCAAACATGATTTTGTAGCTTTTAATTGTCATTCACTTTTAGACCTGTTCTCTCCTCTGGGGCGTGAGCGTTGCAAATGAGTTTCATTATAAGAGAGGATTAATAGTCTCAGTAAACCCCCTTCAATGTTTCCTTCACAAAGAGACACTCAAATTATATCCGTTTTCTTTGTTGTTTTAGAGAAACTGCTATTCTAGACTGAACTCTGTGTTCTTTGTTGTTTTAGAGAAATGACTATTCTAGATGAATTCAGAGATAAATTAATTCTGTTTTCTATCTCAGCTTCATTCTCCTCATTCATGTGTACACACATCCTGGCTTTTTGTTTATAGCCAGGTATAAGAAGGAGTTTTGGCCCTAAAGAGCCGACCTGGGATTGTTTGACCTGGCCAGACTGTGCTGTGGCCAGACACACCCCACTCTTGTGTGATCTGACCTGTGTGTGCTGGTAAAATGCTGCATGTTTATGTGTGTTAGGGAGGTCATCACACTGGGAACCTGCTTTTGCAGACTAGTCTGTCATCAGTTAGATTTAATCTGCTGCTTAGAAAAAAAATAAAAATGATGGGAATCTTTGAATGACTGGGGTAAGAACCAAAGAAATGGCACTGCCTGGCTGGCAGCTGTCCCAGCGAGTGACTGAACCCCAGCTGTACCCTCTGGAAACCCTGCTCGTGCTGGGGCCCAGCCTGTCCTGCCACCTGCAGGCCCTGGGGTTTGGCTGCTCCAGAGCATCAGTCAGTGGGAAGAGTTTCAGACCCAGGAGCTGGGTGTGCCCTGTGGGAGGAGGGAGTGTCCCTGTCCCCTCGATGGCACTGCAGAGCAGCTCTCAGGTGACTGTCCTGACTCAGTGTCTGCCGCCCCTGGGCCGACCTGGACGTACCCCCTGGGTGTCTGCAGGCCCAGGGACTCTCTGGTCAGCATCTGAAGCATCAAGTCATGTCTTTTTGGACAAATTGGTCTCAAAATCATCTGATGCTGAGGATGAGCCTGGGGATTGCAGTGGGCAGTGCAGGCACTCAGTGACAGCCTGGGTTTGTCTCAGTGCGTTCAGCAGGAAATTACAGTTTCCAAGGAATATTTTAATGTTTTCTCTCCCTTTTTGCAGTGCTGTTTTTAAAATGAGCTGTTCCCCAGAGGGAAGTCAACTGGTGATAATGCTGAGCTCGCAGCTGGTAGGATGTAGGTCAGAAGGGTAGAGGGTAACAGATGACCGTTGTGTTTACAAAGTAAAAATTAAAATCCATTCATAAATGCACTTTTAAAATCGTAAAGAGCAGCTCCGTTGTCTTGCTGTTAAATGTATGTGAGTGCTGGTCTGAACCTGCCTTTATTTTCTCAGTCTAGGACTAAAATAGATCAGTTCTCTCCCTTCTTGTTCACTTAATCTGGCAGTGTTTCCATGTTTATTTTATTTCATGGCCATTGATCACAGCATTTCAAACACCTTTGCAAAGGGCTAGTCATCCTTCCGTCCCCTCGATTCTGAGAGCACCTTTTCATTTACTGAAAAGAGAAAGAAAGAAAAAAAAAGGTGCAGAAAAAGATTGGGGTTTTTCAGCAGGAACAAAAGGGAGAAAGTGGAATATCTTGTTTTGATTTGAGTTTTTTAATTGATGAAACTTCTATGGTATTCTTGTACCTATTTTGAACTCAGCTTTTGAACCTATTCTGTGAAATTCTGCCGCTTTGTGACTGTTCCTTTGTATTTTCTTCATCCTGTAAATTTTTGTTTTCCTTTTGCTGCTTTTCTGGTAATTAGAGGAGTGGTTCAATCAAGGTGAGTCTGCAATACTTTCTTTCATCATCGCCATAATATGCTTTGTTCAGCTTTCACATGCAAGGCTAAGAGCTGAGATGAAGGTCTTGTTCATCCACCTTCCCCTCTGCTCCCCCAGCACATCCTCCTGTTCACTTCAGCAGGCAGAGAAGTCCTGAGGGAGCTCTGGCAGCTTGGTCTTTCCACACCAGGAACAGAAATCACAAGTTTTACTCACTGCTGGTGTGCAGCTGGGCTGCCAACCCCACACGGGAGGGAGCAGCCCAGGGAGTGCCTCCCTTCAGCAGCCCTGGCACATCCAGGGTGGCTCTGCTGGCTGCTCTGGGCACCCCTGGCACATCCAGGGTGGCTCTGCTGGCTGCTCTGGGCACCCCTGGCACATCCAGGGCAGCTCTGCTGGCTGCTCTGGGCACCCCTGGCACATCCAGGGTGGCTCTGCTGGCTCTCTGGGCACCCCTGGCACATCCAGGGCAGCTCTGCTGGCTGCTCTGGGCACCCCTGGCACATCCAGGGTGGCTCTACTGGCTGCTCTGGGCAGGGGCAGCCCCGAGGCTCAGCAGTTGGGATGAGTGTTCTCCAGGCTCCCTGGGGTTTTGTCTGCTTGGGCACTGCCCGGGCTGCTGCAGCTTTGTTTCTTGGAAGCAGAGGAGGAGGGTGCAGCTGCTCCTCAGTAACTGCCTTGGGGGGACACCCTTTAGTTTCTCATCCCAGCACAAGAAAAGTGCAGCTGGAGTACACAGGTCTCGAGGCTAGAGCTTCACTACCTCCTCAGCTGGGAAGTTGACAGGCTGTGAGTGCCCTGGAGATGTCACTGGGATTGGTTTGGGGGTGAAGGCAGGGGCGTTGTCAGCTTGTGACACTTGCTTCAGATCATGGGTTCTGGAGGGTTGAGCCAAAGGAGAACGATGGAGAGGAAAAAACCAAACAAAATAATTGCTCCACCCAACAAATGGTGCTTGGTACTGCTCTGTGAGACACTGATTTCAAACTGTGACGGGTGAGCTTGTGGAGAAGGAGCTTGTTGGCAACACAGAGCTCAGCCCGTGCCTTCTGTCTCTCTGCCAGTCAGTTCAGTGGGTGTATTAACAAGCACAGTATTGACTGGGGGGGTAAAGGAGGTGTTAAGAAGAATCGTTTTCCCTTAGAACTTTTATTTTAACCAGAAAGAAAGCATTTGGGAATCAATCCTTCAGCTAAAGCAGTCTGGCTGCATAGCTGGTTTGATTATCCTGTAAAGCCAAAGGACAGCTGAGGACGATCGGCAGCACATTCAGTGGTTAATAACACTGGGTCACACTTCAGAGTCTGGCTCAGGTTCTGACAGATTGGAAATGCCGAAGGTCGTGGTTTGGTTGTTTCTTACATAATGACAAGTAGCGAGGGGGGAGAGGGGAAGAATTTTAATCCCACTGTTTCAGAGTCTGGAAATTGCATCTTGCACAAGCAAGTCTCATGCCAGGCAATTTTCCCAAACCAGAGTGCTGTGCCAGTTCCTGCAGCCAGGTCTCATAAAACAGACCTGTCAGGCATGTTCAGAGCTCTGTGTGTCTCTTGGCAAAGTCTGGAGCTGTGCTTCTGATCCAACAGCATCGGCTTTTCTCTGGCACACCTTGGGCTGGAGACCTTGGAGAACCTGCAGATGCATCGAGGGGTAGAAATTGCAGTGTCCACAACCAGGATCTTAAACGTCCTCGTGCTGCCCACTGCGACCGTTGAGCGTCCCTGAGGGGATGCACACCCTGCACGGGCGGGTGGCAGCCACGTGGGCTGTGTGTGTGCCCACACCCCTGCTGGGAACACGTGCAGGGGCATTGCCAGCAGGCCTGGGGGGCAGAGCAGCCTGTTCAGAGCTGCAGAGTCTGGCGGTGAAGCTGGTCTGGTGCTGTCAGGCACGGGGATGGCTGACAGGTTTGGAGTCAGTAGACTCTTGAACTTGCTAAATTTGGTCACCTTTTTAGAAACTCCAGTATTTGTGGTCCCTGTGAAAATCAAATGGGAGAAGTGCCAGCTGGGCTGCAGACTGAAACCTTTGCCTTTCTGGGTGGATTTGTTTTGGAGTCTTCTTACAGCTTGGTCACCTTCTGTCTGTACGAAAGCTCTGGAAAATGAAGGTGTCTGGGGTATCTCTGAGCCCAGACCTTACTCCATTCGATGAAGCAAGTGAAGTTGAAATGCCCTGGGTCAGAGCTCTGTGTTCTGAACTGGGGTAAACAGCTTCTGGTTGAACAGACGGGTGAGTTTCTGAGCGGGCTGAGAGACAAACAGCGAGCGATGGGGGAGGCCGGGCCGTGTTCACAGCCTGGCCCAGCAACTGAGGCAGGCACTGAGGAGGGCACAGGTGGAAGGTGCTGTCTTAATGAAAGATGGGTTAGTAAATGGGCAGCTGCTTTGGCATTGCCAGCTCCAAAGATGTAGCAGCCAACACTGCACTCCTGGACAACCTGTTCCTTAACAGGTTGTGCACAGACACACAGTCCCCACTAAACACTGCCACGGGGAAGAAGGGAATTCTTGCTGTGCCATCTCAGCTCTGCAGGGCTGATACAAGTGCCAGACCCAGCCCTTAAATTACAGAGAGAACTTGTGCAACGAGTGCTTGTGTTGAGTAAGCTCTGGCTGGCTGAGTACATGTTCTGAAGTTTAAACTATCTAGTACCAGAGACATGAAATTTGGGGTCATGTGAAAAAACAGTTTGTCCTACTTGAAGATAAGATGGAGTCACATTTATTGGTCTGCCTTAAGTCTGTAATCTTTCCTAAACACTGACTTCCTTCCTTCATTTTTTTTTTTTTTTTTTTTTAATTCCCTCTGCTCTGCTTTTTCCTGTCAGTGCTCTAAGGGTCAACAGGAGTTTGCAGCCAGTAACTGGGTTCAGCTGCCATAATGAAATGCAACATCCTTTGGTGATGTGCACCATCCTTTCTCTCTGGTATTTGGTTCCCCAAGCAACATGTTCCTCATTCTTTCATGGAGCAAAAACTTGATGGAAGGCTGCAAAGTGCCTCTGATTCCTGTCCCTTCCTTCACAAAAGGCAGCTTTCAGAGGAGTGGCACATGGCACCTGGCTGCATGACCTTTTGGCACCTTAGATGAGCTTTGACATGCTTTCATTAAGGGAATTACTGCAGATGAGCAGAACTTCTAGATGCATGTTTTGGTTTGCACAGTAGTTACGTTGGCTGGTGTTGTGCTAGCATTTCAGAACCAAAGCCTGTGATTCCATCCCTTCCCAAAGAAAGTGATGTAGATGGAATACTACCTTGAGGGTTTTTTTCCTCCTGATGTTATTTCTAAATATTCATATTGGTATTTAAGAGCTCTAATTCTCCTCTCTACTGTACCCTGTGTGTTTATCCTTTTGTCAGGAGCGACCCATTCACTGTGCATGTACCAGCCACCCCCCTGCTATGGCAAGGCAGGGACTGTCCTTTCCCACCTTGTGACCTCCTGCCAGGCAAGAAGCAGACTGATCTCCTTACATTTTTTAGGATCGTTTTCCTGTTTGCTTTTAGGCTTTCAGGCCTTTCTGTAACCCCCCCATTAACAGCCTGGTACCGTCCCTGTGCAGGAGCCACTTCTGGCTGCTTAAAACTGTGTTGTCTGAATTCATCCCATTGCACCTGCCTTCCCTGCTCTTGGGGGGGAGGGACTAAATACCTTGATTTTCCCCCCCTCAGAATGATTTGGGAAAGCTGAATTGTGCAGTGCTGTGTTCAGAAGCCATTCAGGTTCCTGCAGTGCCCTCCAGATCTCTGTCTCTGCTGCCAGTGCTCCTCTGATGGCCAGGTGCTTATCCCACAGCAGCCGTGAGGGCTTACCCAGGGCACTGTGTGTCCTTGGGGGACAGGAAGAGATGAAAACTCACCCTTCCCTCCCCAGCTGTTTACCTGACCTTGCATTCTCAGCCCAGCTGACACTGAAGTCCTGCTTTTGTTCTACTTTCTGTGAAGGATTGTATAAATTAAAGCTGATGTAATAGTTTAAAGCTGTTTCTTAGCAAAAGTATGGAATATTTCCATTAGTTTCTAATAAATAGTAAAAATGACACTTTTATTGATTGAAGGGCAGTTCAAGGTTAAGTTGTTGGCTGCTGTCTGTACAATATATTAAATCTTGCTGCCTGGGAGTTGCATTGAGAACAGAGGCTGCAAAGCAAGCCTGTTGGTTTTGCTCTGCTGCTGAGTTTTTGCTTCAGCCAGGCTTCTAAATTCCTCTGTGAAAATAGCAAATACTGGGCTGATGGGGGAGAGGCACAGCTTTGCCAAGAAGGGAAATGGCACAAATTTCCAAGATTTTAAGCACTCTTAAGACCCACTGAAGTGCTGGTCCTAAGCTTGTTTGCAGATGAACCTGAAAGTAGCCCAGGTTTTTGTCCCTGAGTTGCTCATACAGAAGCACAGCCGTGCAGTTGGACTGCAAGTCAGAGACAGCTCGGGGTGATGGTCTGTGATTTGTATTCTGGCTCTGTATCTTCTCTCATCTCAGAGATGCACATGACAGTAACTTACCTGTCAGTATGCTGACAGTCTTTTCCATATCTTGTCTTCTGGTTTTTTTGCACAGGAAAGAAGAATGGAGATCTGGACAGGAATTTTGATACACTTGATTTGCCCAAGCGGTCTGAAGCAGCAAAAGGTAATGCTACTGTTGGTGCTTTGGGGAGTAACGAGGAGCCTGGGTGCTGGAGGCTCTTAAAGGGACTTGAGACGTGAGCAGATCAGGCTGATCTCTTTCTTTTGTAGTCAGTTAATAGAAATAATGGATGTGGATGTAATAATGGGTGTGTCAGTGCATGCTGTTACCTGGTATTCTATGCTGGATATAACCAGCTTTTATAGAAAGCTGCTGAATTGGTGGAATCCTGTAGAAGTCTGTCTGGTTTGGTGTCAGGTGACTGTAACTCCAGAGAGGGGGGAGTACATACTCTCTTTCTTTACAGCTCCACTTGCAGCCCCCCTGCAGCAGAGCTGGCTGTGAGGAGTTGTGCAGTGCACTGGGGAGGGTACTGAGCACTCCCAGTTCCCTTCCCTGGCACCTCTGTCATTCCTCACGTCCTGCCGAAGTGGAGAGGGATGGCAGGGAATGAGGGCTTTGCTTCACTGATAGTCTTCCCCTGAACACAATAGTCCTCCCTGTCTGTAGTGAGCAGGACTTGCAGTTTTCCAAGATCAGGAGGTTCACAGAAAAATTCTTCTGCACTGCCCTTTTGTATTCCAGGTCTGGCAGAGGGGAAATCGTTCACAATCTGCATTCCCTGCTTGCATGCATGGTACTTTTTTTAATTGGAGATGAGGAGGTGATTTGGGATCTCGTCAGAATTGTTACAGCATTGGATGGTGTTTGGAGACTTGCACAGGTTTTGATTTGAAGTGTGTGTGCAATGTCACTGCAAAGATTCAGCCATTGCCATGGCAACTGCTGCCGTGCCACCCCGTCAGCTCCCAGGGCACCCTCACCTTCATGAATACCCTCAGCTACCTGAGTGTTCCTCAGAAGACAAATTTTAAACTCTTCCTGCATCACTCCCAGAATTCTGGAGAGTCTAGGGAGACAGTGTGACTCAGGGGAGAGATCCAGGGATGTGGGGTACCTGAATTGTGCTCTTTTTGTGGCCGCGATCAAATCGAGTTCTTTGTGCTCCAGTTGCATTGCTGATAACAAGGGCAACAAAAGAGGCCACATCTGAGATCCTTGGAGATGTGCTGATAGTCAGTGATGGTGTAATAATTACACACATTTAGGGCTTCAATCCACAGTGAAGCTCTGACTGATGATATGCAAGCTAATCCTAATACATAGTGCAGGCTATTCCTGATATGTAGATGGATCTAATCTATTTACAGACTCCCTTTACAGTGGATAGTTTCCAGTCTCATGTCTAAACACTAGTTTTCACTGGTGCATTGTTGCACAAGGTACAGTAAATCAGTGCAAGATTTAAGATACAAATGTACCTCTCAGAGGCTGCAGTGCTCCTGATGGGAGAGCTGCAGGAAGCATCTCCTAACCAACCATCAGTGGAATGCCATCAGTTCAGGGCTGGGGTTGATTACAGTGCAGAGCAAAGAGGTGTCTTAAGGGTGCAGGAAAAGAAAGGAATGCAAAATATAGCAAGGGCTTCAGTGTTTCCATTCCTTTCTAAATGTCATTGGAATGTAGGTGCCACTAAAGGGATAAGATGGAAATCAAGAATTTCTGTGAAGAAGTGCATCTTGCATAACTTTCTATAAAATGAGATACAAATCTTTCAGGAGGCTGTGGTAACGTGGAAGTGATGTGGCAGATCTGATGGGAGCCTTATCTGTCTCTGAGCTTACACAGCTTGTTATCTTTTTCAGTTGGTAGAAATCTCACACTCTTGAGGAGGTTGTTTGATAATTTTGAGATATTCCCATTTAATCTAAGTCAAATAGAGTACATATCTCATGCTAGATAAGGTCAGGAGATTACTCCCCATGCATTTTGAAAGAAACCCTTTGACACAGAAAAAGGCATGAGAAATTATTCACTTGAGTGCCAGGAGTAAAAAACTGAAGTCAGTGATGCATTTTTGTTCACTTTTTTACTGGTAGTTTCCTGGCAGGCATCCAGTTTATATGAGAGTTCCTGGATATTCAGGGTTCTAACAAGGTTGCTTGAACTTTGCATTGTTCAGTAAAATAAGGAAAATAAAACTGAAGTTTTAAAACCTTTCCGAACCCTGGCCTGATCTCTGCCATAGAGCATAATTGGCTCTGATGAGATCAGCTCTCAGCTGAGCAGAGCCTCGTTACTAAGATGGAAAAATCAGGCAAGTTTTAATGATCAAAAGCACTCAGATTGAGTGACACAATGAAGTGCTATTTCAAAAATCAACAATTAGAGATTAATCTCTTTCATGTATTATTAAAGCCGTATTAAGGGGAGTTTTCAGCTGGAATCTTTGTGGGCAAATGAAACTGCAGCGATAGGATTTGGTCATACAATGCAGCAAACGAACATTGTGGTGGTTACAAATATTGGGGTGTAGTGTTAAATGTCCTGTAATCTGATAGTCAGCATCCATGGAGCTTCTCTGGTGGATCTACAGGTGAGGTTCCAAGAACCTGACCTCGTGGTTTCCCTGCAGGATATCCTGAGCATGACCCTGAGCTCAGTTGGGAGTGTTACGCTTATGTTGCTTTACAAACCATGAATTAGCAGTAGCAGACCAGTTCAGACCTATTTTCTACCTTCTCTGGAAACTTTTTGGTCTCCAGATTACTTTAATTGTAGGAATTTCATCCTGTCCTGTAGCCAAGCATCATAAACCCAGAAACTTTTGCAGATTGTGGGTGGGGTCTGGCTCGTGTCTGCATGGAAGGCAGAGGTTTCTCAGTCCTTCTTCAGGGCATCTGTCCTGGTGGTACAACAGCTTAGGAATGTCTTCATGTTCTGACAATCCAGAGGGTCTTGTGAGTTATAACCTAGTTTAAATGCTAGTGTTTTACTTCTTCCCTGGAATTTGTTCATTCTGGAGAGAAATGGATGAATGGAGGCAGTTCTTTTTTTCAGAGTGATGAACTAGAGTCTCCTCCTGATGGCTCCTGGTTTTTTAATGGGAATCAGATTTTGCTGCAGCACATCATTTGAGCAGCCCTGAAACCATTTCTAAGCCTTTAATAATTTTATGTGCTAGGCATTCTGGCAGGGGAAAGCTTCCAGTTCAGGGTTGTTATCTGTGGTAAACTGGTTAATGTCAGATGGGAGAACTTGCAGTGCTTTCAGAAGCTGTCTCATCTGATATTAAAAAGTAAATGTATGTGCTCTGGCAGTGTCCAGAGTGCTGTCCTGATGAGGAAAGATTGTGGAAGAGAAGCTTCTTGTTTCCTCTTTGTTGAAAGGAACATATTTTTTTGCTGGCAGTCAAAGAGAGAGAGGATGAATTTCGGGGGGAAGTGATAAGAGCTTGCATAGAGGAGGGAGCAGCACTGACAAATTATGAATGCTGTCCTCAGAATCTTGATAAATTTAGGACATTCAGAAACTACTGCTTCTGAGGGGAGGGGGGAAGGTCTTGCTGAAATCCCTTCCCCAGTATAAAGTAGGTCAGTGGTGGTGGTGCTGGCTGCCTGCTCTGCACCACCACGGGCCAGGCTGATTCCTCCTGTGGACACACTGAGCACATGGCACAGTGCCACTCCTCTGCCCTGCTCAGAGCCCTGCTCCAGGGCACAGCAGGACAGGAGGCTCCGGGGAGACACAGGGATGAACCAGAGCTGTGTGCTGGAAAGAGGTGTCTCAGCTCAGGGACTGCCATCAGGAGGAACCAGAGCTGTGTGCTGGAAAGCGGTGTCTCAGCGCAGGGACTGCCATCAGGAGGAACCAGAGCTGTGTGCTGGAAAGCAGTGTCTCAGCTCAGGGACTGCCATAAGATGTGCTGGGAACAGCCAGGATTGATGTGTGTCACCCCTCCAAAGATGCTGGAGATAGAGGTGGGAGCATTTAATCCTCCTGCTGTGGAGGTGTTGGGTTGTCCACCACTGCTGCTCAGTGCTGGGGCATGGGAGGAGAAAGTCCAGAAGAGCAGAAGAGCTTTTTCTATGGAATCAGCATTAGGTTCTTCCTGATTAAATCCAGACCTCTGTGCTGTTTGGCTGGAGCAAATCTCCTGGCTCGTTGTTTATGCACACACACATCTGATGGCATAACAGCTGATGCTCTGAGGGCCTTTGGGTGTTGGAATTCAGCTCTAATTTCAATTTATCTCATTAGGGAGCTGAAAGTTTTCAGCCATAAGGAGATGTGCAGCTACTTTTTAGCCTGGTGGATGAGCTAACTCATTTTCTCCTTCAAATCAGTTATTAAAGTGGTTATTAATTCATCTTTTCTGTTTTGATTACTTAAGCTTGCTTTCATTTTAATGGGAACATATTTAGGAGAGAGCTGTACCGAAATACTGAGCCAGTGCTAAAGCTGCCTGTAGTGGAACAAGTCTATTTTGTTGCACCAGGGACCTCACAGAAAAGGTGAATTTATTTGAAAGCTCAGCTTTGTGTATACACTTACCCTGGTCAGCAGCCTATGTAGGCAGGGAATGAGATTTTGGATGAACTTGTCAGCAGGTGAATTTCTTCTTCTCCATTATCTGAAATCCTCAGTCACTTTCCATGTAGCCTGATGCTGATGATAGATTTTCTATTCCAGAAGGTGAGTGTTTAAATTCCCTTATAAATCTTTGTATTACTGCTCCAGGAAATTAGACTTCCTGGCACTGTCAGGGTAATGACTTTAACTTAGTAGATTACAAAAGTGCCAGCAATTTGTCTTCAGCTAAAGGCAACATGGAGTGAAGGAGAGAGAAACTTCACTGGAGCTTTCCTCTGGCTTTGGGTTTGTAATTAAGATTGGCTGCTGTTTGCGTTTCACTGCCATTTAAATCTGCTTGCTTTAAATCTTTCCAAGATGACTCAAGCACTCACCTGCCTTCTCCAGCTCCCTTCAATCATTAATTTTGATTGTTGTGTTGTGAATAAGTGAGTAGAACTGATTGATTAATGGTGTCATCCAGACCCCTCCTGTGCCTGCTGGTGGAAATGGAGGGACTGGGGAGATCTGTGAGAGTGAGTACCATGTTCTTGTATTAACACCTTTTGAGTATTTTGTGCACGTTGTTGAGAATTTCTATCAGAATTATTAAGTATTTCTTATTTCTGTTGCTTTACTAATCTGAGCGTTCGTTCTGGTCCCATGTGTTTTTCATAATTTACAAAGCAGTGAAAGATTTCTCAGCTGTCTTCTAGTGGAGTCAGAGAAAATTTATTGCCTGGAATAGGAAAATTCCCATATGGAGCCTGCCTTTGCCAAGCCTTCTCCGGCCTGGTACCTGTAAATTCCCATTCTTTTTCCCAACATTTGCGAGACATTCAGAGCGGGCACATGTGGATTTTTCCTTTCTTGTGTATGCACTCTTTCCACAACTGACTGCTGATGGTTCTGGAATACTCTGCCTTTGTCATCTTCTCTCATTGCTGGGTGGAATGTCCCTGTTTGCTCAGAGCTGGCTGACACGTGAGCTGTGCTCTGCAGCTGGAAACCCCTTCTTTGTGATCTCCATGGCTCTGTTCAATTTTATGATGTAGAACAGAAATTCTGGGGTTAGGGCTGCACTGGGGGGTTTGAAAAGTCACATGGGGAGATGCAGCTGGAATGTGAATTGCAAGTCCAGGAGTACTGCTGTGTCTGTTGTTTCTGCCCTAGCATTCCTTCTTCCAGTGGGAAGAATGGGTCTGAAATACCTTCTTCTTGTTCTCAACATGACAACTGCAGCAGTTTGAACAGATAACTGAGCTACTGAACAGTGGGGTTTTCGTGTCAGGCACGCTGGCCTGAGCCTGGAGGAGTTGCTGCCCGTGCTGACACACTGTGGCACCTTCTGTGTTTGAGTGATGTGTGTAGCTCTTCCAGGAGTCACTTGGGGAGAGCTTTAATGGCTGCTCAGTCTGGATTTCAAATGGAGTGCAAAATTCTGCTACCAATAGTTAACTTGAACAGACTGTTTTAAAACAGAAAATAGTTCCAGTGGAGATGTTGTTCTTTTTAGGGTTCTTTTAGAGATGACAGGAAACACAGGTTCTCTGTAAACTCGAGCTGAGGTGAGCAGTGATGGGCGGTGGTGACTCATCTGCAGAGATGAGAAGGTTTTTATCTTTGACTTCTGTCTCAGTCCTAGTCCCAATATACACTCTAGGGTACCTAAAAGGAAACTTGCTGTAGGATTGTACCTGATTAGAACTGGTTTGCAGTTCTTGCTTGAGACTGGATGTGGCACTTAGTGCCATGGTCTGGTAACTGTGGTGGTAGTGGATCAGGGGTTGGACTTGATGATCTCAGAGGTCCTTTCCAACCCATCTGATTCTGGGATTCTGTGAGCTGTGGTTTCCAGTGCCTTGCTTTGTCTGTAGGAACATCCAGGCAAGAGCTGTATTTGCAGGTAAGACAGGCTAGATCCCTTCAGGGGTGGAACAGAAAAGCCCTTGCCCCTGTAGTAAGGGTGTGAAGCTCTTCTTGAAGTCATAAGGTGATGGTTCTTGTCTGTCTGTCCTTGGCTCTGCTGTAACTTGTCTGCCTGTAGAACTTTCCCCTTTGTGTCTTCTGCCTGTCTTAACAGCTAGAGGCAACATGCAAGTTAGGCAGGCAGGTTTGTCTCTGAATTGTTTCAGACTTTTCCTTTGAATGAGAAATAGTGAGTCAACATCCACAGCTACTCCTCTTTATCCCTCTTGCATTCTTACATGTTTAGTCTTCCTCAGTGCTGGAGGGAAGAGCTGGCACTTGGAGGCAACATTCCCCCTCTCCACCTCTGGGTCCTCTCACCTGTGGCTCTCATGGGACTTCCAGAATAACTCCAGTACTCAGCTTCCAGCTCCTTCTTGCCTGAGGCTCACACCCAAGAATGTAGATCTGCTACAATAACTAGCATTATCTTTAAAAGACAGTAATCCCAGGTGGTAAATTCCCTTTCCAACTTGCTGTGAGTTTGTGGCCAAGTTATAAATGCGCAGAGAATGAGACTTATGCATCCTAAACTAGAACAGTCTGTATAGAACTTGCATAATAAAGTGGCCCATGAAAAACTAAACAGCAGGAGCTCCACTGGAGAACACAGTAATTACAGCAGTTAATAAGGAGAGGGAGTGATCTGGAGCTTCAGCAAAAGGCAGAGCTGGAAGGAGGACCTGTTTCCATTCCAGCATCACTCCTGACTTGCTGGGTGGCCTTAGGCAAGTTAATTGCCTTCAGATGCTGGGGCTGTAGTGAACCTGTTCAGGAAGTGTCTGCTACTTCCACTGTCTTCACTAGAAAAATAACTTATCTAAAACAATAATTACCTTCACTGAAGTAATTAGTGTTTTCACTGCTGCTGTGATAACCAATGCAGATGGAGGACACATGATACATTTGTAAAAACAGCAAAATTCTACCAGAATATTGTGTATCCCAACTGTTGCTAGCACCACAGTGATGCAAAAATGAAACAAAAATGTAATTTCCAGTGTTAGGGGTGCTCTCTGGCAATGCAAGACCTTAACTCTTCAAACACTGCTTGGATTTTCATGTCCTTTCCACTTGGGTAATATTTCTGATGAAAAAATAGTGTTGAAAAGCTATAGTTGTCCGTCATATGTTTTTTCTTTTCACTGCTTTTCCTGTAATGTTTGCCCTGTTGAGAATGGTTAATACCCTTCCCTCCCCACACTCAGGTTGTGTGTATGTTTTTGCATGTCTCATTTAGCATTTCTGTTCTACAAGCAATTCTAATTGTTTCTCTAAAATGGAATGCCTGTTATTGCAGAGTGTAGCTCATTATGCAGATGATGCTCAAGGACTTTATGAATGAGAATGTGCCAAGAAAGCCTGCCAGGAATAAAAGCAGGAGTTGGTGGGGTGGCCCTTGTCTCACATAGCTGGAACTACCCCAGTCTTGGGACTCAGTCAGCGCAGAGAAAGCGTAGAAAATGAGGTGATCCTTTGAAGAGAGGTGCAAACCAGAAAGCTGTGCTGAGGCCTGGCCAGCATCACCAGGAAGCACAAGGAGGAGGAGCTCGGCTCCTGTCAGGATTCACTCGGAATTCCCTGTCAGGATCCATCACACAGACTCAGCCGCACAGAGTTCTGGCTGTCTCGCTGTCCATCAAAGCACCGCAGCAAAGCTGGGCTGACAAAGCTGCTGGACAAGTTAAGAAACCAGCAGAAAGTTTAGAACAGCTGAGGCAGAAAAATGGTGTAATGTTGGTTTAAGTCCCTTGCCAGGTTTCCAGGAACAGTGTGAGCATGAGTAAAGGCAGTAGCTGTAGCTCCAGGTGGGTGTTCTGAAGCCATGCCTTTAGGAGGAACAGGAACGTGGATGCTGTCTGGGAGCCCTGCAGGACTCTGGGGCTTTCAGAACTCGACTCCAGACACATCTCTCTCCAGTCTTACTGAAATCGTTTGTCTGTTCTGTCTGTTGTTTCTTCTGCCCACAAAAGCACAGGCTGATGCCCCTAAGTAGGTGTTGGAGCAGGTTCCTCAGGGGTTTCGAGGGGTTCTCTGTCACTGAAGGATTCCAGGACCTGACTGGAGTTGGTCTAAATTGGGCAGTGAGCCTGCTCTAAGCAGGAAGGTGGCCCAGGTGACCTCCCACGCTCTCTGCCAGGTTGTTCTCTGTGACTCTTACTGATTACAAAGTCAGACAAGGTATGTCTGCATAAAACCAGCACGTTTTTCCAAAACAACTTAATCCGTGACGCCCGGTTTAGGTGACTCAGATGAGAAGAGGAATGAGAGTCCATTTGCCCAAGGAGCCTGGGAAAGGAGCATAGATGCAAAATGCATCTTAGTTGGAGTATATCGAGCAGCATACCAAGATGTGGCTTATTTAAAGGACAGATATGTTTTTATTATGAATATGTACCTTCTCTGGCACCTGCACAGTAAAGCATGGAGTCCTCACAACACTCTTAATCAGCCTTTGAGGGCCTGCTTATAACAGCTAATGATGGGGGAGAGAAAGGTGAATGGAAATGAAATAGTTGCGTGATTCTGAACTAATTGCAAATTGAGGGCCTAGAGATCAGGCAAGGAGGCCTTCCTTATAGTGCAGCCAGAATGGGAAAGTACATGCATTTTCTCCTCTTTTGCTTGAACAGTATTTATTATAGTTAATGGAGAGCTTTAATCATGGAGTTAATCTCAAAATTAAAATAAACTGGAATGTCAGATAACCTGTGCATTCTGAATTGCAGAAGCCACTGCTGCTCATTAGTCAGACTGAAGCTGCAGTCATGTTTTGCAGAAGAGCAAATAAAGAGAATCAAAAAATTAAGACTTCTGTTTTCTCAGCATTAATTCCTGGTGCATGTACCTGCACAGCTGCTGCAGCCCCATTATCTGACTCATTACTTTGTAAACCACTCTGAGATATCTTCAGTGTGAAAGCTGCTATATAAAGCCATATTTATTTCTACAACCCCGAGTGCTCTGCACGGGCATAAAAGCTCTCCCCTTCTCTGACATGACAGGGAATGAGATGACTTAATGTGCCATGTACCTCTGACTGTGGATTGAAGAAAAACGACCTTGAACTGCGGGGCAGGCGCTTTGCCTCGGAAAGCAGCCCCTTAAATTTACCTGTCAGCTGGGGGGGGGGATCTTACCCCTGCATGGTTTAGAAGGCAGTGTCAGTCCAGCTGCTGGCTGCTCTGAACCCACCGAGAGCCTGATTGCTGACCCAGGCGTTTGGGGTGATCGGAGTGAGTGTTGATCAGTATGTGGTGGAGAGGAGAGCGTTTTTATTTCAGCCTCACAGACCATTGGTTTCAGCCCTGAATTTTCTGTGTCTCGATCGTAGGGAAAATTGGAAGTCTGTAATAGCCTGAAATGTGATTTGTCTGTGCAGGAATAGACCCTGGTTCAGGCAGGTGTGGATGGAGGCTCTGTGAAGAGCAGTCCTTGCCCCTCATGTCCAGTTCAGTTGTGTTTTGCACCCCTTGCTGTCTCTTTACTGAAAATATTGTTGCTTTTGTAGGAGACATTTAGAGGAACTTTGTGTTCTCTTTTAGCAGTAGCCTCAGTAACGTGTAAATACCTCAGTGCTGGGACAGTCCACTTGAACAGGCTGAGTCTGGGTAAGCAAAGCCGAGCTGGTGTGGGAAGGGAAGGGGACAGGCACTGCTGAACTGTGCCAGGGCAGGCTCAGGTTGGATCTCAGGACAAGGTTCTGCCCCCAGAGGGTGGTTGGCACTGAACAGGCTGCCCAGGGCAGTGGGCACAGCCCCAAGGCTGCCAGAGCTGCAGGAGGGTTTGGATGATCCTCTGGGGCACATGGTGGGACTCTTGTGGATGGTCCTGGGCAGGGCTGAGCGTTGGATTTGATGATCCCTGTGGGTCCCTTCCAAATCAGTGTATTCTGTGAATCTGATTTAATCCAATGAGTTTGGTTCTGAGACCTCTGAAATCACGACCAGCAAATCTGTAATCATGATTGAGCATGTAAGGGCATCTTGTCCAGCTGAGAGTTTAAAAACGGTGAGCAAGAAAAACATCTCCAAAGAGTCATTCAGAGTATGGGGGGGCAACTGGAGTGTCCCCAATGACCTTTAAAGACTTGGGAAACTGGAAGTCTGCATTCGTTGCAGGTGCAGGTTTCCCACTCCCCTTTTGGGGATACTTTGCCCACTGAGTCATAAAACATGAGAGCACACGAGGCAACCTGCAGACATGTGAGAGGAGAGATCAGAAATGTGCAGGCTGACTGAGGGGTGATGTGCAGTGCAGTGTTTGGGATCTCTTCCGGAATGAGAAAGTGGGGGTGTCAGGAGGTGAGGCCTAATCCCATTTACTCCATTCCACAAGTGCTGCTTCCAGGAGAGCACTTCAGGGTAGTGCTGGTGTCCAAAACTTGAGACTTGGTAAAAGACATATGCAACTTAGATTTGGGCAGTTCTGCAAGGTTTTGCTTAACAGTGAAATTCTAATGAGCACATCCCTTGCTGATGTGACGTACCTGCTCGCTGGGAGCAGTGCCGAGATCAGAGCCGTCAGCGTGAATCTGTATTGGTGGCTTTCTGCCTGGCTGGATCCCAGTTTCCCCAAAACACTTAAAATTTGGTGCCAGTCATCTCACTGAAACCTGGAGACCTCTTTCTAGATCCAGCCTGGACTCAGATGGCCCGTGAGGAGCCACCAGGGCATCGATAGCTCTGTGTATGAACGGTTAGAAATGGGTCTAGTCCATAACATGATGGAAATTTCTATACTCTTGAGGAACTATCTCACCTTATTTACATTTATACTGACCTTTTCAGGGTTTTCTGTAGGCATGAACAACCTCCACAGTAAATGTCAGCTTCTGCTTGGAATCTTTTACACGGGTAGTTTTAAGCTCGATTTTTAATTGCATAATATTACCATAAGAAAGCTGCATTGACGTTGAAAACTGTCCTAGACAAAGCAGCTATTGGGTTAGGGATCTTTTCACTATTTTAACAGCAATGAAGTGGTCTCAAAGAAGCTGTCAGAGTTGCTTTGAGGTAGTGGCTGCCGTGGCTTTGTTGTAAAGTTTCTCATATGATTTTCTGGTGGTTTGTGAATGCATGCCATTGCTGTAGGATGGTGAAGATGGGGCCAGGCTGCAGTTGGATGCTGTGTAATGTTCCCCTTTGCCTCTTGAAAAATGCCTCTGTGCTCCCTCTATTCATTTCAGCTAAGTATCTCATTCACTGCCACACGCTGGGGCCCCAATCTCTTCTCTTCTTCCTTTTAATTTGCATAGAGATTTATTTGTGGCTGTGTTATGTGTGTGTATGTTGGGCCAGCTAAGGCTTCAGGGAGCTACTTCCCTCCAGATCATGTTGTCTTATCTCACATTCTAATCCAAATTTAAGTTTTATAGTAAGACCTGTCTTTCCAAGAAACCTTTAATTCTGTAGGCAGAGCTGGTTTTGTGTTGTTTCTGCCTGTGATTATCTGATATTCAGGCAGTGCACCGAACAGCAGGCAGGTTTTCATTTAATAGAAACTTCCCTGGTTTTCCAGAAAGCTGCAGAGAATGGTTGGCAGAAAGGGCAGGAGTCTCCATTCACTCCTCACCTTCGATGTGGTGTGTCCCAGTTCAGCTGAGGGACGAGCAGCAGCACCTTCTCTTGCCTTTCATCATCTCTAGTCCCTGCCTGGATCTGGTGCTCTGAGGATGGGTGCAGAATCTCTGTTCTTGAAGGCATTAGGGTTTCTAGCTTACACTGAAATCCATGAGAATTAAGGACCCAAATACTGTACCTTAAAAAACTGGGCTGCAAGGTCCATTTTTTGTTAGAGAAGTTGAAGAAAACCTTCTGTTCATGCTGCTTCCACTCTGGCCTGACATTTATTTGACATTGAAAACATCAAATTCTTTTTCTTGGATGCTTGGGAGATACTTGCCTGACAGCAGTGCAGTGACTGTAATTGAGACAGATTAGAGGCACTGGGCTGCCTTTGGGTGCACGAGGCAGCTTTCATGGAGAGAGGAACTGAAACACACTTCTGACTTTGGAAGCTGGAGCAGGAACTAATTAGCAATTTCAGGACACAAACAGGAGGGAGTGTTTGGGTTGGCGTATAATAAATTATTTATTAACATGAGGGAGTCTTTCCATATGGCAGTTGCTTATAAAATGCTTATAAAGGCAAGATTGCAGGACTCTGCATGTGAAGAGCCAAACAGGCTTTGGTCCCAGTCCTGGTTTTTAGGAACCACTGACCTTTCATATCTGCAGGCTGAGGCTGGACCTGCTGCCTTCTGCTTAGCTGGGGTTCTGATAAGCTTTCCTCAAAATAAGATGAGCTGTTTATATCCAAATATTTCCTTCCTACTGGAATGTATTTTGAGATGTTTGATGTTTCTGTGAGGGTAGATCCACTGGAGAATAGATTTATTCTTCCTCCTTATTTAAGGAACTCAAGCTGTGGAGTTCTGCAGCCCTTCACTGCCTTAAGCAGACAGGCCTCTAACAAGCAGCTGAATTGGTATGAGTAACCAAATACCTGTGTAATGGCTTCGGACCATTTATGAGACTTTCTATAAAATTCATGATGAGAAGTGGAAGCATAGGAAGACTCGGTGAAGCATGAGTAGCCCAGGAGCAGCTTTCAGATTGGCTTCCAAGCAGAGTTCAGTGTGCACGAGCTCTGAAAGATTGGGGTTTTTTCTTGAAGTTGTTTTTCCCTTGGCACTGAAGACAAAACTGAGACAGGCTGGGAGAACGTGACAGGTGCCAGCCCAGTGGAGGTGCTGCCTGTGGGCAAGTTTTATAAAGCTATTCAATAGCTAAACAGTTCTGAATAATGTCAGAACCTTTAAATAAAATAAATATATTAAAGTGGTATCTGGAGCCAGGAACTAATACATAATTCCTCCTGCAGTAAGCTTTTCTCTGCAGACAGGTTTCTACTACTGAGCTGGGAGGAAACTAAAAGCTCGTTATCTTTCTGGAGTCAGAGCAGCTGATTGGCATCTGGAACTGCAAAGCTGAGTTTTACAGGGGCTTGAGGCCAAAAAAGGGCAATTTGGAACACATGATCCATGGTTAAACACACACAGAAGACCAGAGGAAAGAAAATGGTAGGCTCAGGCAGGCACAAGTTAAAGGAAGAAGTCCCTTAACAGTGGTGTTGATTTTCAGTGATGACTGTAGTTCTGAGACACTTTTGTGTTACGAGGCTCTTGGACTTATTGGTAAGATGCTAACAGCAACACATTGGATTTTATTACTGGACATAGCTATGGTGTAATTCTTTTTTTATGGGCTTTCCTTCAGAGAATCACTCAGTATCTCTCTCTTTAATAAACACATTTTGTACCCTGAGCTCAAACCTGCTGATGGTTGGGCTGGACCATGAGGCATCTGCCCTAGTCGTGGCAGTGCAGAGTCTCTGGGATCTGGGGGCTGCTCAGCTGCATCCCATGGCAGCAGGGATCAGGAAGCAGGGGTGTGCAGTGTCTGGGATCTCAGGGCTGTTCAGCTGCATGCTGTGGCAGCAGTGATCAGGAAGCAGGGGTGTGCAGTCTCTGGGATCTGGGGGCTGTGGCAGCAGGGATCAGGAAGCAGGGGTGTGCAGTGTCTGGGATCTCAGGGCTGTTCTGATGCACCCCGTGGCAGCAGTGATCAGGAAGCAGGGATGTGCTTCACGGGGCTGTAGGCTGAGGTTGTAAGGAAAAGGGGTTTGCCCGGTTTTGGTTTTCTCAGTTTAAGGAGAAGTCCCTGAAAATGCATGTGTTCTGGCATGAATTCATGAATGCACAGTTGTAAAAACACATTTGTTTATATAGTATGAAAAGTAATAATTTTCCTGGAGTTCCCAATCCTCATTGGCTTTGCCAGCCATCTTTCTGTTTCTTTTGTTCCTTTGGGAACGCTTAGCTAAATGGAAAAGGTTGGAAATACGCTCCAAAAAGCAGTGGATTCAAGCCCTACCAAGGCAGAGAGTAAACATGTTGTAGCCTAGAGGTTCCTGCATTTAAAACCTTTCCCTGTGGAGAAGAAAGGTCCATTTCCCACCTGCCTGTTCCAGGGGAGGCGTTCTGTGGTCAGCTCGTTCCTGTCAGGCTGGGCAGTGTTCTCGTTTCTGGCCTGGACTGTGCAGTCCTTGCAGTTGTTCTCTGTGACTGCAAAGGAGGAGTGACAAAATAGAGCTGTTTGGTGACACGAAGAAGGAGACACCCCTGAGGGCGTGTGAGCGGTCACCAGGCACTGCCATCTGGGTCCTTTCAGAGAGGAGAAAGAAAACCAGTCAGTCATGTAATTCTGGGCCCTCTCAGAGGCACAAGCAGACACATCAGAAGCGCCCATGGTCAATAGGAGTGGCAGCAGCGCTGAGATCTAAAAGAATAAGCATGGATGTTTGACCTTGTCACTGTTGTTCTAATATTCCTGGGATGTAGCAGGCAGCATCTGGAAATTCCGGCTTTCCCTCCCAGGGAAACATAACATGATCAGTGACACGCTTGGTATTGATCTGGCGTGCACGGGCCAGATTGCTGTCTGCTGGAGGAGTCCCCAGTGCCATGCACATCATCACCGTGCCCAGCTCCTTTGGTGGCAGCTGTCACAGGGCTGAGCCCAGCCAGAAGGAGCTTCCCTGGGGGGAGCAGGCAGGATTGCCCACATCCAGGAGCACTGCTGCTCTCCTGGCATATTGATCTGCTGTCACTGGGATCGCCAGCCTGATAAGCCTGATCAGTCTTTTGTCTTAAAACACTGTAGTGTTTGAGACAAGAGTGAGGAACAAGCAGTAGGAAAGACTACCCTGGACACAGCATTTCTCCAGGCAGGAGTGTTCATCCCAGCTTAGAGTCTCAGGTGTGCTGAGTGGCAGGAGCAGCGAGCCCCTGCACGGCTGGCAGTGCCACACTGTGAAACCCTGCAGAGCTGGCAGAGTTTTGATGAGAATTAGTTTTATATTCACTTACATCTGTGAGCCAGGATTTTGAACCACAGTTGGAGATGTTGCAGTGGTGCTGCAGGGCCTGGGCTGCATTCTGGGAGCTTGCAAACCCCGTGGTAAGCTGGGGATGGGAAAAGGGGAACCTGTCCTTCCAGAGGGATTGTGTTTGATGCACAGCTCACAAGGCAGAGGTGCTGCCTGCGTGCTGTGGGCATGAGAGGGGAGACAATGCTATCTAATGTTTGTTTTTTAGATACAAATTACATTTCAGAACAGACTTGCTTTTGGAATAACGTGGTTGCCCTGTTCCCTTTAAAATAAAATGCATCCAGTTATCACTGAAGTAAATAAAAATAACTTCAGACCAGAGGAGCTGGCGAGAGAGCAAGTGTTAACATTTCATGTACTGTACTGGGAGTCTCCAAGGTCAGATGCAAGTCTTCTGGGACTGGGGTAAAGGAAGCTATTTACATGCACTCTCCATTTTAATCATTCAGCCCAAGGGCTTAATGTTAACTTGATCCAAAGCATTGTTGCTTGTGACGATGGTGTTTCTCCAAAACACCCAAATAGAAAACACTGCCAGAGGTGACCTACAAATGCTTAAATGAGCTCGGTTCTCCCTCGTGCCTCTCTCCCTGTGGTGCACATCTGCACAGCTCCCCGTCCCTGCACAGCCTGGCTGCTGGGGGTTCCCTGCCTCAGTGGCAGCCCCGGGACAGAACCAGCACCTTGGGTAGTGCTCCAGTTATCACAGCAACTTCCACATCCTTATTAAGTGCTGGTCCTCCAGAGCCTTTGCTGCTGATTAGTGAGGAGAGGAGGCTGTTAACAGCACATCTCCAGTTGCCAGGAGACTTAGCTGCATATGCTTGAGACAGACTTCGTATTGGGCAGCCTGTCAAACGCTGCTGGGAGAAATGCTGCTTGCAGGTCCTTTGGAAAGGGAAGGCTGTGTTAGCTTTAAAATGTGTGCTCACAGAAAACAGAAGTGCTGGAACTCACACAAGGTCAAAATGGGTTGTGTTTAATTGAGCCACCTCTCTGTAGAATTGCATATTCTTTGGATATGAAGTGGAATATAACTAACCTTTTACAAAGCGTGCTCTGTAAGAGAAGGGACTTTGATAACAGCTTGTGCAGCTTGGGAAATGTAAAGAATAATAGAAATAGCAAAAGACAGTTTGCTTTCCCAGGCATCCCTGTTTCTGCTGCACTGCCTTGCCCTCCCTTTCCTTTCCTTGCTGCCTTTCTGTCTTCCCTGCAGTCAGCCTAGCTCCCTGTGGTTTTTTTTGCATACCTCCACACTTGGTAGTGCTGGTAACAATCCTGTTACATCCTTTGGGGTGGGGGTTTGCTTGCTTCCCTTTTTAACCAGCATGCCATTGCTGCTTTCATTGTGGGAGTATGTGGTAAGCTGGGAAGAGTTTACATCATTTTAGAGCTTTTGTGTGACTTAGTAGATTAGTTGGAAAGGTCACACACTGTGGTGTTCATTTTCTAAATAGAAAAACTCTTCTTAAGCATTCCCTCAGGCCTGATTTGAGTCTCATGTGTCCCATATTATTCTGGTGGTTCTTTTCAGTGCTATTCAGAGGCTGTTCTGTCTGTCTGCAGAGCTCGTGCCCAGTGGTGGATGCTGCATTCGTGATTGGCTCTCTGCAGTAAGCGCAGTCGCTGTCCTGACTTGTCCTGCACCTTGAAGTGAGAGCCACAGGGACTGTGCAGAACTTTCCCCGTTACTTTGTGTTCACTGCTCGCAGAGTTTGCTGTTCTCAGCTGTGTGACACTCGGTGTTCTGTGTGGAGCTGCATTCTCCAGTAGCCATGGCAGGCATTTGGCTCTCTGGGAGCTGGCTGCATCCTCGCTCCTGTTCAGCCTTTCCATCAGAAGAATCTTGCGAGTTTGTGTTGGCATTCAGGCTGCTCTGTGCTCCGGGTGCTGAAGCACGGCATACAGATGGAATGGAGCTGATGGCTCGGGTTTTTTAGAGATCTGATTACTGTTTCTGTAAAAGTGCCCAGCTGCCTCCCCCAGCCTTCTGAGGGGTTTCCCATTCCTCTGCTGTGAAACCACACTGCGGGATGAGGCGTTCCTGGGAGGGGAGGCTTCAACTGCCGGACTGATGTGCTGCTCACGTGTTCTGAAAACATTTCTGTAGCAAATAATTCGGAGCTCTGGTGTACAGCTTGCAGACAGTGGAGTGCACGGGCTGTGGTGAAGGTCCCAGCCGGCTGTCAGCAGAGGGCAGGAGTCCAAGGTCTGCAGAGCTTTCCTTTTGTGCAGAAGATAATTGTTCGTTTCTTTTACTGACGTGATTCTTTACTCTTTTTTTTCCTCTTTTTTTCTTTTGGCTCACAGCTTCCTGGTTGCTGAGGGAGCTGCTTTCTTTACTCTGCAGAGTCTGTTAGTAGTGACCTTGCGGGGAAGGTGCGTTCGGGCTCCTCTCGCTCCATCTGCCGGTCGCTGTCACAGCTGCTGGGATTGCCCAGCGCAGCAGCCCCTGAGCTCCCAGTCCTGCCCACCCCTGGGGGCTGTGGGCACGGAGGGCATCTCCTGCTCTAGTGGCATCCCAGAGGAGTCCAGGTGGTGCTGCACCTTCTCTGCCTTGGGAACCAGAGTGCAGCAAGTGAGACTCAAACCACTGGTGTGCCCCTGCCTGTGCACACTGCAGGGATGAGTTGCTGCCAGGGTTCACTTAAATGATTTTTTATTTCCTCCCCCCCAGGATTAGACATTGTTATTTTTCCCTACGCTGTCACCAGCATCCTTCCAGCTTCTTCTGAAATCTACCATTGTTTTAAACAGCAGCCCAGGGGTTTTGCATGGATAGGAACTGAGGCAGCCTGTTCCTGCTGCAGCAGATCTCTCATCTGACCAGTGTACGTGTCTGTGTAATTTCCCGTGCTTGTAGGAGGGGAATAAATCCTAAATGGAATGGGTGGTGAAGGGGAATAGATTTAGCAGCCTTGCTCCAAAGAGAGTTGTCTGAAATTGGGCTCAAGCAGGTGTATCAGGCATAGGCACCTGGTGCAGTGTCTTGTGGTATTGCCAGAATGTAGCTCAGTGTAGGCACAGGATCAGCATTGCCAAGATAAAAGCAAATAGTTTTGTGGAGGAGATAATCCAGGAACTGCTGCATCATTCTCATCACAGGTTCTGAGGGATGGAGAGGGCTAATCAGCCCAGCTAATTCCTCAGGTGTTTTCCATTCAGGACTGAAATTGCTGTCTGTGCTGTCACCGTTCTGTGGGCAGATAGAGGATAATCCACGTGCCACCTCCCGGTAGTGCAAACCTCACACACAACTAATCCATTTGCCAATTTTTAGCAACTCTGCTGCAAAGAAGCTCATCTTCCTTTTTCTCAGGAAGATGAGACTGCAGCGTTGGTGGGGATGAGTGTGAGGTGGAGGATGTTCCTCTGTGACACATCCGTGGTCGCTGGGGAGTGCTCAGACCCTGCTCCCGGTGCCAGCAGGGTTCGAGGCATTGCTCTGTTTCTCTGAAAGGCAAGAGCTAACACAGGGAACTCGTTTACTCTGCAGTGGAAAAAAGCAATAAATGACTTCTCTATGTGCTTTTCCAGGAGGAAACAGATTGCAACTCAGCACAAATCCATAACTGATGGAAAAGTTCGTTTGTTCTAGGAAAATTATCTTTTTAAGAGCAGTGCTGAATCTGGGCTGTAATTAAAACAGCTTTTTAAAGACCAAGAAAAACAGTGGATGTTGTTCTCATTGGATGTATTATCTGTCACTAATGACCCTCTTTCCTCATTTGCATTAAAAAAAATGGATATAAGCAGTTAGCTGTATCTTGCATAAAAGTAGCGTTACCTGAAAAAATAATTAAGATGATCTTGAAATTAAGGAAATCAGTTTTGAAGAGAAGCAGGTGCTTAATGGAGGTGAGACCAGCTGTGCTTCCAGGAACGTGCCTGAAGCGCTTTGTGGAAAAATGTTAGAGGCCTCCATGCAACACTGGGAGGAAATTTATAATAATTCAGACAAATTGCATCCTATAAATAGCAGAGCTGGATTCATTAGGACAGGAAGCAGATGGAGAAAATATAAAACTTGTTTGTTTCTTTTTAAGGCACTATAATGCTTATGAGAAGTGTCAGGTTGCTGTCAATGAGGGGAAACCCTCCAGTGCAGCAGTAACTTGCTCGCTATTAGGATCTCATCCCTGCTAATGAGCAGCCATCCACGAGGGCATTCTTAATACTTGGCTGTAGCAAATCCTGCTGCCTTCTCTGGCATAGCCAGGCTGACAGAAGGGCTGCAGTGCTGGGAGATGCAGCAGTGAGGGGAGCAGGGCAGACAGGAGGGAGGCCACAGTTCTCTCTGTGGTGTGTAGCCCTTGTTAACTGTTTCAAACAGATGCCACTCGGGCAGAGGCATCAGTGTGGTTGGAAAGGGGGGATGTGTGGAGTGAGGAGGGAATCATCCAGCAGCTGGCTAAGGAGCTGTGCCCTAAAGCGGGCATGTACTGGTAGCTGGTAGAGCAAATGCTGTGCATTATTGAGGAGAGAAGGTGAAGGCATTTTTGAGATGCTCTTACATCAGTAAGTAGGGAAAAGGAGAGGCTTTCATGCATGGAGGGAGGCACTGACAGGGAGCGGGGGGAGCTGCGTGACCGGAATGCGGCCGGGGCTGCAGGAGGGAAGCAGAGGTGAGAGGGTTGGAGCATCTTGGCATTCACACCCAGGGAGGTGCTGAGGAGTGTCCAGCCAGAAAGAATGTACAGGCTGGCAGAAGGGGCACATCACAGACTGCCTGTAAATAACAGCACGGGGTGAACGTGTGGGGCTGGTTCACGGTGCCCAAGTTGTAGATGGACGGTGTAAACCAGAAGGCTGGCTGAGCACTGGCATCCTCCTGAACCACGGGCAGCTCTGAGCTCACACACGGAAGCAGCAAATGTTCTGTGTGAGTATTATCTGTTAATGAACCTGCCTTCTCATCTGTTCTGCTGATCTGATTTACATTTCAGCAGAGCTTCCCTGAAGATAACTCGGTGTTGAAATTCCAGCAGGCTGTCCTAAGAGATTTTCAAGTATTAGTGTTCAGGAAAGGAATACTGTGTGCTTATCAGCAGTGGTTTTTCTTGAGGAGTTCTTAGATTGCCAGTTCACCTTGTGAAGTGGCAGGGGAAAAAGGTGATCTGAAGGTTGTCTTGCTGGAGGAGCGGAGCAGAGCTGCACAGCTGCTCGTGCTTCATGGATTAAGGAATGACAGTTTTTCCTCTGCATTCAGTGGAGAGGGCAGTGATCCCAGTGCAGGGAGAGGACACTGGAGAAGAGGGAGGTCAGGGGTATGGATTGGCAGGATGCCTTTGGGGATTGCCACCTGTTGCAGCTTGCACATGTCCGTAGGGTGTCATGTGTAGCACACAAGTGGTGGCATTAAAAGCAGTCCCAGACGTGGAGCTGGTTCACTCTCCAGTCACTGGAGTCACTTAATTAAGAAATTAGAGCTAATTAAGTGTGTTTCCTTGCTTTCAGGGGGATAAGTACCCCTGTATTCCCAGGGGGTGGCATGGCCTGTGTTTATGGGCAGTGTTGTAGAAGGTTTAAAGTAGTTCTGAGAGCTTGGCTCACATAGCCCCACAGCAGTAACTGCTGTGAAGAATGTGGAGAAGCAGATTTAAAACCAAGGCTTTCATTTCAGAAAGCCTTTACCAGAAGAGAATTTTAAAAAGGAAAAAAAATGATAGGATATCCACAGGACTGGATAGCATTGCTTAGTTTTCTTGCTTGTAGTTTTGATCTGAGATGTCTGAAATATGATAATCTGTGATATATGCTGAAAAATATGTATATGAGAGACTGGTGATTTTTGAAGAGCAAGTACTGAAGAGAGGAAGTGATTTGTGTTTGTAGGTTTTCTATCTTCCTAGTGGAAAACTTGCTTTGAATTATGTTCCACTTCTAGGGCAGCATCTAGTGAGGTGAAAAACATCCTTTTCATGTGTACAAATAATAACCATAAAATTCTTCTGCTCAAAAGAAGCTTCAATTTCCCTCTTTGCCCAAGTTCCTTGGCACCTTTCTGCTTTCTTTGATGTGGTGTTCTCTCAGCCCTTTCCTAGATGATGCCTGCTGAACCTTGCTTAGTGCAAACTGCCCCAAGCCACCAAACCAGCTGCAGTGAGGCTGTGCTGACCGTGGTTGCTTGTGCTTCCTGCACTCCCCAGAGCACTTCAGGGGGTTGTGTTTTTGTTCACACACTCAGACAGCACCGAGGGTGGTCAGTCCTTTAGCAGGATGCTTGGCATGCTCTGCCCTCTTTGGTGCAGAGCCTCGTGCTGCACTTAGAGCAGAAAGATGGAGAAAAATTCCTTCAAATTGTGCAGCAACTTGGAATGATGAAGTTCTTGCCCAACACCCTCTTTCTAATGTGGGTAGATGGGTGAGTCCTGATCCTGTGGGTGAGGATGCTGCTGTCAGGAGCTCAGCATCACAGGAGGAAATGGGTGGCAGAGCTGGGAACAGTTCTCGTGCCTGTCCTGCTGAAGTGCAGAGCTGGTGCAGGGACTCTGGGGACATGTGGGTGGCAGGTGTGTCTGTCTCAGGCTCCCAGGGTGGTACAATGCCAGTGTATTTCTTTACTGAATATTTGAACTGGAATCAGTGTTTCTCCCTGCCCCTCCCAGATGGGGGTTCTGGTCACTTGGACATCTTGCCTCTGTCTTTTGTCCCCTGTGTGCAGAGGGGTGGCTGATATGATGGTGTAGCTTGTTCTCCCTGGCCCTGCTGTTTGTGTCTCCAGAGGTAGGGAGAGAGATTTGAATAAAAATAGGAGTGCAAGGTCAATTTGCAGCCCAGTCTAGAGATGCAGGAAGAATTGTTGCAGGCAAAATTTGTCTCTTGTCAGCTTGTCATTACATGCATGCCAGGCAGTGTGTAGATAGCCCAGATTTCAGAGAGAATTGTCAGCCTGAACACAAGCACAGGGCCCTCCAGCCCACGTGAACATTCTCTGCAGGAGTTGCCATCACTGTTTTCCACAGCTGTGGATGGACTGACCTGAATGTGGCAGAAGCCCTTCTTTCTGTGGTGTAGCAGCTTTCTCCTGTGGTTAAATACAGGGATGCTGTGTGTTTATTGTCCTCTCTGCTTCTCTTGCTCCTGTTCTCCTGCAGGCTTTGAATTGCTGTACCAGCCAGACGTGGTCCGGCTGTACCTCTCCATCCTCACCGAGAGCCAGAACTTCAACACTCTGGAAGCTGCAGCAGGAGCTCTGCAGAACCTCAGTGCTGGCAACTGGACGGTGAGTGCATCTTCTCTGCAGCCTCTTGGTCTCCTTTCTGTGGGTACAGAGCAAGGCAGAGTCCCAGTGTAAGGGCACTGTTACTTCCTGCATTTGCATCTCCTTTAAAAAGGAAGGAGGTGGGAAGGCCAAAGGTTTATTTCCATTTGCTCACTGAAGATGTTTTGCATCTTCTGGACAGAGGATGTTTACGTAGTGGAAGTGTCACTGAGCTCATGACAGTTTAACCATGAACAAGTTTTACTAACTTAGGCCACTTAACCATTTACTTTGTCCACTCAGAAAACCCTGGTGTTAGGTGATTAAGTGTCCTGAATACTTCATTTGTTGGCTTGTCAGACTGCTGAGGAAGCTGCACTCCCAGAGTCCGTCCTGCATCCTCTGGAAGCATCCCCAGCACTACTCAGGCAGTTCTCTCAAAGCTGTGCCTGGTCATGTCTGGAATCACGTGGCAGAGTGGGGCTGATCAGTGGCCTGAGGGTCAGCAGGATGGTGTTTCACAGCTGTCTTGACTGCAGCTTAGTTTAAACTCATTTGTGAAACAGAATAAAAGCATGAAATTGGAGAAGGAGGAAGATCACAGATGCTTTAGATGCTTTACTGTTCTCCCAAATGACCTCTTTTTTTTCCTAACCCAGAGGGATGTTTTCAGACTGAGGTAGGTACAGAATGCTGATGGATGACCCTCCTTCCTCCTATTTCTGTCCTCTTTCCCCAGCAGCTTCCCTAGGTGCAGGATGAACTTCTGCATCCTTTCTGCCTTGGTGCTCGATGAACTTGACTGAGGGGTTGAGACATCAGCACACACACCAGAAGGGTCTTTGCAGGGGAGGAAAGGCTTTATAGCACTGTCAGGAGTGCCAGGGGCGAGGGAAGGGCCTGGGCAGGGACTCACAGTGCTTGTGTTGTTTCTTTTGGCCTGCTGGCTGCTCAGTGGTCCACCTACATCCGTGCGACGGTGCGGAAGGAGCGGGGGCTGCCGGTGCTGGTGGAGCTGCTCCAGTCCGACTCCGACAAGGTGGTGAGGGCTGTGTCCATTGCCCTGAGAAACCTCTCCATGGATCGGCGCAACAAGGACCTCATAGGTACCTGCTGAGCTTCTCTGACCAGCCTGGGACCTTGGGGACCCTTGGGAGACTCCCCTGTTCTGTCCCCTGTGCTGGGGATTCCTTCTGTGTGCAGTTCCCGTCCACGCTGTCCTGCAGACACCAAGCTGGGGGCTGTCAGTCAGGATGTATTTACAGCCCACTCAGACAAGCTGTGGTTTGAGGGAAGTCTCTAACCTGGGAGTAAGATCAGATGCAGACTTTTGCAGGGAGGATTGGGTGGGTTTAGAGGTTTCTTGTCTCGTCCTTAGCTCTGGCTGGTGGGGCACTTGTGTGGTGGTCACAGAGACTTAGTGGGACTCAGGAAATACTGGTGACATGTTTAGGGCCACCATGGAAGTTGATGCTAGCAAATAGCAAGGTGGGATTCTGCCTTAATGCATCAAGTTCTCTTTTTAGTGGTTCAGAGGTGTAGCGGCCAGTGGTACAGACACCTGGGAGTGGTCAATCCAGCCCCCCTGTTTTTTCTGCAGTCCTGTGCTTGGAGAAGGCTGAGTGCACCCAGGAGGAAATGCTCTCACCTTTGTGGGGGGAAGGTTAATGAATGCAGGACTGCACACCTTGCCCCAGAAGGGCTGTTACAAGGCTGAGCTGAGCAGGCTGTGTGTGTATTAGCATGAAAACGTGGCACTGGCAGCAGCTACTGGATGCTTTTTTTTGCCTCAGGCTTCGCTAAATATGATAGATGCTGGCTGTAAAATTCTCAATAAAGATTGCTTTTTTCCCCCTCTCAATACTTTTTAGCATTTATGATGAAGGACTTTGTCTTGGGTATCAACTCTCAATTTCCTTGAAGCCAGGAGTAGTAATACCCTGTGAAGTTACAGTCTTGAGGCTCAAAACACGTACACTGTAAAGTTTTTCTTGAGGTGTCAAATGCCCTTGAGTGTTATCATTCAGGATGGGAAGCTGAATTGATTATTAGGGCTGCCTGATGGTATCTCTTCCCCCTCTCTAGGTAGTTATGCCATGGGTGAGCTGGTAAGGAATTTGCCCAGCAGGCAGCAGAGATCTGCAAAGAACCTGGAAGAGGATACAGTGGTGGCAGTGTTGAACACCATCCATGAAATCATTACTGACAGCTCAGAAAATGCAAGGTCCCTGATCCAGACCCAGGGCATTCAGAAGCTGGTAGCTATCAGCAAGTCCAGGTAAGTACAGCTGGAAGGAATGCACAGGAACTGTCTGCAAACACGACAGGGTCCACAAACAGCAGCTTCTGGGTTGTCAAGTACTGGAGCATCCTGAGCCTTCCAGAGCTTTAATTTCAGCAGCTGATACCTACAGGGTAAAACCAGCCAGCACCTTTAGTAGGGTTACTGGATATGAAAGTTAGTTGAGTGGTCACTTCAGCCACGCTCTGAGGTGCTCTCTCCTTGTCAGAGACATCCTGGCACCACCTGTGCACTCAGACAGCATTTGCAGTGAAACCCTGCTCTGGGGTTCAGTGTGGGAGGCCTTTTTTCTGTGGCAGTGTTCCATTCCTGAAATGCCAGGATGAAAACCTGTGTTCTGGCTGCTTCAGAGCCTTTGTTTTGTGTGGCTCAGCCAGTTACACGTTGTAGGTGCATTTTCAGCTTTTTTGGGTTGTATTGTTACGAAATATGAGCTGACCAAAAATCTAGGCCTGTTTCATTTTATTGACCTAGTAGGGAATGGATAAAAACTCATTTTCTGTTTAAAAACAGCTTATTTTTTTGCTGACCCAAATTACTTTGTAAGGTATTCTGAACTATGGAGCAACTTCATTGAATTGTGGGGGATAGAGATACATTGGGGGGAAGGTTTGAAAAGTGGCATAGAACTTTTTTTGTTTGTTTGTTTGGGATGGTTTTTTTTTTCCTGGATGGAATCTGGTTTTTGTTGATGCTACAAGAGAAAAGGGTCACCCTGGCCTCAGTGCTTGTCCAGCAGTACTTGTGAAAACCCAAAAATGTGCACAATTTACAACTTCTTGATTTCTGTTTTTGTCAGCAAATACCTGTAGGCATGAAGAAGTCACATAAATCCCCTAACCCAGAGGTGCAGATAATAGCTGCATGCAGCACTAGGTACCAACACTTGAATAGTCTGACACTGCTTGACACTTAAGACTCTGATTTTGTCTTGCATATCAGCCAGTCTCCCAGAGAAACAAAAGCAGCATCTCACATTCTTCAGATGATCTGGAGCTACAAAGAGCTACGAAATGCCCTGCAGAAGGATGGGTGGAACAAGTCACACTTTCAGGTAAAGGCGCTGGATCTTAGGTTAGGATGGGAAGTGCCTGAGTGGAAGATGTCCTGGTTTAGTGTAGGATTGCAGTGTGGTAGATGGTAGGCTTCACATCTTCTGGGTGATAGCCCAAGGGATTGTATTCTGACTCAGTCACACCATGATGCATGTTCTGCTGGCTGTGCTTTCCTGTGCTCTGGGAAATGCAGCTCTCCAGGTTTGGGAATTTACCACCTCTTACAGGCCAAATACCCCGGTTTTACTGGAGGAAGAATTAGCATGTCTTGTCTTAGTTGTCTCATTTGAAACATCCCCTGTGGCAGGACAGGGCTGCTTCATCTGCAGCCTCTTCATCTTCCTTGGGGAAAGGTTTTGCTCCTTTTACAGAGCAACAGTGCTGCCATTCAGATAACAGGGAGAAAATCCCCCCAGCAAATCTGTATGAAAATAGAAGAATCCTCCAGTGCCATATTACCAACAGCAGGGGGAATGCTCAGCAGCATTCCACGATGTCTCCACAGTGTTGGTTTGTTTATTTTCCTCGTCCAGTTGGCCCGAGTAGCAGCTCTGTGTTTGTGTGGGTTTTGTCTCTAGGCCGTGTCTGCGGCTCCGAAGGGCTCCAAGGCTCCTGCTGGCAGGTCTGGCTATGATGACAGCACGTTGCCTCTGGTGGATAAAAGTCAAGGTCAGTTCTGCTCTTCATCCCTTGTTCTGTAGTGCTTTGCTCTCTTGTTTTCTGGATTTCCTATAACTGTGTTGCAGCGTGAGGGGGTAAAAATGCATTATTTGGGGTGATTTTACCCCACAGTCCCACAGTGGTCAGTCCTTATTACCTGCATATGGATGAGATTCCTTCCCTTAGGAAACTACACTGTCGAGAGTGTTTTCTCAACTTGTATGGAACACAAGTTGAGAAGGGGCTTGACCTTCCCCCTGCTCAGTGCTGGAGTCTTCTCCTTTCTGAATAAAGCACATCTGTTCTGGCACAGCTTCTTGCTCTGCTGTGCAGGGGTTTTATTGGAGGTGAGTTAATCCCAGCTCCAGCTGAACCTGGCTGTGCTTTTCCATGAGGTGCAGCCACAGCAGCTCTGGGGTGGCTCCAGCTTTGATGTCAGTGTGGTTGCTCTGTCCCTGGGCTGGCTCTGGTTCCTGACAGGAGGTTTTGGTGGTGCACATCACCTGTTTAACTGCAGCAATGACAGCCCCACACTGCCTGTCTTTGATCAAACCTGGAAGATTATGCAGATGAAGGATGATTTGGGTCAGTTTGCTGATGTGACAGGGAACTTGTTTTCTTTGTATAGTAGCTTCCTGCTGGCTCAGCAGGCTGCTGGATTGGACTGTGTGCCGTGAGAAGCTGCACCTTCCTTATTTTCTCTTCTATTCTGGAGAGACCAGGGAGAAGCTTGTTAATAGTGGTAGGTAGTGCAAAGCAGAACTGTGGTTTCTGGTGTCACTTGGAGAGAGAGAGTTCTGTATTACAGTGCTAAAGCAGGAGATTGATGGATTACTTGTGCTCTCTGGAGAACTTCAGTCAGACTTGCTTTCTGAATGGGTGACAGTTGAACAGTTCAGGATTTTTTTACAGTAATCTCTGCATTCAGTGCTTTATGGACCTCTCTGGTTCTGTGACTAATTCAGAACTACCAGGTTTGGAGAAAAGCAGATGTAACTCAGGTGGTTTCAATGTTTCTGTTTTACAGATAATGAGAAGTCTGGGAGTCGTGACATGATACCTATGGATGAACTCGGCCCAGGTAAATTCAGTCCCAGATCAAACTGCGTGTCTGTTCCAATGGAGCACACTGTCACTCACAGGAAAGTTCAACTGTTTCTCTAGGAGATATTATTTCAGATGGATAAAGCTGACATTTAAAATCAGAACATTACCTCACAAAAGATTGGTTGTCTTTTTTCTCCTGTCTTTTTTTAATTTATACACATGTAGAGTGTGCACTCCAGTTCCTCCACTCTGTGCATACATTGGAGACACAGCAGCCCACCTTTCATTCTGCTCTTTGGCCCTTGAGGCAGCTGCTTTCCCTCTTACACATCTGCAAGTTTGGGGATCAGAAAGGAAAAAAAAGAGTTGTAAATTTACTTCAGGGTATGGCTTGTGTTTAAATCTGTTCTGCCTTTGTTTCGTAGGTAATAGCCAAGATAAGTTGGTATGTGTGACACTCCTGGCTCCACTTTTCACTTACCTGCAGTTAGCTGAGCCTGGCTTTTCCTTTAGGCTGGGAACATCACTGACTGACAGAGATGTGCTGAGATTGATAAGCTCTGTAGTGTAAGACTTGGAGAGGGTTTTTTCTCTACCAAGTTAGATAAAGGTGCTGTATGGTCTCTCAAGAATTCACTTTATTTCTTCTAATTGGCTTTATTTTTATTTAAATATGCCTGCATTAATGCCTCCAGATCAAACAGCCTGATACACTGCTACTTGTGGTTGTAGCTGAATAAAACAGGAAGTTAGAACCAAGCTGAAAGTAAAATAACAGGTATAATATTACCTTTTGTATCCTTAGAAAAATGAGATGCCACCTGCCATGAATCAACTGTCCATATGTATTTTGCCTCAGGGAACACTGAAACATTTGTTCTCCCAATGGAAGAAAATGCCTTCAGAGAGCCTGCCTGGCAGGATGGCTGTGTGCTGGCAGGTGCTGCAGTATGGGCAGTGCTGGTTGTTTGTAGTCTCAGTATTAATTGTTGCCTTATGCTTTCATGAGTTGCTGGTACAGCTCTGAGTGCAAAACTAAAGGCAAATGAACAGCATATGTACAGCATCAGGCAGGTTCTCTGGGCCATTCTGTTCTCCAGTTCTTTTATCACCTTCAGGAGATGAAATCTGTCATGTTCTCATGACTCCAGCTCTTGAGTGACTCTCTGACTCTCAACCCTGTGCTATTTCAAGATGGCAAAAAATGGGGTCTGTGGGGTCATCCTTGCTTGCTGCTCTGTGGGGTCATCCTTCTCTGCAGAGGAGATGAGTGGTGAGGGACACAGAGATACTTCCCCATCTGCTGGCAGTGCTTGGCCACTCAGATTCCTGTTGTCTGGGGCAGTGGCAGGGCCTGGGTAGGGTTGGATGTGCTGGAAGAGAACAGGGATGAAGAGTTACTGTGGGATGCCCAGTGTGCCAGGCATTCTCAGCTCCAGGCAGGTGGCTCTGCCCCGGGAGCCTGGGATCATCAGTGCTCAGTGCCTGGGGGTGGCTGTGCCCCCAGCTGTCTGCAGAGGCAGCACAGCTGTGATTCCAGGCTCAGTTAACTTGCAGTCACTCAGACAGCAGCCCCTGGGGGCTGTTCAGACCAGATGGCTCAGGTGCCCCTGTCCTCCATGCCCATCTTCAGGCAGAACTTTGCTTTCCTCCTCCTCCAGAGCTGATAAGGGACTGACACTGGCAGGTGTCTATTTGGGCCTGTAATTTGCTGTGACATAAAAATGTGGCTGCAGAGAGAATGGGAGATAGTGAAGCAATAGAGCAGAAAGTTGAGAGAGAGGAGTGACCAAGCCAGGACTGGGACATTCCTCTGTTGACCAGGGTAACTTCTGTCCACACGTGGGACTGGATGAACTTAGAATAATGCACTTTACTGTGGAGCAGCAAGGCCTGTATGGATCTTCCTTGTGCCACAGAAACAGTTAATTCTGATGGCTTCTTAGAATGGATCTGAAACACGGCAGAGCAGTATTTCTGATTTCTTTGCAAAGCTTTGGTCCTTGGGACAGTGAGGTGTTACTTCTCTGATGCAGTCTCCTTCAAGATATTTCTCATTTTATCAGGTCAAATCATGAACTTTCTGTCTCAGTTGCTGCCTGTCTTGGCAGGGTCCTAGCACAGTGTGTGGATTTTGGAAACACAAAACCCACTTGTGCTGATGTGCCCACAGCCCACACAGCAGCAGCACAGACTGCAAAACATGCTGGAGCTTGGGCACGAAGAGCAGAGTTCTGAGCCCTCTTTGTTGTTGGATTAGTGCCCCTGTGCCAGAGCTTCATCCTCCTCTTGCTGCTGTGTCCTGGCTGGGCATGGGTATTTAATTTTTCAGTAGTAAAGATCTGTTGTGCTTTCAGCTTCTTGTGGTTACAGTCTTCACTAATGACCTGCTCCCTGGGAGTGTCACAGCTGCCATCCTTCACTGAGTGGCTGTTGCTTTCTGGGGGGAGGTTAAATGTTCCTTTGCATCTTGCAATTCCTCTTGAAAATGTCTGTGGATCAGCCACGGTGATGGCACTACAGAAATGCTGAGTGATCCAGTACATCCTTGTGAGTGGAATTAACACTGGGTTGGGAGAAGCTGCCACTCGTGCTGCAGGTTTGGTTCTTTGGAGGAGTCACCGTGTTTCCATCATTTATACACACCTGTGTGACCTGTTCAGTCCTAAATAAATGAGGAATCCTTAGATCAGGCCAGGACTTACTAGCAGTGTTTCGTGCCTGTCATTTGAAGGAGGATTCCTGGTCACACGGGGGGGTGCAGCTGCTTTCTTTCCTCTTTGTTCAGAAGGATTAGCCAAGAATGTCAGGCATCTTCATTGTCAACAAGTGATTGTAAGTGGAGTGTTGTGTAACAGCTGTTTTCATGCTCTGTGATCTATGTGCTACATGAGTAGCTCCAGAATTCTGGAGTTATTTTTAGGCAGGGTGGTTAAATAATCTGTTACTGCCTGGGATGTCATAAATATTTGGTGCTTCAGGTGCTTGCTGCAGTCTGTGTGCACTTGGGGTGGAGGTGCACAGGGAGACTGCAGCTCTTCCCAGTCTCACCTGGCCACGGGAGCTCTGGGGTGGGGTTTGTGCAGCTCCCTGGCTGTGTGTGCAGCTGTCATTGGGCAAACAGTGCCTCTTTATGCCACAGGAACCCCACAAAAGCATCACTCATTTTTTTGTAATGGCCTGTTGCAGGCAGGTAATAAACCGAGAGGGGAGCATTTTGATAGTTTATGTAAAACCTTTTTGTGGTGTTCTAAAAACCCAGTTTGTCAGGTAGGAAAACATCAGTGATCCCTCCATTACACAGGGGAAAACAAAAGCCTACAGGGAGCTATAAATTTGGGTGTCATTTACTCCAGATTACAATGCTGTCAAAACAGAGCAGGTGAGGATCTATTTGTCACTGATAATGAGGGAAATTTGATGCATCATGAAAATAAATTAAGTTTTGCATTGGCTGACAGTGATTCAAAGCAAAGGTTCTGAAATAATTAGAGCCATTTCTTCATAAAACCCTCTCACACTTTTCTTCCTTGTGTTCATCAAGCTTTCATGCTCTTCCTTGGCTGTCAAGAGAAAAGGCACCAACAGGTGCCTTGGTAATGAAAGTCAGCCCAGGCACAGCAGGGTTTGCAGTGACTTTCCTTCCAACTCGACAGGCCCTTTTTCTCAGTGCTCTGATGGGGACTCTTCCAAATTATTGTCATGTCCTGCTAGCAGTCAGGCTCAGGAAGAGTGGGAACATGCTGCAGAGCATTCAGAGAATGAACACAGCCAATTAACCAGGCTGCTAAGCGAGGAGCTCCGGATTTGGGCTGAATTTGGAGCTCATTAGCCACAGGGCTGAGATGACAACTCGCTGCTTTCCTTGGGCACTCTGAAAAGTGCAGCAGGCTGGGATGGAAACAGTGCTGCTTGCTAATGAGTGCCAGCATCTGGCAGTGCTGTAAAAAAAGGGCTCCTGTGTTTTATTCTAGCTGAAATTGCAGAGCTGCAGCACGTCAGCAGCAGGCTGCTTGCATCTTTGGGGGGTGATGGTTTGTGTTCCTGTTTCTCTGCTGGCATCAGCACTGCTGGTGCTCCTGGGTGTGCTTCCTGCCTGACTGTGCTGTTGTGTCTCCCCAGATGGATATTCCACCATCGACCACCGCGACAAGGAGCGCAAGTACAAGAGCAGCGATCACCCGGGCGACGCCTCGGAGAAGGAGCCCTTAAAAGTGAGCTCCTGTCCCTGTCCCTGCTCCCTGTTTAACACTGAACTCCTGTCCCTGTCCCTATTTACCAGTGAGCTCCTGTCCCTGTCCCTGCTCCCTGTTTAACACTGAGCTCCTGTCCCTGCCCTGTGGGAGTTGCTCACCTGGGGGCTGCAAAGGGCCTTTTCTTCTGTTCTTCCTCTCCACATAAAGGCATTATTTAGTAATTCAGCACTTGGCTAACTAGAAATAAAAACAAAATGCTGCTTTCTGGTGCAGGAGCAAATGCAGGCAGTTGCTGTATGGATGGGTTTGTAAAAATAGGAAGTGTTTGTTCTGTCACCTTTGTCCAGGCAGCATTCCCTGGCCCTGAAGTGTGTAAGTGTGCTCAGACTTTGTTCTCTTCAGTCTGTCCCACTGCTTTATTGCCTTCACCTCGGGAGCAGATGGGATCTGGTGTGTCCGTGCCCAGCAGTGTGAGCAGTGTGGAACAGCACTCAGTCCTGCGACACTCACTCACTCCTGATGGTGACTGTGGGCATGGACCAAGGAGAGGGAGAGGAAGGAGAGACATGCACAGCTATGTGTGTGCCTTCTAAAACCAAATTTAGACAACTTTCTAATTAAAAAAAAAAATCTTCACGCAGCTTTTTGTGTGTGGGTTGTGTGCAAATGTGGCTCAGCAGGCTCGGTGTGATTTCTGTTGCATTGTTGTACCTTGTCAGTGGCCTTTTTTAAAAAGTCTGTTCATGTTGGCCACCAGTTCTCCCTGGCCTCAAAACAACTTGGGATTTCCCCTGGGGAAGTAATTTCGAGAAGGAAGGGGAGGATTCATCAAAACAAGAGGCAGTGGTAGGAAACAATATTGTTACTCTGCAGAAGGCTGTGAAAATCCAGGTGATTTGAGTGGAAAGAATTAAACTTCAGTCAGTTGAAAGGAAAACACCCCCATCACTGAACAAGGGAAATAAAAATGTGATTTGGAGAAAAATATTTCCCTAGATCATGGATTAGAAAGATGTCCTGCTGCACCAGGCTGGCTGTGTTCACTTGCCTGGTCAGGCAGTTCCTGCCTTTCCTGGGGAACACCCTGGAGAATGGCTGTGGTCTGGCTGGGTGTTTTCACCTTGGGTTACTGAGTCCATCCTGCTCCCCTGCTCCAGTTGCAGGAGAGGGCCCTGCCTGAGCCAGGATCAGCGGAGTAAACTCCCTCACCAGGGCTCTAAGGTGCTTTGCAAGGATGCAGCAGGAATGGATGTGCTACAAGAATGTTGATCAACAGGAGCTTGGCAGAAAATGTGTTTCTAAAGAAAATAGGCCAAAGCAGGAAAATTAACAAGTACTTGTTATTTTTGCCACCAGAATTCATTAAAGTGGTCTGAGCAGCCCTAACTGACTGAAGTGAAGCAAAACTCAGAGTTCAGTGAGGAGCTGCTTTGATTTTCTGAGAAAAAGCCAAACGCCCTTTCACCCTGAGGGTGTGTAACCCCCAGTGTGTGCTGTCTCCTGGCTCTGAGGACCTGAGGGTAAATTGAATTCAGGCTGTTGGGCACAGCAGAGGTGTGCAGGGCCCTGCCCTCCCTCAGCAGAGCTGAGCAGCTGCTGCTCCTCCTGGTCCCTGTGCTGAGGCTGAGCTGGGACTGGGGGTGCTGTGACAGCCCTGAGGCTCCAGGGAGGCCGGGAATCCTGAGCAACAACTGCAGGGAAGGGCAGCCTCTTGGCTGTTGCAGATGCTTTTGTCAGTATTGTGCCTTTGCTGATCCTGTTTCTTCCTCTACCACTAATTTTCCCTCGTGCTACTTTAAGCTGACTCGTTTGGTGGTTTTGTTTGATTAATCCGCTCTGTTTTGCTTTAACTCCTCACCCTGTGCTGCAGAATGACACAAATAGGAAAAACATTAACAGGAGTAACAGGGCTTCGGTGAATCTGGTGGATGCCCGTGACATTAAACCCCAGCCTGTTGACTCCTGGGTCTAATTTGCATGCATGGTAGGTCCTTTTAATGGTAATTGGGGCTAGTGATTAACTTCTCTGGTGCATGATCTGTTATCACTGTGGAATCTCTTCAAGTCTAACTGCTAACTGGGTGCTTTCAGATAAATGAAAATGCATTTGCAAAAAAAAGTGGTGTTTACATTATTCAGTGTATCTTTAATGAAATGCAATCAAACACCACTCTTTGATTAAAAAGTAACCTGTCAAATAAGCAGGCAGAAAATTAATATTGTGAATGATTGGTTGTCAGCTGAAATGTGAAATATTTCTGTTAGGCCATGGGAATGAATTGGAGTACTGTGTTCCTGTTTCCAACCATTTCTTCCCCCTCTATGCTCATTATAAGAATTAGTCTGAGACTTAAGGAAAAGCATATCCTTGACTATTTCTGGATGCCCCCTGAGGTTCCCATGTATTCCACAGCCCTGCCCATCTGCAGGAAAGCTGCTGACTGTACACAAGTTACTCTGCAAGGAGAGATAATTTTGGTCACACAATAAACAGTGACCCACAGCTCCCACTTCTCAATTTCTTTTTTTTTTTTTTTTTCCTGTCACTAAAGAAAGGTGCCTTTGTGTCGCTTTCTGGTTGTCTGCCTTTGCCACGTGCCAAGTTCCTTGGTAATGTCACTGGCCTTTCTTCGCTCCTGCCACTGCTAATCTGTCTCCTGCTGCCTTGCTAGAGTTACCCTGGTGATACCTCCTGGCACTCCATCAGAGGGTGCTATGTTTGGAACAGCAGGTGTTGTGCCCCTGGCTATGACTAAAGGGAAATTTTACTGACTGTCACGAAGGCACTGAGCAACTTTCCCATCAGAGTGGACAACAGACCTTTAAAGGCCCAAATCTCAAACAATGAACCATCATCTGTCCATAATTCTACATGGAAATCCCTTGCATTAGTGGGAGAGAAAACTCCTGGATGTTTTTGGGGGTGGTATTGGATATTTTCTCCTCTCCTTTTCAGTCTAGGGTAAATGCTGAGTGTTTGTGATTGTTTGTGTTCTGGGGTGGAAGCCCCTGCCCAGAGCAGGTTTGCAGCGTGGGGAGGGGCTGTTCCATGGGCAGAGCAGCCCCTGCACTGTTGGCTCCCCGTGGCTGGGCAGGGCTGAGGGCAGAGTGTGCGAGTGGTGCCTGCTGCTCTCCTGCCCTCTCTGAGCAGGGAAGCCTCACACCGGGGTCCTGACTGGGAAGAGCAGTCTGGGCTCGTTTCTCCCAGCCAGACCCTCCAAGGAACCCGTGTGCTGGGGGTCGCTTGGCACGAGGGGATGGAGGTCACCGAGGCCGTGCTACCGACCGGTATTAACCAATTCTGACCTTATTTTGCAGGGCTAAAGTCCAACCACGTTTTTTTTAATTGAGGGGGAGAAACAAACATTGAATCGACACAGAGGATCTCATCAGTCACCACTGCCATTCAGACCCGGAGGGCGCTGCACCCCTGACGGGCCGCGGGCTCTGCAGGTGCAGGGGGGTGTGGGAGGAACCCCTGCCGTGGCCCGGAGCACTGGAGCGCCCTGACAGCCACAGTGTGCTCCTCAACCCCTGCATCCCCCAGGACAGCCACCACTCCCCTCCCTGCCCTGCTCCTGCGGGAACAGAGCAAGCAGAGAGTCCAACCTTCCCTGTCCTGCTGCTCCCTGGGGACCGGCTGGGGACGGGGGCAGGGAGGGCCGAGCGGCGACACAGCGAGGGAACTGGGGACACTGGAGATGGAACCACGGGGCAGCCGTGAGGATGAGAGCACTTTCCTGCCTTGGGGCTCCTTGGTTTGGGTTTTCTTTGTTTTGGGGGATTTCTTTTGAACTGTGACTCTGCTTCACGTTTTTGAAGGCTTTTTGAAAAATGTTCAGGTTTTCTTTATTATTTCCACAGAAGGTGCAGGAATGAATGGTGAGTGGGTTTATTGGATTTCAGTGAGGGGAGAAAATGCAGAACAAAAATGCTAGTCAGATAAACTGGAGAGTGGATGACAATTGATGCCAGCTGTATAATCTGCTTTTAGAGTAAGCTGTATCAATCACAGTGCTATATTGTCATTATAAGCTGGTGTACAATACTTCTGCCTTTTGAATTCTGTAAAGTCTCTGTTTTTATTTCCACATATTGAAAAGCAGTTTATGGAAGGCTTCAGTGTCCCTGGTTCAGAAATCTGTGCTGAGAAATGGAGCTGGCTGGCTTTTTATTTTCACATTCTCAAAGATTGCAATAAGGAGCTTGTTAAATGTACCACTGTTGCATTGATGATGATTAACAACTGCTTTTGCTGTTGCTGTTACGGCATTGAGAAGAGAATTAAGAGCTTTTCTGTAGGATGTCTTATTTTGAAAACAGGATACATTTTAGATGGGTCTACCACTTCTGTTTGATGGTAAATCTTTCACTGCTGGATCCATGTTTGCTTTGGGCTGTAGATCCTGATGAAAAATGCCACAAAGGGAACTGGTTTGGCATTTTTTAAATCATCATCGTCATGATTTCCGTGTTGCTGTGCTTTTGTTCTGAGGTTGCATCTTTGTTTGGCCCGCAGTGCCCGTGGGCAGCAGCTCTGCCCAGTGCAGGGCAGGGTCACCCCCAGGAAGGGGCTCTGCTGGGGGGCTGGAAATGCTCGAACTGAATGAGCTCAGAGCCCCAAATCCTCCAGGCAGTGGTCAGGGGAGGGCAGCAGATGAGAACAGGAAGCAAATGTCTCACCAGTAGCATGAGAGGACTTTTGCTGAATTTACTTGGTTGCCACTGTTCTTTGATTGCCACATTTAGTTTTAAACGAGCTCCTAAAAACGGTGTGACTGGAAAGCACATTTTTGAGTCCAGCAAACATCATCTGCTGTTTTCAGTGCCTGCCGTTTCTTTTGTAATTAAAAAGGGGAAATACCCAACAACCTCACCTCCCCCAAAATATTACTGTAAGAGTAAACATCTACATTTTTTTTTGTAAAAAAAAGGTTTAAAAACTTTAAAAAAAAAGGCAAGTACCAAGAGCTTTGTATCTTCTTGAGTATATTAAAAATTTGACATGAATACATATATATAAATAAATAAAAAAGTCTATATATCTATATATATATATTGTTGTGCAGAGGATAGGTTAACAAAACCATGTAAAGTAGTTTGCAGGAGAGGGAAGCATTTGTTGATTCAGGGAAAAAGACTGATGCCAGAAGCTGTCGGTGACTCGGATGACACGTGTGCTCCTTCGCACCTCCCTTTCTGACCCTCATCTCCCACGGGCGTTGCAGTGGTGGCTTCTGGATGCTGGGGAAGGTGAGGTTGCTCGGAGCAAATCAAGAGAGCCAAGTGTGTGTTTTCAGCTGCGTGAGAGCCCTGCTGGGCCGCGGGAGCAGGGGAGGCGTCTGTGCCTGTCGGGACAGTCGGTGCCTGTCGGGACAGTCGGTGCCTGTCAGGACAGTGCCTGTTGGGGCAGTGCCTGTTGGAGCAGTGCCTGTCAGGACGGTGCCTGTCGGGACAGTGCCTGTTGGGGCAGTGCCTGTCGGGGCAGTGCCTGTCGGGACAGTGCCTGTTGGGGCAGTGCCTGTCGGGGCAGTGCCTGTCAGGACAGTGCCTGTCAGGACAGTGCCTGTCGGAGCAGTGCCTGTCGGGGCGGTGCCTGGTGCAGACGTGGCGTGGGCAGTGAGAGCAGCCCCACCGTCTGACTGTACATTCTCTCAATGGTGCTCTTTTCATACTCGTTCTGCCAATACGCGGAGACCCTTTTAACCAAGCTACACAGAAGAGTTTTATATCACTTTTGGTTATGTACTTGGTGTATTCTTTTTGTATATGAAAGGATTTTTTTAAAAACGTTCAGTAATTAGCAACGGAACCTGCTTTGTAGTGATTAGAACAGTGTAAGAGAAGGGCCGTGCTCTCAGTCTGTCCCTGATCTACTTCAAACCATGTATTTACCAAAGGAGCAAAAGTTCACCTAAAGACCTGACTGTTGAAAGGAGTCTCTGCTAAGACTTTGTGGTTTAGTTATTTTACAGATATTTCAAAGCCAGCAAGAGGTTAACAGAGAAAACCACAGGAAGGGGGAAGTGAAGTGACTGGGGCCAGTTATGGTCATGACCTCCTATCCCAGATATCCCATGGCTCTTAGTGGCACACTACAGGGACACTCCGAATCTGGATTGATCTACTTCAGTCTCTCTCATTAGTGGGCTAAAAACACTAAGGAGTATTTGAGAAGCGAATTCAGACCCCATCCCACTCCCCCCAAAAGCTTTTCTTGTATTTCCACTGCACCCTGTGATAACCACCCTCCCTGTCAGGTGGGATGGCTCTGGCTGCCCAGGTCACTGTAGCAAACTGGCCCTTGTTCTCCTGGGGTCAGTGTGATGGCAGCCAGCAGGGCTGGGAGCTGACAGCGTGGTTTGTGGCTGCGGAGAAGCGAAGGGTGGTACGTCAGGAAGCCGGATACCAAGTGGATGGGCCAAGGCTTCCCCTGGGAATCACAGTCTAACCCCTCCCCATGCCTTACAGTGACAGCTCATTCCCAAGTATGTAGCAATAACCCATCCTCAACGTTACTGGGGGTTTTTTCTTCTCAACGAACTGTTTGGATATTGAGGAAGGAGAGCAGATTGGGGGTGAGTTACGTGTGGGACTCATCACCCTGTGCTGTCAGCCCACCAGCTGAGGTCTGAAGCAGGGTACCTCGAACCAGGGCTGGTGATGTCGTGTCCTTTCTGTGTGTGGCCAGAAGCTCACTGGTGGGATGTGTGCCCACCCCTGCCCTCCCCTCTCCCCTTGCTGGCCCGAGCGTGGGTGGCTGTCGGAGCTGTTCTGGGACGTGGTGGATGAACCCGTAATTGTTGTATTTTGGCAGCAGGGACTGTATGTAAAGAAGGGAAAGCGGCAATGTGTGTGATTAAAGCTGCAGTAGGGTCAGGCAGTGCTTTTTAGGGCTCACGGATGTGACCTCCTCTTTTCCTGTTGGTTTCACCGGGAAAACTGGAGGGAATCTGCCTGCAAAGGGCTGGGGTAGAAGAGATTTCTACCTGTGGAAATTCTAGTGGGAGGGATGGTTGTGGAAGGACGTGATGGTGTTGCAAGGCTCCTGCTAAAAAGGAGGAGGAAATTGGATGGCCCAGTCAGGGCTGAGATAACACAGGGAGAGGGAACTTCTGATGGCACGTGATTACTGCAGAACAAGCACCTTCGTGAAGCTGTGGAGGTTTAAGAAACCAAAACTGTGTGTCCACTCCCCTGGAGAAGCAACCAGTGTGGGTGTTGGGGGTGTGAGCAGTTGTGCTTCCCAGGTCAGTCCCGTCTTCTGCAGAATCCGAGGAGGAGAGCGGAAAGCCAGGGCTTTAGGGCAGTTTGTTTCTGTCTTGGAATTAAGTAGCATATTAGCCATAAGTGCAACTCAAGATGTGTTGTCAGCTTGGAATGCTCCCCAGAGAACAGCCCGGGCAGCCACAGGTCCCAGCCTGGAGTGTGTCCTGGGCACACCACCTGCCCTCCCCAGTCCTGCCTGCGTGCTCAGAGCTGCCCCTTCTGAGGGCACCTGAATTCGGAAAGCAAATCCTGCCCTGTTGCCAGGATGTCCCAGAAGGGGCTGAGGAGGAGCTGAGCTGCTGCCAGGGGCGCAGGAAGGAAGCAGGGGGTGTGTTTGCTGCAGCAGGTTCTGAAGTTCCTGCCTGCCGTGGGGAGCAGTTTCCAGCAGTGCTGGGAAGGGCAGTTCACATCCCAGAGCAGCTCCACGAGACTGAAGGTGGGGAGTTCCCTTCTGCCACCTGCCTTACAGCCGAGCACAGGCTCAGCTGCTGGGAGAGGCACAGTCCCACCCCGAGGAGGCCCCGTGGGCACATCAGAGGTGCCAGCCCCTCTGCTGCGGCAGTGCCCGCTCAGCCAGGCCTGCAGTGCCAGCGCCCCCAGCACGGGCGGGGCTGGGGCTGGGGCTCTGCTCTCACAGCTCTTCAAGCTGTTTATATAGTTGTAGTTTCCTGCAAAATTTCTTGGTTTGGATGCCCCTAAAATCTGGTGTTTCCTTATGTTTGACAGAGAAATTCTCTTACTGGTACAGTAACTAATTTAGTGCATTTGAGGAGAAGATATCCTGAACCTTTGTTTTCTGTCTTACGTTTGACATCAGGGTAGGATGATCTGAAGTCCAAGGTGGGGAGGAAGATAGTGCAGATACTACAAAGCCTGCCAGTCTGGTTCTTACTGTTCAGAAAAACAAAATAACTAGACTAAGAAGCTTACTGGTAATTAGTAGCTAATGTGTTTGTAACTATCATGTGCCTTAAAATTTTCATGGTAGGAGAATTAAAAAAAAAAAATCAACAATGTGTTTTCTGTAATACTGCTCAACATTCTCTCTGTAGTTTAGACTGGTGGGATTTTGCATTGTATTTACACTGTACTATAAACTGAAACACTTAGAATGGTTTGATTTTACAAGTATGAAGAGGAATAAAAAAGGTGGATTATGCTTTTCATAGAACAAATGTTACCGTGACAGAATGTATTATTATTATAGGATCTTTCCATAATGCAGACAAGTAGAATGCTTGTTAGAAACCAGGTATGTAGGTTAACAATTTGGTGTGTTTTCAATAAACCATGCCTGGAAAGAATACATGTGCCACTGGTTATCTTTTTGTTCCATCAGGTATCTCAAGTATTCCTCGGCCTTGCAGCAGCTTTCTGTGGCAGGGGATTATTCAGCCCTAGCTCAGGTCAGTGCTCTGTGTTAGCAAAAGGTCAGTGGTAACGAGGGCAATTGAAATATCCTTTAAATGAGGAAAGCTGAGCATTTTTGACTCTCTGCCAGGTGCTGGAGTTGTAGCCCAACCCTGGACTGTGGATCAGGGGATTTTTTTCCTTTTTTTAATATACAAGCATATTTCTGTGGGAAGGACATCAGCATCACTGTGCAAAGGCCAGCACATTTGTGAACACAAACCTAACTTGCTGATAGCTTTTCCATTTGGGAAGTTAGTAACTTTTTCCAATTTCGTAACAAAATCCAACTTGGTAATAATATTGCCAACTTGTTAATAAAATAAAACTTTACAAAGATTTCCCGTTTCTGAAATGTGTGCAAGTATTCTCATAAATATAAGTGTGTAAGAGTAACAAATTGTAGCAATTTATGAGGTTTGGTTGACGTGAGAAATTGTTATTTTGGGGATGTGCCAAATAATTCACATTTGTTACCGTGGGACGGAAGAAAATCCTGGTACTGAAGAGTCTCCCGTGTATTTAAAGCAACATCCAGCAGATCTTTGTTCTCCTGGGGGCTGCCCTGTGTGGGTGAGGTCGGAGGGGCTGATGCCCCTGAACTCCCCGTCCTTACCCAGAGCTTTCGTAGCCTGGCAAAGGCAGCAAATCTTGGCGTGTTCTGCCAGGCCTGGCAGACAGGGCAGGGTTGGGTGTTCTCTGAGTGAAGGGCTGATGAACCACGGCCAGTAACAGAGTTTGCCACAAGTGAATTCCTCCCTGTCCCATTCACGGCACTGAAGGGTTCCCTTTTCTCGCGAGTGTTTGCAGAGAGCACTTGGAGGGCCATGGCCAGCTCGCCTTCCTTACTGTGCCCTCCTGACTGCAGATGTCTCAAATGCATTCCCAGGAGGTTGGTAAATCCTCTCTGGAGGTGTGCCTGCAGCTGGAGGATGTGGTTTGTGGTCAGGTGTGGGCTCCTGGGCTCAGCATCCTCTCCTCGGTGCCGTTGGGTTCCGCTGCGTTGAGGAATCGGATTTTTCCTTTGTGGCTGCACTGATCCAGCAACCACCAGCAGGTGCTGTAGGTAAGGTACCGAGCTAGAACAAACACATTGTTTTTACAAATGACCTTTTACAGCTGTCAAAATGATTTCATTTCCAGCTTCTAACAGGTTGGGCAAACAGAAGCAGCGAGTCCTGCAGGTGAAAGGTTAACCTGGTAACAATGGGCAAGAAATATCACAGCCCTCAGCTGTTTAGGGTTTAAGCAGCATCTTGGAATATTCCACCCCTGAGGGTCTCTTCCTCAGTGTCATCACTGGGAAGGTCTCGGAGCAGCTGAGCCCAGCAATGGCAGAACCTCATGCTGGTGCGAGCTGACAGAGGGCATTTTTTAAAATGGGAATTTGTTTTGCAGTGTGGCCACTGACTGAGCTGGAGAGACAAAGGCAAGGACTAAAACTCTGGTGCTGCGTTCAGTGTGTGCATGCACAGCAATCACAGTGTCACTGTGAGATACCCTGTGACTGAGTCCTGCCTGAGCAGCCACACAGGGACTCAGCGCTGGCCGAGAGTGGCACCGCCCTGCCAGAGCTGGGGTCTCAGGGCTCTGCTGCTGCTCTGCTGGAGCTCTCTGGTGTCCCCTCGGTGGCAGAGCTGGGGTCTCAGGGCTCTGCTGCTGCTCTGCTGGAGCTCTCTGTGCTCTCTTGCCTGCATTTGGAGTTTGGCTCGGGGCTCAGAGCTCTGCAGTGGCTGGAGGAGGCCCGAGCTCCTGTACAGAGCTGTGGTGGTGCTTTGCTCCGTGGGCAGTGCTGGTGGAAGGATTGCCTGCAGGGGTGCTGTGATGCAGAGGGTGCTGCCTTTGACCTGTGGCACGAGCTGTGAGAATGTGCTGAGAGCTGCTCGTTGTTGTAGGGGAGTTCTTTCCCTTGGGAGCTTCCACTCCCATTGGCACTTTAAACACGAGCTCCAGACACAGACCTGGCTTGGGCAAGAAGAGGTGGTGTCTTCCAGCTGTAATAAGCTGATGTTGCAGTAACACTCAGTAGCTTTTTGGAATGTATTTGAATTAGGAGCTCCATTGTCTGCCTTTTGCTCCTCCCAGAATTCAAAGCGTGACTTTATTTTGAAAAGTCCTTCTTATCCCTGGGAGGTTTCACATTTATGTGTCAGTGACTCCAGATCATATCTGCTCAACTGACCAAAAGCCTTTTTTCTAATTGTCAGTCATGCAAACTGAGCCAGGCTTTTTTCTTTTCATCCCTTGCCACCAATAATTAAGAGCATTTCAAAAGTGTAGTGAAGTGGAAGAAGTTTTCTTACACATGGAATTCTGTAAATATTCTGATGGCACATGCACTGTTTGTTTTTACAGTTTGCCATGTGGGAGATCCTTTCTAATTAATTAAAATACCTTTTTATACTGTAAGGTGGTCTGTTATATTTGCCACATGTATTCACTGCTGCATCTTTTGCAGTATCCATGCTAACTCTACAGGTTCCCATCTTCCCTAATCTTCTTGACAGTCTCTTGGGCAGTAATTTTGGCCATTAACTAGCAGTAGAAATGTGTTTTTCTGATCCTCTCTTGTAAAGTGCAGAACAGTCCACCTGCTTAGCCTTACCCCTCCTTCCGCAGGCACCTGGGGCTGGTCTGTTCGTGGGTCTTGGTGTGAGCCCTGCAGTGACAGGAGTGTCTGCTGGGTGCAGAAACGAGAGGATTCTTCAGGGTTGTGACCTCAGGTGTACAGAAAAGCCTGGTCAGCTCTGTACCCAGGTTTCCCCTGTGCATGGCAGTAAATGGGCTCAGTGATTATTTTCTGTTTCTCCTGTGTGGTTGATCCTCTGCTCCTCTCCTTACTGGTGCCCTGGAGGTGGATTTTTGTAGCACCCAGGCCAGGGTAGGTACCAGGAGGGTGGGCTGTTAAGAGGAAGAAACTCCTAACAGGCCTGAAAGAATTCTTTCTGGGAAACATGAGAATGGTTATCCCTGATTTTCACTGTGATTTTCAGCTGTTGGATCTCTCCGTGGCTGTTTTGAGGCTGGAATTCCCAAGTGTAGTGCAGAATTCCTGGGAGACAATGGAAGTCACGTCCCTGCTCTATTGTTTTTTATATTTTATTTATAAATACAGCCACTGCTTTGTTAGATAATCACGGCAGGACGTGCTGGGGACTGCCACTGGACTGCTGCATTGTTCAGGTGAGTTGGAGACTTCAGATTTGGCTTTGTATCTTCTCCCTGAGAGCCCACACGATTCACGAGGTTTGACAGCACTGAGGTGACCCAGGGTGTGCAGGACCCACCTGGTAAAACCATTCTCTCTTGGCTTTATTTTTATACAGTGCCTTAAACATACACAGCACTTCAGAGTCAGCAGCTTGCCCTGCCCCCAAAAATCACATCCTATGTATATGCAATATAATGAGCAGGTAAACAGCATTTTCTCCAGGTCAAATGTTACGTAGTTTTGTATGCCTTTGGAAGGAGTCTGCTCCTTTTGTTACCTGTTTATTTTAATCTGTTTACTACTTCAGTGTTCCCCACATCTCCAAGGGCAGGTTACTAATTTTATTTGTTGGTATTTTGCAAAATTCTGGTTTGTTTTTCTCATCACTGCATGGGTCTTTCAGTGTGTGTGCTCTTTTCTCTCACACAGAGATTATTAACACTTGCAGTAAACATGCAAAGGAGTATGTGATGATACCACAGTAGGAGCCTTCACTGCATGGAGGTGCCATGATAGTAACTGAGCAAAATTGGGGCACCTGGAATGGTCTTTTTTTGCAACACGCCTGCTTTTTTCCACTCTTGATAACCATTAATGAGTTCAGCTTGGGGACACAAGTCTTCAGAAGTTGCAGTGTATTTCTCCACCTTACCCTGAGCCCAAAGTGTGGTGGTTCAAGTGTGAGCTCAAAATAACAGACTCTGTTGTTAGATGATGTTTTGGTCAAGGCATGCAATGTGCATCACCTTGGGTGTGCTGCATTATGTGAACAATGGCACAGAGCAGTTACTCTGCTCACTCCCACTCTTGGTTTCCACCTGGTCTAAAAAGATCTCCACTAACACTTGCTTTAATTACAGGCTTCAAAATAAAAGTAATTAAAAAACCCCACCAAAAATTAAAGCATGGACAAGTTAACCTGTGCAGTTGCATTTACATGATTTGAAACAAAGGCTGAGCATTGAGGGCTCACTTTATCCCAAAAACACAGCCTTCTCCACAGCATCTTCCACTTGCATGTATTCCAGATGGGATGGGTAGTTGGTGCACTGGAAACGGGGGCTGTTGCGGACGTAGGCCAGGAAATCTGGAGCTCCTGGGAAAATGACATTGTCAGCCAGAAGAACCGAGCCCTTCCTCAGCAGGTTGCATTCCTAGGAAGAAGAGAAATCACTTACAGAGGCTGTTAGGCCTGAGTGCAATGCCCTGTCGTGTCACACCGAGTGCCTGCACCCAAACCCAGGGCAGGGTGGGTCTGGAAGGGACAGGAGAGGAGAAGGTGAGTGATTCCAGGATCCCTTGTGCTCACAGACTGACTTTTACCATGACCAGTAGAACACAGAGATGCTGGTTCTGGGATGGCAGATCAAGCCCAGTGGAGGTGGGCAGTTTGTTCCTCAGCTTGGTTCCAGCTATCTCTACGTGATCAGTAAGGTGGCTTTGTTTTGGCTGTCATACCTGATGGTTAAAAACTTCTTTAATATGGCATTTAACTGCTGTAGTAGCTCTTCAGGTCACCAGAGAAACTAGCACACACCTGTGTGCTTTGGCCAGTCTCAGTCACACTCCAAAAGCATTAAGTGAATAAAAGATTTTTTTATGCTTGTTTTCCTTTGATTTTAAACAATTTCCTCTGATTTTGTTCAGGATCTGGGCATGAAGCAGGGTTTGCACACAATGAAGATCACTCTGACAACTTCCACAAGGCATAATTAACTTGCAATATTCATTTAAAGTGCAGTGTTTCTCCTCAGTAAACCTACAAACCTCATTTTTACTGGTATTTTTGTCTAGAAGTTGCTTATCTGAGCTTACCAGCTGTTTTAAAACCAAGTGTGCTGCTAATCAGGCTGGTTGTTCCCCTGTGGTTACAGGCAGCAGTTGTAGGCAGAACACGGGGTGTTCTCTGCAGTGGCAGCGTGAGGGAGCTGAGTTGATGTGTGTGCTGCAGGGGCTGCTCAGCTGCCTGGCCCTGCCTGAGCACCCTCAGCAGGGAGGAGTGGTTTGACACGTCCAGTGCCCTGCAGGCTGTTTGTGCTGCACAGCTTACAGAGGCCTACAAGAGACAACATGCTGCATTTTCCACTGGCCACCAGGACTGCAGATGCTCTTGGTGCCTGGCTTTTGCAGAAGTGCATGTCTGGGCCCCTGTCAGTGTCCATGTTCCATCTGAATGTTTTCTGTTCGTACTTCACTGCTCATACTGCCCCTCCTGCCAAAGGTGCACGCTGCAAGGTCTGAACATCTGAGAAAATGTGAGGATCTCTTCTTTGTCTTTCTGCTCTTAATTTTCCTGGGGTTTTTTTTGCAACTTTGTCTCTCAGTTGCATCAGAGTGACCCCTACCATGGAACTAAAGAGCCTGTTTATTTTGGCTGTGTTTCCAAGGCTAAGCTCTGATAAGGATGCCCTGGCTCTTCCCAGTGGAAAGAGTTCAGTCACCCTTACACAGGCAGTTTAAAAGGCAGCATTCTCTGAGTACAAAATAACTACAGGGAGGGAACATTTTCTGTAGCTACTGCTGTGTAAGTTCAGTACTGGCTGTTCATAACCCCACACAAATTTCAAACAGCTTTCTGGAGGACAGGGCTAAAACTAAAAACTGGGAGCCTGGATCGGAAAATAATGTTGTAGTCCACAAGGGGTCAGGAAGTACTTGGGAGGCTCAAAAACAGTGGATTTATTTATGAAGAAAATAATTGTAAAATGACACTTCCATACAAACAGGCAGTTGTAGGAAATGGTATCAGCCTGCAGCTCCTAAGGCAGGAGAGTGTCTGCATGTGTTGTGTTGATAGATAAAGGTGATGTGAATCTCAGTTATTTAACACCTGAAAATGCCTTCCTATGCAGAGGTCATGCAGTCTGCAGCTATCTCACCTGTCTCTGTGACTGTGGCTGCTCATGGTCCCTCATAAAGAGGAGAGGCCTCACAGACTCAAGGCATTTGCTACTTTACTTTTAGAACTGGAATTGTGCAAACTGACCTGGAGCAGGATGGTGTCTGGTCTGTATCTGTCTTTCCAGTGGTCCAGGAAGACAAAATCCAGAGTATCCACTTCATATTTTTTTTTCAGCTGGGGGATAATTTCCTCTGAAGGGCCTTCTAGGAGTTTAACCTGAAATACAAATCCATCTGATGAATTGTGAACCATTAAGAAAAAGCACATGCTTTTAGCTCATTTTAAATTGTGGCCAGACATCAGCAATCCTCTGTATAGCCTAATATTGTGTCAGCTGAATTATCTCAACAGAGTTAGATAAGGTGTACTTTTTTCCTTTTGACAAACCAACTCAGTTATGTTCCAGAATATGAATTTGGGTGTTTTGGAATCTTGTGGGTTTTTTTAAACAACAGCAGAAAAAGTGACCTGTTGTTTCTGTTGGATAATGTGTATCTTTACTGGGAACACAGGAATCTCCTGTTGAAAAATGTACTTTTTCTAGTTACATCTCAGTCAAATCTTACAGTCCAGGGGAAGCAAAAGATCCAGAGAACAGGTTAGTTCAGAATAAAGCTGGAGCCTGCCGTGTGGAAAACTGAGATGGCCAGGAGAGGGAGGAGGCAGCACAGAGGCTGCTGCATCTTCCTCCCAGGTTTACTGGTGTGAGGATGTTCACTGGGAGCAGCTGCTGCACGTGGACTTGTTAGGCAAGCACTGAGAGAGGAGCAGGAAAGTGGTAGGGAAATGTCTGGTTAATGACTCACAGCTGATCAGAGATTAAATCAGATGGGGGAAATGCAGTTTTAGATGTCAGTGGTGCTTCAGGTTCTCTTCAAAGAGCTAAGGAAAGCATTAGAAGGTCTCGTGGTGGGATTTGTTTTCTCTCGTGGTCTCAGCTCCACTGGAGTGAGTTGTCAGGCAAATAGGCAGGTTTTCTCAGGCATGAATCCCCAACCTGCTGCAGATCTCTGCCTTGGGATGAGATGGATTATAGACTGGAAATACCTGCATCTCAACCAACTGAACAGAGTCGAGAAACCTCCCTGCACAAAATTTAGATACCTATACATACATAGTGACCAGCTGGATTTGGGTAAATACTCCTCATTTGAAGTCCACGGCACATAGTTCAGCTGCTTCTTGTGAGCTTTTGTAACAAACCAGGCTATAGTTCAGTTTTCTGTAGGCAGCCTTGGCAGCAGTTTGAACCTTTCAGTTTTTATGGAGCAAAGCAGTGTTCTGGTCTGGGAGACAGCATGGGGAGCTGTGCACAGCTCAGGGGTGGAACCTGGCATGGAGCTGGTGAAGCTAAGAAAGACCTGTGAGTGCAAGAAAAAAAAGAACACAAATTCTAAGCAGTTTTGCTGCTGTGCTTACAGACAAAATGGTACTTGCCTTGTCCTGCACTCCAGCAAACTCAATCATCTGCCTGGCTATGGCAGCAAACTGGGGGTTGAACTCCACGGTGAGCAGACGAGCCCCTGCCTTCAGCAGCCGAGCGATCCGCACCGCTGAGTAGCCACAGTACGAGCCCAGCTCCAGGGCAACAGAGGGGTTCACCTCTTCCACTGTCTTGTCCAAGATTAAACCTGATTGCAATGGAAAGAGGTTAGCTTTTGACAGAGCCAAGCTGGGTCACACATTAGTGATGAGGAACTTACAAAATCCATGTACTCAGTTGCTCAGGACATCCAAAAATTAAGGCTTGATGTCATAAATTATAAACTGCATCCTTTGCAAACTGCCTTCTTTGTGGTCAAGTTGATCACAAAGTTGATATTTCAAGTTTTCAAAATTTTTTCAACTAAAAAAATACCTTAGTTTACAATAATAACAACAAACATTTCTGAGTAAAGAATTCCCTGATTTAAGTTATACTCCCAGAATGGAATTTATATAATTCCCTGAATTAACTAGTTTACAGTGTTAGAAGGGAAAATGCAGTGGTTTTTTCCAAGAATTTTTTGCAGAAACTGGCCATATTTGTGAAATGTATAACTCCTGAATTTTGGATGCTCATGGTTATTGCAAATGTTACATGCTGTAGTCTGGTACAAAATTTCTTATCCTAAATACTGATCTTTAAAGGAAAAAAGAAAAATCTGCTTACTGAGTTGCGAAATCTTTGGATTCACTGCATGATTGTGGGATGGAAAACATTAGTCAATTGTTGGCAACAAAAATGTTCCCACAAAGAAGTGACAGTGTACTACGTTGTGTCCTTCTGAAGAAAAGGATCTATGTGTGAGAAAACTATTTCCTCTTACTTGTGTGGCTAGAAACTAGATAACTAAACTGAAAAGTATTTGAAGGGATTTTACACTAAGCTGTGGATTTTTTCAATGTATGTATCCACTGCATTAAGTGATATTTTTCTGGGTGTTATTTGTTTATGAATATTGTTATGATGATGATGATGATGATGATGCAGCATCTTGAGGCCATGTGGTCACTCTTGAAATCTTAGAAACTAAAGATTCATTAACTTTAATGGCTCTTATCTGAGGAAAGGTCATCTTATCAGAGCAAAACTAGAGTGGAATTATTAAGAACATAATCACAAATATTCAAAGTTTGGAGCTTTAAGAATTCCTACTCAGCCATCACCTACTCTCCTGCTGCCTTGTACAATGAGGAGCTTTCAAAAACTGTACCCATGTCAGAGAAGCATTTTTATCACAATGCTTGGAGTTGTATTTCATTAGCTATGATAATCCCAGACTAAGCAAATTTCCCCTGCAATTCCCAGCAAGAGGAACTTTTGTTTCTAATTCATAAGGGAATGTGTTAACATTTTGCCATTATAGTTTTTTGAAAAGATTGCCACTTTTCCTGCAGCTAAGGAAAAAATTTTTTGTTCCCATATTTTCCTTTAGGAGGCAAGAACAAGATGATTTGCTTGCTAAATAGCAACAGTGTCTGACAGTTTATGGATTGGGAAGGGTTTCTTTCTTCAACAGAAACCTCTAACTTGTGCTTGCACACACAAAATTCATGGAGTTTAACATACTTTTTTTTTTTCAATTGACTACCTTGTTAAGGATCTGAAAGTACATAACATAATGAATTATGCCTTTAGGGGACCCTATATAGGAGCTGAGGTGTAACACAACCCTCGATTTTCCCTGTAAATTGTCACCCTCTGCTTACACACTTTGTGTGCACTACACAGAACCCAGATTTGGTCCTGTGACGACCTTCAGGATCCCCTGGTCCAAACCCTCCACCTGAGCAGGCAGCACTGCCCCCAGACCTGCTGTGACCCCAGGGCTGGGCGGCCTCCCTTGCAGCAGCAGCAGCAGATGGAAGTTACCATGGCAGTGCAGTGAGATGTCCTGTCCTGTGCTAGTCCTGAAGGACCTCGCAGGGGCTGCTCCCCCTGCAGTTACCTTTCTCATTGCCCACGTTCATGGCCCACTCTTTCTGGGAGCAGTATTTATCTATGGTGTCCACCACGCTCCGAGGGTCTCCTCGCACCGCGTTCTGCAGCACGAAATTCAAAATCCTCTGCTCCTTGCTCTGGTTCATGATGAAATTGGTCACTTTCTCCCGGATCATTTCATTCCAGATAATGGCAGCAGTGGCGTTTTTCCTGATGAGCACCACAAAGAGCAGCAGAACGAAAAGCAGGATGAAAACAGTAAACAAAGGGACTGAAGAGCTCTCCAGCATCTGGAAGGAAGGAGAAAAACAGCCCAGGGTTAAGGTGGCACGGGAGAGGACTATCCTGTTTGTAAATATTAAACTGAACAGCCCACAACCAGCCCTACTGGACAGGAACACAGGGAGTTTAATTATGGTTTTGTCTAGAGCAGCTGAAAAGGACTCTCTGTCCCTGGGTAATGGAGGGCGCTCCGTGGCACTCCCTTTAGACGCCACTTTCACAGGCAGTCAACAAGTAGCTTTATTTAATGCTCTGTCCCTTCCCCCACACAGCTGCTCGGTCCCAGCTCCAGGCATGCCACTGCAGAGGAGCTTCCCAGCATCAAATCTGCTCTGACTGGATTTCCAAGTGTTTAAAATCTTAAATTGGAGCCTGCATCTGATCCCGCTCCCCTCATTTTTCAGCACTGGGAAATTTCTAAGCTGGCCTTGGTAAGAAAACATGCATTTTGAGCAGTGTCAGCAGGCACTGTTAGGGGATGCTCTGTTTAAAGCAGCCTGCAGGTCCTGAGCCCTTGCCAGCACCTGCTCTGCACAGAACCTCAGCTTTGTGTCTCAGCAGGATGGGACCAGCCCCCTTCCTTCCAGAGCCTGCAGCACAGGTACCCAGGTGAACTCTTTACAGAACACAGGAGCCCTTTTCCCTCTTATAAAATCTTTGACATGAGCCATCATTCTGACACTTTTGGGGATAAAAAAAATATGCATTTCCTTTTATAAAGTGGAGATGCTTTCTCACTGGTTTTAAAAACATAAAGCTGGATCAGAGTAATTCTCAGGCTCATTAAACTGAAAGATATAACATGTCAGCCTGTGCAGTTCACACAATAAATCCCATCAAAGCCCCTTACTCTGATGGATTTCAGGCAAGCCAGTGGACAGGAGTCACAGTACAAAAGATCTGATAAAGAAGGGATTCTTAAAATTAAGCAATTGGTTTAGCCTTTGAGATGGTGCCAAACTAAGGGTTGGATTTGCCTGAGGACTCTGCATATGAAGCTTCTCTTGCTCAGCTCCAAACACACCTCATTTCTCGTGATGTGGCTTACAACACCTCCACTTTTCCACCCCTGCTTCCCACGGGCAGAGCCTGGGAGTTGTACCCTGGGAGGAGAGCCCAGGTTGGAATGTGCTTCAGTCAGTATTAGGATGAAGGAATGCCAAGTTCATTGGTTCTTGAAGTCTAATCAGGCATTTGAACACAGGTCTAAAGGATTCAGAACCAACTCCTTAACCTCAGCAGGAAGGATGTAGTTGCCCTGGTTTTTAAACTCTTATTTTTGAAGAACATGACACTCAACTCTTTCCAGCCTCTTTCCTGCTATTAAATCTCCTCTTCCATCTTGCTAAACATGGTGCACAGCTTCCACTGGCACTTGGTATTAATGTTCCACCGACCTGGAGTTCAGCAAAGCTGGAGCTAAACATCATCAAAAATATCGCCTAAGTTGGCCAAGACCAGAGGCAAAGAGGCTGTATGAGTCTCTGAAATATTCCCCCAAATGTTCTTGCTTACCTTCCCCAAAATTGTTCCAGAAAGAACCTAAATTTTGTGGATTGTCAGACCTCCGTTCTGTAGTGGGACTTGGCACATACACATGGGGAAAATCTGTCCCACTGATTTATTGAATCATCATGCAGAACACACTTTGACTTCAGAAGATGACTGAGTTTCCATGGAGATATATTCAAGACACAGTACAGCTGATGTTGTTCACCCATCCACTTATCTTAGTTGCAGAGCAAGTGTGATTTGTTTGGAGCAGTTAAAAGTCTATTTCTTTTGCTTTTAATTAGTCACCTTCAGTGCTTTCCTTGCAAAGTCTGACCTGAGCCATTTCCTTTCAGGGCTTGCCAGTGTCATCAGCACATGAAAATCTTGCTTCTTGGACTTTCTGAACTTTGTTTCCCAGCTAATATGAACCTGCTGCTTTGCCTCAGCAGGATCAGGAAGGCCTGGATGCCAGTTCTTCTTCTTTCCTTCTAGCAGGAGTAGTTCTACTGATGAGGCCCAATTGTCCTGCACCTCTCAGATGGGATTTCAGCTCTTTCTAGTTCTTCTACGTGAAAATGTTTGACATTATCTCTCCCCTGAGAACCTGGGCTGGGCTAGGAAAATACCATTACTTTAACATAAAATATCTCTCTATTTCATTTGTCTTCCCTTGACTTTCATGGCTGAGTTGACTGTATGGTTGTTGTTGATGGATTTGGATTACTGGCACGGGTGAGAGATAACTATTCTGAACTGCCATGAAGGGAGGGAGCCCAGGAACCATCTCCTGATGCCAGCAGGTGTCCAACCTTCCCACGTCTGGACAGGGCAGCTGTGAGCCCTGCATCCCCAGGGCTCACGTGTGGCAGGTCCCGCTGGCACTGAGTGCTGGCACTCAGAGCTGGTTCAGGCTCATGCCAGGCGTAACCCTCTGGTCACAGAGGATACTTTGGCATCCCTGAGCAGACCTTGCCACAGGCTGTCGCTTTGGCACTCAGATTGTGCCAGCCTGAAGGGGCTGCCCTTCAGAGATCTGTCAGACACCAAACCTGGCCGATAGCAGTGGGGTGAACGAGGTGGTTTGTCCTGGGGGAACAGGTTATTGATTAGCACTGACTCTAAGAGTGTTTGAGGAGAGTTCTCGAGCAGGGAGGGGCACCGTGCCTAGGCTGCCTCAGCCCCACTCCCTGCTCCTGCAGGAATGCCCAGACTTCTCTCTGTGCACCCTCTGAAGCTTTCCTTTTATACCTTAGCAAGAAGGAACGTGCTGGACAGTAAAATCCTGTTACCACTGCTTTGTTGACACCTCTTGTGAAACACGTTTGTCAAGAAGACAAAGAAATGCTGTAAATGTAAACTCAAATGTGTGTGATTTGGGGATGATCTCAGACCTGGATCTAAAATTAAGCAAGGAAGCAATTCAGCTTGGCCATTCCTATAGTCAGGTGCTCAAAGGGATCCATTGTTTGCATTGCCTCAGATCTTTGCACCTGAGTCCCACCTGAGTGCCCACCTGCCTCCACACATCCTCACAGGTAGCAACAACCTTTAGAGTACGTGCTGCTTTTTCTACTCCTGGACAAGTTCACTCATTTTTGCACTATCAAGGAATGCTTTTCATCTACTATAGGTTTCATTATTAATATTGCTGTATAACAGCCCAGCACCTTCATAAACCAGCTGCATGGCTTGTTCTTAGCAAAGCTCCTTTAGGAGGCAATTATCCTGAAAACCACTTACCAGAGAAGGTACCTTCTAAAACGAGCAAAACAGACATGTCTTGGGGTTTCTTTCTTTTAACACAGTTTTTTTCAAAGTTTGTCCATCTTAATTTCTGTTTTCTTAGGTGTGAAAATTAATTTAGTGACAGCAATAGACTGTAAAGGCAGACTGCCAAGAGCAGGATGCCTTGGTGATGGTCATGCACCCAGAGGGAAAAAAGACCAGTACCAAAACAGGTAATTGCTTTCATATTCTTAGCTGGAAAATATTTGATATGAAAATTAAGTGTGTAATTCAACCAATTTAAAACTACCACTACCTAGGAGACAGTCATGTTATGACAGCTTTAGAAAATGCAACTGTAATTTTAGCTTTAATGTGGATTCGTGGGACTCATTAAGTATGCAATAAAACTGAACTTGCACACAGTCAAGTTTCCCATAACCACTTATTACAAGGCAGCCACTCTTATTATTTAATGCCTGTACTGAGGTTCCAAATACACAGGTTAGCACTGCAACCTCTCCTGTGCTTTAGAAACACCATAATAAAGTGAGCCTTCTCTTTGAAAGCTGAAATTTGAAGTGGAAAATAGTAGGCAAATGAAAAATTCAGCAAGAGAATAAACAAAACTGGAGGGACAACGTTATGGAAAGGAATGAGTAACACGGAGCACTACATCTGGTTCTGAGAAGACAGAGTTTAAAAGAAAACATATTAAAATTTCATGCCCAAACCTGTCAAAGTACTGATGAGCCTTTCTAAAGCACTGAGTTATTTTCTTACACATCTGATCTTCCTCATTCTGGCAGGTTTCATAAGACCAAATGGTAGCTCAGCAGTTTCCCCCTGCTGCAAACCATAATCAAACAATCAGCATTTCGATGGCAGGACCTCTGGCTCAGCTTACAGAGATTTTTCCAAGAGAGCAGCAGACACAAAATGTGGGAATGTGCTGTCCCAGCTTACCTGCCTTTGTAAATAAAACACTGTAAGTCGCTCCAGTGGCTACAAAAGAAGCTCCCAGAGACTGGCTCAGACTCTGTTAACTGCCAAGTCAGGGGATTCGCTGTCCCCTTACTATTTATTATATGAGCTCCTGTTTTTCCAAAGCCATAAAAATGGACTATGATGAAGAGTAATTAACAAGATGTCAATCCCTGCAGATGCAAAAATGAGAGCTGACACATACTCACATACCTGGGAGGTTCAAAGTGGTTGGATAGGACACTTTTCTAATGAAAGTGAATCCTTCCAAGCCTAATTACAGAGCCTCTCATTACAATTTTAGCTTGGATAAACTGATACTGCTTTGCTTTGTACTGAAAATTAAACGTCCTCAAAACATTATCAAAAATATTTTTTCTACAAAGACAGTACATACATTAGACTGCTGTTCTCCAGGGCTGGAATGATCCCAAGTCAGGGGACTTAGGCTGGAGTCTCATTTTGGCAATGTTTTTCTGCCTTGCCTACATCTGTGCTGCCACAAGAGCAAGTTAAAGTTGTAAAGCTGTACTAATCTTTTTCAGAAAAGTCCCTGCTCTGCATATATGGATAACACCCGAGGAAAGGCAAAGTGATTTTATCTGCATTAACTAAAGAACACGATTTTGGGATACCAAGACAGCAAATGCCTGTGTGACATTATTATTCTTGAGTTTATAAACAACTGGGAAAAAGTGGAGACAAGCAGCGCTTCAGACACTTTCCTTAAGTGCTTTCAGCCTGCTGACAATTGAGGCCTTTGAGGAAAGATGATGTTACACCCAGTCCTGCTCTAATTTTCCCTGCATTTAATCTAAGTGCCAAGCACTGGCTGGTTGTTAAAGAGTTTATTAGGAGTCTCCAAGCGTTCAGACAGTACTTTAGCATTCTGAGGCTAAAGGGTTTAGAATCTAATTTTGACTTTATTAGCTCACATAACCTGGTGAATGGGGAGCACTTGGTAAATTTCTATCATTCAACCTTTTTTCCAAAAAGATTCTCTCTGCTGGTCTGGAGGAGAATAGAAATGGTCCACAATAGCGGAGTGCCTGGGGACAGCGGGTGTAACTCACTGCAGCCACTGCTGCTAAATCTGCAGAGACAAGAATGTTCAATTGCAAACAATTCTGGTCTTTTTTCTACACAGGCTGTACAAATCAATAGATTAACCCCCCCAGAGCTGTGTGTGAATGAGGTAGGTGTACCCCCTGTTTTTAGAAAAGGGTTTAAAAGGCTGAAATTCAAACTTTTTAAAAGCTTCTGCTGAAATGCTGCCTTTCAGTATCTCCTGCACATAAATATGCAGAGGATCTGCATACTAATAATGTTTGTGGAGCACTGTGCAAACAGTGCAGAGGAGTCAGCACATTTGTACACCTATTTTACCAACGTCCTGCCCTAGGCCAGAGGAGAGGCACTGGAGCTCCTGACTCTCAGCCCTGTGCTGTCTTGAATGAGGCAATCTCTGTTTTGTGGTATTTTGCTTTTCTTGATCTTTTCCCAGAGCCAGAAAGGCAGAGTATTTTGGTCAGAAAGTCTAAACTAACTTCTGCCAAACATATTGTATCCTGTTGCTGTAGGCAACACAATTCAACAGTTGCATAATTTAGTACTTTTAAAGGTCAAAGAAATATCTTTTTACCTCCTATTCTTTCATAAGTGTTTATGTATTTTCAAGTGAGTGCGACACTGTGAAGAATGATCAGCATATTGCCAAATGTGAGTATCTTGTATTTCAATGGAAACTTAGTCTGGGAGTTTGACATTCAGATTTTCCACTGACATCATGAAAACAATCTGAACATACTTTATATAATTTTTCACTAACTATTTCTTGCCTGAAATCTCGATTTTCCTCTTAGTTCTTTCTAAAATTACTACAATTTAGCTTCACTTCCATAACTACAAAAATTCTGTCCTCCAATAATGCAAAACTCTGGTGATTATTTCCTGCACCCCACAGCCTTTTATCTTTTCTTTTTCCTTCCTCTCAGGTGGAAATGAAACAAATACAGTTTTTTTCTCACTGAATGCAAGGAAAAGAACAGAAAAGCACCCTACTGCCTACTTGGGAGCCCCATCAACTAAGCTTCCCAAGGGTGTGTAAATCCATTCTCCCCAGAGATTTCAGTCAGCATAATTGCTCCCCACTTACAACTCCCTTCTCAGTAGCCATTCTCCTGGTGGTGGTTGGAGCTGTCACCCAGAGCAAAGGCTTTATGGAAGGGTTAGAAAGAGGAGCAGGGTTCAGAATGCACTGGTCACACAGAGAGGCCTCACCTCCACCCAACAGGCAGGTCCACAGCAATCTGCAGCGCTCTGGTCCGGACTGGCCTAGTGAACACCTGCAGGAGCGAAGCCAGACTGTGGGGGCAGAGAATTCTCCAAGGATAAGAAATGCACCTTACTGGGCCTTGAGCAAAGACAGCGTTCCAGGAACAGGATCCCTTCAGGTAGCCCTAGCAAGTGTTTGTTCCTGGCAGTCCTTACTCCCACTGGAGTGGGATGTGTTTGCACTCTTAGCAGAGTGTGAGGCCAGTGCAGCTCAGCAGACCTGTTCAAACCCCACCTGGGAGGCAGAGGACTGACAAGAGCAGAAAGTGCTCTGCCCTGACAGCACACGAGGAGCTGGTCTGTAAAAAGTTTTCATCCCAAATGGAGGTGGGGGGAAAGGGCTGGCAGAGCAAAGAGCAAAACGGCTGGTTGTCCTCATGAGCATCGACCGACAGGCCTATTTTCCAGTCTCTCTTTATATCACAGGGCTGAATCCTTAGTTAGTGTCCCAAATCCCCTCTGCATGCTCCTGCCCTGCTTCCAAGGCTACCAGCTAATCTAGTGTAAATCTGTCTCTCCCAGAACAGCTTTCTGCTGTCCACAAGCTGCTCTTCAGGCTGGGGGGCAGTGCATGACTGGAACTTGGTAGTGAGGACACCCACTGAGGGATCTGAAAGATTAGGAAGGAAATCTCTGCTGAAATGGTGGCTTATTTCTATGGAAATGAACAGCTCTAACAGGCCAGGCAGGGTGGCACCCAGCACAGCACAGCAGGTCACCAAAGCACCAGTGGAAAGAGGCAACCTGAGACACAGCAGGGTGGGAGACCTTGGTCTTAAATCCTGAGTGAATGCCCTGCCAGAAAAGTAGCTGGAATGGGCAAAGAGGGTCTCTTACTTTGGCTAGAAATTGCTTTCTGAGAAGTCTCTCCTGACAGAGCTTTAGGATAGCCTCACACATTGAGATCTTGTTTCAAGGACTGCTGCCAAAATTATGTTTTTTCAGAAAATTCCCAGTCAGTTCTAATTCCACTGATCCTGAAGGAATGCTGAAAGAAAACAGTATGAGACTGGCAGAGATTCACCTCATACCAGATGCAGGCTGCTAAGAAATATTGCTAAACTTGAGCAGCAAGTAAATTCTTTGCAGTGTTAATATGGTCAAACTCTTTTTCCACCAATGCAAACTAAAGCTATAAATCAGGAAATTTTCCTTTTGCATTTAAATCCTGCAATGCTGTGAAATCCAAGTGGTTCTGAACCTGAGGGCTTTGTTAGAGAAGTCCATGGCTGAGTAAGCAGAAAAAAGGAAGCTTAAGTGCAAAGACAAAGTCAAGGTTGTTTATGGAGCTCACTGGTATGACATGTGGTTGACATTATTGGTAAATATCAGTTTGTTTTTAAAGGATAGAAGGTAAAAAATACCTATTAGGGGCATCAGGATACTCTATAAGCAGCAACAGGGCTAGCAAGCAAAAGTACTGCTTTTTGTCTCTTCTTCACGCACATTTTGCAGTAGCAGAACTCCCTCTTGAGAAGGAAAACCCCCTTAAAATACATTTGCAGCAAAACATTTATAAAAGCAGCTATTCAGACAAATGTGACTGAACTGAAGCTTGACTTGCATTCAGCTTTTTCTTGAATACAAATGAGTACCAAATTCCAGCATACTTACAGCCATGAATTACAGTTTCAGTTTAGCTGGGGTTATCTCCTCTCACTGCTTTCAGCTGTCCAGGTTCACAGTACAGCACAAATGCATTACCCACAAACATGTCCTACTCTCTCTCTGTGAAAGCTGTTGCTGCCCACGGACTGGCTTCCTGACAGTGAGTGCCACTCAGAAGGTGGCAAACACCACTTCTTTCGTGTGCACCGCTGTTTAAAACAGTGACACCAGCCAAGACCACCGATCCTGTCAAGCCTGAGAAAGAAGAAAACACAAATATGTACCTTTCTGAGTCCAGCAGAAGCTGTTCCCTCCGCTCTTTTGCTGGGCTGCTCTCCTGTGGGTTTTGCAGAATAAGAGTCCAAGAGCCTGCAGTATTCAGTCACATTCGATCACATCACAGGAATAGCTTATCAGTTCTGTTACACAGACTCTAAAAGGAGCAGTGTCCTTTTCCCCAGTTCCTCCTTTCACAGATTTCTGCAGTCCTTAAAGGTGCTCGGTGCTCTAATAACCGTAGAGAAAGCTATTCATCTCCCCCCTAACGACAGTGCTCTGGTTACTTAGTTACAGCACAGTGACTGCTGACAAAGTCAGGTGTGAGCCAAAGCTGCGCTCAGTGTAACTGCTCGGTGTTCAGTCAAGCAACTCCAGGAATGAATTTGGCCCAGGGGATTTAGTTCTTTTTTCAGCTCAGGCATGGCATGCTACAGCCAGAGCAGAATTGTAGGAACAAGACCTAGACCTGGGTTAAATATAGTGCTGCTGGAGGCAGGGGAGGTATGTAAAGCAAATTGCTTAATAGCAACTGCTGGAGGAGGTGCAATCAATACATTATAAACAGTACATCTGAATTTCTATAGCGTCTGGTTGGGAAATTATTCTGCTACAAACAGCTCTAAGATAAAAGAAAAGGCTTATTCTGGTAAATCTTGTTCTTGGCTTGTCTGTTTTGTTTCCTTCCAGGTGGAAACAGTATAATCCAGCTGCAGTTAAATTGCACCATCGAAGAAAGTGGTAAGGAAAACAAAAACCCAAACACAATGTGGTAGTAGTTCTCTCCTGTACTCTCACTGCAAAGCTCAGACCTAGTCAGCAAGTGTTTGAGGCTCTAGCCCAGAAACTTTTTTAAGACTTGAAGAATGGGTTTTTTATCACATGTGGCAGAAACAGGAGCTGAAGATCTGAGAACAGACTTTGCCACAGGATAGGGGAGGGCCTTGAAGGAAGTGGGGACTAACTGGGAGCATGACAAGAGAAAACCAAAAAATGTTAAGTGGATGAATTGAATAAAGAATTGTAGAGAAGACATAGGCGAGGATTGAAGTGTTTTTAGTAACTCTGAACCAAACATAACTAAGACCCTGCAACACAGCCCAGTACCCAAGGCCCATACAGAACAACTTGGAAGTACCCCTTCCATGTATAATAGAGCTTTAGCTCAACAAATATTCTCTTATAATCCAGACATCGAGCAGACAAAGCATGAAACAAGCAGTGCAGCACTCCAGCTTCACTGACTGTAATTTCCTGTCCAGTCAAAAGCTGGTTGTGTCTGCACAGTCCCTCGTGGCACCCACAATTCCAGCTAATACAGAACTGATTTTACTGCTGAGCTGTGGAGAAGAGAGTTTGAAACAGTAAAACAGTCTAAGCACTGACCTTGTGTAAGTATGCAGCTATTCTTTGGAGGTGTCCTTGCAGTTAACTACAGCTAATTGTGAACTGGTGGGTGGTGTCAGCCCAGCTTCTGCTTAGGAGCATAAATTAGTGCCAAGACTTCCCAGATTGAGCAATGGCCCATGACGACACTTTAAAAAGACTTCTAATTTCCAGCTGAATTATATTCTTCAGGCTGGAAGCATGGGAGGAGCAAACTTGCTTCTGCCTGCCCACAATTGTTTACTTGTATGATAAAAGCTACGCCTGCAAGTAACCCTTGCTGTTGTCTAGATATTTCATCAGACAAGTAAAAATGGAGAATGGCAATAACTGCAAATTACACAAAGCCAGAGGTTCAGCTGGTTAGACCACCCAAACTGTGTTTCCATAAATTGCTTCCATGTAAATAGAAAGTTGAAATCTTGTAATATATTATTATGGGATTTTTTTTTTCTCCAAGACAAGTTTCTTTGGTAAGCTGTTAGACATTGGTTTATGCCTTTTTTTAGTTCACCTGTTTACTCAGTACAGGGTCTATTTAAGGACAGGTATTTTTGCAGGTTTTAATTAACATACTAACAATGCTACAAACTCCAGAGTTTATACACTATTCAAGTGACTTATCCATGTCTAGAGAGTAAAAATTTACCCTGGTATCAATAGATGCAGGTTAGAGAACTGTTGAGAGCTATAAATGTATTGGTGTAACACAATTTTCACATCAGGCCAAGATCTTAAAAGATGGATTTGGTGCTGCAGAACGTCAGGATGCTGGATTCCCAGGGCTCATCCATGGGAAGATGCAGAACCGGGATGCATTAGCTTGGGAGCCCCGTGCCGTGAATGGCAGCAGGTCAGGACACCTCAGGCTGACTCACGGGCAGCTGACAGAGCTTAGCTCTGATGTGGTGCACAGACCTGAGCAGACTTGCTCCGCTGCAGAGCTCCCAGCTGCAGCCACGGGACAAGGTGGCAGTGCTACTGCCACTGCTGTGCACAGCACCCAGCTCTCCCCAGTAAATCCCTGCCTGGCACAGCAACAAACGGCATTCCCTGCCTCTAATAATCCTGGCCAAAGACTGCTTTTTAAAAGCCTAAACAAAGGCAGACAGGAGAGCTAGCACATTATGATAAACCCGCAGATCACGTGAAACACTGAGTGGAAGAAAATTCTTTTGAGTTTGCATTTTCAGAATAGCAGGAGGGATTTTCTTTTATGGGAATTTGCTGTTTTTTACAGCCAAATTAGTTTCTCTTGCTGAGAAACATGCAAAAGAGAAAGGAAGCACCACTTATGTCTGAATCAGCTAACTGCCTGGCCATATCGAAAACAGGAAACAGCTACAGGAGAAGAGAGATGAGCAGAAAGTTGTGCTCTAAATTTGAGCAGATAATAGGAGTGCTTGGACTATTTTGTGTTTACTGTGCATCTTACAAGGCCAACGTGCAGACTGAAAAACACTTTCAGCTTTCAAAGACTTTATAACTACTCACAAAAACCCTGAAGCAGCTAAGTCTACCCCATGCCTGTCTTTTCCCCCCTTGCTTTACTTGGTAATATATGTTGAAGCATTTGAATGAAGTCAAGAACTGGTGTTCCTTGAGGCTTCATCTGTTTCTGCTGGTTCTTTCCCTTACTTAAAATCAATTAGTTGTTCAGGACAAACTATGAACAGAAGATCTGTCTTAAGGAGGGAAGGAATAAAATGGCATAGATTAAATTCTGAACAACAATGGCTCATCCTCTCAGACAAATGTATGGAAATAATAAAAAAAGCAAAAGCAAACAAGGGGGAAAATAGCAACACAGCTGAAATGTTCAACTATTGCTGCTGGTTAATGAACTCAGGCACAAATGCTTGCAGCAGAGGAAACACCATTAGCTGAAGGATGTATTCTTTATAACAAGATGCCCTTTGGGGCACTTAGAACACCAACCCTTCTAATACATGCTTTTAGAATGACATTTTTAAATGGAATTTAAATTAAATTAAATTAATTTCTCTGGTGCCTATACTTTTCTTACCTCAATGTAGTTGTTTTAGATAAATTTATAGACCCTACATAAACAAATTATTAGTTAACTGAGTAATTAATTTGTCCCATCTTAACAAAATGTTAAAAACTTTGCAGACTCCACATGGAAATCCAATTTCTCCACCTCAGTCTCATAAACCAAAATTAGCCATTTTCTTCCCTTATCTGTTTGACTTTTAACTCTCCTAAAGACTGATTTGTCAAAGCTCTTAAAAACAAATACCAAAAATGCAGCAAATTACAGCAGAATTGGACTGTAAGCAAACAGCCACAGATTCCTTCATGCCAAGGCAAAGCAATACTGGAGAATTCTTGCTCCACCAAGCTTTTTGTAGCCCTGGGATATGGTTCTCTCAGGTGCCAGGGACTGTGTCACTATTCCCACTTCTGCATTCCCCTTCTGCCATGCCTTCCTTCCGCAGGCTTTCCTTCCCCATTGCTAAGGACACTGCACACCAGCGGAGGAAAACAAGGGTGCAGAAAGAAATCAAACAGCACATGCAGTTAATCAGGAGAGATGGTAAGAAACCAAACATCCTACCTCCCACAGAGACCGCCGAGTCCACCCCTGCTCCAGTACAGCTTACTGGCTCCACTGTCAATTATTAATTAGGTCATGCCACAAAATGCAGCCTCTCAGAGAATCAATTCCCCACCCCAGCCACTAAAAAGGAAACAATGTGATGACTTCCAAAGACTTTATCTACCTGACACCTCTCGCTTCCTCCAGCCTGCCAAGCTGCTGATCCGGGAACTTAACACAGAAAGGAAACCACGCCAGAAAAACAGGAGAGACGAGAAGATGTGCTTGAAAAGTCAACATTTCTAAAAAGCTTGGTTAAAAAAAAGTATTTAGTCTTGGTCATCTTCATGAGGAAGAATTTAAGTGAGCCATGGATAAAAGTAAGTAAAAGTATTTCATACAAAGGAAAAAAAACATACAGAATTCCAGGTTGTCTCTACAACAAGTTCAAAAGGAGAAAGTTTGCCTGTTACCAAAACCAATTCATGACTTACAAAGCATCTTTTCTTGTCGAATGGATTTATATACATTTCTAAATCAGGATGTTTCCTTCACCCTTTTAATACCACACTGTTTAAAGTACAGTGAATAAACATCTCCCCCTGGAAATAAACCAAACCACATCTAATGTATAAGTTAATTTATGACTTTAAATATGAATAGCTAAAACTGAAAAAAAATCTGTGGAAATATGATGTTAAATCTGATAGCTATCTTGCAAGAAGTTTTTTTAATCTCGGGTTTTGAAAGTATATTCTTTCACTGGAGAAACACAAGGCTTGATATAAACAATTCCTGATACTAGAATGTATTTGCCACTAAGGGACTTAATGCTTTTTTTCTTGGAAGAAATTAATATATATATATGTATGTAAAAATAATGTATCACTAATTACCTAATCAACATAATGCTAACCACAAAAGAATTAAAACAGGAGGAGGAAGCCATAGGAGCTGAGCCAAAGACACATTAGAAACCACCTCTGATAACCAGCATCCATCTCTGGTCCCTGATCAAGATGTTGGAAGTGCAGTACAGACACACCTGCTCAGAGCTGACAGCAGCAAGTGGCAGGGGCTACTGCTCTGCCCGATGGTGTCACCAGGAGCACAGCCCACTCCTGCTCTGCCCGATGGTGTCACCAGGATGGTGTCACCCACTCCTCATCGCTGCTCTTTGCCTCCATCGGCCTCAAGGATGGAACTTGTGAGGATGAGCAAGGACGAGTGGAATGACCCCACGCAGACTTTGTGCTCTGCCCTGCAGCCTGTGGAACTGCACTGTGCTTTCTCTCCAGCTGTGGGTACGGCCAGAGGGCTGGTGACACCCACTGCACACGGTCTGACAGTGGCACTACGGACACCTGTGGCTCCCAGATGACTGAAGAAGGATGCCAAGGGAAAGCAACTGACTGGCTCTCAACTGACACAGAAAAGTGTGTGTTGATATGTTTGGGAACACACACTTCTAAAAGAAACTACAATCTCACCAGGGCTGTGAAGGCTGTGGTTCCCTTAGACTCTGAGCTCTAAAACCATGAAAGCAACGCCAGTGTACAATGGGGCTGTTTCGATGGGCACTTGGCCAAGATCCTACCCTTCAAAGAGTTTAGAAGCTTTACTCTAAATTTATCATCACTTCTTTCCTAAATTGCCACTTCAGGTGCTGTTCAAAGATAATGGTTTCTATCAACAGCTTTCACAGGATCATCAAGGTTGAAAGAGACCTTCAGGATCATCTAGTCCCTCCTCAACCCAGCACCCCCATAATCACCCCTAAACCACGTTCCTAAGTGCCACATCCAGACACCTCTTGAACATTTCCACAGACAGTGACACCATCTCCCCCCTGAGCAGCTTATTCCATTGCCTGGCACTCTTTCAATGAAAGTTTTTACTCTCATATCTAATCTGAACCTCCCTCAGTGCAATTTAAGGCAATTTCCTCTCATCCTTTCACTTGAGACACAGAAGAGGCCAACCCCACCTGCCTTTCATTTTTCAATTTAGTTTCGCTTTGCTTTGCTACATTTGAGGCCTTTCCTTCTTAGCAAAACACCACAGTGCTGCAGGGACTTTTCTTCATATAAACTTGGTTTGTGTTTGTGGAGATTTAATTCCACCCTTGATCCGACTTGTCAGAACTAAATTTGTGTGAAGAGCATATGCTCAACAGTGCCTGTTTCAATTCAGAACAGAGGCTAAAATGAAAAGCTGAAAACACCTTTGCATGCATGTACCTGAAAAGCATAAAAGATTAGTGTCTGAATATGCTTTAGGTTTCTTTAATTCAAAGGCCCCTCAGTACACTCTAGGCATGTCTTTCTAATGCTGTTTTAGTGGGTAAGAGTGTTTCTTGTGATTTATTGATCTGTGCTGCAGGAGGTAAGAGTCTGCCTTTGGTTTTCTTGTGTTTGGGGCTTTTTTAACAGCGGTGATACTGGAGAAAGTCATCAATCCACTTACTAAAGGGATAGAAATTCCCATTTCAAGTATTTTCAAACACTGACAGAGTGAACAAAAATTATCAGGCTGTGATGGAGATTATTTCAGATCTACAAAACTTTCTATTGTGTATTTTAATTTTCTGCCATTTCTCCTCAGCTGTGGAGCAGAGGATTGGTGGTGTCTGAAACAAAATGGTTGGATGCTGCCCTCTTGTGAGCCGGGCTCCTGCTCCACAGACTGAACCTAAGCGACTTCCTAAAGCCTTTTTTTCTGTAGAAACAGTGGCCGGTTCTGTTGTCCCCAGCTCCGACCCGGCTGTGGTGGCGTTTAGCAGGTCCCACCACCCCTGCAGCAGTGGGCAGGGTCCGCACTGTGCTGAAGGCCAACAGCCCGCGGCCTCCCGACACAAACCTGCTTTTGTTTCGATCAGTGCCTGCTCTGAGGCCTCTGACTGGGGCTGCCGGAGGCATCGCAGGCACTAACAGAGCCCTGCGGAGCGGCTCTGCCGGGCTGATCGGCAGCTGCCCTGCGGCTCAGGGACAGGAGAGGCTGCCGGGGCTCTGACGGCTCCTCCCGTGCCGGTGTCTGTCCCGCAGTCCCAAGGTGTTGGAGCCGCGGGTGCCCTGCCTCACATCGCTCCCGCCTCAGGCGCTGAGGGAGCCGCTCCTCCGGCCCCGACCTGCCTGGAGTCTTTCCCAAAGAGCCTTCCCCGAACCCCTGCTGCTGCAGCAGCACCTGGGGGGAAGCCTGTCAAGCAAACTGCGCTGGGTTGTTCTCCCTCCCAAAGGTCTGATTTTAACGCAAACGCGCTCGTACAGCGCCAGATCCGCGCCCGCCCTCCCCAGCGCCGCGAGGGCTCGGGCCGAGCGCTGCCCCGGCCGGCTCAGGCGCGGCGCGGGCAGCCCGCGGGTCCTGCGGGGCGGCGCGGGGCGGCATGGCGGGGCCGTGCGCCATGGCGGCGCTGCGGGCCCGGCGCGGGGCTGTGCGGGGGCTGTGCCGCTCGCTCTCAGGTACGCGGGGCCGTGCGGGGGCTGTGCCGCTCGCTCTCGGGTACGCGGGGCCGTGCGGGGGCTGTGCCGCTCGCTCTCAGGTACGCGGGGCCGTGCGGGGGCTGTGCCGGGGCTGTGCCGCTCGCTGCGGCCGCTCTCAGGTACGCGCTGCCCGCGGAGGGTCCCCCGAGCCCTTCCCACCGCCCGCCGTGGGGTCCGCGCCGCTCCCCGCTGTCCCCTCCGTGAGGCGGGGTCGGTGCCTCCCCCGTGAGGGCGCTGGGAGCCGCCGCGGTGCCTGTGCCGGGGCCCATCCCTCGCTGAGGGTCAGCGGCCCCCCGTGAGGGCTGTGCAGCGGGACGGGGCTGCCCGAGCAGCCGAGGCCGGCGGTACCGCCCTTGCCGGCCCGCGGTCGGGGCCGGGCGCTCGCTGCCCGCCCTGCTGGTGACAGCCCCGCAGCAGGAGCCGTGCTGGGCCCTCATGGCTCACCTGCGGCTTCTCCGCCGCCTCGCACCGCGCCGGACGCGGGGCTGCTCCGCGGGGAGCCCGGGGTGTGGCAGGACCGGCTTCCCTCACACCGCCCTGGCCGGCACGCCCGGGCCTCGAGGCCGACAAACCTCTGTCAGGGCCCTCTGCTGTGCTACTGAGACCTGGCGGATCCCGGCCGCCACTGTCTCCTTATGCAGGAAGAGCTTCTGGAGACAGGGTGTAAAAATCTATTTTCCTGCTTTGTTTGAGCTGCTCTGTTTTCCATATTTCATTCACAAAACCAGACCAGATAGTTTAGTGAAGAAACACGGTGCCACAGTACAACCAAGAAAACCCAAATCAGCAAAAATCAATTGTAAAAAGCAGCGTGCTCTTTGATATTGCCCTTACATACCTCTCCCATCTGCCTTGTCTCTTCTGTCTTCACATCCTCTTCACAGGAAAGAATGAGTATGATCTTCTGGTCATTGGTGGAGGGTCTGGAGGCCTTGCTTGTGCAAAAGAAGGTCTGTATGTATAAATAATTTGGTTTAGCTTCAGTGATGTTTAAGGAAGCTAAGGGGAGTGTTACAGATAATGCTAAAGCTTTTTAAGAAACACAGTATACTTCAGTACCTGCACATTAATCATTAACTCAGCTCCATTCAGTAAATCTGCAAATGAATTCACACCCTGAGGTGGGGTGATCTTGTTTGGCTTTCTTGTTAACCTTTTAAAAAATATTTCTTCATTTGTCATGGGAAAATGTAACAAGCTTTCATTTCACTGTTGTTGTAAAATGCTCCAAGTAATAGATACTGTAAGGATTTCTAATGATACCATTTCTCATTTATGTGTTAAAACAACAATCCCTTCAGGCTGTTTCCAAGGACTGTTTAACTGCTGTAGAGAACCTTGGCCCTTTGCAGCTCAGTGTAACATGTTCAACAGCCCACAGTGTTCTTGAACCTCTCATTTGAGGTCAGGTTGCATTTTTAGGGTCGGTGGAAGCTGGAGATTCTACTCTGGGTTATTAAGTGTCTTCTGGAGAATTTGCTGACCACATAGGCTGGTAGGGTCCCTGGTGTGGTATCTTGAGTTAGATACCAGACATCACCTCCTGTACTCTTTATCTGTACCTGTGCTGCTAAAAATGTTTAGATTTGTGTGGTTCTCCCTCCTCTAAATACCTCATCTTGCTTTATTGTTTAAAGCTGCTCAGTTTGGAAGAAAAGTGGCTGTTTTGGATTATGTGGACCCTTCCCCACAAGGTATGGATGAGAAATAATGGGGTAATAATAGCTGGAAATGCATGTAACGCAGTTGCCTCGGTGAGCAGGTTGTTCCAGACAGCAACGGGGCCAAAGCTGCCTGCTTTGCTTGTAGTGAAAGTCTTTAAGCCCAGCTTGCAGCGCAGCTCATGCTCTCCAGGATGTCCCTGCTGTTCCTGCTTCCCCTGCACATTAAGCTTGTTAGCAGTGTTTGATGCTACCATTTGTAGTAGACTTTAGACTTAAATAAGTGAGAATATTCTTTCTGTCAAAAGGTTATTTAAAATTTCTAAAAATTATGAATTGCATCATATTGAGGCTCTTCGTGTACAGTGTATAAAATAAGATCTGTAAATGTAAATGATCAGTGACTGGATTTTCAGAGCTCTGAGAAACATCTTGAGGTGGTTTGAATTTTAGAAGAAAAATATACAGAGATGGTTTTTATCAAAGCAAATGAACATAAACAAGGTTAGAAACTGATCTCTAGGAGATAACAAAGTGGGTGTTGTTACAGAATTGTTTAGCTGCTGTGAACCCAGTTGCACTGTTACACTAATCTGACGCCTTTACTTTTTTCTTTCTTTTTTTCCTTCTCCCCAGGAACCACATGGGGACTTGGTGGAACTTGTGTGAATGTTGGCTGCATTCCTAAAAAGCTTATGCATCAAGCAGCCCTTTTAGGGAGTGCCCTTAAAGATGCCCCACACTATGGCTGGAACGTAGCCCACCCTGTTCATCATAGCTGGTAAAGATGATTGCCCCTCTTCACTCCTGTGTGCTGCAAATGCGTAACAATAACCAACTTTTCACAGTTGGTGCTTCTTGGGGACAGTTAGGGAAGTGAATTTTGCATGTGAAATTTTAGCTTGGTCCTTGTTTAAAACAAAGAGCTGTATTTACTGGTTTCTCAGGGCAGGTGTGTTGACTTGGACTTGATAATTTCTTTTTATAACAAAAAGTACTGTAGAACATTCCTAATTTCTAGCAATGGCCTGTATCTTTGAGTTGCATAATGTGGATTTGCAAAATGATGGCTTCATGTTCCCTTTCTTGTTTTGTGGCAGGTCTGTGATGGCACAAGCTGTTCAGAATTATGTGAAATCCTTGAACTGGGGACACAGAGTGCAACTACAAGACAAGTAAATAAGCCTTTGAAGTTCATCTGTCTTCCCATAGGCAAGGAGCTGCTGCTCTTGTAGAGCTGCAGAACTGCCTTTGAGGTTCCTCACTAGAGACAGTATTTTGAGTTTGTAAGTCCTTTCTGCTCAGGACTGTAAGTGCCCTTGTCAATGTAAGTGTTCTCTTCCCCTCCCACCTTCCTTTTCTTTTCTGGGAAGCAGTGGTTGGCAGTGAGCATACCTGAAAGCTTTCTTGCAGTGCAGTGATCAGGGGATGCTCTCTTTAATCTGGAGTTTTGCATTAATATGAAGTAATCGGGGTTTCTGAAGATACTTCTGATCTTGTCCCCCAGAATTTCTGTGCCGTACAAACCCACAGATAACACAATGCTAGAGCAGCAGATTTTTTTTGCTTTCAGTGCAGAAAGTGTTCCAAGTTTTTCAGCATGCAGTTCCTTTAATAGAGAAATTATATTAATAGAAAATTTAGCAGGTTCTAGTCTTGTGACTCCTGCTGAGTCACTCTTCTGTGCCCTAAATGAACATTGTATTAGTAATGCTATAGATAGTACTAGTAATGCTATAGCTAGTGGAAAATGTCATTTGAAGAGGTCAATAAACCTGATCCCAAAGTGTGTTACAAGGTTAGTTACTTTGCTGTATAGAGGAGTCAACTGTGACACAGAATTAGGTGGCAAATTATGATAGAACTGCCATGAAATGAGATGCTTTGTTCCTTTTACTGCTCTGTGCCTGTTTGCTGCCTTCTTTAGCACTTCTGACATGGAAAAAGTAGCTGATTGTATTTCATACCTGTTGTTTGTTAAGTGTGCATTGCTGATGCTGTTTGCTTCTGCAGGAAGGTGAAATACCTCAACATGAAAGGGAGTTTTTGTGATCCCCATACGGTCCGTGGTTTGACAAAAGCAGGTAAAGAGGTGAGCTGCTGTGCTACTTCTGCAGTGCTGTTCAACCTTTCAGGGCAGCTGGGAGTTAGACTGGCCCTTTTCAAACTGCTTTAGGTATTCAGTGTTGTTTTGGTGAGGGAGATTTGCATTTTCCACCTAGAGAAGTTGTTCATGAACTTGACTGTTGTCTACTGAGTCCCTGGCCTGACCTGTTAGGTGCCATTGCTCTTCTCTGCAGATGGAAATGCTGAGGCAAAAGACGTTATTTGATTTGGTCAGTCATAGTGATGCTCACAGAAATGTCAAGAGAACCAACATCTCTGAGCATTAGGTCAGTCTGGGATGTTTCAGCTTTCCAATACCAAGCTGTGTGTGGGAGGCAATTACAGTGAATGCACAGATTCAAGCAGCTGGGCCACAGAGAGGATTGGTGGCCACTGCTGCATATTTAGCAAGGACTGAACATGCATTTTTAACACCTTTTTGGAGTTAATATCTCTTTGAGAGAGCAAAGGTTTTTGGGGGTAGATGTCTAGGATTTTCTAAAAACATGCTGCCTTTGAGGTAGCTTAACTCCAGGCCTGACTTACAGTGATCTTGGTGTGTTTTGTCCTAAGCAGAAATTGGTTTTAAAAAGTTGTTGTTTGTTCATAACTATTGCTTCCAAGTAGTCATCAGAATCTCGCTCAGTATAAGAACAATTGCAAGGTTAATAATGGCCAGTCTTCGCGAGCGAAGATCCGGGGAAGGTCTTTCCACCTTCCAGCCTGCGCATTGGATTTTTTAGGTGAGACACAGTGTGCGCAGAACTGAGCCCACCCTTTAATCCTAAGGTTCATCTGCCGGGGCCAAGCGAGCTTGGACGGTGGCAGTGAGGTCCTTAGGACGTAGGTGGGTTGCCTTTAAGGGCTAACGAGCCCCACCTACCCGGGAGTGGCCCTGACCGGGAATCGAACCCGGGTCTCCGCGGTGACAGCGCGGCGCCTTTCCATTAGACCACCAGGGGCTCCAATTGCAAGGTTAGTATTAGAACAAAACCTGATAGAGAACGAGTAGGAGAAACTCCTGCATGTGTTAGTTTATTTTATCTTCATCCTTTTTTTAATGCACTGCTGATTATGTCTTATAAATAGCAGATGGTAGTGCCAGCTTTCTCATTTATTACTCCTTTGTACATAGATGAAGTCTAAAGACAGATAAAAGGGTTTCAAATGGTTGATTTTGATTTTTTTTTTATTTTTGTTTGTAGACTATTGTTACTGCAGATAATATTGTCATTGCTACTGGAGGAAGACCAAAGTATCCTACACACGTAAGTTACCCTTCCATCTGACAACCCCCATGGCTTTGCTGGTTGTGTTGCAGATCACAGTGAATGTTTGGAAAATGGAAATATAAAGTAAGGAGAGATTTTTTTTTTTTTTTACTCCTGTCATATGAAAATTTGTCTTTACATAAAGGTCAGCTTTTTAGAAAAACATTTCCACAGCAAACAATTTGCATCAGCTGAGTCTGTTGCTGTTGCTTAGAGCTGTGGGATAATTCATGTTGGAAGTGGTCTCTGCAGGTGCTGCTCGAGGAGCTTGGGCTCAGCCGTTGAGTCAGGTCACACTGCTCGGGGCTGTTTGGGGATCTGCAGAGACAGGGACTGGCTAACAGCTCTGGGCAACCCCAGCTGTGTCCCCTGGTGTGCTGGCTGTACCTCAGCCAGTGCAGCCCACACTACTGCTGCTGCTGCTGCTGCTGCTGCCAGGATGTACCTTGCAGGTGCAGAATCTTACCCATGTGCTCCCAGATTGCAGGTGCCCTGCAGTATGGAATCACGAGTGACGATCTGTTCTGGCTGAAAGAGTCTCCTGGAAAAACGTGAGTTCCCTTGCCATGGCTTTCCTAGATGCTGCTGGCATACTTTTTCTGTATAGCAGGGTGAAAAATGTTCAAAATTGCCTTTTATACACCAGTTTTATTTCTGTTTTCCTTCTGAACATGCGCTTTGCTGTGCATCAACATCACACCACCAACCTTCATTAGGACCTGATAGATCTGCCCCCTCCTCCTCTTGTGAAATTCCCTTCTCAAATCAAGTTAAATAGGAATTTTCACCGTGTTAGTTTGAGGTGACTTGTTTGCTGCAGCGATTACACACAGAGTCACAAGAGGGCAGCCTGAACTCAGCCAAGGGCTGCTCTGTTCCCGTTCCTCACCTCGGGAATGTGCAAAACTGCTCTTGGATTAGGGAGCAAACTCCTGCTTAATTTTATGTTCTCTTAAGTGGTGGCAGTTCTGATAACCTAAGAAAATATGATGAGCCATTGGGGTTACTTTTGCCACTTCTTTTGCTGTGAAAGCTGTTGTTTACCTGAAGCATTAAAATATTGGTTTTAATGGAAATACCAAAACACTATTGTTGGGTTTTGTTACAGCACAGTAAGATTCTGAGTCAACACTGCACTGCAGAGAAATTTCCTGATGCAAAAAATTGTGATAGGAAATGCACATTTGCTGGCATGAAAGTCAGATGATACTATTTTTCCTTTTCTCTATTGAGGAATTCTAGGAAATGCAGGGTATATATAAGAAAAAGAGACTTCAAACTGTAATACTGGTGGTTTTGAAAGAAAACAGAGTTACCATTCGTGGTGGTGATTTTCTACAATAAAAAAAATGCACTGTGTTAAGTTAAGCATCAAACAGATAAACAAAGCTCCTTGGTACAATTTCAAAAAATATTAAATTTGCTGTTGTTTGTCGTATATCAGTCACCTCTTGAATTTTACAAGCATGATTTATGTGAGGAAATTGTTTTTTTTTAAAGAAGAAACACCCACACCAACACCCCCCCCAAAAAAAAAAACCACAACAAAAAACAAACCAAAACATAAGATTTATCCCTCTAAGATGTTTCTGTGAAAATGTGGCTTTTGTCCAGTTGCTGCTAATGCAAGTTGTAACAGTGTAATGTGGGAGTCTAGTGTTTATATGTTGCATTCCTGAGATTTAGTCAAAATAAGCCTGCAGGGGCTACAGTAGCATTGCTGTGCTTTATCAGGCTGTGTCTTAGCAAATGGAGGGAGTTGTTAAAGGTTTGTTTCTGTCGGATTTATTTCTATTATAAATATTCCCAAGGTTCAGTTTAACACCTTTTGTTTTTAGTCTGAGCTGTGTTGTGCTTACTCTTTCTTTTCTCCCTCTCCAAATGTACATATCCCAGCTACAAATTACATGCCTGGAGGTCATAGAACTGTCAGTCCTGCAGTTATTCATATTTTAAAAAAAAAGTAAACTGTTAACCAACTTAAAAGTCCCTTAGATACACAAACATTGGGAAGAAATTCTCGCTACTGAGATGAAGGGTTTTGGCAGAGTGAGTTAGAAAAGATGCCTTGAAATGTGTTGAGAATGAGTGAGAGATTGAGCAGGTGTGGACAATGTTAGGTTCTGCTCTCCTGACTTTTCTGTTAGGCTGTGACAACGCCCAGGAACCCCCTGCTTTGAACAAGAAATTCTGAATTATGTGGTGCTGATATTGTGAGTAAGTGCCAGCTGACATCTATTTTTCATCTTCTGAAAAAGAAGAGCAAACATATGCCCAAATTACAGATATTCTGTTCTCTGGGAATCTCCAACAGATATTTCTTTATGGGCAGCACAGGGCATTTTGCAGCCCTTCCCAGGAGCTCCATGGCAAAAGAGGGGCTGGTCATCCACTCACACATGAATCAGACGCCCTAATGCTGGGAGAAGGAGTTCCCACTCTGTGAGGTTGTTTGCCAAACACAAACCCCAGACTAGCAGATTTTAATCACCTTAGCTCAACCTGTTCTCTGTACACCTTCAGGAGCTGTATGTTTTTATTGTAGGATAGAGAGATGTTATCTGGGGTCTTTGGTGAGAAAACATGTGTTGTAGTGACTGTGCAGTCCCTGGGGCTGACAGAGCAGCAGCCCCAGTGTCTGCACTGCTCAGGAGTGTGAAAGCACTGCTCTTCCAACTGCAACAGGGGGCACACTGGTTTAGGGTAAGGCACAGGGCAAAAGCCCACTCAAAAACTTAACCAAGTGCTTTGTTGTCAGTGGAAATCCTGTGTGGGATTCATCCCCAAAGCGTGAGGTTTTAACCCTTCTGCAGAGCACACAAACAGCAAAGTGCAGTCTGTGCAGCAGCTGAGTGTTAATGGCTGGCTGGTTGGACCCACTTTTGCTTCCAGAACGGGGACTGAGCGCCCTGCCTTTGTCCCAGCAGATGCAGGGAACTGAGGATCTGGTCAGGAGAGGGAGGGATGTGCAGGGTAGAGGGCAGCTGGGGACAGGCACAGAAACTGCTCTGCTGGAGAGCTCATCCACCTCATAAACTGAAAGCGTTGATGGACAATTTCAGTGACATTCTTGGTTGAAAGGGTGTGAAATATGGGGAGAGATGGGAGCTGGAGTTTTATTTAAGAACTATAGTGGATGTATTTGGTAAATACCAGTCTAGGTAAACCTATTAAACCCATTTTCTATAGTTGTGTACACAAATGTTTGGAGACAGGAAGGGCAAATATTTGGCATTTGGACAAATAAGATGATTAAAAAGCAGGTGGTTATAAATCAAAATGAAATTTAGCAATGAATAAAATCTGTAATAAGAACTGTAATCTAGTTGATGGGAAGGCATCATCTACTTGATAGACTGTCCCCATGTGCTGACAGATGAGCTGTCAGAGAAGAAGATTGGCCTGGCTGAATAGAGAACTTTGGCTGGAACTCAGGGAAAAAAGGAGTGTTTATGCCCTGGGGAGAAGGGGCAGGGATCTCAGGAGGACTCTGAGGATGTCATGAGGTTATGAAGGGAGAAAATTACAGGGGCCAAAGCCCAGTTAGGACTTAATCTGGCTACTGCTGTAAAAACCAGTAAAAGTGTTTCTATAAATACATCAGCAACAAAAGGAGGGCTGAGGAGAATCTCCATCCTTTATTGGATGCAGTGGGAAGCAGTGACAAAGGATGAGGTACTCGATGCCTTCTTTGCCTCAGTCCTTACCGTTGAGACCAGTTGTTCTCTGGGTACCCAGCCCTGAGCTGGCAGATGGGGACAGGGAGAAGAATGATGCCCCTGTAAGTCAGGAGGGATTGTTAACAACCTGCTTGGACATGCTACTCCACTTGGGCATGCACAGGTCTGTGGGGCCAGATGGGATCCTCCCAAGGGTGCAGAGGGAGCTGGCAGAAGAGCTCACTGAGCCACTGCCATCCTTCACCAGCAGTCCTGGCTAACCAGGGAGGTCCCAGCTGGCTGGCAGTTGACAGATGTGATGCCCACCTGGGATTTTGTAACTATATGTGCTTTGCAACTGTATGTGCTTCAGCACATAACTATATGTGCTTCAGCTCCTTCCACTGCTTTATTCTTTTTTCTGTTTGTGTAACAGGTTGATTGTTGGAGCCAGCTGTATCCTTTGAAAAGCCTGAGATGATCTATGATCATAAGCAGCATCACTGCCTTTCCTATGAAAGCTCAGTTTAGGGAATCCCTTTGGTCTTGCCATAGAGTTGAGTTGGTGAGAGAATAGTGATAGTTTGCTATGCAGTACCATCGTGGAAATGAAGGTCAGCTGAGGATAAACTCTCAGGATTTTAAAACCAATATTAACTATGAGGAAAGTATTCTAAGACTTCCAAGTTTTATTCTGTACAAAAGCAAGCTAAAGATGTCTGTGTGAGCAGAACTTGGTATCTTTAGGTAAAAATCCCACTTGTTTACTACCCTTTTATACTGTGTTTACGTGGCATTATTGTTTGTATTTTCCTAACTGATGCTTTACCAGATGTTTCCCTTGAGTGTGCTGGTTTTCTAACAGGCATTGGACTGGACACTGCAGTCATGATGAGAAGTATCCCACTTCGTGGGTTTGATCAGGCAAGTATGGAGCATCTTACAGTGTGTGGGAGAGTTATTTCCATGTCAGAGCAGGGGGTTTGAGGCAGTATTGCTGTTAGAAGCAGCAGTGACAAGTTCCACAGCAGGTACTGACAGCTCCTGCTTGTGTGCCAGCCACTTCCAGTTGAAGTGGCTTCCTTGAAACTAACAGCTTTGTACCTTAAAACTGGGGGCATGAGTTTGCAAAACGCTGTGTAAGAGCAGTTCTTGGGATTTGCACTCCTGAGTGGAGAAATTCCACCTGTACCAGCAGGAGGGCTGAGCCAGCAGGGAACTGTGTGTGTGACACTTGGTAAAACACTTGGAGTGGAGCTTTCTCTGAGAACCTGATCCTTTGGAGGCAGGAAGAGCACAATGGACATACAAAGCTAATAAAGTATTAATAGAAAATAGTTCTGGTCAGTCTGCAGCCCCATTGAGCCTGCTGGCAGCTGATCACTGAGTTCGTGTTCCTGAAGGGACAGAAGCCTGCTGTGGCCTTCATGTTAGTTCATTCCAAAATCCTCTAAGCTGGGAGCTTGCACGTAGTTGTTTTCTGTGAGTGGTTTTGTGATAATATCCTTCAAGTAATAAACATACTCTTTAACAAAGTGCAACCCGAATCACTGCAGTCAAGAGCAGCACTGATATCTTTGGATAAAGCTGTCAGTGGGACACTTTACTGCTGCAGTGTGGTGGGGCATTATTTCAAGCAGGCTCTTAGGACAAAAGCATTATTTCCCTTCTGTAGTAGAACCTGCTGTGAAACCTTAGTGATTCATAGTCGTGGCAGGGAAATGTCAGGTGTCATGGCAAAGGGAAGTATTTTTCTTCCATTGTTTTATGAAAGTATTTAATTCTCACCAAACTGCCAGAAAATGCTCTAGGTGCTCTTTTTGTATAAACAACAAATGATTTAAAAGCAACTGTTCTATTCACATAGCATTTTACTGTTTTGAAAATAATTTGAGTATTCAGATACAAATGCCTCTTGGAATGGAGCTGCAGGTCGTAGTGGCTCCATAAATCATCATATGTTGGCAGTGCATTGTAACTGATGGACAAGGAATGTTTGAAATGCTCACTGTACTTACTGGATTTTCCTGAACACAGCTGAAGGAGGGTTTTACATAGAAAGGTCATCTATCTGAGGATAAACAATTTTTTTTCCCTACTTAACAGCAAATGGCATCTTTAGTAACTGAGCACATGGAATCTTATGGCACAAAGTTTTTAAAGAGATGTTTCCCAACCAAAGTTGAAAAATTGGAGAGCAACAGATTGCAAGTCACCTGGAAAAATACTGACCTGGGCACAGAAGAAACTGATTCCTTTGACACTGTGATGTGGGCAGTAGGTAAATGTGATTATCTTAACATTTATTTGCAATGCTTTCTATTCTGAAAGTGAAGACACTTCATGTTGTATGGGGCCAAACACGCCCCCACTCTTCTGTGTATTAAATACTTAGTGACCTAAACACTGAGAGTTACTTAATTCTTTTCTTGCATGCCTGACTTGTCCATTTACAGTCTAAAAACGCATTAAAGTTACAGTGAATGGAAGAAGTCAATAGTACCTACTGTTGCATGAGCTGCAATAAATGGGGACCATTTACTAGAGAATAAGAACGTGAGTTCCAGCAAGCTCTGTGGTGCAGGTTGTGTCCTCCAAGTCCATACTTTTGTTTTACTCATGAAGCTCTTCACTACAAGTGCATATTTATCCTGTTAAGAGCTACCATTTCTTCTTTTTCTACACTGTGGTGCTTAAGTTTGTCAGTGCAGCCATCATCCAGTTCAGAGAAAGAGAAGTAACTGTCTCTAAAAATGCAAGCTCAGTGCAGGGAACCTTTAGGGGTTCCCTGGGTAAGTCAGCTTTATGTCTTCCTGGTTACCCACAGAGAGAGCAGGTTGCTGGTTTGACAGAGGTGTTCCTTTCCTTACTCTGACTGCTGTTCTGACTGCTACAGAAGCAATGGGCCTCTATAGACTGTGGAAACAGCCTGTAATAATGGATTATTCTCACCAGAACCAACCAAAGAGACCGGTGCTTGCCACGAGCAAAAAAAGGTTATGCTACCTGGAGATGTGACAATCCTGCAAACTGTAGAATAATGTTCATGAGCTGAGATGAATATGTTTCCAAAAAGAGGGTTTCTAAATACTGTGTTTGATTTTCTCAAGTTTCTGGTAAAAAAGCCAAAGCATTCTCTGGTGCTATGGAAGGACAGAGCTGCAGTCACACATGTGCAATGTCAATTGGGTTACTTTTGTCTTTTTTACTTTTGATGGAAAGAAGAGCTATAGATTGAAATAATAAGAAAAAAATTCTCTGGTGTAATTATAGTGGAATAAGGTTGCATAATAGACTGTTGCAATGTGAGTCCACTCACTAATTTGATAGAGAGGGACTACATGTGTTATAATTTTTGTCGTAGATTTGAGTTACAATCCATATTTAGAAACTGCAAAATGAAGAGTTTGAGGGTTTAGGGGTTTTCTGTGTTAGTGTTCACATGGGCACTCCACCCATGAGGATCAAACACATTAACAGTTAAAGCTGCTTAATTGATGTGCAGTCCATATGATTCATTGTTTTGCTCTGTATCAACACACCCACACCAGGTGTCTCAGATAATAGGCTGGGAAACTCGGTGGTGTTGAGGATTTCCTGTCTGCAGATGTGCCAGTTACAATACTGATTGAAGCAAATCAGCTTGTAGAGGTAGTTAAAAAGCAGCCCCTGTAGTTAACTAATTGTAGCCTGAATTATACCACATATTTCCTTGATTTCTGTAAGTGCCTTGTGGAATTCTAGTAGGATTTTATGAATAATGTTAAAAATATTTACTGACAGTGGGACATAGTTTGAGTTTGATAAGCTACAGTGCTATCTCTTAATGTAAGCCTTTTAAAAAGATTACACTTTGTTTCTGTGAAGAATTTTGTTTTGCTTTTGGAATGTGTGATTTTCTGCTTGTATGGATAAGCCAGTAAAAGCAGGCACAATGCCCTCTTTGTTTTTCTAGCAGCTTTTTTTTTAACTAGTCAAAATATTTGAGGGGGAAAAAAAAGAAATCTCATTTTGATATGTTTTAATGTAATTTAAAAGTTTCAATTCAGAGCTTTTGTAGGTAATGTCATGTAGCTGTGATACCTTGCTGAGTGACTATCCTGAGATATCCCAGCTCAGTGAAAGAGCTCATTCTTGACCTTTGATTCTGCCTGTCTAGCTCAGTAATGTCCTTCTGTCTTGCCTGTGAGAGCAGTGGAGCAACCATTCCCAAGTTTGAGTGCATTGTGAGCTTAGAGGAATGACAGTGTTTCTCTGGCACAGTGTCACCTTTGCTGCCAAAAACACAACAGCTTTCTGTCCGTGCAGAGCTGAGCAGGTCTTGGGCGTTGCACAGCTCGTGCTGTGGATGGTCCTGGGTCACGCTGGAGATTTGGTGGATTTATTTTGTCCTGCAGTAAAATAAGGTCCTCACTTTTTTTTAACAGTAGTGTTCTTCAAGTCTCACAATGAAACTGGTTTGGATTAACTGGGGAAACAGCAGTTTTGTTTGGAAATTTTCTTTGCAAAGTCCCATATGGTAAAATACTGCCGTGATCTCCTGTAGGCCGTACAGAAAAGGGGATGGCCTTTAGATTTGTCTTGGCAAAACCTTTGAACTATTCAGTGAAAGATAATGCACCTTGGTTGATCTCAGACAACTGTTAATGTGATGTGGTTTGCTGGGTCTTTGTTCTGAGCTTCCCATGTCTGTCTCTCTTATTAATTTTAATTCATTGCTGTCTTGGTAAGATATGTTTTTTTCTGCAGTTGTAATGAAAGTGGTCGTTCCCATTACATCAGCCAGTGCTTTTAGTTTTTTTCCCCAATATCTAGTTTTAATGACTTTCAGTCAGACTTTATTCAACAAGGCTATTTTTAATGTGCTGGTCATTTGTTTGCATTGACAGAGCTTGGTTTCGAGCAGGATCAAGCTGACACCTCTCCAGACACAAGGAACTGCAGATGTGCAGTGGGTGGGGATGGCTGGGGGGTTGCTGATGACACCGTGGCTACCACGGACCCTCTGCCCCTCGTCAGTGCTGCAGGAGAGAGTGCAGGGAGCAGAGCTGGCACAGACCCACCCACTGCCCTGGCCCTCACGAAGGGCCACATCTTTTGTCAGCTTGTGGCAGGCGTGCTGGGAGTTCATCAGTAATGGATGGAAAGCTCAAAAGCTTCCTTGTAAAACTGCTGCACACTGCTATCAGTGTGGTAAGAGCTCTGAACTTGGGTTTTACCTTCCTTAGTATTACTCTGGTCAGTATTTTGTTGTAATCTGAACAGTAGTTACGATGAATTGGTCTTTGTTAGTCATTAGCAGCTGTGTCAGTGGACACTTGTGGGTTTGAGGAGGCATTTGAAGGAGGAAAGGGTAGTGTGAACTAATGTGGGGAGTGTGCCGGGCACAGACACTGAAAGCAGGCCTGTGAGTGGTTTTCACAGCTATGTGGGAAATGGATGGGTTTATTAAAGATGAGATCATGGTGTTTAACAAGTGCAGGGGGCAGATAACCTTTTTAAAGGTAAGATTTCATTGGACCTTTCTTCTAAATGTCTGGCACGATACTTTGCTGCTTTGAATAAAAGCTAAATCTAAGCTTGTGTCTTACACAATCATACACTCCTATTCTTTGGTAGTCTCAGGGCAGGGGACATCACCAGGTAAAAGCACACATGCTGACTTTAGGGGAAGGATGGGGCTTGTGTCCTTGGCAGGTTTGGTATAGGTATCATCCTCTGGATCTTAGAAACAAGCTGTAAAGTCATTCTTTCTTGAAGCTGGAGATATAAAAACCCTGAGGAGTTGTGGGTATGAAATGGGTGTCCTACTAAGAAATGGTGAGAACTGATTCTATAATACGTGTAAATGAATGTTGGAAATATCAGAATTTCCTGAATTTGACATTAAAAATTAACAAGATACATTGTCTAATCATGCCCTAAGCTACTGCATTTGAGATGGAGCAAGATCAGTAAGTGTAATTCTGACTTATGGAGGTGGGCCAGCATGGGGCTAAAGGCCAATAAAGCTTCAGTTCAGTGTTTTAAAGTTTCATTTTTGCTTTCAGAAATAATATTTAAGCAGTAAAATTGAGAGAGAAATCTCACTATGAGTAGCAGCACGGTGTTTTGTAACTCTTAGCTATTAATACCAGGCTGTACACATGTTAAAATAGACTGGAATGGAAAGGTTAAGTGTTATCCTGCAGATTTGATAAACTCATCTGTTGTTGTCACAGGTCTTTAAGTGACTCTATTGACAGTTTTTCTTTTTTCCCCTTTCAGTGCCTGCCATTGCGTGCTAAGCTTTTCTCTTGGCTCTGCCTGGCAGGAAAAAGGGGAAACTAGAAAACCCCATTAGCTGTCCCTTTGCAGAATACCCAGGCTTTACTCTCAATACACAAAGAAATACAACGGTAGGAAGTTGTTTCACATCCGAGCCAAGATAAGGTCCTGGAGGTTTATTATTTTTGTTGCCTGATAGCATCAGGACTGGGGAGCAGGGGGCAGAGAAGGAACAGCAGATCAGCGTCCCATGGGGACAAGAGGAGGGAAGACAGACAGATAGCCAAGTGCCGACAGCTTCAGTCAGTGCTCCCAGAGGAAGTGTTGGTTTCAGCAGATGAAATTAATACACAGGAGTCTTTACAGAGGCATTCAGATGTGACATTGTTTGAGGGGCCTGCCTATATGGCAGATGTAGAAAGCAGTGAATCATATGTTTACATATAATTAGGTCTGTATTGACAAGCCAGGTTTTCCTTTTGTTTAATAATTTCCTACATTAACATCAAAGGGCTTGTTTTCACACTGAGAACACATTTCCCTTTTTGCTGTGCTCTGCTGCAGCTCTGTATTAACATCAAACACACATCGTGGCTCACGCAAGGGAGACCCCAAAATGTAAAATATCCACATTCACTGCAAGCCTTGAACACAGATGCAGTGCTAGAAAATGTCCTTTGGATGTATCCAGGAAACGTTTTTATGTGATTCTCTGCGTCCTTACAGGCTTTGGGAGTCCCTGGTAATTTCATTGTGCTTATTAACTTTCAAATGCATTTGAAAAGTTGGATAGGATTGAAGATTGCAATTTCTGGGTCAGGAATCGCTTCCTGAAACACTCGATAGAAAGCTCAGTGTAATGGTAAGACTTCAGTGGTCTAGGTGCTAACTATGCAGAAAACACTACAAAAGTGTATTTTTGGAAGATGAGATAATTTGACACCATTGGAAGGGGAAGATGTAATAAAATGTAAGCTTGGTAGGAGTTACCTCGTGTTTTTAAATGCATTTAAAATACTGTTTCTAAACTCTACAGAAATAGCTCAAATACAGAGTTTGAGCCAACTAACTCAGCACTGAGGACTTGAGAGCACAGTTGATACAATTTTTCATCCAAAGTGAGGGAACTAAAAAAGCTGTAAGATATGTGTGTTCACATAACAAGAAAAGAGGAGTTCAGGAACGTTTGATGTTGAACAGCATCATGAACCATTTTTGTCATCAAGGATGCACAACACACTGTTAGCACTGAGTGCCCTCCACTGTTCATGGGAAGTTTTCAGTGCAGAAGTTACTTAGCTGTTGTATGTGTATTCATGCTGCATTAGGAAACAATTTAGAATGTTCAAGAAATTACAAACCACGTGTGTTTTGCACTTCTGGCAGTGAGTGTTGTCCTCCATAATTTTAGAGGGTAACTTCCTCTGAAACAGTCTGAGCAAAGGCAATAGTGACTGAGCTCCTGTGAACAAAGAAATCCATATCCATACCTGCCACCCTTGCAGCTTTCACAGTATGAGAGAAGTTTTGTCATGTTTCTGCTGGGACTGTTACATGGCATGAAGCTCTTGGAAACCCCCAGTGGAGGACACCAGCTTCTTAGATTAACATGGCTGATGTTTTTCAATAGCTTTAATTTCTTTTTTTTTTTTTTTTCCCCTTAAGGTCGAGCCCCTGACACTAAAACTCTCAATTTGGAGAGAGTTGGAGTGAAAACTAATTCTGAAACTGGGAAGATTATTGTTGATGCCAGTGAAGCTACTTCTGTTCCTCACATTTATGCAATTGGAGACATAACTGAGGTACTGAGTCTACATAAACTATTTTACAATAACAGGAAGCCAACTTTGTTCCTGACTAATAAGCAGTCCCCAGATGTCGTCATGCCCCAGCATATATCTCAGTGTTTTGCATTTTTCATCTGGCAGAGCTGTGGTGTTTATGCCAGGCACCTGGGTCAGTAATTTCCTTCACATGGATCCTGTGAAGTATCTCAGCATGGCACATTATTGCTGATGTTTATCAGGGAGTGCATCATTGGTCAGAGGCTAATAATGATGTCTTTATCCCTTCAATTATCTTCCTAATAATGTTTTTATCACTGTAGACATATGACTTAATGCTGCCTGTGAATGCTGAGTGAAAGCAGTTCTTACCTTCTGGGGATGAACACACTCAGTGGGAACGACTGTGACAAGTTCTCTAATTCCATTTGCAGTGTTTTGGGTGTTAATTGAGACTAAACACAGGGCAGCTTTTCAGCTCTCTGATGCAAAATACTTCTGACAAAAGTATCTTCCTCTAGAATAAGAAAAAAGTAATTGCTGAAAATACTAACTGCTTTTGACTTCTGTTTATAATTTGTGAATGGTTATGCCAAGGAAACGTGAGTTATGTGGTTTGTTTGTTTGTTTTTTAAGGAGGGGACATTATAACCTAAGCCAAATAATCTAAATACTGTAGCAACATCCAGACATAATATAAAGTATAATTTTAGAGACCTTTAAAAGATTTCTCATTCTGACGTGTTTGGACTCTTCCAAGGGTCTCTCAGATAGAAACCCTACAGGTGCTCTGAGTTCCACAAGAGATGTAACAGGTTAGATAATGTCTTGGGAACAGCAAATTTCTGACTGGACTCTGAGCTGCCAGAGACACTTCAGTCACATAAATGTGCTGACCACTGCTGACCTCTTCCCTCTGTGTAGGCATGTGTTTCTTCCTGTCCATCTCCATCTTCTTGTGAATGACTTGCCATTTCCTTTTGAATTGTGTTAAAACTCTTTCCCTTTTAGCTGTTTCTGCCTTTTTTTTTCTCCTTCTTACTCTGCACAGCCTCTGTCCTGTCCAGTCACCCACAGCTTTGGGATTTTGTAGAATTCCTGCCCTTTCACAGGAATTCTACTTCACAGTCATGGGTTCACTTCCCAAGCAGGTTCCCTCTGTATTTGTCACTTCTTGCTCTGGGATATTTCCTAAAGTCCCCCTCCTGCTCCAGTGACCTCCTCCACCTGCTTGTCCCTGGTATGTGTGCCTTGCCTGGGCCTCCTGCTTTGCAAACTTTTCTTTTTGATTTCATCCAAGAAGCAGTTGTTAGAGGCAATGCTGACAGGGCTTAGATTCTGCTGCTTATTTTGCTGCCAATCTGCAGTGTTATTTTGGGCAAGTCATTTCCTTTTGGGTGCTTTTTGTCTTCTGCCCTTTGAGGATTTAGTTAAGAAATATAAAGTTGGAGGCAGGATGCTCTCCTCTTTCTTGCTGTGGATCTAAAAAATACTGTGTTCATTTATTTGTCATCTTTATTTTGTAGTCAAAAGTTGGATTTCCTTTTCCTGTTTTTGTCTTTATTAGTGCAGGTTTTTGAACTTGAGTTATTCGATAGACACCTCTAAATGGAAATGTGAAAAACAGCAACACAGTTCTATGCTGTGTCCAGGGTAAAACTGGGGGAAAATGAAGAGTTAAATCAGGTGCTCTGTAGAAACATTCTCTTAAGCTTTTATCTGCATATGGGCTCAATACAGGGAATTAAAGAAATCATGGTACAGTACTCAGACATGTAAAGTGTTTAGAGATAACAGGAATTACTGCCACTATCTTATCTGACTGCAGCACAATGTGAGCTGTGTAATTCCACTTGCTAAGGAATTATTTTATTTGAATACTTAAATCCATTTAGTCTTTTTTTTTTTTTTTAAGCAGAATTAATTTAGCTAATAAATTTCATTGGCATGGGAGCCAGCACTGGAATACAGTTCTGTGTTGGTGCCCATCTCAAAGCACACACACCTGAGGATCAAGTGCATCCTGCTGGGAAGCACAGAAGCTGCAGAGCTGGAGCTGTGGTACTTTCTGGGTGGGACCTACCAAAAGAGCAAAGCAAGGGCAATCTTGTTTCCTCTGCCTGAGCATCGGGGATCCTCAGATCATTAGAAGAATGAGAGAATTTCTTCTCTGGTGTTCCTGCTCAGGGTCTCTGTGCTCTCCCCCATCAGATGTCTTTGTTACCAGTAAGTGCTCTTGCTCAGACTTTGCCGGTAGTTCTCCAGCCTCATCCTCACTGCTGAGAAGACACAGAATTGCCACCAAACAGCCAGGACTTCTCTTTTTGTGTGAATCCAGTGCCCTGGCTGGAAGGGGAGGGGGCAGGGGCAGGCCAGGTTGCTGATTACTCAGTGACTGTTTTCATTTGGGAGTCCTACCCAGCTGGTAGGAATGGGACACTGTGTGTGCATGGGTGTCTTGTTGCACCCTTGTATGACAAATGGAATCCTAATGTTATCCAGGCTGTTCTTTGGGAGAAAAGGGGAGGGGGGGAATCTTCCAGACATCGGTCAGTTTGTCTACCCTCAAAAAAACATTTTTCAAGCTTTGACAAAATATTATTTTCAACTGACATGTGACATTGCACTGTGGCGTTTTCATCTTCTGTGATCAGGAAGACCGAGCTGGAGTTTTAGCTGGAATTCTTTTCAGTGCTGCTGTAAACTCTGTGTGTTAGGGGTCGTCCTGCAGCAGTGGTGCTGGTGAAAAGCGTGGCACACACACACAGACACGCTCTCAGAAGGAGCTTTATCGTGTGGTCAGGCCGCTCCACATCTGTCCTGTCTCAAAGGGTGTTGTAACAAAGATGTGTAGAGGAGGTGGAATGTACAGTATGTTGCTTTGAATAGCAGTGAGAGCAAAAAGAGTTGTGTTAGAACAAATACACATCACTTCAAAGCTTTCTGAACTCTCTCAGGAGCCATCTCGTTCAAGTGTATAATACATTGGAGGATTCTCGTGAACAATTCGTATCCATAATAATCAGTGGAGTAGTTCTACACATGACTGCAAAGTGAATGTTCATTTCAAATATTTACCAAGAAAGGTCTTTAAGTCATTGTTTATGAGAAATTGGGCTTTATCTGCATGGATGTTTTAGTAATTAGTTGGGTTTTATGGAATGCATGGCAGTGCTTTCACAATTTTATCTCTCATTCCAATCTTCTATTCATTTCTGGAATGCCAAAACAACATCTGTATTTCCTGCTACAGAAATGATTGGCAGCCATGTTTCAGGCAAATGTGTATAAGAAAAAACAAATGGCAAATTTCAGCTGGTAAATGATATTTACAGACTTAAAAGTCAAAATGCTGGGTTTAAAAAATTGTGACTTGATGGATGTCGGGGGAAGAAAGGGAGAGACTTGCAGTTTTGTGATTTGTCATGAGGTGTGGAGGAAAAACAGATTAGTCTTCATTAACACTTAGAATTGTAATTTCTGTTATCAGGTTAGACATAATGTTGTTTCAGTTTGGTTCTTTGCAGTAGAACTTTGAAGTGGTTATTAGTACAGATAAAAGCATAAATGCATATTAACATGCAGGTAATGATATGGTATGTGTACTAGAAGGAAATGCTAATACCAGAGTCTGTCTAGCAACCTGCAAAAAAAGATAAGCTGGGAGAGAAGACTGGATAGTAGTAAATGCTAAAAAACTTTAGGATAATGAAAATAAGTGGAAACCTTTGAATGTGTGTGGTGGGGAATTCCTATTTTCTGCTGAAAACTGGTTTTGAGCATTTATTGAACGATTGCCTCCAAACTGGGCTTTGCAGGAGCATGACAAGTGTTGGGTCTAAATAGGACCTGTGTGAATCAAAACTTCACACATTTCACAAAGCATTCCATGTTGTCCCACAGAGGAGTTTCTCAGTTATGGCTTTCTTATGTCTCCACATCATTCCTTCTGGACTCGTGGCCTCTTCCCTCGTGTCAGGCAAGCACCCTGATGATATGTCTTGGATGAGCTCTTAACTGATGGGTTTTTATTAGATTTATGAATTTTGTTAGGTCTTATTAACTTCCATGGACTTGAAGATACTCCTTTGAAAATGCCTCACTTCAGTTTGCAGAAACTTCTGGCCTCTTTAAAACTGTCACTGGCGTTGTGATGCTCCAGTGGTTCTGTGCCAGCACTCAAAATTAAGGTTCTTGCACACTACATGGTCCTGGATATAAAAGTACCCAGGGCTCATGGCTTGAACTGGAGCATGTCCTGGTCATACCCTGCTGTCGTGGCATTTTGCAGTCACAGGAAATCAGTATTTGCCAAAACCAATCCTTTCCAGCTCCCCTGTAAATAGCAGAGCCTGAGAGCAGGACCAGCTCCACTTCTCCAGTCCAAGGCCAGCCTGGGAAGTCAGCAGCAGTGCCTACAAATAGCTGTGTTTTGTGCCTGGGTTCTGTAAAAATGTGTCAGGCAAATTTTTGTAAAGGGTTTGATGTTATAAAAACACTGTTGCTTTATACCAGGCTCTTTCTGCTTTAAAAAGACCATCTGAAAAATTTCTTGATGACTTTCTGTGGAGAGAAAGGGGGAACTGAACAGTTAGCATGTGAATATGTGCTGCTTTTCAAGAGCTAACATGATAAGATATAAAGATTTGACATATTTGTGACATTTTTTCCCTCCATGAAGACAGACAGTGAACTCAGAGACCTAAAAGCATGTCTGGAGAGAAGCTATTCCTGTCTTCTCTATTTGAGCCCTGGTTCCAGGCTGGAATTCCAAAGATCTGGCCTTCCTGTGCCCATCATCCCAGGAGGAATCCTCGGCTCCTGTCTCTGGGTTCAGACAAAGCTGTGTGTTCTCCCCACAGGGCCGGCCTGAATTAACCCCCACGGCCATAGCTGCAGGCAAGCTGCTGGCCCAGCGCCTCTGTGGCCACTCTTCAGAGCTGATGGACTATGACTCTGTGAGTTCTTAGCCCTTTCTTTCACTGCTCAAAATCCTACACTCTGTTCTCCTTAAGAATTTTTAAAGGAATTGCACTTTGTCCCCTGGGGTCCAGCTCTGACAGCTGCTGTGTGTGCAGAGCTGCAGGTCTGTCCTGCTCCAGTGTGCTGCGGTGTGTGCAGAGCTGCAGTCTCAGTGTGCTGGTGTGTGTGCAGAGCTGCAGTCTCAGTGTGCTGGTGTCTGTACCAAGCTGCAGTCTCAGTGTGCTGGTGTGTGTACAAAGCTGCAGTCTCAGTGTGCTGGGGTGTGTGCAGAGCTGCAGTCTCAGTGTGCTGGTGTGTGCAGAGCTGCAGTCTCAGTGTGCTGGTGTGTCTGTACAGAGCTGCAGTCTCAGTGTGCTGCTGTGTCTGTACAAAGCTGCAGTCTCAGTGTGCTGGTGTGTCTGTACAGAGCTGCAGTCTCAGTGTGCTGGGGTGTGTGTGCAGAGCTGCAGTCTCAGTGTGCTGGGGTCTGTACAAAGCTGCAGTCTCAGTGTGCTGGTGTGTGTACAAAGCTGCAGTCTCAGTGTGCTGGTGTCTGTACAAAGCTGCAGTCTCAGTGTGCTGGGGTGTGTGTGCAGAGCTGCAGTCTCAGTGTGCTGGTGTCTGTACAAAGCTGCAGTCTCAGTGTGCTGGTGTGTGTGCAGAGCTGCAGTCTCAGTGTGCTGGGGTGTGTGCAGAGCTGCAGTCTCAGTGTGCTGGGGTGTGTACAAAGCTGCAGTCTCAGTGTGCTGGTGTCTGTACAAAGCTGCAGTCTCAGTGTGCTGGGTGTGTGTACAAAGCTGCAGTCTCAGTGTGCTGGTGTGTGTACAAAGCTGCAGTCTCAGTGTGCTGGTGTCTGTACAAAGCTGCAGTCTCAGTGTGCTGGGGGTGTCCTGCAGCTGCTGTCCCTGGCTCAGCAGTAACTCCTGTTTCCCCGGGCCAGGTCCCCACCACCGTGTTCACGCCGCTGGAGTACGGCTGTGTGGGGCTGTCGGAAGAAGCAGCTGTGCAGCGTCACGGGGCAGATAATGTTGAGGTATGAAAACATCTGTAATTCTCTGCTTGGTGTCAGAGTTGCACTGTGAAAAACCAGAAGTTTCACTGTTGCACCAGGTAAAATTGTTGGAGCCCACAAATACTGTGTTTGCAGTTAGGGAGTTGGTGTGTCCAGAAGTGCTCAGAACTTCAGTACTGCAGCAGGTCACAGTGGCAGCTCTTACCTACTGGGCTAAAAATTGATGATGGCTTCAAAATCGTGTGACAGCTTTACAGTAGCTGCCATTTTAGCAAGTTATATTGTGCAACATCTTGCTGGGCTTTCCAGATTGTTCTCTAAAATAATGACAAGGTTTTAAATAAATAATTTTTTCTACAGTGGTATAAAGATGTAGTAATAGCAGTCATTATAATAGTAAATAGCAGGTTTTGACATAATAGTGCTAACACAAAATGTTATTGTTTTTCTTACCAGGTATTCCATGCATATTATAAACCTTTAGAGTTTACAGTGGCTGAAAGAGATGCAACTCAATGCTATATGAAAGTGAGTTTGGTGAGCTTTTAACTTGCCTTTAATTTGAAACAAGTGATATGGTACAACCAGCTTTAAGGAGGACTGTTTGGCAAAAAACCATCTCCAAGTGGATGAGAGATTTTCTTGCTGACAACCTGTTTCTTTATTGTAACTCCAAGTCTTTAATGTTCATTAAATATCCCATTGCATCTTGAAATTGCTTTACAGATATTAGCATTTGTCAGAACTGACATTCTGCTGACTAATACTGGCTTTGGACTGCTCTTAAGGTCCTAAGAAATATTTCAAATTCTATAGACATCAGTCTCTGCTTCTCCTAGCAAGGTTTTTAACTGGTTACATGTAATATTTGCATTGTCCTGTCTTGGCAAAGTATGCTACCTTCAAAAAAATTAAGCATAAGGCTTACAAAAGTAGAGTAACTACTCAGTGTTACTCAGGAAAACAAAAAGCTCTTGGTTTAAACCAAAGTGTCAGACCTGAAATGTTTCTTCTCCTAGAGCTATCCAGTTGCTTCAGTGCTGGAAAGGTTTTTGATGCACTTGCCCTTAGCAGAGAATCTGAGATAAGGTGAAGTGTAGTGTTGGTAGAATATATCATAGTTTTCTTTTTCTTTCTTTTCTCCTCAACATCAGAGAACAGTCTTTTTTACATAAATAGGTCCATATGATGCAGTGTTTTATTGTTATTAAGAAATGTCCATTCTCAGTAGCTGCAGCCAGTTTTTCTGTGTTTTGTCACATCTGATTTATGTAAGTGCCTTAGTGACTTGCCTTAAGTGTCTCAAGTACCAGTGCAACTAAGGTGATGCTATTTCATTTTATGTACTGCCTTTGAATTATGTCAATTAAGGTAAATGTTTGAGGGTGAAGTAGTCATAGCATAATAGTTATTGGCAGATATTGGATATAGTCCCTACTAAACTCTCAAAACAAACATTTAACTTGAGTATTTAAAATTCTATTGCAGGAGAGTTTTTTCTTTGAAGCTCCTCAAAATTTAAAGTTACATGTCAGGATTGCTGCTGTTCCTGGCAATCCTGAGGAAAGAACTCAAACTTTTAGTGAACAGCAGAACTTACTGGATTAGTGATGATTTAATGCTTGATGGGAGGACGCTGGGAGAGACTCTTTCTTTCCATAATTCTAAAAATGGTGTCCTTAAAGGAACTAAAAGGTTTTCATTACGTTCTCTAATAAAAGTTAAGTGTGCAGTGAGTCAGCTCTCCCAGAGCCCTATTAACTCACCTTGGGCTGTGTGGCCCATGTGGTAAATGCATCTCCCCAGCCACGCTGCTCTGAGTGTTTCCTGCCTGCATCCCAAAGGCACAAAATGCCCCATAGTTGATGATCTGTGGAAGCAGAGCTGCTGAGCTCCTGGGAAGAACTGCCCAGGCTGCAGCAGTGCCGAGGGGGCCAGGCTGGGCAAAACAACACTGCTCTGGGTACCAGACCACAGAAAGCATTCTGAGGATTTCAAACAAATGACAGACAGCAAAGTCTTCCATACCACAGATTATTGTTGTCAGTGGCTCCCTGAAGTCTGAAAGAAATACACTAATAGAGCTTCAGTTCAGCAAAGTGCTTAAGAACAGGAGTGAGCCCTGCTGAAGTCAGGAGGACTTCAGTGCGTAAGCTTTTGGCACACTGGAAACAAACAGCTGAGCCAGGATCCTGGGGCACCTCAGTTTCATTTCATTCACCTTCATGCCTTCTCTGTAAGTGTTCTGAGAAGGGATCTCTGTGTCCTGGATTGTTTGCAGATGGTGTGCTTACGAGAGAGGGAGCAAAGGATCCTTGGCCTTCATTTCATTGGACCGAATGCAGGCGAAGTTATTCAAGGATTTGCTCTTGGAATCAAGTAAGTACAAAAGAATGTCTCCACTTCCAAAGCCTGCTTCTTAAGTTATTGTAAGATTATAAAAGATAGCTGCCTAGTTTTGGCAACACTATAAAGAATGAATGCTTTTTGTTACTTTTATGAAGTGTTGCACATATTTTCACTTAAAATACTGCAGTTCTGCTTTAGGATGTATTGGATTTAGTTACTGTAACACTGGATATAGCTAAGGAAACAACTGAGGAAAATATATTGTTGACTTGATCTAGTTAAAGCAAAACCCAAAATTGTGCATTAATTTACTAATTGTTTTTCAGTGCAGCCCCTTTTGTATTCTATGCACAAATAGGCAATCACCATACAGTTTGGCAAGCTTCTTCTTTTAAAGGATATTTGTGCTTTTCATAAAAACCTTTCTTTACACCTGCCAAGGGTTTCCTGATCTTATCTTTAAATGTGCACAGCCATTGCTCTCTAAGGCTCAGCAAGGACTTGCATGAATTCCTGTTTGGTTCTGAGGTATAAGCTAATCCCCACAGAGTAAAAAAGAAACTTCTGTAGGATAATGGGAGAGGGGAGGTACTTTTGTTTGGAGCTATCTGATAATTGCAATACTAAACTTACCCTCTGTGATCTGATCTTGTTTAAGATTTTGCTCAAATATTAATATAGAAGCCCTCTCTTTGAAGGAGTAAGGAATTATTCTGAGTCCTGTCTGGTAAAAGGAAAATTCCTGCTATGCTTCTGATGTGCTACAGTTATTTCATATTTGTTTTTACATTTCCCTTCTTATCTTCCTTATCTTTGGAAATGTTGATTTGTGTATTTACATTACTAAATCACAGTTTTTAACTCCCTCTTTGAAGAAAGTGGTCTGGGACACAATAAATCACCCCGAGTTGTGTGAGTTCATTTTCCTAATTCTGATCCCCATTTTATGGCAGTTTTAGTCTTACAGTTGTGAGTGACTAGCAGAAATGAAAAGCAGAAAGGATTAAGAAGGCAGGACCGCAAGCATCACGTAAGGAATATCTTGGAAATCACTGATTGCAGTGTGCCCTCAGTACACATTTTCAACATGTGTTTGTAGTCCTTTAATTGCCAGTGGTATAGATTCTAGAACTACATTTTTTAGGATGTCATTGTTTTGAAGTTTTATCCAAAATAACCATTGAAAAGGAAGCACATGAAACTGGAGTGCTTTTCTGCCTTGCTTGAGGGAAATTAAAATTTTAGCCACAGTAAGAGGTTTTCAGCAGGTCAGATTCTTGTGTTGGTTTCTATTGCACTTCACAAATCTAGAGCTTTCAGCGTGGAACACTCACTGCAAGAGCTGTTCTCCTTTGTCAAGCACTGGGCTTGCTTCAGCCTCTCTGAAGGATGATTTTTCATCTTCCCTCCCCACTTAGCAGTCAGTAACATCTGTGCTCAGCATTGATCTTTTGGTTGTCAGTGCTTTTTTGGATGTGCAGACATCAGAAAGCATCTATGGCTCCCTTCCCTGTGTTTTGTAGAGGGAGATAACACTGTTCCATAGAGAGCTTGAAACTATTCTTAAATTTAGGGCCATTTCAGCCGTTCTTAAAGCATGACCTGCCAGGAGTAGCAGCTCAAAGGAAAGTCATCAAGTCTTAAGAATGTTATTGGACAAGTAAAGGAATTAAGCAAGTGGGATTTTAGCTCAAGGGTTTTTTGGTGTTCTTTTTTTGGTTTGGTTTGGTTCTTTTTCAAATAAGAGCCTTTTTATTCTCCTGCTTATAACATTGATATGTTCAGTATAAGCACCAGTGACTTTCTGTAAGATCATGGAATAATATTCTGGTATTATTTCCTTCAGCAGATTCTTTCCAGCAGTTCTGATTAGGATTTTCTTCCCCTGTGTGTATGTGTGCATTTTTTCCATCTGGAGTTAGTGAGACACACATGTATGTACAAGAAAAGCTGAAGGGTGCACTTTTGTCATATGTTTTTGCCATAGGCTCAGTTGTGACTTGGGGTAAATTGCTTAATTGTCTCTGTCTCAACTCTCATGACAATTTTTCCCTGCCTCAGTGCAATGAACTTGGGCGTCTGCACGTTGTGTAAGTGCCTGAGAAATAATAGAGACAGCATTGTCTGAAAAGCAAATGCCACTCCTCTAGCTGATAAAATGGACAAGAGCAGGATTGCTTTGAAGTTTTAGGACCTTCTGGCTGTTCCAGCTGAAGAGCATTTGACTGTGTGGGTCTTTCTGTTGTGCTGTTTTTTGGTAGGTGTGGTGCTACGTACCCTCAGCTGATGAAGACAGTTGGTATCCACCCCACCTGTGCTGAGGAAGTCACCAAGTTGCACATTACAAAGCGTTCTGGCTTGGATGCCACAGTCACAGGCTGCTGAGGTTAAATGCCATCCCTGGAAAGAAGGAAAAAGGCACAAAATATGTTTGTAAAGGAAAGGGGCACTTAGAGTTCAAACAGCGTTACTGGTTTGAGTTCCAGGAGTCTTTCTCATTCTCCCTGCAGGCAGCTCCTTCTCACAGCCCAAAGAATTGCCCTTGCACCATCTCAGCTCTAAAACCAACACAGTCCTGCTGTAACAAACCTCTCTCTCTCCAAGTGCCTAAAACTCTCTTCTTGCTGGGGGCTAGGAAATAATCACAGTATTTGATATGGAAATGTGCCTGAAGGCAGTGACACAGGCCATCTGCAAGGGAAGCAGCTGTCACGGGGTTTCTCTGCTGGCACGACTGGCAGAGGTGCCTCAGTGGTGGTGACACAGATGCTGGGAATCAGGCAGGGCCTCCCTGGAAGTTTGGTGGGATGCTTTGTCCTGAGCTTGCATGGCTCGTTACTGATGCTACTGCTCTGTAGTCACGGCAGAAGCAAGTTCCCAGAGTGTGGAACAATAGGTAAGCAGTCATCTTTGGAATTTTTCTTCTAAATGTAATACATACAGGGATTTAATAGAAAATCACCTGTCACTGAGGCTGTGCTGCTGCTGGAAGAATCCCAGTGCATTAATCAGTAGCATCCTGGGCACAACGTTATGATGATGGCTGAGAATGAATGAGGTCAGAGGTGCTGAAGGAAGAGTTGAATTTTATGATGATTCCTCTGCCTACTCCTAGAATTTTTCGTTCAGTTCAAATTAAACTGACACATCTCACAAATTACTGCTTGAACAGTGTATATTAAGCAATGCTGACAAGTAGAATCAAACCTACTCATAATCCAACTTGTTTAGCATTTTCTGTTTCCCAGAATGCAGAAATCTGGCTGACACTGATACATTGTCTTGGTTTGGTTTTGAGCCTTTCACTGATGAGCTGGGTACCATATCTGAACTGACTTAGGTCTGGCTTTACTAAAACACGGTACTGAAGGGAACTGCACTAGCCAGCCATCTAGAACAGAGACAGTCGTGCTCAGAACAAGGAGCTAAATAATTATCTACAAACTTTTTATTTTTTTTGAGTACTGGCCCGACTAAGAAAGCCTTTCCCTGCCACAAATTCCTGCTGCTTTCGGGCTCTCCAGAAGGGGGAGGTGCTGGCTCATCTGTGGCAGCAAAGAAACATCTGAGAGGGAAGCTGCTTCTGCAGAACCCTCTTGAGGAGATGGCAAAGGCAACACAAAAACTGCACCGAATTTCAATCGAGGCTGCAGTTTCAGTATTTTGATATGCACAGACACATAATCTCCTGCTCCCTTTACAGCAGAATGGTGATCATAGGAAAAGAAGAGATGGGCTTGAGGTGAACCCAAATGTATCCTTTTTGCAGTTAATTGATATGAGTGTTTTCTTTGGGGAATTTGATATTTTCATTCCAAGCTTGTTGCACAGTTTAGAAGAATAGTCTGATCATGTGTATCTGTGCTATTTTTAATTTGATTGCTGTTTCACTGCTGCAACACAGACAAATGGCTGATTTATTATGAGGAGGAAATCTTTTTTACCAGGAGAATTGTACCTGTCAGAGAAACTGCTAGAAAAAAAAGGGATCAGAATTTCCTTGTAAAATAGTATGTAACAGCATTTATCATGCTTTCACTGATACTAGAATATTGAATTTTCAAGTATTTATTTTAACAACAAAAGAAATCTCAGATGCTTTCTCTACAAAGTTTCCTGAGTTTTGGTCAATGTTTCTGGTCCATAAGCTAGGAAGGAGTGATATGGTTTGGCTGCAAGTGGCGTTCTCTGTCACATCTGCTGATGCCAGTTTTCAGCTGTGAAGTCATCCATAAGTTTGTAGTTGAAAAGAAATACTTTGAGTGGAAGGGTAGCTGCAACACTGCCTGAATTGTGCAGCTGCCTTTAGAAGAAAGGATGAAACCTTTGTACCTACATGTGTGCATACCTGCACATTCAGAAGTTTGTTTCCTTTAATAAAGGTCTTATGAGCACGGTGCAGCCAAAACCCTATTACATTTCACGGAAGAAGAGTTCTTGACACATTAGGGTTTCTTAAAATGTTTTATTTAATATTTCAGTTAACAACTGAAACCAAGATCTTTCTGTGAGAACCTCACCTCTGACTAAACTGTAATGTGTGTGCTCGCAGGATTTTTTCCTGGTGTTTACCTGTTCCAGCTCCCTTTGTTTGCCGTGAGGGAAAGCACTGGTGCTCAGCCCTGTAAAATCAGCTGCTCTTCCCTGCCCTGCCAGTGCGTCCTGAAGGAGTCTGTCCCTGCAGACAAGTTCATTTCATTCATCATAAAGCTGAAAATAATGATTTGGGACAGCAAATGAGGAGATCTTAAGGAAATGTGTCCTCAGTGTGTGAGCATGAGGGCATGTCACCTTTCTCAGCAGTAACAGAACTGTCTTGGTTTTAGAATTGCTGATGAAAATTGTTGCTGTCTCTCCAGTAGCTGTTCCTCACTTAGTGGACAGTGCTGTCGCCCCACTGCAGTAAAACATTCACACCTGCAGAACCCTAATGTCAACATCAACAGTGAGGCAATGACAACTGCTGTGATTGTGCTTTTTTTCCTGAAGGATTCACCAGGGATGGTGTTTAAGAATTGTTTTTAAAAGCCTGACTATTGTCAGTTGAAACAACTGATGTACACTGCAAATTACTGGCTGCGTGTGAAAATGTAAGAAATGAGAAAATTTAGTCAGGCTTCACAGGATGCCAGCTGATGAGGATTTGTTTGTCAAACCACACCATGGTGCAAACAAGTCTGAGCTTTGCTGGGTCCCTTATATGTATGATTCCAATATTTATTGTGTTGTGCATTAATTAATGAATAAAGAATATTTTTCGTAGTAAATGTGTGATTGTATTTGCTTAATTTTGTACATATGCTTTCTGCTTACAATAGATTTATTTTTTTGATCTTGATGTTTCTTTTGGTTGAAGTATGTGTTAAGGAAATGAAGAAGTAGACAGACTCAGACCTTTTAAGAAGGAAATGTTGATACCTCTCTGTATCTGTGTGTAAACTGAATAACCATGGAGATTTTTCCAGGCTGGATGGCCCCTTATTTTAAATTCAAGGGAATCTGTAGACTTGGTAAGTATGTTTTCAGATACTCTCCTGTTTATTGCAGCTAGTGAGGTCTAACAGGTATTTTCACTGTCCCTGCATGTTGACATCCTTCTTGAGGTCAAGAGTAAACTCCCTTGAAATACCGAGTATTGCACAGGGCTAAAGTATTCTACACTAGCTATTTACTTTGGGTTTTAAACTAGAACACAAAGTGGAATAAATGCATAGGAACAAAACCAGTTAGTAGCTATAGGTACTGCTAGGTAAAAATGTTGGAAAATTAATTGAGAAATGACTAGCGAAATTTAGAACTCTGAGAAATTTCTCTGTCAGAAAAGAAAGGGAGAACATTGATCAGTTTATCTCAGTTTTCTGTCTTTAAATCCACTGATTTTGATGAGAAGTTCCCGTTATGTCAGGTAATGCTGAGCTGCTGAAACAGGCTGGTTTAGTATTATCTCAGTATATGCCCTGGATTTGATGCTGAGAATGAATATTGACTTTATTGTATTTAAAGGCATTTTGAATTCTGCATTGTTTTAATATCCTTTAATATTTCATTGCAGGTTCTAACTAATTAGGATAGCTAGTAACAGGGGCTGAAAAAGGGAATAAGGTAAGAAAATTCTTGATTATTTTTTTGCTCCTTTTTTTCATATGCCACTTAATCCCAAAGCAAAAAGAATTACAGACAAGCATAGAGACAACAATCTTTATAAATTGAGAACTGAATGCACTGCATTATTTATGTTATACCTAATGATAATTTGTTGTCAGTGCTAAGGTATTGTGTACAGTTAAGTTTTGCCGTTCCCCCTTTCTGCATGCACTGTGTCGTTACACCTACTGGAAGCTGTTTCTGCAGTTCAGGTTATTGCAGACCAGGAGCTGGAAAAGACACCTCAGCACAGCAGATCCCCTTTTTCCCCTGGCACAGTTCCTGTGATAAGAGCACAGAAACATCTGCAGGGTGCAGTGTGTGTGTAACCAAAGCAGTTGCACACTGTGCAGGCTCTGAGCGGGAAGGGTTCTCCAGAGGCTCCTGCCTGTCCAGCACAGACAATTCTCAATTCTGTGCCCGTGGAAGTGCCAGTTGTGTAAGTCCCAGTGACATCAGGGGCCTCAGTTAACGCTGGTCCTTCAGCTCCGAGGGATGCAAGGATGTGTCTGAAGTGCTTTGCTGAAGGGGAATCGATATAAGCATGTGCCAAAACGTCTTTCATTGTTACAGTTGGGGAACAGGCTGCAATTATGATTCAAAAATAAAAGGTACAATAGACATCTATGATTAGGCAATGAAATATGCCTTTAATAAGCACAGTGCAGACAGTTTGTTTTGCAATACGTAAACTTGTATAAAATTCATTGACTTTTTCATTCGTTCAGATCTGTATGCTCTCTTTTAAGAGAGGTTTTTTTACTTTTATGCTCAAAGTTTTCCTGATGTTCTTCCAGCAGAAAGGCTGGGTTTGCAAGCATTTATTCTAGTGCCAAACTTGAATTTTACTGGGAAAAAAGGAAACAGCAGAGCAGACCTTTTTTCTTTTTCTTTTTGTTTTTTTTTCCCAGGGCAGCATGCAACAGATATGCTGTAATTACTCTAACTGATTTTTTAAAAATGGAATATTTCTGTCCACTACATGTCAAAGAGCTAATTATGTTTCCGTTGTGGTACTCAAAGTCAATATTGTCAGCTCTTCTTAGTTCTAATCCTCTACATTGAGTTTTGATGGGCCAGGTGAAATATCCCCTTCAGCACCTTCCTGCAATTCTTGTCAATCATCTTGCCATGAAAAACATGCATATTACAAAGGCTTTGGCAACACTGCATCTGATTTCTGTCTTTAATCTTATATGCACCTTAAGAAAACATAATTCCAACTACTGACATTCTGTTTGGGACATGAATGGGATCCTGTTTGCTGTGGGAAACAAAAGAAAATGATCTAATCTTTAATGGATATAATGGAACTCTTTGGCCATCACAGTGTAAAGGCTTAGTAGCAAACCACAGATGTAGCAAGGAAACAATTAGGATGGTGAACTGGTGCAGAAATTAAGCAGAATATCCCCAGTGAATAAGTAAGAAAATGCACTTTTATTTGTTCATTGTGTAATTGTAAAAGACCTCTTCTCAAGCACTGTTGTGTTGTAACTCCCAGACTTGCTGAGCAAGGAGTGCTGCTCACTGAAGTCCCTTTCTGAGCACGGTGCTGCGTGTGCCACTTCTTTGTTGGTTCTCATAGACAAGATCTAGCACATCTAAAGTCTTCTGGTCCTACAATGGAAAATTAACATCACTCCCTAAGAAGCTGGAATATAAACTAATAAGGCAGGTTTCCAGAATCTGATTGCATCAGTCAGAAAGATACAGTCTGAAGGGAAAAGTGAATATTCCCTGGGGGGAGTGTGAAATGGAGACCAGTCTTGTTGGAACAAGGTGCTGTGCATTGTTAGCTGGGTAGAGGTATTGGGAGCTGCAGCCTGTCAGAACCAGCAGCTCCAAGGAGGGGGTGGGGGAAATTTTTCCAGGTGAAAGTCTCAGCAGTTTGTGGTAAGAGTGTGTCCAATATATTAACACATTCATTTAAGGAAAGCCTTTATACCCCATGAAAGATGAACTGTAAAAGTACTCACCCTTGCCTCCTTCCCTGTTTTCCTTCAGATCACACAAAGACCAGCTGGGGTTTGTCCCATCCTTCTTCCCTTTACATTAAAGCAGCATGGGAATCAGGCTCGTTCTTCCTCGTTTCACCATAAAAACAAAGAGCAAGATCCCTCTTCTTAAATCTTTGACAAGGAGACTTCTTTTTCCCAAGGCTCTGCCATGAGTTAGGATTAGCCAGGTGGTAACATAAACAAATCTAAACCAAAAGGACTACAGGTACCTTGTCTATTAGAATATTATGTAACTCCATTAAACTAAATTACCAAGGACAAGAAAACCAGTGAAAAAAGACAGACTTTAAGCAAAAATCAAGAAAATAAACAAATTTTTTGTTTATTTTATATCTTTGCCAGCTCCCTGTGAGAAAAGGCCCAAATACATTTTTCCAGGGTGTACTCCCAACAAAACAGTCAAAATTGAGATCTTGTTTTATTTTTATCTCTTACTCATGTGTGAATGAACTGCAATGCAGCCAACCAATATTCTGTTCACACTGTGTCAGAGCAACAGGTTACATAGCAGCTTTTAGCTTTATGCAGGAGGCTGAGCTCAGCAATCTTTACTTTAAAACCTTTGTTCAACGGGGACAAAGGATTGAGCTTTGGCATTTTTATTAATTTTGATAATCTTCCTTTTCTTCTCCTTTTCAAAGGATCCATAGGAAGTGCATTAATTTTCAACTTCACACGAAGGCAGGTTGTACAAACACAGCTGGAAACATCAGGAAACCCAGGCATTTTCCTTAGAGAAATGGAGTCAGCTAATGTTCTGCTGGCAAGAGACTCCTGAGTAATTGGGAAGATGTCAGCCCCAGCAGTTTGGGCAGCAGGGTGTTCACACTCTGAGAGCACTGCTCAGTTCAGGTGAATGATTCCCGTAATGTAGAAAGCAGAGGTTATTAACCATCTAACAGGAAGGAATTTCAAGAGCAGCAAGGCTGCTCTGGAGACTTCAGAAATGGCTCTCACATTGTCAAAGGATTTATTTTTTTATTAATTTACATCAGACTGAGATCTAATTAAATCATGACAGCACTTTTGATTTTTACTTCTTTATTTGTCAGTGAGCTTATTTGTTAGACATATTTCAAACACAGGAAAATAAGGAGAATTCTCTTGATACTTCAGACTTTGCTTGCATTTCTGTCCCCATTCATTCTGCACATATCCAGGATACCTTTAAGGTTCAGGTCAGGACTTTGGGTCTCTTCCTTAATTGGGGATGTCATTGTAATCCTTGAATTTTTCTTGTTCTACTTGTTTTGAGTTTACTTAGCTCCTTTTAGCCCCATTCAAGTGTTAGTAAGTTAGTTAGTTAGTTAGTTCCCCCTTTTGATGGGGTAAGAGTGCAGTGTATTCATGAGAGAACATTTCAGGATCTTCTGCTTGCATCTCCCTTTGACTGCCATGTGCTTCCCAACGTGGAAATGCCACAGCTCCAGAGGGGCAGTTCTGAATCAACCCTGTCCTTAGCTGGGGTATTGTCCCCACTCAAGAATGAGAGACCAAGCATTTGTGAGTGTTTACAGCTGGACCTTCTGAAGGGCATCATCTTTCCTTACTGACAAAATGTCACATTCCCAGGCTGTGACAGCAGTGCCTCAGGGTGAGCCTGGCACCGTGGAACATCTGATGGAATCTGCTGGTGAAATGCAAGGCCTCTGTCACCGAGGCTACTGAGAGCTCTGAGCTCTTGCATTTTTGGTATTGAGTAGCAAACTCTCCAAAGTGCAGAAAGCTACCCTGGGGTGATGAAGTTGTCCATGTGTGAGCTTAAACATCCTTTAAGGCCACCTCATTGTCTTACTCTCTGGTGCTGGAAGTCCTCCTGTTCCCCAGTTCCCAGGTGGGTGAACGTTGCTTTCTGCTGCTGAGCTGATCCCGAGGAACAGCAGAGGGGGTGCTCCCTGGGATCCACATCAGTGATTGAAGCACTCTCCCTCACTGTACTTCAGTGAAGTGTGGCCAAGAACAACAAGATAAGAATGAATGTAGGTGACAGGGGAGTTTCTCAGACCCTGCCGGTGCACATTAGCCTGGCTGAAGAGAAAAAGAAGCTGATACTTGAGTCTTTTGAGTTGTGAAGGGTCTGCTCGGGCCTTGAAGGGGAAGCACATGAATGGCCCAGTTGTCATCGCATTTTATTTTTCCTCCAACTTTGACTAATGGTGCATTTCCTCTGGCCTCCCACGGGCCATCCGTGGCTGACTTGCTTTGTCACTCTTCACATGCAGTCCTGCCTTCACTGTCCACGCCGTTCCCAGGGCGGGACCCCGGTGTCCCCTGCAGAAACGCACAGGCACAAACCATCTGTCATTCTCCCACTGCTCTTTCAAGCCACCGCTTCCCATGCTGTGTGGCCTTGCAGGCTGGGAGCAGTGTGCCTCCCCTGCGTGCCTGCAGCGCTCCAGCTCCTCCCCACTCGATAAGGAACCTCGGACACCGTGCCTGGAAAAACACGAATGGCCATCTCCCTGTTGAGAACCAGCCCTGCCCTTTTATTGTGCTCATGGGGCGATAAGTTGGTTGTCTGGATCAACAAGGAATTGTCCCTTTTGCAGGCAAAGTTATTAGGGTCAAATTAGGTGTGAGTTGTGAAATTAATCATTGCAACCAGAAATCATTTGTAGTGTGCCATGGACAAAGTTAAAAAGGGAGACTAGAAGAGGAAATTATTGTAGGGCACGAAGAACCAAAGTGATCAGGAAGGAGGGAGGAGAGAATGGCTGGCAGAGCTGTACAGGATGTTGAACTAGGCCTGTAGACTCTGCTGGATTTGGTTTCCTCTTGCACCTGTGGACTGTAAAATAACAGAACAAAGTTCTTTAATGTCATTTAAGAGTCTGAATTAATCCACATGCAAGGTGTCTTAGGGAGAGGAAGACACCTGACTTTGCACCAGAAACAATGCTTTTATGTGCATGTTGGTTGGTCGTATTCCTTGCACATCTCTAGATAATCTGAATCAGTCTCTGCTGGAAATGGAGTCCAACAGATCTAACTTATATGTACAATTTCCAAGCTAAAAATTCAGTCCATACTTCTAAGGCAGCACTTGACAGTATGCACGTGACCCCTGGAGGAGTGATGTCCCCTGAGCCATGCCTGGCACTTCAGCATAGCTGACACTCCCTGCTGGGGGACACAGCTTCCTGGGCAGCTGCTGCCAGGGCTGCACTTACAGCAGGCTCCAAGAGAATGGCTGAGGAGACAGCAGTGGAGATAAACCTGCAGCTTATGTATGTGAACAGTGTAAATGGCAGGACTGTGTTTTCCCAGAACTATTAACCAAGTCTGGGAGAAGGGAGATGCAACTCCGAGGGCAAACCTATGAAGGCAGAGCCTGTTTGGCACACCTGGAGCTCTGTGTGAATTTGGTTCTAACATCAGAAACTGAGGAGCTGCGAGAGGAGGAGGGGAAGGGAAGATAGTGCAACACCCACTGAAGAGCTTCAGTGTTGCTTTCTAGAGTGAGAAGCCTGAGCTTTGTGCCTAAAATACAAATCTGAAGGTGTGCTGAATTTGCTTGGAAATGCTGCAAAGCTCTTCTCATTTCCTGTAACTGCTGCAAGGTTGGCCCTTCTCCATGGCTAAGCCCCAATTCTTAGCTAGCCAGAATGAAGTGGCAGGGGAAATTCACTCTCTCTTTCATCTTCTAGTGTATCTAGGAAGGCAAGAACCAAGACTTTGAGCCATTAATTCTTAAGTCTGTGGCTTGATTTGCTGCAGTAGAAACTATGTGTTAAGGGTTTTGTCTTCTCTTACCAAAGCTAATTGTTAATTGCATCTTCTTTTCTCCAGCCACTGCCACAAGGAATGACTGCTTTCTGTGCTGATGACAGATCTACCTCCTGTTATCAGACACTGCATTTTTGCCATCTCAGTTTCATAAGAGTTGCTCCTGCCTGGGAGCCAGTGGAGCAGCTGTGTTGGGCAAAGCAGCTCCCTGAGGAGGGGGCTGGTGGATGGCAGTGACTCCCTTTGGCATGGATGGGGCACTGGGGCTGTGTTAATGTTTTATCCCCTCCCCAATACTCCCCTTTCCCTGCTCTGAATTCTTAAAGCTAATCATGGTGTTGCTGTATGAGCAACATGCACAGATGATGCTACAGTAACTTGAAAAAAACATCTTTTGTGGCACTGCTGTTTATCACTGTGTCAAAATGGTCAGGAAAGAGATAATTGCTGCAGGGGGCAGAGGCTGCTGGGTGGCCATCAGAGGGTACACAGGGAATAAGTTTGAATACCTTCAGCAGATTTTTAGTGTTTACAGCAGCAATGCTGGTACTTTTCTCTCGCTCCTGTCAGAGATGTGGTTTTGCTCCAGCTCCTCCTGTGCTCAGGGAAGGAGAGGTCTGGCACTCCTGCTGCCCTGGGGTTCTGTGGGGCTCCGTGAATGGGTTTGCAGTGATGCAGCTCCACTGGCACAAAGCTCTGGCGATGTTCCAGCACAAAGCAAAGTTTGTCTGGAAGCAGCTTGCTCTGAAAAGAGTCTGCAAGCAGTGCAGATGCCCTCGTGGAGATGGGTTCTCAGGACTGGATCTCAGCTGTATTGACAATCAGCTTTTTGTTCATGTACTTCCCTGAAATATTCTTTAATAGTGTCTTTGAAGAGTCTTTAGCAGAGATCATATTTCTGGTTTGGGATTCCCTTTGTACATCTTTCGTTAATGCAGGGATTCTCCGCAATCAGAGACCAGCACCACAGCACAGCTGGATCCATTTTGGCTTGACAAGGGGCATGGGCATTTCTTACATATATATATTTATGGCTTTGTGAACATTTGAAATGCTTTTTATAAATATTAAAAATATAATCAAGGGTTATGGAAAGAATTCATCCTGCACTGCCATCATCTGCAAGAGTTCTTCCATCTTCCTCTAGAATATGTGTTACTGGCTGACACTGTGAGCTGGCTGGTCCAGTTTGGAATTCCTAGCTGCAGCTAGGGGAGGGGGAAGCTGTGAAGGGAACTGGTATCTCTTGATGATCAGAGAGCAGCTGGAGCCCAGGCGGCAGTCTGGCTGCCCCTGGAGCAGGGCAGAGGCAAGAACTGGTGAGCAGGCACCTCCAGAGGCTCCCCAGAGCTTTGCTTCGCCGCTGCACCCGCTGTGGTTACTTGGGAGGTTACTTGCCCTGCTTGTCTTGAGGTAGCTGGAGCTGAGGCTTTCCATATGTTTTCCATTTGGAGCTTGGAGGATGCCCAGGTCTGACTTGGCATGCTGTCTGCACTGGGCATCAGCAGTACAGATGTGGAAACCACAAACCCGATTAATATGAGCCTAGAGTAAAAACTCAAATAAGCTTATAAATAAAACCAGACTTGCAGATTATTTGTTTCCATATTAGTCTATAATAGACCCTACTCAATATGTTTGTTTTATTTGGTTTGGTGACCGACATAGGTATTTATATTTCCAATAAAAATTTAAATCAGAATACAACAGATGAAGTAAGCTTCAATTATTTGTGCAGAAGATGATTGCAACTGTCTGAAGCATGTAATTCCTTACATGAAATGTTAGGCTGCTTTGAACAGAGATGTGACAGACTTCTCGGTATTTAATTTCCCATTCCATCATAGCTCCAAATCCTACATTTATATATTAAAATAGACTCCTAAATGGACTCTAATCCTCAGTGAGTAATCTAGAGGTGTTGGATGGCTTGGTGGGTCTAATTCTTGGTGTAAGCACCATCTGTGTGATCTTGGGTGAGTCACTAAACTATCTTAGCTTAACGTGGTGACTGTCTTTTTATCCCTGCCAGGCTCCTGCTGAGCTCTGAGCTTGGTGACCTCAGCTGCTCCTTTCCAGTGCACCTTCAGCTGCAGGTACTGGAACCATGCAAAGAAGAGTTCCAAGGAACCATCTGAGGGGATTCTTCAGGAGTGCTGACAGACAGTCTACTCAGTGGAGAAGAATTTGTTCCTGGGAACTGATGGCTCTTAATCCAAGGTGAGAGTGCCTTGACTGAGCTCCATTCAAACACAGCTGTACCAGGAAAATGCTATGGTTTGTCAGCAGCAGGGCATCTAGTTTATTCTGCCTGTACTGTGACACTTAGTTTGGGACACCTGCACAAAGCCTGACAGATCTCTGCAGTGACACTGCCTGTGCCAAGGCCTTGTCCATCCTGTGCTGGGCAGGGTCTCCAGGGGATCGGTTAGGCCTCCTTGCCTTCAGGTGGTGATGTGGGTGGAACTGGGCTTCACTGCCCTAGAGCTCCTCATAGACAGTGCAGGGAAATAAGCACTTGTGCACGCTGCTCTGGATCCCACAGCGTATCCAGGGAGCATGCGCTTCCTGCATCCCAGTGGGATCAGCCTGAGCCCTGCATAAGTATTTGCAGTGACTTCTTTGTGCTAGTGGGGCTCTAAGACAAATGAATAAACAAACAGTGCTCTCTTCCCATCTTTGCCTTGCAAAAACATAAGGGAAAAAACTTTCACACCCTTTGTTAGGACGTCAGTGCCAGAGGAAAGACCCCAGCCCTTATTCCATTCAAACCTCCTGTTTTCATTTCCAATTGTTTCTCTGGATTCCCTTTTTTTTTACATTTTTTCCCCCTCTTCAGCTGGTTGAGCAATGGTCTGTTCTTATGAAACAAGTTTTCAGCTCCATAACGGTCCTGACTTCTCATCGTTTGAAAGGCAAGAGGGTCACTCAAAGTAAACTGTCCCGTGCTAGATAGTGTTTTTCCACATGGAAATGTTGGAGGGCCACTCTGTGCTGTCAGCCCAGAAAGGCCAGAAGATGCCTTCAGACTCCCCAGGTGCCTCTGTGTTTGTTTTCTAATGTTATTCCACACACAATATCATTAATATTACGTCCAAAGCTTGTCTTTTTAAACAGAGTCAACACATCTAACCTATTAGTCAGCCACTGGGAAACAGGAAAGGTTTAAGTCAACACTGTGAGGAATTAACCCTTTTCATTGCCCAGAGAAGAAATCAAAGATGATACAACCTCCTTAAATTGCAGAAGGGACTCGATTGTTTTCTGTCCCAAAGCCATGGAAATGTTTCCTCTCCCCTGGCCCTCGGCTGTAAATGGTGTCCTGCGGGAATCGGACAGGACCGGTGACCAACAAGGCACCGCTCCCTTTCCCGTGGTGCACGGCACTGAAGGGCAGGACATTTCCCTCAGCCACCTTTCTCTTGTTTTGGATCTCCATTCCCCGTGGGCTGCTCAGGTGCCGGGCTGGGCTTGGCACGCAGACACAATTGGAACCGTGGCGAGACTGCAAAGTGTCCGAGCGCTGAGTGAGCGCCCAATGGGCCGTGGCAAAACGCACACCCAAGTCAAAGGGAAATGGAAAGCATTTCATAAAATTCATCTTTGCATCCCTTTTTCCTCCCTTGATATATGGCCCCTCGTTCCCAGCTGCCCGGCCCGGCCCCCTGTAAATATGTCAGTGCACCAATGAGACGGAACACGGCGCAGGAACGCCGGGGCTGCTCCCAGAGAAAACAGAGCTGGAGCCCAGCAGTTTATTGTAAATAAAGATCAAGGCAAAGCAGCAACGTTTCTGTTCAACTCAAGCCTGCCAAGGTTGCTAGTCCAGCTGCACTCATGACTACCATATGTCCACATGGATTTCCCCTTCCACAGATGACATGTTAGTCCTGACAGCTCCGTAGCCTTTGCAAAGTTGCTCAGAGACACTCTCCATGTGCTGCTTTCCAATCACCTGGAGGCACTGGTGGCACATGGGGCAGTGGGTGCACGTGTGGGCATGGAGGGAGAAGTGAACTTGCAGCTGCTCAGCTCTGATACTGCTGAACGTGAGCAGTCCCTGTGTGGGCCCGGGACATGTTAATGCTTACTTTGGTTCTTCTCAGCAGAGGGCACTGGATCCTGGAAACGGGAGTTGATGCTGGGAAGCACAAGGACCTGATTGCTTTAGCAGATGGACTGATTTTTTTCCTTCTGGATGCTGTTGGTGTGGAAGAGAAGTCTGCAGCTCTGTCTGCTGCTTGCTGAGTGACAGAGAGACAACCATGGTACGTGTCAGCAGGTGATAAACTTGTCCTTTACATGTGTTTTTTATTTTAATTAAAGTGGTAGCTACAAAAATCAGTTATCTGGAAATCAGGTTGGCTAAAGTACTACCCATCTGGCATCCTTCTGAACAAACAGCACCAGCCAGCTGACACATTGGAGGGAGATGCAAACACCTACAAACTGAACAGCCAGGCCGGGGTGGAAACTGGTTGTACTGTTCAGGCTTGTCCCTGCAGTCCACGGGGAAAATATAGGAGTGGTCTGAGGGGAGATGGCTGAATCAGGGAGTTTAGCCCTTGATTTGAAGTCCACAATTTCATTACACAGTTATCATCTTTTTCAGTGAGTTCATCTTGTTCTCAACAATGCCCACAAACAATGCACTCCACTCTCCCTCTTCCATCACTGAGTTCCCTTTGCTGTGTGCTGGGGTTTGCATTTTCCTCACTGATGGCTCATGTGAGCTGTAAGCCAGAGAGACTAACAAAAAATATTAGGATTGTTTATTTTTCAAATTATTTTTTAAGTTCATATGGATCTTGTGCATATATGTTGTAATATAACTCTTTTAATAATAAAAGTTTTAATGCTAATAAGGAACATATATTAAAAAAACCTTCCTAAGTCTTCATCTGGTACTTTTCTAATATGTTGAAGATTTGGCACAATTTACTCATATAACTCAAGAGAAAGAATTCATTCTTCACACTGACAGCTACTGACCTAAGTTCTTGAGCTGACCTAGGATGCTTCACTTCAATGAGAGCCCCAAATGCAAGAAACTTGAATCCTTCCACAATATCTGCTTTAGCTCTGCTGAAGAAAACTTCAAGGCAATGGTGTTTCCCCAAAGCCACTCATAGTTATTCAGGGTTTTATCCTTCCATAGCAACACATCTCACCACACCCTAGCGACTGCCAGGCCCAAACCAGAGGTTAAATGTGCTGGGAAACGTGGCAGTAGCTTCCAGCATCAGCTTCCAGCATCAGCAGGGGAGAGGAGCTCTCCCACAGCCCTCCCTGTGCCAGGTGTGAGCGGTGCCTGTGCCTGGGCAGTGCTGAGGGCTGCACTGCTGGTCTTTTTGTTAAATAGGTCAGCAGGCCCCAACAGTTGGCACCCATCTGCAGGCTGGGAGCTGTGTGATGAAAGGCAGGCTCCAGGGTATCTTTTCATCTGTCCTCCTTGGTGCAGCATGTTCCAGCTGGAGACTGGCAGGGTGCTGGTGCTAAACCCTGCCCTGCTGCTGTTCCCCAGTGACAGCAGCAGTATCCTGGCTCCTCGTCCTGTGTTCAGATCCCAGCTCTTTGACTGCCATGGAAACTGCTGCTGCCATCACAGTTCTTTGACACACTGAGGTTTTTCAGGCTCAGGCACGTTATTCTAGGAAGGGAAGAACTTCTCTGCAAACTGATGTGCTCTTGAAGTGTTTCCTGTAGTCTGTATTAGGCTACACCAGGTCTGCATTTTGTGACCAATTTCACCTTCCACTGCAGAAGCCTGACCCTGTACCTTCGGTTTGGGTACTGTGCATCCTTATTTCTGAACACCACTCAGGAGAGAGGTAAGGAGATTATAAACTTGGCTGTAAGTTTTGTTCAGTAGCAATTTCCCTTAGCAGTTTTAAAGCGTGATTTAAATATTTTATCAGTTCCTTGACAGGTTAATGGGGTACATGGACAGGACTTCTGCTTTATCCCCTGCAGCCCTGACAATTGGAGGTGTTGCCTGGCTCAGCTCCTAGAGGAAGGAATAACTTGCACTCCTCTCCAGTGATTTCCCGATGCTTACTGGTGGATAGCAGACATGATTCACTGCAGAAGGTACTGCTGAGTGCTCCCAGGTATCTGATCTGCCAAGAAAAGCTGGTAGCATCAGCTGCCATAAGATTCCCTCTCCTGAGGAGAGGCTGTTGTCAGCCCTGAATGCTGACCTCGAATGCTGGGGAGTTGTGTTAGAAGCTGACTGAAAACGTGGTGCTGTTATTATCTGACACGGCTGAAACAAAAGCCAAACGTTGATGAATGTCTGATCCTAAAAGTAAACAGTTTGATTTTTTTTTTCCTTTGCGAGTCAGGGGCCCTCTAAGGTTTTATCTGATTTTGGCAATCTCCTGCACATTTTGGGGCCTGGAGCATGGTTTTAATTGTTACATCACAAAAGTTGCCAAATAATGTTGGATGCTCCTTAAAAACTCTCTCAATTTTATGGAACTTCTCAACGGCTTGACTAATACAATAATTACTGGAACTGGGCTATGTTGCCTAGTGGCAAATGGAATTTTTTCATAATGATCCTGTCTGTCGTTAATAGCAGGATTTGTTCTTTCTCTCAGCGGGAGAGAGGCCAGAAAGCCATGGTATCTGTCTTTTTTAATGACAGCCAACAGCAAACGGATAAAATAATCAATTATATCCACAGATAGGAAGATAAAGGATAATTTATCATGTCAAAAACAAAAATGTTTTTAATTGGGCTGTTAATCATTTTGTAATTTTAACTAAAGAGATGGGGACTCTACTTTGTGTTCAGACATCACTAATATTTCATACAGCATTAGCTGGTCTTATTATAGCTTTAATAATAGTGTTTACCACTAACTGCCAAAATATGAAATGTGATTTCTGCTCTCATTAGCTGGAGCCTTTGCAGTTATAAAAGGATGCCCTTCCCTTCTATTTTTCTTCTTCTAGAAAGGTCCAGAAGGAAAAAAAACGAGGTTCAGCGGACTAGTCAGCTGTAACAGTTCTTAAAATACGCTGATCTTCATGTTTGGTTAGCAGTACCCATACCAGTTACCAACAAACATGTTACAGAAATGATGATGTTTTACTTTTTTCTTTTCTTTTTAGAAAAAAGCGTATAAAGAGATTAGTAGAATGCAGCAGAAATTGGAAGCTTGCAGTTTTGGTTTCTAGCCACACCTGTGTTGTCGTGTGGGAAGCTGGGCAGAGCATTTAATCCCTCCTAACTTGTTCCCCATGTCTGTAATGCAAGTATTAGATAGCTACATCGTCAGGTTGCTGTAGAGTGTGGAGGTGTTGTAAGATTCACGAAAATTTGTACTAAAGATGGCAAACATCTGGGTGGCTGGTGCAATAGCAGCCTCTGACAGCTACCTCTTTGAGGGCAGAAATGGGAAGTTTATGGCTGGACCTAAATCTTGCCCATGACATAAGTGAGGATGTCCTCCCAGTGCTGCCTGACTTCAGGACCAGGGGGAAATCATTAGCAGGAAAACCTCACAGCACTGGGCTACTTTGGCTGTCCACACTTTGGTTATTAGTCCTGCATGCCATGAGCAGATGCCCTGTGGGGGACCAGATCTCTATCTTACCTATAAATTCTACATTAAATGCCAGCCATGCTCAGAAAAGAAATGTTGTGACCCCTTTGCCTCAAACACACTGAAATTACTTCCCTGCAGAGGCAAATTAATCTCCATTCCCCTGGACTTGGTTTCCCTCTGAAAAGCTCTACGTGCCTTCAGTGAAGATCCAGCCTCAAGAGTACCTGTTTGGGAGCAGAACATGCACTCAAGGTAGTTTGGCCAGGGCAGATTTCACTTTCAGTGTTAGGGTGGATGTTTTCAGCCATTGGTTTAATTTTATGTCCATAGCATCTCCCATGGAATACAGTGAGGGACAGCACTGCCCTTCCTGTACTTGGATCTTTCCTGGGAGTGAGGGAAATTCAGTGGATTGAGTGGATTTTTGACAGGTCTGATGGCAGGATTGAGGCTGTATTCATGCTGAGAAGCAGGGAGGAAAGGCTCTGGGCTGCTTTGCCCAAGCATAAATAAATTGGAGGTGCACAAACATTCAGAAATTCCCAGAGAGTCACGTTGCACAAGTTAATGGGCCTGGTTCTTCACCTGTGCCAATTTTATGTGACTCTTAACTCTGGTGTTAAATAAAAACGAGACTCGCTCTAATGACATCAACAGCCTTCAGTGGAGAAAATATGCTGCTACTTTGATACAGATCCCCTTTTCAGGAGGACACAGTAGACAGCCAAGGCTTGTTTTCCCATCTGTTAGGTGAATGTAACGATTCCCTGCTCAGAAGTGTGGGCTCAACAACAGCCCCCCACTCTCAGCATTACACTGGATGATTTTATAAGGCCGTGGTTATCTGGTGCCCCTGCTTTTGCCACCTTCATTTTACTCTCCCTCTCCATTACATGAAAGGATGGAAAAGGGGGACATGAGTTGGCTGGGGGAGGGGGTTAAAAGAACCAGCTGTTATGTGTGAGGTATCTGCTTTCTAATTGCTTCTGTTGGAATTCAGGGGGAAAAGGCACTGGCTTCAGTTAATTAATAAGGCAGGACTCACATAAACTCCAGCTGTGAGCACAGGACTGCTCTTTAAAGGATAAGCCCAGGAGGTGGGGCAGGGGGTTTGGTTTCCTCACACTAAATCCCATCACATGCTGGTGGTGGTGTGTGTGTCCACTTAAGCCTTTTGGTTGGCCTGTCTGAACCAGACAGGAGGTGTCTGTTGCTGCCCACGTGCCTCGCCCCAAGAAAAATGATCTGTCCTCAGAAATCAAAGATGGGAGGCTGTGTTTCAAGCTAGGGTGGAACTGCTGTGTTTTCACTTCAGTTTGGAATCCCTAAAAAGTGGGTATGTTTGGATCAAAGATTTTTGTTCAGACTTAACAAAAGCATGGGCTTCTGCAGCTGGACCCAGATAAAGGTTTGCCCTTTTCTGTCAGAGGGCTTGGATTTGGCATCCTGTCAACGTCTCTCTCTTCGAGGGTAGCGCTGGTGGGGTGGCTGTGCAGCTGATGCCTCCAGACCATGTCCAAAGGCCATTTTACAGTGATCCCTTTGAGAAGAACAATGCACAGTTCATTTCTCTGTTTTTGAGAGGGGCTCAAAAAGATCAGGACTTTTCTTGAGTTACAGACAATGCCCCTAAAGCCCATAGGAGCATGCAAATGCCACAGTGTTTCCTCCTTTGGTCCTGCTCCAGGTCTCGCTGCCACGAGACGTCCCCCACCACCAGTGCAGGTCTTTCTAGTCTGAGAACAGCTTGGGGGCTGTGCTGAGACCAAAGTCTTCTTCCACTTCCCATGGGATGGCATTTCTGGATTTCAAAGCTTGTTGTTTAAGTGTGTTATGTTACTGTTTTTCCTCAGTGGTTGTGGAGGGAAATGAGCTTCCTGCCTAAGGTGAGATGTCATTTGCTGGAGGGAAACCTTTGTGTCCCGGCTGGCGCGATCCTTTCGGTGCCACCGCTCAGGGCAGGTCTCTGCCAGTGGGAGGGCTCTCCCTGCCAGGCCCTCTCCTCTCCTGGCACCATGCTCTTGCCTTGCATCAGCCCTGACGCTCCTCAGGTGAGTGCTGGGGCCAGCCAAGGGAGGGGACATGGCCATGGGGCTGCAGATGGGTTGGGAAAGGAGGAGAGCTCCTTTTGGCACAGAGAGCCCGGCTGTCGGTTCTCACCGCCCTTCCTCAGGAACCTCACAGCCCAAGCATCCCCGAGGATTTGGTGTTTCACTGCCCCTGCCTCCAGTGACAGCTCAGCCTGCTGTGGGACTACACACACGGGTACATGGCTAGGACTACACACACGGGTACGTGATTAGGACTACACACACAGGTACATGATTAGGACTACACACACGGGTACGTGATTAGGACTACACACACAGGTACATGATTAGGACTACACACACGGGTACGTGATTAGGACTACACACACGGGTACATGATTAGGACTACATACACAGGTACATGATTAGGACTACACACACGGGTACATGATTAGGACTACATACACAGGTACATGGCTAGGACTACACACACAGGTACATGATTAGGACTACACACACGGGTACATGATTAGGACTACATACACAGGTACATGATTAGGACTACACACACGGGTACGTGATTAGGACTACACACACGGGTACGTGATTAGGACTACACACACGGGTACGTGATTAGCCCCAGTCCCTTGAGCTGGACGTTGCCCCCAGAGAGAAGAACAGCTCTGGGGTGTTAGAGCTCATCTCCAGGCAGGCGAGGTGGGGCTCGCTCTGCAGCGCTCTATGAACAGCAGCTCTTTGTCTCCTCCGTGTCTCCTCACCCTGAACGTGTTGCTGTTCTCAGAGGTTGGTTTCAAAGTGCTGATTCACAGCCACCAGCCCTATTGTTTTATCTGAGGAGATTAGAGCTGAGAATGCTGCGGTTTTGTAGCAAAAAGACTCCATTGGAAATAACATATTTGACATGAGACTGTTATTTATGCTCAAATAACCAGCTCGTTTAATGATGAGGAGTCTTTTTTTTCCTTTTCAAGTTTAGATCAATCATGTATGAAGACAAACTCCCACTCAGCCTCCCTTGGCCCCTAATATTTTCATTTCATTCTTCTTCTGCTCATTATTTTATGATTTTGTCCTTGACTGGAACATTTCTCTCTTGTTCTTCCTTACATGCACCATTAAAGAGGGAAAGGACTTACATTTAGAGCTCAAGACTTGTGTAGCTCTTAAGCCATAAATAATGTTTTATACAGAGTCTAAGATTATTAAATCCTTCTAGTTAGCCTCCCTCCTTCTTTTGCAGCTCATCTGATTAGAGGAGACATATTCTTTGAAACTTAACTATTTCTGTTTCACTTTTGCAAGCAGACACGAGAAGACAGGAGCTGGCTGTGTGCACTGCTGATCTGAACACTTGCCATAGGAATGCAGAAAAGCTTGCCTGCAAGAGAACTGATTGTTGGCATGGAAGAAAAGCCCTAAAATTTGGAGATGCAGTTGACTTCCTGAATACAGGCAAGTCTACAATTGAAACTGAAATCTGTGTGTCTGGGGAGATAAATGCTTTCAAAATACACTTTCTGGAGAGGGCTGACAGGCACAGAATCAGTGAAAGGAATGCTTTGGCACGAGGACATAGTTATGCTCAGGTAGTGACAGGTTTTGGACAGCTGTAGGAGCTGACCCAGTGGGCTCTGTGCTTTGCACCCCATCACTCCATGCCAGCTTCTTTTGAGCCCAGCTTCACTGAGCCAGGCATCAGCTTTTCCCTACAAAGGCAGCCAAAGCAGCTGCTGCAGTTTGCAGAGATCCTGAGACTGTAGTGCTGAGCTGCTCTTCCTTCTGCTTGCTGAACTCTGCTCAGCTCAGGCAGTTCCTCTGAGCACAGAGAGGGGAAACAGCACCACCAAAGTGACTGAGAAGTGCTAAAAAGCCTCACAGTAGACAGCCTACACAATGAAATTATCTCTTCCAATTAGCCCATGGTCATCAGGGAGGCAAATCCTCTGCCTCCTGGGCCAGGCGGGGTGGTTTAAATGCTAGGCATAAATCTATTGTTTATCTCCTCATGATCCAACATATTCTGCCAGGGCAGTGCAGACTCCAGAGAAGGAGCAGAATTGATGTGTACAATAAAACAATGGAGTTTCAGTGATATCAGCTGTTTGACGAACTTTAATATCCATTTGCTATAAAACAGGCAGCAATTGCCAGAATGTGATACCCAAATAAAAATCCATGATCCATTTGCACGACAGATCTTCAATTTGCTTGCATTCATGTGAAAGAGACACATAAAAATTATATCCATGCTTAAAGTCACTTAGGAGCAGCCTAAAAGACCCCACAGTTGCAAGTGATACTGCAGTACTTAGCTAATACTCATGTTTCCATGGCTTTGCCTTCAGGATTCTTCCAGTGGTTCCTTTATGTTTTCTGGTATTTTGCCAAACACCTGTGAATCAGTGCACAACAAATACTGCTGCCATTTCATTAAGCCTTGCACAGAAAGGCTGTATTAGGCCTGATGCAGACCTAATCCCGAGCCTCTAAAGAGGTTTAAGGCACTCTGGTTTCACCTAATCCCGAAACCTACACCAGAATCACTGAAAACCTCCACAGCACCACAGGAATGGGCAAATAAAGAGTTTCCACTATAAAATTATTAAAAGGACACAGTGTATCTTTTGGATTTGAGACCTAAAGCTTTGCCTAAGGAGCTTGGACTGTCCACAATAAAAGTGTTTATTTTGAAGGGAGGAGGTTGAAAGGTTTATTTGACTAGAGGGCCGATTTCACCCCTCCCACCCAAAAAAAGAAGAGAGGTGATCCCCCAGGAGAGTGGCAAATGGGACAGAGGTGAAGAAGTGACAAGGCAGGGGCAGCCCAGCAAAGCAGCCAAAACAAGTGAAGCCCAGGTTTCAGTTTAAGCCTCAGTCATGGTCCCTGTGAGAAAGAGCAAGAGCTCAGCCCCTGGTGCACAACTGGGCTGTTGGGTCCTCGAGTTCCTCCCAGCAAATGTGTCAGGAAAGAGTTATTTATGATATAAGAAATACATTGCTGCTGTTCAAAATGGAGAATTTGCTCTTTCGAGATCTCTTACTGATGGGAGATAACATGTAAAAACGTGCTGTAATGGAACTCTCAATTACAAATTGCATCCAACTGTAATAAATTCGATCTTGCATTAATTCATGTTAAATTAATTGGATTCTGTCATTCCTGAATTCTGGTAACCACCTTATCTTGCCACACAACTCATTATCTTTGCGTTGGGAAAGGGGTATTTCATTTTCCAGGCGACTGTAGGGAATAAGAACTGTACCATACTCTAATAAACACCCAGCCCCTAACAAATTAAAGACCTGAAGCACACTGCACATGTGGTTTCATTATGCACAGCAATTTATAGCAATGATCTGCTGCTCTCAGTCTCTTAATTCAAATCATCTCAGCAAAACGTGCAGGGAGCCGTGGGGCTGTAGTTGTGCATTCTACAGTCCTGAAGGTGTTTCTCAGTGCTTGGGACAGTCCTAATGATGAGGGGCACGACCTCCTCAGTGTGCTGTGCTCTTAGAACACTGAATGCCATGGGAAGCCCTTTAGAGCAGGGATTTAGGAATCGGTGTTCCTGCTGACGGCAAGTTGGATAGGAGTAGAAAAGTAAGCTGCAGAATGACTTCCCAAACTCACAGAAAGTCTCCAGGCCCTTGTGTGCATCAATAGAAGTGGAACAGGGCAGGCTCATCTAACAGCACTGTGGTACTCTAGGTTTAATTTAGCTTTCACTGACTCTTTGCCTCCATAGGCAAAAATTATAGGAAAACTGGAAAGCAATAATTTTTAAGAGGTATCAAGCTTTCTAGGCGGAATTATAGCAAGACAGCCTTCTGAGAAAATACAGAAATGCCAAGAGCTTTTAACTCCTAGACAGGTGCCGCAAGCAAAGGATGGTTTATTTGCTTTCTTTGAGCAAGTCGTGGTGTGGCTGGAGAGCAACAGGGGCCTCTTAGGGGGGAAGTGTGTGTTGTGTACGTGCCTGCACTGCCTTCCCTTTGCTTACAGCAGCTCTCCTGCACCACAGCCCCTGGAAGACTTTGTGTAGCCCTGTGGCACTGCACGACTTGGGTCTTTATCGCAGAATGAACCCCGGCCCTGAGCGGGTCCCGACTGGAGTCTCCTCACTGGATCCCCTGTGCAGGATCCCCTCACTGGGATCCCCTGTGCAGGATGCCCTCACTGGGATCCCCTGTCTGGGATCTCCCCTCACTGGATCCCCTCACGGATCCCGGGCCGGCCGGGCCCACACGGCGCGTGCGCGCCTCCCGCCGCCCCGGTGACGTCATACGCGGGGCTCGGCGCTCCTCGGCGTCCGCCTGGTTCCCGCGGGGATCGCCGAATCATCGCTGGGCCTCTCCCGGCCCGCTGGCGCTCGGTGAGCGGGAGGAGCGGGAAAGGTGAGGGGCGAGGGGACGGACCGGGCCGGGCCGGGCCGCGCCGCCGCGGGGGCCTCCCTGGCTTGGCCACGGGGCCGGGATGGCTGCGCTGTCACCGCCGCGGGGCCGCGCCACGGGCCGGAGGGGGCGGGGGCGTTGTGCGCACGTGTGGGGCGTCGCCACGGCAACGGGGGCAGCGTCACACCCTGCACCCCCCTCACAGCCCTGCACAGCCCTCAGAGCCCTGCACAGCCCTCAGAGCCCTGCACAGCCCTCAGAGCCCTGCACAGCCCCTCACAGCCCTGCACCCCCCTCACAGCCCTGCACAGCCCCTCAGAGCCCTCACGGCCCCGCACAGCCCTCAGAACCTTGCACAGCTCCTCATGGCCCCTCACAGTCCTCACGGCCCCGCACAGCCCTCAGAGCCCCGCACAGCCCCTCATGGCCCCGCACAGCCCCTCATGGCCCCGCACAGCCCTCAGAGCCCTCGTGGCTGCCCACGCGAGTTGTTGCTCAGGTGTGCCCAGGTGGGGGCGGCTCGCGCGCCATCGCCCCCTGGCGGCGCAGGTCGGGCACGGGTCTGGCCGGGCACAGGTCTGGCCGGGCACAGGTCGGGCACAGGTCGGGCACAGGTCGGGCACAGGTGGGGCACGGGTCGGGCACAGGTCGGGCACGGGTCTGGCCGGGCACAGGTCGGGCACAGGTCGGGCACAGGTGGGGCACGGGCGCGGTGCCCACCCCGCGCTGCTGCTGTCAGTGCGCTCCGCAGCGCGTGGCCGGCACCCGCACACCGATTCCCGACACCCGCGGTCTTGTACTGCGTGTTCGTCTTCCACTGTTCTGTTTGAAAGCACGGACATGGCCCGTACACTCCTTTAAATGCCACTTCAGAGTAGGAAATAATCCAGCTTGCAGATTCAGCAGCTTCGTTTTGAAATGAACAAGGTAAAAAGCAGAGCTGGGGTGTGCTCTGGAAAAAACAGGCGACACGAGATGGAAATCTGTGCGTGACTTCTCTGGCAGTTGTTTTGAGGAGCATTTCTCCATACGTTTTAGCATGGTCTCTTTTCAAGCTCCTTCCACTAACCCCCCATTTTAGTAGCATTTCTGTGAGGCTTTTAGAGAGGGCTCCATGACTGGGACGCGTTTCATTAATAATTTTCCTTCATAAATTACAGGGAGTACAAAGATTTTTTAGAATTTTATTTTTAACTAAAGTACTAAATTTTAAAAAGCCCTACCAGAATAACTTCTTGTTTTTTTAATGATTCCTATTAACATTTTATTGCTTTTACAGGTAAATTAGTTTTTTCTTGTTTCAAAGATATCCTGCAATCAGGAAATCTAACTCTGTTTGTTCTGGCTTGGGTATGTCATTATCAGTTATAAAGATTGTGCAGATGGAGATTATGTTGGTGCATGCACTGGAAGAGATGCCAGGTTCTAATATCAGATAGATTGTCTGATTTTGGTTAACTTGTGTGGAGACTTACTTGTAAGCCTTAGAATGGCAGTGTTGGAATTGTAAGGTACTGGGGAGCAGAACTGTTGCCTGACTACACTACGCTTTTCTGACCCTGCTGACCACTTTGCAGTACTGGGGGTTTCTTTTTGCAAAGAAATGCTGAACTACTGACCCATGTCTGTTCTTACATTCTAAACAGACACCTTTTTTTGGCCCTGTGTCACGTAGTACATGGGACTGTGTTATGCTTTGTGTTTGTATGCATTTCATTTTAATTTGAGTTCTATTTCTCTGCAAAACAGTCCTGTTTCACTGGATCAGTAATAATTGTCAGCCAGTCATTGCTGATTAGCTCATATGGGAGATTTAACACTGAAGATTCTGACTTTTCAAAATTACATTCTATGAAACGCTGTCTTCATTGGGGAAATAGCTACTATTGTTGCTCCTCTGCAATAAACTGCTGTGCTGCAGCTGTGTTGGACTGTGGGTGTGTGGTAGGGAGATTTCTGAGGCTGTGAAGACAAACTTAGTAGTGATTTAAAGAAAAAGGTTGATCTTGTCTTTTTGGACTCCTCCTTTGAGTCGTAATGCTGACACTTTAGTGGTGTCCAAACTCAGAATCTCAGTGCAGGATTACATGTTTGTGCTGTGTCTTTATAAAGGAAAGGTGAGTTTTGGGGCAGGAACAGTGTTTTGGTCCCCAAAATATCTGTGTGGATGGACTTATACTCTCTAGAATATTCTTGGTAGTACAAATGAGGGGTTTCAAATGAGGAATGGCTTGAAAAGGACTTTAGCTCCTGGGGTGTTATCTCCATGTTACTGTCTCTGTGGAGCAGTGTCAGCGATCACCCAGGGACGAGAAAGAAACAAATCTACAAAAAGACCTGCACAATTTTTGCCCAAGCAAACCAGCTTCCTTTTCAGCTCTGTGCTGGCACAGCTGTATGATTAAAAATGCTCTTTTTTTCTGTTCATAAGCAGTAAAAATAATTTCCCAAGGGTAATGAATGCACTTCCTGTGGTACATTTTAATTATATGCAGCTAATGATGGCGTAGCTCGTCATTTCAGAAACTGTCTCAGTGGCATTTATGGCTTGGTGTAAACGCTCGTATGTCACAGGGTTGCTTGGAAGAGCTGCAGCTTTGGGAGATGGCAGGTTTGCAGTGCTGAGGGAAGTGACTCATCCACAGTAGGAGAGGGTTAGCGGGGGTCGATGGTAGAGCATGTTCGGGCTGCAGACACTGCAGTCAACAGGAGCTGTCACTCACAGAAGGCATATCTTACCTGCAGAGTCTCCACAGCACTCACCTGGGCAGTCCAGCTATTGCGTGATTCAGGAGTGTTTAAAGCATGAATCAGGGCCTTCTGCACCTCCAAAGTGAAAGTTATAGGGGAAATCACCTTTTCTATAAATGGATTTACCAGCACAGGTCTTTAGAACTGTAACATCATACTGTGAGCAAATTTGAGTCATAGGAGTTAAAAATCTTCTAGTCAGCAAATCTTCTCTTTCGTGATTTATTTTTAAAGGTCAGAAGGTGACTGTTACAGTCAAAAAATAGTTATTTGTACAGGAAAACCTTCCCAGATGAGGTGCAACCCTGTCCTAAACCTCTGAATCTGCAGCCTAGGTTTCCCAGAGCTGCTGGGTGTAAGGTAAAGCTGAGCAAAAACTATTTGAAAAGAAACATAGACTTATGTTTAGCTTTTCTTTTTGTTTTAGTTATTCTGTAGTTTTTTCAGTAGATGCTAAATTTATTTGATTTAGGGGAGAGAAGGATTTTGCTTTAAAACATACCAGATAGGAATCTTAGGACAGACTTTTTGCACTCAAACAGCTGGAGCAGCTGTAGATTCCCCACTGAAATGAAAATGCAACAATTCAAGATTTAGAAAAGCAAAAAGTGTGACCAGAGCATTAAATAGAATGGCCATATGATACCAAAATTAAGGTCTGTGTTTATTATAAAGAAAATCCTTGTTGTAGAAGGGGAAAAAAATGAACTTGTTCCTCCACTTTCTTTTTTCCTCAGGAGAAAACACAGAATATATCCTAGGTAATAAATCTGTTTTATGGCTCACATGAGAAAGGGTGGAGAAACTGCCATTATTTTCTTCCCAGAAATGGAAATACACATGAGCTAACATGGGAGACACTGGGGTTTTCATCCAACCAACGCACAGCTGCCTTCTGCTTTTATTATTTTCCTAAGCCTAATAATTTTTCATTTGATTAGCTGGTGGCTGACAAAGCTATCACTTGCACAGTGTTTTGTATATTTAGTCGAGTAGGTGTGATGCGAAAAAGATATTGTAACGCTTACCCAGAAGCAGAGCACAACCTGTTCATTGATGGGGAATTTCTACTTGCCTCTCCTTGAAGTGCAAGTTTCTATCATCAGGACTTGAGTTTGTATATCAAGAAAGCAGTGTCATGACAGCTGGAAACAGGAGAATTGCTTGTTAATTCACATTGCAGAACTGCACGATGCTCTGCACATGAATAAATCGTCAGGTCTCAGCTGGCAGTCTGTGGTGCCAGTTTTGCCATGAGAAAGTGGGGAGAGTATTTGAGAGGGAAAGAGTCCTCGTCAGGGGTAGGAGGTAGGAGAAGTAGAGCTGCAAACAAGACACATCAAGGATTTCAACTCCCACAGCGGGAGCTGTGGAGAGACCCACAGACACACGTACTGTGAAAAAATCAGCAGCCACCCACAAACCCACACAGACAGTAAGGCAGAGTGATAAAGGGAGCACATCCATGAGTGTGGGAGGGTTGGAGCCGTCTGGGAATGAGGTTGCTGAGAGCCATGTCTGTGCAGACCTCGGGGAAGCCGTGGCTTCTCAGTTGGGAATCCGGAGGGAGGGCGGCCCATCCCAGAACTCCTCTTGGAAACATGTGAAACATGTTTCCCATGTCCTTGGGAACATGTGAAACATGCAGGAGTTTTTACATCTTTTTTTCTAGTTGTGTGTTTGGGCCTCCATCATTTCCCTTCAACAATTGAGGGTGTTGGTTGCTTCCTCCTGTGTTTGTGTAAGAAAAGCTTTTTATAGTCCATTTTTCCAGTTGGCCTGTGTACTTCCTCCATTGCAGGGTAACACATCGCTCTTCCCACTCCCTCCCAACCGCTGCAGCTGATGGGAGACCTGCAGGGTTGGTTTATTTGCAGTAAAAATGGAGCTGTGGGATTGAGTATGGTCATTATTCCTGCTTCAAAGTGTGTTCTTCGACAAGTTGTCTTTTGTTCTCGGTAAGGGAGAAGCACGTAAGGAAGCAAGGAATAATCAACTGTATTTAGTTTAGAGGACATTCAGTTTGAATTGCACATTTCCAGCTCAGTTTTTGTTTAGCTGAAAATCTACCTAGAAAAACAAGTTTGTCAGAAACATGAATTAAAGTGGACTGCATTCTGTTTTTTGGCAGAAAAATTCTTAATGTGATGCCAAATGTGAAGAATTTTTCAGTGTCATCCATCCCAAATTTCTGCAAGGATTACAGCTGAGGTGAAGGCAGTGTAGGAGCTCCTCATGCACCCGTTATTTTTCGTAGGGATGAGTCTGGCACAGTGACAGCACTTGAGCCTTGCAGATTTGGAGCTGTGCCGGAGGTCTTTCCTCTAAGACACATCAAATACACCAAGGAGAAAGGAAAGGGAGGTGGCACAGCCACTTTGCCATCAGTGGCTGGCAGAGTCCTGTCCCTGGTCAGGGCAGTGTGTGCTGCACCCTGCTTGAGGGCACTGCAGCACCTGGTTGTTCCACAGCTTCACTGCTGCTTGCTGGATGTTTTCATCACCATGTGTCCAGGACTGTCGCTTAGCCCCAAAATAGAATTAGTAATATTTAATATTGCAGCTCCCCCCCATGACAGATAGATTATTGAAAATATCTGCTGGGAATACCCTTTACTTCCAATGATTTGGATGATATTTCTCAAGAAAGGTTATGTTTTGAAACTATTTTTTCAATTAATTTTTTTTTTAATGTAATATGGCAGGGTTTTCCAACACTGCTGAAGGCCCAGGCTCTTCAGTGGAGAGGCATGTGCAGACATGACCACTGTGGGTTGAACTGCCTCACTCTTCAGATCTTTACTGGTTTCAGTCTCTGGATGTGCCTTTGTTTGTCCCAGGTGTCGAGTTCTAAGGTGCTGGGGTAACTCCCACAGTCAGGGCAGCAATTCACTCCTTCCCCATGCACCAGCTCTGCTACAAGCTTGCAGAAGAAAGTGGATCTGAGGGAAACAGCTTAACTGCAACACTGAGAATCCTCCCACCTTAAATCTCACCATGGGATGGCTTAGGTCCTGACAGGTCACTCTTTAGCTCCTTTTGTGTTTTGTGATCTCTCTATGAAAGTAACATTTTAAAGGCATTTGCTTATTTTATTATTCCAATAAATGATTGAAATCTGTACTTAGCATTTAATTATAGTGATTTTATACCATAAATATCGTACAGTGCCTGATGATGTAATTGAGCATTTTTATTTTAGCCCCCCTTTTCTAAAGTAAGGGGACAGTCTCTGAAATTCCTGCCTTCGTGCTAGTGCCCATTAAATGTGGTCATCATTATCTAGTGACGGCATATGTTCTTCCTAACTAGGATTGTCTTCTCTTTCATGCTGATGCTATCTCCATGCTAGATTATTCCTGGCCCTGGTAGCACCCCGGGGCAGGAGTGGGAAGTAAATGTGTCCCATATGGCTGCTTTGGACAGCATTTTGGATGTGGGGAGATGGGAAAGGAGAGACAAGGGTGGAGAGACAGTGGGGTCTGCGTGCCTGATCCACCCCTCGCTGTCGTATAAGCAGTAGGGCAAGCAGAGGGGGAGGAGAGGCGAGTCAGGGGTAAGGTGGGAGTAGCATGGGCCTGGAGTGAGGTGGGAGTAGCACAGGGTGCCGTTTGTTCATGCCGGAGCAGCAGCCAGGGAGGAACTGGCCTGAGTCAGCCGCTCTTCCTGGAGCACCTCCTGGGGTGGTGCTGCTACAGGCAGCCCCATGCAAGACTGAGCCTGAAGGCTCCAGCGAGCTGATTGCAAATATTTTGCAGAAGCCTTATTTTCTGGTAATTACTTTAATATGATTCAGTGTTTTCTCTTTTGTCTGATCTTGTTATGAGCCTTCTCGCCCGATCCTTGTCCCGCTGCTGTGGGAGCAGGGCAGGCGTTCCCATGCCACGTGCAGCATTCCTGCTGCCTTTCGCTTTTCGTGGCTGGGAGTAGGTGCAGTTTGAAGTGCCGGTGCTGGTTAATACAGCCAGCCAACAGTGTGTCCTGTCAGCAGAATGACTGATCCTGGACCTGTCCTTGTGAAGCCTTTGAAACTACCAAGCTGTTTCAGATAGTGAGGGTAGAGCAGTTGGTAGAATTGGGGTCCAGGTACTGTTTGCCAGTTCACATTTCTGATGATTCCTGAAATTAGAGCTCCCGTGGAAGCCTGCAGCTTTGCAAGTTGTTGTGTATGAACTGAGTCCAAAGCACCCAGTGTTCAACAGGTATATGAAGAATGGCAGGATTTAAGTTCCAGTGCATCAAACAGTATTTACTGGGAGACTGATAATAACAATGAACAGACTCATTCTGTTCCCAGATCTCAAGGGTTTTAAAAGTTCAGCAGAACCAGCAAAATACCTAAAGCCCAGCCTCTGAAATCCAGCCAAGTTCTCTAAAGATTACAATGGTAGCTTCAAATAAATATAAATTGTGATCTTTAAAGGTACCATTTATTTAAAAGGAATTATTTTACCAAACCATAAATGAACCAATAACTAAACCAAGAAATAACAGATCGAGAGATCTAAAATTCTGATGTTTAGAAAAAACCTTTCTGATATTTTTAATCCTTTTGTTTACCCATGTGATTCACATTTAATCCCAGTTAGACTAATTAATACATACATATCTTTATAGAGACTGTGCACTTCTCATAAGCAATTGACTGGTCTGTGTTACCACATTTGTTCAACACAGGTGGGGGGAGAGAGGTGTAGAGTACAACTCGCATAATCTCTTGCAAGTAATAGAAAAAATCTCTCACGTTATACCTGCAAGAAATACATGAGTGCTCATAATTCATATTATCCCATAAAATTTAGAAGAGCATTCAGACTGCAAATGAAGGTAATTTATGTGTAAAACCTCATCCATGAAGAATTTATTGCCATAGTAGGTATAATATATTTTGGCAGAGACTTATTCCCTGAAACTAGTACTTGCAGACTTGAAAAAGGAACATAGCAAAGACCTTTCAGGTTAAACTGTAATCTTCAAAAGGAATTAGACAATTCCATAGACAGCAGGACTGCAAATGGACAGCGAAATTATGTGCCCTGTAACATCATTAATGCAGCAATTGTGCAGGAAGGGGTCTGGGGGGAGAGGACTGCAAAAGCAGACAGGCTGCTGTCTTTTCCCTGAACAGCATCTCTAAGTGGCATGGCAGTGCTGGAAATGGGTGCCAGGCTCGAGGGACCAGCTGTCTGACCCTGCAGGGCATTTCTGTTTGCAGTACAGTACCATACAATGTTTTACTTTGAAAGATTTCTATTGTTAGTGCACTGAATTCTCATAAGGATAATAAAGAAAAAAAATGGTAGCAAGGATGTTAATAGTGCATTGTTGATACCTGAAATATTAATGTACTTAAAGTCTGATCCACTGATAGTCAAATGCCTGCCTGTTACTGTGCATGTTACTAACATGGCATTTATTTGGAAAACGTACAACTTGGAAAATGAATTTTAAGTTTGTGTGTTTATTTTTCTTGGCAGTGAGTTTTAGTTATCTCAGAAGGGAACAGCTCTCCAGGTGCAGTGAAGCTGTATGGTGCCATGAGTGCTCCAGCAGGAAGGTATGCAGGACAAGTATGCAGGGAGCAGGATCAGAGCAGTTTCTTCATGCTCCAGTACTGTGTGCTACTGAGATGTCTTTGTGCCAGTTCCAAATGGGCCATGTTGAGCCAGTGACACAGAGCAGGGACTTGGGGCCAACCACATCCTCAGATCAGGGGCCCACAGTTTGGCTCATGGTCCCTGTTCCAGGCACTGGGCTTTGGTGACTCCCCAGAGCTGGGTGACATCCCTGCAGGTTGGGGATCCTCCCCAGGCACCCTGTTCTGTGCAGTGCCAGCCCCAGATGGATGGCCCAGTCACACCCCAGGGCTCTGGGCTGCTGCTCTGCTGTCACAGCTGGCTCTTCACTGCATCTGCAGCATTTACAGGAAACCTGTGAAGGGCTAGAAAGAATCACTATTTCACTTTAATATAGGACACAGAAAAGTTCTTTAAAATGTGTTTGGCTTTTTTCTTGTAAAAAAAATGTCTTCTGTTTGCTTTATTTTTTTTGTAACATTAAGCACATCAGCAAAAGCATTCTTTGTTTTAATCAGAGAACATGGAGACTTCTGAACATCTGTGTAGCTCCCACGCTCTGTGCACGAGCTTTTAGCAGGGACAAAGCATCTGAGTGCAGCCCGGGCTGGCTCCCTGTGCCTGAGGAAACTGCTGGTGCTGTGCTGGCTTTGAGAAACCCAGCATAAACAAATCCCCCCTGTGCGACAGGGAAACACTTCTGGCTTTTAATCAAAAGAAATGGAGTGTTTGGTTCATAGCAATATCTTTTTTTCTCTTGTTTCAGTTAAATAAATGTTAACACAAAGGAAGAGCTTAAAACTGTCTGACTAAAGCCTCAGCTAATTGAGCTTTGGTTCCGTGACAATTCGATGTCATCATCCTTTTTGTTTGCCACTTTTTTTGGGAAGTACTTCAACCATATGGCAAAAATAAACAAAAGAAACCTTTTAACTCTTCACACTTAAGTACATTTATGCATATTTTTAGTTACTATTTACTTCTAGCAAATTTATCTTGATCTGAAAAAAGTTTCACATGTATTGTTTTCTTAACAAAGATTTGACCTTCATCTTTACAGACACGGTTTCACTATTCTTCCTATCAGCAGTGAGTTCAAAGGAGCACTTCTGAGCATGCAGGCAGAACCCAGTTGTACTGTGTAAAACAGAAATGTGTGGTTTATAGCACGGGAGTTTAGAGAACAATGCAAAGGTCAATTGTGTTGCTTGCTCTCCTGTCACATGATGTGGGTGTGTATATGAATGCATCCCTGGAATTCCACTGTGGGATCTGCATCTTTGAAGCTGATGCTAAAATTACTGCCGAGGCTCTTGCACAGGCGGATACTGATAGAAGATTCAATGAAATCGAAGGTCGCCAGTCTGGAGGCGTTGAAAGATACCTGGCTATGATACTATTTCTGATTTAATAATGCGAATGGGAGGCTAGCCCTTTGTAATAATTAGGACTAATTACTGAAGAGGTGTTGACAGATGGGCTAAGAGGAAACAAACTGCCTTTATCCAGTGGCTTAGAGTCAGATTACTAGTCTTGTGTTATCTGTTTCTCAGAAAGTAGAAGCTTCAATCATTCACTAAGTCTTCAAAGGGGAAAGGGATCCTAACAATGTACAGGATTGGGATGAAGCTATGAAACACATCTTTGACTCAAAATGCCTAAATTAATCTCCTTTCCGTAAATTATCATACTTCTAAAGTTTGGGTTACAGATGGAGAATCTGATTATAGTACTGAAAAATACATGAAATCAATATTGATGACTGTCCTGCTAGTGGATTGGTTCCTTGCTGTCAATTATATTAATATGAATTCTTTGATTCCTTCTTATGCCGTTCTTGCTGTGCAGCTGAAATGGAGACAAGGGAAAGTGTTCGGTACTCTGCGTTCGGTGTTTGTTCTGCACAGGTGTCATACCTGATCAAACACAGAAAATGCACCTGTCAGACAATTACAGCTATTTACCTTTTTAGCATATTTTAGAAAGAAAACAACACATTACGATATAACTGTATTTTCTAAGAAATTGGGCGTTGATGTAGGATTTCCTGAAGAAGTATTTTCTCTCCCTTTGGATGCAGTGTCCATCCAGTACACGTGTGTGAAGTACATCCAATAGCCAGTGTCAGTGGATTTAACAAAGGCATTCAGGCAGTAATGCTTTGTCACCAGGAGCACTCAGTGTGACTTAATTTAGGCAAATGATTAAAAGTCTAGCAACCCTCCATCTTCTCAAATGACTACTGAGGGCTTCTCTTCGCCCTCTCCTCCATCTCTCTGGTTTGCTGAGGAGGACGCAATAAATGCGGTTCCACTCAATAGCATTTATAAGAAGACGTAGCTTTCAATTATTTATTTACTTTTAACGAAAGAGGCCTTTTAATTAGCGTTTAAATATTTATAACAGTTTTATTGTGCTGTAAAATCGGTTATATTTTGATCTAGATTCTTCTGGTTTGAGATAATGGGTTGGTAAAAGTTTTCCTAATGAATTTGGTCAGAACACAACATAATGTGATTATCTGCCGAAAGACTGGCACTTCAGGGCGTGCCAGCAGGGCAGCCTGGCACGATGGGGGCTGTTCAGCACACAAAGGCTGCAGTTCAAGTTCAGGGGCAGCAGAATTGTTCCAAGTTTCGAATTAATGTGGTGAAACAGTTTTGCATTTTTCACTACATTTTTGGTCAGGAGTAGTTTCTCGTGGATGAGAGGAGCCAGGCCTGAAGATACGTGTATAAACTGTGACTCTCCTCTGGTGCTTTCGGGGTTGTTTCTCTCCATGTGCTAAATATTAGTTAGTGTTACTCATTCAAACATAGAGAAAGGGACTGACACAGGAAGCAGTCAGGACCAGAAACTGGGAATTAACCATCATCAGTACTCAACCTGTTAAATGTGGAACCAGGTTTTTATAAATAGCCCTCACATTTTAACAGTTTAATTGTTTAACATGTTTAATGTGTAAGCATATGCTCATAAGCTTGGAGATGAGCATATTTAACTAATGCTCTGTACGTGCTTGTGTAAAATGGAGGCAGATTTATGTAAGCACACTGGCATGAAAGAACAATTATGGGTTTGTGTCTAAAGTATAAGCTTAGCCTTAAATGTTAAAATGAAGATTAATTTTTTTATTTGATATTCAGGTAATATTTGCCTTGTAAATGTCATTCCTGTTTGCAGTGGAGTTATAGTGATCCCTTTCAGATTTCTTGGACTAAACTGCTCTCCAGAAACTTGGCTTATCCAAATACTTATGGTGTATTGAATAGGAATCCTACTAGACAAATGGCACATACTATTAGTAATTAAGCTTGAATTTTGGGGGATATTTCTTAACCTAAAAATATTAATAATGTGTAACTTTGAGTCATATATTTAAAAGTGATATACATAACACTGTCTTCTCTGTCTTTTAAACCGAAGGGGTTCTTGGAGAAAGTAAAGTACTAGTACCAAATGGGACAGACTTTATTGAAATGCAATTGCTTCTGAGCTAGAGTTCACCTGAGTAAGGATTTTAGGTTTTAACCTGATGAATTGGTACAGACTGTCCACATTGCTTTGTTCCTTACAATACCTGTGGATCTCGGTGGCCGTGGGAAGGGACTGTCTGTGTCTGGAGTCAGTGAATAGAGCCCTAATCCCAGCTCTGGTGCCTGTGCCACTGTGAGAGGTCACTCCCTGTCCCTGCACAGGGAATGACCCGGAGTAACGCTGCTCCTGGAGATGTGCTGTGTTTATACAGGAGCAGAAACCTTCCAAAGAGAAAATGCTTTATAAATAGTGGTGCAGTGAAGCCTGCAAACCCCCCTCGTGTGAGCAGTCTCACCAAAATCATCTGGCAGTTTGGGCAGGCGGAGATCAGATCCAAACTTTGGAATGCAAAACGTGAACTGGACACAAGCAGGAACTGCCCTTCTTATTTAATATTCCTCCAGTGTTTCTGTCAATTTATCCTGTTTGCTGTTTGCAGTTTCAAAGTGTATTTTTTAACTGTTATGAGGCGAATGTTGAGAATATAAACACGGGGTAGGACACGTTCCGTGCTCTGCTATCAATGTGTCTCCCACTTTGGCAGAGCTCAGCCTGCAGTGCAGTTGGACTGAGCTGCCTCCCGGTGTCCCAGCCCGGCTCAGGCGGCTGCAGGAGCGGCTGCTCCACGAGCACAGGGAATGCACAGCCAGGAACACAGCTGAGCTTTTGAAAGCAGAGTGCTTCATTGTGGCTTCAGAAAGAGTCACTGCTCAGTATCTCCTCCCACCAAACGTGCAAGAACTGCCAATTTCAGGGACGTTCACGTTAAAAAAGTAAAACTTGAGCACTTCTGACTGTAACCATCAGTCATTTTTACCTCAAGTACAGCCAAAGCAAAACACAACACTGCTAATTCCATGTGCAATAGAATATTTGTATATATTTCTTTATCAGAGTTTAATCCAAATATAGTATTTATAGAGTAAGAAAAGAATTGATATACTTTTGTTTTAGTTGAATCTAAGGTGACTTGATGTAAACTTAAAATGCAGTGTCTTGTAAAACTTAGAGAGATACTGAAGCAAATGTGATTTTAAGATTAGCGTGAAATTGGGCTTTGGTCTCTTTCTCCAGTATTGTTGACTGCATCAGGTCAGATCCTGAGCAGACCTCAGTGTCAATGGAAACAGCTCTGTTTCTGCTCGTGATCCTGGACATCAGGAATCAATTGGTAAGTCATTCTGTGATGTATTTTAGAAGTATAAATTCATTTCCTATAGGTCATGTTTTATTATGTCATATCATGTTACATATACTTTTCCTTAATACTAAAAACTCTTGTTATACTTCACACTTTGAAGAAGAAAGTGTAGAAGACAAAATGTCCTATGATTTGTGCTGTGTTTCATGTTCCTATGCCCTGTGGGAGGAAAAGAAAAGTAATAGAAGAGACAAATAAATAAAGGTGGTGTTGAAACTGGCATGACAGTTTCTGCTCTTGCACAACGGAACTGCAATCAATTTATTGTCTTCATTGGGCAAATGCCAGAATAACAGTATAATATTATACGAGAGTAGATTAATTAAAGTGTAATTAGAATGGAATAAATTAAACAATCATAAAAGTTTGTCATGGGAAAAATATGTGTTTAGAATTAATTAGTTTTCAAATAAAGTGATATTTTAATTGCTCAGAGTTACAGAATCCTTAATTGCAGACATACAGTTCTGGCCCAAATAACTTCAGTTGCTGTAACAACTTGATATATTCCTTCTCTGTCAATTCTTTTTAATAGTTTGTTACTAAACGAGATTATTGCCGGAATGTCTGCTAAAATGTCTGGAAGAGGTTTAATTAAGCCCAAGCTATCTGAGGACATTATTAGCTCTTGGAACCACAGGCTCTGTAGCTGATGCTGCAGTGCAGCACCCCTAATTAAGGAGGATGGGCAGACAGAGCCCCGTGGCTGACAGATTGCTATGCATGGCTGAGCTACAGGCTGCTCCAAACAGGCTTTTGATGGTCCTTGCCTTATCAATTTTCTGCTAGATTACAGTGATTTATCACATGCCCAAACCTAAATTCATGTTAGTTCTGCTGGTATGGAATAGAGACACACTTGTATAAATACTTCTTTTCACTTACGTTGTGCTGTATAAGTGCATATTGATATTCTTCAAGTTTTCAAAGTCACTGGGCATTCGTCATCTTTTTTTCCCCGATAATTGTGTGTTGCAGAGCTGAACTACTATGGGCTTTTATGCTTTCTTTCCAAACAAGGCTGGCTGTAGTCACATCTTTGCACTTTCCCAAGCAATTAGTGGTTTCAGAAAGTAAAACAGATGGGTGTCTTTTCCCTCATCTGCAAAATGAACCTGTTTATGAAACACTAGAATTTCATCTGCTTCAGCTGGATTTCATGCTGGATTTTAGGCTCCCTTATTAAAAGCTAGTGTAATTACATGAGAGGCAGGGGCTCTCATGTTTTCAGACCCCATGTTTTTGGCTTAAATGTATCCATGATATTTGGGTCTCCAAAATGTTTACTTCAGTAATATTTGCAGTGCCCAAAATGTTTAACTGTGTTAAAAAAGGTCACCCAGCTGATAGCTGAAGGCACATATGTCAGAATGAAAGACTGAAAAAAAATTATCAGTCCGACACAGTGGGAGCATTAGAATGATTAATGTTTATGTTAATTTATGGCTTTTACATATTGATTAATAGCTTTTTGTTTCAGTGACCAAAATGTGTGAGTGGCAATGAGATCCATATGCTAACTCAGTGTCTTTCAAATGATTACAGTCATTCTTAGTTTTGTTCCCATGCTGAATCTGTTTTCATATAGAAAGCCATTGTTGTACAGCCACTTTTTTTTAAACGTGCAGATGGAGGTATTTGAAAGTGGACCTCGAGACACAGGCCAGGGTTTCAGCATTCCTGAAGGATACACACTGACATTTAGACACGCTTTTCTTGCAGACTCCAGCACCTCAAATCGTACTGTATTGTGTTTTAGCCTGGTTGAGGTAAGGCGTGCTCAGAGAGAAGGTGCTCACGCTGGGAGGAGCATTATCTGAGTGGAAATCATTAAATGTGTTGTGTTGCTTGATGGTTATTAGTCATTGTCTTTCCGGCTCCCAGAGGGTTTCTTGGCATATCACCAGTTGCTGATAAGCAATTTTGTTTGCTATCTGTCCATTGACTGTGACAATTAAAATGTGGAAACTTCCATCATTCATTGTCTAAACGTCAGCAGAGAGGGTAATTTTGGGGATCTCCTGAGAAAAGATGAAGTCCTGACTTCCCTTGAAGTCAATGGGATGTGGAAGTTCTCAGCACTTCTCCAAGTGAGACTTTTGAAGTGTTTTTCTTCTCTTGTTAGTCACTGGAAGTTATTTGGTGAGTATTTAGAATGAGAGCTCTGACAGGATTTGGTGTTCCCAAGCTGTAAGAGGAAGGGCTCTTGTGAGCTGTAGTGCTGGCTGTGTGGCAACAGGTTTATGGTATCAGCTCATAAAGGATTGTATAAGTAGGTCATATAAATCACTGCATTCCTTTTGACATTGATGTGTCGCTAACAGCAAGTTTTGCAAGCAGGGTAGAAACCTATCGACAGTATCTGGATACTGTATTTTCTAGTGCAAGCACGAGCACACTGATGAATGCTCCCAGTCCATTGCTGTGATCTTTTCATAATTATTATTATTATTACCATCATCATTATTTTAGGGTTTGAAGTCACAAATACACATCACTGTGCTTAATCTCTACTTTCGTAGTCGTAAGTAATAGTGTGAAAAATAATCAATTTAAAAGAAGGCATTTGGTTATCCTTCTGAAAATTAGGAGTGCTGTATTAGTACATTTACTGGTTAAATAAAAAATTTCTACTACTTCTAATTTCTGTTTGACATCAATTTCCCAATTTAAAGATTTCTACTGATTTCTAGCTTCCACTTGAGATAAATTATTTTTTAAATTAGCTCTAAATAAACCCTAGAAGTGTAACAAATTTTCTGTCTCACTAAAGATAGAAATGGCAGTTTTAAACTGAGAGCTGCGTTGTTCTTTGACTGACAAACGAATTTTCATATATTCTGGGGCTCTGACCTTTGCAACTCTTGGTGTAGCATTCCCGCGTGTCTTGATCACGGTTTTACTTTTACCAGTGCATGTTCTGTCTCTGCACACAACAGACACGTCGTGTGTTTTGAGCAACTGGAGTAAGAATGCAAAAAGCAGGGGGGCCTGGCTTTGGGATTTTCATTCCTCCTGAAGTGTTTGTATGTGGCAGCTTGCTACAGGACCCCAAAAGGCATTTCTTTGTCCACTCAGTTTCTCTGCACCTCAGGTGCAAGGAGATTTCTTCAGATGACTGTCTCACCACATCCCTTTGTATTGCTGACTCCCTGGCTCAGTGTGTTCTATCATCTTTTGGTTTGCACATGCAGAATCAAAAGCTGGGCTTAAAAACTTGTCACAACATGACTGAGGGATTGTTTACTGAGCTATATACCTGCTTTGAGACCATTTGTAGTCAATAAGATATAAAACTTCACTTCTGCAGTCAGATGAGGTGAACTTTAACTCATTCTACTCGTGTGGATGTGTCTGGCATCCCTTCTGACGATGGAAATGCTGCTTATTCAGTGGGTTCTTGTAGCCCTAAACTCCTAGGGAGTGTTCTCCACTCCCTGGACGTGCCATGGAGCTGCTTGGGCTGGGATGGTTCGTGGTTCCCTGTGAACCCTCGTGGAGTTTAGAGGGTTCGAGGGTTGGAGGCTGGCGATGGGAGCGCTGTTTGGGACGCTGTGTTTTAGCAGTGCAGGTTGCAGACACAGTGGAATTCCAAACCTGTTTTATGGCACTGTTAACCTGAGGGAGTGTGTGATTTCCACCGACCTGCTGTGCCGTGTCACTCGTGCCCCCTGCCCAAGGCCCTCCTGCAGGGAGCGTCCCTGCCGTGCAGGGGCAGCGCGAGGGACGGGGGACGGCCGAACTGCAGCAGGGCTTTCCTGGCAGGGGACAACTCACACGGCCTGCAAAGGGCCAAGAGCAATTTATCCCCATCTTTCTCAACTCATTCTTTCTCTGGTTTTCCTTGGGGAGGGTGGCACCTGGCAGACTAGGAATTTTCAAAAAATAGCAGGGATTTCGTGTATCTGTTTGCGAGCACACCTGGATGTGTTGGATATTTTGCAGTAGTAATTATGTCTGCACACCTGCTGGTTTCAGTCCCAAAACAGTTTGCCAGACATGCCTAAAGAGATTTATTTCTCCTGTAACTGAAAAAGCTCTTTTACCACTGAGTTTTTACTACTCTAAATAAGCCTTAAAAAAAAAAAAAAGAAGAAGATTTTTTTCTTTTCTTTGTTTGAGCCGTTGGTATCTCAAACTGAACTGTGGAGTTTGTTGGGGGAGGAGGGTGTTTGGATGATATTTTAATAGCAATTTGTTTTTGCTTCAATGTGTGATAGAAATACAAGTGACAGGAGTGGGAACAGGAGAGTTGCTGAATTCTGCTGGAATTTTTCCTGTGGGAATCTGTTAATGTTTTTAATTCTCCGAGAGATTTTTCTAAGGTAATCCTTTTGACATTTACATATTTTAAATGACTCTCATTAAATAAAAGCTTAACTTTTTTATATTGAATGCTGAAGTGATGATACTGGAATACCACTGCATAGAAACTCAAATGGTTTGAGGATTATTCTAATTGCAACCTAAGCAAAGTAAGATTTGTGAGGGATATTAGTAGAGAATTGTTCTCTAAAATAACATAAGTTTGAAAGAAGTTTAATTGTTCTGGCATTTAGCAGAATACCCTTTTTGGTACCTAATGTAGCACTTGGCCATTTGCTGATTGAAGCCCTCATTTGGACAAGCGTGGCTTCCACCCTCCCTCGTGTTCAGCGTGAGCCCCAGGTCTGCACCCTGGGAAAGGAGCTGGTCCCTGGCTGTGTCCCACCAGGTGTGGCTCAGCCCCTCAGGGCAGATGCTGATACAGCCCAGGGACAGCTGAAGAAATAAGAGGTGGAACATCTTTTGAAAGGAGGAGTGTGGTGGGGAGGTGTTGCATCTCTTGCAGGGGATATCCTCTTGCAAGCAAATACTGCCATAAGCAAAATGATTGCTGTCTTCATGTCTGTAACTCCTTTCCCAGCATGAGGCTATCTCTGGGACAAACATACAGTGCAGCCCTGCTTTTAAATCAGCTTTCTTCTGTAGGTTGCACTTTGCGTGTTCAAGCCCTTGAGCCAGAATTTGCTCTCAGACCAGACTAAATACTAAGCAAATTCATTTAATTAAATTTGTTGTAGATATCCCCAGTTAACAAGAACAGATTGGTCTCCCTGAGGCTAGATGGAATTAATAAGAAAATAAATGTCGTGCTAATTAGAGAACTCATTTTCAGACACCTGGGGTGAAACTTTTAAAAGTCCTAGAGATGTAGGATTGAAAATTCATTTGGAAATGAGTCTTAGGCTTCTAAATCACTTAGGCAATTCTGAAAAATTTACCCAGAGGCTTTAACCATCTCAGAATCATCATATTCGCATGTTTTTAGCTGTCTGCTTAGCAAAGCACGGTATAACCATTATCTGTTCGTACCACAATGTAATTTCATTATCCCTGGAAGTGAGGTGGAGACACTGAGCTACCTGTGGAGCTGAAGGCAGGCTAACTATCATTTTTTTGAGGATGCTTATGCGTCAACAGGAACAGATTGATGCTTTCTTGGAGTCGTTAAAGCACTGGTGCACCAAATGTCCATCTGTTTGCAACCTCATGGGACTTTCTGTACCGAGGAACTTTTAATTAAATCTTGGTCTTTAGTGACTTGTCCAAGCTCCTGGATAAAGAAGACAATGCAGATGCAATTTTATAGTTCAGCACTTGCTGGAAGGAAAATGAGATGTTTAATACTGTCACACTGCCATTCACCTGCCAGGTCATGGTAGGAAGGAATAAGGAGTCATATCCTCAATAAAAAGTAGGTTTAATATTAAGCCAAATTTCCAGATTCACAGACATGATTAGCAAAAAAGTAAGGAAAGAACCAGGCTGCAAGGAGGAAACAGTCCCTTCGTTTGCTTACAACTCAGAAGTCTGTTTTCTGTAGTTGTTTTTTGCTCTTGTAAGTGGTCTGAGGATTGTTCTGAACTCTCATCCTTGTAAAGACATGCATTAGTAGCGTCTGTTTGATGCCAGGTAAAACCCTTCCCACAGCCACGCACACACTGCTATCTGTCAGCAAAAACTTGTGTGTCAGTAATTAAAAAACGCTATTAAAAGCCCGCCTGTAATCCCAGCCGGGCTGTGGGCGGACTCAGCTCTGCCTCCTGGCACAGCACTCTGCCCAGCCCCAGCTCCTCTGCCTTGCAGCTCTGCAGGGCCGGGCTCAGGGACCAGCACAGGGCTGAGGGACCAGCACAGGGCTCAGGGACCAGCACAGGGCCGGGCTGAGGGACCAGCACAGGGCTCAGGGACCAGCACAGGGCTGAGGGACCAGCACAGGGCTCAGGGACCAGCACAGGGCTCAGGGACCAGCACAGGGCTCAGGGACCAGCACAGGGCTGGGCTCAGGGACCAGCACAGGGCTCAGGGACAAGCACAGGGCTGAGGGACCAGCGCCCGGCTGGGCTGCCCCAGAGGGGACCCTGGGGACAGAGCGCTCAGTCTCGGGTGTGTAACAGCTCACAGGGGCAGCAGCTGCAGCACCTTACCCATGGCAATCCAGAGCTGGATCTCACCGTGGGGGCCAACCTTACATCGTGTAATGCCTGTCAGGAGTCCGGATCATCCGACAACATCATAAACCAGATGAGTCAGGGCCCTAAAACACGGAGGGGATCCACTGAGCTCATCATTTTCAGACCTAATTACACAGTGCTATTGAGAGAGAACTGCACATTATGCTGCACGTTTCATCACTAGTTCTAAAAGATAATTGCATTTAATTAGGACCTATAGATACCATGGTGATTACTGATCTATAAACACTCCAGGCAGACCTGCAAATGAGGTGCAAGAGCAAGTGCATCCACTGAACACAGTTCAAAAGCTGATACTGAGTGCGATGCCGATGAACAGTTGAGCTGTTTTACATGGAACTTGTAGCTCTAGTGCTCTGTTCTGATTCTCTGCAATTCCTCTGCTGTGAGCCAGCAGGCAAGCAAACACCTGCTGATCTTCCCTTTTGTTTAATCTGGGGTAATGTATGCATGAATGGGCAAAAGTGACAAAGTTGACATCTGCAGTGGTGAAAGCTGACCTTTTCTGTGTGAAGTCAGGTCAGAAAGGAAGCAGCAAACAGAAAGCATAGCTAGTAATGCCACAGATAAGGCAGTAAACACTTTTCATGCTGAAAATAGTTTTTGTAATGGACGTTATAATGCACTTTCCAATGAATTGCAAATTGCACTTGCAGTCAAATTGCTGGTTACCTTGTCCCAGCACAGGTCTGGAGGGTCATTTGCAGCAAGTCAGAGCACAGAAAAGTCATCCTTGTCCTCTGGTGCTTGTGCAGAGCTGCCTGCACAGGTATTCCTGTGACTGGAAATAACCTGGTGAGGGTGCCAGAGTAGTGAGAGCTGCCTGGGGAACGGCTCGGGCTGTCCCTGGGGGAATGGCTCAGGCTGTGATCCTTTAGGGAATACAAACCATGTGGAATAAAAATGTTACCACAGTAGTCACTGAGTGTAAAACACTGCATTTCTTTTTTCTTGTAACTGTGCTTGGGACCAAAAATTCACACACTCAAGAGTCATGGAGTTGTTGTGTTTGCTGTAACTCCAGTCTCATCAGAAATTCTTGGCAGTTGATATGTTCACTGCAATGCTTTTCTGGAAACAGTTGTGAGGGGAAACACAGTAGTAGTATTTTTATGGGGAGGAAGGGAAAAACTTAGCCAAGGGGCTAAAGGGAATGATGAATTGCTTGCCCACTGAAATTATGGGTATCCAGTTTCTTGTATTCTGTGGCTCTTGCCTTTTGCAGCGGGGAGAACAGGTGAGCAGTTTTGTATTTCCCAGAGCGTGAGAGGTGTGTGTGTGGCCAGCTCAGCACTCACTGACTCAGGAGTGCAGCAAAGGGCAGGCTGGACGCTGCTTCAGCAGCTCACGGTCAGAGGAAATACTTTACCTGAGCTGCGTGGCGAATAGAAATAGCACTCAGTAATGATAATTCAGAGAGCAAAGTGACTAGGAAAAGCAGTGTCCTCCTCTGAATGTATTTAAAGTTGTCATTTCACTTTACCTTTCATTTTACCTCACCCTCAGTAATATCTATGTTTTCTTCTCACCCCCCACAGTTCATTGCTGGGATGGCTCTGCCACCTCCAGATCCCCAGTTTGTGCTCAGAGGTACCAGTGCTGCCATCCACACTCTGCACTTCTCCTGTGGAGGCCCAGAACCCGAGATCCCTGTTCTGTTCTCTGGGTAAGTAAACCAGGATTTCTGGCTGCTCTGAGTCTGCTGGTTTCCTTTTAAAACCGGGTATTATTTTGATAAAGTGTATCTGGAGAGAACAGCAAAGTGTGGTGGTGAGTGATGGGTGTGCTCTCTGTGCATGCAGCTTCAGTTTTGGAAACAAAAGGAAAAGCTTCAGGCTGATCACCCGAATGCAGCGGTCACAATAAAAGCATCTGTTCCTGTTGCCAGGTCTGAGACCGGGTTTATCCATGTCTGGAACCTGAAAACACACAGAGTGGACACAGCACTGGATGGCCATGGAGGAAAATCTGTCTACTGTGTGGAGACAATGGGTGGTAAAGACAGGCTGCTCAGGTGAGCAAAGAGAGGAGAACCAGGGAAATGGTTCTTGTCTCTGGGATGGACACAACTGAAGGGAAAACAAGTCTTGTCATTCTGGAGGCACTGAAAGTCTCTCCATCCAGCACACATGGAAATGTACTGAAGTACAAAAACACAGAGGAACTCTAGAATAGTGGGGAGAAAAATAGAAATTATTTCTTTATGATGTGTATGTTATGACATCACAACAACCTGGGATCCATAGTGCCTTTATTACTGCACTGAGATCAGGTGAGGTCTTTGGGTAAAGGAAATACATTTGGATTTGAAGTTGACAAATCTTACACAGCTGGTTCTCAGGGAAGATTGATACAAAGAGTTTGTAAATAGGGGCAGGGAGAGAAGGGTAGGAAAGAAGAGAGGAATCAGAAATGGAGAGTGGAAGACTGAAAATGAGCAAGAATGCTGAGTTTCATGCCTTTGCTTTGTTGCAAAATATCCTCTTGTTTAGCAAGGGAAGGTCGGGAAGATTTGTGTACTTTGGATTAGACAGGTGATCTAGAGTAGATGCCAAAGTGTCTGTATGATTAGGAGGTGTTCTGACATGTTTATCTAGAGAAGACATCTCATAATATACAGTGGAACTCATTAGCATTTATACTTCTTATCTGCCTAAGTACAATTCTCAACACTCTTCCCCATAAAATCATATTGAATGAGCATTGTTTGTATAATTATAGAGGTTTTCCATACCTCTATTTCTGCTGTATAGTTAGTTCACGTAGCAGTGCAATTTTAGAACAGCAGTTACCTGTATTTTGGATTTCTTCTTCTAAAGGTAAATCACAACAATTTCTTGCAGTACCACATTGTTTGTATTCCCAGCGCTGTAAATGTTGTGTCAGTTTGTCACTCAGCTGAACAGGAGGTGGGAGTTTCTGTACTGACACTGAAGGAGTCCCAACAGTCTGCAGATTTACATCTCCCCTGTTGCGGTTTCAAACTTCCATGGGGTGATCCAGCTAATTAAAGTAACACAAGGAGAAGGGATTTTGATGACTCCTTGGCCCAGGGGGTAACATGAGGACATGTGTCCTGTGCTCCTGTAGTTTATGGACAGTGGTACCTCGTTCCAGAGCCAGTGGGCTCACAAACCTGCGGGAGCAGCCCCTGTGGGCTCGAGGGCTGTGCCCAGAGTGAGCTGCACTTGTGCCCCAGTGCTGCAGCCCCTGGGCTCTGGGGTGGGTGTTTGAGCCACAGCATTCAACAGTTCCTTTTTAATTGCTGCCAGTCCCTCTCCTGTTGTCTCCCCATGGGGCAGTCCTGACAGCCCTCTGTGCCCTCCCTGTGGCTGTGGAAGTTGCCCACTGAGTAACCGGAGCTTTTTCTGCATCTCTGATGCGATCTTTGTTGTCTTGCTGTTTGTCTTTCAGCTGTCAACACACGACATTTCCATGTCATTGCTAGGGTGCATGAGTGTTACGTGTGTGGCTCTCTGGGTACTTTTGTTTCCTTTTAAATTAGATCTGATTCATGGTAAAATATGTCTTTTACTGTGAATAAGCTCAAATGCTCATGAGAGTTTATAAGCACATGCATACCTGTACACAGCATACCTGGGCTCCATCAGGGCTCTCCCCACAGGGCCACACCCCATTAACATCCCCCAGGCTGCAGCAGGCTCGGTGCAGTGCCCGGGACAGCCCGGGCCTTGGTGCCTGCAGGCAGAGCAGCCGGGCCCCCAGAGCTGCCGCTCACCACGGCCTGTGTTGCTGTGCCAGTCAGGGCCGGGACCAGAGGATCTGCCTGTGGGATTTAGCAGAGGGCCGGAGCGCAGTGACGGACTCTGTCTTCACGGAGCACGTGGGATTCTGCAGATGCTCTCTGCTAAAGGTGGCACAGGGACGCTGGCTGGTGGCCACGGCAGCCAAAGGCCTGGAGGAGGTAGGAAGTGTCTCTTTTTCTGGTGCTGGGGAGGTTGCTTTTGTCACTGAAATGACATAGCTTGGGAAGGGAGCATCATTGCTCTCGAATTCTCTGCTCAAGAGAGGGCAGCACAAGAAATCTTTGGGGGTTCTAATCACTAATTTTACTGCCACAAAGATGACTGAATTCTGTAACTCATGCTCTAACGGACGAGGACGCCAGCCTGAGGTTTGTCTGCCATTTAAGTATTTGCAGCAGCTGCTGGTCTTCACATGCAGGAGTTTGAAAACTCCGGTGCTGCTGGATACTGGGAACATGAGTCCTGCCGGGGAACTCACGGTCAGCAGGCCTGTCATCAGGTGGAGGTGCTCACCTCCCCTCTGACCTGAGCCTTGGCAGAGCAGGGGAGGTGCAGCTGATTTGTAATGTGATCCCTGGACGTTCTCCCCGGGCTAATTCCTTCCCTGGGACTGGGGCTGGGAACAGTCGAATTCCAATTAGTGGCCAGAGGTTTGCTCAGTGTGAGATAATTGCAGGGTCCGTTTCAGTTCCGACTGAAATGTCCACGTCTGATACCACTGTCCCTGCACTCACTGACTGCCAGCTTTGGGGGCAATTTCCACCTCTACTGTGTAGAAATCATAGCTTTGTTGTCCACGAAGGATGTTTGAGGACATCACACTGAAAGAAATTATTTCAAATACTTGACATCAAAATACCAAAATTATGAAAATGTGGCATAAATATGAAAAGAAATATTGTAGCTCACTGCAACTTGTTGATGAGCATAAAAGCTCCGATGCTTTTCTGGTCTGTATCTTGAAACTAAAAGTTGCATATTTTATATACATGAAGTAATAAGAGCCTATATTGCAAGAAAATGTGAACTTTGCAGAAGTTAAGCACATATTTAAGTACTTTGCTGGCTCTCAGCCAGAACGTTCAGCCTTTTACAGCACTGAGTAAGCCTGCAGACACAAGCCCTGCACCAGTAAGTACAGCCATTCCCAGTGCCATCCCTCGTTCTGCTCACACAAAGAACTGCCTCCATTTTGCAGCAGTGCTCGATAATTCTCAGTGAAACCAAACTGACAGTGCATTCCTGGCTCTGCCGGAGAAACCCCGGAGATAAAGAGTGAAATCCTCATCTGACCCAGACAGGAGAGCCCGGGGGCGCTTACAGCTCATCCTGGTTTGTTCTCATTTGTTGGTTTGGGCCCTGCCAGGGAGGATGATTTGCTGCCTCCTCAGGTAGGAGAGTTCCACTCTGTTGACCCTTTGCACTAGCACCGTGTCACATTTCCAGAAATTCCCGTGAGCTCCCACAACATCCAGTGCTTCCAGACAGGCAGCACTGTGTGAGACGCGGCACATTCGCAGCTTATGATTAAAATTAAGACTTAATAAGTGTTTATGCTTGGCTGGTGCCCAAAAAAAGAGTAATTTTGTCTTAAAGCAGGTTCAGTCCATAAATAATGAGATCTGAACAGGCATTTATTTGTTCATGATTGCATTTAAATCACCAATTATGAGTTACACGCACTTTTCTTGCCAATTTGCCAGAAACATGTTAAAAGCTTTATTAATGTGAAAAAGAAAAAGGGTGTGTTTCCTTGTGGCCAGTTTTAGCCACCCAGGAACACTATTAACCTCAGGCAAAGGCAAATCTTTCTTCTATTAAGCAAAACCAACATAAACACAGCACTTCAAGTTTTAGGTTACAGTTGTCAAAATATATGAAATAGTATTTATTTCTAAGGCTCAGTTACTTTTAATGCAGACAGCCTCTGGAACTGTCAGTCCAGCTCATGCCTGCCCGCCTTCTGCACAAAGCTTTTCTCACTGGCTTTTCCTTTGGCCTTTGCAAGCCCAACTGTGGCCTTCGTACCAGTTCATCTGGTTCTAGTCAAGGTAGGTTTTTTCCTTTTAAGCTGCAGAAGTGCATTTATCACACCACACTTACCCTTCCTCATTACGTGGAAGTTGCAGTTTCAGTCTTGCCTAGCAGGCAATGCCCTTTGGAGAGACAGTGATGAAAGATGCACGATGAGGGCAGGTCATCCTCATATTTATAGCCCGTTTCCTGCCACAGCTAACTGGGTTATTATGCTGATAACAAGAAAACTGCCGAGAGAAAAGCATCTTTTGTTGAGAGTGTAGCTCCAAGGAACCAGAATTCCCAGCTGATCAGACCTTGGTGTGTTCCCAGGTTTGGCTGCAGACTGGCTGGCTCTTGGCTGCAGTCCCTTCCCCTGCAGTGTGAGAGGTCTCGCTGTGGCTCTGCAGGGGGCTGTGTGTGTGCTGTGTGTGTGCTGTGTGTGTGCTGTGCTGTGTGCTGTGCTGTGTGCTCTGTGCTGTGCTGTGTGCTGTGCTCTGTGCTGTGTGTGTGCTGTGTGTGTGCTGTGTGCTGTGTGCTGTGCTCTGTGCTGTGTGTGTGCTGTGTGCTGTGCGCTGTGCTGTGTGCTCTGTGCTGTGTGTGTGCTGTGCTGTGTGGCTATGTGGCCAGGCCAGGTGCTGGTGTGTGCTGTGTGCTGTGTGTGCTGTATTGTGTGTGGTGCTGTGCTGCGGGTGGCTGTGTGGGTGTGCTGTGTACAGCTCTGTGCTGTGCTGTGTGTGTGCTGTGCTGTGTGTGCTCTGTGCTGTGTGCTCTGTGCTGTGCTGTGTGCTGTGTGCTGTGTGCTGTGTGTGTGTTGTGTGGCCAGCTGTGGCTGTGTGCCAGTGCTGTGTGGCCAGCTCTGTGCTGTGCGGTGCTGTGTGTGCTGTGTGCTGTGTGCTGTGTGTGTGCTGTGTGCTGTGCTGTGTGTGTGCTGTGTGCTGCGCTGTGTACAGGTGTGTGTTGTGTGCTGTGTGCTGTGCTCTGTGCTGTGTGTGCTGTAAAAGGTGTGTCAGGCCAGGTGGCCAGGCTGTGTGCTCTGTGCTCTGTGCTGTGTGCTCTGTGCTGTGTGCTGTGCTGTGTGCCAGCTGTGTGCTGTGTGTGCTGTGTGTGTGGTGTGTGCCAGCTGTGTGCTCCAGCTGTGTGTGTGCTGTGTGCCAGTGTGCTGTGCCTGTGCTGTGTGTGCTGTGTGTGTGCCAGTGTGTGCTGTGGAAGCCAGGCTGTGTGTGTGCTGTGTGCTGTGTGCTCTGTGTGTGTGCTGTGTGCTGTGCTGTGTGCTCTGTGCTGTGCTGTGTGCTGTGTGCTGTGTCAGGTGCTGTGTGTGTGCTGTAAAGGTGTGCTGTGTGTGTGCTCTGTGCTGTGTGCTGTGTGTGTGCTGTGTGCTGTGCTGTGCTGTGTGTGTGCTCTGTGCTCTGTGCTCTGTGCTGTGTGTGTGCTGTGTGCTGTGCTGTGTGCTGTGTGTGTGCTGTGTGCTGTGCTGTGTGCTGTGTGCTGTGTGCTCTGTGCTGTGTGCTGTGCTGTGTGCTGTGTGTGTGCTGTGTGTGCTGTGTGTGTGCTGTGTGTGTGCTGTGTGCTGTGCTGTGTGTGTGCTGTGTGCTGTGCTGTGTGCTGTGCTCCAGAGCTCCAGTGCAGCTGCCTGCTGGCAGGCTGGCTCACAGCCTCCACAAAGAGGAAGATGTTCTGGCAAGCTCTGAACTGCAGGGATGGGATGGGAAGGCCATGGCAGTGCTGTGGTGGTGACGGGTGGCTCCCAGGGGACCTGTCTGTGTAGCAGCTCTGAGGCTGCAGGAAATGCAGGGCTGTGCAGCAGCACTGCCAGGTCCTGCACCTTCTGAAAGGGCCCAGGACCGCTGCTGATGCTCATTTATCAAATGTTTCAAGTCGTTTAATTTTACAACATAATGCAGACCATTGTTTACTTAATTAAAAGAAAAGATCACCTTGGTGATTAGGTGTGTGCTTGAGAAAGAGCCATGTTTCTAGCAGCAGGGTTTTGATACCCAAGAGCTGCTATTTCTCCACAGTTCCAGGCTTGAGAACCAGCCCAGAGTTGAGGCACTGCCATGTCAGTCAAGACTCCAAATCTTCCAGTGCCAAACAGAAAAGGCAGACTCCTGATCTTGGCTGCCATCATCCTGAGGTGGAAATGAGCTACTTCCTTGGCAGAGGAATGACTTGCCCAATGTTTAAAAAAAATGCAGAAAAACACCAGATCTGTAATTCATTACCATCAGGGCAAGCAGCAGTGGAAGCTGCTCTGTAAGAGAGCAGGTGTTTAACACAGCACTGTGTTAATACCTGTGTGCTGACACTGCTCCACCCAGGAACTCTGGGCTACCATTTGTCAGTGCGGTCGGCAGCGAATAAAACCTCCTCCTGGCACATGTGTATGTGTGTGTTACCATAACAGCACAGGGGAGAGAATGCAAGTGTCCAGAGGTGAACACAGCCGTAAAATTAGCAGCAGAGATGGAAAAAGGAGAAAGGAAGCAGGGCAGTGTTTTCAGGTTAAGCAGTGTGCAGTAGTATCTGTTGTGTGCACGTGTCATCTCCTGTTTTTCCTGTTTGGAAAGATGAAATGGAAGAGTGGAGAAGAGGATGTGCTCACTTGGGCAATTTTGTCTGCCTTTCCTAAAACAATGCACTTCTTTAGAGAGCTGTGGATTCCCCTACAGCTCCAGCTTAGCATGCATTCCTCAGTTTCCTGCAGACAGTTTTTACTGGAAGAGCTTATACTAACCTTAATCACCCTAAAAGACTTGTGTTTTCAACAGCAGAACTTTGAGCTGGAGCCTGACCAGCTGCTCTTGTTTTCCTGATGTCAGGTTCAGGTTTTGGAGCTGCCATCCAAGACGTCAGTCTGTACCTTGAAGCCAGAGGTGGGTGCCAAGCTGGGCATGCCCATGTGTCTGAAGTTATGGCAGGTAAGGCAAGAGTGCCTGCTAATTGTGAAATGTTTTCCCTGTGATTCATTTTATATGAAGCACATGAATCTTTCTTCACTTGGATTTTGATTTATTATCAAACCAATCAAGTAATTATACTATTAAAGGGGGGAAAGATTTGTGAACATCCTTAATGTAACTTTCAGAGCTTTCCAAGCTTTAATGGAAGATTTGCAAATGCTCAGGGAAAGCTTTGTATCCTTAGGATAGATACACTTTTTGCATCAATCAAGAGGAAAATGAATGACTTACCAAAGCCACTTGTTTGATATGGTTTCTCACTGCATTAAGAATGATGAGAAATGACTGGGTTGCTTGCAAACAGTGATTTTTAATGGCAGATTACATTCACTTCAATGCCCTCAGGACAGGGAAGCACTCTATGAACATTTCCATTCCAGACATACAATAGGAACAAAATATTTATGGTGGTACTGACTTTGGATAAAAAGGTAAATAAAAGCAGTTAGTGAAAGAAAACCATATTTGCAGCATATTTAGCAAATAATGTTTTTGGGCTGCCAACAGTGAATGACAAGTAATAGAAAAGGGTGGCAGTAGAGGGAGGAAGGAGTTTAAGTGATTGGCTCTAAATCTCCAAAGAATTGGTGGCAAAGCCGATTCCCATTTAACCCCCTGACCACACACTGTTACAGGTCTGCAGGACCATCCAAGCTGATGCCAAATGTGTGGTTCCTGCGGGCTCATCTCAACATTTGTGTTGGTTCCAGTTGAAAACATTCTCAATCAGAGTTTGAGGCCTTGGTGTCTTCACTCAAGGTCCTGAACCAACTGAAATCTAGAGGAACTCAGCTGCTGACTTCAGGCAAAAGCAGGGGAGGCCACAGTTCAAGTCCCATGCTGTAATTAAAGACTAGGAAAAAAACAGAAGGAAAATTAAATAGGCTGATTAGGCTTTTATTAAACAAAGTTTCTCCTAAAAATGCAATCAGTGTTCAGTGCTCAATGAAATGAATGGGGCTTTCTGTCTCCTGGCCATTTTCTAATAAGATGGAGATAACTGAGGAAATGTTCAGTGTTGAAAATTTTGTTGCCCGTGTAAGTCCTCTGTCTTGCCATATTTTCTACATGCATTAACATTGCTGTTCCTCTAGGAAGCAGAGCAGGTGCAGAGTCTTAATTTCATGTAGTTTTTAATTTTGTTGCCAGTGGGGATAAAGCAGAGGACTGGGAACTGGGAGAGGTAAATTATTCCATGCAGATTCTGACTCAACTCACCATAACTTCCTAGACTGCACCAAGCAAGTACAGATAATCCCTTACAACCTCACAGCTGCATCTGCTCTTTTACAAACGTGTGCAACTTGGTTTAAAAGCATGGGGAGCAGCACACCCTTAAGGGTAAATAATTACACGTGGTGTACCAAAGTGCTGCTCTGCATTCTGGTTGTGGTTGCACTGCAGTGGCTCTCTGAGTACCCCTGGCACCACAGAGGAGCAGAGGCCGTGCAGGGTCTGAGCCGGGCAGTGCAGACGTAGCCAGCAGATGAACACTCGCAGGCAGCGCAGCCTGAGAGGCTGTTTGTGCTGCTCGGGGCACAGGGAACGAACAGGCTGGAACAGAACTGGGGAGAGCCCCACATGTCTGCAGGAACCGTGCTCGGGGTGGCTGGCCGTGGAGAGGAGGGGCTGCAGCCACCGTGTCCTGTGTGCCCGGGCACAGCCCTGCAGCTCAGGGACACCGCAGGCCCCACCGGCAGCGGGAATGAGCGGCTTCACTGCACGGCAGAAGGAACCCAGGCTTAGGTCAGCCTTCCCCTAAGCAATCAAAACGCTTGAAGCTGTTTATTTGGTTGGTTTTGAGCACTTTCCCCCATTTTTCAAGGTCTACCCCTAAACGTATCGGTTCATTCAATCAGCTTTGTCTCGTGAAGATTTACATTCTTCAAGACATTGTCCCTTCCGTTTCACACCTTCCTGCTATTACTAACTGGGTGGAGTAGGATTTGCAGGAGTAAGGAGAGTCTTCCCTGACATTTTTTGCTCTCCCTGGGGAAGGCATCACGTTGCGTAATGGTGCAAACCAAACAGTTCACCAAGCAGAATGCGTGTCGAAACTGGAAACGCCGAGTTATTGCTTTATATAAACTGTGGCAATTATTCCTGTTGAGTTGACAGAAGATCACCTTTTCTTCCTTCCTTGACACTTATCCAAGCGCAACAACAAAATGTTGTGCTGAGGAAGAGCAGTGATTTCTAAGTGACTGTTTCTACCGAAGCAGAAGGCGGGCGCTGAGCTCTCTGCAGCCGTGCCCGCCGGTGGGACTGGGACAGGCAGCCCGTGGGGAAGCACTGCCTGCCCAGTCCAGGTCTCAGCTGCCAACTGCCCTGATCTTTCCATGGCTTTTATTGCTTAAGTTCCTGTGCTCACTGCAATATTGCACTTCACGTGGTGAGCAAAGTCAGGAAGAAGCGGAGTGGGAGACTTTCATTTCACAGGAAATTGTGAATTTTCACTTGTTTTTTAAAATAGACCAATCTTAGATCTCACTTGCAAATTACCGGTTTTCAGATCTAAGCTGAGATACCCAGAGCACAAAACAAATATTTCTGCTTGGCATTTCTGGAAGTGCTGAGCACTCACTGTGTCTCCATCTGCACGAGGGTTTGGAGCTCCAGAAGAGCTGTTTGGGGTACAGAGGAGCCAGCCCTGCCCCTCCATACCATGTTTCACTGCCTAATGACAGCTACACCTTTGAGGAAACCTTTTCTGAGGGAGTCTGGAGCTCACAGAAGAGCAGCACAAATAATTGTGGGGCTTTTTTATGCGTAAACTGGGAACTTTTTTTAAACTTAAAAGTACCTGTGAAATACTTCGTTTTGCCTTGAAGGTTTTATCGTTTATTAAATATAAATAAAATCTGGAATGTTCATTTAATTCAGATTTTTTTAACTTTTCCTTGATATCAAAAAGCAGATCCAAATACCTGATGAGTACATTCATTGCTCTGATATTATTTTAGTAAATCAAAAATTTGACAGAAAAATTGTTCCCAGTTCTGGGCACTGAGAGACCTGCTTTGTGGGCCTGTCTAGCCAGAGCATGCTCCCTTTTTCAAAGGAAAAGGGGTCTTAAAAGAAGGAAGGAGGTTCCTGCAAGATCCCAGGTGTGGACAGACCCCTTCAGAAGGATGATGCAGGGGATTTCCTACACTTCCAAGGATTTCCCCTTGATTCCCTTCTTTTAAGGGGCAATGTTCTTCCCTGCTCAGTGGGATCCTTCCCTCATTCAAGCCCTTCCCTGGGCTGAAGGAGGTGAGGAGGCACACGAGGCTGTTACCCAGCACACCCATCTCCTGTTAGTTTAACTCCCCCAGAACAAACAGGAACCAGGAGAGCAGTGTGGACCATTGACAGAGCAGGGAGCCTGTGGCCACTGCAGGTTTGTACCATGGCACTGACAGCCAGTGAGTGTGACTTCAGTCGATGATGTCACACTGATAAAAATTAATTCTTTATGTCCTTTACCTTTGTTTTGAATTGAATACCAAGTAAACAAATCCTGTAGGAGCAGAGAGTGTTTGGAAAGATCTGAATAGCTTATTCAATACATTTCTTAGATGTGCCTACATGAGGTGGTCAGAGTGCCAGTGCCTATTTTGATGTTTCTTCTCCTATTAAAGAAACAACTGGCATTAACAGATGCCTCTTTTTTAGCTGCTTTTCATTAGGGATTTGCATCTTCACTCTTGTAACCAGTTACTGCTTATGGGATCATTAGTCTTTTGGCTGCAGCAATGATGAATATTTTCCTTAAGTGTGACATGTAATCCAGTAATGTTCCCTTCTTTGAGTTATTTCAGGGGTTTAAATAAATTAGGTGTCTGCCCAGGGTGCCGTGGCCTTTGGCCTGTGACATCATTAATCAAAAGAGCTTTCAGTTGGTTACAGTGGGACTGGGGCACCTGTTAACCCCTTGGTGCCTCAGTGCTCTCCTTGGAGCTTGGGGTGCCCCTGGGCCCAGGATCCCCGCTGTGACCCCACAGCTGGGACTGCGGGCCTGCACAGCCTGGCACGTCTGCCAACGCCACAGGGGTCCTGCTGCTCCACAGCCACTCTGCTGATCTGCAGAATTTTTTTAAAAGTGAAGACTTTAAAGTTCAGACCATGAAGTAAAACTTCAGGCGGCCTCTTTTCAGGTGTTGCAGAGGGCAATAGTTTGGATTTTCAGAGAGAAATTTTCTATACCTGTGTGTATGTATGTGTGTGTGTATGTTAGATAGGTATTACACACATGAAATTTAGAATTTGATCTGTAGATATAAACTCCATAAGTTCAAAGTACCTAGTACTGCCTCCTGGAAGTGGATGGACTCAGGATTTGACATTCACACTCCTAAATGCTGTATCACCGTGCTCCAGTAGCATTTTCATTTATTCTCTTGGTGCTTGGACTGGAACCTACCTCGGGATGGTAATTTTCCTAACAGACTATTTACTTCTCAAACAATTTTACTTTTTCCTTGATCAGCTCAGCTGTGGTTCACAACCTTTGCTTTTGGCTGGCTATGAAGATGGATCAGTGGTCCTCTGGAATGTGACAATGGGAAAAGCGTTGAGCCAACTCGTTTGCCACCAGGAGCCAGTGATGAGCCTTGACTTTGACTCGGAGAAGGCCAAGGGGATCTCGGGCTCATCCGAAAAGGTGCTTCGCATCTGGAGCCTCAATGAGCAACAGAACCTCCAGGTCAGGAGCACTGGCCCTCTAGTGTCATTTATCCCACTCTGCACTAACAGTTTGATAGACTAAAAAAATATTTAGTCATGAAGAGGAGTTGTTGCAGATCTCTAGCTAATTAATCACAGACTGGTTAGAATGTCTGTGCTATGTGACCAGACTTAGCAAAAGATGGTGAGGATTTAAAAAAAAAGAAAAAACCCCTCTCTCACATGTTTCTGGTTTTACCAAAGTTGCAACAGGCACACAGGCCTAGCATTACTCAAGCCATTGCCTCTGTATCTTCATTTATCACGTTAGTAGTATCCAGCTCTCGGAATGCCCTAAACATTATAAATGAGTTACAAAATGAGAAACAAAGGATTGCTTTTCCAAAGGTTCTGCTTGAATGCTTAGAGCTTTCTTTCCACTGTGGGAAAGAAAGTATTCCATGAAATACTTCACAGACAAAAAGAGTAGCACCATGGGGACGAGAGGTTTAGGCAGCAACAGCCCCACCAGAGACAGAAAAGCAGCCACGTGGCTGTGCCAGTCTGTGCCCAGCGACACAACCTGCAGACGCTGCTTTAGAGCCGCACAATCCCCACGGCACTGACTGACAACACAACTGCTTTTATCCAGACACCCTCAGCAGGCGATCCCACAGTGCCAAGGGGGGAGTAGGATTTAACTGGGTGTGGAAATGAAGAGTGTCAATAAAGGCTCAGAAACATTACAATGGCCAAAGCATCCCTCTCCACTCCTGAGTGCTTCAACCTTTCTAAAGTGGCACTTGTCCCACGAGCAGTGGGAAGGATGCTGTGTGCCCCACGCCATCCTGGAGAGCTGTGGATGCTCCAGTTCACGGGAGAACAACAATGGCTGTTTCAGCTTGCAGCTTTAACAGAGAATTTTTTTAGGTAATGTGTAAGTTAAAGCTGTTTTCTGAATGGTGCTATGGGAAGAAAAGCATGTGCTGGGACAGCCAGGGTTGCCTCATCAGCTGGGGGTCACTGTTTGAAGCCACAGGTCTGATGCACAGTTGCCATGGTTTGGGTTTGTTGGTTCTTTTGGTGATCTTTGCCCAGCCTTTCTACCACTACTGTCACCATCTGCACCTGGTGTCCTTAGCTCAGGGAAGTGGAAGGATGGTGAGCAATCCCAGTGAGAAGCTTGGTACTGAGACTAGTTCTCTAAGGCCAAGGTGTCAGAATTCTGACAGCATGACAGGCTTCTTAAAGCTTCAAATACTCCGGTGGTGGAGAGGAAGGTGTTCCTTCATATTGCTTATAGCATAACTTTTTCCTAATTCAAATACTGTTCTTCACAGCACATTCCAGTTATGAGCTAACCCTAATGCAGGGCTACAGGTATGACTCATGGGAAAAACGGCTGTTCACCTGAAATGTTCCAGGTATTGTTTTTCACAAGGTATTCACATTCCCAGGAGATGCAGGATTAGCTACACCCTCAGCAGCTCACACTGAGAGACAGTAGCTTTTCTCAGAAGAAATTTAAATGCCCAGTATTATAAATTCCAAGCAGTGTCCTGTGTTCGTGTGAGTATGAATGCCCAAATAAAATGCATCTTTCACATGAGCACTAGAGATTGTCAAGGACATAGATTAAGGTTTTTTCCACTATTGCATTAATAATATAAACCAGATGGGGATTTTTTTTCCCTGACATTCCAGGTACCTGAGGTAATGGTAGATGTTGGAAAGCCACTCAGTGGCACATTATTTTTATTCTGGGAGGTTTTAATAAGTGAGCATGGGGCAGAGCTATCTGCCGGTGCAGAAACAGTGACGCAACGATGGCACTTCAGCTCTGTTTGGAGTGGCAACGTTCCAGTGTGTCAGTGAAGAGATGATGAAGGTGCTGCACAGTTTATTGCTATGGGGAAAGTTTGGTGTATTGTCTTCTACAGGAAAGTTGCTGAAATCATCACTTCAGCAAATGATGGGATTGGTTATGAGCCTTCTGATTTGGATGAGATAGTGTAATTATGGGATGATGTTTGTGGTAGAATGTAGAAGGTAAACAGCTTCTGCAGGTGAATAAACAAAGCACAACTAAGAAATCTGATAACCACAGAAGCTCCTTTATATATGACAAGAAAAAAGTTCTGTAAGATGTAAGTTTTGTTAGTTTGGTTGCTGAGGCTTCTCCCCCAAACACTAAAGCTTAGGCTGCTGCTATTTTGGCTATTTTTCTCATAAGCAGAGGGCTTAAAGACATGCTTTGGGTGTAGATGCAAGTGTTCTTGGTCATGGTTGGCTGAAAGCAGCTCACTTGTTTTCACCTCTTTGTTTTCTTAATTATAAGCTAGTTTTTTGGTTAGGAAATTATGCTGGTATGCATTAGACCACTGTAGTTAGTGACTTACTGTAGTAAGTCCCTGCATGGCACAAATCCTGGCACCAGGATTTCACCTGGCTGCATTACCTTGAGCAAGGGATCGTGCCCAAATGCCCACTGTTTGCTCCTGTTCCAGAAGGCATCTCCACTGCAGGCTCTGTTCAAGTCGCAGCTCGCTGAGGTGCCGCGTCCCAGCGCCCTGTGCTGCTGTGGATCCTGCCCAGTCAGTGCCAGGAGGAGGGCACACCACACCCACACTGGCTTTAGCCATTATAACAATCCCAGAGCAAGGCCCATCTCACACTGCCAGGCTGGTGAGGCAAGGAGTAAATCCTTCCTTCCCAGGACACTTCTGCCCACGAAAACTCCACTGCTGCGGCCACGCTGCGTGAGCCTGAGCTGGGGCCTTGGAACATCTGCACTGACCAAAGCACGGCTTTTACAGCAGCAGCCCCACAAAGAGGCCCCCACACAGCCTCCTGCTGCCCATTAGGCTTGAGCAAAACTTGCTGTCCTCTGTTCTGAATTGGTTGGAGACACCTTCTTCAGGTTCTCCTTAAAAGAGGAATGTGTAAGAATATGTCAAGTTTCATTCAGCCTTTTTTCTCATCAAACTGCAAGTTCTTGCTGTTTCAGGACGTAGCTAGGGCAGTTGTTATACAATTAAAAAATAATTGCTTATGGCTCTGTGTCTGTAAGATTCCAGATATGTTCAAATATGCTCAACTGCATCTGAAACTAACTCTGACCAACATTTCTGGACTTTTTTATGTCCAGTGTAAAGGTTCAAGTTATCTGCAATTAATTTGTTCTCTATAATCCTGTCCTAACTGTGCATCATGGAATGTCCTTCAAGGAGGACAGCTGCTCAGTTGTGCTTGTGAATCCCTTCCCGCCTCAGACAAACAGCAAACAGCACCTGTATTAAAAGAGGCACTGGAGGATACCAGGCTTTAGTACAAGACAGCCACAGACTCAGGCTTAAGTTGACAGTGACATTAACAGAATATAAATTTCAATGCAAAATAAACTAAAACCATAAAGGGTTTATTTTTAGACAATGGGGCTGCAGGTGGGAAGGCTCAAGGTAAGGTCTCTTCCCTCTCTGTCTACAGCTGTTCTCCCCACACCCCACCCACCATGTGGGGAAAAGCTCCACACTCTGTGTGACACTGGTGTGCATGGGTGGGCACTGCACCTGCCAAGGTGCCAAAAGGTTCCTTTCCTCGTGTTTTGAACAGTTAGAACTCAGTTGTGACTTTTTCACACAGGTTTACAAAACACAGGAACTTGTCAACGCTGGCATATCTGATATCACCATCCGTCCAGACAAGAAGATTTTAGCAACAGCAGGGTGGGATCATCGCATCAGGATCTTTGGCTGGAAAAAACTGAAGCCCTTAGCAGTGCTGGACTATCACACCGCAGCTGTCCACTGTGTGTCCTTCTCAGATCACAGCAGCCCCCGTGAGAGACTGCTGGCAGCTGGCTCCAAAGATCACCGCATCAGTGCCTGGTCAATATACACCCCGAGCTGACACCCTGCACCGCCACGGGCTGGGGGAACACGACTGGGGCCGCAGAGCCTGACACTGCAGTTCAAACACGGAAAGTCGTAGCATCTGTCTCCAGGCTGAAGTGAGAGTCCCAGGTTAACTCCTAATGCTGCTTGGTTAAGCTGCAAATTTTGTTTTCCAGAGAGGGATTTTTAAAATTCCTAACAAGCAGAAAAAGGCCCATCACAAAGACACGGAACAAGTCGCTTTGGGTTCTGCTACAGGTTTTGCAACAGCTTTTCTTTGGCAGGTTGCTGAAATAACTTGTGCCAATATCTTTTGTGAAAAAGGACTGGAATCCCTCAAAGTGTGGTGGGGGCAGAATACATCTGTTTGTAAACCCTTTATGTATCCAAGAATTTGAATGAGTGTAAAATATCGCTCTTTCTTGAAAATTTATCCCCATTAAAGCACCTCCAGCGGGTTCTCATTGTCAGTTACTTTTTCTTGCCTGTAACTGAAAGGCTATCAGAACAACCTTGATTTGTTCACACTTCTGTCAAGTTTCTAACCTAAACCAACAGCCAGGAATGTGACTAGGGACGGCCTTTGGCATTTATGAATTTCATTATGTCTCCTGTCACCTCAAGCCTCACAATTAATCACAAGAAAGAAAGGAAAAAAATCTCGCCCTGCACTGCACTGCAAAGCTCTGTAAAGCCTTTCACAGAGCAGTGCTAAATCCTCTCCAGAGACCGACGAGCTGCAGGATTTAAACTCAGCAATCCAATTAGCGCCCTTCTCCTGGGAGAGTTACGGGTATTTCAGCGTGGCAAGTCTGGGATTCAGCCACACCCCTCTCATTTACATTTAGGGGAATTGCTCGGGAAATCCTTATCCCACACAGTGCAAACGGCTCCAATAACTCGTCATCTCTACGGCTGTGGAAGCTAAAATTCACTCATAAGGGTTTTGTTTGAATCCTGAAGCAGTATTTGCATTCTTGTAAGGCATTTTAGACAGCCCAGTGTGTTCAGAGCCACTGTACCGCTGGATTGGGTCACAAAGCTGCAGTGACAACTGTGTCCAGGCTGGGCACTGTTGATACCTTATTGGAAATAATTGTTTCTGCACTATAAAGAGCTGGAAATCCAAGAAAAAGGCATCAAAAGTGCAGTGAACAGCAACATCAAAGACTTTAGAAATTATTTCAGGAAAAACACAAATGCAAATGAAGGTCTGGGTCTGTTACCCAGCTGTGCTTTGCAGGCAGAGAATGCTGCTGGACTGAAAGCCTTAAGCACCCAGCCTGGTGTTCTTCCCATTAAAACAGAATCAGGATACTGTTGCCAGGCTTTTCTAAATAAAACGTGGCCTTACACATTTTGGAGTGTAATGACAGTTTAAATAATGCATTTCTTTGATTATGTCTTTACTATTCAGTAGCTGCATGGAGGATCACATTGCAGTTGAAAGTTAAAGCCTAATTTTGAGTGATCCCGAGTCAGGGGGAGGTGATGGTGTTCATTACATCTACCAGACAGAGTTGCACAGAGCAAGGGCTCCATCTCCACCCTCACCCACCTCCCACACAGAGGAGGAGCTGCTCTCACTGTACAGGCAGCTCCAGCCCTATGGAATGAGGGGCTGTCTCCACAAAGCTGCTGCTGGAAGAGACCTTTCCTTTTGTTCGTTCCCCCCTTTCTTCAAATAAGTCAGACCTGACAAAGAAACGATGCAGTGAATAACTAGAGGAAGCTCTCTGTTGAGTGCACACTTGAGGGTGGTCCAGGGACCGTCCCGGGGAGCTGCCTGTCCTGACAGGACCACACCACGCGTGGCCTGGGGGTGCAAATGCTCCTCTGCAGCCTGCTCTGCTGGCAATTCCCACGGCACTGACCGCAGGGTTAGTGCTCGTCCAGCAGGAAAGCCCATCTTGGTTCCTGCAGGAAATGAGAAGAGCCTGGTCCTGGTAGAGAAGTCATTCATCCCGCAGACAGCAAAGGCACTGTGCCAGCAGAGCCCAGTGCGAGTGGGAAGCTGCTCTGCAGCCTGAGGGAGGCACATCTGCAGCACTTGAGCACACCAAGGGCATCTCCCAGAGACCTCTGCATCTTACAGCCACTTGGGAAACAACTGCTGAGCGAGTGCTCTGCCGCTGGGAGGGGGCAGCCCCCTGGGAAGAAAGGATTAATACACTGTGCCTTAATAGGAGCACTATTAGATCAGAGCCAGGAAGTCAGGAATTCTGGAGTATGCTTTGTTCCTTAAAAAATGCCATTTACTGTCAATTTCTGTGCCTAAAGTCATTGTGGAGACTCATAAGGGATGTTCCGATTTACAAACAGGTCCTTGGAAGGTACTCTTAAAGATGACTGTGTGCTGTCACATCTAACACTGCCTTTTGCTGAGAGTTTAATATTTATATTTGTCTGATTAGGTAGAGTTAAAAATAGTCATGCAAGTCCAAATTGAAAATGAGGGCACGAACTGCACCTCACTCCCAGGCAGACACAGAGGTAAAGACTTGCATCAGCTGCAAGAGGAAGGACACAAGCTGGAGAGCTGCTTGCAAGAACAGACCCATCCTATACTTCCCATTACCAAAGCAGTATCCACCTCATATTTTGCACATTACAATTAATACATTAACACTTTACATCACTACTGATCTTATTTAAACACCCAGTAAGCAGATTTCTCTTTCACATTATGGTTTCCTTGAAATGAGCAACCAGACTACAGCAGTTTGATTTAGAGTTGAGCCTAAATGCTATAGGTGGATTGTGAATTAGAGTCTTCTAAAATTTTATATGCTTAAGGAACTAACCTGGACTTCCCCAAAACAGAATGATTTCCACCACAAAGGAGAGTCTGTATTGCTATAGACTGTAAAACACAGTTGTCTGATTGCATCTGTGAAACTAAAAAGTTTTTTTAATTAAAAAAAATCATTTAAAGCTCATCACAGTTGTGCCATGAGCATGGTTATCACTGGAGATTTCAGCTGACCTGCTCAGCAGGAAGGTTGTGAGTGAAGAGCCACCTTAAGCTGCTGGAGTCAGTTGTGGAATCTCACCTGCCAGTAAGGAACAGGGCTAGCCCGTACCTGGTCTGAAGGATTCAGGAGTGAAGGTGATGACAGCTAAATTATTACAAAAGGCTTCCTCCCAAGAATCACTGTCTTTGGCACTGTCAGAGGAAGAAAGCAACCAGCATTCATAAACTAATAGAAATAAATCCCAAACACCAGCATTTGTGCAGCCATTACATGGACTATTTATCACCACTGCAATGAATGGTGATCTCTGACCCTCTAACATTATTTGCAAATGAGCCTATTAGTTAAACCCCTTTCTCTTATCAGTACACGAGCCATAAAGCATTGCAGTCCTAAGTGTAGATGAGCAAGGAAAGAGGAGATTAATTGTATTTGTAGTAATGAGTGAAAAAGGAAGTAGGCTGGGGGCCTGCAGTGAGACAGTTGTTAAATTTAGTCCTATACAATGCAATTGCTTCAGCAAGCCAATAAATTACTCTCTGACTTGGATTGTTGCAAAGGTCTGAGTTTAAAAGAGCAGATTTTTATAGTTAAGTCAGTAGTGGTTTCTGGACTGCTTTTTGTTTTTAGCACGTTTAAGATGCATCTACAAAGCCAACTTACAAATTAATAAATCTTTCCTTTAATTCAGTCTGCCAAGAACAAAGATAGAACACTGACTACTGCAGGAGCCATGTTAGCGATGTAAACCAAAGGACTGGGGATTAACCAGGGATTACCGAGCGCTAAATCAATGTGTTTCCTTTTCTGGCTGTGTGTCTGTGGTGTGAAAGTATGGATCATTACATAACCATGGCACATGACTGCCTGGATGAGTACTAGACAACGTTCCAGCAGTGCTGAGACACGGTCTGGGGTTGAAGCACGACCACCAAGGAGCGACAGCGCCGAGTGAGGACGGAGGCACAGGGGGTTCTGTTGCTCTGTGGTATCCTGAGATCCCAGCCGGGGTCCCCCTACTAGAGGAGGTTTTCCAAGTAAATTTGACTGTGTTTATCCATGTCCTACTCTTCTGGGACATGCTGGAGGTTTCCTTTATAATGTGAAGAAAACTATCCAGAATAAGATCATACTGGGGGGTTTTGGCAATTCATTTACGGCTGTCACAGTATCAAATTAAATGAAAACATAATCTCTCAATTGTGAATGTTTTGCTCACCTGATTATTGGTATGAACAATATCTGTATGTCCTGTCCTATGCACTGCTTTATTCTGACTTAGAGGAATTCAATTTGCAGTTTGGTATTAGGAGAGGAGGAGAAAGGGGAATAAGGGTGTAAATCAAAACACAGAAGCAACCTGTCCTTCTGAGTTTGGGATATGAAGATTCTGGAAAGTACAAAGGGCCTTGATGCAAACCACCTCCAGCAGTGGCCAGATTCCTTATGGGAAAAAGACAAGGATGGCAGGAAGAGTGGAACCAGAGGGTGATAGGTCTGTCTTTTTAAACTCATATACCAGCTCATTTCAATTTCAGAAGTATTGACTTTTAATTCCCAGCATCCTTTTTAAAGGTGTTGGAACACTAGGAAATCCTGTAAAACAGCCTACACCTCTAAATAAGGCTGTGTTCACCCAAAGGATTGTGGATTTCTTTCTCTGCTATGAAGAGTCGTAATACCAGAGGCTGCAATGCCACAGGGGGAGCACTGGGAGGGACTGAGGTCCTAAAGCAGCCACATGCAGTGCAGAACTATCCCAGAGCAGTATTAACTATCTCCTTACACAAGAGTGACATGGCAGTGAAAAAAAAAATAGTTCTAGCAATTCTCTGTTGAAAATTGAAGTTATAATAATAATAATAATAAAAAGGAACAAAAAAAAAGCTGTTACCTTACACTGAGATCACAGCTAGATGCTGTTTCCTCCTAGTTTATATATATTCCCAGGACACAAATGAGGGCAGTGAAAAGCTACAGAAACCCTTTGGCACTTTCTGTACAGCAATGAGCTCCCTTTCCTGCCAGCAGCAGGCCTGATTGATCCTGACTATGTCCAGAGCAGGGAATCTAGGGAGGATGCTAAAATGCTGAGCCATTATTCTGCTCTGGCATCCCATGCAAGCAAAAGTACATTTTCCAGGCACCCACTGCTTGCTATAAACACATCCTGACCCAGGGAAGAAGAAAGTGTTGGGCCTATGGAATAACTTTAAACATGGCAGAGAACGTGGCCATGGCATTTGTCCTGATGGGAATTCCAAAACCTGCCGATCCGACAACCCAGTGCTTCACAGATGCATCGGCTCTGTGATGGCACCACAACACTGAGGGTAACTGTTGTCTGCTCAGATGGTTTTGCCTCAGATATTTTGATGGCATGCAGACCTGGCATCCTGCTAAATTGAGACATTGAGTCTTTTTAGTTTTATCTCCTAAGCCCATCTGGTTTGAAGCAGTTGACAACAAGCAGGAAAGGGAATAGAATGAAAGACTCACTTTATGTTTGCTGAAATAAAAGAAATGTGTACAGCAGTGCTCAGTAAGGGGCCTCTGCACTCGCCTCTCAGCACCCTCTGCCCTGACTGGAACAGGACCGGGACTGGGGGACTGCTCTGCCACAGCCCCTGCGCTGCAGCAGCTGCTCCCCTGCCCTTGGTGCCGGCACCCCACAACCTGCTCCCGCTGGAGCAGCCGGGCAACCACCTGCCCCCGGAACGAGGGGCAACAGGAGCACTGAGCAAGTGGATGAACACCCAAACACAAAGGCAGAGCCCCCATCCACCAGCTAAAACCGCTGACAAAACCGACACTGCAAACACCTCACGCAAAGGTGCTTCTGGAAATGTCACACGTGGTTTATTCTGGTTTTAACTTCCTTCTCGCAGTTCACAGCCCGGGGATGTCGGTCTGAGCCCCTGGGCACCTGTGCAGTCCCCCCTGTTGCAGGCAGTTCCAGCACTGCAGTGGCCCCCGAGGAGTCCTTCACTGCCCCGGGAGCACCCGCTGGGCCATTCCCAGAACAAGCTTTGGGGAGGAGGACTCTGCTGTGCAGCTCTGTCTCCTTACACAATTAGGTCCTAAATGCGACTTTTCTGGCTTTTGTTCTTAATCACTTTGTTACTAGTTCAAACTTGTAATTTTAACCTAAATAGAAGTGAGTGATTTATTGTAATTGTTTTGTATAGGCTGCTCTTAATAAACTTTTTTTAAAATCTGGAAAAACATTTAATTTCCCATATGGAAAGAACACATTTATCATACTTTACTCGGATATACTTGGCCAACTATTGCACATATATGCAAAACATATGTGACAAATTCAAGGCTGAATTTCATAAAACAGAAATGCTATGAAATGTGATATAATAAATATATTACACAGACATATGTGGCCAATTTATAAAACTATGGTATCTTTGGTAAATTTATAATAGGTCATTTCTATTAATGGAGGGGAAGGAGTGCATTTTTTCTGGCATAGGCAACACACAAAGTACTTTACACAGACCATGGGGCTTCACAGAGCACATACACACATCATGTATATGTGCATTTGTCATGTCTGTGCTCTTCAAAATTAATGTCTATCTTTCTCTTTTTGCATTGATCGCGTGTGCAACATGGCAGGAAAAAAAAGTATGACACTATTCTTGGCGATTTGCAAACCTGTGATTCCCACGGGCAGTGGGTGTCCCACTGCAATGGCTTTATGTGAAATGCTGTGCTCATGATGATGGCAGTAACAGAAATCTTGGGTACGTTCACTGCCATCTAGTTGTGTCAAACACCTGTGTAAATTAAGTATCTTACCGACCAATTTAATTAGAATAATTAAATGAAGAAAATAAATGCATACATTTGGAAAAACGTTGTATTCATACACTCGTAGTGCCTTGTACACGAGCAGATGGGACTCTTCCTACCAGCAGCTTATAGCAACAGCTGAACCATTGCTGGCTGCGTCTCACTCACAGGTTACGTGCCCCAAAGATCGGTTCTTTGCTTTATAAAACGAATCCATATTTTCCTCTCCGATTGCGTATTTGCAAGCTCTGCAGAAGTTCCCCAAGGACTGGTTTTCGGCGCGGGCAGGACCCGCGGCGTGCCATGCTCGGCTCTTCCCTCTGGAGGGAGCCGGCTCTTCAGGCAGGGCCGGTCGGCTCGGAGAGCGCAGCATCCTCGCCCTCCTGCTCGCCGGGGCAGCGGGGCCCGCGGAGCCCCCGGGCACACCGGGGCCATCCCCGCCTGCGCCGGCACTGCCGCACCAACGGGCCCCAATGCTGCAGCAAAACCCCTCTGCTTCCAGCCCACCAGGAAAGCCAACAAGAGAAGGCAAAGCAGCAAAAGCAGCAGGTCCGTGTGCTCGTCCCCGCCCTCCGGCCCAGCCGCGTTCGTGGGCTCACGGCAGCTTTTCGAGATGCTCGGTTGGAGGTGCTGAAACCTGCCTGGCAGGTACCGCTCCAGACTCCTCCGGGCAGCAGGGCTCACCTTCCGCCCCCCAAACCTAACCCTACAGGCACACAGAAGTCTCATCCCCATGCTCCTCTCCTACACTGAAAGTCAGATCCATTAGCATGGAAAAAATAAAACCAACAACAGCAAAAAGTCATTTCTGAAAACTGTTTGGGGTAAGTGATCAACCCAAAGCTGCCTTTGTTTCACCAGCCTAACCCTGTATTTATGCGCTGAGCTAAGTGATGTGGTTTTCAGACCTCAGGAGCAATCAGTAAACTCAGCCTGTTCCCCTGGAAAATAGAGCTACGTGGCTAATTTATTCTCTAGCCCTCTTTGGAAAAGACAAAGGGTGCTTGTGCCCTCCGTGCTTGGGCCTGTTTTACCAGCAGCTTTCAAATACCGTGTTCCGTGTGACTTCAGGTGACACAAGTGGAAGCATTGTCTGGAAATAGGGCCGCCTTCTTCCCAAAAATGTGCTGTGGGCCCTGGTGACACTGTGTACTAAGTGAAGTTTAACCAGACGTAATCAAATCACACAAAGTCATTTGCCAAATGAATCTGCAATACAGAGATACGGCTTGACTATATCTTCCCTAACCAGCTGACAGGTGAACAATCTGAAATTAAAGTGTTACAGATTTTCTGTGATTTTCAAAAGGCTTGTACAATCAAGGTGCAGCTATGGGGTTTGTGTTTGTTTGAAGGGGATTTTTTGTTGTGGTAGAAAAATAATCCTTTTTGCTTTCCATGTCTGTAACACTCCCATCCATGAGCTGGACACAGCAATGGAAGGAGGGACACTGGGCAAAGCCCCGAGGAACCTTGATTTAAGGATTAAAACATGGGAAGAAATGGACTGCTAATACGTTTCACGCTAATACATCTAAGCAGCTCGCATGTTCATGGCCTAAAAACAAGGCTGGAAGTACCATTTTCATAGTTCAGACTGTAGCCTTGACACAGCTGCCTGTTCCCTCCTTCCCATTCAGCCCCAGGACTTCTGTAGTGGATCTTTAGCACAGAGGACAGACCAGTGATCCTAAAGGGCCCACTGCCCACAACCATGGCTTGAGAATCTGGGATTTTCTCTTCTTCTAACAAAGAGAAAATTAAAATTCCTACAGTCAAGACAAGGACCTTGAGCCACTTTTAGTGAGAGCACAGCTTAGTCCTGGCACCTTGGGTTGCTCTCTGTGTGTTTAAAGAAAACAGTGCTTACCAAAACAAACAGATCTGTTTCCACCTGGGAACCCCAACCTTGCAAGCTGTTGTGTGGTGACAGATCACCACAACCAGGGACAGAAGGGAGGAGTGATGACCTAGGAGAGTCACTGTTTGCTCAGACTAAAATCCCTCCTTATTTAAATGAGCTCATTTTGTAGGGGAGGTTTATACTGACAAACTGACAAATATACACAAATAATCAAACAAGAAATGAAGGAAAGAAAGAAGAGGAAAAATATTTATAAATGTCACTGTCCAATGCCTTTTCAATTTAAATGAAATAAGATTATCTACATATATCTACAAATATCTACATGTATCTACACTGCTTGCGAATATGATTTCTTTGGTTGTCTTCACTTTTTTTCCTATGCTCCAACTATTAAGAAAAAAAAAGGTGTTTGTATAATCTTTGAAAGAAATAATAAATATAACAACTTCATTAAACGTTTGACCAAAGCTTTGGCACTAATCAGTTTACAGGTAACAAATCATAGTGAAAACTGAAATAACAGCGGCAAAGCAATAGAGCACATCCGAGAGCCATTTCCCACTGACTAATAATAAGCACAAGGCTATTTGACATCAACCTTTCTGAGAACATTAATTATGGTTGTCAGACACTAAGAACCTCAAAATTCACTGCAAATGTCAAATAAAATACATATTTCTTGCACAAGACTTTTTCATGGATCCAGATATATTTTTTTAAACAGAAAAAAAATTACATAAAATATCAGTGGTAGCCTGTATCCCTTCTTAAACCCTTCAAAAAAGTTTTGGAAGCCCAAAGCCCACTGCCAGAGACAAAATAAACATTGCTATTAACACTGCCACCTGCACAAGGGAAAGAACATGTTTTAAAGGGTTTATAATGAAAATGCACAAACATGAGTGAATCGAGGACTTCAGAAAAACATAACCCCCTTCTTTTCATAGAGTCACTTGGAAGAGTCAGAAAAGTGTTCATAATACTGTATACCAACACAGCTGAGGGGCTGCTCAAAACCTTCTCTGAACACAAAGGGACTGCCTTCGGGGAGCATCCACCAAAACCAGAAACCAACTGTTCCAAACACATCACAGGACACACTGTGCTGAACAGGCCATCCCTGCGACAGTAACGAACGACTGCTGGAGGAAGATATTAAAGGAAGAAGAAAAAAGTACTTACCAGCATTAAGAGGGAAGATGCAGCAAGCAGGTAGGTGTAGAACAGGTGCTTTGGGATTACTGCAGTTTGGGTCAGCCAAATATAAGGGGTGAGGCAGACTGAGAAAAAACCCTGAAGTCCCTCTAAAAGGCACCTCCACGGGAGAGCAACAAGAGCTTGGGAAAGGACGTGGGAAGGCAGGAGTGTGGGGCTGCCCGGGAAGGGGGTGAGAACACACAGCCTCAACTCTGCAGGTATCCCCCACCCCAGGCTGCTTTCTAAACCTTTGCATCTATTGTTGTGAAAACAAGACGCAGCTGTACTTGGCTGTCCTCTTGGCCACGGGCCCTTCTGAACAGCTCCAGAAAATGCTGTCGTGGTTAAGGCACCCCAGTGAACCCCAAAACTCACGGGAGGGCCAGGGCCGGAGGAGAAGTGGGAAATCTGTTCTGGCAGTGAGGATTCAAAGCGTTCCCTTGAGCTCAACTCTGCTTCCCTCAAAGAACCACCTGAGCCACCGGCAAGCGAGGCCTCGGTGTCCCCAGGTGGTGCCCAGGACTGACCCCGAGGTGTGCTGACCCCTCGTACGGCCCCACAGCCGGGCACGACCCGCTTCGCCGCCTGCCCGCCCTCCCGCCGCTGCCAGCCGTCCTGGGTGCCCGGCGCGGGCAGAGCGGGGGCGCCGGGAGATAAGGACATATGGCTTCATTTGTCAAAGTGCAGCCGCGGTCTCTCCGCGATGGCGGCCCCGGCACCGCCGCCCTCACGGCCCGGACGGGCGGGTCAGCCGCGATGGCACCGCCGCCCTCACGGCCCCGGACGGGCGGGTCAGCCGCGATGGCACCGCCGCCCTCACGGCCCCGGACGGGCGGGTCAGCCGCGATGGCACCGCCGCCCTCACGGCCCGGACGGGCGGGTCAGCCGCGATGGCACCGCCGCCCTCACGGCCCCGGACGGGCGGGTCAGCCGCGATGGCACCGCCGCCCTCACGGCCCGCGATGGCGGCCCCGGTCCCTCACGGCCCGCGTGAGCCCGGCTGCCGCCGATTGGGCGCTCCAGCTGTCAATCAGGTGGCGCTGGCCTATCAGGTGACCGGAGGGGCGGGAGGCGAGGGCAGGGTGCAGTGTCCGTGGTGCCGTCGGGTCCGTTCCCCAGGGCCGTTGTCGGGGCTCGTTCCCGGGGTCGGTTCCCGGGTCGGTTCCCGGGTCGGTTCCCGGGGCCCGTTCCCCGGGGCCGTTCCCCGGGGCGGTTCCCGGGGTCTGTTCCCCGGGGCCGTTGTCGGGGCCGCTCCCCGGCCCCGTTACCGCGGTCCGTACTCGTAGCCCGCGGGCGCCCCGGCCGGCGAGTACATGTTGGCGGCCGCGGCGTTCATGTGGTGGTGGTGGTGGTGGTGGTGGTAGCCGTGCCCGCGGATGCCGGGCAGGGGGTAGGGCGCGGGCCGGCTCTTGGCGCCCAGGTAGTGGTCGTAGGCGGCCGCCGGGTACTTGTAGGGGTGGTGGTGCAGCGGCTCGGACGCGGCGGGCTCCAGGCGCAGTTCGTGGTGCGGAGGGCTGGGCCGGCCGCCCCCCGGCCCCGACAGCGGCACCAGCCCGGCGGGGCCGCCGGGCAGCGCGGGGCTGAGCACGCGGGACATGAGCTGCTGGTGCGCGGCCTCCGCCTGGTGCAGCCCCGTCCCGCCCGCCTCCCGCTCGAAGTCCCGCCGGCTCTCGGCAGCATCTGCGGGGGACACACCGTCAGCATCCCGGCACACGGGGGAGAGGAGCGGGGGAACAGCGGCGCTGCGAGCGGGGCTGGCGGGACGGGACCTTCTGACTGCGATAAATGGAGCTGAATTGACTGACAAGCTGGTGCACGCCTGACATTTTTTGCCATTGTGTAACACTAAATAAATACAGACTTCCCTTTATTTTGCAGGCCCGGAGTGTGTTTTGGAAGAAAGGCATTCGGTTGTCTTTCCAGTTGTTTGCTCTGGGTAATGGAAAAGCAGTCAATGGGCAGAGGTGCTGTTCGACCTGACTGCAGCTCCTGAATGGAGCGGGTCGGCCCTGAACGTGCTGCCGAGGCGCATTAAAAGGGCAATGCGAGGGGGAGCCCGTGGCCAGCACTGCATCCCTGCCTGAAAAGCCGAGGGTTGCCCAAAAGTCGAAAAGGGGACGCCAAAGGCAAAGGGTGGTGGTTTTTAAAGCAGCAAAGTTGCTGAAGTACAACAACATGGAGTGTTGTAGTCTGAGCAAGAATTAATTAGACTACGACAGTGGCTATTTTTGTTCAAAAAACGGGTGATAGTGCAAAGCTGGTTAGCAGTGGGGCTGTGCACCCCAAACACGCATGTGGGGGCTGTGCAGGCCAGCAGGGCCCAGGTGCTGGGCTGGCCTGGCCAGTGGGAGCTCTCACCTTTCTCTGTCCCATTCTGGTGGGCCGGGGAAGAGACTGGATTCCGGGATCTGGCAAAAGCACTCATGAGAGGAAGAGCCCCTGGCCTGTGGTTCCTGGGCCTGGAAGAAGAAATGGAGAAGTGACACAGAGCCAGTGGTCCAATGGAAAAAACACTTGGAGCATTGCTGCTGTGAGCTGCAGCTGGCAAATGGGGCCCCACGCAGTGCCCCCTAAACTCCAAGCAGGCTTTGTGTAAATGTAAGCTGGGCAGGTGCACATGAAATGGGACGAGAATGGGGTGTAGTCATAGTCAATAAAGGCACAGCCTTACCAGTCCTCAGGGTCGCAGTCTCTGAATCCTTTGGCAAAAGGGTTGCTGGCGATCTTCAGCTGTGTGATCTGTAAGGAGAAATGGGAAAATGTCTCAGTGGCACATGGGGCTCCCTGGTCAGACAGAGCGCGTGTCCCTGATTAGGCTTGGGGACTCAGCAGCGCCTGCTGTAACAGAGAGGGTCCAGCTGGCCGGTGGAGCTGGGACGTGCTCGGCCACAGCACAAATGTGTTTTCTCTATTAGAAAATAAGGGCTAATATGCTACCTAATATGAGTTCAAGGTGAAGGGAGAGGCAGACTGAGTAGGCTGCAAAAGCTGAGTAAATGCACTTGTAAGAAAATGGCACATTATATGGGTCACCACTGGAGCAGCTAAGACAAATCACTGGATAAATCATACTTATGTATTTATTTAATTCGCCGGGGAGAAGGCAGGACATTTTCTATATTTAAGCAAATCCATGGATAAAGTATGTGATTGTGAGTTTCCGGAATGGGTTGAAAAACAAACTTTAAGCCCCTCAGTGACAGTTCCAGCCTTAGAGGTCAAACTGATAGAAAGCAGGAGAGAAAGAGCAGCTGTCCGGAGCCATCAGGAAAATGCCAGCCAGGGAGGACTCTGCAGCCCCTTAAAGGCACAGCCTTGCTCTGGCCTTGCCGCCTCTCCGGGTCGAGGTGCAGCCCGACCGCAGCATCCCCAGGAGACCTCGGGTCGGTTTGCTCGGAGCCACTGCAGAGGGTGGCACTGCTGCCGGCTGCTCGGGGACAGCTCCGGGACCCACCCGGCCCGGGCGGCATCAGCGCGGAGCCAGGCGGCTCGAGCAGCGCCGAAAAGCCCCCGCTAGAAATCGTATTTGCACTCGCCACTGGGATTCCTGCTCTTTACATCATACTGGTGCGATTTAAGGAAGCAATTGGATTAACTGCTGCCTAGAAATCCGCATCAGACTGGGGTGGGGATGTTTTGTTTCATTTTTAACATATAAATGTATTCTGGGGGGGAACAGACAGCTGTGAGCTTAGAGCAGTAAAATCACAAATTTTTCCAAACAAATTGTAAGTGACATTTCGCAGCGGGAAGCCTGTAGTTTCCCCACTAGCCCCAGTCTCGGGTTTACATAGGTAACGAGGTCCCCCGGGCAGGGAGAAGCTGGCGATGGGGCTGGAGCCCACGTCGCTTCCTCGGCGTGCAGAGAGGCAGCTCTGCACAGCTCCCCGGCCATCGGGCTCGTGGCGCTGCCCCGGAATGGGTTTAGCAGACGGGGAGGAGGAGGCGGGAGTACCCCCAGATACCCCCCGGACACCCGCAGCCCGGCTTCCAGCGCATCCGCGGTACCCGCGGGGCGACTCCAACCCCGCTTTCGGTTGCCCCCGCCTCCGCTGCTGCCTCACCCGGTGGTTCTGGTAGGCGGTCACGGCTGTGAAGCGCGTCTCCTCGAAGACAAAGGTTTTGAAATTCTCCTCCGCGTATTTCTCGCTGTCTTTCCGGGGGTCCACGTAGACCACGTGAAAACGCGGCTGGTATCTGTGCATGGAGTTCAAAATGATCTGAATGATAAAACGAGCAAGGAGACAATAACTGATCCAGGCGGAGCATGGAGAGAGGAGAGCGCAGCCCCGGCCCTGCCGGCTCCCCTGCCCGGGGCAGCTGCGGCGCTGGGGCAGGATCGGGGTGCGGGGCCCTGGCGAGGGGCGCGGGCGAGGTCCCCCCATGGGGGTCACGGCGCGGCGAGTTCCCCCCGCTGCAGCCCGTGTTGAACACCTTCTCCCGGGAACACTTACGTGGCCGTTGTCGTCCAGCAAATTGTTGGTCAGTTTGAGCTTATCGAAGGAAACGATCTGCTTCATCCACTGCGCCCCTTTGGCCGGGGAGTCCGGGTGGTAATGGACCCTGCCGGGGGTGGCAGGGTCGGCTTTGCCGGCCACCAGCCAGGAGGAGCTGTGGAAGGCGTACCTGCGGGAGGGGAAGGCACCCTCAGCCGCGGCCCGGGGTGCTCCCCCCCGCGCCTGCAGCACCCGCCGCCCCGCAGGACCCTGCCCGGGACGGTCCCCCCGGCCCGGCGAGGGGGAAGCGGCGCCTCCCCATCACTCCCGCTTTCTACGGCTACGGGAGGAAAGAGCTCTTCTCCGCAGCCAGACTTGCTGCAGGGCAGAGATAATATTTTATCAGGTCGCCGATGGAACTAGCGTGAGAGAAATCTGCAGGATAGAGGAAATTTATAGCTACCCGTGTAGATCTGGGAGAGAAGCCACAGAAGCTCTCCCTTCCTCCAAAAAAAGGGTGAAAGAGAGCCCTCTATACAGTAACGTTCTGGCTTTAAGTGAAGAGTGGAAAGTTGTGTGTAGATTAATAGCAGGTCCAGAATTTAGCAGCCTTGTTTCATTCTTTCAAAGTACATATTCAAGAGTAACATTTAAAACAGAGAAACCAATCTTCTATACACGTGTTTACTTTAAAAGCCAGTGTTTGCACAGGGGGAATTAGACACCATTGGACTTGAGCAGAAACATTACTTTTTAAAGATATACTCAATTGGATGTTATATATCCCACTTCCCTTGACAAGCAAACATTTCTAGGACGCCCTGAGAATTTGGATATCTGTCTAAATATTTATATATTGGACCCTGCGATTCCTATGCGGGCTGCCTGCTCGGCGTCCTGATCTGAAGGTAAATACATAATGTGCCTTCTTTCACTGTCTTAAAAATTAAAGGGGTTTCAAACCAGACCACATCGCTGCCCTGTGAGTCGCCAATTTCCAAGGCCTTCCTACGCTGCCGCTGAAAACAAGGGCAGGGTTTTGTGGCTCGGGTGGCCAATGCCTTTCTGGAGCACAAAACCCACTCTCTTCACCCAAGCACCCAGTAGGCTCCCAAGAGGGCATGGCAGAGCCCGGGGACCCCCGCTGAGAGGCTACAGCACTCAAGGAGCACCGGGAGGATTTTTACCAAAGCGTAAGGTGTGCTTGCTGGGTGGAGGCGTGTAGCAGTGCGACAAGGAAAGCTTTTCTGGGCAGGACAAGGCAGCTCCTGCCCTGCTCCCTGCGGAAACCTGCCCTTCTGCCCGCGCTGGTCCGGCCTCGGCCACCCGCGGGTCTTGTGTGAAGGCCCAGGGGGGCCTGGGGGTCCGCGCAGCCGCTCCCGGCCCCAGACTCGTTGCAAAGGTGTGAAAGAGACCCCAGGGCAGCCGCATCCCGCGTCTCCTCCTCGTCTCGCACAGACACGTGTCCCGGAGGGCAGGGGCAGGGGTCGGGCAGCGACCCACCATCCCCACAGCGCCGAGGACCGCGGGGCGCGCGGGGTGTTACTTGCCGGTATCGCTTGTCGTCTACGGGGACGAAGTCCATGAGGAGCATGTAGTCAGCCATAGGGTCCATGCCAAATATCTTCACCTGGAAGGTGGGGAACATGCGCCTGGCACAGAGAGGAGAGAGAGAAGTGCTCAGCTGAGGAGCAGCGGAGAGCCCTGAGGGGCCGGAGCGGGTACCCTTCCCCTCCCCTGCGCCCCTCGCAAATACTGCCGGCCGGAGGAAGAGGTAGATGCGCCCGGGCAGCGTGAGGAGAGGGGCTGCCGTGTTCCCCAGCCCTCGGCAGCATCCCGCAGGGCGAGCCGGAGCGGTCCTGCCTCTCCCGCCGGCTCCAGGACCGTTCGTGTCGGACACCTGCAATGCCCCGCCGTGGTGGAACACAGAGACCGGGAGAAAAAAGTACCTCCTCCGCCTTTGCGATGGGGAGACCCAAGTGAAAAGAATTTCTTCCCCGTGATTTCCCCATCCTTTCAGCTGACCTGACTGGACGCAGATGCAAAGCATTACCCTGTCCGCAGACCCACACCCGAGCCGGGAACAGAGCCTCGGGAGTCCCGGGCAGCCCTTGGGGGCACATTTAGAAACTCCTGCGAACGACACGAGGTGCAGTCTCTGTACCCCCCAAACCGCACCCGTTTGAAAGCAGCGGTTACAGCAGCAGCGTGGCCCCTGGGGCCAGCGGGAGACCTCCCGCAGCACGGAGGAGCGAACGCTCCCCCTCGACGGGCAAGGACTAGAGGGCAACGGGGATCTCCCAGAAAATCCCGTCCCGGCTCCACTTCGTTGCGAGAGCCCTGTCGGGCGCCCTGTTCCTGCACCTTTGCGGGGGGAAAGAGGAGCGGGAAGGAGCCCAGGGCTCCCGGGCAGGGCAGGTCGGGGCCCGGGGCTGCCCCTCCCCGTTGTGCTGTGCGCAGGCCCCCGGGGACCCCAGGCTAAGCCGGGACACGGATCCCACGCTCAGGGAGGGCACGATTCCTTCGAGGGGCTGCGGAACAAATGCGGTCTGCAGTGGGCTATGGGAAGGGGCCGGGCCGGCCCGCCCGTCTCTCCCTCCTCCGTCTGCACACACCGGGGACAGGGCCCGGCCCGCGGCTCCCCGGTGGGACACGCCGAAGATGTGTCCTGGCGTCGGGGCTCCTTATGGCTTCGGTTTTGTTTTACCGAGTAGGAAATCAAGCGAGTGATGGCGGGCAGTATTTCGGGAAGGGGATTTGCAGCCGTTGAAAAACCAAATTCCCAACACCCCCTGAACAAACAACCCGATCAAACCCGGACACCGAGAGTCCCCCTCGGCCCATTCTCGAGGCGCACGGCAGGACCTGCTGTGCGTCTTCCCGGTTTTTTTTTTTTGGTTATGTGCCGCTGCTCCCTGCGGAGGAAAGGCCGCCTGGCAGGACGATGGGGCAGCGCAGCTCTTCCAGTTCGGGCCCGGCACTACCGGGCTGCATCAGGATCGGGCGGCTGCGTCTCCCTCCCTGTAACTTTTTAGCAAACTCTGGAGGACGTTTCCAGTCGCTCCCTCTGTTATTATTATTTTTAAACGTGTAAAAGCCCCCATTAGCTCCAGTTCCGGTGTTTCTTGTTTTAAAACTTAGTTTTAAAACAAACAACCTGAGATGATAAGACCCATCTAGACAAACAGCAGGGTCAGCCCAGAGACGCTGGGAGAGAAGAGGCTTAGCAGCGCCTTTCCCTCAGCCTTTTCCTGCCGGTTTTCTCTCCTTTCTCCTGTTTTTATTCGCCTGTCTGGAGATTCGACGGTGCCATAAAATAAGAGAAGAAAGGTAGGGAAAAAGTCCCTGATCAAATCGAGTTGGTTAATTTTCGAGCCCTTTTGAAGTGGGGTATTTGCAATCCTTCCGCTGTTCTGGGAGAGCGAAGAAAGCCAGATCGAAGAGCTCCTGTTTGCAGAGAGCCTCTGCCTGGAGTCTGAACGACCTTTTCCGCTAAGGAAAGCAACGCCGAGCCCGGCGCCGGGCTCAGGGGCCGCGGCCGGAGACAGCGAGCTACGCGAGCAGGCGCCGGGGCAGGCTCCGTCTGCGGGAAATCCCGCCCGGGGTCCCGCAGCGCGGCACCGGCTGCTTTTGCACCGGGCACCGCGGGGATTGTTTCGTTTTAATCAATTGCAAATTAAAAAAACAAAAAACAAACAAAAACAATAAAATAAAAATAAATAAAAAAAAAAACACAAAAAAACAAAAACAAAACACCAAACCCAAAAAAACAAAACAAAACCCCAAACCAAACCCCCCCCCCCAAACAAACCAAAACAACTGCACACATGTAAATAGGTTTCTTTTTTTGCACTTTCGGGATCCCCAAAATCGCTGGCGGGAGAGCCCGCCGCTCCTACCGGGCCGTTCGGAGCAGAGACAGACCCGCGCCCCCGGCCATCCCGCCGCAGCCAGCCCCGGGCACAACCGGGAGCAAGCACCGGGGGATTCCTTAATTTGTTTGGTTTTCTTTTCTCTCTCCCCTCTGGATCGTTTTAAACGGGGGAAGACTCAGAGCCCGGACAATGCGCTCGCTCGCCCCGAAGGCAGCTCTGCCCGGAGCCTGGCGGGGAAGGCTCCGCAGCTCTGCCCGAACCGCCGCAGCCGCGGCGCTTCCCGGGGATCTCCATTAAACGCAATAATTAACAATCGTAATCGGGGCTCCTCTTCCCCCCACATGTTTTGCTCGTTTCTAACGCGATCGCATCAGCCGCTTCCTTTGTTCCCTGGCCGGGAGCGGGGTCCTGGCCCCGGCACCGCGCCGCGGCGGCCGGAGCAGGGCCGAGAAGAGCGGGCTCGTTACTCGATAATCGGGAAATGCAACAGCCTTGGAACACGGTTTAAGGTGCAGAATTAGGGTCTGTTCGCGTCCCCGCCGGAAGGAAAATATCTACCCGTCCTAAAACATGCGTTTAGCAGGTACTGCACCGTTTGAGTGTTCGTTTTGTCTTTTCCCCAGGAGCACACACCGTCGTCCGTAAACGCGGATCGAAGTCCCGTGTGGGGTCACCGGCAGCCGAAGGCGCCCGGAGGGGCACAGAGCCCCTTCCAGCAGGGGTGAAACCCAGTGCCCTGCCCGCCGTCCTCCGCGCGCCTTCGCCGCCAGCCCGCAGCACCCGCGCGTTCTGCCCGCAGCACCCGAGGCCTTCGGGCCGCAAGAGCCGGCAGAGTCCGTCTCGAGAGGAGCGCCAGAATCAAATGACGGCCACCGGCTGGGCCGGGCCGCTCCGCGACTCGCCCTTTGGCAGCCTCAGTTTTCCCCAAAACTGCGAATTCAACCACCCGCGGCCGGACTCTGCCTGACTCCGGCTGGCCTGAGCGCCCGGGTCCGGAGGGAGCGGCTGGAGAGCCGGGGCCGCTCGGGAGCTCCGCACTGACCTGCCTGCCTTGGTGACGATCATCTCGGTGCCCAGCTGGTTGAACTCGTCCCACAGCGCCTTCATCTCCAGCTGGACGCTCACGTTGGCCACCTTCGGGTTCTTCTTCACCGGCGCCTTGGCCGCGGCGGCCGCCCCCGCGGAGCAGCCCGAGACGGCGGCCGGCCCCGCGGCGGCTCCCCCGGCGCCCTCGGGCTGCTCGGGGCCTGGGGGCGGCGGGTTGGTCCCGGCCGCCGCCCCGCCGAAGGGATAGCCGTGCTGGGGCGGCGGGTGCGGGTGCTGCTGAGCCGTGCAGGGCTCGTAGTGCGGCGGCTCATGCTGTCCGTACGGGTCCCCCGGGGAGGGGGAGAGGTGGTACCCCCCGGAGGCGTTCAGGCTGCTCAGGCTGTTGGCCGTGAAAGCTGCAACATCGCAAAAATGGGACAGCTGGGTGAGCCAGGGGCTGGAGATAGCTGAAATCATTCCAAAAACAGGCGGTCAGGGCTCCGCTCCGGCTCCCGCTTTCCCCCAGCTCCGCGCCGCTCCGCGCGGCCCCCGCCTCCGCGCCGGCTCCGCGGGGTGCCCTCCGCCTCCTCTCCTGCCCCGCGCCCAGCCCAGCGGGGCGCCTCCCCCTTTCCGCTTTGCTTGGCCCCAGCCTCGCTCCCCCCGGGGCAGGCGGGGAGCTCGCTGCTCCCGCTGCCTGCCTGCCTCGGCTTTTTTTTTTTTTTTCCCCTTTTTTTCTTCTATTTTTTTTTTCCTTTGCAAACCCAAGAGATCTGCCAAGAGCCGCGGCGGTGCAAAGCCCGTGCTATCTATCTCCGTAGGCCTCCGTCGCTACATGCCATTTGGGACAAAGCAAACTCCCTTCGTCACCCCCCATCCAAAAAAAAAAAAGGGGGGGGAAGAGGAGTGGGGGAACTCAAAGAAAGAAACTGGTTCTTATTTCCGTGTAGCTACACTGCTGCAGGTAACATCCCTTGCTCTGGGGCTGCGGGGCCGCGACTGACAGGGGAAGGCGGATCTGGTTTGGCAATCCCCCATTCCTTCCATCCCCCGGCGAGAGAGGGGGAGCAGATCGGGACCAGAGCAAAGCTCCGGGCCCCCGCCGAGGAGCGCCGGGACAGCCCCGGCCGCACAGCCCTCGGCCCGAGCGCGGCCTGCGGCGCTTGACAGGCCGCCCCGGGGAACGGCCGGCTCCTTCGGATCCCCTCCGATGCTGAAAGGCTCCTCGAGGTCCCAGGGGTCTCTTGCGTTATTTCCCAAACAGCCCCCGGGCCACACAGGGTCTGCAGAGCCGTCGGGAGCCGAGCCCCGGCCTGCCGCTGCCCCGGGCACGGCCGGCGCTGTCGGAGGATGCTCCAGCACCTCCGAGAAGACGCGGGTCCCAGCGGCGGAGCCGTCGAAAGCTGCCACCGGGCCACGGGCAGAGCCCAATTCTCCAAGGAGGACTGCAGGGGCCAGGCGCGCCGGGGGCGAGCGGCAAAGCCTGTTCCGAGCGGCCCCGCGGGCAGGCCGCGTCCCGTGCGCTGCCCCCGGCACGGCTGCCGGCCCGGGCCGCCCGAAAACCCTCCGACACGCGGTGGCCGGCGGTGCCGTCCCCGCAGCCCTGCGGGGCCGAGCGCGGCGCTCACCTTCCATGTCCCTGGTGACGGTGCTGAAGTGCATCTTCTGCGGGCGGTAGCCGGGGCGGGCGGGCGCGCTGCGGCCGCCCCGCCGCTCCTCCAGCGCTCCCTTCCCTGCTTGCTCGGCGGCGGCGGCGACTGAAATCAGAGAGGCGATACTGAAAGCATTTGCCTTGGGAGACAGAGGGCTGTTTTCGTCCATAGGGGAGACACCAATGCAGGAGCAGCAGCCGCGGCAGCCTCCCACCACGAGCCCCCCCTCCCACCTCCTCACTCCCCTCCTTTCTACGGCACCATCCAGGGAGGTGCGAATGAGACCCCCCTCCTTCCAGACGGGGGGGGGAGGAAGGGAAACTTAAAAAAAAAATCCAACACCGAAACAACCCAAACTCTCTGTTTCCCCCCCGGGAAGGGCGTTAGGGAGCAAGAAATTTCCCCTGGGCCCTTTGTAGCCAGCGCCGAGCACCGCAACGGCGGACCGAACTCTGTCGGCGAGAGGGGACCGGGGGGCAACAAATAAATTTCTTTCCCGGGGTCTCAATTTCTCTCCCCCCAAGTTCGTTCCCTGCGATTTATTAATTTATTTTCTCTCTTCCCTTCCCCCCAACCACCACCTCCTGCTTCTGCCTCCCCGTCTCTCCTTTTCTCCTGCACGTAGGGAAAGAGTCTCCCTTATAGGCGCTTTCCCCCATTCAGTGGCTGGGAGGCGTCACATGGAAGCCGGGGGTGTTTGCCTGCAGAAGTGGCGGCGGCGGCGAAAGCGAAGTGAAACTCCTGCCGAGACGGTGTCAAAGGGCTGGGGAGGCCCTTCCCCGCCTCCCGGGCACGGCGAGCGGCCGCCGGGGAGGGATGGGATGTGCTGCGGGGCGGGCGGAGGGGCCGGCGGTGTCAATCACGGCTCCGGGAGCCGGCCGACGGGAAGGGAAGAGCCGAGTCGAGCCGAGCCGAGCCCGGCGTCACGCTGCGGATGTCCGGCACCGAGAGAAGGGATTGCTCCCTTCCTCCAGCTCGCATCCACCGCGGGGCTGCGAGCGGCCCCGAGAACTCGGTGGCCTCGGGGACTCGCAGTCCGAGCCGCCGCAGCAGGCGGGGTTTGGGCACGTCGGGGTGCTCGGAGGGCGCAGGGACCGCCGGCCGCTTCGCCGGAGTGGGATGAGATCCCCCAGCCCCGGGACACTAAACCCTCAAAACACCCGTCGGCGTTCGAGCAAAAAAAAAGCGGAGAAAACGGAAAACAACGAGCTGGGCGGCAGGCGAGCTCCTGCCCAGCCCGGCCTGAGAGCTCGCTCCGTCGGCAGCACCTGCACGGCCCGTCTGGGCCAGGGCCCGCCCCGGTTCCCGTCCCTGCCCCGGTGAGGGCGAGGCGCTACTCACCACCCGGTACTGGCCCCTCGGAGCGCAGCGGCGTCCCCCGGGCCCTTCCTCTGCATCGGCGCGGGGCAAGGCGACGCGTCCGCCCCGCCGGGCCCGGCCCGGCCCCGGTACCAGCACCAGTCCCGGTCCGAGCCCCGGTGCCGGTCGGTCCGGGCGGGTGGCTGCACCGAGGTGCCGGGGAAATGCCCCGACGGGGCGGGCGGAGCCGTGGGGCGCGCCGGTGGCTACCACCGCGATGGGGGTTGCATAACCCGAGCGATGCGCGGAGAGCCGCAGTGAGCAAGCGGGTTATATATAGCTGCCCTGTCTGTAGCCTGCGGGGCTTGATTCTTCTGTTGAAATATTATCTTTGGATGTGGTAAAAATATTTGCAGAGAAAAATCTAGACTACTCTTACATATTTGAGCATATGTTCCTGCAGCTAACGGCATAAGGGCAGAGCGTGACACGATCGGTGTTTTGTTTCCTTGCCGCTGCTGCTGGCAGCGCCGTTCCCGGCCGGGGCAGCTTCTGTCCCGAGCTCAGGGACACGGCACGGAGAAGAGTGTCCCGGTGCTGACCCGCGCTGCTCACCTGGCAGCAATACAAGGGGGAAGGGAAGGGATTTCGTTTGGGCACCCCGGGGCAATACCGGAGGAAAACGAGGAGCCACGGGTGCGAACCAAGCCGCCTCCGGGAACTCAGGGGCTGATGCGATCCCCTTCCCCGAGGTGTGCCCGGCTCTGGACAGCCTCTACCCCAGAAACAAAGAAAATTTCTGCCCTGGAAATTAAGAAAAGACACGAATCCAACGCCCCAGCAGAGTCGTAGAGCTCGGGGTTGCTGTCCATTCCTTGATTGCCCTCACCGTTTCCCACGTTTATCCCTTTCTCCTTCCCTACTCCTTACGTAAAGCTCCAGCTGTAAGAGGCGCCACGTCGGGGAAAGCCCGGGCGCGGACCGGCCCCTCGGCCTGTCCACCTGGCCGGCAGGGCCGGGGTTGAGTGGTGTCTACCGGGAACAGGGGACCCGTTAGGAATCGTTGTCCCCCCAGGCGGTAGCGGAGCGGGTACCCATCAAAGCGCAGGGCTGCAGCCCCGAAACCCCAGATCCCTGAGAGAACACCCTGCCGCCCCGTTCCCACATCCCGTGCCCGGCCTCGCAGCCCGCGCGGGGTTCCAACACGCGTGAGCGTCGCCGGGCGGAGCTGAGACGATGGAGGAGAGAACCAGTCCCGGCTACCCCGCGACGGGGACCCCGCAGCGACAGAACACACCCGAAAGAGCGGAGCAGGGTCGTCTGCTTTCCTGCACCCCCAAAAAGGACCTAAACCCAGAGGCCCCGTTTAACAGGCGCCTCGCCCGGCCCGCGAACGCCTGTCCCGTTCCCCGACCGCTCCGCTGGCCGGAGCGCTGCAAAGCACTCTGCATGAGGGGTTGCTAACCGCGCCGTGAGCCATACTGCTCTGCCCCGGCTCTGCTCTCGTCCAGGGGCCGGGCCGTGTGTTTGGATCGAGCCCCGACGTTCTGCTCCTCGCAGCTCACACCTTGCCCGAGCAGGTGGAAGGAGAGGTCGGGATCGTCCTGCCGCCTCTTCGCCAGAAACATCTCCACGGTGCGAAAACACCAAAAGCTCGATGGGAGAGAAGGGCAGGGACACCTCTCCCCCTTTCCCCTCATCCTCCGCGGCCACGCATCTGCTTCGCTCCGAAACGCTCCAGCCCGGCGGCCCAAAAGGCCGTGGCGGCACCGCGTGAAGCAACGCGTGGCAGCGACTCGCGCGTCCCCCACGACGGCAGCCCCCAAGTCCCGGGGCGGCCCCGGAGCCGAACATCGCCGCGTCCCCGCCGCTCCACCACCTTCCCGGCCCCGACGACGCTCCCGCCCCCCGCAGCCCCCTCCCCTGTTTGGGCCTAACACGCCGCAATCCCCCAGACCTTTGAGGCGAGGCGGGGGCGGACACCGCTGGCTGCTGCCCTCGTCTCCCTCGCAGGGGTGTCCCCGTCCGCACCGCTCCGCACGGGCCCGGCCCGGTGCTCCCGGGCACGGACAGCCGCGCTCCGCACCGGTGCCTGGGCCGTGCCCGCACCGAGCCACGGGCTCGCCCGCGCACCCCGGGCCCAGGCTGTGCTGCAGGTGCACCGCGCTCCCGAGGGGCTCTCCCTGCGCCCCACGGCTCGCCGCCTTCCCTCCGTCCGCCCTTCCACTCACCCCTCCGCCAGCATCTCTCCTCCCGCGATCCCTCCTCTCTGCCCGCTCCCCCGGCCCTTGCCCGGCCCCGCCGTCCCTCCCGCCCCCAAGCTCTGTACCCCGGCGGGCCCCCGGCGAGCCCGGGCTGCGGGGGGCGCAGGCTCTGCGGGGAGCGGGGCGGCCCCGCACGGCCCGGCTCGGCTTGGCACGGCAGCCCCGCTGCCCGCTGGGCCGCGGGGCAGCAAAGAACTCTCGGGGACAAGGGCAGCGATGCGCAGTCCCCGCACACAGCCGCACGCGCGGTGTCCCCGCACGCTCCCGCGCAGACAGCCCAGCGAAGGAGCCTCGGGCGGGCTCCAGGGGCGGCCCGGGAGGGGGAACCCCGCGGCCCCGCCCGGGCAGCGCGGAAAAGCCCGGCGCTGCCTCGCTGGGGCGATGCTGCTGCAGAAACAAGGCTGATTCGTAGGGGTTCAACTAACGGGAGCCGCGGACATTTACGGATTCGTTGTAAGGGTGGAAATAAAGAAGAGGCGGGGAAGATCTCGGCAGGTGAAAAAAGCTTGAAGTTCCCGCGGGTCCTGGGAAAACCAGGGATTTTCTGGCCTAAAGACCGTTATTGATGAGTACTGTTCTTATAATTACAGTCATCCTCCTTATTACTCTAACTACGGCGATTATCAGCATTATTTTGCAACTGATGTTTGAACCGAAACTAACGAATCTATTTAACAAATTAAAAAATCAAATTTGTGTGTGAATCAGGTCTCAGAGAAAGACAGTAACACAGAAACTAGGACAAGACAGACGAAAGAAGGAAAGGAAAGAAAGGAAAGAAAGAAAGAAACAAAGAAAAAAAGTCGATTAGGAAAAAATAGAAAAAAAGAAAGAAAGAAAAAGGGAAAAGGAAAGGGAATGAAAAGAGAAAAGAAAAAAAGAAAATAAAAGAAAGGAAAATAAGAAAAGGAAAAATAAAATAAAGAAAAGAAAAGAAGAGAGAAAAGAAAAAGACATCGGAAAGACGGCCAGAGCCATAAGGACAGGCGAACGAAAAGCCTGGCAGGGCGAGCCCGCGCTGCAGCCGCTCTGCCGCAGCCGGAGCGGTCGGGGCCGGGCCCGGCTGCACCGCCGCTCGCCGCGTTGCCGGGGCCGAGGGTGCCCAGCGGGGCCGAGGCCGCCCGGGCCGGCGGCAGCGCCGCAGGTGCGCGGCTCGGGCACCTGAGACCGCGCCGGGAGCCGCTCCTGCCCCGCCGGCACCGCCGCGTCCCGGCACCGCAGGGCTGCGGGGTGGGCTCCGCCGGCCCCAGCGTGAGAGGGAGGAGAAGATGGAGAAGAAGAGGAAAAGGAAGTGGAAGAGGAAGAGAGAAGAGAAGAGAAGAGAAGAGAAGAGAAGAGAAGAGAAGAGAAGAGAAGAGAAGAGAAGAGAAGAGAAGAGAAGAGAAGAGAAGAGAAGAGAAGAGAAGAGAAGAGAAGAGAAGAGAAGAGAAGAGGAAGAGAAGAAGAGAGAAAGAGCAAAAGAGAGAATGAGAAAAAGATCAAATGACAAAGAAAGAATGAACGAAGGAAAGAAAAAGAAGTGTGATAAACATCCCGAGAAAGAAAGAATCCAATAAAAAATAATTACTTTATAATCAGCTCAATCCTCATGAACAACATAGTTTTTTGCTAATAGTTGAGGCTTGCAGGGTTCCCTGGGCTGCCTGACCCTGTGGGTGGGCACGGCAGGGAGCCCGTGGGGCTCCACAGGGCCCAGGGGAATGGGGCTGGGCTCCCGCACCCCTCGCACTCCCCATACCTCCCACCGGCTCCTGCTTGCCAGCCTTGGCTCCATGTTATTTGCCATGGGGATTTTGGGCTGCTTTTATGGGGTCACTTCCCTGCAGATCCCAATGTAGAGATCACGCACGGGGAAATTCTCAGAAATAAAACTGTCAGCCACTCTCCCCCAGCACACAGCCGGCGGGGTTTCTCCCTTTCCCCCTCTTTTTTACTTTTATTTCCCCCTGCCCCGGCCCCCACCCTGACAACTGCTCGTGCTTCTCCAGTGAGACAGTGAGATATCCATGCTCTCCTGCAGTACAGCTGCTCTGTGTAGCCCACGATTTGGGGCTGTAAAGTTTTTGGGACCCTTGCCCAGCCCCAGAACACAGAGCTCCAGGGTGGCCTGGGCAAGGAGACCTCACTGTTGGGGTCATTGCCTGTATCTCCTCCAGGAGAGCACCTGAGCTCTTCTGGTTTTGAGTGCACCAGGAGTTACCCCTGAAACCAGTCACTCTGTCACTCACTGTGCTCATTAATGTTCATCAGTGCTGTCAGAAGGCTCTGTCTGGGGGTGCTGCTGTGCTGCCTGGGGCTGACACACAACCTACCACTAAAGTATGAACGAATTAGTGCCCATCCCTCGTGCTGGCCCTTTCCTCTCGTGCACCCCGGCTCCGGAGGGGGAAGCTGCCTGTGCTCCCTGAGTGCAGGGAAATGGGGCTGCAGCTACAGGGGAATGAGGCACTTTTAGTCTGAAAGAAGGCCCCTCCCACCCCCTCCACACCACCCTCGAGTACTGAGGTGCCAAAAGAGGCTTAGTTGAAGTGTATTTCCTTGTCGCAACACACATCTGGGGAAGGGGGGTGAGAAATCACACAGAGCACAGGAGGACACTGCTGCTGTGCTGCATCTGTAGGGAGAGCAGCTGCCTCACTGTTCTTGTTAGATCCTTCCTGTGGAGCGAGAGTTGATTCCAAGCCATCCACTTGCAGCAGCGTCGCTAGAGGGAAGGTCAGGCATTCTCCATGATCCGGCTGTGGTTGTTGCACCGAGGGTTTATGTTCGCTCAGTGCTGCAGCAGCATCCTGTGCAGACATTTATTTTGGCTAAAGGCAGCCCGGTTCCCGTTGGGATGCAGTCACTGAGGCCTGGCCCACGCAGGCGCCGTGCAGGTTGTCTGTGTGCGGGTTCCCTTCCACACCAGGGAGCCCGGTCGGCTCCACCCAGCAAGAGGCTGCAGTGAGATGAGCACCGTCCTTGCAGGGGGGTCACTACGGAGCTCAGTCACTGTCAGGGGATGTGGGTTCCCCAGAGCTCCCTCTCTGCAGTTGCTGTGGACTGTCCTGTAAGGAATTTTTTTCCTTGCAAGAACTTTTCCCCTTTTCTGTTAAGCCAGTAAAATACCCTGGACAGTCCTCGTCCCACCTTGTCTCCTGTCACAGCAAAGAACAGATTAACATCACTTGTGGACCTCAGATGTTTTTGTGGGGTTTGGTGTGGCAGATGATGATACACGTTAATCACTAACACAACACAGTGTGGTAGCACAAACAAATGAACGCAAACAACAAACCGTGGAGCTCAGCACGCCAATGGGAGGCTCCCACTGGCATAAATCTTCTCCCTGCATTGCTGGGTGTTTCTTTGGGTGTGTTTCACACTTAACCCAAGTGCCATAAGGAATGGATGCTTCAGCCATGCTTCAGCTGCTTCTCCAAATCCAATCCAGCATAAAAACTGGCTACACCATGGAGATTTTTCTTCTTGCATCAATGCTGGAGCTGTACCCTCTGGAACATGTCCAGCTGAGAGGCAGCGGGCTCTGCACTGTCACCGAGGGCAGCTCGCACATGGTGAAGTCATAAGGGAGAGTGCAGTCTCTGAGAGCAGACCTGAGATAAGCCCAAGACCCTTCCTGGAGCCCATGTTTGCCTGAAAAGAAGCAGTGGTACTTCTGCCAGCCCGCTTTGCTCCTTTCTCTTCCCCTTGCTCCTTTTGCTCCTTGTCACTTTACTCCCCTGTGGTTGTGCCTGTTTTCAGGGGATTTTGTAACGTGTGGGCTGTTCTCAGCTCCATTTATCTCCTTGTGCTCACCCCTTCTTAGAGCATTGTGGTGGGGCAGGTGAGGCAGGACAGGTGGTCCTTTCTGTCTGCCTGCAGAGCCACACCAGTATTACTGACAGCACATCCCGCTCCCCAGGCAGAAGGATTTTGAGGATTTCAGGCCATTGCTGACTCCTGCTCCCAGCACCCCATCAGCCAGGCAGACATCCCGCTGCGGGTGCAGGGCACAGGTGGATTGTCTCTGCTCCAGGCTGCTGGAGCAGGCAGGCACTGCAGGCACAGAGACCAACTGGGCATGCCCTGCACCCCCTGGGCTCCTGCCTGCAGAGTCCTGGCACCTCTTGACAGGCATCTGACAGACAGGAAGGGGCAAGGACCTCACCAGCTGCCAGGAAGCCCTTAGAACTGGCTTTGCAATCCTCACACAAGCCCTGAGAAGGGCAATGGTGTGTTGCTAAACAAGCACGATGAAGCAGAGCAGAGCAAGTCTCAGAGCTCCCAGTCCTGCCCCTGTGATGCCTCAAACAAGTTCAACATGGGGTGCCCAGGACTGCTTGGCACATCTAAATCCCTTTACTGGTTGCATCTCAGCGTCCTTCCAGGCAAACAACAGTGATGATGTTTAGTCACCTTCGGAGAGCTGTTTGGCACTGAAAGGGATCCAGGATAATCTTGGCTTAGGTTTTGTGTAAGTTATTTATTATAGGCTTTGTTGTACAAAGTAACACTGCACCATTTCTAGCTCTTCTCTGACTCTGTAGTTAGTTTTTGTTCTTCCTACTCATTAATTCCATTTCCCTCTTTCTAGCTGAAGCGCCAGCCTGGAACCATTCAGGAATCCACATTCCCAAGGAATTTTTACATTTCTTGTGATTTTATCAAATAATACTTTAAATGGAAAAGGCTGTTCAAATCTAACCTGTATTCACACACAGGGCTGAGGCATGAGGAACATCCTCCTCTTGTCCTGCTGGGCCAGAGACAGGGCGTGGCAAAGAGGTGTGAAGGTGCACAGTCCGGCTCCCCGGTGAGGAGCAGCACAGCTGTTTCCTTCTCACAGCTTTTGCTGGAGAAAACCCGGCATGGTGAAGGCAGTAGTGGGACCCCATCACTTGAGAAAGCACATGGAAGGGGACCCACGACACACCCGGGGCCTGAGCTGTGCTGGCCACTGTCCCTGTGGGACCACTGGCCCCAGGGCGAGGGATGTCCTCCTCCCCCAGGCACAGCTCACAGATCCTTGGGCACTTCCCAGGGCCTGGAGAACAGCGCCCTCCCCGCAAATAGCACGGCCCGCCTGGCACCGAGGGGTGGTTCAGGCTCAGGAACCGCCAGCGCTCACGCCTTCCTCTGCGGAATCAGCACAAGGACAGATTAAAGAAAGCCAATTTCCTTTCTCATCAAATCAATTCCTTCTGGGGCAAACAAAGCCACGAGCGCAGCGCTCTTGTCCTCCCGTGATCCTGTGGTTTGCTCTGGTTGGAAGAGGCAGCTTTGGAGAAGCCGAGCGCGTTTCCTGCTCTGCGTGCTGCAGTGGATATCCTCGCCTCAGCCCTGGAAACGCTTTGATGGATATTATTAGGCCCGGAAAGCATTTGGAGCTCCTTTCCTCTGCAGGAGCTGAACAAACTGCCACGGGATGAAAGAGGGGCAAATTGGAAGGGTCTGTGGATGCTGCAGGCCAGGCTGCCTCGCTGAGGGAGCCCAAGTGGTGCTGCTGCCTGAGGCAAGGACCAGAGCAAAACAGCCTTGGGGCCATGGCTGCTGCCGGTCCTGGGAAGCAGGGACGGATCTTTCATACCCTCCTGCCAAGAGGCAGAGCTGTGCTGGGGCGCTACCAAACCCATGCCAGTGAAACTCGACCCCTCCTGACTGCATCCATCCCCTTCCGAGGGCTCAGCCTCTTCTTAATTCCATACACCAGATCCAACAAACCCATCCCCTTCCCCAGCCTGTCCTCAACAAATCCTACGAGCAAGGGGAACCAGCCATTTCCCCCTCTCACAACAGCACTGCCCACCCCAGGTCTGTGTGCCCTCGTTCTTGCTCAGCCTTTGGGAGCAGGAGTCTCGCACTGCTTTGAACGGGAAAGTGGATGAAGAGCAAAGCCAAGAAAACCTTTGCTTTGCGAGGGACTGCAGCTCTGGGCGGTGTTTTGCCACTAACACAGTCAAGAAACGACAGTGTAGAAATCTTGGGGAGCGAACAGCACTTGTGGTTATTGGTGAAATCCCATATTAGCAGAAAGGTCTGGTAACTGGAAGCAGGAGTCGCTCTGACTACAGCATCTGTTGGATGTGGAAAGTGGTTATGACTCTCTCCAAATACAATGCACATGTACTGGGGGAAAATGACTGCTACAATAACAGGAATAAATCTTAATAGAGACTTGGGTGATAACAGACACCATAGGGGAGTTATCAAAATGAAAAACATATGGCAGCGTCTCTGCCAGACCTGCATGGAAACCCCTTGGAAGGACTAGCAGAGCTTGTACCTGGAAGTGAAAAAAGAGCAGGGGAGATGGTGACAGGGATTTGCTGTCAGTGGCCTGCTGCCTCTCTCCTTGCTGCACAAGCCTGGCTCTAAAAGCAGTTCCACAGACTCTTGTCTACTTCTCTCAGGTTTGGCAAAGCAAAAGGCAGGACAGGGGCTATTTCTGACAGTGTTCAAACAAGACCTCGGCCAGGACTGCTTATTAGCATGAGATCCCACTTTCTCTGCCTCTTGGCAGCAAGCAGGGGCAAGGATGGCAGAGAAGGAGTAGTGGAGGAGCAAACTCAGGGCCCTGGAAAGGTCAGGCACAGCCCTGGGCTGCGAGGGCAGGATGGATTTGTTTTCCTGCAGCTATAGGAGCTCCAAACTGAGCCCAGACTTCATGGTATGGCAGAGAACAAGCAAACGGGAAGCTGGGCTGGAACTGACAGTTTCTTGGCAGGAAGCAGCAAGAGACAGGGCAGAGAACGTTAAATGAAATTGCACCTTCTCCCAAGCACTTCAACGTCTTCAGTGGAGGAGAAGCCCCAGATTGGCCAGAGCACAGAACACCCCGGCTCGCTGTGCGCCAGGGGAGCAGCTGGCACAGCTCTGGGGATACAGAGCAGGATGGTGTAAGATGTGGGTATTGTCAGTCCCTCGGGTCTGCAGAAGAGGAGCAGGAGGTGTGAAGAGCATCCCCAGGATCCCTGGAGAAGAGCAGGTGTCCAGCCTCTGCCCATCCCATCCTCCAGGGTCAGGATATGCTGACTGGTTCCCAACCACTGCTCCTTGGTTCTGTTCAAAGGCTGGTCCCACACCAAACCCCCACTGCACTGACCCCCGTGGCCATGCAGTACTGGGGCAGAGCCCAGGGGCAGAGGGAGAGCCCTGAGCACCGACCATCCCCTCCTCTTCCTCTCAGAGGTGACTGTGCAGGCTCCAGCAGCCAATCCAGTGCCAACTTGACAACTGGGGATTAAAGAGTGGAAAATTCAAAAGACAGCTGAGGAAGGGGCTTATGTTAGTCAAGACAGTCATCACACTAGCATTAGATGAGCAGGGACACTGGCAGTAAACGGAGATGTTGTTATGGCAATGGAAACAAGACGGGGTAGGAGGACCACAGAGCAGACCCTAAGTGTTTAATGCCTCTAAGCTGTCAGGGACTTTGCCCCTGGCTGTCATTATTTTAATTGCATCCTAAATCTGCAGCCACTGGTCAGAGCAGGTGTTTGAGGGCATGAGATAGATCAGCTCTGGTGCCTGCCACAGCCCAGACTGAGCTGAAGAGAGAGCTGGATACCATATTTGCTATACTGAGCATCCACATTTATATAACCCAGGGTTAATAACCCTGAATTACTTGTTTCCTTACAGTTCAAAATCATCCCTGTCCATGGGAACAGCAAGGAGGAGCCTGAAGCTCTGAGCTGGTCTCCTGCAGCAGCAGAGGGGCAGATCCTGTCCTTGCTTCCCCAGGCTGGGACTCACTCAAGCCCATGGCTGGGATAGTCACTGGAACAAGACTGTCCCAGAGAAGGGCAGGGACTGTCTGACCCCAGATGGGCTGCAGATGCCTGATTTTGGCTCAAGAAAATGTATATCGGGCAAAAGACTTCAGAGATCAAACCACAAATTATCTTTGTGCCAGTCCTGAGCAGGAGGTTTGCTTCATTGTGAGCTTAGCCACAATAAACCAAACAGTAAAGTAGTAATAAATGGTCACCAAAAATCATTTCCAAGTCCATAAAACAAAAAAGTGGTTTAACATGGACAAATGAGTTGTTAACACTCCTCCTCCTCCTGGCTGGCCCATCAAACATGTCGGTTTGACAGGTGGATGCCAAGCTCCTCTGGCCTCGCCGTGAGCGAGCTGCAAACCCCAAACCCCGTCATCAGCACAGCCCCAGCTCCCACTCCTGCTGCTGGTTGGGACCCCTCCTCAAGGCTGTGGTTCCCAGGGAGTCACAGCGCCGTCAGGAGCGCCAGGAACTCCGCGGGACACTGCGCTGGGCTCTCGCCCTGAGCAAACAGGGCTTCCCAAAGGTTTCGAGGACCACCTTCATGTGCAGAATGACCCCCCATGTTTAAACCAAACAACCTTGACCTCTCTCTGAGTTTTAACCACATAAAAGCTCACCTCTTGGACTCTCCATTAGGTTTTATGATGTGCTTCCATATTTAAATGGACATGACTCACACCAGGGTTTCTGCTGTGCATGTGAAGGAAAGAAGAGATGAATGCCAGATGTTACGTACGAGTTACTTCGGGGGAAAAAAGGAAATTAAATGTTGGGCTGGGCTTTCCCAGCTCCCCCCTGTTCAGGTGAGTATCAGACTGGTATTTGAATTTGCTTTAAAAAGGAGCCTCCTCAGCCTGGCCACACTCCTGGCCACCCTGCAGACACACAGCCCCCCCAGCTCGCCCTCCTCGCAGTGGGGGCGTCAATTTTCTGTCAAGAGTCTTCTGGCCAAACCTGGCAGCTGTCAACACCTCCCTGTTTATTTGTGGAGCGAGAGGGGGCAGGAGGGGGAGCAGGGAGAGGGGGTGGAGGGCAGCCCCTCTTTGGGGTGACACATTCCTTCACCCAGAAAACTCTGGCTGGGCAATGCAGAGGAGCTGCACAGGTGGGGTGGTGGGAGGGTGCAGTTCTAACCACTACAACTGGAAAGGCACCTGACAAGCTGCCAGTCAGTCCCCTGGACTTACAGCTGCTTTCCTCCAGGCTTCAGCGGCACGAGCAGACTGCTCAGCAGCAGAGCCCCCCCCAGCCCTGCTCCTGCCTGTCCTGTCACTCTCTGAAAGGTCCCTCAGTCGCCCCACAAACCACTCTGCTCTCTGTGGGCTCATCTGGCACAAGGTCACATTCCCAGCTCAGGGGCACAATGACAGAGCCTCCACCTCAGCAAGCAAGGAATGCCCAGCTTGTGCCACGGGTCAGTCCTGTCCTGCACTCGATGCTGTGCACACAGGGAGCACGGAGCACAGCCATGTCGTGCTGAAATCGTGGGCACCTCGTCCTCAGAGCCAACACGGGAGCACAGGGCCCGTAGAGACCCTCAGCACCACCCGTGGTGAGACAGGGATCCCTCCACCACTGCATCTGTTCCAGCACGGGCAGATGCAGCCTTAAAAACCTAAGTAGCTCTTGGTCCTCAGCTCTTCTGAGGAGACTGCTCCTGGGAGGGCCCGATGCTCCACGTGGCCTGTCCTCCCTGCAGCTGGCCAGGGGACTGACACAGCGACATGAAAGGGGTCCTGCTGCTCCCACCCAGGGCGGGCTGTCCCGCTGCACACACAGGAGGCTGAAACTCCACACTAAGCATGTGGAAGGACATTAAGCTGTTGGAACTAAAGGATAATTTGAAAAGTATTTTTCTTAATACTGGCATTAGGTTTCCCCAGCTTTGCAGTTGGTAAAGAGAAAAAGAATGTCCTTACTAAGGGAAAGCAAGTGAAAGCTGAACCAGAGAGGAATTAGGGGGTGGTGGATGCTTGGAGCTGGGTCCCCTTGCTTAGCTCAGGGTGCTGATCGTGCTTGGGGCAAGAAGAAGGCCTGTTCCCAGCCCAGACCTGCTGGAACACCCGAGGGGTCACTGGCTTTCCCTGGCTGGCAAACTGCAACGTGGCAAGAGGGAAACAAGGTGGTCACACACACGGTCCTGTGAGCAGGACCATCCATGCTGCATCCTGCCTGCACCGAGGGCAGGGCTGCACTCTGCCGAGGCCCTGCAAGCACTCAGGTTAAGCCAAACGTCTGTTTTTCCAGAAGTGATGAACAGAGAGATTTTTCATCTTCGTATCACACAGAAAGTCCCCTTGGGTACCTGCTGAGCTCTGCAACTTCTTTATAAGGCTGCTGAGTGACTCAATAGTGAACAGACAGCACAAACCTCTGCAGCCTTTACTTCCCTTCACATTTTTAGACCTCTCTCCTTAGCTGGGTAGATCAGTGCAGAGTTTATGAAAACAGGAGATCTGCAGCTACAGCAGCTGCAAGTGGTGTCTGTGAGTTGTGCTGGTTCTCAGCACTATCCTGTTCCCCGACCCCACAGCGACAGCAGCCCTTCCTGACCCCGGGGGGCCTGGCGAGTCCCTGCCCTGCGGTGCAGCCTCTGCATTCCCATCTCTACCTCAGCAAAGAACCTGTGGGACTGGGCTTGCTTCTGCTCTTGCTCCCCACCTCTGCCACCCCAGGGCAGGGCAGCAGGTGGGATGTGGGCCCTGCTGCATCCCAGGCTCCTGGGAGCAGGGAGCTGCTCAGCTGGCAGCTCGGGGAGCACTGGGAGGCACCGTGCCGGCAGCAGGGCATCAGAAGAGCCCTCGTCCCTCCTAGAGGAATTCCTGTGCCCTTGCAAAATGCCCGTGTGAACGGAGGCAGGAAAATCAGCCGCAATATGGCTTTTTGTGATCACAGAGATATTGCCAAAGGAAGGAAAATAAAAAAGGTTCCGTTTTCCTCTCGTTCCCCTTCCCCACCTCAGTGGAAAGACTCAGGAAGTGCCCAGCCATCAGGAACAATGTGAAAAAACCCCAGTACCATTTTCCCTGGTGAACCTGGCAGGATCCCAGGCAGGGACCATAACAGCCAGCAGGAGAGAGGCTCTCTCATGTCTCTCCTGGAGAGACAAGTGTCGGGCTCTTTTGTTTCATCCTCCTCATCCTTTGAGGAAGCCTGCTGCCCTGTTCCCAGCACGAGGAGGGACGTCTCCCTCTGCCTGGACATGCTGGGGGCATGGGCAGCAGCGAGGGCTGGCAGGGGGTCCCCAGTGAGCTCCCTGTCTCTGTCCCAAGTAGGAAGCAGTGGCTTGCAGAAAGACACAGAGTGGTCATTCTATCAGCCTCTTTAATTTCCATCTCTCTCCCAAAATGCCTTTTGATTGAGCACCAAGGCTGCCCCAAAGCTGTCTCATCCTGAACCAATAACGTCAGTGACAGTATCCATGATGGCCGTGACAATCTCCAGGACATGTCCCTGGGAACATCCATCCAATTCTGCAAGAGCTGTAACCACAGGAGTGTCTGGGCAGAACCCAGTTTACCACAAGCCACGTTCCTTGCCTTGCTGTCCTACCCATCTGGCACAGCTGGGGAAAGAGGACAGGCAAAAGCAGATCCCCAGGGTTGCAGCCCTGATGCATCTCCCACTATGGGGGAGGAGGGGTCTGTGGCCAGGCCCTGACACCTCCCCGTGTGGGTGTGGGGAGGGCCCAGGATGGTGGTCTCTAGGAGCAGAGACCACGGCCTGGCCTCCTCCAGGGCCTCGTGTGCTAATGCTCTGCTTCCCCAAATAGATGCTTTTCTGGGAATGCCCCATGGCCCCGAGGAGGCTCGGCTGGCATCGGGTGACCGAGGCTGTTGCGTGCTCTCATTGTTCCCCAGGGTGGATATTAATAGAGCTCCGTAATAATAAGAGGTATTTATAAAACACCTCCGTGCCTGGGAAACCAGAGCAATCTGCAAACCTGTGCAGGTCTGTGTGTCGGCCCCGAGCTGCTCCGGTGAGCACCACGAAGGGAAGATGAACCCTATCCCCCACTGAACAGTGTGAGGAATGTGGGGGCTGGGGGGGCGCTGCAAAGGTCCAGAGCAGGACGGGAGCACCAGCACGGGGGTCCTGCAAGGGTGCCCGGGCAGGGGTAGCCTAGACCCAGCCACCTCCCCCCAGCAGAGCGGAGCAGGGGCAGAGCAGGGGCAGACATGCCCTTTCTCTGTTCCAGCTTGTGGGAAGGGACACGTCACTAAGAAAATCAAAGCCAACATGGTCCATGCCCAGGCTCTCCAGGACTAACCACAGGGTAGGGGTGCAGCTGGCAATTGCACCACTGCAATTGCCTTTTATGCAGTTTGGTTAGAAGGACCCATTTGTCACCCACCCAGGACACCCAGGCCACAGGCGCCAAGAGCAAGTCTGGGGACAGGGCTGAAGATCTGTGCTTAAATAGCAGAGTTTCACACTTGCAGCAACCTCTGCAAATCTCCCAGACCCTGTAAGAGGACACAGCAAAAATGCACACCCTCGCTTAGGTTTATATCTGGACAAAGCAGAATGAGGTGTCTGAGCAAGGCCAGCCCCTCAGCGCTCACGGGCTGGGACCGAGTGCCATGCCTGGGAACTGCTGGGGGTGTCCGGGCACCAGACACAGCCAGGATGGGCCTGGACAGAGAGGCTCCCAGACAGCCTTTGCTGTCAGGCTGTTCCAGCAGGATCATAAAACCAAACAAATCCAGTGCTCCCCCCAGCCTCACTTCAGGAATTAGAGAAATGAGGCCATTTATGTCTTCACACGGGCGACTGAGCCTGGCAATGACCTTTGGTCACTTTGGAGCAGGGCTGGATTTGAAATGTGAACCAGAGACCAGAAGGTGAAAACCTCCATATCCCATTACAAATCCCTGGGGATGCTCAAGGCTTGTCAAGCCCCAGTGCTTTGCTGCTTATTTATTACTATTTGTCCATGGTTGTGGCCACCGCCAGGGCTCGCAGGACTGCTCGGGCACTGCTCACTCTGCGTGGCCTCCAGGGCCAGCCTGTCTCGCAGCAAAGCCAGGGGCTGGGGCCCTCAGACTGCACTGGTCCTGCTGTCCCTCCCTGCTGCTGGAAAAACACGTTTGTCCTTCCATGGCAGCAAGCAGGAGCGTCAGGGCGGGTGACACAGACCCTCAGCTGGTGACAGCCATGAGGAGCGGGATCCACCCTCCAAGGTAAGGAAGTGTTCAGCCCTGCACCGTAAGGGATCCACGTCATAGATCCCTGGGCCACATTAGAATGGAAGTTATTCCACATATTGTATATACAATATTGTAGACTGGCTTATTCACAACCAGACAGCACTTGCTGTTGGATTATTAGTACTCTAAGATAGGAAAATCCTCTGTCTGGCTTGAGTTTGTGCTCTGAAACAACTGCACAAGACCTGCATTTATTCACAAGTGGTTTGACTGACTTAGGATTTCTTTTATCCAAAGACATCTCTAACCACGGCCTCATGAGCAAAGCAAATCTCCTCCCATGCCTTTTAAGCCCGCTTTGCCCCACTAATCATCTTATTTCTACTGCTGTGGTCTAAGAAGTATCAGATCATTTTGCAGATCTGGGGCTAAGGCAGGCCCCTGGGTGGTCAGGGGCAGCCTCCCCGGGGTGGCTTTGCTGGCTCTGCCCTCCAGACACAAGAGTAGGTTCCCACAGCCCAACAATAGGGTTTGGAAGTAGATGTTTTATAGAAGAAGTTTTAGCACCCCTGTGTGGCATCACTCTGCTATGTGAGAGCTGAGCAGCACTGGGAAAAATCTGCCTGGAGCTTGGAGGAGTCTGCAGCAGCCTCTGAGTGCTGATGGAAATGTGAGTCTGCAGGAGGCCAAGCCCAGGCCACATCCCCTTCAAGGGCTCAGCCTCCAGGAAAGCCCCAAACACCCCTCCCAGCAGGGCCGGGCTCTGCAGGGCTCTCTGAGGGGCAGCTCCTCAGAGGTACAGCAAGAAAACCAGAGAGACCAAAGTGTGCAGAGAGAGTGCAATGATAAACTCTCTGAGATCCACGTGTCTGGCTGTGGCATTGAACACTGCACAGAAGAAGTGATGATAATTAAATTGCTTACGATGTGGGGCAGCTGACGGAGGTGCTGAAGCTGCCAGGAGTCAGTGAAGCTGCACTGATTTCCATGCAGACTCAGGGGCTCTGCTTATGAGACATGACAGGTTGCCTCCCAACAGGACCGTGGGGATGGAGGAGGTGGAGTCCCATTGTCAAAGGTGAGAAAGTATTTAAGTGCATGTTTGCTGAGTATCCACAGGTTTGCTGTCTGAAGGTATCCAGACACTGGTCAGTGACAGAGAGAGAGAAAACAAAGACCAGTGAAGATGAATAAATCAGAGCAATACTGGGCCTGACCTCCTGACTGGTTTATTAGTTTCACTAGGCACTATCTGCATTGAATAGCAACCCTTACACACTTCTGAATGTGATGCAGACTGCCAAAATACCTGCACTCTCTTGAATAAGCACCAGGAGTGTATTTCTCCCTGACTCTCAGTGGGACTGATGCTGTGAAGTCTGTTCTGGAAACATCAGCCAAGAAGCTGCATTTCTCCAGTGCCCAGCTGAAGTGCTCTGACTCCACTGCAGCAGCTCACTGAGGGTGTGTGTTGATGTGTCAGATCCCATGGCCATTCTCAGTCTCTTGCTACCGGGAAGCCCCTTTCCCCCAGGGTTGTCCCACCTGGAGCTGCAGCACATCTTGGGAACAGGCCTGTCATTCTGAGTAGCTCTCCACGTCCCTGCCACCAGCAGAAAGAACCTGGGAGGGGTGAAACAGTGCCAAGTGCCTGCTGCCCACCAGACCAAATGTACTCTGAGGGTTAATTATTCATCAAGAATAAAACTACAGAAAGAAGAGATCTGGGACTGTAAGGAGGTGCAGCACAGGTCTAGAGCTGAGTGATGGGAATTCCCAAGAATTGGGAATGGGGCTTGCTGGTGGCCCTCCACACAGTTAATCCAATAAACTGAACTGTCCAGTGCAACCCTTCCAGTATAGCAGCCAATCTACGGGACAGGATTAACTTCAGGCTCAGAGTGAGTAACACAAGCTTCATATGCAATGCTGAATTATTCTGCCTTGGTGCACTATCAGAGTCTGAATTTCCTATTTTCCATTTGCTTTCTTTAGCAGAAGCATTTTGTGGGCAACCTGAAATGACAACCTTTGTGAGCACACAACAGAAAGTTTTAGGTTTCACTGAAATACAAGTTAGTGAAGTGCAAATAATAATTATGCTGTTTATGGTCCTAAAACTTAGATTGGCTTCTAGTTAAAATTACATATGTGTTCCAAGTGTTTGTTTTTGTTACTTGTGTCAGGAGTAGAGTCCAAAATACCTAGGACTACACAACAGCTTTGGGAATATCACATTTTCAGACTAGTGGCTGGGTTGTGCTGCAGTGATTTTAGACTTCTTGAAAACACGGACAAAGAATAAATTGGCTAAGTAGAAAAAAATTAAATGTAAAATCTCTTTGAAAGAATCAGAGTATGCAGTCATTGCAAAATAATCCACAGAAACTGCCTTTCCTGGCGCTGCTGTGCTGAGAGCACTTCTATTTCAATACCAGCTTTAGCAATTTCCACCTCATTTCATGCTCTGGTGAACCTACAGGAGTTTTTTTTGTCTGCTCTGAGGTGAGGGGCTGTGCCAGAAGAGGTAAGAGGCTCTGCCCACGAGTGGAGGCAGGAAAACACGCCCAGCTCAGAGCAGTGCCCGCTCCCTCTCTCGCTGTGAGCGCAGCAGATCTTGGCACAGGACACACTTTTCGCCAGGGTTACTCCGAGCCCAAAGGCCCGTCCAATCCTCTCCTTTGGCCTGGAGACTGAATCTGTGCTCCTTCACCCAAAATCTTTTGTCCCAGGCACGAGGTTGCCACAAAGCGTCTCCGGGTCCCCAGGGCAGCCTGGGCACCGCCTGCCGTGCGCGCTCGGGGAGCAGTGGAGCGGGAGCAGGTGGCCACAGCGATGCCACCAAGCCCAAGTGTCACGTGGTGGGGGCACAGCGTGCTTGGCCGGGCGGCAGGCTGGGCCCGTCACTGAGAGCAGGTTTTTGGCTCAGCGAGTCCAGGAGGCATCTGGTGGGAATGCACAGTGTCCACGGGGGGCTCACCCAGGCAAATGTGGCCTCGGGCACGTGGGGAGCATCAGGGAAGGGCTCTGGTGTTACTGTGGCACCCAGCAGGAAAAGCTCAGCAGTGCTGAGAGGCAGAGCCTGCCTTGCCCCTGAAGCCACGTGCTGTGCCCCTGCGAGCAGGGCTCTGGCAGAGAGGGCACAGCAAAGAGCTGCTCAGCTGACCCCAGCTTTACCCAGGACTTTGTGATGGAAGAAAATGCAGGGGACAAATGCCCGAACAAAAGCAAGCCTGGCTGTGGCTGAATAGAACAAGACTTCATGGCAGTAATTTGGGGCCCCAAATGAGGGTTCTCATGCTGGTTATGCAGGGGGTTACACTGTCCCAGGACAGGTTCCATCACAACCCTCATGTTGCTTCCCTGACAAGACCCTCCCTGCAGATGATGGGAGAATAGGTACAATGTGGGACAATGACAGATTTTCTGTGGATTTTGAAAGTCTTGGTTTAACTTCTTCTGGAATTATCAGGGCATCTTTGGACATGGGATTCTTCATCTCAAGTGCTTGCACAGCCTCCAATGGGCACGAGGGGTGCTCACTGCAAACGGAGACATCAGATGCCACGGCAAGGCCAAACTGAAGTGTGGGTAATTACATTTCCCCATTTAACCTGCTGGCCAGTTCAGCTGGATAAAATGTTCCCTTCCTAGCTGGAGCTGTTGCCATGTCCTGGGAAACAGCTGCTGTGCCAAAGTCAGGGGGCAGCTGCTGTGTGCAGAGGACTGGCACCGACTCTGAGCCCAGGAGCCGTGGCAGGAGGCAGTGCTGCCCAGGGACCCCTGGCACAGCGGAGCCTTTGGGACAGCTTGAACCGGTGCCTGGCTGGGGAGGGGGTGGAGGGACAGGGAAGGGCTCAAAGCCAAGTTTGGAGAGGCTGGGTAAGGGCCCGAAGCAGTGCCTGCAGGGGAGTGCTTGCTTTGGGACAGGCACAGTCTGGGTGCTCCTGGCACTGCCACCATGGCCTGATTCTGATACAGCTCAGGCTGCACGTGAGACCAGTCCAGAGACATGGCAGTCACTGACAGGCTGGGTCGATGGCCCAGCTTAGTGGAAGCTGGTGAAATACAGGCTTGGCCCCTTTCCTTCCCCGCAGCCCTGGTGAAGGGCACGGTCTCTCAAGCAGGTCTTGATAAATGATCAAAGTGTCTGTGTGGCTTTTCAGGGGGCTGAGCTTCCACTCCCAACCCAAGGCCCAGTTTAATAATGTGGCTTGTTAAATAAACAAGTGGCTGTGCATAGCCCCAGCACTGTGACGATGGAGAAGATCCGGTGTTCTCTTCCCACTCCAGTGCCGGCTGTTGATGGACATCTGTCTGTAAAACATTGGGCCTTTTATTGTTTTTAATGCAAGAAATGCCTTTTCCTGGAGACCACCACTGAATACTGCTTTGCTAGAAAGGCTCCTTCACAATCCAAACAGAGAGCAAGTGAGCATAGAGGATCCATTACCCAAAAACTCAACAAAATCTTCCTCACCCATGAAAAGTGTATGCACAGCAGAGGACGAGCTTGGGGATGGGGCTTGGAGTGGGGGGAACTGTTCCTGGAGGGCGGCGTTCTGGGACCACCAGAGGAAAACACTTCCATTTTTCTATCCGATAACTCTTTGCCTGGCTAACAAAAATAATCCCTTATTAAAGATAACAGGAATCTGGCTTGTATAATGCATTCACTGAGACTGATGTGCTTCCAGCTTTCAGAGTTTCTGTATCTTCAGAGAGACTAAACCCACAATATGGGTGTGATGGTGGGGACGAGCTCTCTTGCAAATAAGGTTTGGGTTCATAATTTTGTGTGTGCATTTGAATTGCAGACTTAAATCTGATCTCAGCCATCAAAATGAAGTTGTCAAGGTCTTAACCAAGCCTGAACATTCAGGCTTGCATAAGAGTCAAGGGGTGCATGTGTGTAACCACCTCTTTTTACTAAGGGCATGGAGTCACCTATCTTAATTCTCATCCTTTTATTAGACCAGAGATTTGTTTTACTAAGAAAACATGGAAAATGCAAATGCCAGCAATATATTCCTTTAACTGAGCCAAATTCCACATTCCCTTATGCTCTCAGATACCTTCACCAGCAGCAGTATTTTGTCTAGTGTGCAAAAATCACAGCAGGCTCTTGGAGCAAGAAAGCTCAGCAGAGCCACTGCTCCTGTCCCCAAGGTGGCTGCCCCAGAGCCCCTCACTGTGGCAGGGGCAGCCAGAGGGTTACAAAAGCACTGAGCTGCTACAGGTCACCCAGAGCCACCTCCCTGCTGGCACAGATCCCTCACATGCGTTTGGAGTGGGAAGAGCTGATTGCAGCCTGACAGGTAAGCTCAGGGGCTCTCACAGATCGGTCCTGGAGGGGACACGGGTGGAGCCAGAGATCTCAACTGCTGATGAGAAGCCACCACCAGAACTGGCAGAGGCCCCAGCTCTGAGGTGGGCAGTAACCCCAGTGCTTTTCTGGCAGTAAAGCAAAGATCTGTTTTGTGCAATGGTCAGCAGAGGGGAACTCAGCTGGAGCAACCTGGGGTATGCAGGGGGCTCCCAGGGAGAAGGTTAACCCAGGGGTGGTTTTATATCCTCACAGCATTTGTGATCTATTTCTGTGCCCAGAAGAGGTTTACTTCAGCAGAGGAAAGTTCCACTCCCCTAAGAATAGCTTTGGTTTTCCAAACACAATTTGGTGTCATCAAAGATGACTTCACCCTTTGTCTGTCCATGGGTGAAAGTGCAGCTGAGTGACACTCTCACCTTACGCAGGGACAAGGGCAGCAGAAATTCCTCTGACTGAGGGGCACTAAACTGCAGGGTCCCCTTGTCAGTGTGGTGAGGAGGTCCCCTGGGGGCTCCCACCAGAGGCAGGTTTGAGAGGCCCCAGCCCATCCAGCCACTTCCCGGGACGTGGCTCTGGCCCTGAGCTCCCGGGCACTGGCAGGACCTGGACATCCATCCCTGGCTCCTTTCACTCCTGCTTCTCACAGATGAAAAGCGTGATTTCCTCCTGCTAACATCCAGGAGCTGGAAAGCTTCAGCCTGGAGTGATTTCTTTTTTTTTTCCTCTAAGGAGCAATGATAAAAATAACCCCCAGGAAAAAAAATCGGAGCACTTGAACCCTTGAAGGCCTGACACAAACATTCAAGGGCACGAGAACTGACAACGCCACAATAAAGATCTGAGGTAGCACCGAGGAAAATAGAGGCAGCCAAAGAAAAAAAAGGTCCCCACAAGCTCCCTGTAAACACCCTTGCTTTGCACGGATCTTGGCTTTGCTGATGGGATTGCTAGCAGGCGCGTGTGACGCTGCATTTTCAGTGCTACAGGTATTTATTTTACACTCTGGCTCTCAGTCTGAGCCTCTGAATGTAAAAACAATCAGAAGGCTGAAGTGTAAATTCTCCCTGCTGATTTATTTACTGTTGTGTTTTTATAGCACCACATGGCTCTAAGTTTGCACTGGGCCCATTCAACCAAAACCCATGTCATACACTTCCAGAGAAATGAATGACTTTATAAATTCTCTACAATAATAATCCCATGTACAGGAATGCATGTAGAGAACACCCAGACGGGGCTGGAATGTTTTAAGAATATAATATTGTGCTTTTTTGGTCAGGGAAACACATTTCTCTCAGGGATATGTGGTGTGGCCCAGGCTCCAGCCCTGTCTGCCTACCACCTGTAATAAGCCCTTTGGGAGATTTTAGTTCAGGCCACCCAAACTGTGAGCTGGGCAAAGAGACATCAGCACTACGAAGTTAACAGCCTTAATGAAGCCCGGCCCAGAGGAGACTCAAAACATCCACAGTGGGGAAAAAAAAAGGAAAGAAAGAAAAGGCTTTGATAGGAAAAACATCTGATCCGTGTTCTCTAATCTTTGCTTTGTTAGTTAAAGCATCTTTAAAGGGCTTAATACCCCTGGAACAGGGACCTCTTTCTCTCCCTTCAGAAACACCAATTAGAAAAGCAGGAAACTGCTTCCAGAAAGGGGGGACTCTTTAGAAAAAAATCAACTTTAGCTTGAGGGATCTGATTGCCTTTTTTTCACGAGCTGTTTTTTCCCCCTGTTGTGTGGCTGGGCAATGGTTTTCTGCAGGGAGAGAAAGAATCTCCTTGTGCCAATCCTGCTGATGGAAAGGGAATACAGTCAGGCAATGAGAGGGGAAATTTGTCAAATAAAGGGATGGATCCCTGTGAACTTTTTCCAGCTCCAGTGAAAAGGTGAGTTATGACTTCTTGTGCTCAGCCTGACACCAAATAATTCTGGGTGTAGATGGGTGTAGGAACGGAAAGTGGGTTTTGTGTGCATCTGCTGAAGATGCTGCCCGTTTTCTGATGCTGTTCAAGGCAGCCCAAACACACAAAGATGAAGAACACGCCCTCTGCAGACCTCTGGCATACAGTCAGCAGCAGGAGCTACCTGAGATGGGGCCAGAGGCTTTGTGGATTACTGCCCTGGTGTCAGGTTAGTGCCAGGCCTTTGCTGGGGAGGGTCACTGCAGTTTTCTCCGGTGCCAGGTGCTTAGCTAAGGATCACACCACATGGTCCCAGGTACGGCCCTGGCACTGAACAAAATGTACCATGCAAAGAGTTGCTCAACAAGAGGGAGAAACAGAAGGTGGGATGAGCCCTTGGGCTTTCCCATAGCACAAGGCAGAGAATTATTTTTACTTGCTGCTGACCATGAGCACCTCCTGCCTTCTCCTCTCCCAGTCAGAGACTCTGCTCGGTACCAGATGCGCTCCCTCCATTGATGCTGCCTTGCTTGGCAGCCTGACCTGTCAGACTGAAACAATACAGGACATGTTTTACAAGGTACTCCTGCAGTGGGGAGGGAGAATGTGTAATTTTATGGAGCTTGTAAACCGAACTTGTAAAGTCCTTTAAAGCCCATAGCTTGGGCATTTCATCCTACTGAAGCTTAGGGATAAAGGCCAGCAATGGCAGAGGTGAAAGGGGCCAAATTCACTACTGAGATGGCTGCAGGTACTGGGGCTTACACAGGGAATGAACTGGGGTTTGTTTAACCATCAGGCTTACAGAATGAGCCCAGCTTTTCTCCCTTGCAGCTCTCAGAGTCTCTCAGAGCTAGCTGTACCCTTGGGTGGGTAAGAGAGCATAGAAGACCCCATGGCAGTGCAGCTGAGACAGGACACAAATGAAGTGCTTTTGGCTCACACCTCACCACAGACAGCATCATGTGGGGCACAGCTCACCCCTCTGGGCAGTTTTGTTTGTGTGCCTCAAAGGCTGGGGAGCAGCTGGGCTGTGACTCCACAGCTGTGTCAGGTACCTGCTCAGCACCCCAGGTATAACCAGCCATCTACTGCAAAGCACCACGCAGGGACGTGAGCGAAGGCGAGCGATAATCACAACAAGCACAACAGCAAGGCTGCTGATAAAGCCTGCTCTGTGTGTCCCCAGCCAAGTGCTTTACCTGCCACTGTGGGCTCTGCAAGGTAATTACTCCACGGGCAGCCAGGATGATTGATGGAGATATTCATTAAACACAAACCTGACACTTTGCTCTCTAAGCCCAGATAATCCAACCAGGCTGTCTCGGAACAGGGCACCCTCCCCTCGGCACGTTTTGAACAGGGGGGCTCAAAATAAAACCAGCAGTCAAGCAGCAGAGTCCAGACCCAACGGGGGGAAGCCAGCTCACTTCTGAGGGCCCAGGGCAGGTGCTCAGGACAGAGCCAGCTGTGCACACACGGACCCTAAGCAGAGAGTATTAGGCTGTGACAGCTGCAGCTGGCTCCGAAATAAGCACTGAGCATGAAGAGATTATGATAGATTTTACTTGCATTATGAAACTGATTTTACATCATATACGAGGCAAAAAATGTCTGTCTCTAAAAGGGATGGAAATCCTTTTGCAGGACCAGAGCTGCCAACACAGCCAAGCTCAGGGCTGTGCTGTAGCTGAACAGAACAGGGCTGCAGTCTCTGCCATCAAAGCACTGCAAAAAGACAAGTAGGGTAATAGGACTGGAAAATAAGAGCTCCTGCTAGATATGGGCAGGTATTTGAAACCTTGCCTGTCACCTGAATGATGCTGTTTGGACCACCTCTGCTCAGGGATGTGGCAACAATCTCGTCACTCGCTCCTAAGATGATGTGGATGGGAAGGACCAGCTTTCTCTGTAGCTGTTTTCATTGTCCACAGACCAAAATGTCGTCTTTGCCCATGATCAGCAAATGGGGGTTCCTTCTGCAAACCTTCCCCAGGCACAGCAACCCCCAAAAGTCTAAGCAGCCCTACAAGTGGAAAACCTGCAGTTCACACAACGATAACCTCTGGGTCAGGAATTTAGAGTGAAGTGAGCCACGGATTGTTGAGCAGTAGGGGTGTTTGTGGTGCAAGCTTGGCTGCTCTTTCCCAGGCATTGGCCACTGTTGGAGGCAAGGGACAGGCTTTGGTGGAGCTGTGGTTGAACTCAGTGCTGTCTCCCTCACTAGCAAGGCAGTGGGTGGGAACCAGCGTCTCCAGGCCATTTGAAGGGCAAATACTCCACAAACTGTATGTTTTTACTTGCTCTTGACTCTCTTTCAGAGCCAGTGAAAGGCTCATGGTTCACAGGGCACAGCCAAGCCCTCTGGGATGGTTCCTCACTTCCTGCACAAAGCAGGTGTGTGCCTGGGGAAGCAGGATGCACCACAGCTCCAGGCTCCCCTCACGGCACTGTTCGTCACTGGGGTTATGGGAAACGGCCTGAGCTATCCAGGAACTGACAGTGGACCCCATCCTGTTATCATGCTCTACGATGGCCCATCAGGAAATGACACAAATACCCTTGTTACTCTCTATTTTATTTTTCACCCTGGTGAAGCATCTCTGTTTTGTTTCTGCTGGTGGCAGGTGACCAGTGGCAGTGCCCCGGCTCCCACATCCTGCTGGGCCAGGCCTGCCTCTGTCCCTCTGAGAATCAGGCAAAGGATGTGCCTGTTTGCCAGTGTTTTCCCTTGCTGCCCCAGTGATGTTGCCTGGGTCAGGAAATAAGCCTCTTTGGACAGGGGCAGGAAGGCAGGCTTTTATTGAGCTGCCTGAGCTGAACGTCCTCAGCAAGATGGGCACTGACAAAAGTGAGAATAGTCCTGCAAACCTGGCTGTTTCAGACAGCACCACTCCAGGTCCCTGACTCCTACCAGCCTTCCCTCTTGGAAACCTGCATCTGTCTGGAGTGACCTTTACCACAACACTTTTAATTTAACTTCGCCCTTCGCATCCTGCCTCTGCTGAGAGGGAAGCTCCCCTTCCAAAGAAAGCTTCCCATCCTTGGAAGCACAGAGAATCACACTGCAAGGGAATTGCCTTCTGAGAGTTCCACACCAAACTGCAAGCCAGGGAGAGCCAGCCTGCCCCTGGAATACAGGGAAGACAAGCACCAGCTTGTCTGTCCCTGCTGTGGTCAGAAGCTCTTGGAGGACAGGGATGTGGACACCACAGATAACACGAAACCAACCACATCTCACACTGAGACCTGGGAGAGAGAACCCTCCTGGTCTTCTCTCCTTGCCCTGCTCTGAACAGCCCAACACACAGCCAGGGAGAACTGTCACAGGCAATTTTCTGATTTACAGTGGGACTGAGGTACAGTATTTCTAGCTCGGTTAACAGCTGTTTTGTTACCTCCTAATTTCTCCCCGAATCTGTATATTTTTGTCCCAGATAGGGCCTGATCTGTGATATATGATGGAGAGCTTTGCCATTAATCATGTGGAAGCTAAAGCATAAACTGGTTTTATTAGTTTTCAGAGTGCCAGGTCACATAAATTAACTGGAGCATGCATTTAATGTGTCCTGAGCAGTGACTTCTGCCTTTCCTGGCAAGACAACACGTCACCCAGGTACCTGCTCTATCTGCCCCAGCAGCAGGGCCACAGACTCTCCTGTTCTCCCAAAGGGTGCCCTTTGCCCGCCCTGTCATGTTGGAATGTGGCTGGGCAGTAGGACAGGCAGATACAGAGTGGTATTTGTGTGCACTTCAGGAAGTGGCTCGCTGGTCACTGCTGGTAGCCAGGCTCTGCTGGCTGCAGGGTTCCCCTTCCTCCCAGTTCTCCCCAGCCTCCATGTGGATGAGCCAGTCCTCACCACACAGCTATCTGGGACGTGAGCTCACTCATCCAGGGCTGCAGCAACCGGAGGGTGATGGCAAAGCTCAATAAAATCTCATGCATGACCTAAGCAACAAGTGCTGCTAATGGGGACAATCTCACAAACCCTGTGGGGAAGCCAAGAAACAGCTGAGGCTGAGAACCCTCTTCTTCAGCTGGGCACTGTGTGGGGACACGCGATGAGGCTGGCATGGCTGGCATGGCTGACACCACCCCAGGGGCCATGTGCCATGTTCAGTCATCCTTCTCGTATACAAGTAAGAGGGGAAGCAGATGGGAACGGTGTCCTGCTGTTGTGTTTCTTAAGCACTGACTTTCCTAAAGCTTTAAGGAAAAAAATGTCCTATATTTGAGTTGCAATAGCATTGCTGGGACTGTACCGGCACTGGGTGCTGTATTCACATTTAGGGTGGCTTGCCTAGCCCTGAGAAAGGGTTTTTTACTGTGACTAAAGATTACAGATGGGGGAAGCTAAGGGAAAGTAAGATGACACGGTGGGTGTGCTGCCAGTGTGTGCAGAAGCAGGAGACCAGCCTGCATCTCCTGAGTGAGACTTGAGGGACAGAAGTGTGAGACCAAGGAAAAGTTCCTGAAATTACTTCACTGCAACCCAGGATGCTCCTACATCTGAAACTCAGCTGTTTAGGGCAAAGCTGTGCTATGAAAGAAAAGTGACTCAGCTCTTTGTGATTCCGGTGCATTTGCATTTCCTAAGGTCCACTGTCAGCATCCCTGCCAGGGCTCGGGTTTTCTTGGAGGGAAAGGGTGTAACCAATTCATCAGCTGCCCCGGCATCCCCGATTTGCATAGGATGCGTCTGCTGTGTCACTCCGAATGCCGGTGGTGATCACAAACACGCGAGGAGGGGTGAGGGTGGTGACAGCCGCTGTAAGCACACGTGGGGCAGTGTGCTGACGGACGGGCTGTGCTTGCAGCATCCCGGGCTCTGGGCAGCCCTGCTGAGCTCCCACACCGCGGCAAATCCCCCAAGGCAGCTTCCCCGCAGGAATTCAGCTGCCCCCACGAGGGTCCTCCCAAAATGGAGCCGCTGCCATTGAGCAACACAGAAAATACAACACTGCCTCTAAGAAGCGTTGCCATCCAGCTCCCAGAGCAGAGCCCGTGATCCCGCCCGTGCAGTCCGGACAGCCGTGTCTCATCCTGCAGCTCAGAGCCCCTGCACGGTCCCGGCACACACTGGAGCCACCCAGGCTGGCTGCAAAGCCCCTGAGCTTGACCTGGTAACACAGGTGGGCTCATGCTCTCTCCTGACCCTAAATATCCTCCCTTGTTCCTATCTGAATACCCAGGTTTCGCTCATAATACCTCCCATTCTTCCTAGTCAGAAGAACCTCGGCATGAGAACCAGATGAGGTACCTGCTCTCCTGGCACCCATTCACTCCTACACAGACTAATAATCTGTGCAGGGCTGTGTTACTAATGGTTTGATATGTATGTAAATCCCAGAGCCAGAGTGTTCTTGGCAGCCTCTTCCATAAACTGTCTCATTTGAAGCCTTCAGTGAAAGCGATGGGCAACACCAGGCTAACCTGCCCCTTGTTTGGGGACTGTCAGATCTTTCTCCTCCCTTCTTCCACATGAATGCAGTTTTTTGACTTGCCCCCATCACTCTGATGTTCCCAAAACAGCTGCAGAGAAGACTCCAGTGACTTCATTGTCTTGCTGTTTTGAGCAGTTGTCACCACGGCTTTTCTGTGATTCCCTCATTTTTGGCAATTAGCAGTTAACTTGGAGGCACAAGTGTTTCCAGCACCCACCCTTCTGCCCTGTCTACTTATCTCTGCCTAACTCAGTCAGTGTAACTATCTTTCTCATACAGGAAAATGTTTGTGTTCTTGATATAAAATGACCATTTATTATCCTATGGAATCTGGTCTCCAGCGTATCTTTCAGGAATTATTACTGTGATCAAATTGCCACAACAAAAAAAGATTTCTTTTTATCACGTTCTCCTTCCTTTTGCTAATGGAAATAACAAACCTCTCATGTCCTTAAAGGTCTCCTGAAGGTTCTCTGGTAACTGGTTAGTGAATTATTTGTGCAATTTCGTAGCTACTGACTTGGCACTGCTGGATATTTTTCTGGTGCAGAAAAGAGGAGGGGGAACAGGTGCTCCTTACTGCAGGTACAAATGTCCGAAGAGCCATTTGAACAGTCAATTTGCATTTGCTCCAGTGCTTAAAAACACTTTTGTTTCCTGACTGGGCCCTAATTTTCTCGTAAAACCATCCCCTGGTTTGTGACTGTCTGCAAGTGCCTGGGTTTTTGTTGGCTGAATGTCCATGTCCTGAGGTGACACCATCGACTGTCTGAGGATTTGTTCCTTGCCTTGAAAAGACCTTTACCTTTCCAGAGCCTGAGACCCCAGGCCCGTGGGTTGGTGACTAGGCTTGTTTCCACATGCACAGGAGAGGGGGCTGCAGAGTGGTATTGCTGAACCTCACACACCCCTGGCAGGGGCTTGGGTTGAGATCGTGCTGGGAACTTGAGCTGTTGCCAGGTTGGTGTGAGAGAGGATCATCTCACTCGTCCTTTTTCCATCCAGCTGTTTTCTGGGATGTGTCAGGTGTTTGTTCTGTCAGCCTGTCTATGGCTCACACCAACGCCCTGAGCACCCCGGCCATGGGGGAGGCTCATGTTTCCACATTCACAGAGTGCTGTGCCTACTGGGACTTTAACCAAGTTTTATGTCCATTTATGACTGAGCAAGATCATGGTTTAAGCTAGAAAATACCTCAAGGCTCTCTCAGGACTTCATTTGTGTCTCATAGTCTTAATGGTCTGGGCATGGGGTGACTGCTTTGTGTCAGCTCTCCTGGTGACCTTGCTGGCTGCCACTCTACCATTTCAGCTGGGGAGGGGAGCTTGTAGCATTCATTTCTGTTAACTTCTCTGTGTCCTTCCATAACCCAGCTGAGAGACAGTCAGCACAGAACAGCCTCTGGCTGCTTTCCCCAGGCTGTAGGTGAGCTGCACACTCCTCAGCTGTGGGGAACCCAGGACCCTCCCAGACATCTGTGTTCATAAAGCAGGGCTGATTCCCTCCTGTTCAGTACTGTCAGTCCACCCAAACTCCCCACAAAAGCCAGGCAAGAAACACTGGTGCACCTGAAGACTTCATGGCAAAACTGTCCCCAGCCTTGGAAGCCCAAAGAAGGCAGGGTCTCCCTCTAGAAAGGATGTTCATCCATAAAAGTGTGACAAACAGTGGAAAACAGATGCCTGGACAGAGAGCTCTGTTATCTTCTTGCTTTACAGTGATTATGGGTTATGTGGCTAACAGATTTCTACTCTATTGTCCTGTAACTCCCCCCAACAGGGAGGCTTATTTTAACCAAGTGGACCACATTTTTACTTGTTTTTCCAAGAGCAAACCATCTGTGCACTGGGGAAGTTTTTATGGTCTATGAAGGAGCACTTATAGGTGCAAAGCATCAACATTCCTGTAAAATTAAATTAATTACCTGTTGGGAACAAGGATTCCTTTTTCCCTCATTTGACCAAAATTCCCAGGTCTGCCCTCCAGTTCCCTTCGAAGCCGGGAACTCGATCAGATTAATCAAGGCTAAAGGCATTTCCGCCCGCTATTCCAAACACTGCAGCTCCCCTTTGTCCTCCTCGTGGAGCTGTTCAATCACTCACTGCCAGAGAGGAATGGGCTTGGGGGGCACGGGGACAATGCTTGTGCTTCCTCGACTCAGATCTACCTTCCTTCCCTTCACAGGCACTGCAGCACCTTCCACTGCCCAGAGCCCACGAGGAAAACTCCTCCACAGGCCAGAAAATACCTAGAGATGGGCAGAGCTGGCAAACGTACTTGCTGAGGAGAAAGAATCTTCAGGATAATTTCACTGGCTCATCTTTCCTGTCTAAGAGGTCTGTGCTTCATTTTTTGCCCTTTTTCTCTGGGAATGATACATGACTTTCCTATCCTTTCTTTCCATTTCAGGCATCATCATCTATAGCACAGAAGCTGCCATCACACCCTCTCCTTTTGTTTGTAAAGAGTCCATAACCTACCCCAGCAGATAGCTCTACTTTGGCAGGAATATGCTGAAAAAGCAGTGATGAAGCATAAAGTGTAAGGGATATCATGATGTGGAAGGAAAGAACAGACACAAAACAGAGATCTCTGCAGGAAACTGCATAAACTCAAGAAGCCACTTCAGTTTAGATCTGGGGAAAACTTTCTTTACAAAAATCAACTAGTTCCTCAGAAAATATACTTTGAAATACTATACTTCTGCAAACAATACACACTCAGCAGCTGACTGCCCAGGTGGCATTTATACTTCTGAAAGCCATTTTAAAGTCAGAGGAATTTCCCAAGAAGCTCATTGGTTGTTTAATTTAATCACTTAACTATTAATACAGAGAAATCACAACCAAAATGGTAGAATCCCTATCCAAAGCCTTCCCAGTTTGGAAAGCAAAAGCTTGGCCAGTTTAGCAGCCAACCATGTAGTGGCCTTCTGGCCACAGCCTTCATGAGTGTCTCCAGGTGTGAGAAATCAACTGCAGGGATGTGCTGAGCACAGACACCCTGGGATGGCCCACTCCTCACCCTGCAGCCTCAGCCCAGCCATGGCCACTCACAGCCCTCAGGAACAGCAGAAACACGACAGACAGAGCTCCAAGGGACACTTCTTACAGTCTCACAGTTGGCTCTGCAGCCCTTATGTCACCGGTTCAGGTCACCCACATTGTGTCCCCATCCCCAGCACAGAACCCGTCCCTGCAGTCCTGGTCCTGTGTGCAGCTGCTGCTGGCACAGCTTTACATGCCATGGACAGGGGCTTCCTCTCACTGCTCTTGGAAGGTGATTGGAACCCATCAGCTGGATGTCCTTTAGTCCTAGGTCATTACTGAGCTCGAGCACAGTGGTGGTGTTAGTACAAGTCCACAGGCAGGTGTATTCGTGGGTCTGAGCTGGCTCAGCAGGAATTCCCTGCTGAGATGGTCTGACTGGGGAGTGGACAGTGTGCATTGGCATGTGGCTCACAGGAACTTGGCACCTTTAAGACAATTCTATGGCTGTGTTCATGCAGGAGGAGGAGTTTCCCCCTTTCTTTTTGTCCATGTGACACACACTGAAGGATCCCTGAAATATTAAAATAAACAGAAAGCTTGACTTGCAGAACCTGTCTGCTAAGCCAGGAATCACATTTCTTGCTGCAGTTTCAAACCGTCATCCAGAGCCTTGTAAAACATTGACAAAAATCCCTTTGCCCCCAGAGCTTTCAACAAAAACAACAGCCCAGTGCTTGCACCCATCCCTGAAAGAGCAAACATATTCAAGAAGTCTGTTCCTGCTTCATTCTCCTTCTTTTCACCCCCACAAAAGGAGAACCTCTGAGCATTTGCTCTTTTGTAACTCCAGTTCCTTTTCCATTCCTGCTGTTATAGCTGATTTAAGGATTAGAAGGCCCCAACGGTGGGGGAAGCAAGTTTAGTGGATGTAGTAAAAGAAACGTAAGGAAAGGCCCATTTCCTGCTCCCTCTCATCACTGCCTGCTTTCAGTGAGGAATGAGTAATCCCTGCTTTGGCAGAGCACTGCCAGCCTGCCAAGTGAGCCTGCTCCGAGGCCACTGCCTGCTCAGGGTGCAGCAAAGCACAGGGGGCCAGTGGGACAGGAGCTCTCCCAGATCACGGGTGGATCTGAGCAGGTGGCAGGAGGTGCTGGCTGTGCGAGCTCTGTCCCTGCGAGACGTGCTGGGCCCAAGAGCCACCACACACACTCAGGGACGGGGCAGGGTCAGTGTGACTCACCCAGAGAGGCTGTGGCACAGCCAGGAACTGAGCACAGCTCTCAAGGGTGACTGTTTATATTCTACATGGTAGACTTGCTTGTTTCTTCACCTTCATTCTAATAAATTCCTGTTGCCACCTCTATTGTGAAAAGAGAGAGACTTCCCTAAATGACTTTGTTTGAAAGAAATCTGAGTGAACAGAAATAATGAAGAATATTCAAACTGAGGTGCGAGCTTCATAGTAACTGAACAATTTTTTACCTTTCTTTATTGAGTGCTGCAGGAGATCAAGTGAGAGAATTTGTTTCACCTGAATCTGCAAATCATTGCAAAGTCATTGCCTGGGCCCATCTCCACACTCAGCAAGAGCATCTGTCTGCTCGCTGGCCTCCCTAAGTGCTGGCTGAGGGGTTTGCAGCTCTTCAGCCACAAGTGTTGGGAACAAGGTGTGAGATGCTGAACTGACATCGCCAGCTGACAGCTTCCAGGGCAGTTTGGGAAGCTCCCTGCAGCCTGTTCCCTCTCACACGCTCTGACTCCCGTGACCTCTCCACAGATGCAGAAATGGCACTGGAGAGGCCTGTGTGCAGAGTGGGTAATTTGTCCTCACCCAGTCTATTCCCCGGTATGCAGAAACATGCTTGGTGTGAGAAATGTGTCCGCGGCACAAAGCCAGAGCCCAAACAGACAAAGAAATAATGTTTACCCCCAGGGCCTTTCTGACAAACAATAAAAAAGCAATAGAGTCAAGATAGATTACGCGTCAGCTAAAATATTACCTCCTCCTGCCAATTCTTATAAAAGGAGGCAAAGCTGCTCTTCATGCTGAACTAAAGCTTCTGTTAAAATACTCAAGGAAAACAATCATTCAGACAGCATCTTCCTTTCCAGACAATGACAGAAATATCCTCGTTGAATCTTTATTGCGACAGTCTGCTTTACGGGAGCAGACCCGCTCTGTTTGACACAGTCACACAAAGGACTGGAGCACCTACAGCCCCCCAGGAACAGCCTCCTCACTGCTGTGCCTGTGCTCACCCCATGGGACCAGCACACAGCTCCTCACTGCTGTGCTCACCCCAATGAACCAGCACACAGCTCCTCATTGCTGTGCTCACCCCATGGGACCAGCACACAGCTCCTCACTGCTGTGCTCACCCCATGGAACCAGCACACAGCTCCTCACTGCTGTGCTCACATGGAACCAGCACACAGCTCCTCACTGCTGTGCTCACCCCCAATGGAACCAGCACACAGCTCCTCACTGCTGTGCTCACCCCATGGAACCAGCACACAGCTCCTCACTGCTGTGCTCACCCCATGGAACCAGCACACAGCTCCTCACTGCTGTGCTCACCCCATGGAACCAGCACACAGCTCCTCACTGCTGTGCTCACCCCATGGAACCAGCACACAGCTCCTCACTGCTGTGCTCACCCCATGGAACCAGCACACAGCTCCTCACTGCTGTGCTCACCCCAATGAACCAGCACACAGCTCCTCACTGCTGTGCTCACATGGAACCAGCACACAGCTCCTCACTGCTGTGCTCACCCCATGGAACCAGCACACAGCTCCTCACTGCTGTGCTCACCCCATGGAACCAGCACACAGCTCCTCACTGCTGTGCTCACCCCATGGAACCAGCACACAGCTCCTCACTGCTGTGCTCACATGGAACCAGCACACAGCTCCTCACTGCTGTGCTCACCAATGTGGGTCCCAGGCACAGGGACAGGAATTGGCACCGTGTGAAGCTTTCACTCACTAAACTTGGCTCTGCCGTTTTGTGGAGGGTGAGGCCTGTGATTTATGACTTACAAGAATTTGGACAGCCCCTGGCTTAACGTGAACACACTGGCAAGTGTCAGGAAATGCATGAACTTTACACACATGATTATGGATGACTTTCATGAGCAAACAATTCTGCATATCCTCCCTTTTGAAACAATGCCGCTGGCCAAGCAGAGCAAAACACCCATGTGGGCCTAAGGTGGCAAATCACACACCGTCATCTGCAAATAACCCACAGTCAGAGAGCTGTCGGGGTAACATCAGCAAGTGGCAAAGGATCTGCTCAGGAACAGACTAAGAAAAAAGGGCTTACCCACTTCTGCAAAGCCTGGGTAAGTTTTCAGCAGGCACCACCTGCAGCAGTGTCCCACACAAACAGCTGCATGGAGCCATACCCCTCTCCATTCATTCTGAAGGGTATCTCTCAGAGTCTCTGGGGATGTCTGTGCCATGACATGAGCTGACAAAAGACAATCACGCCTTTTTCAGTGAAAAGGATGATCAGACAGATGAGATAAGCTTCAGACAGCTCCCTTGGCTTGTCAAACCCAGAACTTCCGATTACAGAAAACTACTCTGTACTCAACAGAAACAAATTTTGAATACTGGGTTTTCCATGTTGGTTATTGGATGAAAATACATGTTTCTGTGAGTCAGCCAGATCCCACTCACACCTCCCCATACTTGTCTAAACCCACAGATCTGGCACTGAGACAAACTGTTTATGCAGAAGCGTCTGTACCTGAAATGAAGAGTGCGAAGTGGCACACACAAAGCAAGTATTTACTACATAAAGTAAGATCTGTTTCAATAAACACAGCTGAAGCATGAAATCCAGGGGAGATCAGATAATACAACATCATGCTGTGCACAGACAGTGAATATTAAGCTCTGCAGAAAGGACTCAGTCATTCTGTAGGAAAGTTCATCACTTGCCAGTGTCCTGCTTGGAGTTAAGAGGTCATTCCAATACCAAGTACTTAAACATATGCTTAATTAAACCTATTCAAGAACAATCTGTAATGGAAACCAAGCCCCTCCAGTATAATGGTCCTTAAGAGTGCAGGTGACTGGGGTTATTCACACAACAACTCTTACCCTGGGTGAGAGGGAAACTCAGAACTGCCTCTCAAGTCAGAATACCAATGGAGAACTAAGAAACATATCCAGAACTAATGAACCCCATCAGAGCCAGGTATGATGAGTCCCTCAGTCAGGAAGCACTCATAAATACCTATTTCTGATCTGATTTTGAAAAGAAAGGAAGTGACCCATTTCTGTCTTCCAGTGGTAATGACATCCTCTCTGGCCCATCAGAAACCAGGGAGAACTTTCAATAGGAAGCACTCATCTGCTTAAAGATCAGTAGAAGTGGAGCTGTATGACCTGCTACTGTTAAATTTTAAGGAAATTTTGGAACATGAGGGCAATTCCATAAGGCTGAAGAGAATTGCAAATCGTGCCAACATTTGAAGAGGGGTGGATGGAGAACCCCAGGCGGTATTAACTCAGTTAATCAGACACTGATCCTGAGTTCAGCTGGGAAGAGACTGATACATGATACAAGCACTGAAGAATTTAAAGGCATCATGCTTCGTGCCAGTCAGCAGTTGTGTGGAAACAGGTTTTGCCAAACCAACCTTTGGTGATGAAATTACAAGCTTCATTAATAAGAGTGTTTCTGTTGGTATTATTCAGTTTCCTGTAAAGTACAAGGTTTACCTCGTTTGTAAATGAGAAGCTGTGATGAAATGGGGCTGTTTCTGGGGGCATCCTGCTCATGGCCAAGCATGAGCCGGGTTCTTTCTCAAGGCTGTTGGACCAAGTGTGGATCTAAGTAGGGATATTCCCCAGAACCGGCTCCACAGGGAATGTGGGAGCTGGGAACACGGATGAGGAGCAGCTCCACAGACTGCTTGTTCCATCAATATGCACTTGAATTTGACCAAATCAAAACCCCCAAACAGACAATGGGAAAACAGGAGGTCCCATTTCCAGGATGTGAAGTCCTAAAAACATCAGAAGGGACCTGGGGAGCACAAAAACATCAGTGCAAAATTGTGGCTCAGAGCACTTGAACTCCAAAAGAAGAGACTATCAGGGGAAACGAAAATTATATTATCCTTGCTCAGGAATTAGTGAGACCACTTCAAGAATATTCTGTCCTGTTCTTGGCTCTACCCTTCTAAAGAATGTGGAAAAAAAGTTGGGATGCACTGAAAAATTTATATCTACATGAGACAAGGTTTGGAAGCTCCCTCCGATAATAAAGGGCTTGTGGAACGTCATCTATGTAATTCACTGAGGAGAAGCCAAGAAGAGACTTTGAGGAAAGCTGCAACTTTCCCTGTGTTCATTTTTGCTTGGAGTGAAACCAAAGTTTAAAACCTGACATCTTTCATGAAATGGATCTCCTGCTCTTGGAGCTGTTCTCGTCACAGTGATCCGAAACTCGAACGAATCCTATGCCAAGGGTAACACAAAGCTGAATTTTAACTGCAGATTGATTACATTTCTTTCTAGACAAATCATTTGCTGGTGTGTGCAGCTACAGAATTACACACCCTGATGTCATGGACAAGTTCTCCTTGCACCCAAAGAGCCCATGTGGCTGAGAAGTGGCTAGTGAAGGCAAGGACTAAGCTGTAAGCATCCTGGGCTCTAATCCCACCTAAGCCCCTGCCCAGCATTTTGAATCCCAGCGAGTCATTTAACCCCCTCAGCCTCCAGTCCAGCTGTAGAACTGGGCAAAAATCAAGACCTTGCTGAAAAACAGATGTTGCATCTCAGCTAAGATTTATTTCTAAAAAGAACTCAATTAAAAGAGCTGCTTGGGAATGTGGGCAAGTGGATGGATGGAGACTGTTGTAATCCTGTAAATTCACACTGCTCACATGGACGCTTAGGGCTAAAGGGGGAGAGGCCACTCCCTGCTGATCAGTTTGTTCCAGCAGCATCCCCAGCAGCCAGCTCTGGACTGTGTGGACTGGCAGCCCGCAAAGCCCCGCTGCCCCGAGCAGGGCTGGCAGGCACTTTCCTGCTCCCATCTGGCTTGGAGCAGGCCAGCCAGCCCTGCCACTGGAAAGCCCTAGGTTTCAGTTCATATTCATTCATGTGCTCGTTTTTCTTGTTTGGTGAATGTTACATGTCAGTATGAAGTCACTGCTGTGGAAACAGCAACACACGTGCAAAGGGAAAGGGGAAGAAAAAGGAGGGAAAGAATAGAAAACATTATTTTAAGGCCCAACCAATTTAGCTGGTTTTGCCCATTTGACTCAGGAATGTGAGTTCGTGTTGCCCATGTGCCTGCAAAGGGAAACAGGAATTGGAAAGGGAAGTGTATCAAACTGTTTACTTGAAACTGTGGGCAAGAGTGGGAGCCAGAACGTCTGGGAATCCCATCAGGCATCCCCTGTGCGTGCACAGCTCCCTGGAATTGCTGCCTGGGGTCAGTGCTGCAGCAGAGCCGTTGTGTTTACAACCTCCTCTGCTCTCCAGACCCTGAGGGCAACCTGACCTCTTGGGGGAGTTCCCTTCCTGACTCTGGGGCACTGGGCAGGCTGGACTGGAGATGAAGGTGGGCAAACAAGGATCAGAGACAGGGTATCCATCCCTCCCTCCCTCCTTCCTTCTCTCCCTCCATCCCTCCATCCATCCATGTGGCATTGGGAAAATACTGGATTTTAGTTACAAGAAAGGACATAGGAAAACTCAGTAAGTTTCATATTTCAGTTATATTCAATTTCAAAATAAAAAGAGGAAAATGTGCTGATTGTGATCTCCAAAGAACATTATTTGTTTCGTACATACCAACAAATCCTTTGTTTCTGTTTTGGAAATGGAAGAGGGATATCTGGCTGTGAGTTGGAGGAAGTGCCATCAATACACTGAAGACTGCTTTTATCTGTTGCACTTGGCAATGGGAACATCCTGAATGAAGACACAGGGATGTGCATGTAAAAACCTGAGGAAAAGTCCAAGCTGAAAGGAAGGTCATCTGGTGCTGCCAGTTAGGGCTGCAGGGTTTGTTCTGCTCGGGCTCTAGTCTTTCAGGATGACATTACCTGTTGGCAAAAAATGCCAAGTCTCAGTGAAACCCTGGAGAAAGGGGAGCCTGCAACACCCCCCAGGCTTTGGCAATAGTTATAGAAAATGTGTGTGTGTGTTTAGATCCTTGATTGCAAAAGAAAAACGGCATTAAGTTGGCACGAGAAAGGAATTCTACTCCTGTCAGTTTTTGCACAGGTTTGTAAATGGCAGAAACTTTCAACTTCTGCCAGAAAAGCATCAGGGTTCCCACATACAAAGCCAGAGAAGTGATATATCTACACCAAAGACAAGAATCTGATTTTGATTTTGGTACAGTCACTCTGATATAACTACTGAATAAGTTTGCAGAGACTTAATATAACCTAAAATGGCAATAATTCTTGGTGTGGAGGTTCACAGCTTCCACTGCTGCACTCAGATCAGCCTGTAGCACATGAGAGCCAACGTAACTCTCTTTAGGAGATAGATCTAAAAGCTACACTGATTTGTAACCACTGATATTTGGGAAAGGTCTAATGTGAGCTCTCAGGAGCCAGACCCTTGGAACTGGAGCCCCGTGTCATCAGTACAAAGCAAAGGTGACCTGCAGTTCTGCCCTGCCCGTGCCAGCTGTGCCAGACACCTGTGCTGTTCGTGCTGTGCCCATGGGCAGGCTCAGAGCAGCCTGAGGGAGCAGAGCCAGTCCCACCAGAGCTGGCTTTGGGCTCAGCACAGAGGGCACGGGGCCTCTGATGCCGAGTCCTGAAGTGGCCAGGAGGGCAGCTCAGAACTGTCCTGCAGCAGACAGGGGCCTCCCTCTCAATCTCCTGTAACTCAGGCCTGCTGCAAACCTGTCAATCCTTCCACAGCCCAACATCAGAGGCAGTTCCAGACAATCTCTGAGGTGCCACACAACCTGCAGGTCCCTGCAGCATTCACACTGGGGCCAGCTCTCAGGTGGTGTGTGGGTCAGGCTCCAGCCAGGTACGTAGGGCTGCTGGTCCCCTACTCTGGTTTTCCCTGTGGCTCTCCAATTTCCATGAGGAAACTGGAGAAAGCAGCTCTTTGGTTTCCTTGCCATGTTCCCATCCAGCCCAACAGTATCCTTTCTGGAAGGGGGTGTGTCGCTTGTGCCAGGGCTGCACCATGAATGTCGAGTACATGCAGTTCCTTTTGAATCACAGGAAGTATGGAGGCTTTGGAGATTACCAGCCCATTATTAACATTTCAGAAAAATATAAAGTGGTTTCCGCTTTATCTGTTTATTCTGTGGCTGATAAAATATTAACATTTTTCAACCTCCACTGAATAATCCCTGGTCCCCATATTCCCAGACAATATGGTGTGTGGCTTAAATGGATCACCCTAAATGAAGCTGTTTCTCTTGGCTACTGTCATACAGGAAGCTGGGGAGAAAAAGGTTGTTTGCACAGGATTTAAGCATTTTAAAAAAAATTATGAAAACGTGATGCTGAGGAAAGCATCAGGCAAGTAGTAAAAGTGCTTTGCATGTGTGCAGCTGTTTCCTGGACATTTCTTTCTATTGCAGGGCCACTTGGTTTACAGGAAATTCCAGTTCACACACAATGCCGGTCTCCCCAGAAAACGGGCTCTGGGCTCAGCTGTATTGATCTGCTTTGTGCAACTGGTGGTGCTGGCAATTACACCATCTGCATGCTCACGGCAGCAGACACTGTTTGGATTTGATCCTGAACAGTTTTTAGGAAATAGTAGTAAGCTTGCCTCCATCTGTTTTATAGAAGGGCTGCTGTTTCTCATGGTTACTTTTAGACCTGCCCAGATTAGATATTGGTCCAGATATAACTTAGCACCTCAGCTCTGCAGGCAAGGGGCTGGCTTGTGCTGAGCAGGACATGGAGTTGTGCTTTTTGGTGGGAGCTCCAGTGGAAAGAGACAGAACTGCAAATCCACAGGCTGATGCACTGGCACAGACTGAGGGTCTCGTATCAGCCTTCTCTGTACATCCAGAATTTGTACCAAGTTTAGGGGTCCTGAGAAATTCATGGTTTCTACCAGCTACTCTTTCGGGGCTGTTTTTCCCCGTTTAGAATAGTGGCAAGAGGAGATGGGTACAGAGCTCAGCAAGCACAGATAAATCTCACACGTTCAGTGTTTTCTGTTGGATAGAAACCCTAACGTGCTCCCAGACTGCCCTGGCTCATGGCAGACCCAGCCATGTTCAGTTCTCATCCGGAGGTGCTGGGAGCAAGACAAGTGAGAGCAGGGTTAGCTGGAGTTCCCGTTCTGCTGAGTTGGCAGAAAGCCTCGTAGCAGCAGATGCAAGGGGACCGAGATGATAAATGGACTTTGGAAAGCAACCCAAACATGTACATACAAATTAGTATTTAACATACAGTTGCTATTTGCAAATTATCCCCTTGTGATTTAGTTCTTGAATGAAAGCAACTGTGTTAGCTGAACAAACAGTAGCAGAGGGAGCTGCAAAAACGCACCTCCCCTGCCAGGCACAGCCGTGCCCGGCGAGCCCGTGCACCAACCTGCACGTGCGTCCACAGCGGGCACAAACGGCCCTTCCCCGGCACGCCGCGACAGCCACCCCGCCCCGGGCTCTCCTGCCGCTCTACCAGGCACTTCAGGCCACGCGAGCCACCCCTGACAAGGCCGGGGTCAGGAGCCTGGGGTGTGAGGGACGGGCTGGTGCCAGGCTGCACTGTCGGTGAGCAGGTCGCTGGTGGAAGGGACTCAGGCAGCCAGGCCCTCTGCCGGTGCTGTGGCGGGAGATGAGCTGGGTCACTGTCCCAGGTTTCTCATGGGAAGTGATGTTATGGCAACACATGAATCACAAATAACCTGACACCAAAAGGAACAAGCCACGGTGGCCCAACAGCCCAGCACCCGCCCCAACATCCGCAGTGACGCAGCGGGCTTGGCGCAACAGGCCGAGCTCTGACGCGTGTCGTGAATCCTCCAAAGCCCCAGAACTCCTCCAAACCTCAACATTCACAAACCAGACCTTCCCAGCCTTGGCCTGACAGGCCCAGTGCTGAGAGCCTGGAAATCAAGGCTGGGGAGCAGAGTGCACCCCTGGGGTGCAGCCAGCTAGTCAGTGTAAGCTGTTGGGCCAGCGTGTTCCCGCTGAGAAGCCTGCTTGCCTTCAGCAAATACGAGGAGCTGCTGAGCAGCTCCTCCTGCCACTGCCCCTGGCACCGTGTGCTCTGCAGGGACCCCCAGGGAGGGCACAACCACCATCCCCAGGGAGGGCACAACCATCACCCTTCCCCTGACCCTTCCGCAGGGCTGCACTTCGAGGTACCAGCTGAGGTGGTGTTACTCAGTGGCCTATACTGTGCAGGTCAGGTCTTTCCCAGCCAAAAAAAGAGGAAAAGGATTACATTTCAAAATAGTTTCCCTTCCCTTTGGAGGGAGAAGTCAGAGGTAGAGCCAAACAGCTGCTACTACGCATGATTTAAGGAGATAAGAAGCAGCAGCAAGAGGGAGAGACTGGGATTTATAGTATCAACCCTAAAAATAGCTGTTAAGAGAAAGCCTAAGCCTGGCAAAGCCTCACTGGGAGTTGCCCCATGCACAAGTGCTCAGCTCAGCAGATGGCATCTAGGTGAGGAAGACCTGACTTTGAAGAGTTTGTCTCCACCGTCCCCACTTCAACCCGAGGTGCCCCTTCACGCCTGAGGTCCAAGTGCCCGGCCCTGGTGTGGATGTCCCCGGGACAGGCCACACTGGAACAGGCTGGCACAGAGCTGCCAACACGGCAGCTCGCACGAGCTTGTAAGGAGAACTGAAGCCAATGTTATTTCCTCTTGGAGCATCTGTGAGCAAGGAAGTGACTTGCCCGAGCAGGTTGGTGCAGACAGCAGTGTGAGAGGGGCTCTCCGGCTGCATTTACAGCCAAACCAAAGGACATGCCCAAGCTGGCACGGAAGGATCATCTGCATGTTGAGTCTAGTCCTCTATGATCACAGACAACTGTGTCACATAAAACCATCTAACTTTGCTGACTATGCTGCTCATCCCTTCAAACCCACCAGGAGTGTTTTCAGACCCCTCGTCTATTGGCGTCGTCTTTGCTTTCCTTGCCAAAATGAAAATCCCTAGGGCAGTGGGACCAATAAATACACATTCCACACTCCACCAGTGGAGCAGACAAAAGAAATAAATAAAAAGACAAACGCTAGTGAGAGTGAGATCAATACTTATCAAGCTGTCAGCTCTTCTGCTGGAGATGAGCTTTCTACTTGCACTCGCACTGAATGTCACCCACCCATGAAAAAGACCCTGGTGCTGCTGCACAGCTACATGTTATGTACTGTGTATTCCACACTGTGAGGAAAAATGCAGCTTTACAGAGTATCTGATTTAGAAGTTGTTGGCAATTTGATTAGTTACCCAAGAAAAAATATTTTTCTTTTACCTTTGTTTTTTTAAGAAATGAATTTCTTTTCAGTGATGGGAGAAGAGCAGATACTTCATAAGGGAAAAGATAAAAAACAAAGATGTTGCCTCCAGGGATTTCCAGGTAGAGATAAAAAAGTCTCTTTTCCCCTAAAGGAGCACGAAGGTAAAACGTTTGATCTGTTCCATGTTTGGTTGCCTCTCCTTGCCCACTCACCCAGGATTCTGAGCACGTGTCAGCCCAGCCTGGCTGTGTCCTGCCCAGCTGTGCCATTGGTCTCATCCTCCCTGCCGGCGGTGGCAGAGCCACCCTCCTACCCTGGTTTTGCTCAGAATGTCCACGTGCTGTTTCCAATCAAACCTGATCTCTTCCTTGTGCCGCAGACGACAGGAGCTGGTCCTGGCTAAAGTCACGGTGCCGGGAGCGCAGAGCGCGGCGGCCTCGGCAGCGCTGCAGACAGCGGCTCAGGAAGCCATAAATCAACTGTGCTCCGTTATGACATTGGTGACAAAGCCATGGTTTCTCCTCCAGCAAGCCCTGCTGAAGGTACTCGGTCTCTGAGGGCATGGCAGGGACCGGGCTGGCAGGCCCCACAGTGCAGCAGAGGTGTTTATTTGTGCTATGAGCACTCCAGAAACCACCAGTGCTGCTGTGGGGGGTTTACGAACGAGCCCAACAAACAGCATCGATAACACTGAAACATTCATTACTTCAGTAACACTTGCAGGCCCCACTGAGAGTCTGTGTGTCACTACACCAGGAATACACAGCTTCCTGACAGGAGCTGCTTCACCACTGAGCAGGGAAGAGGAATGAAGAGGAACTGAGGCGGCCGGGGCAGAGAGTGGTGGAAGGATGTCCAAGGTCATACAGCAGCTTGTTGGTTCAGCAGCCCTGGCTCAGCACGTTACTCACTGCTCCTCACTAACCTCTCTGTCATTATTCACACCATGAAAATATCTTTAAAGTCTCTTTAATATTATTTCTGAGAGTGTTGAATCAAGAAACGCTTCTGACCAGCTTGTACTAAACGAAGCACAGCATTTTAGCTTCAAGAGTCTTTGGGGAGGCTCATGCAAGCCTAGAATTTGGCTTTCATTCTGAAAGCCAGGCTACAGAAAAACCCCTTTGGGATCACTTTACTATTACCTGGGTTACTTTTTCTCCCCCTTTGGCAGGAGGCTGCAGGACCAGAGTGTCAATTTACTCTTGCTATTGGGCCAAGAACATCCCTGGTACAAATTTATTGCTCTTAATAGGGCTGGGTCTTTAATTCCTAGCACATACTTGTGAAGAATTTTGGCTTGTCACTGAGGAGTAGGAATTATTTTCCTCTCTACAGGTACAGGCAGGTCCTCCTTGGCTGAGGGCTCTGCACATCCCGAGAGGAGCATTACTGCAGTGCTCCCATAAAGAGGATATGAAAACCCCACAAGCACCTGCCTGTGTTGAAAGCCAGCAGCAGAATGGCTGCTGTTTAGCACATGGGATTTCCTTCTTATTCCTTTCCCCTTTTTTATTGCTCTGCTACTAGTTGAAGTGCTACTGAGGGGTCAATCTTCTCCTAGTCCCTTGGGGAATTAGATAACGGAGTAAAAGGCTCCTATAATGAAGACAGGGCACTTTTGCCACTAAAGGCACTGACAGCTGAAGCCAGGACTAAGGTTTCACAGCAGATTTTATGACTTCTTCCCATTTGTACAGGGATCTGGTTTAAATGTTTGTCAGGCTTGGCTGACTGGGGTTCCTGCCACACTCCTCTGTGGAGCTGATGGTCTCACTGCTGCAAAAGCTGCTGCTGGTGGCTCCCCATCACTGATGGGGGAGTGGCCGCCAATAATGGCAGCCCAATAAATGCTATTCCTTGGGAGAAGCTTGCTGGCAACTGGAGGGAAGCTCCCTCCTGCATTCTAGCTAACCCAGTATCTGTAGGACAAATCTGGGCTGAACACAGATCTTTTAGCAAAAATCGGTCTGAATGAAAGCCAAGAGCAGGGATGAGCACGCTGCCAGCCTGTGCCAAAATCCCGCAGCCTCTGGAATGTCCCTGGTCCAGGAGAGGGCAAGGGATCTGTCCAAGCAAACGTCCTCCTGCAGCCCAGAGGGCAGCCAGGCTGAACAGGCCAGCAGCTCTGCTCAGAGACCCGAGGCTGAGCCACAGACAACACCTGAGAGCACAAACAAGAGGGACCACTGAGGGATGCAATTCCCCCAGCCCATCTGGCTGCAGCTTCCTGGGGAGGCTGTGTGGGCTCACAGAGCAGCAGAAGGCTCTGGTACTGCAGTCCCTCCTGTGCAGGTGCCTCTGCACCCATCCTGGCAGCAGCAGCAGTTGCACACCATCACTAAACTTCTTCTCACTTTGCAGTAGATTCTCCTTCTCACACCATTCCCAACACCACCAGTCAAGCTCCTCGTTGTTACCCTGTGAAACCACTGCCACCAGCACACAGTGGCTTGCAAAGTCAGGTGAAAGAGGGGATATTGTTTCAGTCCTCCACATTACTGAAATGGGAACAAGAGATGCAGATCACTTTTCTTCTGCAAGGAACAAAACCCAGTCTCCAAGATCAAAAATCCTCTTTGGATTTCAGCTAATGGGTGACCTGGCTTCATCAGATCTACAAAGGAGGATTTGTGACTGTTAGAAAAACTCAAGTATGAACGTTGGGGAGAGAGAAAAACTATGAAAATTCAAATGTCTGCTTTTACCTCCCAATCAAACTTTTGTGAGTGAAGGTAATAAAAAATTCTTACAAAAGAATATGATGCTCACTAGAGGTCCCAGGACAGGGGTTGGCAGATTTGTCCTATTCTACAAATCCATTTCTGCTTTCCAGGCCTCTGTGAGTCTCACAATGTTCTGTGTACATCTGAGAGCCTGCACAGACACTCAACAAACTGTTTGCCTGAGGCCCTCATTTCATGGCTACCATGGAACTGGTCTCCAGACAGATGAGGCTGCAGAGGTTACACAGTTAGTTACAGTACATAAAGTTTATCCCCACTGTGCCCAGATGAAGCTTTCCCTTGTTTGAAGTGTCTTTCCCTTTATGAAGAAGAGAAAGATGAGTGCAGTCACACCCCAGCTTTGCAGCATAATCCTGGTTTAATGGCAGTAACACAGAAAATCCTTCTCTCCATCCAGCACCTGCCCTGCACTCCTGCAGCAGTGAGAGATGTTACTCCGCACGCAAGGGAGGCTCGGCCCGTGTGGGTCTGTCTGACCTCACACACCACCCGGCCCGACTGTTTTCCTTAGACACTGAGTCCAATAGGGTTTTCTCAAGCACAGCTTCTCTAATTCATAACATTAATTACAATACGGACCTGGGACATTTGGTTAAAAATATTATTATCTGACTTTGGAACACGATTTTATTTCCTGGTCCATCATATGCAGAATTCTAAAAACATGATGAATGACACAAAAAAACCCAGAACAGTCACCACTTGTGTGCAAATAGGGATTTGGGGTAAGAGACTCCCTTAGTGCCCCACCAGGGGCAGGCAGGAAGCACTGGGCTGTGATCCAGCACCTGGCAGCCACGGGCACAGTCCCCAGGCTGGTGGCAGCACGGGCTGATCTCGCCCCACCGAGGCTCGTGGAGGCCACAGGGAAGCTGCAGTTCTTACACTGCACTTGTACAAACCCACAGATCCGAAGCAAGTCTGGATCCTTAGCTCTGCTACTCACAGAATAATTTGCTAGAGGGTTTTTTTGTTGTTGCTATGGAATGTCAGGACTAGATCACAATGTTCTTCCCTGTATTCACTGTTTGAAAATGCCTCCCTTTTTCATGTTTTATCCCTAATGGAATGAACCTTTAGAACTGTAACTTGGGAAGAACTGAACGTCCCTTGCAGAGTGAACTGCGTTTCAAAACTGATCTTGCCTTTGTACATTTGGAATAATTCATATGTCTCTCAAAATGCAAGGTCAGGTATCCCAGGATTTTGTGTCACACGGCGCAGGGCTGCAGAAGGCAAGGGCATCAGCTTCACTCACAGACTGAGACAAAGCTGGACAACAGAAATGAAGCAGCACCAACAACTTCCATCCTAGAAAACTCCACCTCCTCTCTTGTTCCCAACAGAGGACTGAATACGCCCTCATGGCCTCCACTGGCTGGGGAAGCACAGAGATCCCTCTTTAACCTACCAGATCTCTACACCTTTGCCTTGAAGGAACTGATGGAGCACCAGAGTAAAACGTGATGCTTCATCTCCGGTCTCAGGCAGAGGGGATGAGGATCAGCCCTGGGCTGAGAGGAGGGCTGTGAACCTGAGAGCTGACAACAGAACGGGACAGCAGGGCTGCTGCCCGTTCTCATTTCTGCAACAGCAGTTCTGTTCCTAACACGTTAATGATCACATTAAAAATCAAACACCCATGCTCTGAGCTCTGCTCAACGCGAACCAAGCTCTGATGTTGAGCCAGAAAAGGCCAGGCAGCTCTCTCCTTTCCCTTTTAACTTCTAGGCACATTTTCTGCTTTTCAACAGAACATGAACAAAATGAACAGAGCAACACACTTCATCCTGAGGCATTTGTAGCTCCATCAAAGCAAGGGGTAACAGAAATTCACAGTCCTCCTGAGACTTCTAACCCAGTTTGAAGACCCCAGAGACACAGAGAAAGGGGAGGGGTCACATAAGTTTAGAATTCATTTCAACTATTTCCAGCCTTTTGCTCTGTGTCAATAATAATTTACTTCTACCCAAGCACTGCACTCAGAGAATTTCATCCTAGCATTGTCATGTAAGTCAGTACTGCTTGTTTGCTAAAAATATAGCACAGTTATTTCCTTTTTCTTTGCTCTCTTTCTTTAAATAGCTCTGAAGTACTTAGGCAAGGAGCTAAACTCAAACTCTGGAAGAAGGGATAGCACCATGGTTTCTTTCTCCACCATGCCAGGAAATGCTGTCTCTGCAGTGCCAGCTGGGTACACCCCAGGAGGAATGATTCCTCGGGGGCTCACCAGTGTGGGGACTTGTTCCTACCTGCCATCTCGTCCTTGCTTGCTCTGGGGCACCAAGTGAGGAATTCTGAAATGACTCATGAGACAGTCAAATCTAATCTCAGGGACAACCTTGGCTCAGTCTGGACTGTCCTACTGACCATCTCCAGCCACCTACTCCCCGGAGTGTTTCTCGTGGCAGTGGTCCCCAGTGCCAGGGCTGCCAAGGAGCTCCCCAGGCAGTGGCTGTGCACTTGGCCTTGGTCTCCTCTGCAGAGAGATGTGAGGAAGCAAAGGATTGTGAGGCAGGAAACGGCCACTTGGCCCAAAGAGCCTGGCCCTTTAAGTTTATCTGAAATACACCTCCTTGCTTTGTCTTTGCATCTGCAAATCTGCTTTCTCCTCATAAAAATGTCTAGCTGTCTCTTAAACCCATTCAGAGTATTTGTTGAAGTGCCCTAACTTGGCAGTGACTCTGTAGTGTTTGGGCTGGCCTGAGTGACACAATGCTGCCAGAATCCCCTGTTTATTTTTCATGTTGCCTGCAATCCTGCCGGGGCTGGGCTGCAGCAGATAAACAAGTCCTGTTCAGCCCACAGGAACCATCCCTGGAAAACTCAGGGCTGCCAGGAGAGGCAGTGCTGACTCAGCACCCCAAACACTTCCCAAAAATAACTCTGGATCCAGCCTCTCTGCAGCCCATGCTCATGGAAGAGCCCTCTCCGGGGGGACTTCTGAATTGGCTTCAGCCTGTGCTCAAGAACAGATGGGAGAGTTTCTGCCACACCTGACAGCACAGTGAGCCTGTCCTCAAATATTCCCAGCTACCTTTCTGTGTCCTGGGGAAGGTCCCAGTCTGAAAATCACCATCAGGGAGAAAACTTCATCAGAGGGTGTAGAACCTCGCCCATGTGCACCATGACATGTGTACAAACGGTTGTGTGTGAAGTCCAAAGCCTAAAGTCACTGAAATAAACACTTCATCATCCAGCCTTGAGGCTTTTCTTGCAGTCCATCCTTTTGAACGTGCTGTGAGCAGCCAGCACTGTTCTCTATCAGCTGCCTGAGTGTTTGTCAGCTGAGCTGCAGCAGGGAGAAGGTGGGAATAAAAACCTCCAACCATAACCCTTCCATAGCTTCAGTCTTAGGTTACAAAATAATCCTACGTGACCTCACTAAGGTAAAGTGACCACTGATATGAAAACTTATCTGGAATATTAGCATCTCTTCGGTTCTTCCCAGTTATTTTCAAGATCCTGTAAGTGGTTGGCACATTGAAAAATCCCTTTGCTCTTGATATAAATCCCATTCTCATAAACATTTGAAAATGCTATTACTGCAGTTTTGCAAATAAGAGCAAACATTTAAAACATGTAGAAACAGAATCAGGTTTTTAATGAGCCTTTTTGCTCCTCTCTAATTATTTTTTGTAGCAGTCTAAATGACAGGGTTCCTGATATAACCCTTCTGCAGTCACTAAAAGACTACTGCTATTTGATTTTTTTGGTTTCATGTATTTTGAGCACTGGTGATGTATTTCAGGTCTGATGTTGCTCTCCATCTGCTGGCTTGTGCCAGTTTGGTTTTGTCTCCTGTTCTGTGCCCGTATGTCTGGTAAGAGAGGAGGCCAGATCCTGCTGTCTCTGGAAAGCTTAGTTCTAGCTCATTTAATTCCATCCATAACAAAACTTGCTTTCCATTCTCCTATTGGGTTCCTTCTACTGGGTAAGGCCCCAGTGTGTACTTAGTTCTGCTGACTTGTGCTGAGTTCTTCATCCTCAGCCTGCCTAGGGAAGGCTCTGTACCCAGAGAGGTGTGTGATGCTGCAGAACACACTTCTCTGCTGGAGAGTAAATCCCAGTTGTGAGTCCGGCTGAGGATTTGCCACAGCCTCAAGCCATTTCCCTGAAACTACCTCTCATTTCACCTTGCCTTTGGATTCCTCATTCACTTTGCCCTGCCCTGCTCCTGCCTCAGCCTGGCAAACAGCTGAGTCCCTCAGCGGCTTGGTACCAACTCGTGCTGTCCCGAAGGGAGTCTGAACCCATTTACCTGTGCAAAGGGGGACAGGAAGGCTCTCAAAGACACCAGCACCACAGAGCTGCTGTTCCCCAGCCCCTCTGCACTGCCTGAGCAGCCTGGGCCGCCCCACACACGTTTCCCACAGCTGGAGAGCTGGGGCCACCCTCGACACTCAGCGGCTCAGCCCCCGGCACCGACCGAGTGGACGCTGCCCGAGCTCGTCAGCCCAGTCAGCTGGAGACTGCACAGAGAACCACCACACAAACCCACCAGAGAAAGCTGCAGTCCCCAAACACGGCTGTGCTGCAGTATTGCTTCTCCTGTTTCCACACAGCCAGTTGTGGCTTGTTCCTCTGTGTCTAAGGATTTTTAAGCAGAAATCTGATCTGCACATTTGGGTTCAAAATGGGCCAAGTTCCTGCTTTAGTGCTGCATGTGTTTGGTATCCAAATCGGCATGGGAAGGGGGCTGCCTTGCACAGCAGGGGATCTGAGTGCCTCTGACGGATTTAAACATCTTGTCCTCTGTCATGGAGAACTGACTGTGGCTTCCTATCCTGCACAACCCAACTGCAATGGGCTCAAAGCAAGGAGGAGAGTGGGAGAAGGGAAAGCCTTCATAGAAGAGCTGGGAAATCAGAGAGGCTGACTGTGCCTGGTTGGTACATGCTCTTTTCCACAGATTATGACAGATAAATCACTGCCCTCCCTCATGTCCCCACGGCAGGTGTGTACAGAGCAGCTGCTCTTTGGGCTCTGTTGCCCTGTAATGGCACATGTACTTTCTACCTACATCCCTGACACAGCTGTTGTGAAATAAATCTCTTAACCCACGGGAAGGTGGATTCCCCCATCATATCACAGGGAGAGGTATTTTCATGGTGAGAGGATGGAGGAAACAGGGCTTTGCAGCCAGAAATGTGCAGAACAGTATTCTAAGTCACAGTCCTGTCTTGCCATCCAGATGTTTCTAGAGACACCAAACCACTGCATACCAAACCCAGGGCTTCTCATTCCCACCAGACAGGCATTGCATGAGGAAAGGATATGTGCTCTGTTTAACCTCATTTATTCCTTAGCAACCAAAAGCTCCCTGTATTTTCCCATCTTGGGGGCTTATATGCGGATCCCCATTCAGTGACATTCTCCCACCATGAATGATTAAGGAATCTGAATCTTTAAAAATTGCCAGATCCCATTTCTATTCCTAAATACAGCCCTATAGAGAGATAAGCCTGGGAGGCCAAGGGATTTTAGCTAATGATCCCTTTTTATGGGGCCAAGCAGCAGTGCCATGAAAAGGAGGTCTGGGGCCATTTCTCCCCTCTGTGCCTGTGCTTTGCAGAGATTCCCGCAAACACGGTTTGTGTTTGACCCACCTGTGCTGCTCACTGGGAAGGAAGCCAGGCTCTTGCCCTGGGATGTATGGAACACCCATGTGCCAGGCCTTGGAAGATAGTTCAGCACTGGCCAGTGCTAATGGGAAGAGAGCATTAACATCTTAATCCCTGGTGCAGCTGTGCCAGCAGCAGAGCCAAGGAGTGGGTAACTCCCTCAAGGTGGACTGAAATGCTCGAGCAGCTTGACCAGGCTGCTCCTGAGAGAGCTGCCCATAGCCCTGACTTCCCGTTCTGGGAACGGTGGGATTTCTCCTTCCACTCATCAGTAACATCTCACTCCTTAGCTCCGTGTCACCTAAATGAGGTCAAGTGAGAAGGGTAACTGTTTAGCAAGGTCTGTGCTGTGCAGGACTTGCCTTGCCCGAAAGAGCTCTTGAGAACAGCTCTGTTTGTGTGGTTCACTTCGCCTCCCTGCGATGCTTTCCTGCCTGCACAGGGCTGAATGTACCTATTGACATCTATGCTCAGGACCAACTCAACGGTCAGTGCACTATAAATGAGGGACATAAGTTTCACTCTCTCGTTACCTGCATTTCCCTGTGGGAGGGGGGGATTACAAACCAAGCAGCAGGAGAAAACAATCATGGAACATGGAACGTCCTTAGCAGTGCTGCTTGACCTCAGAGCCTGCAGGCTCAGGGAAAGGGGAGCGTAACCTGCAGAACCAGCAGCTGGAATTCAACTGCCCCAGCAGGAACTGGAAACAAATGAACAGACTAACTGGAATATACCTGCCCCTGATCTCTCTGAATCAACACCATGCTGTTTACAGTAGTGTATAATAATATTGAATCAAGATTTGCATGGGACAATTTCTATTCCACAGCACAAGACAACTTTCCAGCAACTTTTTTTTTCAGTGATGCAAAAACATTTACTTTAATGATAATGAAAATAAAGTCAGTAAAATCCCTTTGTCCTGTTGCTTCGATCAGATAAACCATATCTACCCACTGTTAGAAGGAGGATTAACTTGGGTTGACATTTTTGTAATGTACTATGAGAAAAGCCCTGGGGCCAAAACATTTACAGGCCAGGTTTTAGTGTATGTTGATCTAATAGTTTCACTGAAGAAAACGTCTTTAGACCTGGCAGGTGTGTATTGGTTTTCATTACTTCAAGTGTCTACTAGTAAAGTTTCAATTAACAGGGTTGTACACAAAATATTTCCAGTGATGCAAGAGTGAGGAACGTGGGAGCAGAACTCCTGGGTTCTCCTTCCAGTTGCTGAACGGGTCACGGTAGACAGGACTGCAGTAGTCTTGCCAGACTATGCCACGGCTCTCAGACTGGTGGGACAAGATCTCCTCTGATGTATTATTTGCAAGCCCCCAGTCCTGCTGTCAGGCACTGCAGGAACTGTCTCTGCCAGGGGCTAAAGGGAACTGCAGGAGCAAGGGGATGGACAGACTTGGCTGAGGTCTCCCAGCAAGTCTGGGACAGAAGCAGGGACAGGCCCAAGACCATCCCGAGCTGGCCGCTCCCCTCTCCCCATTCCACTCGGGAAGATGCCCACTTTGAGGACTGTGGAAGAGCAGGGAACAAGCTCAGCAAGCTGCTTGCCTGCTGCAAACAACAGGAGAAAACAGCATTTGCTTTGCCTCCTATCAAAGACGTTAGGCCACAACTGATAAGGTTATTAGCAAAACCTTAACGCTGGTACTCCGGCCAGATAGCAGAGGAGATAGACACTTTTCTTATCAGCTCTTTTATGAAGTCTCCGTAGCTGTTATTATAATTTACTGATAATATTATATACAAAATTGATAGCATTTTATTTTTCCTGGACAGGTTCTTTTCTCTTGCCCTTTTCTTAACAGGTTGTCTTTTCTCCTGCTCCAGTAAGCGGATTTGCACTCTGAAGTCCTCAGTTTGATTGCTCTGTTTTGTCTGCTCTAGATCCCCTTTATCCAGTTTCAAGTTGTTTTGATTGCATTTTTTTTACAGTCCTTTGCCTTCTGTTGTCTCAACACAGATGCTGGTCTAGGGGATAGGTTTTTGACAGTGACAGAAGTAAATTGGATGATTTGCACTTCCTCCAAAACTCCATTCTATGTCTGATAAGCATTTATCTATCATACATAATATAGTCCTTTTGGGAAAGAGCAATTTCATGATTCAGCTGAGCCTTTCCATGGGATGATTCCCAAGCAGAGAAGGGTGTGCTCTGCTTTGCAGGTACCCAGTTAGACAGAGCTCTCCTTTCCTTGCCATTTTGGTGTGCAATGAGACATGAGCTGGCAGAGAAAGGGCTTGGAGCCCAGGGCTGTGCAAACCCAGACACTTGGCAGCCTGACCATGATCTCTGTCCAGAGATTCACATGTCTGGTGCATGTGGAATAGCCCCCAAATTCCTTCTTTCTCATCAGTATGTCTGCTACTGAATTTCCCCTGTCCCCATCGCAGCTCAAAGCTGTGCTGTTTGCTCCCTGGGCCACTGCAATATGTTTGCTCCACACAAGGTGCCCTGTGAAAGACAAATCCACCACCACGCTGCACTTTGTCCTTCTGTAGTACCCTGAATGCTAAGTAAAAGTTTGCTTTTACTAAATCACATAAAATTGAAGGTATCAGAGAGCATCAAAGAGCTCCCTGGTGACTTGCTTGTAAAGGCAAGCTCCTTGAACAGTCCCTGCTGTAAACTCTTCTCTCTGACATTTGAGTCCATAACTTCAAGACTGTAAAAGCACTTTCATGCAGACAAAAATGAGGCTCTAAATTATGAAGTGCTGATCCTATACCACTAAAATTAGTGAGAGATTAATCACAAGTTTCAAAGGGCATGGGGTCAGGCTCTACCAGGAAAACAGAGTCACCCTGGATTTATTGTGCCCGTTTCCATGGGACAGCCTTGGAGGTGCAGCAAAGGCCTCAACGTGACCAAATGAAATGTATTTAGAACCCCCCTCAGAACCATCTGTGTTCTCCTTATTGTGCCCTGCCCAGTCAAGCTGAAAATCTGGGTTGTGACCATGCAGATTATAACTAATTTCATACATATGATTTTGAAAGAGATCACTTTACAGGGCCTTTGCACAGGGATTACTTGCAATCCTCCTTGAGGGGTGATCTCAAAAGTTTTCTCTGAGTATGACTGATTCATTTTTCTTTTGGCCATTTGTGAAGATTAAAGCAGAGATCTTGACAGGTCCCCCTACAAAGGGTCAAGTCGTGCTCCTGGAAAGCTGGGAGTTGGCATCTGGCAGTCTGTAACTGGGAGAGGCATTTTAAAACCCAAACACTTGGCCATGGCATTAGTTCAGACTGTCTGGATGGGACCACGTTTGTCTGCTCGGATGGTTCTCACGTGCACTCTTTCCAGGAGTTGTCCTTCCTAGAATAACTCAAATCCCTGAGTGCTGCTGTTTGGCTGCCCCAAGAGCATTTCATGGAGTGGGGCACGTTTCCTTAGATAGTTTCTAATTCCTTCCCTTGCACGGTGTCAATGCCTCGTGCAGACAGCCTGTGGCCTCAGAGCCCGTGAGAGCTGTGTGACTGTGTCCCTGGGGAGGGAACACTGGGCACACCGTTGTGTTTTCCTCAGTTTGCAGCAGCACAGCTCTGTTGCTGCCTTCTGTGACACCCAGACACACCACAGAGCAGTGTGAGTCCTGTACCCGTGGCAAACTGAGCATCAACTGAAAAGCACGGAGCGAGATTTTTTTTTGCAGGTGATCCGACTTTCTCATTTACAAACCAAGAAAGGGCCAGGCCCTGCTCAGAGCAGAGCTGGGCTGCTCTGCTGCACTGGCTGCAGTGCCCAACTACTGCTCCCTGCAACCCAGCCTGCTTCCTTCCTCGTGCCAGAAAAACCATGTAGCCCTCCAAAGCTTGACTCCGTCAGGGAAGTGGTTTCTCCATAAATGCTGCCTTGGTTTGGGATGCTCTAACACTGAATCATCCTGGCTGTGTTTCATATGAAGGGTTCATTTGTGAATGACTTCTGAAGACAGTGTAAATGCTTAAACCCGTGCATTTTATACCTATAAATGGGGTATATTATGAATGGGTATGACCAGATGAGAGGAAGTTGCCACATAATGGCTTGGAGGACCTCTTAAACACTGTTGCAATCACTAATGATCAACTGCACCATTTTTGTCATTTAGTAACAACTTACTTTGCATGTATAAGTGGAAAATACAAAATATAACTGGATTTTCTTTTAGGTGATAATATTGCAGACTGAGGTATCCTCTATTCTAACTTGCTGGATCCCCTCTAAGACTCCAAGACACAAAAGTAAGAACAGCACCTCTGCCCTATTTCCTTTTCACAGCCCAAAGCAAACGAAGTCCGACACACCAAGCAGTTTGGGGGCCTTTCTAGACACTGTCAAGAATCCAGGGAACCTGGAACATGGAGATCAAAACTGACTTACTGACATTTACAGACAGGTCTGAGACAATCATACATCTGCTGGTTTGAAAGCGTAAGAAGACTGTAAAGGGAAACACATGTCCAGTAGCTGTCCAAAATCTTTATTTCCCTGATAGTGATGTAACAACAATTTCTTAACGCAAACTGAACTACGGATCTCTTTTCACTGAACAGAAAGGTGGGAGAGGGAAGCAGAGCGGCACAGCTTGGTGGAAGAAGGAGCCAGCAGCAATGGGTGCTGGGCACTGGCCAGCCCAGCTGCCTTCTCTGGGGGGCAGAGGAGCCCAGAGTCCTGCTGTGAAAACGCCCCCACACGACCCCTGCGAGTCCCTGGTATTTTGGTCTCCAGCAAAAGCAGAACTGCTTTGACTCAGCTGCAGAAGCACTTAGGAGTTGTGTGGGAGTCCCCCAGAACACACAACAAATCATGGAGTAACAAAGGGAATTAAAAGGTGGTAATAGGAGACACAGTTTAAGAACATGGATTAAATACTGAATTAAGCCCTGCTCCCCACTCAGCCCACAGCCAGTCCCTGTGCTGTAAAATGGCACCGGGGCCAAATCTGCTCCTGCTGTAAGGGGTGAGGAGGAATTGCCGGGGAGCGGTGTCAGAACACGCCTGAGCTGGCGAGAGCAGCCTGAAGCCAGGGCAGCAATGCGGTCAGGGCATGCCCAGGAGGGGCTGGGCCGGCCGGGGGCTCCCGACACAGTTGTCAGTGTAGGCAGACAGGCCCTAATTGGTCTGATCTGATTACTTTTTCCAAAAGCTTTGAACTTTGCCCAGGATGCCTTGGGCCTGCCTGCAGGAGCCCTGCTCTGGTGGGGAATTAGCACAATGGCTGGGCTGACCTCCCCCACCCCAATTGAGTTTTATTATCCAGTGGGCAGCGGCTGGTGATGAATGACTGGCAGGTGTGATCAGCTGATGGCAATGGCTGAGGATGGTGCACATGCACTGCGGTTTTACCAGACCGTAATGTCTTCTGCAGTGGGCAAAGGATAAAGTTTGTAAAACATTTGTTTTAAGTCTTAAAATATCAAATTCCTCATAACTATGGGCTTCCTAAAACTGGCCCTGGTAATTACAAGTGTTGAGCCATGAATAATTTCACGCTAGGAGTTGCATTAATTTTAACCTCCTCTCGCCTCCTCCAGACATTGTGAAAGCACATTACCAGTGAGGACAAGTTTATGATCTTATCCAGGACAACTGGTGCAATAATATGAAATGAAAACCAAGACAAAAATGTCATTGTCTGCGAACTGTGTACAAAGGGATCCTGCAGAAAGCTCCCTTTGCAGCCTGAGACCAGGAGTGCTCCAAAGGTGTGAGCGAGATTTATGGAGCTTTTCCAAGCTCATGGCTCAGACCTGCCAGATCCGACTGTCGGCAGCCTGGTGTCTGGGGGTTGTTTCAAGGAACTGGGAGGAGCTCTGGCATCACTGTCCCTACGATGGTTTGCATTTAAGATCTTCAACCATGCCTTCCCAGAAACCCACTGGGACCTCGGACCAGGCTGATCCAGGTGTCGCACGCTTGGTCCCAGGAGAGCCACCTGCGCTCTGGGGTATGAAAGTTTATAATCTTACTGTCATTAAGTTCAAGGCAGTGGCACAAGGATCTATTTGGCAAGCTCTCCCTGCTTAACACACGTTTCTGTCTGATCACATTTACAACAGCAACCCCATAGTTTCTCAACTCAACTGAAGTTACACCTCAGTCAGAGAGGAAACAGGCAAGTCTGGCTGGAGGAGAGATCAGAGATTTCTATCTTGGGCAGGGCACCCCACAGCGTATTTGCCATTCAGGCTGTGTCAGGGCTGCACTGTCAACACCATTCTCAAGAAGGATGTATAATACAGATGTTAAACACCAATTATCCCACTAAAGATCAGGTAAAGTTAAATAATGGCAAGGGTGTGATGCTTAACTTGAACAAATTAGGGCTGATATTGTCTCCCTGAGGTTCCCAGGTGCCCCTGTGGTAGCTCTCCCTCTGTTACAGCAACGTGGGTTGCGAAGGACCAAATTGTGGTGAAGTGGCATTTGGAAGCATTTGGAAGCCTCGGGGTTTGCTTCACAACCCCAGTGCTGACACGCTGACAGTGTCATTCTCAGTTGCTTCCCAGTCCCTTCAGACTGAGCTAAATACCATGAGCTAAATATGTAGGCAGTCCTGGTTTATATCAAGACATGACAATTCACGAGTCATTAAAGTTCTCAGGCTGCACAAGGTAGAAATTAATATTCCAGTCTCATCTACGATCCTGAAAAATAAAATCTTTGGTCATATGGATGATTGTACCCTATTTGTCCTTTGTAACAGTATAATAGCACCAAAGACAGCTGTAAATTATTTTCTTGGAATTTCTCATGCTTCCTTCCTACCCTTTAAGAAAAATGTATCAGTGTGTCACTACTCCTAGGGTGAAATTTTGCCCTGGAAATCAAAGCACAACGAACACTCTTTATCAGTTTCCCTGTTCTCTTCAGAAACCTGTGGTAGCAGATGCCTTTAACTCTCTCGTGGGTGAAGGGGAAAGGTTGGATTACTGAAAAAACAAGGCAAGCTTCAGAGTGTGGAGGAGGCATTAGGAACTGCTTAGGATCTCAAACCTGCAACACCTTGAACCCATCACCAGCCAGAACCGTGATGGATGGGAGAGGATAAAGGGCAGCCTAGCTGACCCATGATGCCTTCCAGTGCCCTCCAAGAAACAAGAAGAAAAGAGATTCTTATCACTCTGTGAAAGAACAGAGGGGAAAATTATCATTAAAATGCCTTCCTAATAAAACTAACAAACAGGAGCTTTTTTTCCTTTCAAACTCCATTCTCTTATCCCTTCCCTACAAGCTTCAAGATGGACATGACTTGAAGAATTTTAGTCTTTGGGTGAACCTTTCCTAAGTAGAGGTCACATCCTTTTGCCCAGACTTTAGATTTGTTGGACAGTCTTCTTGGAATACCTCAAGAAGACAAATATTTTGGGGTATATCTTTATAGTCATTAGTCCACAGAACCTCCATGCAGAATTATGGTAATACACCCAATCAGTATAAGTAATAAAATAACTGTTCACATCCCACGTCACCTGCCAGAGAGTCCCTGATGAAACATTAATGAGTCACTCGATTTCTCTGTTTGCTTTAGGTCTGGGAGTTTTGCTGTCTCCCTGTGAGGAGCTCTCGGGTGATGTCAGGCAGTGCAGAGGGTCGGTGTGTTATGGAGTGGAGGCAGTTACAGACCCTGTAGCAAAGACTCTGCAGTGCAAAGCTGGCCACTGAAAGTTCATTTCCTATGACTGCTTCCCCCATAGGTATTTGCAGCCTGGCACGCACAGCCCACTGAAAATCTGACTGGCTCCTCGTGCTCCAAATGCCTGCCAGACTCTCTCCTGCTCACAGGTCTCAGGGAAGAAGAGAGTATCTGTCTCTCTTCTCTATTCCCAGTGCCCACCCTTCTCAACCTCTCTCTCCCTCTCTGCTCCCGGGGCACTGTCCCCCTCAATCTCCACAGGCAGTCTTTGAACTGAGTACAAAGAAGTTCAAATGCCAAAGAACAGGAATTTCTGTGGAGATGTGGGTGTGTTATAAGGTGTTATCTCTGGTTCCCTAACATCTGGTGTCCTGTGATGCAAAATCCTATAAAGTCTTTTGGCTCAAATTCCACCTGTGCAACAGGTTGCTGGTTAGGCAGTCCCACAATTCCATCAAAACCAGGCTCCAAGAACTGAACTCCAGATCCAGGAGATTCGCCATCGAGCTGTCCTAGTGTCTGCTCATATATTAAACCCTCCAAAACATTTGGGGTTTTTATTCTTTAAAACCAACCTTTCACCTCAATACTGGTTTTAGGTTGTCAGCAACATGCTAATCCCCATACACCTTTGGAATTTGTTCAGTGAGACAATGACTTCATCCAAGGTGTCTGGGTGGGAGACGGCAGGACAGATACATTAACTCACAGCAAAGGAAATCCCCACTGGTCCGTGGCTGAGCTATCACTTGCAAAGATATCTATCTTCAAATTATACAAGCAACAGAGGCTCTTCCTTAGCCATCCCCACCATCAGGTTGTTCAGTGGGACACACTCAAGAGTATTGCCTGAAATAGATCTTACCCTGGTGGAAAACCAGAGCTCAATCCCACTAATTCTACAGGAAAAATGGCACAAAGACACCTTTGCTAAATATACTCATGTTAGGAACTCGGTGAGACCTGCTCTCAGCTTCTGCCTCAGATGTGACATGCAACTCTGACCCAGCCAGCTCCCACTTGTACTGACTGAAAAGCTCTTCCCCCTCATCCTGTTAATCTTTCCACCTCATTTTTGCACTCTTCAAACCAAGGTTCAAGGTGTCCTTTCAAAGCAAAATACCAGTCCTGCTACACGAGTGCTCGGTGACAGCACAGTCCTGTGCCCCAGCAGCAAAGCCACGTCTGTGCCTCCCAGCAGCCAAAGGCACTTCCAGAGCTCATGGGAATCCTCAGGACTCAGATGACCCAGCAGTGGCCTGATGCATCACATCGTCCTGCTGCTCACAGGGGCTGTCAGGACAAGGCTGCAAGCTGAGTGGGTCTCGGGTGTTCAGCATCCACCTACAGGGCACCATGCTGGGTTTGAAGTTCTGGATAACTGGAATCAAGAAATGGCCTGTGGAAATTAACCTGTTACAGCCCAACAACCCCCCACAGCTGGGGGCTAAACTGTCTTTTGCACTGTTCCCTGAAAGCTGCACGTGGGATCTGGAGCAGGGAAACTTTGTTTTGGTTTTTTTTTAAAGTTAATACTAGGATTCTGGGTATTTTGGGGAGTCATATACTGGTGATTCTTTTCTGAATCCTTCAGCACCAGTATTGTCTCCAGGCCAGGAACTGCTGAACAGCCAGTGCTGAAACTGTGTCAGGCAGTGGGGATGTTAACAAAGGCACTGTGTCTTTCTTTTGGCCACGGAGCTGGATATATTTCCCAAACACCGCTCTAATGTGGTGTCCTGGACTTTGCCTACCATGGGACATTGCACTAGAACCAAGGAACTGGGTTTGGATGTGAAAAAAACTTCAGGTCACATAGACATGCTGGCAAAAGATTTTCAGTGTAGCTAAACTGTCAGAAAAAGTCTCTTTGGCCTCTGTGCTGTCCATCATCCAGCGCCTTGGCCTGGGCACGACAGCCCCTCTGCCTGGGAGAGCTGCTCCAGTGCGCCAGGGCAGGAGAGCTGACATCAAGAGCTATAAAAATGTGTGATTTAATGAGTGCCACCACATAACCCAGGCCTCTACAGCAGCCTTGATGCTGAGTGTCCGACTTACTGAAGTGCCCCAGATCACTTGTAAATCCTGGCTCCTCTCCTCCAGAGATCACCGAAGGAGCAGGGGCAGTTTGTAACCTTTCTCCAGTAAGGTTTATTCCTAGGCCTGTTGGTTCCCATCTCATGATGACATAGCTTGGATCCCCCAAACATTCCAGTAATTCCTCCCTTTTGAGCAGGCAGACGAGGCCTTCCTTGGCAAGCAGGCGTCCCACATTCCTGGACTCACTTCCCAAGCTGCCTTGCCCACTCCTTCAGGAATGGCTCCCCGCAGGGACTTCTTTCCTCAAGGATGAGAGGTTTTCATACCCTGGCAGGCGTCCCACTTGCTGTCATCACACGAGTCCCGTGCAGAGAGGGAGCAGAGAAGCGCAGGTTCCTGCTCGGTTGTTCTGAGTGCCCGGACACCTCAGGGTGACGAGCAGGTGCCTGCAGGGTGTGCGGTCCCTGGCTCCAGCCCGGGACAGCCCTGCAGGGCTGCTGGGGGCCCTGGGGAGCTCTGCCCGAGCCATGATAAGATACAGGGAAGAGCCTTTCAGATGGGACACGTTCAGCCCCGCGGTGTGCTGGGAGGTGCTCCAGGTTTATGGCAGAGATCAATTCCCAGCAGTTACTGGCACTGAGAAAGCAGTGCAGTCACACAAGGACTCTGCTGCTACATGAGGGCAGCACAACCTAAGCATCTTTCTAGCTCAAACTCAGGTAAGAGTGTCTGAACATTCAGCTCTTCTCCAGAACAGTCAGCAAGATGTGGGCTGAATTCTCCAACCTGTGTGTTGTGTTGCCTTCTCCCTCAGTGCACAGATGTGCAGTCCAGAGCAGCAGTCCTTTACACCCCCTCATCTCTCCAGGCCCTCCCCCTGAGAGCCCAGGACTGCACTGCAGCCCGCACACCGAGGCAGCCCCTCTCCTCTCCCCAGAGAGCTGAGACCTGTGAAATACTCTCCTGTTGTGGCTCTGGCCATCACTCTCTTAATGAGCCAAAGGCAGCCCACAAGCAACAGGATTTTTTTTCCGGCATTTTTTCCAGCAGCAATGCACAGAAGTGGATACAAGCTCACTACAAGCTGCTGGGCTGATTATCACAGGCCACCAGCTGATTGGCTGCACAGTTTCATTTCTGCCTCCAAATGCTCTTAGCTACTTGTTTTCTCATTTGCTGTCCACCACTGGGCTCCCAGGGGTGCTGCTAGCACTTAAATATATTTCTGTATGAATTCGAGTTATTTAGGAAAGAAACAAACTCACTTCTAGTGCTGAGAGGCCCAGTGTTAAAGTGATGGGGGCTCAGCCTGACTCCTGTTCTACCAACCTACAGGAAATATTTCTGCCTGTTCCACACGAGGTGCCCGTGAGTGTTCGAGCAGCTACAGCCCGACAGCCCCTGGCACGGCCCCGCTCCAGCCCTGTCCCCTCTCCATCCCCGTCCCCGCTCCATCCTCGTCCCCTCTCCATCCCCGTCCCCCTCGTCGGTCCCGCCGTGGCCGTGGCGCAGCGCACGGAGACACCTCGCGGCGAGCTCAGTGACTGCACGGGGTGTCCGAGCCCCCTCCCTGTCCAGCCCTGGCACTGCACGGGGTGTCCGATCCCCCTCCCTGTCCAGCCCTGGCACTGCACGGGGTGTCCGATCCCCCTCCCTGTCCAGCCCTGGCACTGCACGGCGTGTCCGATCCCCCTCCCTGTCCAGCCCTGTCACTGCACGGGCTGTCCGATCCCCCTCCCTGTCCAGCCCCTCCGGCCCAAGAGCCACTGGCCAAGCCCCAAGGCGCGAGTGCCGGCCCAGCCCTTTGGAGCAGCTCAAAGGCCAGAGGTGTTCTCCTGTAATGTATGACCTGCAAGGGTGTCATTATCATAGCAGAGATCTTGGAGGTCCCTGGAAGAGAAGTGTTGGAGAAATGCAACCTATTAAAAATGCAGTTTTCTCCTTGCCAATTCTATTCTGCTTCAAGGAAAGGTGCTTCTGCAATGACAGCTGGGATGAGCTGGTTTTGACAAGTCAGAGTATGCAGGTTTTGATGGAAGATTTAAGTGAAACAAGACTGAAACACTACACGGCATACAGTGCTCTTGCCTTCTGTGCCCAAGTGCTTCCCTTTCCATTGAAACAGCCAAGGCAGTGGGCACTGAAGTGTCAAGAGTCCACACTTGATTTCAGCAAGGTACAGCAAGTCCAGAAAAGCACATTTGCTCAGACAAGTTCTCCAGCGTATTCTCTCTCTGGGCTTCTTGCTGGACAGCCTGGAACTGAGCCAGTCGTGTTCTGGTGGATCATCTCAGCTCTTTTAACTTGCTCTAGTTTTCAGGTAGTGAACTTATTACAAGGCAGATTTTCACACCTACTTGCCACTTTCTAGAATGCATTTTTTAGCTGCTAAAAATTCTTCTGCTTTTAATTTTACACTGAGGGCAGGATTTTCCTCCAAGGGTGACTCCCACATGTACCTCCACGGGAGCTGCACAAAGCTGTCCAGGGCCAGTTGGAAGGCCATCGGTCCCTGCTCCAAGTGTAGGTCTTTGTCACAGCCAAGAGCCTGGTTCCAATATGCCACTTAAAATACAAAATTGTGCCCAATAATTCTGGGGTTTGAAGCAAAGCCTTGGGTGCACCCAGACAAATAGTAACAAACTGGTTTTGAAGGGGACAAGGTTCCAGTTTGAGAACTTATCTGAGTCACCAGTCCAGGGACCAAAATACAGCTAAAGACAAGCCCCAGCAACGCAAATGCGACTCAGTGACTGTCCCGTGGTCGGGGCAAAGCTGCAGGTGTAGATGTTCCCTGCAGTGCTCTGGGGAACGTGCCCAGCGCAGGGGCTCGGGCGGGCTCTGCCTCCCGGGCCAGGGGAAGATGTGGGAGGAGAGGATGGAGATGATGCTCACTGCGTGCACTGCAGCCTGCTCACCCTCAAGGGGAAAGCATCAGGAGGGTTCTCCTGATTGTACAGCAGCAGATCCCATCTGGGGCCACAACTCATTCCAGTGCACTTAAGGCAGAAGAGAAAGGAGATGTTGCCAAGGTGTTAACTTTTTAATTAAACCTTAATGCCTTAATTAAAGCAAGAAGGGCTTAAATAAGGACTTAGCTAAAATTTAATACTTTAATGGGACTAAAGACTTTAATTTATCATGGGCTGAAAAAGAAAAAAAAGCACAAGAGCTGACTCTGAGATGCACATCCGTGCACCAGCCAATTATGGAAGAATCCCGGGGTGTCAGGTTCGTCAGTCAGAGCACACTGTGCACAAGGCACAATCCGAGGTTGTTCACATTTCCGTGTGACTGCCTAAAGCATAAGCATAACTTGAGACTGTGGCATTCAAAGGTCTGTGGTACCTTTGCCTCTTTCTACAGACTCTCTGAGAGAGAAGCTCTGCTGGGGGCTGTCCGACACACACTGCAGCACCAGCCCAGGGCTGGCTCTGGAGGGTCCTGCTGCACCTGCAAAGGCTCTGAGCCCAAGAGCTGCTGGTCCAGGGCAGGCTGTGACTTAAGACGCCCAATTGCTGGCCCGTGGCCCCAGCTCCAAGGACTTGACAGTCCTGCCCAGGGTGATCACAGTGACAGCAATGCTGCCAGGCTTTTGGCTGGCTCTTAAAGGCCAAGTTTTCTTGGAGCTCAGAGCTCAGCATCTCCCATTTTCCTCAGATGGGATGTTTGTCTACTTCTTGACATTTCTTGTGCCTGGGAAATATGAACCCAAGTCACTGCATCTCACTTTCAGCTTTTCAAGTGTGATAGCATTACATAGTCCTGTTTGTACCACAAATAAGTGAGCTTTAAGGTGCTTCTGAAAGAATCCCCACAGGCACTGGTCTTGCAGAGGAATCATTTCCAATCATGTGACTTTTCAAAGCTCATAGTCCAGTGCATCGATTAATAGTTACCTAAAGAGGAATCAAGACTACTGACAAGCACAGAAAATCCCCCCTTTTGCATTTCTTTACATTGTGGTTTTGCCCTGTAGCATTTTCTGCAAGTGATCTCAAAAAGTTCCTGAAAGGTCAATAGGTATCACTGTGATTTTACCAGCAGAGAAGCTGAGGCACGGATGGGGCAGTAAATGACTAATCCCAGATCAGACAGTGACCTCACAGATATTTTGAAGACACTTCCCCGTCAGGCAGTGTGCAGCTGCACTCCTTTGAAGGGGATTGGAGCTTAAAAAGAGCCTTAGGTTCAGAAAACTCAGCCCTTCTCCTGGGTGTAATGTGATACTATGTGGGGCTTGGCATTGTGGTCAGACTGTCATTTCTTCAAACAGAAATCTGTCCAGCCTCTGGAGAAAGGACACATATGTTTCCTATAACAAGACTGTACATTATTTTTTATACACATAGGAAGACTATAATATCTGAGAAGACTCATTACTTGCTAACCATTCATATCTGCAATTCTCGGTGGAGTCACACAGGCCTAATCCGTTAACTGCATCAGCCGAGCTCCATCTGTGCCCACGGCGCAGAGCGCGGCGCGGCAGGGCCGGCGGGTCAGACCCCTCTCTGTCCCTCCACCTGCCCTCGTCCGGAGCAGAGCAGACCCCAGGAACCTCAGCAACACTTCCAGCACTTATTCACTGCCAGAGGTGAGAGCACAGCTGGGAGCAGTGGTACAGGGTGTAAGGGTGCCAACAGCCCAGACACATCCCCTGTGCTGGTTTGCCACAGGCACACCAACACCCAGGAACCTTCAGGAGCCCTGGGTGACCTTGCTACTCCCAGGACGTGCATATCCACGTGCAGAACAGAGACTGTGTTTGAGGGGTGCAAACACCGAGTGCTCCCCAAAACCCTGTTAGCAATTCCTCCCGTAAATCAAGAAGGTGTGATGGGTTCTGCCTGCTTGCAGCCCTCACCGGGAGGTGAAGAGAACCACTCCCCCAGCACAGCTCGCTTGCAGAGACTGCACGCTCAGCCTGTGGAGGCAGCCTGGGGCTGAGGGGCTGGGGACTTGCCCCCTGCACTACCAGTAATTATTCCACTTTGATTCTTGCTCATCTCTGGCCCATGAAATCAAGGCCAAACTCTGGAGCGTGTGTGGGGGGCGAGGAGATGGAAGCTGGGCCCAAACCGCCTTAACTGGTTCGGCAGAGCTGCTGCTCTCGGCGGCGAGCAAGCCAGAACAACGTCATCCCAATACCCTGCGCTAATCGGGGGGAAGCTGAGCGTGACCAGCGTCACGCATGACAGCCTGGCAGCCAAGCATGGGAGGTCAGCCCAGCCCGGCTCGCAGCTCCTCGCAGGACACACGAGGTGTCCCCCGGCACCCCGGCCCCCTCGGTACCCCTGCCACAGAGCCCAACCAGTGCCGACACCCCGTCCCCACACGGGCAGCCTGGCAGGGCTCCCGGGGTCTCAGCTACCCACCAACCAGACAGGCCGGGGCACGTTTCAGGCGTGCTGTCATTAACAAATGAGGCACGGCGCTTGATTAATTCCACAGGTTTCTTCCATTAGGAGCCACTACATCATTGCTAGGCGAGAGCCTTCCTCCCCTCAGCGCTGACCTTCCTCCCACAGCTCGCCCATTTCCCTCGGCTGTGGAAGTTATTACAGACTGGTTATTTGAAAGACCTGGAAACCGGGGCAGCCGCTGCTTCCTTTCATCTCCAGCTCTGCTGCTCCTCACTCCTTGGCAGTTTGGAAGGATGGTGGAAGTAATTAATGGCTGGGGAGTGGAGGAGGAGGTGCTCCTAAGAGGGGAGTCAAAAATTCCTCTTGACAATGACCACATGTCTGAGGCTCGGCTACTAGTTCACCTGACAGCAGTAAGGGCCTAATAGTCATTAGTCACCACCACAGACACGCTCCATGCACTTCTCCATGCTTTTTTTTCCCATGATGAAGGCTGAAAATAAAACAGCATCAACCACCCTGATGCTTTCAACAAACTTTTGTCATCTTGCAGGGAAAGGAGCTTGAGGAATTGATGGTTCCTTTGTCAGCATCCCTGACCACAGGCAAGAAAGAATCTTCAAGCAGAGAAGTACAGGAGATTAAAAAAGATTAAAACACTTCAACTAAAATCCACCAGGAAATGAGACAGCTGGGAAGGGACAGAGAATACTGAGAAAACCCACTGGGAATTCAGACTAATCGATATGGAAAGCCTCGTGACCTGCAGCTCCCAGTTTACTCTTCCTGCAAGAGACCCTCTGTCTCTCTTCCTCGGCAGACTCTTCCATGCCTCCCTGCCTTTAATTTCTCTCTGCACCTGATCCTGGGTTATCTAAGGGCTTATAGTCAAAGAACTTTGCTTCTGTGGGGCAAGATATAGGCATAGAAATACAGTGTCCATGCCATGGCCCAAAACTGAGGGGGAGCTCAGCTCTGCAGCAGCACCCAGGGCAGCAGAGCAAGGGTTAGAGGCCAGCCCTGCCTCCCAGCCCCACGCTGCCCAGGCTGAGGGGATGATACCTGCCCTGCCTCCCAGCCCCACGCTGCCCAGGCTGAGGGGATGATACCTGCCCTGCCTCCCAGCCCCACGCTGCCCAGGCTGAGGGGATGAGGCCAGGCAGCCCCTGTGCTGCTCTCCCTGCTGACTTTCCCACCCGCTCACACATGATAATATCTGAGGTTTTGGCTCAGAGTCACCTGCAGTTAGAACAAAACTGGCAACTTTCTGAGGTTAAACTCCAGATAAAATTGGTTGTGAATGAAAAATAAAAGAGAAGGAGTGTTATAAAGTGGAAGTGACGGATCTGAGGGCTGATCAGGATCTAGGAGATGGCGCAGGAATGCTAATGCTCCTCCGTGGAGGATGGGACAGTGCGTGCTGGACGCAGAGCCAAAGCATTCCTCAGCACGGGCAGGAGGGCAGGGAGGGCAGGAGGGCAGTGCAGGCAGGAGGGCAGTGCTCCAGCTCCTGGCAGCCGCCTGCTTGCCGAGCTGTGCCACAGGCCCTGGAGGAGCCCTCGGGCTCTGCCCCTCCTGGACCGACTGACTGTGGCCCACACCTGGCACCTGAGCCTGCCTCTCGGCCTGGCATCCTCGCCCAGGGGCGCTGCAGGGAGCAGTGGGCTCGCTGGCAGGGCTCTGCAGAGATCCCTGCCTGGCACCTGCCAGCCTGCCCTGTCATGGAGCTGCTCCCTGTGCCAGCTGCATCTGGAGCAGAGGCTGCCACTTTGCTTTCCTGAGAACTCTTCAGTGTCTCTATTTTATAACCCAGCACCCCGCATCACCTATCCCCCTGTACCTCTGCCAGACAAATTCATCCTGCCATTCCCATTTTTCAACAGGAAAACAGGGGCATAACAAATCACAGCAGTTGGCCCAGGGCCAGACATAAGATCTGACCTACTGAATCCAGGTCACGCAGTTCTTCAACCAGGGCCTTAATTGCAGGATCATCAGTTCCTCCATCCACACCTGTCCAAAGCAGACTTTTGTCCCAGAAAAGAGGGTAAAAGACTCAATGGGCCCAGCTGCCTTTCATAATTGTCACTGCCAAGCTTTTCTGCCCCATTTAAAATGGCTCAGGCATGGTTTATAACATATCAGATGGAGAGCTCTGAGATAAAGCCCTTTCTTTCTGTAATGCTCAGTCCAGTACGTGATTTGGCTGCAGAAGAAAAGCACTGCTGTTTGGAAAAGTTCTCCTCTCTGCCCTGCCCAGGCATCAGTCATTATAAGTAATTGTTGTATCACCGAGAGCAGAGCAGATCATTTCACCAGTGGATGGCCACGCTGCTTTAGAGGAAAGCTGCACTCTCGAGGAACGGGCTGCCATGCCGAGGTTAAGCCAGATGAGCTGTGTCAGCCCAGTGCAAGGCAAACGCATGGTAGCTGCTCCCAGAGCCTCTCTGCCCCTAGATTTGTCACTGACTGCATTGTTATCTGCAAGGAGGCAGAATCTAATCAGAAACACATTTTTGAGTGAAGGACTGACCTCTGCAGAATCACCAGGAATTTCTGAGGCAGGACAGCTGCGCAAGTGCCTTCCCATCACTGCAAGGCAGAGCCGTGCCCACTTTGGTTTCAGTGCTCCCAGCCCTCACTGGGCTGAGCAGCATTTCTTTCCATCTTAAATCCAGGCCCTGCCTTTGAAATACAGCTGTGGAGCACTGAGATGTTTCAGAAGACGGCAATGAGTCAGAGAGAATCAGCTGAAATAATCAAAGACTCCAATAAGAACCCTTCCTTATCCCAGCATTTCACCTTGGTATTTGTACTCAGTGTTTGACCACTCACTGCTTGTTTTTCAGAAAGCACCTCCTCTTGATGTGAAGAAGCAAGAAGCACAAAAGATACACATAACCTTGTTCTAATGATTAATTATTCTCACTGGTGAAAAGGGGGGAAAAGTGCCCAATATTAAAATTATTTGGCTTCAACTTTCAGCCAATTTCTTGTTCTGCCTTTCCACTCCGAATTAAACAGCCTTTAGTTCTTGGTATTTTTCCTCTGAAGTGTTGCTCATCCAACTGTAGCCAAGTCACCTCTCAGGCTTTGTTTTGGTAAGCCCTATGGACTGAGCTGTTTAAATATTTCACACTGTTCAGCCTGAAAAACTGTTGTCTTCCTTGTACCCTGATCTTTGCCCACCTCCATCTTTAAAAGTGGAGCTCACCCCCAGTATGGGGCATAGAGCAGGTCCCAGCATCAGTCCCCCCACTGGACCCCAGTGCCAGAATCCCCTCCTCACTGCTCCATGCTGATCCCTTCTCAGAGCACGAGTAGAACCCCAAGGCCATCCCAGGACACAGATCCCACCCCAAAACTATTCTTACGGAGGCAAGAATGCTCTTTGGGCTCAGGCACACAAGAGTTCTGGAGACCCTCTGCTTGGTCTGCAGTGGGAGCAACAGAGGATATTCTATAGAAGCTCCTAACCGGCTCAAAATGTAATTAGCTTCCTGCAGAGCACTTTATTAATACTCCTTGAACAGCCACAGTCTCAAAAAGGATGGATCACTAATTCTAATGCACATGTCCATTTTGCAGTGATTTGAGGTCACTATGGGATCAGGGAGCAGGTGAGCTGAACATAAGTTTTTCTTTCTTATTTTGCAAGTAAAGGCAGGCCTCACAATTCTCCTGCATACATAAATCCCATAAGTGCCTATGCACCTTGTAGGTGGGATTAAGACCTTTTCAAGGTGAGAATTTGTAGTCACTATGATATGGTTGGAAAGCTGAGTCTTCACCTGGCATTGGGACAACTTATTCACAAATTCCTGCTTTTGACAGCTGGCACCCTGATGAAATGCAAGTGGAATATTTTCAAAAGCACTCCCAAAAGTTAAATCTTCCTTCTCAATATTCAAAATAAGAAACAGCCCTTCCAAAACACTTGGCACCTAGCAGTGCCCTTAGAAAATCGCCATAGTCACGTCTGTGCTTATTTTCTACCATCTGGCAGCTCGGTGTCCTGCCCCACTGCTGGGTGAGAGCCCCTGGGACTTTGGGCTCGTTGTATCCCGAGGCTCAGCTGAGCACCCTGAACAGCAGAGCTCTGCTGCTGGTTACTGGGAAACACCGAAAAACGCACAACAAACACATCCTAAGGGCTCAGATGCCAAAAGCAAGGTTATCTTTTTAACTCTGGGGTTTTTGGCCTGCTGTGCACGCTGTGATCACTGAGGGGTTTGCAGCTATGCCAGTGGCTGAGGAGCGCCCTGGAGCCGCGGCTGAGCTGCAGCACAGAGCACACCTGCGATGAAATGCCACGGCTCAGGATGCCACTGCAGGCAAACACCCCCTTCCAAGAGACAGAGCGAGCCACCGGTGCAATAAGCAGGGTTCCTCTCATTCTTTCGCCTTCCCGAGGTTTGGCACGAGTCCAAACCCTCTCTGTTTTCCACCCACCCATCATACATATTCTGCTAAATATCCTGTCCTCCTGTCGTTTTGGCAAAAAATAAACTATGCACGAGAAAGAATTATGCCTGTGAGGCTCTCATAAAAAAATTCCTGTGAACGATAAATCAAAACAAAATAATAATTATCACCAGCCACGGGACCACATTTATGTTTCTCATATTTTCCTCTTACTTCTCGTAGATTATCAAGTCTACACAAGAGCAAGAGCCAGATTTTCTTAAAGATACTGATACACCAGTAAAGCTCACCTTGTCTACAAGAAAATTCTCTCTGTTATTTACAGAGAGGTTTAAAATTTTCTCTTAGAATTATAAATGGTACATTTCTGTCCTGGAAACAAGATGCCTTGTTTTTTCCTATGGCTGCATAAATCTTCCATAGTCCCTATGCTACCTTCTGACTTGCATTTAATAAATAATGAGTACTTAGAAAGTGATTTTTCTTCTTAGGACTCTCAAAGGCATTGAGTACACACATACTTTGTAGATGGGCAAACTGAGGCACAAGGGACTTGCCCAAATTCCCAGAATGGCTGGGTGGAGCCATCAGCCTCCCCCATGCCCGATGTTGCCCAGCAGGTGCGTGGCCTTCCCTGAGCAGCACTGGCACAGAAATGCAGATCAAGCTCAAGGGCATTCCCCCTGGGAGCACCCACGGCTGCAGGAGCAGTGCCCAGCTCCCAGGGGGTCTGCAGCATGCTGGGGTTGGGGAGCACAGGTGGGGCTGAGGTGGCAGTGTCCCATTCCTGCCGAGCGTTGGGCTGCAGGAAAAGGGGGAGGGCCAGCGAGACCCCCTCTCCTGCCTGCTGGCCAAGAGCTGCCTGCTTTGTGGGTGCTGGGACCAACTGCACAGAGTGCAGAGGCTTAGAGGGAAATGTTCATTACAGAACTGTTGAAGAAATCAGCGTGGTTCAGTCTAGGGAACAGAAGGAAAGGCAGCACTCGACTGGTTTTCACAGCTTGTCAAAGTACCAAAGGTTCCAGCACATGGAATGTGGAGCTGTGGCACCCAGAGCTAAGGTGGAACGTGGAGCTGGGGCACTCAGCACCCAGAGCTAAGGTGGAACGTGGAGCTGTGGCACCCAGAGCTAAGGTGGAACGTGGAGCTGGGGCACTCAGCACCCAGAGCTAAGGTGGAACATGGAGCTGGGGCACTCAGCACCCAGAGCTAAGGTGGAATGTGGAGCTGGGGCACTCAGAGCTAAGGTGGAACCCCACCTTTCCTGCCCCGCCAGCCTTGGGGCTTAAACACAGCCAAGTCCTGCAAAAAGCCCAAGAGCCGATGTAATTAATATATGAAACCCCACCAAAATAAATGTCTATGGGACTGCTAACAACTCACAGGAGCTCAGACAACTCTCCAGCCCGTGCGTCAGCACCTGTCAGCTCATTCCCGCTCCAACAGGCATCGGCAGTCGTGCCTCGGTGTGCTCTTACAGCAGCAATTAGGCTCATTAGTGGCAATTAATACTTTGACCTATCAGTCAAGTTCAGAAGATTTTTTAAAATTGGTTTGAAAATACATTTCCCCACAGGAAAAATACCATTTGCTGGATAGCAGCATTCCTGGAACTTAACTGCACCTTTTGCTGAGTAAAAGCCAAATAATAAAAGCCCACGTGTAATTCCCAACCAAATCTCAAATCTGCCGAGAAGGGGTACTGAAATATGATTTTTTGATGAGCTCTTGCTGTCAGGATTAAGTAGGAAATGATGGCAATGCTTTATGTTAATAGCTCAACTTCAGTGCCTCTATATCAGCTATGTCAGTGTCAGCACCATCCTCCTTGTTTCCTGACCAGGTACCTGGCTTTGCCAAGGGCTCTGGAGAGCTTGTTCTCTGCCTCCCTGCTCTCTCTGATGGCAGTAACTCATTCCCAATCAGCTGATGTGGAAGAAACTTCATAAATGGAATTTCAATATGCTCTGGCTCCTTACATTTTCCATGTAAGTTGGGGCCAAATACTGCTCGTATGAGTTTACCCAAACACTTCAAAGATAGGAAAAGCAAACACTGAGACAGCATAAACTTTCCTGGCTGCTCACAGAAACAAATGAGCTGCAGATTTGGGAGCCTCCTTTCCATTAATATCTTTGTAGACCAGCACAGCCGAGTAAAAGGGTGTCTGCACAAATGTACATTGCTGACATGGGGCCCACGGATGGTCCATATAACTGTTTCATGGCAGTTTCAAGCAGCCTTGTGATTAAAAACAAAAAAAGCCATAATATTCCAGGAACACAATGCAAAGCAGGGCAAGCACAGGAATAATAAATAGAGGTCATCTGTAAGAACAAACACCCTGCGAGTTGTGGGACACTGAGCTGGGATCCAAATGTTATCACTGGAGATAATCTGATATCACTTGGCATCAGGGGTGTTTCTGCAGGACAGAGTGAGCAGGGTGTGCTGGGTCAAAATACCTTTGGAAGCTTCGAGATTTTATGACCAGGCTGACATCTTATGGCCCTTGGGCCAAAGAGCTCGTCCTGTGAGTTCTCCACCCAGAGCACTTGTACCTGTAAGCCTAATAGTTTTATTTTCATAACTACAGTCTCCCAAATATAAAAGCCAAACAAGCACATCACAGGCCTGGCAACATGAGCCACAATCTTGGAATGTGACTGCATGGTAATGTCGAGGGCAAATTTCTAAACCCTCCCCACCCTTCCCTGAGAAATGCAAAGACATGGGCTATTAAATAATCTCTTCATTTCAGTAATTTCCTTGCTGTTTGTACAATGCTTTGAACGTGCAGGGTGCCACAGCACAGAAATGCTAAGTACTGGGTTATTTAGCTGCAAAGCCTGTGATAATCCCTCATTATGAAATAATAATTAATCATCATCATTTTATTCAAGAGCTCCTCACCCCTACCCCCACCCAAGCCCTACAGGCACTGACCAAACTCTCTCCTGGAGCGTGTCTGGACAGGACAGGTTGGGCATGGATGCAAAGTTCAGGTATGAACTCTCCCAAAGTTCAGGGCTGGGCCTCCCTGTGTGTCTCACCCAGCCCAGTGGAGGGACAACACTTCCTAATCTCCAGCTGAGGATCAAAGCTGCAGGTCCGCCCAGCCCAACCATTCCCATCATTCTCACTAGTCCAGAGAGGGAAATTGAGACATTCCAAAAGTACCTGAGGACTTCAGGGGATTGCATCTAAAGGAGCTCTTTCTTTCCATGAGGATCAGAGTTCCTGACTCAGCCACCTCTGCTGTGTATGTAAAGATGTGGCAGATCCTCTGGGCCTCCCTCCCTGGGGGCAAAGAATGTCCTGTTCTTAGTGACTGCCCAGAGCGAGGCGAAGGGCTCCTGGCAGGCTGTCTGGTTTCAGAGCTGTCTGTATTAAAAGCAATTTGGCATTTAGAATATCACAACATAGTACAAAAACATAGTGATGGCTGCTGCAGGAAGAGGAGAGAGCAGAGACACGTGAGAAGCCAGAGGGGACACACTGCAGCAACACGGGGACCTTGAAACAGCCCCCAGCCACCTCCTCCAGCCAGAACTGCAGTGGCTCCTCCATCACTCACACTGTTAGAACACAGAACAGGAGATGTTCCTGCAGCAGAGCAGGGCAGCTCTCACATTGCCATGGATACTGTTGGATATCTTGCCAGAGCTGAAGACCTTTGGTCTGCAGTTACAAAGCAGGTCTCTTCTGCTCCTAAAATCTCTCTAATGAATTAGACCGAGGTCAAAGCTTGTTGAGTTACACTGGATTTAATCCAGAGCAAATCGATGAACCTGTTCAATATGCAGTAGATTTACACTAGCATAAGTAAGAACATACTTTTGAACCCTAATATCTAGATTTTGACTATCTCACAGGAAAACTGAAATACCTGAAACAGTCAGACAGACTTCTTTTCAGGGAGCTGATTAGTAAGTAAAAGATGTTTTCCTGCTGGGACTCTCACTCTTTCTCTTTGCTCTTCAGCAAGTTTCCATTCAGATCAGGCTGTTTACCTCTTGGCCATGGATATTTCTGCAAAGTACAACTTTCAGATGGGCTGGCATTTCTGAAGTGCTTGGAGGGACAAGTCTGACTGTGCTGTTCTGCAGCCATGACACAGTATCAGACACTGGCCCAGAGGGAAGGTTTTTCTGCTGAAAAGGGAACTAGAAATGGATCCTTTTACTTCTGTCACAGCTTCTTGACAGTAAAGATGAATAAATGGGTTTCAGAGGCACACTGGGGAAGAATGGCGTCACCACAAAGCTTTCCTCCAGTCCAGACTGGCAGTGGGGTCACTGAGGATGTTTTCCAAATTTCCACTGAGCACAGTTCCCAAAGCACACAGCCCTGTCTTCATCCTACAGTGGCAGCAAAGCTGCCCAGGTCTGACAGCCCAAAAGGCAAGAGACAAGATGGCACGAACCAACCACGAGAGCTTGAACCAAGACTCACCCACTGGGACTTTGCTCTCACTTACGTAGGTACAAAAACTACATGGTAACGGAATCACATCATTTTAAGGAAGAAATGGAGCATAATTTTTATTTCTTTGAGAGATTTGTTGCACTTAGAAGTGTTTTAGAGATATCCCTCGTTGTTACAACATTTATTTTGAAATATTATGGTCGTGTTCTGCTAAGATCAGGAGTGAACTTTGGTGCTTTGTATGGCATAACGAAACACTAATCCCAGCTATTGCCCTTGCATACCCATTGAGTGAACAGCCACTCTCCAAAGCTCTCTGGTGATTACACCACGTCATTGGCATCTCCCCTTTCCAAACACACTTGAGAAAGTAAAAATTATGCTGTAAGCTTCTTCCCATCAGAAACCCCAGGGATCTTAAGCTGCAGAAGAAAGAGAAGCCTTCCCTGGTGCCTGCCAGCATTCTGTTCTGAACAGGAGGGCAGGCGGTGCCCCTGCCCGGCCGCTCACCGTGCAAGCCCTGGGCTGGCCGTGGGGAAAGGGAAGCTGCTCCTGCTCCCACAGCCCCGGGCTGGGCTTTGGTGGTAAATGGTAGCCCTGTCCCTGCACCCACAGGCCCCAGGGAGGGCTCGGCGGCACACGGTGCCACCACACCAGAGCCCATGGCGCTCGAGGCAGCGCCTGGTACGGTCCCTGCTCGGCACCTGCTTCTTCAGCTCCTCTCCTCTGCATGGGAGATGACACGTGCTACATGTTGTCTTAAAAAACAGATGACACCTGCTGTCACCTACATCAGGGCTGACTTGCGGCTTATTAGCTATCTAAGAGAAAGTTTCTGGAGATTCTTAGATAAGAAGAGTAAAGCACCATCATTATAAAAACATTAAAAAGTAATAAGTCATAAAAGACAGAATGAATCAGTGGATCCACGTGAAGAATTTGAAAACTGGAGGACTCAACAAAAGAGGTGTCTTTGCAGAAATAATCTGAATGGGAAAACCACCAAAAAGGCTGCAAGAACAGTCCAACTTAACTCCCAGTCCAACGTTCAGGAAGGCATCCTTATCCAATAAAGAAGCCTAAATACTTGCATAAAAAAAGTTAAGCATGTACTTAAATGATCTTCTGGCTTACAAACTATACTTTTTTCATAGGAAAAAAGAATTTTCAGTTATATTTCACCACAGGGCTGGAGACAGAGAGCACCTTTGCTTGGAGAATTGTCACTGACTTGAGTTTTTGTTTGGGCCTGAACTGAGAACTCCTGCCAGATGGGAGACTACAAGGCCCTCGGGATGGCAGCTCTATGGCAGAAGGTACAGAACCAAAGCCCATCCTGGGCACCAGGCACAAATCCAAGCTCTTTCTTCTAGCTGCAAACGTGCCACAGAGCGCAGGCAGCAGCCCATCAGTGCCCTGCCACTGTTTGTGTTCCAAAGGCCCTCACAGATGTCCAGCTCCTTTGGCAAGGGAGTTGTAGCAACACAGGAAGAGTCCAACCCATCACAAATGTTTTTCTCTGGGCAACCAGGAGCACTGACAGCTCCTTTTGCTTCCGAGGAAACGTCTGTGAGGACATGCAAGGGAGATATACAGGAAGCTCAACACCAGATCCAACTTGTCTTTCTCATGTTAATCACTTGTCTGTCATAATACAACAGGTAAATCTCATTGTACAAGCAGGCACTTGGAAGACAAAGGCAGCCACCCGTATGTGAGGCTTAAAATGAGTGGCATGTGCAGAAAGTTGTCCTCCCTGAGACAACTGCGTGCCATTCTAAGAGTTAGCTTGGGGTCCCCCTGCTGAGAACCTGGCCTTCAGAAGCATGGCAAGCATTTGGTTTGCAAAACCAAACACATTTTGCTAAATAAATTTGTGCTGACTGTATCATTAATTCTTTAGGACTCCTTGGCTTTCTGGAAGCGAGTGTTGCACAGGGCTGTGGTAATACTGCTGTCTCACTGACACAGCTTCTTGTGAGAACAGAATGTTCTTCCCAGGTGACTTCTGAAAATGAAACTCCAGAGGAGTTTTGCAGCAGAGATTTCCAGCACATGGAGCTGTATGGAGGGCTGCAGTTTTCCCAAATCATCTCTTGCTTCCGTAAACAAAAAGAAATGGGGACTATCATAACTAACACTCCTAGCTCCTTGCAAGGCTCGCTGCTCTGCTCCTCTGTGCAAAGCTCCACTTGCCCTAGGTCTGCCAAAGCTTTGGCTGATGCCACACGGTACCAAGACACGCAGAGTTGCACTGGCAAGAGAAGTCTGTCTGATGGCTGCGTGCACAGTGGCCCTGACTGCTGACCATGTCCCAGGGCAAGAGTTATTACACACTCACTGTGTGTGCTGTGTGCTCGACGCTGCTCTACAGGGCTATTATACCCCGAGGATTTAAACTGTCAAGCAAAGAGCCTGCTCTCTATTTTCTTTGCTCTTGTTCTGTGTCTGCTTTACATATTGATGGAGGATTACCCTGGTCTTACCTGCTTGTCAGGCAGCTATTCCACTAAGTACTAACTGTATTGTTCTAAATCTCTCACATTTCTTGACTAAAATTCAATTTACTTTTTTTTTGTCACAAGAACCACATGTCTGATTGTCCTGGGCTCATTCTCTTTTCCTGGTTTTCCTTGTCTTTTCAAAATGAAAAGCTTACAGAAAAGCTTTAACTGAGCTAATGGAAGGGGAGATTGTTGTTTTTAAGGCAGATGTGTGTCTAAGAGCATTTTGGCACAGTAGAAGGAAAAAAATATATAGTCAAAGCAAAGGCTTCAAAGCCAGTCTGTCTGCTGCCTTTATTGGGCGTGCTGTACAGCAGTGGGTGTTCTGCAATGGCACAGGGAGCACAATGGCCACAGGTAACCTCTTCTTTCTCTGTTCATTTGTTACACACACACTTCACACCCAACAGCACTTTAGGTCCCCCTGGCCTAAGTCACAGGCCAGGCCCTGGGTGCCACAGCTCTTGGTAAACACGGCTGGGAAGAGACACAAAGAGCAGTGGAGACATTTCCGGATCATGTGCCATGCAAAAGGAACGGTTTGTCGATGGGGAAAGACAGCAAGGAGAGAGAAAATCTGGGGCCAAGTTCTAAGCCAGGGTTGAAGCAGCAGGAGGTGGGCTGTGAGTGGCAGTAGAAGGTGGAGAGGAAGGGTGCCTGGCCAGGGCTCAGAGTGCCGAGGGGCTGGAGAGCAGCACTGCTCCAGCCTGCTCCCTCCCGTGCAGTTGCTGTGCTAAAGCCCTTGGTTCAGCGGGAAGGGGAAACAGTGGCGTGGAGGCAACTGCCAGGGCAAAGGGGAGACGAATATTTCATTTGTTACGGGGCCTGAAATAGCTCTGAGCAGCCCTGAGTGCGAGAGTTACGTTGCGAGCTGAGGGGAGAGGTGGGTGCCAATTTGTCAGCAGAGCCGCCTCAGAGTTACGCCAAAGATTTATGAGCGTCTGGATGGGCCTTGCAGCAACCAAACACTGCCCAGGGTAGGTGAGCCTCGTGCTCTGGGAGCATAACGGAGCTCAGATGTGCTCCTAAAGCACCTTCCCCTTCCACCACTGGAGCTGAGGCAGAGGCCAAAGCCTGCTCACCCAGCAGAGCAGAGCAGTGCAAGGAGCATCCCTGCCCCCCTCCCCGGCACAAACACCGAGTCACGATTGTCCAGGAACAGCCGCCCTCAGGCTGCAAAGAGGGCGAGGGACCCACAGCCCTGCCCGCTCCACTGCAGCTTTACTGGCCTCCTGTCTCGTTTTAACAGAGCGAGGCTGGGGGAGAGAAATACCACACATAAATTCGCACAATCAGTCATACGGGGGAGAAAAACATCCTCCGTCGTCTCCAAGATTTACGAGCCCCCCTGAGCTACAGCGCAGAAAAAACAGAGACACACACACATCCACACAAGGGGCGAAGGGAAACGTGATCCCACTTGCAGCTTTATTCCTCTATCATGTTCCCTGACAGCAACCTGGGCCTGGGCTCTACAAAGGGGGAGCACTCCGAAGGTGTGGCTGCAAACAGCAGAGCGACAGCCCCTCATCAGTAATGTCCACATTACACTTGCTCGGCACTTTTCCTTCTGGATGATCTTAAAGGACCACAGAAATCCTCCAGTGCCCCTGGGACGGCATTTAAACTGCAATAAACTGAGTCCTGGCATCCCACCTGGCACAAGCTCGGACCGAGGTGTGTCCCATCATTGCCTCCACCTTCCCTGATCCCTGGGACATGTCCATAGGGACACGTGCTACCTGCACTTCTTATTTCACTTGCAGTTCTTCCACCAGTTTTAGAAAATCTGTGCTTTAACAAGGAAGAGAGCTGTGGACCCAGATCCTCAAGCATGTCTTCCTATTTTGGACAACATAGTACACGTAGAATTTAGATCCCTTTAAACTTTCTCAGTTTGGGCACTGAAAAATGAACACACTAAACAACATCATTTTTTACAAAAAGCCCTTGGTTGTGGAATCTCCTCTCCTCACAGAGACAGTAAGCGGTACATCCGTAAATGATACACTTAAAACAATCTAAATCAAGTGAACATGACAAGAGCTTATCATCAATGATCAATCACACTGCTTGTGGCTACATTCCAGCCAGCTCCATACAATGTTATATCATCCACACAGGCTGCACAGTGACAGGAGCATTCCCCTCTCACATGTGTGTACAACACCTGACACACACCTCCAGAGCCAGGCCTGGGGTCTGGCCACTCGGAAATGCTGCCTCTGCTCAGCTGCTGGCAGGAGTTGAGGGAAGGAATCTCTTGGGGCAAATCAGTACATTCAATTAGGATTTCCATGGCCTGGTCACTGTCCTTTCTCCAAAGCCTTAGTGAATGCCATGGCCCTGAAGTCAGGGACACTTCAGCAAAAGACAGAGGAAAGAAGAGTGGCCGAACACCCCACAAAATCTGTATCAGACCTTTGAAACCACAGAACCCGGCTCTCCTGAGCACCAGCTGAGGGCTCTGAGAAATGTCCATTTACAGTGCTAATTTACTAAACAATAATGTAAATGTTAAATAAAGCCTTTCCACCCTTTTGCTCCCCTCTCTTTCTGCTTTCTGACCAGGTTCAAAACCACAGATTTTAAACTTCTAAACACCAGTAACACTCAAAATAAACTCAGATCTCAGTGGCCTATTTTAAAAGCTTCCTCTTGGAAGTTTACCTTTAACAAACTCCAGCTGAAGGCTGGTTGGGTACAGTTCACCTAAGCACATAAGCAGAGATGTTGTGCAAAGCAGCAGCCCAAAAGCACCATTAAGTTTTCCCAGCACTTGTCCTGACTCCAGCACAGAACCAGTGACTGATTTACAGCTATTTCCCCAGTAGCTGGCACGAGCAGTTTCATCTGCAACCTGGCCTACCACGCAGACTTCAGAGCCAGCAATTCCTTCTCTTTTCAGTCACATCCTATGGCCATGCCCACCAAATCTGTCATAACAGCGTTCCCCCCTCAGACCAGGGTGTTTGAGGGGTTATTTGGGCATGTTCAAGTTCAGATGCTTTCCTGCAGCCGGTCTGTGACTTTCCCTTTAGGAGTTCTGCTGCAGCCTGAGATATCACAGCCACTGGCTGACAGCCACTCAGTGCCAAGTTTTTAACAATAACATGATTTGGGAGCGTGAGCTGTCTTTGTAAAAGTCAATGATCAACTTTGGACTCTAAGACACGATGCCTTTCCCAGAATCCATGGCTCCTAGAAGCTCTAGTAGGGCAGATGGGAGCAGACTGGCCCCAGGAGCATGAAGCCACAACCAGTCTGACTGCATTTGGAAGCAGGAGTTTCAGCAGAAATGGAATTGGTCCTTAATGACCAATGCTAAAACACAGACATTAAAATGAACCATGTCTATACTTCCAAATACATGTGAAATTTAGGTTCTACCTTTATGATATGAAAGCTGAGGTGTGTGAGGCACCTGGGATTCAGCAGGACCAGAGACGTGTTGCTCACCTTCCCGGGAGAAGCAGATTTAGTCGGAGCGTGTGGAGCTGTGCAACAGCCCCAGGGATGGTTTTGGTCGGTCTGTAACAGATACTGCCTCAAACAGGACTTCATCAGGGGACAGAGCGGGCTGGAGGAGGCTGTGGGATGATGTATTTGTGCCTTACCATCACACCTGTTATGGAGCTCAAATGCGCTTGGCAAAAACAGTCCCAACCTGGCTCCAAGCAGATCTCCTGCAATCCAAATCCTCCCCTCTCCGACCTCCCAGCGCTTTTGTGCTGCTCTCTCAGTGCAATTACATGCTCAATCTGTGTCTGTCAGTGTGCTGGATCCCTTCAATTTGTAGGACACGCTTCCCGGCAGGCCCAGCCGAGCCTGCTGGAATGACAGCTATGCCCTCCAACCACGGGGCTGGCAGAGCTGGGCAGGGGGACACACCAGAGACAAAGGCCACCAGTCACTGCCACAGCGGGCCCCTGGCTCAAAGGGAAGGGACTGCCACCTTCCTCCTTGCTGGCTCGGTGTGCCAAGCGGTGTGCCAGCCCCGCCGTGCCTGTGCCCTCACCCACACCGCTGTGCCAGGGGTGTGCCTGCAGCTGGAACATGGGGGGCTGCACTGAACTGCACTGCACGGTGCTGGTTCACAGCAGCTGAGGGTACAGCCCTCCATCTCTGCACTGAGCCCACATCACAGGTGTTTTAGTCACGCACACCAGGAAAGAGTCAAACTGGGGAAAAAATTTCTTTTTGAAAGAAATCCTTAAACTCCCAGGCTAATCTTCCATAATATCGATGAATCTTTCCAAGCTTGTTTTTGTCTTCATGTCCAAAACAGCTGGGAAGATCCTTAGGAATTACCAAATCCATCATCCTCTGCTAGGAAACGAGAAGAAAAGGGCCAGGGAAAACAGCTTAACAACAAGAGAGAATTCTATTTGTTCAAAACCTGGTACAAGGGGAGGGGGAGGATAAAATGGGTCCCAACTGCACGCTGTCAGGAGGGGAATGAAAACCAACCAGAGGGACACGGCACTAAAAATAATGATTTTTGAGCCAGCAGCCAGACAGCGTCTAATCCTGTGTGAATAGAGACATCACTGCCACCGTCACTGGCACTGCTGGTGCTGATTCCAGCTGGACACATCTCCTATAGCCCAACAAACATTCCTCAGTCCTATGTTTCTGTTAAACCTTTTCTTTTATTCTTTTTAACTGCCTTCTTTCCTTGACCCTTATAGTCTCTACTGTAAGCCAAGAGAGTTGGGGTTTTTTTAAAGTTATAATGGAAAAAGTTAAATGAAATCCACGTATTATTAACCCTGGCATTCCAAGGAACTTTACTGGCATTTGGTTGCAAAAGTGTTTGTAGCTGGACTGTGGGACCATTCCTTTATGTGATGATTGACAATTCCATGATGCAACATCTCTTTTTTTACAGATAAAGACTGTTGATAATTTCCTGATAAACTTCAGAAGTGTTTAATAAACACCTCTGTATATCACATACCAATTCCTTTGCCTGGAATAACACCTCTGGACAGAGATTCAGCTATTCTGAATTTCCCACTCCATAGGGAAAGTTTGTTTCAAATAAATGCAAGAATTTCCTAACTTACATTTATGGAAGAGAAAACAATAAATCAAACAAATGCAAGCCACTTCGTGCCTCCTGGTAGGAGTCGTCAGCTTGAGCTACCAGCCTTCCTCCTAGCTCTCCCTCTTCCTGCAGGATCCACGGAGCCAAAGGCTATGGACTGGCTGCATCCCGGCCCCATCCCAGGGATGACAGAGCGGTGTGGGGTCGGTGCCCTGCAGTTCTCTGCAGGCCAGGCAGAGCTGTGTGTTGGTGCCCTGGCTGTGGGCAGAGCTGTGTGTTGGTGGTGCCCTGGCTGTGGGCAGAGCTGTGTGTTGGTGCTCTGGCTGTGGGCAGAGTCGTGTGTTGGTGGTGCCCTGGCTGTGGGCAGAGCTGTGTGTTGGTGGTGCCCTGGCTGTGGGCAGAGCTGTGTGTTGGTGGTGCCCTGGCTGTGGGCAGAGCTGTGTGTTGGTGATGTCCTGGCTGTGGGCAGAGCTGTGTGTTGGTGCTCTGGCTGTGGGCAGAGTCGTGTGTTGGTGGTGCCCTGGCTGTGGGCAGAGCTGTGTGTTGGTGCCCTGGCTGTGGGCAGAGCTGTGTGTTGGTGCCCTGGCTGTGGGCAGAGTCGTGTGTTGGTGCTCTGGCTGTGGGCAGAGCTGTGTGTTGGTGCTCTGGCTGTGGGCAGAGCTGTGTGTTGGTGGTGCTCTGGCTGTGGGCAGAGTCGTGTGTTGGTGCTCTGGCTGTGGGCAGAGCTGTGTGTTGGTGGTGCCCTGGCTGTGGGCAGAGCTGTGTGTTGGTGGTGCCCTGGCTGTGGGCAGAGCTGTGTGTTGGTGCCCTGGCTGTGGGCAGAGCTGTGTGTTGGTGCTCTGGCCGTGGGCAGAGCTGTGTGTTGGTGCTCTGGCTGTGGGCAGAGCTGTGTGTTGGTGCCCTGGCTGTGGGCAGAGTCGTGTGTTGGTGGTTCTCTGGCTGTGGGCAGAGCTGTGTGTTGGTGGTGCCCTGGCTGTGGGCAGAGCTGTGTGTTGGTGGTGCCCTGGCTGTGGGCAGAGTGTGTGTTGGTGCTCTGGCTGTGGGCAGAGCTGTGTGTTGGTGCTCTGGCCGTGGGCAGAGCCAGGACCCTGCAGTGCAGGGCACTGTGCACATCCCTCCAGCATGCCAGGCCTGGCCAGTGTGCCAGGGGAGCTGCTATTACAGCATTCTCTTCATCCTGGCCCAACTCCTGCCAAGCAGCTGCTGTGCTTTACTGCACATGTTAGTGATGACTACAGCACAAACCAGCCCCCCAGACACAGGGTGGCAGGGCCCAGCTCACTCCTCCTGCTCTCATAGCTGTTTTAGAGCACTGGAGCAGAGCAGTCCTGCCAGCTGCCCAGCACAGGCATCAGGGGTGCTTTGCCTTCTCATTTACGAGGCTCCTCCTCGCCTGCTGTCCGTGTTTAAGTGTGCCTGTGAAGAAGGATAAACCAAACCCATCTCCTTGGCCTTCTGATGCCAAGAACCACAGGACACCACCCTGAGGTCACACAGTGCCTGGGAAGTACATCCCTGCACCTCCTGAGTCCTCTTCATTCCTTCTCTAAAGCCAGTTGCCAGATCTTGTTTGGAATTCATTGTTGCTCCCCTTTGTGGACTTTTGTTGCCATGTAAATTGTGAAACTACAAACCACCCGAGAGAAAGAACAAAGCTTATGGGCGAGTGTTTCAATCTCATGTTTGATGCATTTTTACACCTGAGCAATCTTTCACTCTCTCTCAAAGGAGAGGAAATGAAGATAATCCAGACTAAAATGCCACAAAATTAAAGCACCCAAAAAAATCAAATTTGAAAGTGGTTCAAAATTGCCAAGTAGACTGCTTTTTATAGAGGTTGAAATGAAATTCTATTTCCAGGTTTTGCCTGGAGCATTCCAAATCTGGACCCACGGCACCATTCTGCATTTTAAGCACATTCACTGAAATACAGAAAGTACCTTTGGTCCTTCTGACTTCAAACACACTCGAGACTAAATGACTTAGAATGAATACCTAAAGTAATGTCAGCAGAGCCAGATGTTTAGCATTTGTAAAAGTTAGTACAAAACAGCTTAGTCCCTACTTTCCAAATGATCAGAAGAAAAACATCCCAAAATATTTCCAAACACACCCAAGTCAGAAGTCCTTGGTATGGTCTTTGTGGAGAGATTTTTGTTTTAAAGTCAGCTTTATGGTTTTTTTTTCTAGGCCTGAATAATGATGCAAATCTGATGAGAATTAAGACAGTAAAAGAGCCTAGAAAATCCTTTGGCTACACAGCAATGGAGAGGGGGTCTCCAGAGGAGGAAATTTCATCTGTCTGCTTTGCTGACAGGACAAGGCTCAGCGTGATAAAAGAGATGCTGCCACTCGCTCTGGGAAGGGCAGTGGAACTGTGCTGATCCCCTGTGCTGGCACCTGCTGCAGCTGCTCCCTCAGCCTGACAGGGCCCGGGCTGAGCAGGAGCTGGGCTGGCCCTGAGGACAAGCAGCGTTTCACGGCTCTGCTCTGGCCCTTGGTTGCTACAAAGGCCCAAACTCCAACAACCCGTTCTCTCCTGCTGCCCAGGCAGCATGCGCCTCTGATACATCTTCTAGCATATCACTAAGCCAGCTTTTGCTTTCCCCACTCCAGTCTCATGTACCTTGTTTTACTGACCATGTCCTGCTGTGCAGGCTAAAACGTCCTCCCTGAGAGTTGCCCTCGTGTGTTCCTGTGTTGTGCCATGCAACCTATTCTGCTCTGATGTTTACCTCCTCCTGAAATCAATTTCTCAGTGCAACATTGCTGGACACTTTCTTTTTTTGCCTTTTTAACATTTTATCTTACAAATCAATCCTTTCAATTCCCTGTTCCTTATTCTCCCTGAACTTGTATCCGTGCAGGACAGCACTGCATTGTTTATCCCTCTCCAGTCCTCTGGGGATTTCACTGAAATCCCCACCTTGAGAACATCCCCTGTCACTGGCTCTAGTGCAGAGCCACAGAGCCTTGCAGGGTGCAGGAGACCCAAGGCAGCGTTCTGGAGGCGTAACACATCTTGCTCAATTTACACGGAACATTCTCTTGCAAACACTGACAACCCACAAACTGCTGATAATCTACAGACTACACACTACAGAACATATGCACGTGCCACAGCATGACAACATCAGCTAATGCAGCTATCAGCAAGTCTTAGAGAACGGCCTTCTATCCCAAGGCTGCTTTTGTAGCTCTGTCTCCAGGGCTGTTGGTGACCATTGTTTGAGGCTGTGATGTACCTCAGTCATTGACTGCGAGGAGAACATTGTACCAGTCTGCACCTCATCCAAGGGCTCATTTCCCAGTTCCATGGGCCGGCACTGCTTCCCTTTCTGGGGTGAAGGAGTGTTTAGTTTATTCAGCCTCTGTAATTCATGTAACAATAAATAAACAGGCACTGACTATGTTGTTCTTTCCTCCCCTTATAAATACATCCTCCTGATACGTGTTATCTGCTGCAAAACCCAGCCAATTTGCTCTTTCCTTTAGAGATAAGATGCAGTATCTTTTTTTTCCGTGATGAATAACTGAGTCAGACCACATTACCTGCAGTCAGGGGGCAGGTGCCAACCTGCTGCACACCTCCATCCCCTTCCCTGCTGCTGCAGTTTGCCTGTCCGGGAGCTGCTCCCAGGGCCTGCCCAGGTGGCCATGGCTGAGGCTGAACATGCTGTCTCCACTCACAGCAAGCAGCAGCCCCGCACAGCACTGGCTCCTTTGTGCCTCCCTCCCGAAGGAGGAGTCTGTGCTTGGCCTCTAAGCTGATGCAGGGGCATAGCTCTATCCTGCAGCAGTGCTGGGAACCGTCCTCGTGTTATCATTCAGCTCCCATACAGTGGTGCTGTCACACCACAAGGTGTGCTGCTGTCCTTTCATTCCCATACAGTGGTGCTGTCACACCACAAGGTGTGCTGCTGTCCTTTCATTCCCTTTCAGTCCATCAGTGTTTACAGTCCACACTGTAATCACGGCACTTCCTATTCCTCTGGTAAAAACTCCGTGAGAACACGAATCAGAAAGGATTACACACCAGCAACAAATGAGTTTAAAAACCCACTCTGGTGGCATTTCTTAAACTGCGCCAGATGAAAGATTTTCAACTACGAGAAAAACCTGGAAAGTCCCATTTCTTTTAGCCAAATTATGAGCAACGCAAAAGGCAGTGAGAGGTAGTTCATAAATCCCACTCTGCTGATGCCATCATGAGTTACCAGCTTGTAATTTTGTAGAGATTACACCAAAGCCACGGGCAACGTCAACCTGTCCTGAAAATCACCAAAGCTCAAAAATCTCCAGTCTCAAAATCTCCAAAGCTTTCTATTTGTCTGAGATTTCTGCTCTTCCTCCCCTAGCAGCAGGATTTGTCTGTGTACGTCACACCAAGCAAACAGAACAATTTTGGAATGCCCTGTGCATCGAGTTAAGACAGGACAGTCTCGTTCCTAGTGGTCCAGGGAAGCCATGGTGCATGTGCCCTCTTAGGGAAGCACAGCCCAAAGCAACACCAGCCACAGCCTGAAATCCAGAGCTCCCCTGTGCACAGAGTAGCTGGAGGTTTCTGAGCTCACTCATCACAGGACACCAGTTTGCACGATTGCAAGATGGATTTTCACCTGTTTTGCAAAGTTAATAAAAAAGCAGTTTTTAACACTTTAGTTAAGTTTGACCAAATCCCAAACCTTCTTCTTTTTGAGTATTTGGTAACTAGCCAAATTATCAAATATGGAACAGCTCCACAGACACAGGCCAGATCACTGTGGGAGCCTGGGGAAACTGTGAAACCCAGAGATGGATGAGGCACTGCCCATCCACCCTCCCTCTCTGGGTGGCACTTCTACTGACTTTGCTTCCTGAAGGAGGGACAGAGCTGCTGTCAGGTGACGATTTCAGGGACTGGCTCATCAGATTCCAGCGAAATGACCACCCTCATAACCCAAAACAGCTGCTGTGTTTATAGTAAACATAAATGATAACTGGGTGGCCTTTGAAGCCACCATGTCCAATGCTGGTAATTATGGACAAGTGGATACAGCAGTGATGATCCAGAGCCTTCGTTTAGTGTTCAGACGTAATTAGGGCCATTATCAAATTTCTGCTCCTTCAGCAAAAAGGGGGAGTGGGGTCAATCGTCTGATACCACAGGCAGAAAAGCAAAGGAGGGGTTCCTTGCCAGAGTAACTCACCCTGGATACAATTCCCAAGTACCACCTGGTGCAGCGGTTGCCTTTGCCCCGACAGAGGCAGGTGATGATGGAAGGCCCCTTGGGCACAGCAGCCAAATGGATTCAACACCAGGGCCCCCCACAGAGCTGTCCCAGCCCCTGTCCCCTGGCTCCGGGAGACAGGGTAGTTCAAACACCAAATGCATGTCTTGGAATGTCACTTCTGGAGAGAGGGGAGGGGCAGTGGCAGCACTGCTCGCTGCAGGGAGGTATTGCTGTGTGCCTGAGAAGCCTGACCCCCCACACCGCCACCCCCACCGCACCCACGGGCACCAGTTTGCGAGGGATGCTCTCCTCCCTTCTCCCAGACACTCCGGCTTTATGGCAGAGGGAAATTCCTAGTTTGCAAAGGGTTATTCCAAACACCAGAGCTGATGAAAAGGTAACTACACACGGCCTTTATGGTGGGAAACTGAAATGACCCGTAGTGAGAATTATCAAACACAATCTAACCAAGTATGACAGTGTGAAAGGCTGGAGGGGTGGGGGATGAATTTTACCTTTGCAAAGTTGGTGACCTAGTGCTAGGATTCACAGAGCATGTTTATTCCCTAAATAAAACCACATGATTATAGCACACCTAAAAATTCTGCAGAGGCTGGCAGGAGCTGCAAATGTCCAGACCCTTTGGCTACATGATTTTCTTACTCTACATGCTAGTAGGAAAATATCATCTACTCTGCACAGTGAGGTGAAAAGCACCATCCACAGATACCTGGGCATCGGAAAGGCCTTTTTTATTGTGCTCTCACAGGATTAGTATTCTTCCCCTCCTTGAAGGGAGAAGACTAAAGATTGGACACTGAAGAGGCCTGAGACCTCAAAGTGTGTTGCCCGGCCTGGAGGACTGGGAGCAATATCCCTGTGCAGCCGCAGAGCTGCCCTGCACAAACACAGCTTGTTGCTGAGCAGTCAAGGTGTGGATCATCATCCCCTTCCTTGCTTGCAGCAGTCCCTGGCACAGCCTCCCACTGCCAGCAGCACCCCCTCCTCCATCCAGGCAGCAGCTCCGGTGGATCGGAGGAGTGGAGCCAAGGGGTAGCTGCCCTCTCGGAAGCTGGTCCATAAGGTCAGGGCTGGGGCACAGTGCTGGAGCAGCACTGGGAATGCCTACAGCTCTCTGCTCAGAGGATAAACAGAGGGCTGAAATCTCTGGGGTTCTTAATCTGTCACCTTTCCCCAGCACTGAATTAATTTTTTTAATGTGTTTTTAAAAGGAAAATAAATAAAAAGAGAAAATAGAAGACATGATAAATGGGTCCCCTTCTATTTCCTTCATCACTGGGCAATACCACCCAGGTATCTGGCAGGGACAAAATACAAAAAGGCTTCCCTGCCTTGCCAGTCCTGAGCTCCACTTGGATCCAGAGAAGCATTAAAAATCTGTGTATCCCAGAGTTACTCTCCTCTCCCTGCAGCTACGAGGGTTGCAGTGAAGGGGCCCTGCTTTTTCCTCTTCATGAAACTCTGCACTGCATGAAGTGTTGCTCAAGTAGAAAGCTGATTTAACACCATGCTAAGCTGTTCCAAAAAGACCCCGAGTTTCCATTGTCCTGCACTGATTTTCCTAATAAAAAGCTGTAAGAAAGCGTCACAAAGCCGAATCCATCCCGCACAAAACTTGCAGCTGTTAAAACAGCCGCTGTTTCCCAGAGGTGCCTGTATTTGCTGCAGGAGGGGGTGTGTGAGGCGGCTGCGCTGGGCAGTGCATTGGCCCTGACCTGCTGCGGGACCTTGACCTGGTACTGCACCTTTCTGTGCCTCTGCTCCCTTCACACCACTTCATCTGGCCTCCCTGCTCACCCTGTCAGCCCTCTGTGCTGGCTCTGCCTGCTGCAGCCAAGCACAGATCACACAGGCAGGGGCTGATACCAGAGCATGAACACTGGCTAGCCAGGCTCTGCACAGCTCTCACCACCGAGCAAGAGGGCTTGTCTGTCCACAGCAGTGAGACCTGGGAAGAGCAAGTACAGGCACAGAAGTGCTTTAGGAAGGGTACTGCCACAGGGAACACTTCCAGAGTTATATCATTCTATTAATCTTCCATGAAAATACAACTGAAGTAAAGCAAGTAATTGGCAGCATGTGGCAGGAGAGGAACATGCTCCAGAGACTGCTGGAGTGCTCACAGTCCTCCTGACACCGGTGCTCTGCGGAGCACAGGCCATCTCAGCTGGATCGTCTACTCGGTTCCTAACACAGCTGTCTTTAAGCAGGCTGGAGCAGAAGGTAAACACCACTTCAACCCCTGCAAGGAGCACCTCCCTGTGTGCACTGACAACTGACGGAGCCAAATGTTTACTTGAGGCTCAGGCCAATTACTGCGGAGGACACAACAGGAGCCCTTCCGTGGGAGACATGCAAATGCATTCTGGAGCACGGGGCTCCCGGGAGGGCATGGAGGCTGTGGGCCATGTGGTGCTCCTCTGAACACACCTGTAATCATCTCTAGCCCAATATTTACCTTCCTGAAGAGAGCAGAGACCAGCCGCCCAACAGCACCTGGCTGCTGGACGAAGCAGTGGAGGTGCTTCCTCTCTGTTTTGTTGTGAAGGAGGAAGGGGGGCAGCTAATAATTTCTTTCCTGTAGCTGTATCACATAAGTAATCAAACAACTGCTGAAAGCTGGGAAGGGAGGCGTTGGGGCAGGAGGGGGAAGGAGTGTTAACCTAAAAGATAAGCTCTGCCCAGCCACAGCCCAGCCCGCCTCAAAGGCAGGGTGATGGGCATGTGGGTTTGTTCTTAGCAGTTCACCTGCCGCTGGCTTTCAGCACTTTTTATTCCGTTGTTTTGTTTACCTTGGAGGCCTGTTGTCATCACCTCCGTGCTGCCAGTGCAGCTTCAGGTGCGAGCGGTGCCGGGTGCTCCGGCACAGCCGCCACGGGATCCCCGGCCGTGGGAGCGGCTCCTGCACCCGCTGCCCACGGAAATCGGTCCTTTGCTGCCAGGGACAAAACCAGGCAAAGAACCGCTGTGCAGGCTGTGGAGCCTGCCCCTTCCTCGGGACTGGTACTGCGGGGAGCACTGCAAACACACCTAACAGCCAGTCATGAAGCTGGAGGAGACTCCCAGCTCTGAGTGCCTCTTGCTGACAGGTCCTTTTGTGGGGCTGTTGGATGGATGGAGGTGCTACGCTCGGCCACTCTTTTCAAGTAAGGTTCAAAAAGACTGCTTCCCATCCTTTGAGCTCCTATAAAATCCTGCCCAGTTGAGCTCAAAACATTTTCCTGGGATTTTTGGACTGCTGCCCCAACTACACACAGCACAGGCTCCACACCCGGGAAAAGGCACCCGGCCTAACTTAATTTTGTACATTTTCTACAGAGTAGGTGTGGGGGTGTGTGTAATTGGGCAGAATCTGTGGGTGTGCCAGATTTTTACTAAGTGCCCAAGAAGGTGAAAAAAAAAACCATCCAAAGGTCTTTTTCCCTCTTGCTTATGTGTCCTCAAGAAGGCCTTCACTAAAACACAAAGCATTATCTTTCAGTGTGAATACATCACCTGCTTCCCTTGAATTTATTCCCAGAGTACCGTCAGAGCACAGTCACAAATAAGCCAAATTTTGTATATAAAATCTACAAATAGTACATTTTCCTGATCATGTTAGAAGGTGTTCTCTGTACCTTCTCCAGTTGGAATATACCTCTTCAGGGTGTGGGTCAACCAATACTGAGCACACTATTAAAGATGGGATTTCCCACACCTTCTAGATGGCATCGACACTTCCCTAGTCCTGCTGGGAACTGCTTCCCAGATGCCCCCAGGAACAGCAGTGTCCCATTTGATGGTGACACTGCACTGGTGGTTTTCACACCATGCACACGGCTGCTCTGCACCCTGAGCGTGGCTCAGCTCAAGTAGCTGCGTGGACAGGGTGGGTCATACCGGGAGGGCTCATCAGATGATCAGAGAGAGGCAGCTGCACCAGCAAGCACAGGCTGCCAGCACTCCAGCCCTAACCAGGACTTACTGGCCCCTCCATCCCCGTTTGGCTCCTCTCCCCTGTGCCCTGGGCACTGCTCAGGGCACCAGCAGGGCCGTGGCTGGTGCTCGGGCTCCTGCTGGGATGCAGAGCCCCGTGGCAGCCCAGCCCTCAGCTGCTGAGCCACACAGGGCAGGGAGCACAGCTGCCAAGCCTCAGACCAGCCTCCGGGAGCCCTGACATGGATTTTACTGGGATTTACTGCACTGAAATGCACAACATTTTGTTGCCTTTAGGATTAGCCCCTTCATTTGCACATACAGTAGGACATGCTGTCTGGGTCTGCTTCCCTGCATATGGCACTCAGTCCTACAGTTACTTCCAAAAAGATTTCTGCCTGCAGCACACCCACAATTTTAATTCCTTCTATCAGCAGCCATTGCAGCTGGGCAGTTTTAAAGTGTTACTGGAGCAAGGACCATCAGCAATTTCAGCACAGTCAACCTAGCTTGGATTAATTTGTACTGATTATGAATGATCCTGGGTCTATGGATACAGATTAGTGTTACCACAGTACAAGGTTTTTATAATGCTCCTTGAACTAACACGTAATAAACTCATCAGAAATGTTCTAACTTTCCATTACAAAAGGTAAATAACAAGGCTGGGGCTGAGCAATGCAGCCCTCAGGCCCCGTGGCCCTGAGCCTGCCCGGGCAGCACAGCTGCCCCACAGGGTAGCGGCCACAAGAATAACAGATAAACACGCTCGCTTCACGAGCCACTGGGCACTATATTTCTTCTGATGAGAAGCATCCATTATTCTTGTCTCCTGCTCTCTGTGTCACATTAGTGAGAGGTGTTACAAAGCGAGCCAGGGGACAGGTTTATTTACTCCCAGCCGCGCCGCTCGGCACCCAGGGCCATGGTATTGGTTGCACATGACCCCGGGGCTGCCATTACGGGCTAATGTCTGCAGCCCTCTGACCTCCGGAAGCGCTCGGGGAAGAGCTGCAGTAAATCAGAGCAGCACTTAGCCGTGCAGGATAAAGTCCCTCCTTATCAATCTGCCAGCAGGAGAGGAAGGACCCCGGCTGGGCCGCTGGGGGGTGAGGTGCTCTCGGCTGCTCGGGAGCGCTGCAGAGACCGGCCCGTGCGTGCGCTCGTTGGCACCGCGGCTGGAAGGGCTGAGCCCGGGCACTGCCAGGGCAAATCCCAGCCCCTCGCCTCACAGGGCAGCCTGTGCTCCAGCCCACTCTGGAGATGCCTGGTCCCACCCTGGTCTCTGTGCTGAAGCGAGGGCTGTATTTCAGGAGCCTTCACTGAGGGCTCTAACCGACCCTCACCAGAGGGTACCAACAGTCTGTGCAGGCCTCAGCAAACTGGTCATCGTGCAGGTAACCCCAGGATGCCACTGAACATCCTGTGTGCCAGGGAAATTACAGGAGGAAGCAATAGTGTAACCACAACACCCCCAAATCATCCTCACTACAAGCAGTTCTCCCCAGGAGGGGGAAACGTGCAAATGTGCCACATCGTCTGTGGGACACGTGGAGCCCCAGAGGGGGCACGGAGAGGGGACAGCTTAGGGAACAAAGCTCCTCTCTGCCTGCAGGGCATTTCAAAACCAGCAACAAGCATCTCAGGGAGGCCCAAAGAGCATTGGGATGGGACCTGGTACTTCCCTCATCTGGACGGGCACTGAAGATCTGCCAATGAAATGCACAACTTCTCTCTTACAATCAAGGCAAGAGGACCCTGGAGAGCAAACAAACCAAAGGTGGCAATATCATTTTCCTTCCCCATTTATCTCCCGCACAGGTCTGGTCTTCACCACTTTCTCAGTGTGCCTGGCTCAGTCAGGTCCCAGGACATCTCTATCTCAAAGATAATCCTATAACTCATACAAAAAATATAAATAGTAATTTCTTTAGAATTTTGCTGTCCTAGAAGCAAAAGAAAGAGCAGCTGATCAGCCTGCTCAGGTCTGGAGAAGGCCTGAAGATCAACATCCCATCCACATCCTTCATCCCAAGAGCAGGAATACCACCCAATAGAAAAAGCAAGGGAAGAAAAGAGAGCAAAGGGATTTTCAATGTAATCAAATGTGTCACGTGCCTGAAGAGTATTCTGCTTTGTCATATACACATACACAGAGAGCACCTCGTATGTGTTTGTTCCTTCTGCCTGTCTCAGCACAAACACTGCAATTTTACTCTCCCAGAACTGTTTCTTGGCTCTTCCCACACACTCCAGTACAGCAGCAGCACAGATTCGCTGCAGGAAGGACTCACTCCACCAGCTGATGTAGCTGCCAGATTAGCACTGTCCTCTACTGCATGAGGAGTGGCTCTGGGGGACACACAGGGAGTAACATCCAGCTAAAGGAGAGGCTCCATCCTTCAGGACACAGGAAATACAACCAAAAAACAATACCTTTGTCTGGCAGAGCTTAAGTCCAAGCCATACAAGAAGCAGGGCCAAGGGTGCAGAATCTCCTAATGACAACTCGATACATCACCTGGAGAGATTTTCTGAGGCACATTTCAGACCCAACTTTCCGCTACATAAGGATCAGTGGGGTATTTTTAAAATGTAAATATTAAACCCACCCAACCACACAAACAGAGACTGCAGAAGGAGCAGCATGTTTCCATCCATGCAATGTAAGACAGATTTTTTAAACAATTAGCAGCATCCATTGGGAGCCCAGCTTCCCAAGTCAACCTGAAGACAGCAAAGGTGACAGATCTTTCCTCCTCATCGCTGTTTAACTGCTTGTTTGCTGTTTACTTGGTGCTTCAGAAGTACCAAGCCATCAGATCCAGTCCTGTCAATTCTGTCACTGTTCATGTGACAACTGTCCCTCTTCCACACGACGATAACGACTTTGAAAGTCACTTGGCATTTCAGCTTCCTTCCTGCTTCTCTCAACAGCTACACAAGTGATGTCAACACGTGCAGAACAATAGTGTATCATGAGCTGATAAGCACAAAGGGCACAGGAGCCTGTGTCCACAGGGCAGTTCCCAAAAACAGACTTGTATGCATTAAAAATGCAAAGAATCCATATTTCTCATGGAGATAAGGGAGCTCTGTTCCTTTACTGCTTTTAACACATCTATTGCTCTGTTCTTTTAATGTTGAAGGTCCTGGGTGTTGTTAAGAAAGGATGCAGATGGATCTTGCAAGACAGAAAGCTATGCTAGGCAGAGCTGAGCTCTCTGAAGAGAAAGCTGAGCTGTCCCACAGCTGTGTCTCAGGTCACAGTCACCAGGCATTTACGTCCTGCTGAGCCTGGAGGGAGGAGCAGGAGCACGGCCCAGCTCACCCCAGCAAACACACACACACTGGGACACTTCAGGGCACAGCTTCTTATGCTCATGCACCACCAAATCAGTGGGGAATGATAACCCCTCTCAGTGCTACAAACCTACCCTGTGACAAATCACAACAACATAGGGTGTTCTGAAGAGGTTTCTTGGGTTTTAATTTGTCTTTCTCAATGCAAAAGTGGATTCAAATATTTCTCTAACAAAAAAACCCTAAATAGCAAAATAAAGCACAAACACAAACCCAATGTTATTTTTTGTGGGGCAGACATTTAATGCCAGTTTCTTTATGGCAGCTTAAAATCCTGGGACTGCCCCCTAAGACACTGAGATAAAATAAAAGTTCTGACGAGTCTGTACCCAAAGGAAAGTGTAACCAAGACAATAAACTCCTGACACACTGTCTTTGGCAGTGGAGATATCCTTGCCTTTCGCTGCTTCATCCTATTCCCAGAACACTGTTGGAGGCACTGTTTTAAAATGAGGATCATTCAATGACCAGATGTACAGCACAAGAAGAAAAACCACGCCAAGGGGCCCTTCAGTCCTGCTCCCCAAGCACTGCTCAAAGCCTGCCCCCTCCTTTTGTTCTAAACAAGCAGTTTTCTGTCATGGGCACACCCATCCATCAGCCAGCAACAGCAGCACGTGGGCAGTCACTGTGGGCACTTCACACACCAGGGGCACAGCAGCTTGTGCTTCAATATTACAGCTCTCGAAAGCAGGAATAAATACAACTCGTGTGTGCAAGGAGGCTTTGCTCTAAATACGAACAGGCTGAACTGAGAGCTTTGAAAACTCGATAGGGTCAGGGAAATCCTGCTACGATGAACACAACCAGACTTTGCTCCCTCCCGCACTAAATCATTTTAAAACCTGTTTGCTGACTGGTTTTATAGATACTGTAAAGTGAGAAAACTTCCAAATTCACACTTGCCCTAGTATTTTTTGCCACAGAGAATCTTACTGCAATTAATCTGGTTTGTGATGGAAAACAGATGAAAGGAGAATGAAACCAAAACCTCGCCTCATACCTACGGTGTTTTCATGCCATGCATCCAAAGAAGTTTTCCCAAAATCAACAACATTAAAATAAAAGCTCAAATATTACTACCAGACCCAACAAATGCAGATTAAGCTTAAATTTAAATGGAAAGTGAAAAGATTTTTCCTTCTTCTCACCTGCCAAGTCTTCAAAGTTCAGGGCTCCGTGTTTCTCTTTCAACACTTAGCACAGAAACACCTAGGGTTGAGTGGAGAGATTTCCTCCTCACACTGGCATTATTCATTATTTCTGAAGTGTCGACAAATGTGTTCAACACTATACAATGCACAGAAACAGAGTCCCTGCCCCAACCCATTTACAGTCTGAGGCTCTTATCTCTGGTCTGTTTTGGTGTATCACCACCATTTCAGCAGTGCACCAGATGAGCCCAATTCACCTTCCACCAGCAGTTTTCCACTGTGTTTAACAGGAGCTGGAACAGCCCCAGTCAGACTAAGTTACAGAATTAGCTATTGCAGGAGATAGCAGAGTTCTTGGCATGTCTGCAAACAGCAAAACCCCTGATTCTCGACAGTTTTGTTTTACATTAAGTGTATATTTGAATGTTTTCACACGTAATACATTTTGAGAACTTAAAGAACTCCCTTTGACTGTGTCTTTCAACCCCGACAGTGCTACAGATCAACCAGCAGTAGGCAATTTTGAACCAAGACAGGCTGGCAGCTACAGTAACAGCTCCAGCTGGTGGAAGTTGGTGAAAGTTTTGGTTTATTTTGTGCTAAGCTTTCTGCCAAGACATTTCACACACTGCAAGTGTGTATTTTCTCTTACATTTTTGAGAGCCTCCAAGTGTTCCTGCAAATAGCTTCAGAAAATAATTTCAAATTGCTTCAATTTCTGCATATCCAAAACGGCACTGAGTTGCCATCTATGCCTTTGCCCAGCTGTGCCTCGGGTGGGAGAGCACAGTCAAGAGCCCTGTGCACTGACACACACCAGGCACACCCCCACTGACACCCTGAGGGTCACACGAGCTCAGCACCAACTGCAGATACTGCCCTGCTGGTTTATGCTCTAGCTGGGACATGGATCTTTATCAACATTCCTGTGGAAGCCAGACTTGATTGTAATCAAGCGTTGTAATCATTAATTATTGCAGTTCAAGCAGCATTTGGATCCACAAGTGAAACACTTTCTGGCTAAAGCAGAACAGACGTAACTCTGAGCAGGGGAAGCAGCATCTCTGAACCACAACATGTCCTGATTCCCATTGCCCACACCGTGCCAAGGCCCAGCACCGGCACAGCCGAGTGCCAGACACAGAGCTCACAGTGCCAGGCTGGCACTGCACCATCACACCATGGCACCAGAGCTCATGAGAGCCGGGCTGGCACTGCACCATCACACCATGGCACCAGAGCTCATGAGAGCCAGGCTGGCACTGCACCATCACACCATGGCACCAGAGCTCATGAGAGCCGGGCTGGCACTGCACCATCACACCATGGCATCAGAGCTCACGAGAGCCGGGCTGGCACTGCACCATCACACCATGGCACCAGAGCTCAGCTCACAGTGCCAGGCTGGCACTGCACCATCACACCATGGCACCAGAGCTCAGCTCACAGTGCCAGGCTGGCACTGCACCATCACACCATGGCACCAGAGCTCATGAGAGCCGGGCTGGCACTGCACCATCACACCATGGCACCAGAGCTCAGCTCATGAGAGCCAGGCTGGCACTGCACCATCACACCATGGCACCAGAGCTCATGAGAGCCAGGCTGGCACTGCACCATCACACCATGGCACCAGAGCTCAGCTCATGAGAGCCGGGCTGGCACTGCACCATCACACCATGGCACCAGAGCTCATGAGAGCCGGGCTGGCACTGCACCATCACACCATGGCACCAGAGCTCATGAGAGCCAGGCTGGCACTGCACCATCACACCATGGCACCAGAGCTCATGAGAGCCGGGCTGGCACTGCACCATCACACCATGGCACCAGAGCTCATGAGAGCCGGGCTGGCACTGCACCATCACACCATGGCACCAGAGCTCAGCTCATGAGAGCCAGGCTGGCACTGCACCATCACACCATGGCACCAGAGCTCAGCTCATGAGAGCCGGGCTGGCACTGCACCATCACACCATGGCACCAGAGCTCAGCTCACAGTGCCAGGCTGGCACTGCACCATCACACCATGGCACCAGAGCTCATGAGAGCCAGGCTGGCACTGCACCATCACACCGTGGCACCAGAGCTCAGCTCATGAGAGCCAGGCTGGCACTGCACCATCACACCATGGTACCAGAGCTCAGCTCATGAGAGCCAGGCTGGCACTGCACCATCACACCATGGTACCAGAGCTCACGAGAGCCGGGCTGGCACTGCACCATCACCATGGCACCAGAGCTCAGCTCACATTGCCAGGCTGGCACTGCACCATCACACCATGGCACCAGAGCTCATGAGAGCCGGGCTGGCACTGCACCATCACACCATGGCACCAGAGCTCACAGTGCCAGGCTGGCACTGCACCATCACACCATGGCACCAGAGCTCATGAGAGCCAGGCTGGCACTGCACCATCACACCATGGCACCAGAGCTCATGAGAGCCGGGCTGGCACTGCACCATCACACCATGGCACCAGAGCTCAGCTCATGAGAGCCAGGCTGGCACTGCACCATCACACCATGGTACCAGAGCTCATGAGAGCCGGGCTGGCACTGCACCATCACACCATGGCACCAGAGCTCAGCTCATGAGAGCCAGGCTGGCACTGCACCATCACACCATGGCACCAGAGCTCAGCTCATCAGTGCCAGGCTGGCACTGCACCATCACACCATGGCACCAGAGCTCAGCTCATGAAAGCCAGGCTGGCACTGCACCATCACACCATGGCACCAGAGCTCATGAGAGCCAGGCTGGCACTGCACCATCACACCATGGCACCAGAGCTCATGAGAGCCAGGCTGGCACTGCACCATCACACCATGGCACCAGAGCTCATGAGAGCCGGGCTGGCACTGCACCATCACACCATGGCACCAGAGCTCAGCTCATGAGAGCCAGGCTGGCACTGCACAGCCACCGCAACCAGGCGAGGCCATGGAGACGACCAGGAAAGCTGCACAGCCACAGAGCATCTGCCACTCCACAGGATCCCCCAAAGCCCTCTCCAGCCTACCTGGTGCCGTCTTCTGCCAGGCAGGCTCCAGCTGGGCGTGGCTGCTGCCAGCAGGTCACAAACACCGGAATGCTGAGAACATCCCGCCAGGGTGGCCAGTGCCCCTCTCCTTCTGTCCTTCAGCTTAGCAGTGCCCCTGCAGTTCTCACAGTTATATTTTCCTGATTTCTCAGATGTGTCCTCTTCTCTCCAAGATGAGAAGTCCAAGGGTTTTCCATCCTCTTCCACAACTGCTTGGCTCAGTCACTCTGGAAAGCAAAAATCAAGATCATGAGACTTGTGTGCAACAGAATGGCCAAGCAGTTTGTCATAAAGAGTGAAAATAGGCTGCAAAAGTTTGCTCTGACAATTGTCATGTTCAATCCAAGCAAATTGCTCTTTGACCCTTTTTAATGGTACTTTTTTCCTTCTATTTCATTTATATTTTCAAAAGTTCCAAAACAAATGTAGACATAAATAGCTGTAACCAGAAAGTATTCAGTTTACCTGGAAACACTGCTTGGGGATTTATTAAGATAACTACTTGTCTGTGGTGTACCAAAACACTTAATTTCCTGAACAAAGCTTTTTAGTACCTATAAAGTTTTAGCTTGTACTCAACTTCCTTGTTTTGAAAAGCTTTCTCAGTTTCTTTCTCTGCTGTAGCATCACCCCAGTGATCCCACACTCCATGCAGAGCTGACAGGGCCAGACACAATGCTCAGCTGTGTTCAGTGGGTAATTCAGGATAATCTCTTTGCACCCTGTACATCTCTTTGTCCTGTGGAACCACGCTGGGACACAAGCCTAGTTTCAGAGTGGTTATTTGGATAAAAATGGGGGTTTGTCACGTCTTTCAAACGGGAATGGAGTGTTCCAGGATGCACTAGTTTTCGGCTATTGTGAAAAGGGGATCCACAGTGAGGGTCATACACAAGCTGGCTTTCTGAATGCTTATCAAGTTTGGGATACCCAGGCTCAGAGCACGAGTGCCAGTTCTGTAAAGAAGCTGCCTTCAGCTCGAAGGAAATAAGAATTCTTGGGGAACCAAAGACTAGCTGATTTTCTTGATAAAACCTGAAAAGTCTTTGGACAACAGACTTACATGACCTACACTTTCACCATCTAGAAATAACCTCCTCTAGCTCCCTGTTTCCCACCTTCCATTCACCCATTTCCCATAAAGGTCATTTCCAGACACAATTGATTTGAAAACTCAGATTATTCTGTTAAAATCGCTGACTTTGTACTTGGGACTCTGAGCCAGAATGGGACAATCCCCTCCGGTCCTCTCTCCAGCTAATTTATAGCAATTTTTGTTGAGACAAGGAGTTATGGTCTGTAAAAGGCTTGCTGTCAGGCTCTCATAAAACCCCAGCACCCTGTCAGAGGAGGGATGGAGCCTGGGAAGAAAATTTCAGCAGCAATCAGCTGGTTTCCAGATGGGTGGCCTTCTACACACTGTCCAATCCCACGGGCCCAATAAACCAGCCCTGATTTTGCACTTTAAAAAAACAAAGATACAAACCCTCCTCTACTCTCAGTTAGGGTTTTATAAACATGCTCCCAGCCTCTGTGTCAAATTTATTAGGAAGAAATTCATTCTGCCATCTCTCTTTGCTTGCATGTGGCCAGCCCCTTCCGCTGCAGTTCCTCACTTTTACATGGGCTGCAGAGACTTGCATCATGATTTACATCCTCTGGGGCTGTTTTCCCATTAGAAACAAAGAAGGGGGCAAACAAGTCAGAAAGTTGAGGGATTGGCCTCCAAGGTATAAAACCACCCACATCAGGCAGTGTTTGTTCTCAGTCTGGCATAAATTCTCCTCCTGTTCTGTCCTCTCTGTCTTAACAAACCAAAAGAGCACAGGAGTGAAGATGTGAAAGGTTGATCAGCAGTGCCTGTAGTCAGAAAATGGCCCAGCTCCAACCAGAGGAGCATCCTGCCTCTGGAGCAGCACTGCCACAGCAGCAGAGTGCTGCTGCTCAGGGGCCTGGCTCTGCCTCACACACAGACCACACTTATGCCACCCTAACCCTGCACCTATGCAGCCCAACTTCAGCTCCCTTCTAGGCAGGGAAATCTCTACCAGCCTCTAGCAAGTATTTATTCAGCTATTATGTCTGTCTGTCTACATTAACTGTGACATGCATAATTTTCCCTGTATTTAGCCCAAATTCCCCTTTTACTCTCAGCTCATTACTCTTACCGCCACTGCTGACTGCAGCAGTGCAGATGTCACACCTGGCAGGACCCTGAAGGGAGCCAGAGCTGGCTGTTGTGACTCCCATGCCTGGCAGAGGTGTCAGAGCCCACATTCAGGCTTTGGACTTGCCTTATGAAGCTGTAACTTTGAAGCCAACGTTGTTCTTCTCCAGTCTCAGTACAATAACATTCCTACTACCCAGGAGCCATTTGGACTGTTCTCTCAGCTGAACCACCAGGATGCTCACCCTGATTATAACATGCTCAGAGACCTTCAAGGAGTGCAAAAATAGAAAACATATTCGTAGCAGCCACAGGTCCCACCTGCAGCAGGAGAAACTGATAACCCCATCCTTTCTCTGCCACATCCATTAGAAAAAATCCAGCTTTGCTTCCATGACTTGCAGCCCCCTGAAGGTTATGACTAGCTTCCCACGGACTTCAACATGGCCAGGATTTCACTCTCAGATATGACCAAACCCTAAATTACAACAACACATCCCACAAACAATGACAGCATTTTCAATCAACACGAAACTCATCAACCTCAGCAGCACTGACAACCTTTGTGAGAACAAGGAACTTTCAGTGGGAGCCTTCAGCAACCTCAGGGTGGAGGATCAGGGTTGTTACTACCTTTCTAGAGGTATAAAAGTCCCTCAGTAGGTGCACTGAAAATCAGAGCTCCTTTGCAAAGGAACAGTGCTTCACATCCACTGTTAATCAGCTGCCACTGCTGAGGCTCAGGACAGCCACCAAAGGCTGTTCCCAGCCTTCCCTGCGGAGCTCTGCCAGCTGCAGCAGGTGGCACAGATTTTAAAGTACAGTGGACTCGAGTTTTGCAGGGAGCAGCCATCACTCCTGGGCCCCCTCTAGAGTGACTACTGGAAGCCAAAAGCATTTAAGCAAAGCTAGATAAAATCAGCAGCGCCCAATGTGGGTTCTTTCTGGTTTCCTGCAAGTAAACAGACATGTTTACAAGGGGCTGTACATTCACATCAATCATAAGGTGACTTTGTTTACAGTAGAAGAATTTCCTGCAGGCTTTTGCTGTCCTGGTTTCTTTCTCTTTGTATTTACTTTTGTTCAAATGCAATTTAAAAAAAGCCATAGGTACTTCAGCTCAATTCAAAACGTGACACACTGAAATCTGAAGCAGGCTATAATTCATGCCCAGATTTAGTTGTTCTTTTTCTTGTTTGTTTGTTTAAGCTAACACACGCCTCTGCATTAAAAAGCCACTTTTCTCTACCCATCCTATTCATCTACACCTGGAAGAAGGCAGCTTTGATTTGTCTCCCCATAAAGAACTGCTTTTCTCATCAAACTTACAAAACAGCAGAAGCCCACCTGACACAGGGATCGGGCTTTTACTTCAGGCATCTAGGAGACAGATTCCTCAGAGGAATTAAAGTCGAAGTGTTAGTGAATATAGCTGAAAGACTGGCATTAATATCAGCTGAGCAGCCAGGATTAAGGACTTCTGCTGCTATGAAACAGAGTGAACTATTTCTCCACCCCTTGACTGAAGAAAAATTTACTTCACTGTGGATTTAATTTGAAAAAACGCTGCAGAATTTGGCTGCTCCAGAACTTGGACAGGGGACTGTGTTTCAATAGCAAGCTCCTCATTTTCTACGAAAGAAGTCCCAGAACCTCCAAAGACAGAACATCTGTATTGGAGGTCTTTATCTGTACTCACCCAGAAATGAATACAGCCAAAATCTGAACAGAAGGAGCTGCACGGTCACTGTGCATGACACAGAGCTGATGTGCTGCAGTGAGCCATGGGGCAGGAGGGAACCTGCCATCCTCATCTGAAGAGCAGAGCCAGAGATCTGCCAGGAAGAAAGCAGCCTGGTATTTCTGAGTGGCAGAAGAGGGAAGTATCCCCTCCGTTTCTACTGGGAGGATCATCTGCAGAAATGGGAGCAGGGCCCACATGAGTATAAGACTTCTGGAATTTCTTTCCAGTAGCTTCCAATGCACAAGCCATGATTCAGTATAAAAATCAGCCTCGTACAGGCTCTCTTTGTTAGCATCTGTTAGCAAGAATGTCAGCTAATCAATACATTTTTATTGCCAGATACCTACAGGGCTGGAAGAGACACTATTTCTGACATTATTTTAAGTGTTCTTCTTACACCTCATATTCCTGGAAGCAGTTTCCCTTCACCTTACTCATCTTCAGTGGTGCTTATCTACCTCCCCAAATCTGCACAAGGCCATCCAGAGAGCTGTGTCCTCTGCACAGGCCACCAAACTCACACAGCTCACCGTCTCCTCCCCAGCACTTCACGCTGCCAGCTGTCACCTGCTGCTGGGTCAGGGTTTGGCACTTCGAGGTGGTGGGGACCCTTGTAGTTGACTCGCAGTGTCCCCACGGAGCAGATTCCCTGCTGCAGGTGATGGGAGGGAACAGCCAGGACTTGGCAATACACAACAAGAAACCCTCCCAGTCCTGTAATCCAACTTACAAGCACTTCCTCGTACCCCATTTGTGTCGCAGGTGAATAGAGCCACGAGCCATGTCTGTTAGCAGCCCTTGCTGCAGCCATAGACTTCTGCAGAGCTATTTGGCACCCTGCAGAATACATGTCAGCAAGCCTGGAACTGCCTCCTGGAAACCTCCCAGCTTCTCTGCTCTCCAGACAGACACCTCTTCTCCCTTCCCAGGTAGCTGTGTTTCTCTCTGCTGTTCACTGGCAGAGCCCTGGGTTCCTCAGTGCTTTGCTTTTGAGGAATCCTGGCTGCACACACACAGGGCACGTGAACTGGCATGTGCTGCTAAGCCCAGGTGCCTTTCTGGACCACAGGAGGATGCCCAGCACGGACAGCAGGGCACCCTGACCCTCTTGGGGAGCCTTGAAGTGGCTTCCTGCCTGACCTGGTGGCTTTTGGCAAGTCCCTCCTCTGGCAGGGTCCTGTCCCTCACCTCAGCTATGAGCTGTCTGGAGCAGCACCACTGAGGCACCAGCTCCAGGCTCCATCTCTGCTCTGCTTTTCAGATGTCCTTCCACATTATGGCCAAGTCCCAGTCTTTGGGAACCTGTGTCCCAACCTGGAGGTGGCAATTCCACCTTCAGTGAGGAAAACCACGCAGTGTTGAGACACTGGGGGGAGCAGGAGGAGACAGCAACAAGATGTCCATCTCCAGTGTCCAAAGAGTAAGACCTGTCTCTTCCCACGTGCTGGTAAAACCAAGCCCCCATCATGCTGTGTCACTTTGCATTAATGCACTCCATAAATAACAGTGACAACAGGGGCCAGGGGAATCCAGCATTGCAAAATATAGTCAGCAGAGTAAGCACCAGTACAGGTTACTGTCTGTAGAGAGTAAAACTCAGGTAAATTCATCTACTCTCATTTCCAGTCAACTGAATAAGGCAGCATCATTTAAAGGAATGGGGACACAGCCAACAGTACCTTGCACACTTTGGGAAACACATCAACATCAACAGTATCTTGGCATAACATATTTAAGAGAATTATTTTAATTCTGAATACTGTCTTGCCTCAGGACCAGTTTCTATTTGTCCCAAAACATGTTGAAACAATAAAGAACATTTTCTCACCAAGCCCCTGCAAAAAATTTTCTCTTAAGGGTTTAAAAAATTGGCAAAAAGCCTTCTGCAAGAAAAATGGAAATACTCCTTGTTGCAAAATCACTGCCCAAAAACTTCATACAGATATTGGTAACTTAGAAAAACTTACACTTTTAAAACAATCCAGACAAGTGACCACTCTAACTTCAGAGAGGGACAATGTCAAGCAAAACTTCTCAGCATAATGAGAAAACAGCTGATTTCTGTAAATACTGACACTATACACTGATGAAGAACGTGCTGTACTTCATAGGTAGGTTGTGATACATTTGTTTAGCTGCAGGACAATGAAATTCTGGGGCTTTTAGGTGCTAATACAACCCAAAGGATCATTAGGTATTTTGAAGGTTTAGAAATAACCAGGACATCCCAATGAACACCCAAGTGTTTGGCATTTGCCTTTACACTAACCAACCTCATGGTTGGTCATCTAAATACACCTGAATGGACACAGAATTCGGCACCAATCAAAACCAGGAGCTACTTGGCACCATGGCTGGCTGCACCTTTAAATTCTTTGAAGGAAGCTGGCTGAATTCTAAGAAAAGAAGATTCCTGCTTCTGTGTACCTCTTAGGAGCAGAATCTACCACAGAGAAGATACTGAGGGAGAAGAAATACATCCCTAGCATCCCACGTGTCCCAGTGTTTTGGATGGAAACACCAGGTGGTAGCCTGAAATTCCTCAGACTTTAGAAGGAAAAGTGTGAGTTCCAGCAAGTTCTTGTTTAAATGACTGCTTTGCTGTAGAGAAGACTGTAAGGGCTGTTGAGCAATACACAGGGGCATTATGGAATAGCAATGGGTAAAAGGACTTGCCACGAAGCTCCGAGCCAGCCAGCAGTGGGAAGAGCAGGAAGATGGATTTTGGGGTATCAAAGACCCTGCAGTCATTACTGTGCTGAGGCAGCCCTGCCACAGAGTGGGCTCGCTGCAGGAAAAGGAAAAGCAGCACAGTGAAATGGCTCCAGGCCCACACATCAAACAGCCACAGCAGCCATGGTTTGCACGCTCCTGGAGGCACCCTGCATGCAAAGAGGGGGTGGTTAATCCATCCTGGAGGCAGTACAATGTGCACCAGGGACTGGGGAATAAGGAAGAAAAATGATCGACCCCAAAGCAATGCAGTCACTGGGGAATGGCTTCGCTTCTTTGCACCCCATGTGAGGACAAACAAGTCTCTTCCTCTCTTTACTCATGAGTAATCTCATGAGCCTGGGTTACTTATTTCATCAGAAAAGGCACAACCCAGGTCAAGAAGATAAATGAGCTACAACTGGGGGTGTTTTTCATGTTTAAAGCACAGTGGGCAGCAGTAGGCAGTACTCGGTACTTCTCATCCCTGTAAGAAAAGGGTTTCTACAACTTTTTGATAAAAGCAGAAGAAATTCCAGCATTCTGATCTCCTTGACATTGTCCATGGAGAATACCTGCATAGCAAATCCTGCATAGCTGAAATTTCCTGACCCAGGCTGTGTGCATGCTCACACCTGACAGCAGCTCTGCTGGATTGGCTGCATGGAGATTGCCTGGCAAAGCTCAGACACACAGCAGCAAACTCAGCTACCCTTCTCAGGAACCTAATTCATTCTAATCTAAAAACTACTCAAGACTTCTTCCTTCCACTCTGACTAAAAAGTGACAGAACAAACTTCACAGCCTTCCCATCCCTCCCCACCCAGTAACACCATTTCTCTGCACTGGTGCGTGTGGCGCAGCCATCAGTGCAGTCCTTTGGCATCAGTTCAGAAAAGCGTTCCAGTGAGTCAGGTCCTGTGAGTACAACCCCAAAGCTAAGCACATGTCCAAGCACACAGCTGAGCCAGCTGTACCAGGGAATGGAGACTTTGAGCTGTCAGGCTTTGAACCAGGACCGTGCTGGTCTCAGAGCACGGGCAGCAAGAGAAAGCTGCAGTAGGGCAGTGGTGATGAGCATAAAAGGACAGCAGAGCAGCCAGGGACCAAACTCATAAAGATTCAAGTCCAGAGTGAAATGTAGGTAGCTAACAGGAAATGTTTTAAGGCTCCTAAGTATCCAGACAATTGGACCAGATGACCCACTGTGGTCTCTTCCAACCTGACCAGTTCTCTGGTTCTGTGATTCTGAGAGTGAGGAGAGAAAGTGCTGGTGGTCTGTTCACCTGGGAGCAGGGCTGTGACCCCTGGGCTCAGAAGGAAAACTGGAGAGGAGCAGGGAAAAACCAGCCCAGGGTTCTTCTGTGCCTCACATGCAGGCTGTCCTGCTGCCTCAGCAAGCTGAGATGGCACAAAGGGCAGTGCTGGACTCCGGAGGGCAGGCACTGCTTACCCCACACAGAGGAGCATCCCTCGTGCTGTGCTGCCAGCCACGCCTGGGATCCTTCCCAGAGCTCTGCTTGCCCTGTGGCACTAAGACCTGATGTCTCTGGGCATGCCATGCCCTCCTCAGGGTGGCATGCCCTGGGGAGAGCACCCAGCTGCAAATACACTCCTTCAGGGGGCAAATAGAAGAGGAAAGAGGAGCTCCACCTGAAAGCAAAAACCCTCCTGATAATAAGATGTGACTGAAGTGAGATTCTCTTTATGCAAAGCCATGGGATATTCAAAACCAATCCAACTGTCCTTCATTTTGATCTTTACCAGGAATTATTAGCACCCCTCTAGGAGAAAATCCACCTCCTGTATTCTGTTTCCAGCTGGCTCCAATTCAGTCGTGTTCTAAATGTCTCACTGGATTCTTCTAACATTTTATAAGGTGGCAGCTTAAATTTCTGTAATCCGTGGCCCCAGCTATGGCTATTAGCATACAGTATGAAAACAATATTTGGGAACAGGAGAGCCAAACTTTGAAACTGCAGTCTCTGAATAGCACTGCAGCTTCAGAAATGAGAGTTTGCAAATGCCCAGAGACCGGGCTGCTCTTGTGTAAACCAGGTCACTTAGACACCAGATCTCCTGCTCTGATCACATCTGTTGGAGCTGGAAAGAGGTAGGGAGAAGGGGGACACGGAGAGCTGTGAAAAGCCTCCATTTGTAACACTGCCAGTGTGCATTTATCTTGAACATGTCTCAAGCAGGAGAAAGTCCAATGAAATAATCTCCTGTGTCTGAAAAAGTGGCACAATTCCTCTTTATTAATACAGACGATCAAGGCTTTTGTCCCAAGAAAACGGAGGATTCCCTGCTCTGTAAATGCTGCTTTCTAATAGCAGTTGGTTGAGCAAAAGAGGGGGGACTGATTTAAGAGTAATTGCTGCAGTCTGGTGCCTCTGTTTCTGTCGGTGCAGCTTAGAGGGCCTGGTAACTTGCCCCTCCCCTCCCTAAGCAGCCCAACAAATGGGGTTTGAAACAGTCCCTCTGCAGAGGGGCCTTTTACAAGGGCATGGAGAGACAGGACAACTGGGAATGGCTTTAAAGTGAGAGAGGGCAGGTTCAGATTAGATAATAGGAAGAAATTCTTCCCTGTGAGGGTGGAGAGCCCTGGCACAGGTTGCCCAGAGAAGCTGTGGCTGCCCCAACCCTGGAAGTGTCCAAGGCCAGGTTGGACGGGGCTTGGAGCAACCTGGGCTAGTGGGAGGTGTCCCTGCCCACGGCAGGCGTTGGAAAAGGATGGTTTTTACGGTCCCTTCCAACCCAAACCATTCCATGACTCTATGATACTAAATTAACAAACCCTGTCTCAATAATCTCTCCGGATTGGAGGGGAGTGAGAAGAGGGGGGCAGCTGAAGTCTGGACGAAGATCCAGGTATTACCTATCGAGTGTAATACAGCACAGTGAAGAACTAGGTAAAGCTAATAATGAAGCAATCATTAGTAACAAATCTGTCATATACCCTAAGCAACAACGCTTCACCTGCTACCAACAGCAGTCTAAAATCCTGCATATACAAACCCCTTCAGTGTGTCAGATTTTGATTCCTTCACTCAGTCCTGCTCAAACACAGCTGCCCCTGAAACTGCCCTGTCCCAAAGGAAAGCACAAATTTAAAGTGTAAGCCGTGAATATCCCCATGGCTACCGTGATTCTCAGCAGCATCTGACATTGCAGCCAAAGTCATTCTTTCACTAGCTAGTAAGGGATCCTCAGTGACCTATAAGTGCAAGTCTATTACAAACCTGTAGGTCTTAAATGAGCTAAGAGCACACACTGTCTCCAACCTTTTAGGGTAAGTGCGAAGAAGCCTCTTAGATCAGATCCTCAAGATAGCCTGGGGATACTGATGCATTCAGGTTTGAAATTCATGCCAAAACAACCCCAAATGAAAATGATGTGAAAAAATCCAGTCTCAAGGTGTCTAGCTGGGAAACGACGGTGCCAAAATAATTCCAGTTATTTTGCTGGGAACACAGATTTTAAAATCACAGGCTTATTGAAGGGGTGCGTGTGTTCACAGAAACACTCTGAATCACCAAACAGTAGAGAACTGGCACATGTTTCATGGAAGATGAGCAACATTTTTTGCTGCTGTTAGGAGTAACATGACACAGTGTTCCTAAGGGAAGTTTCCCTCAGTATCCCGATTGCACCTTCATGCTCCAGGGCATGGTTATTGCATGAGCAGTACTGGATGGGCGGTTCCACCCGTCTGGGTACAAAATCTGCACTTGCTATATTTGGAAGCAGAGCAGAAAGACAGTTGGCATCTCCCTCCTTCCCCCCACTGGATGCCCCTTTATAGCTCAGCAATCACCAAACACTGGACCAAACCTTTAACCAGTCACTCATCTTGACTCAAGTGTTTGTGAGGGTTCCATTAGTCCACTCTCCTCTGTTTCACATCACCAGCATTTGAGCTCCCATTAAACTGAACCAAGGGGACAGTCAAACATAACAGATCATCTCAGGCTACTTTATATTTAGAAATCGTCCTCAGGCTACAAGAGTTCCTGGGATTCCTAGCTCCCTTCAGACCCAAGTTTATAATGTGTCCCCCCCAAATCACTTTGATTCCAAAGTAGCATTGTAAAATCCCCAAAAGCCATAGAGAAGAATGAGGCTTCCACTGAGCCCAAACCCCACAAATGTCAGGAAATGGAAGACATGGCCCTAATAACAAGTAAAATCCAATAAAGAGTTGTTCTGGTCACTGGAAAGCTGTTTCTACAAATACTTAGGTTGCCCCCTATATATTTAATAATTAGTTACTTGCCTTTATTTCACAAAACACTTTTCTCACACACTGCCTTCAAGGTTACCCGACTCTGATCTAACGTGAGCTGGCAAAAGATAAACACGAGATACCCCCAAGGATAAATCCAGAGAGGAACACACTGGCTAGTAAAATCCCCCAGTGCATCTGTTCCCTTCCCCTGAACAACTGCTGCGACCCCGTGTTTGTGTTCCAAGGTATTTCTGTGTCTCACACACCAGTGGGAAGCGATGGGGCAGAGCAGTGCTGGTGCTGTGAGCTCACAGCTGAGCTGTGCGTGTGTGGGACGATCAGCTGCCAGCCTGAATCCACATGGATTTGGTTACCTGTTGCCCCTGTGCAGCACAGCAATCAATATTAAGGGATTACACTCTAAGAACATGAGTGGGGTTCAGTTTTCTCTAAGTGACCCAAGCACATGCTCAACGTGTTTGTATGAGGAGATCAAGGGAAAGATCCATTAGACAATAAAGCAGCACAAGCCCACGTTCCTGTGGGCTGAAATCAAGGGCACATTTTCAAGCTCTGAGTAGGCTAAAGAAACCTGATGCCATCTGAAATAGCCCCCAGCCAGCATGTGCTGGCTGGACAGAAAATTCTCATTATCTTCTTATCCTGCTTCGTACCTCGCTGGGGTTTTGCAGTCTCAATAATGAAATAGCAAAGTAACATCCCAGAAAGAGAAAATGAAGAGCCACACCACGTTCTCTTTATGCAGTGCTTCATGTATTTGCCTCCAGTAGCTTTTACCATTGAAGCTAAGGATATTCCAGGGGAGAGGCACAGCGAAATCCATCTGTGTCTGGAAAAGCTGATATGCTTCTTACTTGTTGTAACCTGAAGCCATTGCCTTCTTTTTTCTCTATTTTTTTTTTAATTGCTGGTACATATTTGAGACCTGAGCCAAAATGATATAAGAAGGAATCCTGTGGTGGCTTTGCTGATTCTTTGAACAGGTTCTTTGACAGCAATAAACACCCATGCTGACAGCTTACTATAAGGCAATTTCAAATCAGGCCATAAAGCAGCAAAACCAGATGAGTGCTGGAAAAAAATTCCTAACATAAGTGCACGTGATGATCTACTAGTGCAGTGTGACCCCAGGCGCTCTGGTAACTCCTGCTGGTCAAGGAGGCTGCAGTGCTTTCAAAACACTCCTGAGCTGAACACTGCAGCATCCCACCGAAACAGGGAGGAGCCCTTCCCTCTGCCAATGTCTGCAGCCACCCCTGTGGGGCTGGGGACTCTGATCCCAGCAGGACCACAGGATGCTCATCCAGGAAGCCACTGACAGGAACACAGTCCTTCCTCCACGATGAGGGAAGAAAACAGACACACTGATATGCTGCTCAAATGCTGAGCTGAATGTCCACACTAGACTGTGATGATAAGGACTTAATAATTTCTACACTGAATGCACAAAGAAGATTAAAATGTGGTTTTTAAAATAAATATTTAAAGCATAGTCCCACAGTCATACTCAACTGCTCGATTTTATGATTTTGTTCCCAAAGCCATGACATTAAGATAGCACAGCCTGGTGAGTTGTTGTTACTTTAAATTTGCCTCCTAATTTGTTAACCTTCAGTCTTGTTTTCCAGCTATTATTTTTTTCCTATGACAAAGGAGGGTTAGAAACTGCCTTGGTTTTTGAAAGCTGAGATTCTCCCTTAATTACATGCACAGCTCTAGGAAATACACCAAATATCACATGACTTGGCATTATTACCATGTTTCATGTTCAAAGCACTTTGCAAAATTCAGTTAATGAACCCTGCTAGCACTGCTGTATTTGGAGTCAGTGAAAAATGATTGCTCTGAGTAGGACTTGGGACCCTGACAAGGCTCTTTGGAGGATCAGGCCCTAAGCAAGGTTTCTCAGGGTCACTGGAGCACTCATAGCTGAGATTACAGTTTTGGATTCCTCCTGTTCCGAAGATACACTTCTCCTACTAAATATGTGAGCACTCCAACAGAGCCTCATCCACTCTCGAGCATCTGTTTACAGAGTCCAGGTCATTTTTGATTATTTTGTTACTGACCTACCTTTCTAGCCAGCCCTGCAGTAATAAATATATACAGCATCAATAACATCAATGCATAAGAAAAGGTTTTTAAATTGAGATAGCACACACTTCTGTAAGATCTGGAAAGTAGCAAAGCAGAAAACGGAAGCTCATGTTTCCACACCTGCCTTTCTTACCCACCCACCCACCCGAAATTTCAACAGGAGTGTTTATTTGGAGAAAGAAAAATTAAAAGCTAATAGATAAGAGATGCACTCCGGGGATTCAGAGGGCCCAGATCTAGGGACAGGGAAGGTCTCATTACACCTGGAGAGCCCTTTTTGCTTTCACTGCTAAATCCCACTGCTGGCCGTCCCTTCTGGAAGGCTTTCTGAGGCTGGCAGTGTTTGCACTGCTTTGAAATGCAAGTCTCCCGGCTTTGTTTGTTTTTGAAATGGTTTGAAAGGGAGGAGCAGGCGTCCTCGGCTACTAAAGCTGAGCTTTCCCAAAACACAAGCTGCTGCTCTTTGTTTGCTTCTCGTTAATTAGCTGTGTGTCTAATTAGTGACAGGTTCCCTTTGGCTTTCCTGAAACCAAAGCCTCTCCATGTCAGTCGAGGTCCATCAGGGGACTTGTCAGTGCCCGAATGGTTTCCAGCTGCTGGGCCCTCCTCACAAGCACACACACACACACTGACACCTCTCCAGCCAGGCACTGGGGATAGCCCTTTATCTGCACTGAAACCCTCATTTCGGGCAGGTCCAGTCTGTAATGTCCTAGCCACATCACATCCTAATTCACTGCAGACACAGTTTCACAGCAGGGTAGAAAACAGGGGCACAGTTGCTACCTCTCTGCTCTAGTCCACTTTCCCTTCCCAGTTCTGCTCTGACCCGTTGGCCCAGATTCACCTCGTTACTGCAGTCCAATAGCACTGATTTCACTCGAGGGTGAAAACTACTTTTCAGCTGCACAGAGCATCACTCAGCTTTCAGGGCACTCCCCACAGGACACTGTCACTGCAGTTTGTTTATTTAAACTGAGGTGAGCTTGGTCTGTTGCCAGCTTTAAATTCACCTTTTTGGGGACTCCCTGAAAAATCCCTTCAGCTGTCCATGCTGGTGTGAGAAAGAGGAAGTTCACAGCCCTGCACCCTCCCAGGGGACCGCTGAGACCGCTTCTCCCCCACGCACACGCTTCCGGCTCCTCTCTGCTCACCTCCCCCCCACGGCTTTCCATCAGCAGGTCCCTAAAGAGAGAGGAGTTTGTTTAATTCCCTACTGATGTCAGGTCCTGTTGGTGCCAGAATGATTGATGGGCAAGCACCATGACTGACGGGAAGATGGGCTTTCAATTAGCTGTGTGGGCCGTTTGCCTCTCTCTGCCCTCGCTCCCCACAGTCCCTCTGGGGCAGTGCCCTCGTTGCGGGGTTTCTCTTTGTACCAGTGTCCTGTCATCCCTACCTCTCTTATAATCAGCAGCACCATTTTACACAAACAGAGCTTATTTTAAACTGGGCAAGGCTGAACATGGAACTCTCTGTCTTGGACATTAAACAACCCCAAGGCCCACAAACCGTGGGCCACCAGAGAAGATATTTCCCCCAGGAAAGCCACAGGTTCACAGCATCTGATTCAAAACTTCTCTGAAGCCCAGTGTCTGCGGTAAATGGCAGATGACAGCTCCAGGGAGTCGTGGAGCCAGGAGAAAAAGCCTAATCTTTACTGGGTTTGACTCCTACTTTGCAATAACCACTCTAAGGCTGCACTGCACACAAACTGGGATTACTCCTACAAAACACCACCAAGTGCGAAGCAGATGAGAATTCATCCTCTTTGGTTTCTGGAGAACACGCAACTTCTTAGCTCTTGCTCTCATTCTTGGTTAACAAATCCAACTCCTGGCACAGTCACTTCTGCAAACAGGATGGCATAAGAACATCAAAAGAGCATTTTCAGTACCTGCCCTTGGCATTAACTTGAGTCCATTAAAACACCTAAACCAGAGAGCTTTTGCAACTGTCATAAAATCAAGACAACCTTCAGCACTCAAAATGATGATGTTTAAACAGAAACATCCTTTGACTTTTCTGTATGGTCTTGCATTAAACTGTGACTTTAAAAATCACTCACAGGATCCCAACATAGAGCACTAAACCATACATAAGTGAATCCATGGAGTCTCTCTCCCAGAGCAAGTATCCCAAGTACAATCTGCTCCGGAAGCATCATGTCCTGGGAGGTATTTACCTTGTAAAAGGCACTATAGCAGAATCTGATTCTCACTTAGAAGTGAAACACAATTTTCACAATGGTAATGTATGTCTTCCTTTCCAGGTTGCTCTGAAGTAATACAGGTTGCTAGAAATATTTTCCTGCACCATGAAGAACAAACAGTATAATCTAAACATTGACTGCAGCCCAAAAGACTGAAAGCACTTTCCTGTGTCAGTGTTAGCAATAGCCAGCTGTGGATGAACAGCAGGTGCCAACAGAAACCCTCAGCTCTGAGCTCACGTGCCCTTCACCAGCCGAGTCCAAAGCGTGGAGCTCAGTCACTATTTCACTTCCCACAGTACAATCTGCTCAGTGTGGAGAGGAGAGAGCTCAGGGCAGTAATAAAGAACTAGACTGTTGTGGGACAGTCGACTCCAGAAACAAACCCAGCAGGCTGAGAGTTGCAGAGATGTGTAGAGAGACTTTGCTGGTGCTGGACTGAAGATATGAGTACATATATATATATAAAAATATATATATACCCTGCTCTCCTGATCAAACAAAGCTGTTTGGAGAAACTTATACAACATTAAATCATGGCCAGAGAAACTTAATTCACCTGTGATTGGTTCTCTGTGCCCTGTCCCTCCATCTGCAAACATGTTCCCAGTTTGACCCATTTCCAGCAGATCTATACATACAACATTACAAAGCTCACAATTCCCAACCCACTGGCTCAATGTATTTCCAGCAGCACTGTTGTCTTCTGGAGTTTACAAAGCATACTTAATTCATTTCTGGAAACACACATCTAGAGTTTGCCCAGCATTTATATATAATCAACAAATTTGAGATTAAACACTTCTGTACGGGCTGGTACAAAGATTCCTTACAAATCAAACAGCATGCCAGTATCAATAGTGATTAAATACAATTACAAAATCATCTGTCATTTCCAGCAATGAGCCAAATCTTCCTTCTTTTAGTCAGCCAACATAACTCAAAGTCAGTTCCATTATGCTTGTACTGTTTGAGGAAGAACACTCCACAAGACTGGAAAGAAATAGCCTCTAACAGAGATCCTTTCTCACATTTCCATGTGGAAAAAGAAACCCCAAGGCCTTGCAGCCTCTGTTGCTTTTCTAGTTCAATCTAGAAAATGCCACAGTACATAGAAATGAATGAAAAAGAAATCAAGCACCTGACAGATTTGATTTGGAATTTAGGTGACGTGTATGAGCAGATGCATGAGACTTTCCTGTATGACTCATTCTCATCCTTGGTCAGCTGCAATTAGGAAAGCAATAGAGAGGATTAAAATGGGACAGAAAACCACACAGGAACAAAAGCTGAGCCATCAGTCAGCCTAACCCCAATCTCAGTTACAGCACATGAACTTGGAGTAAGTTGCTAAAGTCAGTGCCATTCTTTCAGACTTACATACAGGAAACAGAGCTTAGGAGGCAGTTCTGACATAAATCAGAAGGTGCAGTATCATCACTAGTTTCACTGCAGCTGGTGCACTGCAACACATGCCTCTGACAGGGGCATGCCGTGAACAACTGAGGCCTGACAGTCAGAGCTGGTTGAGGCTCCGAAGGCTGGGCTGCTTCCTTTGGGTCACACCCTGAGGGATGGCAGGGTTGTCTCCACACTGCCTGCCAAGCAGGCTGAAATGAAAAAGGAATCTGGCTTCACTCTCCACTGGTCATCTGCTGGGAAAATAATTTGCAGGGGAAAAAAAAGAAAATGTATTTCTTAGCTTTCTATCAACTTCCCCTGCAATTACACACAGCTTAGATCTAGTGCAAAGGAGGGACCAGGCAAAAGGGAGATAGGGTTGTCTTTGGAGAAGCAGCTTAGTTATGTGTTATGTGGAGCCAGATCCTACATTAAAAAGGCCATACAACGAGGAGTTCAGCAGGCCATGAGGGAAGTCCGAATTTGAGATATAAGAAAAACAAAAAATAAGGAATGTCTTTTTAGATACCACATGCTTTTAAAACCAGGGCAAGGAGCCTAGAAGGAATGCTGTTAGTGCCAGCCACTGCAGCACGTCTGGCTTCAAAGCTGCCCTTGCAGCACTGCGTGTGTTTTCATCTGTGTCTGTAGAAACGAGCAGTAAACAGTTCCAGCAGAGCTGTGATGAGCAGATTTGGGATGGAGTTAGAAAAAGTCAAGTGCAGGCTAAGTAGGGAGTGCTCACTGAGTCAGTGCTAACTCTTACACTGCTTGTCTGTTGATCTAATGGGAATTCACACAGGGAAATGCAGAAGAGCTGCACCCTGATCCGGGGGGCTGTTCTCTGTGAAACACCACCAAGATCACCTGAAGCACGAAGCAAAAGAGAGGCAGAAGGATCTGACCCAGCCACTGACGCAGCCAGCAACAGTTGTTTCAGCCACCAGCAGTGGAGATGAGTGGGGCACAGTCATGTCTGTGCAGAGGATGGGATTCAGAGAACCCTGTTGTGGAAGCAGCCCCCGGAGCCGTTTCCCCGGTCTGGCACGCTACAATGGGCAAGCGGAGGGACGATCCCGCTGGGAGACGTTTGTGTGCAGATGTCGCCGAAGTGTGCCCCAGAGCAGGGCTGTACGCTGCCCTGGGCGCTGCCCAGGGGATGGGGCAGAGCAAGTGCATCCCAAGGCCTGTCTCGGGTCACTGGTGCCCTCTGCCGACCAGCGGCGAGGATGGGCCTGATGGGAGAGGGGGGACAAAGACCGCAGGCCTCTGTCAGCCTGTGTGCAAAGGCCTCAAACACCAGGGACAGACCGCACCTTGGCACAGGAAGCTCCCTCCCTCTCCCCAGTCTGAGCGGGTACCCCACACAGCCACAAATCTGCAAGGGACAACATGGGCACCGTAAATTCGTGCACATGTGATGGTTGCGACGTCACTCTGAACCTCAGTGTCCCTGCCACTCCCAACCCCTCTCCAGCCAGACAAAAGTATTTTAAAAATCACAGGGTCTCTGGGTTTGTCTGCTGTGAACAGCCCCCTCAGCACATACTGAGGTGCCTCAGCCCCTACAGTCCTGCCCCACAATGGGGCAGGGGAAGTGCAGTGGGGCCCAGAAGCACTGTTTGTTCTGAGTGAAAGAGGGGATTATCTGAGTGGGGCTAAACGAGTGCCCTGAAGATTCAACTGATGTCCAGAGACAGCTGAAAACAATCTGTACTGCAGCCACTCTGATGGCATAAGATAAAGTGGGGCTGATGGCTTAAAGAAAAGGGCTCATTGGCCGGAGAAATGGAGGGTAAATTGCTCTTTTTATTTCCTGCTCGTGTCAGCTGGTGATGAATTAGGAACAGAGATCCCTGAGGAAGAGCTCCCATGGGCTGACCAGCAGGCTGAGAATTTGGGAGGTTGAGCTCTGCAGGACACCTTGGGCTGCCCTGTCCAGCAGCACCCACCTCAGCTGCCCGCAGGCTCGGGGTTTGACTGCAGGCTGGTGAAGAGGCAGGAGCTGCCTGGAGACTGCTGCTGTGTCTGGCAGGACAGCTTCCCCCCAAGGCTGAGGAAGTGGCTGAGGAGAGAGGAAGAGGAACTCTTTCCTAAAGCCTTTGAACACTGGACCTTTCCTCTGGGGTAGGGAGAGGGCCAGAGCAATAATATAGCAAGACCAACAGGCTCTACTCACTCTGGCCTGGCTGATCTCAACGTTTCCTTTCACCATTCAGACAAAATCTAAGTTACAAAATTGGTTCTCATTTCTAGCCAAGTTTCTTTCTAAAGGAGCTCCTCCAAAAAGCAGCATAAAGTAATTTAAAACAAACAAACAAGGCACAACTTTATCACCAGGCTGTAGTGCAAGTATAACTAAGACCCAGAGGACATGGGGCACTTGCAAGATGTGCCTTCCTTCAGGACAGGGCTTGGTACCAAGCTTGTGCAAGAAAAAAGACAGTAATCCCCAAACTATACCCCTGAAGCCCAGAAATGAGATCACACATCCTACAGACGGAAAAGCTTACTGAGATTGAACTCAGATTTTTAAGAGTTCACGCGTTCAAAGCTTTTCTGCTTTTTCTGGCTGTATCAGCTTATCTGAAAAAGGATATTGCCTCTCCCTAGAAAACCAGGCTTCCTTGCCAAGCTTTGGGATAGCATTATGTGGAAGGAGAGAGGTGGGCTAGGTGATCCTTTGTAGTAACATTGGGATGGAAGAAAACAGGGACATTCAACAAGCTCACCTCTTCTGATTTCCATATGTGCAGCACATGACTGCTCCACCCCACTCAGCTGGAGTTACTGAACCAGCCACCAAGGACTGGCTGGATGCTGGGAAGAAAGACTTAGTACCTGCTCCACACAAGCCTGGGAAAGGAAGGAAGCCTTGAAGTTCATTTGACAGCATCTTTAGTCCCTCTGCTCTCCATGGCACAAACCAAGCTAAAATGGTCTTCCCAGAGCAAGGAAGGGTCTCCCTGTGAAGGGTACAGTGGCTGCACAGTGCCACTTATACACACATGCTGTAAATAGCTGAAAGGAAAGAGAGGGGCATGTGTGTTTGTGGCAGAGTCAGCCTAGCAAGAGAAGTTGCTGTAACTTGGCCCCTGGCCTGTCAGGGGTTTTTACAGGACAGAAACATTGCTCTCTTAGCACAGCTTCAGCAGGGACAGCACAGGGGGTTCACACCCCACCAGCTCAGAAGAACAAGCACACTTGCTGGCAACCCTTCAGCTCCAGCCCGTCCCAAACCCAACAGCTCAGGAGCACCCACAGCTCTAGGGGGTTGTACAACCTCCCATAGCCACGACGCTGATTCCCACACAGAAAAGGTTGAATCAGCCCCTCTAGACTGATCTGCTATCCTCCACCTTCACCACAGGCTTAGCTTTTGGCCACCCACAGCAATATTATGCCCTCTTTGTGTGCTAGGGTGGCACTGGGCTGAAGGAGCCCTTTGCTGTGTTGGAGCCAGCTGAGCTGGGTCAGAGCCCTGCCTCCCCACCCGCCCCTGTGCTCCGCATGTGAACGTTCATCCCTCGCTGCATCCCACGTGCCGGCTGCCAGAGATGAGCAGTGGCTCTGTCGGCCCAGGAGGTGTGCACTGGAAGGCAGCTGCTCTCAGGCTGTGGGAGATGGGCTCCAGTAGAGGGGCGAGGGCAGTCGCACGTACCCAAGTGACGGCTTGCACCGGCACAGACAGGCAGGAGGGCGCTTTAACCAAGGGTGCACCAAGGAAAAGCACCTTCTCTTGGTTAACCTCTGCCCCCTGCTCCTGGCCACCCCTGGTGAGCTAAGCATGTTTCCTGACCTACAACAACCAGCTCTGGTGGCAAAAGCTTGGTTTGTTGTCACAGAGCGAGGCCAGAGCCTGCAATAAACTGTGCTGTATAACGCACTTCCTGCGTGTTTTCCCTTTGCCGGCACTGCAGCATCTCCCCTTCCCAGGTGCCCTCTCTTGGACCGGACCTCAATTAACTCCCAGCCCGAGGCTATAAATCAAGTCAATAAAAGGGGCTGTAAAATAAACATGAACAGGTCTTCCCCTTTCCATTCAAATGTACTGAAGTGGCAAAGCCTTTTCCCAAGTGGAGCTCAGATACTGTGTGCTTCACTGGCCTCACAAGAGAGGATGCAATGTGCTCACACTGTAATACAGGTGACCTGGTCACTGGGATGCAGGCAGCACTGACAAGTGCCCCATGGCTTGGAGGTCAGCCTCAGGTCGCTCATTCAGAGTTTCCATGGGGTGGACAGGTCTAATTTACAGCTCACAAGAGCTGGAAAAGATTTTAGAGATGGAGGTTAAATAAGCAACATTTTTGGGTTTTATTAAAAGGCCAGGCCTACAAGAACATAAAAGCATACATTTCATCCAACAGACCTACCTGACACCTCAAATAAGGAAGAAAAGTAGATCTTCAGCATCTGAGCCAAAATCTGCTCCAAGGGATGCCCATTAGGTCAGTAAAGTTGGCTGTGTGACACTACTAACACAAAGGACTAAATTCTGCTGTCAAAGCAGCAGTCATGAGAACTGTGACCTGTTCTAAAAATTTGCAAAGGAAGAGAACAGAGGGTCTATAAACCATTGTTATTTGTAGTGCTCCAGTGTGTGAAGCAAGGCCACAGCATGCCAGGTGCTGTAAGCCACAGTGAGAGAAACACTCTTCTCTGAGGAAGAGAAATCCCTGCAGGCAAGGGGGGTAAGGAGATAAAGCAAGGAGAGCAGAGCTTTAGCCTGGTTCTCCTGGTCTACCCATGGCCCTCACTGGGCAATGGAGCAGGATAACCCCTCCAAAGCAACAGTCCTTCAAAGTGAGATGACCCAGTTTAGGGAAAGTTCTGCCTTTCATCCAGCTCTCCATGCTGCCCAGCAGCACAGCAGCCTCACTCATCTGGTCTGCAGAAGAGAAACCAGCTTTACTACCCCGACCCACTGCCAGCTCCCTCCGTGCTCCAGAGCCTGCATCAAGGTTTTTTATAGCCTTAAAAGCCACATGGAACCTTGAAAGCCATTAAACACCTTCCTGGGTCAAAACCAGCAAAATAATAGTAACTCCCCAAATCTTTGCACTACCATACCCTTTGGAAATTTTCCATGTCCCTTGTAGCTCGTTATGCAGCCCCAGGGAGTGTCTAACTCAGAAGCAGACTGTTTGCTAGGAGCTAAATCCTCAGCACATTACCATGAAGAAATGGAGGAGGCAATTTGTAGCCTGTTTTCATTAGCAGAGGGTCCGAAGCCTGTTCAGAACTGAGCTGCTCCTTGCACTAGGGAGTGAGTAAGCACGTGTGCACACACCTGGAACACGAAGGGTTAAAGTCTTTGGGTCTGTCCTTTTGTGGCCACTCTTTCTGCGCTGAATGTAGGTTTGAAAAGAAGTGTTCATTCAGAGATGAGACATCTTTAGAGCCATGAAATGGATCAGAAGATACAGAAAAAAAGAGTTCAAGAGAGGAGGAAAAAGCTGAAGGGGACTGAAACCTTCCTTCAGGTCTTTGTCCCTCCTCTATAAATGGAGAACTATGACAATGCTCCTGTAGTTTGTCCAGTTAATTATAGAACAATACAAGGACCCGGGCTGTGATGGATTGGTGATTTACAAGATAGGACTGTGAGAGCCAGAGAATGGTGATTACACGGGCGCTTCCACACTGCCCATACAACTGCCTGTTTGACTAACACAAAGAATGCCTCGCATCTGCCTTCCCCTCAGATAAGAGCCAATGCCACACAGGTATGGGTAAACACCAGAGCTGGGCTTTACTCAACCAGGAGGGGATGCCCGTCGTGTTTCCTGGAGAGCCACCACGGGAGAAGGTGCAGCACTGGCAACTGCTCACCTTCACTGCAGGGCTGGGTGCCCAGGACCGAGATAAGAATCACTGAAGCAAGGCCACAGACAGGGGACAATGGCCAGGCTTGGGCCACAAAGCCATCCATCACCAGGGAGACAAAGCTGTTGTCAGCAGGGGCGGCCACATCCTCTAGGCATGTCAGGTGTCAAGTGAGTTGGATGACAAGCACGTCAAGGACTGACAAGGCCCTCCAGGGAGATGCCAAGAGAAGGAAGGCCATACAGAGATTGTTGCTACTCCACACCAGTGTCAGGAAAGACCACAGTGCTCCACAGATTCCTTCCAGGTGACAAAAAGCATAAATCTCTTGATACCAGGTGTGATTTTTCTTAATTGAAAGATTTCTCCAGTAACTGAGGATGTAGCACTTTTCCTTGGCAAAAGGGAGTATTGCAACTGCACAAATTAAAGCCCTTCACATATTCTGACAAGAAAACCTAGGCTCAGAATATTCAAGGAAATTTTTTCCCTCTTTTCTTAATGATGTGAACCTTTCCCTAGTTAAAGTCTCTGAGTACCCATACAAGAATGCCCACCTGCCTCCAGCTCAGCCTGCACGTCCCAGCTCTGTGGCTGGCAACTAAGTGACACAAGTTTGCTCCGGTTACTCCATCACAAAATAGAACATGGGAGAGCACTGGCAGCTGGACACAGGGGTTGCAAGGGAAGGGAGCTGTAAGGTGGTATGCACATCTCCTTCACACTTTATGCACATCCCACATCATCGCTTAAGGGTTGCCTGAGGACCAGGGGTTTTGATGAGCCCCTTCAGTGATTAATTTTATTTCAGACTAACACAGTAGCTCAGTTGGACTTCATGACCCACTCGAACCTAATTGCTCAACAGTCCCTTGCATGAGTAGCTTCCTATATATGTAGTTCCACCAAATCATTCACCTTGAGGGAACAAGCAAATTTCCATCAGGTCTGGCTTCCACATGAAAGTGATACAAGGAACAGTCTTTCCAAATTCACTACTGGCCAGAAGACAGGAATGAAACACGTGTTTCTGATCATTTCAGAAGCTCCAAAAGGAGTCTGATTCAGAGAATGGGCAAGAGTTCGAAGGGAAGAGGGAAAACACATGTCCTGTTTGAAGTGTAGGGTCTCATTTTTTATTAAGCCATCTTAGCCACTCTTAACACATGCACATGAAGTGTCAGCCCAGGGCAACGTGCAGAGTAGTTCATGGTGCACATATTAGAAACTAAGACATCCCAGAGCTTGAAAACTGCTGAATTCAGCAATGTGGCCCGAGCTCATTGTAGCAAAGGTTAAAGTGGAGATGAGGGTCTGAACTCAGAACTCACAAATACCAAAGCTTACAGCGGGGTACATCTCGAATTATAAGCTGCCCTCTCTCCTTTCTCTCTCCTCATTGCAGCTCCTGGGACTTTCCTTCCCTGTGTCATGTTTGGTGACTTTTTGCTTATTTTTCTGCAGTCAAGAGAGATGCCACAAACCTGGAGCTGGGCCCTTCCACCCATTAATCAAAAGGTACAAGTGCTCTGCAGGGATACAAAACCTCTGTGTGTTTTCTCTGATATTTCTGGAGCACGGCATGGAGGGCAGGGGGGCTGGGCCAACGACCCCTAGTTAGATTAACATTTTATTCAGAGACCTATTAATCAAAGTCAGAAGTGGCGTGAAGCGGCACCGAGGGGGAAAAATAGCTGGACAATCAAGGCCCTTTCCAAAAAAAAAAAAAAAAACAACCAACCAACCACACAACAAAAAAACCCTCTCAGCTTGTCCTGATTTACTGCAACTCACAGAACTAGATGGGAGAGGGGGATTTGCAGCCTCTATCCAAACAGGAGTAGACCATACAGGTAAATTCTGGCTTTTTTCACATTAAGCAAACAACTCTCTGTATCCTGCCCCCAGCACCAGTCAAAAAGGTCCCTATCTTTCTTTCTCCAGAGCATAACACGCTTTCATGCAAGCTTATACTTTTTAATTATTATTTTTGGAAGACTGCACAATTAGACTTCTTTTTCTTACAAGGAAAGGCAGGCACAGTTAACGGGAACAGGTCTGGCCAGAGCTCTGCAGGGCCTTTTGGGGAGGAGACAAATGACCTTATAGAGCCTGATCCCCAGAGGAGTCAGGCATGTCTGTGCTGGGAGACTGAACAACCCTGTGTCTGTTCCCCCAGCACCAGCACTCACTCATCACGGGATGGAGCACAGTGACACAGGTGGCACGGGCCTGCAAACACGAAGATGCACTGGGCAAAAGGGGTACTTTGTTTTAAGATAAAGATCAGCCAGGGAAGAATTCAACAGTCAGTTTGCCCCAAGAACTCAGCCATTGAAGCCCCCCACATTTCAGTGAGAGGCCAGTCAGTCCCTGACTGTGTGTCCACAGGCTGAGGAGAGCAGTTCCTCACGGAACTCAGGGCACAGAAGGGTCCCCGCGGCCCAAAAGGGTGATGACATCAAGAACATTATTCTGTAGGGGCTTGGCCAGTAGTACCACACAAATTAAACAGATCCCAGAGGAAAACCTTGTGCTTTCTTCTGGAAGAGAGGGAACAAGGACTGAGCTGGACAGCAACATTGTGACCAGTCATGCCAAGCAGTTCCTGGGAAACTGTGCCAGCTGCCTTATACATAGACAACTCTGCCACAAGGAAAGAGAGACTTGGCTCTTTCTCAGAGATGGGAAAAGCTGTATGTGTGCATTCTCTGCCCAGGAACAGCCAAGGCATCTCCAGCAGCTTTGGGTTGGTTTTCTCCCATGGCAAGTTCTTGGCAGCTGCTGACAGCAAGGAACCTTAGGGAACTCGATCCTTTCTCTCCTCCTCAGGCTTCTGCCCCCTCCAATCCCAGAACACAAGTATATGGAGGAAGAAACAGATTCTTCCTGTACTGATACACAAGACGCCAGGCAAAGAGAGGCTTGTGGAATGCACAGCCCAATGGATCTTGTTTCCCAGAATGACTGGCCTGGCCTGGCCTTAGCTGAGGGTTAATTAACTCTGGCAGCTCAGGGCTGGAAAATGTCCGCTTCATGCACTGGAGTGCCTGGCCACGGGTGAAGAGAGGGCCAGGCAAACCATAGGGGCAAAGGTCCATCTGCAGGCACGTTTGAAAAACTTGGCTGGGCTCGTGCCTGGGTCCTGCGGGAGGAACACAAGAACGATTCAGCCAACTGCTGCAGCCAGAGCAGGCTCTTGTGGGTGCAGAAGGAGAACAACAAAACCACAAAAGAGCTGGAAAAACACAACCATTCCAGGCGTAGGTGGAGACACGTTATCCTATGGGGCAGGCATGCCCTCTGCCCTCCCTCCTCTGAGCATCACAACTGCCTCGTGCCTCAGCCTCCACGAAAAGTGGCTGCGGGCTTGGAGGTACATCCAGCGGGTGCTGGGGCTCACAAGCAGGGAAGCAGAGTGCATCACTGCAGCACAGCACAAAGAAATGAAGTTATTCCAAGGCCATGCAGACCTGATGAAAGCAGGAGTTGGCTTCCCTTGCACATGGAAAGAGGACGCTGTCCTGGATCTCTGTGCACGCTTGAGTGAAGTGTGTTTGAGGCTGGAGACCTCTGTTCCCACTGCCAGTTCTGCACCTTGCCAGATTGCAGGACACATTTCACGCTCAATAAGACCAAAAGATCAGAAAGATCTATTCCCAATGTAGCAGCTCCCAACTTCACCACACATCAAAAAATGTCCTTGTTCCCTGTCATTCCTGTTGCACTGAGGATCTGAGTATTTTAAGACTCTTGGTAGCATTTTACAAGACTTCTGTAAGGTGGCAGCAGCTGCCCACCTAAGCCTGGAGACAGACACTGCTCCCAAGACCCTGGTGTCAGCCTGTACCATCAACTCTTCCAGCCTCTGACTTACTAAAACCTTGAGACTAACTTATCCATGAAGAACAGGAGAACATGGTTCCCTCTTCTCCAGTGTGCAAGTTATTGAGAAGAAAACAAGGAAGGTCTATTTGCAAGACAGACACCTTGGGCTGTGCATCCTTCCCTCCTACTTCCTGGAAGCTGGTGTGAGATGCAGGGATGGTTCTGACCCAGCCTTGCTGCCGATGTGTTCTGGGAGAGCAGCAACTGGTATCCAGCTTGGCAAAGCCCTCCAAGAGCTGCTGACGAGAAGTGTCCCCGAGAAAGAGAGTATTGTTTTACTAATTGTGCTCCTCCCACTTCCTAAAACAGGAGGTTCATAGCAAGGTAGGTAAGGATGAACAGTGCCTGGAGCTATTTTAAAGTGCCCAACTATCCAAAAGGTAAGAGACCAAATTCTCTATGCTGTGTTAGGATGGAACAGGGAGCAACGAGGGAGCTCACAATCTGCTTGGGAAAGCCTCTGTGTAGCAAAAGGATGGTGAGAAGTTAACAGAGAATTGCTGTGATTCCTTGGCTTGCTACTCAAGATAAGTATCATAGCCTTAAATATTTGAGGGAAATACTAACCCTAAACAAAGTAAAGTAAGGTTCAAACTGAATTGTTTGCAAAGAATTGGGAAGGAAAAGAGAAGGAATAGAGGCCAGGAGGCATTGGACAAGCCAAGGAAAACATTTTGAGAGCACCATGCCACTTAGTGCAGTCAAATGTATTTCAAAAGCAAAGAAATAATTTTTCAGAAGTCATTGCATAGCCAAGCTGTAGGCAGGAGGTATTACATTGCCCCTGCTTTGAACCAGATACATCCTCTCCTTCTGCCCAGCATTTTTCACTCACAAATCTCAAAGCACTTACAGATGTTCAAATTTAGCATACTTCTGAGATTAACTTTCTCGATTAAGTTTCTTGATAACTCTACTCAATCAAAGAGACTTCAGCTATTCCCTCCTGCTCACAAAGTCCCTCGGAAGCTGCTTTGCTGTGAAGCTTCAGGGTGCCCCATGGCAGCCCACAAGTTCTACTGCTTTTCTCTCCATTCCAAGTTTAAGTGCAGCAGCACCAATGGGTTTTTTGTTTTATTTTATGTACAGTTTGGCACACACTGACTTGGGTACAGCAACTCCAATAGAAGAGCCTCCCTTTCCTGCTGTGCCAGACTCTGAACCAGGGCTGGATTAGCCAGGAAGGCAGGAGGGCAGGGCAGGAGGAGCAGAAAGTCAAGACAGGCAAGGAAATCCTGGCATTCCTCTCTGAGCCTGAAACCAGATCCTCCCTCCTCTGTTATTCTTGCCACTCATTCTCCATCTCTAGGAATTGCTGAGGAGACAACTAGGCCAGCTCAGTAGGCAACTGCTGCTTCAGCATTTGTAAATACTCAGTAATCAGCCCAGATCAACCTCCTTGTTGCCAGGAAACTGCCCCTCCGGTCTAGCACTTTTTTCTGCTCACTTCTGGTCATGTGCATAGACTTCAATCTCTTCATCCCGAGGGCTGTTTGCTGGCAGATTGCTTTGGGCATCAGTAGCACTGGTGCTGAGCTCTGCAGTGAGGTTCTTCCTCCCTAGCTGAACAAGGAAAGCTCTTCCAGGCAGCTCACAACAGCAAACAAACAGCCAGCAGGGAAAGCCTCCACACGCCTGCCAGGAACCTCTTCATCTTCATTTCCAAGGGGAAACTGCCAATGGAGAACAGCCCATCTCATTCCATAGGAGGAACATAGGGAAATCCACTCATGGCCCAAGGATCCGGACTGCTCCAGAGAAGGGTACAGGATAGTGCCCCAGGCTGCAGTAAGTTGTCCCTTCTAATGGGTAGTCATTCAAACCAGGGCACAGTTAACACCATGCTCCTGCTGGCTCTGACAGCAGGAAGGAGAGCAGTTCCACACAACCTCTCAGCTTCACAGGGCTCTTGTCCGGGGCACAGACGTCCCCCTCCACAGCAGCCTACGCCAGCAGTGCTGGTGCCACTGCAGAGGGATGCAGGGACCTGGCAGGGTGCAGCGCCCGGACTCAGCAGCACATCCCCCTGCCTCCCTCCCACAGCCCAGTGGCTCTGGGGCTGCAGCCGGCTCAGAGGGGCAGGGAGCACAAGGGCCCTGACAGCACCGATGCCAGGCCATGCCTGCCTGGAGCAGCCCTCAGGATTCCTGCTCCCTTCCCTCCCATGCAAAAGGCTGCCTCCTGCCCTGCCCTCCTGCCCCAGCAGAAGCTCCTGTGTGATATGCACTCCAGCTGCTTCCCAGCAGAGGAGATGTTCCCTCTCTGACTGACATTTCCTTTGAAATTAGAGAAACACAGCAGGCGCTGGACTCCCAGAGTGTCAACACGTGCAGCTCAGTACCTCCAGGGTCCTGGGAGCCCTTCCAAGACCTGCTGGATCGCTGTGGTTAATCAGCTCTCAGCCTCTGAGCAACGAAAGTCTTCTGCTGTCCAGGGGAGAAACCCCAACTGCTGTCAGCCCTGGACTGCTTCCATCAGGTGGATCCCCTCACACAGCAGAGCAGAACCACAGCTGTATCTCAGGCAGGAGCCAGCCTCTTGCAGGACAATTTACACCACAGAAGCTTGGCTCCAGATGGGACCATGACCATAAGCCATCTCTTCTCAGCAGCCCAGGAGGCCACGAGGTCATTGGTAGCCCTACTAACAAAAACCATTTACCCCATCCTCCTCTTTCTGTTCGCTCCATCTCACCTCACACGACAAAAGACACTTCAGCACACAGACTCTCTTCACTGCACAAGATACAAAGCGGGTGGAAACCATTCAGGGAACTATTCTAATGAGAAACCCCCAACTTGGCAAGACCGAGGAACAGTTGGTATAAGAATCTATTTTTAAGACATGGATTAAAAAAATATATAAATCAGTGGAGTTGTTTAGATGTCTTTTTTCCAGTTAACAAATACTGAAGCTCCAATTTTTGGATTAGAGTTATTTTTATTTAGAAAGTTGTGTGTTGCCAGTAGGCAGGAGGATGAGCGTGAAGATGAATGCACCAGTTGTATGCTCTGAGTTTCAGCTGAATCATTTCCAAGATAGATTTTTTTTTTCCCTCTAAGATGGGAAACATCCAAGATAATTTCCCATCCCACATGGATTTCACAATTTCCCATCCCTGGGAACGCAAAGTGCCTAGCACATGGGGCCCCACAGACATCTACAGATAAAGGCAAGGGAAGGTAGGAATGCTGGAAACTCACAGACAAACAGGGATTGAAATTACATGCTAATTTTTCCACAGCTAATTAAGCACTGGAACAAGTTTAGGGAATACAGTGCCTGATTTTCACCCCAATTTTCTCTCATTCTGACAGGACTCAGATGCTTTCTGTGGTTTCAGAAATACTTGCCTTACTGTACATAACTCATGTTACACTACCAAGACATGCATAATCCAGTGCCCTTGCCCCACAGCTGGGCCTTCCTGCCCTGGATCTCCATAAGAGATTCACCTTGGCAGCGTGTGCACAGCCCAGCTCACACTCCAAAGGCTCCTTCAGGAACCCTGGCTTTACTGAAGTCAAGGCACAACAGAGCAGGGCCAGGATTCCACTCAGTGGACAGCAGTGGCAAGGGTGGGGGAGAGCAGGTACCAAGGGAATAGGCAGCAGCCCCTGGCAGAGCTGAGGATGAGGCCAGAAGGGCACCACCAGTTTGGTTTGAAGGGAGCAGCCAGCCCAGGGCAGAGGCTTTGGACTGGACCTGGAGAGAAGTGTCACAAGGCAGACAAACATGTCCAGCTGCACAGGGAAACTGCCCTTTGCTTTGTAGGTTTTCATGTGCACAAACTCCCTGCGGCACATGGGGATTTATGGAAACTAAATATGAAGCCCAAGTCCCACTGACTGTCATTTTGTCTCATGTCCCCACAGAACAAAGACTTCATCTTTTACCTCCCTTCTCTCTCCCTGCAGGAATCCAGGCAGCTGACCTAATAGGAAGATTCACCTGAGAAAGGGACAAAACAGCCTGGGGAAAAGCCTTTATTTCACCAGCAGGTTCATTCACAGAGATCACAACACAGCACATAAGGGGGCCATTGTTTCTGGAATAAAATCTCCATTTGAGCTCTCTTCTTTGGCCATGATCAATGGGAGGGAATTAAAGTCTCATCCTGGGAAAAAAACAGCTTGCTAACACTGTGTTGAAAGATCAGGTAATGGAGACGCAGAGCAAATGTGGGCACCCACAGCAACTCTTGGTGAGCCTGAGGATGCCGGAGGTAAAAGGCCCTGGTGAAAAAAGCTCCCCAAACACAGCCACAGACCTTATCATATTGCAGGAGAGACAACCAAGCAAAGGGCTGTGATTCCTAACTGGAGATGTTGGTGTTTCACAGTATTTGGATGCAGATTTCAGCTCCCTCAGCTCCTCCCAGCGCAGAGGCATTTAAATTCCCTGGGTCTTACACAGCTGCCTGTTCAGCCTCTGCATCTTCTGTCCCATGGACGCACAGAGCCAACCCCAATAACTTGGAGCTGTTCTGCACCTCTGCCCTACCCACCCCTGGGGTGTTCTCACAACACTTACCTCCCACCCGTCCTCCAGGCACCTTCCCACCTCCAACAGGCACGTCAGTGCAAACCCACTGCTCTCACCACTCAGTGACTATGAGCAAGGGCATTTTCCACCACCTGCCAAAGGATGGATTTCCACCCTCCAAAGAGCATCAGACAGAGAACCAACCCTATTTCCATCACAGCCATAGCAGCATAATGCCCACCTTCCTCTCCCTCTCTGTTTTAGTCTGATGCTTTGGAACAACAAGAAGAAAGGACTGTTTAAACTCATAGTTACAGGTTCAAAAAGCAACGTCTGCTGCTTGGGCAGCTAAGTCTGGAGCTTCACTGTCATCCTCTGGGCAGACACACATCACACTTGCCTTCATCCTGTCCCAGGCCCACATCTCACTTGGATTTTACAAGTAAAAGCAAACAGCAGATGAAAAGCGATTTGCTGCCCTCTCCTGAGCAAGCCCCGGTGACAAGTCAGCCCGGGCTCTGCAGACAGACTGTCCTTCGGTGAGCACAGCTGTTGCCATGCAAAACCAATGGTGCTGATGGGGCACCAAACAGCTGTGCCAGGACAGACTAGAAACGATCATCAGCTGTTACAGAGAGGAAAGGAGATCAGCTACACAGCCTGAACCAGCAGGTATACACAGAGGGCATTCCTGGCATTCTGGTTTCAGAACTCTCAGGTTAATCCTCCTCTGTGGAAATACAAAGAAATACCTCCCAGCATATTCTGTTCTCAGTAGTCACGAACATTTCAGAGCAGCAGCAGACCATGAGACACATAAAAAACCAGAAAAAAACCCCAAAACATTACCTGTATATTTAAGAGAGTGTTTTACGTTTATATTTAAGTGTTAAGTTTATATTTGTTTAAGTTTATATTTAAGTGTTAAGAGTGTTTATATTTAAGAAGGGATTTTTGGACTAAACGCACTTAAAGCTTTTATGTCCACCAGCAGTGCTCCAGCCTGTGTTTCCAGGGAGTACAGAGCTTTATCAAGACACACAGTACGTACATACATACCATCTTCAGATCAAACATTAACACTGCAACCTGCTGCTTTCAAGGCACTTCTCCAAGAAGGAATCAGCGTGCCTTTCCCAATGTCATCTACCAACCATTTGGTCCTTCACTTAGGAAGTGCTGAGCTGCTTTTAGACACCCCACATTTGGAGCTCTGCATCATGAAGGCTGCAAGCCCTGTGGTCTGGTCTCTCAGGGTTTTTTAACCTGGTAACTCTGAGAGAAAGGAGCTGCTTGGAAGCATCTGAACCCTTGGCAATGCAGCAGCCTGTCCAGCAGGCATGGCAGCCCAGTCCTGCACACCCAGGGGCTGGATTGGCCTTGATACTGGACAGTTATTTGCAAAGCCAGCTAATAACTTGCATTTATCTTCGTCATATTTCACTTCTACTTCCCCTTTGAAGCCTCTGTGCAGCCTTGGACAGTCCCTCCCTTCAGAAAGAAAACCAGTTCTCCCTTTACAGGCATCCCAGCAGATCCTCCGCTGGCCAGCAGAGCAGGAAAGCATCTGTGACATGCAGCTTCCTGAGCCAGGAGAAGCCAAGCCATGCAGGCTCTAGATTTATGGATTAGACATGCTGCCATGGCACACAAATCACTCTGTGCTCAGTGCAATTCATTATCACATTGCTATTGCTGGTCACATTCCCCACATTTTGGCAAATGATGCCAAAAAGGCTTTTACCTTTCACTTGCCAAGACTGAACAACGCAGAGTCAGGAGCCCTTCCTGCCTGCTGCCCAGGGAAGTGAAACCAAAGCCAGCAGTTGTTCTGTCTTTGTGGGCACACTGAGCCCTGAAGGTTTTCCCTTTGGGGCACCCACGGCAGTGCCGACAGGCTGAGCAGCCACAGGGCTGGGATCTGCCTGCTCCCAGTCCAGCCTGTCCCAGCAACTGAACCTGTGCCTGCGGCACTGCCAGCACTGTCACAGCCACTGACAACACCCTCTAACCCGGGGAGATTCAGCTGAAAATCTGCAGGCAAGCCCGGGGGATTATTCTGCCACACTAGCACACCCTACAGAGTATTGGGCAAGAAAAGGCCTTTTCCCTCCCTTCCATGTATCAGTAAGGAAAAGAACTTCAACAACAGGCATAAACCACTAAAATAACAGTATAATTGACCTAAAGGAATAAGAAGGAAGGGGTGAAGGGAAGACAGGGTTTGTGCTACTCCCTTATAATGCTGCATCTTGGTTCTGGGAAAAGGACAGTGGGGGAGGAACAAGCCAGGAAACTGGCTTTCCATTCCTATGGAAAGGTTGTTCCTCAGGGAGGGAAAAAACACCTAAAAAAACCCAACCGAACAACAGTACTTAAAGATCAGGGATTTGAGAATGCTGGGGGCCTCATGGAGCAGCAATGTGGACCCCTCCACAGAGCAGGCTCTCGGTGGGGCTGTGTCCCCCCTCAGAGATCATGGTCACAGGGACACTGGAGGGACCCATGCGTTGTCTGAAGTCCAGCAATGTGCAAACCTCAAAAGAAAACCCAGCTGGACCCCATTTTCTTCAGTGCCAGTGCCACACTCAGGCCAACCCCGCCGGGGTCAGCGCGGTAGGGACACGGGCAGAGCAAGGAAACGGCAGAAAGAGACCCCCGAGACGGAGCCCCGTGTCACTCACCTCAGCCAGGCTGGCCCGGCGCTCACAGCCCGGGGAAGGTCCTCGTCGGCCCCCGACACCGCCGCCCTCACGGGGGGCTCCGCGCCCTCACGGCTCCGCCGGCCCGAGCACATGCGGCCTCTCGCTGAACACCTGGGGCTGTCGCGCTCTCGCGGTCCCCGAGCCCAGCCGAGGCACAGACACCACCGGGGACTCCCTTTTACCCTCAGAGAGCCTCGGCGCGGTCCGTCCCTCACGGCCCTCGCGGCCCCTCACGGCCCTCGCGGCCCCTCGCGGCCCCTCACGGCCCTCGCGGCCCCTCACGGCCCTCGCGGCCCCTCACGGCCCTCGCGGCCCCTCACGGCCCTCGCGGCCCCTCACGCCCCAGGTGCGGCCGGCAGGGCCGAGCGGGCCCTGACGGAGCGTGAGGCGGCCGCGGCCGCTCCGGCACTGCCCCGTGTGTGTCCCGGCACTGCCCCGTGTGTGTCCCGGCACTGCCCCCTGTGTGTGTCCCGGCACTGCCCCGTGTGTGTCCCGGCACTGCCCCGTGTGTGTCCCGGCACTGCCCCGTGTCCCGTCACTGTCCCCAGCCCCGGTGCCCCGGCCAAGGAGCTGTCTGTGTGTGTGACCTGAGGCCCCTGGAAGGGACAGGAACCCCCGTGACTGGGGTTGGAGGCTGAAGGAATGGGGCATTCACCTGCTGCCCACCCCACAGCCGCGCTGGCCCCACCAAACGGCCTCTCCTTTCCAGCCGCATCATAAACCAGTAAGCCCTTGGAAAAACTCCCCATTTCCCTGGGCCGTGGTGGAAGCAGCAGCTGCCAAAGCTTAACCCTACAGTGCACTACGGCAGCAGCTCCACCTGCCCCGGGGTTTGACTGCCTGGCACAGTCTGAGTGTGAGGAACTCCAGGGGGCACGACAGCATGCAAGATACCCATTGTAGAATAGAAAAATAAGCTATTTACATCAACAGGCGTCATTATTTTATTTCATTTTTGCTTCATTTCAAAAATAATTAAGGGACACCATAACCAGCAGTAGGCACGTCAGTGGGGTTTGCAGTTTGAGTCTCTAAAGACTGGATCTCTCATGCCAAGTGCTGTTACAGGCACAGCCACAGCGAGCCACTGTTGGCTTCAGGATGAATATCTCCAAGGCATTCAGGGCCCCAGCCTCACTCAGCTGAAATCACTATTAAAACTATGAGTAGATTAAAAGGAATGCAGACAGGATAAAATAGGTGGGCTTCTAAACATTCCCTCCCTCCCTCAGAAGAACATTGGAAAAGATGCATCAAGCAACACGAGGAAACTGTATTTCTCCATTGTCTTAGTCCGGTATCTTAACTGTTCCCTGCCCACCTCTGTCCTCACCTGACCCAACACAAGCAGAAGCATCGTGGGAAGTGTGGCTGAAATATTGTAGCATAGGAAGGATCAAGCTCTGTAGCCTTTAGGAGCTTGTGAGCCATTCGAGTCAGTCCTGGTCACTGTAGTTTATGATTTCTTTTATCTACCAAACCAGAGCCACTTCCAGCTCAGCAAAGCAATCAAGATCACGCTAAAGAGTTCAAAGCATTAAAAACCCCACAGGATTGGTTCTTTAGGAACACAGGCAAGTGTCTAATCAGTTCAAGTCCTGCTTTGGACTGCAGTCTGCTCTGGGTATCACAAACCACAGGAGCTTGGCACATCATCCCCCAAGAGGAGGGTCTCCAGTTTTGTGATGTTAATCATTATTGTAGGGGTTTCTTGAAGAAGATACCCAAGGGTCAACCTGCTAGTGCAGATCTCGGGTGGTGCTCCGGGCTTCAGCGGTCATTCTCCGAAATTTCTGCAGGTAAACAATGATGAAGATAACCAAGATACCCTGGAGGAAGAGGAGGATGAAGAGACAGAGCTGAGAGAGGAGAGCCAGGCTGCAGTACCAATACTGGCACGTGGAGTTGACCTCGTCCTCTGTGAGGTAGGCAATGACCCGGTCCTGCAGGTGTGTCGGGGAGCTGCACCTCACATCCCTGTACAGGGTCCGGTTCTGCTGCCACTGCAGCCAGGAGCGCAGGTAGAGGATGTCACAGGTGCATTCCCAAGGGTTGCCCTGCAGGTAGACTACCTTGAGGCTCTTCAGGTTGTCAAAGAGCCCATTGGGAATAGAGGTGAGCCTGTTGTAACCGAGGTGGATAATTTCAGCTGAAGGACGGAAAGCCACGGGCAGGTTTGCTACAGTGAGGTCTTTTGAGGTGCAGTCAATGATGGTGCTGGTACACTTGCATGGCACAGGGCAGGTGGGTATCACGAGCGGGAGGAAGCCAAGCAGGGACAAGAAGAGAATTCCCCTGTTCATCTTCACCTGCAAACACTTCCCTGGTGAGACTGAATGAGGTGAAGACCAGGCAAGCAGACACCACACGCTCCAGGACTGACACCACAGCCCCGGGGCCTCTGTTGGCTTGTTCTGAGGATGAGTTCCCAAAGCTGGGGGAATTTGGTGTCCTTCACAGGAGTGTGAGAGCTCTGAAAAGAACAAAGTTAAAAGAGATGTGCAAAATCTTGGTCTCTCTTTACAGGAGAGGAAATGTTCCTGGTCTTCCAACCCTGTATTTGAGGAGGGATATGAACACATAGCTACTGGGAAGCTTGGCTGCAGCCATCAAATACATTTTCACTAGTCCTCCGAAGTGTACAAGAGCTGCTTGTATTTTCAGCATTAGTGAAGGTGAATTACTAGAGCAGCCAATAAAATTTCTGTCAAGGAATCAAAAACTAAAATGTGAAACAGCTCATGCCTTATCATAGCTCTGAATTACACCTGTAAGCAAAGCTTAGTTCATGCAAACTGCAAGAGGAGATGCAGAAATAAATCTACTGTTACCACAAGCAAAAAATTGCCTTTCCAGTTTTGGAAAGAAGTGATGAACAGTCCTAGGCCACAGAAAGGGTACTGATCACTGAGGGTGGAGGCCAGTGGAGTTTTCCACGGTAGACGCTGCTCCAGCAGGTGAATAATCTCCTTCTGGAGCTGTGGCTGTGCTGGAAGACATGGGTCAATGGGCTGTCTTTTTATTAGCCTCGTGCCACTGATGAACATGAGCTGCTATAATTCTGCAGAACAACTACACGTATCTGCAGCAAGGCAGGGCTTTGCTGTGCTGTCAGCCAAACAACGAGAAAAACCCAGAAGGCAACTGTGGACTTACCAGAGGAGTACAATGCCTGCTTTCCCGCTGGCTTTCCAACACAAGAGGAAGGTCTTCAGGCAGCCCAGCCAGTGCAGGAGTGTGAGCAGCTGCACAGCTGAGCTCCCGGATAATGCCCTTGCAGCTGGCTGGCCAGATAAGGGTCAGGCTCAGCCCAGGGGCCTCCCACACGAGGCCTTCCCCAAGTCTGTGTGTGTCAGCAGAAGCCGATCCTTCATGAGCAAGTCTTCCAAGAAACAGGAGCTGGCAGTGCCCACGTGTGCTGGGAGCGATGCTGACAGCCCTGATGACTGTGATTCTGGGCCCAGCACAAACACTGCACAGTCTCACTGCACAGTAACCCAGAGTGCACTTCAACCTGGAAGGTGGCACTACTGCTTGGTACTCCCTGAGCTCTGGGGCCTTTGGCTTCCCATCTCATCAGGAAAACTGCACTTGGCAAAGGGATGAGAACTAGCACTTCTCCAGGTGCTGACCCTCAGGCTTCCCTTGAAACAGGGACACAAATCTACTCCTACTTAGTAGTGTAAGATCTGCTGATAGAAACGAGAAAGACTGACACATGCGTTATTCTGAAGCTGCATTACGCAAACACTCAAACAGGTAAGTCCAAGGGTCAGAATACATTAGGTAGAATCTTGTGTTCTCATGGCCATCACACCCTCACAGACAATTCTGTGCCACCAGCCTGACCAGGCATTCACTGTGCTCCTTAGGCTAAGGCCACCAGAATTACGCTGTGAAACTGCTGCCCCGCTGAGCACAACTCTTACCTTGTGCTGTGCACATCACGGAGCAGAAAGGATGAATGCCCTGAATGTGCTCATGTTGAGGAGAACTGAGGGTGCAAACAGTGGCAGGATTTGGCCCCAGGAAAAATTTTTGATGCTCTAAAGAAAATTAAGCTTTAAATTTCTATGAAGGTGGGGCAGATCATTTCACTGTGGTGGGCAGGCAGAGTGGGAGAGAGATCTTAGGCCAACAAACCAACCCAGTTCTTCCTGCAGGGCACGCTTTCCACTTGGGAGCAGCTCAACTGCTACAGGTTAAGTTTGCTAAGCAACCCTACCTCGTCTCGTGCATTTGGTGCTGTGTTTATTCCAGGCAGGTGCTCAGGCCAGGTGGGCATGGAGCTGATCCAGAGCCAGGTCCACTGTGGCTCCGCATGCACAGACTTGGCAGCGCTCCTCTGGCTACTTACAAACTGCATTTCCTGGGGCTGCATCCTGCCCAGCTGCCCACTGCTGATCTACACACCACTCCTAAGGGAAGCCTGAAGACAGAAGAACTTGAGGATCAGCTTGCTAGCTTCTGGCACAAACAGGCCAGAAATCCCATGCAGGAAGTCCTGCCTGGAGCCTGTTCTGACAGAATTAGATAAAAGGAGAAACAGGGTGAGTTTTGCTCTCTCCTGCCCACAATGTATCACCAGTGCCGCTGAAGAGGGCTGAAAATTAAACAGAAAGAGGTTGGGTTTTTGAATGTATTTATTTCACTGATCAATTCAGGTAGTAAACATTAATAATAATAACAATAATCATTTAATAAAATGGATATGTTTTAAAAGGTTTCATTTTTCTTTGTTCACAATGACAAAATGTTCAAACAGAAATTTACAAAAAAATATAATTATAATAACCCAAGAGATGGAGAGGAAACAAAGAGCCTAGGAATGGAGCAGGGGGTGAGGAAGGTGCATGGCAGGAGCAAGCCAGCAGTACAGCACAGCAGAGTTTGGGAGGAGGAGCAGGGAATGCAGAGCATGAGGAGTGGGATCCCCTCCCTGGAGGGAAGGCATGCAGGGAGGCTGCAAGGACTGACAGCAGGACCAGCACAGCAGGACCAGCACAGCAGCAGCACACAAGGACTTCATGCCATGGCTCCATCCCAGCAGGCACAGGGGCAAGATGGACCGACAGCCCCCCTGGGGAGAGGGACACTGCCCTGGAGAGAGGGACACTGTCCCTGGAGAGAGGGACACTGCCCTGGAGAGAGGGACACTGCCCTGGAGAGAGGGACACCACTCCTAGAGAGAGGGACACTGCCCTGGAGAGAGGGACACTGCCCCTGGAGAGAGGGACACCACTCCTAGAGAGAGGGACACTGCCCTGGAGAGAGGGACACCACTCCTAGAGAGAGGGACACCACTCCTAGAGAGAGGGACACTGCCCCTGGGGAGAGGAACACTGCCCTGGAGAGAGGGACACTGCCCCTGGAGAGAGGGACACCACTCCTAGAGAGAGGAACACTGCCCCTGGGGAGAGGGACACTGCCCTGGGGAGAGGGACACTGCCCTGCAGCCACTCAGGCAGGACAAAGCTGGGCAGAGGCAGGGCAATGTGCCTGGGGTGCAGGATGGCAGAGGCAGGGCAATGTGCCTGGGGTGCAGGATGGCAGAGGCAGGGCAATGGGCCTGGGGTGCAGGATGGCAGATGAGGCTGTGCAGGGTTGGTGAGGGGAGGTGTTAAATTACTCTCCTATCCACACTTCTCACTGCCAGAGCCAAATGGCCAAGCTACATGTGTTCAGGAGTCTCTTTGCTTACTGTGTGACCTGATGCCACAGTACCCTTTAATAAACACATGCCACCTTCCAGGCACCTCCCTGGAGCCCCCAAAATCAGTCTCTAATCCCTTTCCAAGCAGCCCTCAAACTCTGGCACTGTAGGGAGCCTCCTACACGGAGATGTGATTTCAGTGGTACTACTGCCTCTCTGCAGAACCATCTCTGGTGCCCCACTCCTGGGTGTTTTTTCCTAAATGCAACTTGAACCATCTTTGCCAGCTGGTAGCCAAAGACTTCAGCTCTCTGTAGAGGACAGACTTGTGACTGTCAACTTGATGTAGGAGCCACGTGCACTGAGCTGATGGAGACTTCCTCAGAGGGACAGGGGCCGATCCACCCTCAGCAACCCCTCCTGCCTGGGACCAGTGTGCCTGTGCTCTCACCAGCACACAGCACCTCTGTGCACAGCCCACAGTAAGAGCTGCCAGCTGCTCTATGTCCTTGCTAAAGGGAAAAAGTCTCCTTTATCTTCTAGGAATAAATGTGTTTGAAGGAGGAACATCTCCAGATGGAAGGGCTCATCTGCAACAGAACATCCTCCTCACTAACAAGACTAGTGTAAGAAAAGAGGGGACAGGTAATTCAGGGTGTTCCCTGTTACACCAGCACAGAAAGATGAGAACTCAGTAGACCTACAGCTTTGGCTAAAAGCAAACCAGCTCCAGAAAACCTGGGAGGAAGGTTTGCAGCCACTCCACTGCTCAGGTAAGCACACTGCACAAAGAAAGGTTTGTTTCCTCCTTAGGCACCTTGGTCCTGCATGTTATTGAAGCCAAGCTGAATCCTTCTGCTCTCCTAGGCTGGCACTGCCACTTTTGAGCCCAAAATAGGGGAGAATGAAAAAACCCAACATTGTTGGACACTGCTCTTGCCCAGCTTGCACAGTTCTGCCAAAGGGCTTCTGCCCTCACTCTGCCCTTCCACAGGGTGCCAGGGCCTCTCCCCTGCCCCTGCAGCCCATGGCTAAGCACAGGCTCTGTACAGTGAATAACTGGAACCAGCCAACCTACTCACCACTGGACAAGCCCTGAACCAGGACTCTAAAGCCCCACAGAGGAATCAGACAAGTGCAGTGCCTAATAACAGAATTTAGGGCCTGGCTATTCCTGGCCAACACTTCCTACCCAGGGAGATCCACTGGGGAGATCCAGAGATGGAGGAGCAGATACAAAAGGGCAAAGGGGATAGAGGAATCAGCCAAGGAGCAGAAGGGTCCAGCCCATGGGAGAACTCCCTGGAGTCAGAGAGAAGAGCCAAGTGTCTCTCCCTCCAACAGCCCTGATTCCTGTGAGCGTGGCAGTGTTGCTGGCGAGCCCTGCCCTGTCAGGCACATCACACTCCAGGGCTCTGCTCTGGCTGGGCTAGAGTTAAAAATACTGCAGGAAGCAAGAACAAGACAGGAGCTGCTGCTCAAAAGAGTGCTCTTATCTCTGCCCAGCAGATCCACCAGCCTTCCCAGCATTAAGACAGGAAGAGCCTTGGACTAGGGAGGGGGAGAGGGGCTGAGTCCCAGGGGAAGGGCAGAAGAGCAAGTGCCAAGTCTGGTGGGCTGTGCTGAGCCCCATGCAGCGACAATCCTGCTCCTGCCACACTGAGGGAACACCTGCCTGGACAGGCAGCCTGCAGATCTTGGGTACAAGCCTACAAAAACTGCCCCTTCCCCCAGGAGAAGCTCAGAGCCAGCAATGTGCTCATGGGACTGCAAAGCCTGGAGACAGGACACAGGTCTGTATTTGGGGTTGGATTTCAGCCCTAGAGTTCCTACCTCCTGCAAAGCAGTCCTGACCAAGCACTCTGGCTGCCACGGTGCTTTTCAGAGCAGACACTGAAGACACACTGCAGCTGGATGACCAGAGCTAAACCAAGAGATACCCTCAGCCAGCTACTGCAGGGCCCTGGGGTTCATCTACCAACACCTCCAGCCTGCCAAGGAAGGAAACCATGGCAGTGAAGGTGCTCACTCCCATCAAGTCCTTGCAGGGAATAGACAACTCATCCCCTCTGCCAGAAAGACATAACTGGGAGCAGGAGAAGCATTTTCTTCTAACCAGCCTTGAGAGATTCAGTCCCTTGCTGCTCAGTGCAAATATCCTGGAGCTTCTTGATAGGAAGAACAAAACCAACCAACTAAACAAAAAACCCATAAAAACCTAGAGAGGAAACCAGGCAACCATCAGTACCCCTGAGCAGGTCAGTGCACAGAGAAACCCCCAGCCCCAGCTGTGTGGGCCAGAGCTGTGCCCAGGCTGGGAAGGCCGAGCAGGTCAAACTCACAGGAGGGTACGGCTGCCTTGGCAATGCTGGCCCCAGACAGGGGGAACAGGGACAGGGGCACAGCACCTCAGTTTTGAGTAAACACTTACGTGCATTGACACAGACAGTCTTGAAGTTTGTACACCAGAGAAACCAGGACTTTAAATACCAGAGCATTCCCAAACAAGAGATTAGTACACGGGAAAGGGGGATCTTTTTCTTTTCTTATTTTTAGGATGCCTTAGAGACTTCCCAGGCTAGTTTCTTTAAAAAAAAAAAAAAAAAGAAAGAAGGAAAAAAAAAAGAAACAAAAGCACATTAAAAAAGAAAGAAATACACTTCAGTAAACTGTTAAGTGAACAGCCTCCTCCATAAGCCAGCTGGCCGAAAAGCCAACATTGCTGCTAATAAATTAGAGGGTGCGGGTGCAGCTCTTGCCCACAAGTCTCTATACAACAGGAAACCTTTTCTAAACGTTCACAGCTCTTGCCAGGTCTCAGGTGGTCACTGGGGGATTCCCTCTGCCCTCTGGGTACCTGCCTCTCACTGATCCTGCATCTGCTGCTGCATCTTCTGCAGCATCTCTTGCATCCGCCGTAACTGCAGGAGACACAGAGGAGAGAGTCAGAAAGGGACCTGCTGATCCTTTCAGGGCAGCCCCCTGAGCTGGCCAAGGGATCCCTCAGGGAGTGTTAACTCCTGCATGCACAGAGGCACCTGCAGCTGGGCTGCAATTAGCTGCATTTCCCTGACAGGCAGCCCCAGCTTTCACAGCCTGTCCTGCAGCAGGAGCCGGGCTGGGCAGGACTGGGCAGGACTGGGCAGGACTGGGAAGGCTCAGGACAGCTCTCTGGGGCAATGCTGGAGAGACACCTTAGACTCCAGCTCCAGCACCAAGGAGGAACAGGCAAAACGGGTCTCACCTCCTCATCCTTCATCTTGATCAGCTTCTCTGTCTCAGTGTCTGGTGTTGGCAGAGGCAGGATAGGAATGGGGCTCTCTATCCTGTTGTCCTGGGTCAGCTTGCTAAAGAGACACAGAGAGAGGAGCGCGGTCAGTCGTGGGGCAGGCTTTGGTGTCACCACACAGTGACTGTCACTGCCCATGGCAGAGCAGCCAGCAATGCAGCAGCATTCACCCAGCCAGGTGGAAGGGCTGGGGGCAATCCAGCCCAAAGGTGTGGGATGCACTTGGATACAAAATGTGCCGAAAGGCAGTGACAGTTTTCAAAATACAAGTGTGTGAGTAGCTAACAGAAAATCCAAACCAGAGGTTTACACTGAGAGCAAACACAGAAGGGCTGATATTTCCAACCACCTTTTGTAATTGCACTGGCAAGCTGAGCAGAGATATTAACAAACAACTTATCTGGTCTCTTTTGGCTCTTCTGTCTGTGTGCCTACACATCACGCAGCATCAGCACAAACCATCAGCATCCCTAGTGCACCACATGCTCACCATCACCCTTTTTTCTCCAGGAAGATAAAACCAGAGGAACAGTTCAGTTGCTGCAGGTCTAGTAACAAAACCTGCCCTCCTATTCAGGAGGTGGGAGGCAAGAAACAGGCAGGGCACAGCAGTGTTGCTGTGAGGGCTGGGGAGATAGAGAAAGCAGGTGACTTTCTTCCAAAAGTCAGAGGAGCTCTCAGTAGGTGAGGAGGGGATGACAGTAGCCACTGACATCTGGGCCGAAATTGGAACTTCAAGATGTCACTTGCAGGCGTTCACCACTTGGAGTCACCGCTGCCTCATTATTGAGACAATTCCAGCCCTGGAGCTTGGGATCTACTCCCAAAAGGACTCTCTAGAAAGGGCCCTGTTCTGGTTCTTTGAGACTTGTTCACTGGCATGGTGTGAGAAATGGCACCAAACTGTAGCTTCTCCTAAGCTTAGCAATTGCTTTTTCACCGTGCTCTTCTTTTAATAGATACACAGCCCACCTAAACAGCAGCTGTGACACTGCTCACACAGCCCTAGCATTTAACATAGTTATTTTGGGACTCCACATACTCACTGCTGAAACAAACAGGCTTGTCTGCTATGCAAAAGGACTGGGATACGCTGTGTGTCAAGAGGATGTGCCAACCTGCACGTCGGCACACCCCAGGACTGCTTCTTGCTGAGGCACAGCCACTTCTGCTCTGGCCCGTGGCAGCACAGACACCTTTCCATGGCAGCACAGACACAGCACACACACCCTGCCATGGCAGCACAGACACCCTGCCATGGCAGCACAGACACCTTTCCACGGCAGCACAGACACCTTTCCACGGCAGCACAGACACCTTTCCACGGCAGCACAGACACCTTTCCACGGCAGCACAGACACCTTTCCATGGCAGCACAGACACCCTGCCATGGCAGCACACACACCCCACCATGGCAGCACAGACACCCTGCCATGGCAGACAACACCCTGCCATGGCAGCACACACACCCTGCCATGGCAGCACAGACACAGCACACACACCCTGCCATGGCAGCACAGACACCCTGCCATGGCAGCACACACACCCTGCCATGGCAGCACAGACACCCTGCCATGGCAGCACAGACACCTTTCCATGGCAGCACAGACACCCTGCCATGGCAGCACAGACACAACACACACACCCTGCCATGGCAGCACAGACACCCCACCATGGCAGCACAGACACCCTGCCATGGCAGCACAGACACAGCACACACACCCTGCCATGGCAGCACAGACACCCCGCAGGGCCGGCAGGAAATGAAGGGGCTGGTCCTCAACAGAGAAGCCAAGACCTGCGTCTTTTGTCATGTGTATGTCATGTGTTTGACTTTTGTCACCAGTGTATCAGTCGTGGAAGGGAGAAGGAAAACCAGAGGTCTCAAATGAGAAGCCCATTTGTGTTCTCCCTTCTGTTTTCTGATCACTGTGACTAAAACCATGGAGAATCAAATGCAATGGGAAGACAATGCAGAGAAATCTTTGGAGACGTGTTGTCTTACTAATTGCCTGGGCTTTGTTGTCTGAGAAACAGCAGCGTCCCAAGGGTCATGCTGTCACTTGGACAGAACTGCAGAACACCTTCCTCTTCAGCAGTGCACACAGCTATCGGTCACCAGAGATGGTTTATCCCATTTTATTAGGCTGGATGTATTGCACCCAGTGCCAGAAACAGCTCTCCAAAATAATCTGGGAAACATGCTTGGATTTGGTACTTTAGTCCCCAGTGCCCCCACCCAGGCTGCAGCCCAGCACGTCCCCAGCGGACCCACAGCCCCCTGACCCATGAGCTGTTGTGAGACATCCCTCCCACCGCAGGGGGCACCCACCTGGTCATCTGCTGGATGCACTGAGCGCGATAGTTCTCGTAGTGGACGTCGCAGGTGACGTCCTTCAGGTCGTGCATGTGTGTGCGGATCAGCATGTTCCGCAGCTTCACGAAGTCGCAGTGCGCCTGGTTTTCCACTGAGAACCAACACGGAGAGTGTTTGCACGTCACACCTCACCAGCTTACTCCAGGAAGCCCTGGCACCCAGGCTGCACTAAATCCCCACCCCAGGGCTCCCTCCTCATCCTCCCCACCCTCCCCTCCACTGCCCTGGCACGGCCTCCACGATGCTCTGCAGTTCCCGATGCTGAGGCCAGGCTGCTGAAGTCACTGTGTTCCCAGGACTTTTTCTGGGTAAAAGGATTAATTAAGCATGAGAGAGGACCCCAGGTACACGGGATGTCGCTGTTGCAGCTGGCGCTGCAAGCAAACTGCCTGTCTCATCAGAATTCAGGACTTCTCATAAGGCCCCTGCAGACAAAATGAGCCCGAGGGGCAAAGCCAAGAGCGGGAGGGAGAGCTGAAAGAGCTGCTGTTGCCATGGGCAGCCTGGCTCCAGACAGCACTGTGGGAAACGCTGTGCCTGCCACGGTGATCTCCCTTCACCTCCCCGCGGGGCTGGGGGAGCCAGCTGTGTCAGGCACAGGCACTCACAGAGCTGATCCTACTGCCAAGTGCCAGCATCCCAACAGGCCCAGTCCCCTCTGGAGCCAGCAAAGGACCAGAGCCAGCAGCTGGGCAGCCAGCACCACCAGCCTCGAGTGCACACACAAGCTTTTGGGATCTAAAGCTGCAAGGCCTAAAAGCAACAAACCAGCATGAGGGAGTCAGCAACAGCAGCAAAAGCCATTCCAGGGCTTTAGAAAGGAAGGAAGTTGGAGACAAACACAGCCTCCAGCCCAGCAACTCCAGGCCTTACAGGAGAGGCAGCAGAGGAAGGAGTGCAGGAGGGTTTAGCATTGTTCGGCTGAAGGCAACAGCTTCTCCCTGGAAACTAAACGGGCAATACCTGCCCCCTTAATAAGAAGCCAAATCCTAGTGCACAATAAAGCCCAGGCATTCTTCCATTCACACTGGAGCCTCTCTTCAGCCCGTCGTGGCAGGGTTATTATTCACTCCCAGTAACAGACCTCCCGAGCTGGTCCCTCTGCCTCGTGATCCCCGCACGTGCCAAAGGCGGCACAGACAGCCCAGCTCTCCCTGCCACCCCTGTTGTCAGTGCCCTCTCCTCTCAGTGCCAGCTCCCAGACCGCAGGCTTACCTTCCACAATGCCCCAGGGGTAGAGCCGTCCTCGGACTCGCTGGCCTTTGGCCTCCACCACGGTGTTACTGCCGATGACGGCGAAGGGAGCGCTCTCCTGGAAGCAGAGGCACCGCTGAGCCCCTCGCCCCCCGCCCACGGCCCTTCCTCCAGGGGCCAGGTCAGGCACCGAGGAACAGGAGGAGGAAGGTGCCGGTGGGAGAGGATGTCCACACGTGCCACCGAGCAGGACACAACTCAGCTGGCAGAGAAAAGCCTCAGGCACTGGGATCTACAGGCAGCCTGATTGCCAGCCGGACCTCAGCTGCCCTGGGGGAAGCTGTGTCTCTGCAGGTACCTGCAGCCCTTCTCTGAAGGGAAGCTGTGCAAGGAAGCCAGAGCAAAGAGGCTGGGACACCAAGCAAGGGGGACAATGTAGGGGAAGTCCAGGCAAGAATGTACAGGCTGTGCTCCTCTCTGCTCAGAAGGGAGTCAAAGCCCATTGCCCCCTCTGACAGGAGAAACAAGGCCATACTTCCTGCACTCACAGGGCTGGCTCAGCTTGGGAGGGGTCAGGACTGGGCTGCTGGGGCCTCCAGACATGCCTGTATGATCATGTGTTCCCCCATGCACCTTGTGTGTCACAGTGGTGTCTAATCACTCGCAGCTCTCCTTGCTGATGGCATCACTCCGAAACAGGTGCTCAGAAATGCTGTACAACCCAGCCTTTATCTTAAATATACAGGCTGGAGTAGATGGAGGACTGACACTGCCTGCAGGGAGAGCAGAAGTGCCATGTCTTCATGCCACACTGGACTTCATGGCACCAACAAGGACATCTGCACCTTCTCCAGGCCACCTACCACATGAGCCAAGGCTGTTCCCTGGGTCTCCATAGCAAAGGCCTTTGGCACACACAGGGTAGCTCTGGCTCCTTCTGGAGCAACCCACATATCCATGGAGTCTGAATTCCCAGCCCTCTGCTGAGCGGGTTCCTTACCTTCAGCTCTCTGTCCTGTTGCTTGAACTCTTCATCTTCATCGGAGTCACACTCAGGAAACTGGTACACTTTAATGCCAAATTTGTCAATCTCCTCCCGGATCTGTGTCCAGGCAAGACAAAACCAAAAGAATTTAAAAGTGAACAATACAGAAATACTGGGTTTATTCTGTTTGTGCTACCAGGGGTTTGCTAAAGCCTACAGATAATAAAAAGATTTGATGTTTCTTCTAGAGCTGGCCTCTCTGCTGACACCACTTCCCTCTCACAGCAGAGCACTGCTGCAGCTACATTTGCAGGTACTGTCTGTGCACAGATGTATCTGTACACACAGACCAGCTCTACAGACATATAAATACATACCTACCTGTCTCCCCTCCCTCCTCAGCCCTGTAGAGAAAGGGCACCTCACCCTCTCCTTTAGCTTCCGGATCTCAGAGGGGATCAGGCAGTCGGCTTTGGCAATCAGGGGCACGATGTTGACCTTTTCATGCAGAGCCTTCATGAACTCAACATCCACAGGCCTCAGCCTGCAGCAGGGATGAGGACAGACACAGTTAGGAAGGGCACACTGGGCAGCTCCCCCTGCAGCCTCCCTCCCCCACTGAGCACAGAGTGGAAAGGACAGCGCTGACACGAGGGCCTGCAGCAGCACTGGGACTGCCCTCAGCTAGGGCTGTACCTTCAGGAAAGCCATCTCCAGTTTCAGCTGCTGAATGCCTCACAGAGACACAGGCTGGGTATTGGCTCCCCTGAAGGCCAAACACTGCCCAGCCACAGCCTGGGGTCTCGCTCCAGCTGTCCTGTGCCACGGGCAGCTGGCACGGCCCCTGCACTGCTCGGGCTAGGCTGACATGTGAGCCAGCAAGGGGCAGGGACAAAGGCAGCTAAAACTCCCTTTCCTGTGCATCACTCAGGCTCAGCTAGATAGGAACATGCAGGTCTGCGTGGCATTGTTTCTTCTGATGTCCAAAACAGGCTGCAAGGCCTGAGGGAGATCTGCTCTGCCTGATCACAGGCAGCCTGTCATGCCTGCGAGGGACAGGGAGTGGTGCGATGCTCAGCCGAGGGAGAGCATCCAGACAGCTCTTCTCCTGTGCCAACAGCCCTGCCAGTGGACAAGCTGCTATAGGGCAATCCTGGGGCACAAGGGACTTCCCTCTGGACTGAGTCACTCTCCAGGCCTGGAGCGTGGGCTCTCACCCGTGCCCGAAGGGGGAGATGAAGTAGAGGCAGCAATGCACTCGGTTGTCCTGGATGTTCTTCCGGTTGAGGCCACTCTCATCACGGAAATACTGCTCAAACTGCTGGTCAATGTAGTCGGTGATGGGCTTCCAGCTGGGAAGAGAATTCAGTCAAAACAAAACCATGAGTTCAACAGGACAGTGTCTCCTAGAGACTCAGAAGCCAAGGACTCTAAGGAAAGCAGCAGTGCCCTGCTCACCACTCAGTGTTGTTAACAGCATCTCCAAAGCCTGGTGTGTCCACTATGGTCAGCTTCAGCTTTACACCCTTCTCCTCAATGTCCACCGTGTGCTTGACGATTTCCACTGTTTGATTGATTCTCTCTTTGAACAGGAACACTGAGTTAAAGCCAGGCAGTAACACTGGGGATCCCCTCTCACACCCACAACAGGCCCGCTCCCTCCTTATCATCCAGCACAGGGACTAACATGGGTCTCAAAAAACCCCAATCATCCTCTAAGGAGCCTCAAGGGAGTGGTACTGTGGAGGCCAACAGCAGGCAGACAGACTTCAAGAAGACACCCAGACCTCTGAAGTGCCTGTAGCCCAGCTGTTCTGAACATTTGGTCCAGGCTCTGGGGAAGGGCAATCCCTACCACACTCCAGCATCCAAGAACTAAAGACAAATCTGAACATCTCAGCCCAAAGGGTTAGTGCTGCTTTGCAGCCTCATCTTCCCTTCATAGGATAGAGGAGGCCTACAGCCAAAGCCTTTTTGCTGGAATAGCAGTGCCTCTGCAGACACAGAGGAGAGCAGAGCCACAAACAAGAGGGCTGGGATCCAGATGAGCCTGTAGCTGCTTCTGAAGCAAGGAATCAAAGTACTAGTCCTCAAGAGAGCCCCATTCACCCTCTTTGTCCCCAGCTTACCCTCTGCATTGAGGAGCTTTCTGTCCTTGTAGAGGTCTGTCAGGAACAGGCTATTCACCAGCGTGGATTTGCCCAGACCCGACTCTCCTAATTGACAGAGCGCAAAGGGGAGGAGGAAGAAGCAAGCAACATGACCCTCTAATTGACTTACAAATGAAACTGAATGAGGCTTTGAATCCCGAGCCAGAGGAAGTGAGAGAGACGAGCTGTCAGGAGCTATTTATTGGCATTACATTTTTCCAGCAGTGGGAGGACTTTTGCTGCAAGATGTCTCAATCCTTGTACAAATGTGATCTCCCAGCTCCCCCACCCTCCCTCTCCTTCCTTTCCCCTGGTCCCTGTCTCGCCCTGCCCTCCCCACCCAGAGCAGTCACTGCTGGCAGAGCAGTTTGCTGGATTGAGTTGTGCGGGGTCAGGAGGGGCCTGTTCCTCCTGGGGGAACTGCCACAGGCTGGGGAGGAAAGCACGGCCTGAGACAAGACCAGAACAGAGCGAGGGCAGGACCCAGGCACTCTGGGAGCACCTAAGGGAAGTGAGGACAGCTGGTTCCCTCCACGTCCCCACCCCGTGGCCCATGGGCAGCCTCACCTGCAACCATCAGGGTGAAGTCGAAACCCTTCTTCACGGATTTGCGGTGGACCTGGTTCGGCAGAGTGGCAAAGCCCACGTACTGCTTCTCATGGTCCTGCGGGGCACAGGGGATGGCAGCAGGTCAGGCGTGCCAGCCCTCCTGCTGGAGCGTCACAGCCACAGGGAGCGGGACTCAGAGAGCACCTGGGGCAGAGCCAGGGGCTGCAGGAGAGGCCAGTCCCTGCCCTGGCTGCAGTGTGGGGCACACAGCTCCTCTGGGCTCAGGGACTCTGCCCTTCCCACAGGTGGGCACAGAGGGACACCTGCTCCCAGCCACAGCCCTGCTCAGCTGCTCTCACAGCAGCTTCCCGGCACAGAGCACAGGGGAAAAGGCACATCCCACCATTCCCAGGAGAGAGCACTTCTGGGGCTGCTGCTGACACACAACCTCCCTCTCTGTGCTTCTCCTGCACAGTTGAAGGTACCCTTCACAGCAGGGTCACCAAATGCCACCTCTCCCCAGGTCATTTCTACATCCCTCCCTCCAGAGGCACACCAGGTACATGACAGAGAGCTCTGTAATTAGCACCCTGGGGCTTGTGGTGTTCTGAGCTGTGTCTAAAGGAAGATGCAGTGGCTCAGCTTCTGCTTGACCTGAGAGGGGATTATTTCTTGCTGTGTCACAGCCACCCCTGGCTGAGTAAGAGGAAATCCTGAATAATCTCTTGTGTTATTTCTGAAGAGACTGAAGTTTAAGGGAAGAGGGAAGATGTGGAAATACTGATAACACAGCTGAGATACTTTTGGTGAGGATATTCCATTTAGTATTACAGGGGTGTTACCTCTGCCCAAGCACCCCCAGCCGCAGCGCTGTCACTGCGTGCTCCCACAGCCAAAACCCAAAGCCACCCCACAAGCCTGGCACATGCTCTGTGCAAACACACTAAGCCACTCACAAATGCCTGAGCTAGAGACACGACAGACTCCACTTTCCAGCATCACTGACAATAATCATACCCCTGTGGATCCAGAGAAAAATCCACGGAGCCAGGAGCTCCTCAAAAACAGCCCCAGCTCCCACTCAAAGATCACCTGCTCTCTCCAGTGACCTGACACGTGAATTAGTACTCTGTGCTAATAAAACCAGAGCTGAGGTGCAGGGTGTGTTTCTCCTGCTTTCTTTGGGTTTTAACCTGGATGACTAAGGGCTGGCAATGGAGACTCTGGGGAGCTGAGCTCTGGTGCAACTCCCCTTATTTCTGCCAGGTGCAACTGGCTGAACCTGATCTCTTGTTTCTGTTCAAGCCCAACCAGGACACCGTGGATTTACCATTCCTCTGGCTGCCTCCCCATAGCTCGGTGGAACCACCACCTTCAAAATGAGCAGATCCCAGCTGGTGATGGACACTGCCCTTTGCCAGTGACTCACACAGTCATTCCCCTCACAAGAAAGGAAGGTCAGTGCTGAGCCCAGTACCAAGAGAGGAGCTTCCCTCACTGTGGGAGGCAGCCAGAGCTGCAAGGGGAAAAGCCCCGTCCTCAGCCAAGCCTCCCTCTGACAGCCATGGACGCACTGCAGAGCCCTGTCGGGGGCTGATGGTCAGTGTGTCTGCCAAGGGCAAAGGCAAGAGATCAGGGGGAATTGGAGGAGGGAGCCCCTTCTTACAAGAGCCCTCTCTCACGGGCAGCAGTGTGGTCCCTGCACCATGGCCAGCCTTGATCCACAGTTCTTCAGCAGGGCTTTGAGGTCCCCACTGTGTTCCTATCCCAGCCGTATTCAGGCACTGCGACAGGCACGTGCCGCTGTCTCTGCCAGCGTGCCACCAGCAACAAAGCACTTAAGGAGCCCAGGGAGCCTCCTGAGCCATGTGTGCCCTGCTCAAAGCTCTACACCACTCACTACCTCCGTTAGGCCCAACAAGGGCAGTATATGCAGTGCAACTGTGCATGGGATGGAGAACACTGAAGAGAATGCCGAGGCCTGGGAGGGCTACTGAAGGAGGCAGGAGGCTTTTTGGGTTGTGAAAAGCTAAACTCATTAATTAGATGAGAGGCCTGGACTGAGGGAGTTCCTGGAGGCATCACTGCCCCCTCGTCACAAGCCAGCTCCCATCAAGCTGACACAGGCCAGGACAGCTGGTCACAGCACCGCGCTTCCCTTGCCAGCTCCAGCTGTCGGGAAAGGGCCCGGCCAGCCGAGCCAGCGGCATTCTGAGCCCCTCTCCCCACCGCCAGCTCCGTGGTGCTGCCTTTGTTCCTGCTGGCATCCCGCTCCCACATGCCTGGAAACGTGCCCCATGCACCACAGCAGAGGCCACCCAGAGCAGCGGCCAATCCTGGGGACTGTCACAAACCAAAGCCCCGCAGGCCAGAGCAAACCACGCCTCGAGACGTCCCTCAGCACACACTCCTGGTTCGCCGGACATGACAGCAACATGTCACATCCTCACATCCTCCACGGGCTGCCAGGCAGGCAGTGCTCTCCCTGGGAGCCCAAGCCAAGCAGCAAAGCCCTGGTGGGTTCAAGCCCTGTTCCTGTTGGGGGACAGAAACATTTGGGGTCTGTTGCTCAGAGGAGAAGCTATCCTGGTACCAAGGTGTTGGCAGTGCTGTCTGTACCTCCAAGGCAGAGCATGCTGCACAGCCTCCATCACTCCTGTCCTTCCCAATACCCTCCTCACCTTTCTGGTGGAGATGCTTTTTAAAACAACCCAGGACTCGTGACTTCTCCATTCAGCCAGGGGATAAATGGGGCCTTCCTGGGTATATTCAAAAGGGCTAAAATTAAACATGATGGGACCGCAACAAATATGAAGAATAGCCCCTATCAGGGTCTGGAGCAAACCCCAGGAAGGATGGAGCTGTGCTAGGATCCTGGTACTTCTGGCTCCACTTCTTCAGGGAAGGGGCCTGTCGGTGTCACAGCCTCCAGCACAAGCCATCCAGCCCCGGCCCGGGCGGCCCTTCCTCCGGCCGGGCACGGCCGCGCCTGCACGACCCAGCCCAGCTCTGCGGGACAGCCAGACCCTCCGCCTGCTTTCACTGCACGGAGCTGCATAAATTCGAGACGCAAACAGCCACGGGGCATCTGCCGCGGACATCTGCCGCCTCGGGCCTGGGGCTGAGACCGGAGCCTCGGCAAAGCCACTCGCCCACCAGCACTTGCTGCAGAGAAGGAACACGGGCCAGCAAAGCACAGCATTAACACGCTGCTAATTAATACAGACCGGACTGCGTATGGGCACACAGCGCTGACTCCCGCCCTGAGCCCCCCCAAGCGCACAAACGCCATCCACAGAGGGAATCACCGCATCAAATAAGCACACAACAATGTCGCCCATCTCCCAGCTGCGCCACTCGCCCCTCGGCCCCGCTCCCGCGGGGGCTGCTGCCCTCCCTTCTGCCGCCGCCATCCCTCCCTTACCAGCGTCTTTCCGCTCCTCCGCTCCTCGGAGGGCTCATCTTGTGCCGCACACGCCTGCTCGGGCACCATCCTCCCCCCCCGTGTCCCGCTGCTCCCCGGATCGCGCAGTGCTATAAATACCTCCCGTACCTTCAGCCGGCCCGGGTGGCTCCGCGGTGCCTGCGGCCGGGGGGACAGCAGCCGCTCCACCAAGCGCTCCTGCAGGATGATCGCGTCCATGAGCGCGGCTGGCAGGACGGACGGACAGACAGCCACCGCGGGCCAGCCACGGAACCCCAACCCATGTGTTCCCTGCCAGCCTCCGCCAAATCCATGCGGCAGCCCCCCCGCCCACGCGTGCACACACACGCGGGGCTGGCTCGGCTCGCCCGGTGCCGAGGCGAGGCGAGGAGGAGAAGCGAGGAGAGGCGAGGGAAGGCTCCCAGGCAGCTGCCGGGATTTCCTGCCTCCGCCTGTGCCGCGGGAGGAGCCTGCGGCAGGACAGGACAAAGGCCGGGGCGGCCGCGGCGATGTCGCCGCAGTGTCCTGCGGAGGGGCTGCCACGGCCCGGATGCTGTCCCTGCCACGAGCCCGACGCCGCCCGACAGATGGGCTCATTCAGCTGGGGATTTCATTAGATATCCTGCCTGACGCGGCCGAGACAAAGGTTTGCTGGAGGAAACCTGCCCTCAGCAAAGATGTGCTGATTATGGCTGCGTGGGTGAAGGTCGCAGGGGTCCAGAAAGCTCCCAAAAAGCAGGGCCCAAACGTAGCCCCCAGATCGTAGTCTTGCTTGATGTGGATCTGCTTCCACACGGTGCAGGTTCATCTGTTGTCCAGACAATTGCAGCCTCATCTCTGAATCCAACTGGAATAGCAAAACAGATGTATTCTGGACCTTAAAACCACTAAAGCTTTGAAGACATTTCAGAACAAAGAAGTATCTGCGTGTTTGTTAAGCAGACAAACCCAGCACACCACAGAAGTAATTTAAACTTCAAGTCTGGGTTCTGAACCTACCTATAAGATCTGCTTTCCACCTTTCTGTGCAGCCATAGAAACCAGCTGGGGGGGTAATACCACAGCATGTATAATGAAGTGACAGGAGATGACGGCACTGGTGCTGCTGGAGGAACCTGTCCCTTGCCAAATGGCTTCCTGAGCAACTCTGCTCACCAGCGGGAAGGACACATTCAGCCATACTCCTGCCTTGCTCCCAGAGCTCCCACTGCTTCTCTGGGAACTGCAGGTCTCTGGCACTGGCTCCACAGAGCACCTGATTTGCAGGGTCAGCACTGGTCACCCTTGGGCCACAACGCGGTGCCTCCAGCCTGCACCCCAGGTCTGGCTGACCCTGGTTCTGCTACAATGTACTGAGCCATACAAGGGCCAGTGGCCCCAAGTCTCGGAGCAGCTGAGAGAGGAAAGGTCTTAGAAATATATCCCACATGCTGAAAAAAAGGAAAGAAGAGGGAAAAACCCCCAGTGCTTTCCCTATGCTGCCACCCTGTAAGCTGAGGGAAGGCAGCGTCACAGGCACAAGGTCCTAAAGGCTGAGAAAAATAAATGGAGGAGAACTGGGAAACACTTCCAGAGCAGGAAAACTCCCACCATACAGCAGCTGTCATACCACATGCACAAAGCTCTTCTCCAAACCACCCTGCTCTGCCAACAGTGTCCTTAAATTACACCCACTGGGTTTTGCCCCCAGTTGTTTCTGCATGCAGCAGAAGGCCTGGACTGAGATCCAGGAGTGGCAGGAGTTGCCATTGCTCAGAACACGTCCCCATTTGGCAGCTCTACCCCTGCTCTGCAGTACTGCTCCATTCTTTGGGGAGCTGACAGCCCTGCATGGGTCTCCCAGCCCAGTGCCAGGTCAAGCCATGCTCATGACACCTTTTTTTCCTTCCCAGATTCCCAGCAGCTAATCCTTGCTTTCCTGGCCAGAGGACTCAGCGCTGGGGCCTGCAGCTCCACAGGAGCGAGGAGCAGTGTCGGTACCGCGCTGCCTGCACTGGGCAGCACGAGCAGTGGCTTGTGGCTCACCAAAGATGCATCTCACGTGAGATAACAGGAGGTTTCACACCAGTCCTTCTACACCATAAACCACAACAGCTGCAAGCAAACCTTCTCCAGCCCCCATGATTTTCATGGCTTGGAAAACCCTTGTCTGAGGGCCACAGGCCACACAGCCACCAACCACAAGTATCTTCTAAGTGCACATGGAGATGTGCTGTGTCCCCACGAGCCCACTGCACCAAATCAGAGCATTCCTCTGAGCTGGGATCACAGATCAGCAATGATTTAGTTACGACAAAATCACAGTGTTGTTCATGGTCCCAGGAGCTGTGCTGACAGTGCAAAGGAACAAGGAACTACTGTCTCCTGAGTGCCTTAAGCTCTCACACATCATGCATGCTCTCAGGACGGGCAGTCAGGGAGGAATTCCAGTCAGAATGCCACGTCTGCGAACTCGGAGGGCAGATTAGGAAAAGAAACTCAGAAGAGTAGGTCTTGGCTACAGAGAGCATCTTAAGGCTGAGTGGCCAATGCAATGGCTTCCAAAATGATGAAGGACACTCAACTGGTCCCAGACTCAGCCTCTTCTGTCCCTCCTAGAGATGCTCATCTTGCCTCCTCAGAGTCACCAAGCCATAAATGACAGACTCGTTCGTGTCCCTCAGATGTGCCCCATGACACTCCCGGAGCTGCTGGCTCAGGCTGGGCTGTGCAAACTTCTCAAAGACAGATGAGCCACTCTTGTTTTGCCCCTGTCCTGATTACACTCCTCTCTTTCCACACAGCCCCTGGAAATGCCCAGTGTAAACCCTGGCCTGCTCCTCCAACAACAAATCAGATGTATGACATCCTCAAGACAGGAAAAACAGCACATCGGGCCTGAGCAGCAGAGCTCAGCAGAGAAAATCTTTGCCCCTTCAATATCTAGAGCAAAACCTACAATGTTCTCTTGCACTGGCACCTCTAAGCTACCCTCCAGGTAGGTGTTAGCAGCAGCACTCAGGGGTGAAGTGGAAGTCCAGACTGTCAGAGCAGAGCCTGGCCTGGCCCCACCCTGCCAAACAGTCAGCAAGGGCTTGGGGTGCATCATCCCACCTCACGGACCAGTTCTTCTCTGTCAAACTGTGACAGCAGAGAGAGGTCCCCCACCCACAGGGAAGCTGGTTTCTGGCAGATATGCTAAGTCATAGGGGCTGCAGTGCTCAGGCTCCATCCCTGGTGAACAACAAGGAGCATGCCATGGAAGGAAAAATCTTCAGCCTGATCCAGACAGACGCTCTTGAGCGGCACAGAGCTGGGCAACAGGAACAGGGTGGCACCAGGGATGCACCCAGCCAGGCTGGCCTGAGCAGAGCAGCTGCGAAACTGCAGATCCATGGCTTGGCAGGGGCAGCAGAGCCATGGAATAACAGCATTTATGTTTTTTCCTCTGAAGCAGACAAAGCTATTTTCAGAATTCCCCACAGAAGGGCAATTTTCTTCCTGGCTGTTTTCTAGGACAACGGGAAGGGCAGTTCCAGAGGAGCTGTTTGCTCAAGTTGAACAGGAGCAGCAGCAGGCAGTAAAAGCACTCCCAGCTTGGACCAGGCAATGGAAGATGAGGAACTGCAGATATCTTCCTTGCAGGTGCAGAGCTGGGAACCTCCAGGACTTAGTTCCCACCTTCTCCTGCTGCCTCCTCTCCCACTCCATGGAAAGTCAGTGCTGACTTCAGATGGATGAATCTCATGGGTATCACGAGGTCTGAACTCTGCTGCTCCATCACCAGCAGAGCTGCACACTCACCCTGAGGCTCCTGCTGGCCTGATCCAAGGGAAAATGCCTTGCTGATCTAAACTCTGATGATTAATTTAACCTTGAACTTGCAAGCTCCATGTGAGTCGCTACTGGAAGCATCAGAGCCCTGACACTTTAGCCAGGCTTCATTCTTTGATGCTCAAGGAAAAGCAAGATAGCAGACCAGAGATGAAGCAATCCCAAAGCACAGGATTAATACCCTGTACATTCAGTGCCACAAGCACAATCCACACAGCAACCAGATCTTGTCTTTTCTTTTACCTACCCCACAGGTCAAGATTTAATTTCCGCTCAAGGATCACTGCTGTTTTGTCACCTAATCCCTCCAGAAATCTATCGAATTCCATTTCAAAGGTATTTGTGCTCCCTGCTTCCACTTGAAGTGCCTCGTGCTTCCCAAGAAGCACTGTGTGACTCATGCCATGCTTCCACTTCCAGCTCTCAAAAGGGACCAACAACCATAAATTGCCTCCTGCTTGTTTAAACTCGTGACTCGCTCTGGAGTGAGCTCACAGCGCTTCTTACACCCATCTCCTCATTCAGGACAATCTGCACGGTGTAACCAATTGGGCAGGCGTGGAGCTGGCTGGATGTCTTCCCAGCTGGGTCGCAGGGGGTGCGGTACCAGCGCGTTCCACGCGAGGGAGAAGCCGGCCCGCGGAAGGGCCGTGTGGAGCCCGGAGCGCCCAGGCGGCTTCCCTGGCCACGCAGACATCAACGTGCAGCTCAAACCTGCCTCCCTCCTTGCTCCCACCTCGCACGGGGTCACAGGCACTGACATCTCTGACTGAGAACGCATTCAAAGCCTTAGCACAGGGCAGAGGTTTCCAAATTTAGCCCGTTCAGACAGGAGGAGAAACCAAGTGGCGCAGGAAGGTCTGCGGCAGTCTCAGCACCGCCACTGCTCATCTCTCCCCCTGCTTCATCCTCCAGCTCTGCAGCACAAACCAGGCTTAAACAGAATCCCAGGCTCTCAACTCAAAGCTACAGCTGGGAAAACCAGAGAGAGGCAGAGCAGAGCCCTGCCAGCTCTGGGAAGCCAGGAACAGCAGCACTTGGGAGACAAACAGGTACACATTGCTCTGTGGCACAGAAGCTGGCTGGGCTTGGAGCTCTTTGGCAGGAGAGGATGGAAAATAATGGTGATTTATCCTCTGAAGTGCAAGGGCACTGCTTCTTCCAGCTCTCAGGTTCTCCATCCAAATGGCAAGAGCACCAGCAGTTTTGGAAGCTCTCGATGCATGTTAGCATACCTGAACAGGAAAAGGCTGGGGACAGGATCCCACAGAAGGTCCGGTTTAAGTTACAGGTAGTGGTCCCAATCCTGCGATCCTTACTCACCGAGTAGTCCCTTTGAAATAGAGACGACTGCTCACGTGAGTAAGGGATGCAGGATCAGGCCTGTCTACCAGAGGCTGAATCCTGACCCGGAGAGGACAGCCCGGCCCCTGAGCACCGTGAGACCCTCCCGCCTGGGCCAGCGGGAGTGAACCCAAAGGCATCCCCAGGGAACACGATCCAGGGTGGGGCAGCACCCCTGCAAGCAGCACACTGAGCACTGACATGGGAGGCAAGGCAGGGGCAAGTAAGATGGGAAAAGGGATGCTTCACTCAATCAGGGATGCTTCTGGTTCATCCCCAGTTCACCCATCTCACAGATACTCCCAGGTCTGCAAGGTCTTTCTGAACCCAGCTGTCCTCCCAGCAGGCTCCTGAAAACAGTACTGGGAGAATAAAAGCAAACTGTCTTGGGACGGCTCCCAACCTCTATCTGGATCTCCCAGCTACAATTAACAGAACTTTCGGAGTAGCTGACGCCCACAAGAGAGGAGAATAAGCCCACTCTTAACTCACCAAGTAATTTTTAATTCCATTAGTTAAGGGGTAAAAGGCATCTCTCTAAAGCAACCTTCACTCCTGGGAAGCACCCAAGGAGAAGAAAGCTGGCTTTAGCCCGGGTGAGCAATAACCCCAAAAAGCTCTGCAGACAAGGAGGTAGAAGCACCTTCTCCTTCCCAGGGCGTCTCCTGCAGGTCTCCATTCAGTGCTCAGACCTCCAGGCTCCCACCCTCCCTCCCTGCTGTCACTGGCCCTGCGCAGTCACACCGAGGAGCACAAGGCACAGTCCTTGTGCACGCTGAGCTGGCAGGGGCACACGGGCACCTCCACCTTCCTTCCCTCACCCTTGGGCTGGTGGCACCGGCCCACCCGACCACGGGGAGCCTGCTGAGAGGAGCCAGGCACGCACCCTCCTCCCTCTGCCCCCGCACAGCATGGCCAGGGCTGGCTGCAGAGCCTGTCCCTCACAGCCCAGCACGGGGCAGTGGGCCCGGCCACAGCAGCTCTCTGGCTTCAGTCTCACCTGGCTGCCCATGGTGTGCGGGACCACCTGCAGAGGGGACCCCCAGGAGACCCTTCCCAGCCCCACCACAAAAACAGTCTGTGCAAACGTCACTGCCCACACCAGTCTGCCCAGGCTGGGCCCTGCATCAGCACCAGCGTCGGTCTTTGCAGATGGATAATTAGATTCCCTTCCCATTTCCTTTCCCCTCCTGATGGTTTCTCTGGCTGGCAGTTCCCCGCAGCCCTGCACAATCCAGCAGCATTAGTCAGAGGGAAATTCTGCTCCCTTCTTCCCCTGGATGCTGCTCTTGGTTCAATACAAACAGCAGAAATGAACTGTATGAGGATTTGAGTGCTTCGCTGCAGCAGCATTTGTCCTTTTCAGCCTGGCAAACACAACTTTCCCTCCCACACCTGCCCCTTCTCCTCGAGTAACACAGAAATCACAGCGTGAATTCAATGACCGTTGTTGGCAATTGGAAGCAATTAGCTAATCCCCAGGAATAACAGTGAGCTGGGCTGGGGTTGCAGCACACCTCCATTTATGAGCAGTGGTGCAAACACTCCTTTTGGGCAGGGCCTAAAGAAGCGTACCTGATTCTCAGCCATCGTGTGAGGTGCTCTCAGAAAAAGATCATAACACCCTCCTGCAGGAAACCTGAGGAAGAGATGGAGCAGTGATAAAATTGGGGTAAATCAACACAGAGCTGCCTCTCAGAGCTCCCAGAGAAGGGAAGGGATGTGTGCCCAGATGAAGTATCCACAAAAATCCTCACTGAGCATACGTGTTTGTCCTCCCCTGCCACTAAGCAGTGGCTTTCTGGGAAGCAATATTCGTACCTGAAGCCCTGGTGGTTGCACAAGCAGCCCCAGGACCTGCAGAGATGCACAGACACATGGGCTCCACCTGACAGAGGACAGCAGAGGAGTTATCCTGCTGGGATTAATGACTCCCCCACAGATCCTCCCTCACAGGAGATGTACAGCCTCAGGTTTCCAGGGACAATCTGTCAATTCTGATCTCCTGTACCCTGTAACATACTGTGTTCTCTATGGGCAGTGTCCTGAGTCCATGCAGAGCACAGATCTCACAGCTCTCCAATGCCAGCTGTCCAGACATCCAGCATCCCCACACTGCTGCCTGAGCTAGACAGCTTCTATTCTGCACCTGGCTGCCCCAGGGAAGGGGCTCTGAAAAGCCTTTTGGAAGATTTCAGGAGCTTGCAGCTGACTGTCTCCCCTCTGATCTGTGCCAGCCCATTGCTGGCTGCCCACCAAGAGCCAGCTGGAGCACTACCCAGCTGTGCCAGGCTCGCAGACACGAGGCCTGAGACACTGCAGCCCTTGAGCAGTAGGTGCCTCTTCCACCGTTTGCAGCCTGGCTGGCCTGGCACACACCAGTGACTGTGCTGGATCAGAGCTGCTGCTGCACAGCAGGAGTGTGGCTCGGTGTTCCCAAAGGCATCACAGTCCCGGTGCCCCAGAGGTGCCCAGCACAGCTGGGGGGCCCTGGACAGAGCTGCAGGACCGGCCAGGCAGGCACAGAGCATGGCACTTTGCTGCATGAAGGAAGAGGAAAAGGTAAGGGCTGCGAGGCAGCTGGGGCCCAGGATTGTTCCCCACTTGCCTGCAGCTGTGCAGCCACGCAGTGTTCACCCCAGCTCCTTGGACCAGCCAGCACAGACACTGCGGCCGTGCCTGGGGGAGCCGTCAGAATAATCAAAAAGGGAACTGAGATGCTCTCCAACACCTTTCTCTCCCCTTCTCCCTCACCCACTTGCTCCAGCAAACACCAAGCCTGGTTACAGCTTTGCCACTTCCCTGTGCCCTGCAGCATGACTGGAGATTCACATTTTATTAAATGTTGTAATGATGGGAGAAAACTTCAAGTCACCGAACATCTAAATCAAACTGTGCTGTCAAAGGGAATTTAAACAGTTTCTTCCATACTTAAGAGTAATAGTCAGTAACTGCTGAGTGTTGCTTCTCCTTATCAGAGAGATGCTTACCAGTATGGAAAAAATGAGACTAGTTAGTCTGAGTTTGTAGTGAAACAGAGCAAAGACCTTGGATGAAGAAGTATCTGGCTCAGAGTCTCAGCAGAGACTGTGTCAGATAGCAGAGAGCCCCCCATGCCCTTCCACAATGCAGGTGTGAACTGCAAGGTCTGGAACCCAGACTATGGACCCTGACAGGTCCTGATGGCTCTGTGGGGCCCAGATGAACTCCCTGCCTGAGGCTGCTGTGGACACAGCGCAGCTCTCGGGAACGGGAGGCGGGCTCAGCAGTCACAGCTCCTGCAACAGAGGGGTGATGGCAAGCACCCCAGGCACAGAGCCAGGGCCAGCCCCCCCACCAGCACAGCAGCCTCGTCTGATCAGTCCAGCCCCAAACTTCTTCAGCAGTTTTGCAGCAGTGAGAAATTCCTGCTGACCACTGAGATGGTGCCATCTGTTTCCATTTATGTGCTGGCTCACAGGAGCAGCTCCAGAGCAAATGACTCCAGAGAGACTTTGCTCTCCTGAGCAAATAGGGACTGAACAGACAACCAGTTGGGAAATCTTTACCAAGACACCCTTTTCATGCTTGCATTTTTATGTGCACCTGCTTGGGCCAACCAACATACCCACCTGCCCCAAAAAAGAGCAGGATGTACCAGTGGTGCTTGCACAGCTCTAAACAGCACAAAAAGCACAGAAAGCAGAGAGTGGAGATGAAAACAGCAGCGTGTGGCATGGGAGAGTCTAGGCAGCTTCTGAAGAGAACAGCAGGAGGAGGAAAGGGATAAAAACTGGGGACACCCTGTGTGGGGAGGGCTAAGGAAATACTGGCCCTGTCTGGCAGCTGAACTGAGCGAGGACTTTGCCACCTCGGTTTACCAGTCACACCTGCCTTGGGAGGGAAAATAGTCCTCTTGCTCAATAGGAGGTTTCATACCATAAAACAGATTGCTTAATTCTTGGCAATTTGTGTTCAGCAACTACCCTTTTCCTGTGGTTGCTGCTTCCTCTCTGAGCACACATTTTTTCAGAGCCAGAAGAGACATTATGCTGGAGGGCTGGGGGAAGTCTCTTGCTAGATCCTATGAATGGTTAAACTCTCCCCATTTAGCAGTGTTGTGAGGGGAATTTCTCTCCAAGTAAGAGCTGATACCACCTGGGATGAGGCCAAGAGAAAAGTAAATTCCTTTTGTGAACTTATCCCCCTCTGTACTGCCTACCCAGCTCATGGAGCTTCCTCCACAGCCACACAGCTGCAGGGACATGAGAAAAGACTGTTTCTATCTTCCCACCCATAGCCCACCACAGCCCAGCATCTATTCAGCTTAAGCTGGAGCCAGAAGACAACTATGCTTAAGGGGAAGTGGCTGGCCTCCCCCACAGGGCTCGTGAGACAGCATTTGGAAGCCACCCTTACTGGAAAACACGGCCATTTCCAGAAGCCCAGAGCTGTGCCTGGCAGACCAGCTCCAGCAGCCAGGGTAGAGCTGGCTGGCTGGACACTGGCAGACCCATGGACTCCAGGCTCCAACTGTGCAAGAGAAAATCCTGGCCACCTCAAAATAGCAGAAATCGAGGCAGGAGGAAGAAGGGCCCTTTGCCATGTCAGGAAGGAGAAATCTCTGGTTGTTTCTGCAAGCAGCATCTGCCTGTGGTCTCCTGAGCTCCCCACCACTACCTGAACCTGGAGCTGACACCCCAGCTGGCTCCCACCCCATGCTCCAGATCCTCAGATCTCCCAGATCTCTCAGTGACATCTCAGGTCCTAAAAAGCAAAGCCTCCGGGCTCTGATTCCCTCTTCCACTGATCCCTGGGGCCCTCGGATACAAAGATCCCAGCAGGGACTCTTCCAGCCAAGCACATGCCTTCAGCACCTTTCCACACCAACACACAATTGCACTGAGCACATTTTGCAGCCAGGCACAGCTCAGCGCCCTGCAGGACAGGACAGGACTTTTCATCAGCCCACCTAGCCAGGTACAGCCCTTCCCTCAAGCAGACACACAGGGCTGGTTCCCAGCACTGGTGCTGCTCAGGGCTGTTCTCTCCACCAGCACAAACAGCACAACACCACACCTCCTGTCCCCTCCCTGAAGAGGCCAAACCACTGCAGAGAGCAGCCCTAAATCCTGCCAGCTGGGGCAGACACGACCTCCTAGGGCTGGAGCTGCATGGCACCATACCCACACCCAGGGGGCTGCATGGCACATACCCACACCCAGGGGGCTGCATGGCACATACCCACACCCAGGGGGCTGCATGGCACATACCCACACCCAGGGGGCTGCATGGCACATACCCACACCCAGGGGGCTGCATGGCACCGTACCCACACCCAGGGGGCTGCATGGCACATACCCACACCCAGGGGGCTGCACGGCACCATACCCACACTCAGGGGGCTGCATGGCACATACCCACACCCAGGGGGCTGCATGGCACATACCCACACTTGGGGCTGCATGGCACATACCCACACCCAGGGGGCTGGCAGGCTGCAGGAGGGCTCGGGGTGACAGCCCCCTGTACGTGCCCAGGCTGAGCAGGAGGCACAGGGCTCTCCTGGAGCCCCAGCCCTGGCCTGGCCGTTCCAAGAGCAGTGTGAGCTCTGGTGGTGCCTCCAAAGGCTGCTCCACCTCAGAGCTGGAGACGGATGAGGTCATCTCCAGTCTGAAATCACTTCCCTTCTCAAACTGCTCTCAGGACTGTGCCACAGATTAAAAAGAGCGGGATGGGTGGGGAGGGAAACCCAAACCAACCGAGCATGTTCCCCATTAAGAGCTCAGCACTTTATTTATTTCTGCCTCCCAGTCGACTGCCGTCTGAACCCTCCACCCTCCCTCCTTCCCCTGCAACAACAAACCTGGCAGGAAGTGTTTCAACAGCAGGGGATGGCACAAGCTGCACAGGACTACACTTCACCCCCAGCTCCCCAGATCCGAACCCAAGCAGAGCAGCACTGTCAGACCAGACCAGCCACACCCCTCTGCCTTGTGCCCAGCTCCGCAGCAGCCCAGCTCTTTCTCCACACACACTGTTGGAAATGGTTTGTACTGGCAGTGCAGCACTGAGCACCAGCACCACAACCCTGTGGTTTCTGCAGCACAGCCACATTCTCCACTGTACAAGTGCCACACCACTCTAGGTGGCAGCGGGATTCCCCTACCTGAATCAGGCAGTAAAGTGCCTGAGGAAACACATTGAGAAAGGAAAGTGAAAATTCAGGTCACCAGCACAGGGGAACCCTATGGAAAAGAGCCTTGCAGTGGTCACACTTGGCCAGAAGAAACCAGACTGACAGATTAGTGGCATTATTTTAAAAACACACTGACCACAGATGAATCAGTGCCTCGTTCTTGGAAGCTCTAACCCGACCACAGCACCCAGCAGCGCCTCAGGCAGTAACGGCCAAGACATCACTGGCACACAGTTCCCTCCTACACAGTCATGGGTTTTCCCCCTCAGCCCAGGTTTTGCTCAACACAGGAAGGCACTAAGGTTCTGGCCTCTGCCAAAATTCCCAGTCTCCCTGTGATGGCAGATATTGGATGGGGCCATTTTGTGAGCAAATGCAGCTGCTCTGATCCTACACGCTTTGGACCCAGCCCCACTGCAGCCCCCGCACATGGCCTTGGCCTCCCTGGTGCCACACCAGTGACTGGACCCAGCCAGCCAGAGCTGTTCTATCCTGGGCTTCAGTTCTGTCACCTCTAAAGCAGAGGGAACTTCACTGCAAACACCCACACCTGACCTGGCTGGGCCAGAAGTGCCTGTGGATCCCTTGAGGATCCAGGGCTGGAGGGCACTGAGGAAGGTCTGCGCCCTGCAGAGCTCTGAGCTGTGTTCTCTGTCCCCCAAAAACCCCACCAACACCAGCTGTAGGAAAGTCCTGCTCTCTGTCAGCTTCACTCTTTTCCAGTACCCAGCCTTGTGTGCAGGAATGGACAGACACTTCGTCTGCAAACAAAACGTAAATAATCCTGCCAGTGAGAGCAGACCTGCACTGATGCTGACACAGAGTCTTCCTATATGTTGAGGGTTTTCTCTGTTTATTATTTTTATTTTTAAATTGCTCAATATGCAGGTAAAAGCATTCAGACTGAAAGCAAAGGCTTCACTCAGGGCAGCTTGGTAAGGATGGGACTGTACTGTATTTGAGGAACTGACAGATAAGATACGGGTAACCACACAAAACCACACCCTGAGGTTTCCAAAACTATAGGCTGGAAAGATTCACTGAGGGACTGTTGAATATTCTGGGCAGCAGGACCTGAGGATATGGAAGAGATGCTGTGAAAACATTACTATATTAAGAACAACATTAAGTAACCTAATTCAAGAAAAGACTCTCTTCCCAGGATTTCTCTCTGCAAAGGAATTCCACAGACGTAAGGACTTTGGTACCCTGGTGAAGTCAGAAATGAAGGTTTTATTTTCCTTTTCCAGCAATACTTAGATTTAACTATATAAACTGTTCCCCTGGGAGCAGATCCTATTTCACTGTTTATGCAAGAGCCTTAGAGCTGGACTTTAAAGGTGAAAGCACCAACTGCCCAACTGCAGGGAGCCCAGTCAGTACAGATGTTCTCGCTACAGCAAACAGCTGCTTCACTGCAGTTCTCTCAGTTCTCTGCCCTGCTGCCATTGGCATATCCAGAAAGAGCAGAGCCCAGGGGGACCTCAACCAGGCAGGTGTGGCTCAGTTATCAACAATGCAAAAGGTGAGATCAGATCTCCAAGAGCAAAGCCTGCGAGGTTTTCCATGCTGTGAGAGTCTGGTGAAGCAGAGACAGGCACATGGGATGCAGGAGCATCCAGCCTCAGGGCAAAGCTGGCTCTCAGCCTGGAGCTGTCACCCAGAGAGGGGGCTGCAGGCAGGGACTGCAGGAGCACATCCCCACGGCAGAGCAGAGCAGAGCAGAGCAGAGCAGAGCCCATCCTGGCCACAGCGGGCTCTGCGCCAGAGCAGACAAGAGCCAGGCACAGGAGCAGTCAGAGCACAGCCAGTGTGAGGAACAGGGACCACCCACCAGCCAGCTGCTGCCAGCACACACAGCAGGGGTTTAAAGACGAGTTTGAAGGAGGGTGAAGGGGACAATTTTCAAAAGAAGCAAGGTAGGATGAGGTTAAGAGCACTAGTCCACAACGGAGCAGCTCTACCAAACAAAGTCCCTAAAAAACGAAGCAGCATTGTAAAACTTTCAGTGTCAATAAAGAAACCAAAGTGTTAGAGCTACAGCTCTCACTGGTTTTTTTGAGGCAAAGATGAAAGGGCCATTCAGAACAGCCTGGAACATACTTCCTGCAATATTTTCACAGTTATTTTCCTACTTACCCCTTTCCTGGACCTAATCCATGGACCACGGCACATGAAAGGCAACTGCAAGCCTGGCACCAGGTATGTAAATTCCACAGCAGCAGCAGCAGCAGCAGCATCCTCATGAGAGGGTGAGAGCTCTGGCTACACAGCAACCGAGATCAGCCAGAGGGATGGAGGGCAAGAGCAGTGGCAAGGCTGCTCCCCAGAGCCAAATTCATAAAAATACAGGAGGTACCTCGCTCCTCTCAATTTCAAAGGACTTGGGCACTTTCATCTGTATTTAAAGAAGGCTGCCTCTTGGTTCATGTTATTGCAAACTGAAAAATTTGCCTTTAAAACAACTATATTGTACAATGGCCTTTGTGGAAAAGCTTATGTTTCATCCTATAGCCTTTCATCTCCACACCACCAACCCAGACAAGGGAAAGTGTCAGCTCCCTGGTTAATCCAGAATATATATATATAAATATAAATATATATATAAAACTGTCTCAGGCACTGCGAGGAGGATCACTTCAACTGGGGCAGGGACAGCCCCCAGTTCTGGGCTGGCACAGGGGGAAACTGCAGGGCTGTGGCCCAGGAGAGGCTTCACAGACACCATCACCACACAAACACTCAAGAACCCTGCCATTGTGCCACAAGGCCACATCGAGCTTCACACTAGAAACAAGATCAAAGCTTATGGTCTTCCAAAAAAAGGCAGGAGCTTAGAACCCAACTCTGCCATTTTGGCAAATTTCATCACTGATGCAGGATAAATATAAAATACTGTGGCCAGACAAGGCAACCCAGTTAGACCAGGACAGACCTGGAATACCAACAAAGTCCTGACTAAGTCTCAGGAATGGTATTTTCTACCAAATTCGAGTTTGCCATTTTGCCTCTCTCCTTGCCAAAAATCACAGGCTTAGGAACAAACCTTAGCATCCAACTGGATTGCAGGAGACAGAGACTGAAGAACTAAACTTTGCAGAGGGTCATTAAAAGACATGCATTCGAAATTATATTGCTCCAGCCCTCCTAAAACCCTTTCCACCTTCTCCCCTGAAAAAATGAGGGAGAAAGCAATCACAAAAGGTTAGTGCTGAATAACTGATGTCCTTGCATCAGGGACACAGCCCAGTCACGGAGCAAGCTGGGTTCTCCATGACATCTGTTCTTTGTAGATAACACCGCTGTGACACTGGTTTTTGCTGCTATTCCAGTCTTGATTTCCACTGGAAAGTTTATCCAGTCAGAGTCATCACTATACTCTCTACTTGCCCTGCAGCAAAACTGTTAACAGTCCTGATCAGAAGGAACAGACTATTGTGGAATCCTTCCTCCTGTATGTTTTTCAGTAATATTGCTGATTTCATAAATCTCTTTCTGGGGTCCACCTGAAAGTAACAAAAAGGTAGAGTGCATGAGATATAAGATGGGAGATGCTAACACAGCAGGCACTGGAATAGCAGAGTTCATGAAAATGTCACCTTTGAAATGATTATAATGGATTTACAGAAGTCAGAATGAAACTGGACTAAAGAAGATATTAGACAAGACAGAAAGTCATCTGACTGTAAACGCTGTAGCTGTTGGACACACAAGGGGCAGCAACACGCCACGTGAGAAAGAACTTGGAAGCAATGGAGTGGAAAGAATTGCATTTGCTAGACTGTGTTTTCCTAGGAGGCAACCAGAGGAAATGGAAACAGCCACAGAGGTAGGGCAGGGGAGCAGGCAGGGGGAGGAATGGTCAGCCCTGTCAATAGGTCAGTGGAGAGCCAGCACCCATGCAGTGTCAGCTCCAGCGACAGCCCCAGCAGCCCAGAGGAACCTGCCACTCACAGCCCTCCCACGAGAACGGGGTGCAGGATCAGACAGCTACCCACAATAGCTCTGGGGACCTGCAGCCAGCGAGGCAAACCTTCATCTGTCTGAAGAATCCAAGGATAACTGATGTCACATGCAGAATGAGGAGGGGTTTTCTTGGGCTCCCAGCCTGGGCTCTGGGACCAAACAGCGATCTCTTGGGATTTATTCTCTGTGTGGGATCTTGTCCCACGTGGGAAACATGCCAGCCCCTCCCAGACATGCTACATGTCACACCACACAGCCAGACTTGGCAAACTGAGTCCCCAGTGCCCCAAAAACCCTGGCTTAACCCAGAGACTTGGCTGTCCCTGCAATTCACAGTAGCTTCATGTACTCCTAGAATACATCAAGTTCTTTCCCTTCTTATCACCAATTTCAAGGGTGTAAGAAGGGAAAGAAATATCTCTAACACGAGGATTTCTAACCTCCAGTGCTGAGGGACATGGCAAAGATGGAGTAGGTCTGGTTCTGTGAGCAAAAGGGAACATGCTCCCTCACCTGCACACCTGTGGAACACACTAATTCCCCTGTACAAAACCAAATCAACAGTGTCAGGCCAAATTCATGGCCTAGTTTTAAGAAATTTTGATAGGACTCTTTCTTGATGTAAATCTGCCATAAGTGGGGAAATCAGTTTTTCTTTTGAGGCTCATTTTTAAACCATTGCCTTGCAAACACAAAGCAGGATCTGCTTCCTCTGCTGGAGAAAACACAAGCTGGCCCATTACTGCAGGATGCCAGCCAAGAGGTGGGTGGATGCCCTAATTATTTGATTTTTTTGAAAAATAATAAAGGAAAATGGTTAGTTGTCATGAAGGAAAATCCATAAGCCCCTCAGGGACAAGCTCTAGGTACCCAATACACATGGATTCACTGGAGCCACAAATGAGCTCGGCCCTGGGGCATACTCAGGGTGTCTGAGGAAGCAAGAGCAGCAGTCTCATCCAGACATTTCCTGGATGTCCACTGTCATTAATGTCACAAGTGGGACCTGAGCCCTTCAAATGCCCATATCTGTGCTGTGAGCTCTACCTTGCAGGGACACATTTCAGTACCAAACACACCCAGAGCGAGATGCAGCACAGGAAGAGTACACGGGAAGAGGCATCCACACACTTCACAAAGAACCAGAAGATGGCTCATTAAGCTTTCAGACTAACAAGGCCCATGATATCCCTCATTAGCAACCCCATGCACATAGTGCACTGCTGCCACATGAAGGGCAGTTCCAACAACACCATCGCTTGTTTACCAAGAGAACAATTCTGCTATTGCCTGACACCTGCCCATGACAGTGCGACCACGAGAGGAGCAGGGAGATGTTCAGATGACACTGAGCATTCAGACAAGGCAGCAAAATGCCTGGCACTGCCTGGAACCTCTGAGCAGCTACTGAGGACCAGCCCCACCACCTCAAACAGAAAGGCTTTCACTGACATTAATGAGAGCTGCTGCAAATAATGCCATCCCACAGCTCTGAGATGGCAGCAGCCTCTGTCTGGGGACTGGCAGGCTGCACAGAGCGGGCACTGAGGAAGGGAACGCTGGGCTCCATCCAGTCACTCTGGTTTGCTCAAACTGCTGTGAAGTCCAGTGCTGTGAACCTGGTATGAGCCCAGTGTGGTGGGGCAGGGCAGATGAGGCTCATCCCAGCAACAGGAGGACATGCTCCTGCTGCTCAGTGATGGTGAGCAGGGTCCCCAACAGGTCCATGTGACAGTGCTGGGGTGCACACAGCAAACACCCCTCTAACTCACTGAGCTCCTGGGCCTGTCTGAGCCTCCCAAGTGTCAGCCCCAGGGCTGCCAGCAGACCAGAGCTGATGCAGAGTGTTCAGCTGCTCACTGAACCTGGAGTGCTTCCCAGGCATGTGCCAGGATTAACTGCTTGGTAAAAGCACCAAGTCCTTTTCAGTAACTGTCCTCTCTGATATGCACTTCCCTCGTAAATACATGCTCTGCCAAGGGCTCCTCTCAAGGGGAGGAGAGCCCTTTAAAGGAAGGGACGAACAGGTATTAACCTCAGGAGTGAGACAGGAGCACTCTCCTGTCTGTGAGCTCCAGCTCAGGCTGCAGCTGCATCACAGAACCCATCTGTAAGTCGGGGCTGCGAGAACAACCCATGGGAGATGAGAGATGAGCAGCATCTCTGCTGTGCCGATGACACATCCTGCTCCTCTCAGCACTGTGCAATCACAGCAGCGAGGCTTTGCTGCAGGCCAGCTGCAGCACTTGAATTTTAACCCCTGATGCCTTGATTCACCCCACTGCCTACAAAACAGAACAAACACCAGCTCCTGAGCTCTGATGCCTCTCATTACTGTCTGATCCCAGCTGGCACCAGACCTTCTAAGCAGCAGGAACCTCTGAGAATCTATAGCATCCTAAAAGCCATAAATCTGCCTGACAATTTTTACATCAGGCCTTGGGCAGAGGGAAATTACTACTGGTACAGATGAGCATTTCCAATACTGCTTATCCACATTTCCAGGACTTCACCTCACTTAATACTCAAAGCAGAGACTCAGGAGAGCTTTAAACTAAACAGAAAGCACAGCCAAGGGGGCCATGTATGTAGGGCAGGCAGATAGCAGATGTCTCTGTGACTCACGTTTCACCCGAATATATAATTAATGCAGTATGTAATTTATTTGAAAATAAAAGTGGATGTAAAACTGCAGGATCTAAAGACACTGCATGTGTGTACATATCACACCAAGAATGAGCCCAGTGCGTCAGGCAGGATTAAAATAGTTCCCACACTGAGGAAATAGCCAGGAGACATCACAGGAGGCTGAACCAAAGCGACTTGCCTGGGAAGTGATCTTAAAAATACTTGCAATACAAACTAAAGCAATAAAAGGCCTGGCCTGTGCTCTCATGTGTCTGTTCACACAGCTCCAAGCACCAGGGAAATGCAAGGGAAAATGAGACACAGTCACTGGAGCCCTGACCACATCTGTCCTGCCACGAGCTTTGCCTCACAGCAAGCAGGAGGAAGATGTTCAGCCCTTGGAGATCTTTTCCCACAAGTCGATGAGTGGATCTCTCTTTCCCCTCCCTTGCTTCTGCACTGAGAACGTCCAGAGGTCAGTGGGCCGGGCTGGCTCCTCATGGCCAGTCTCCAGGAGCTAGCACTCATCATCCTGTGGTTTATTTGCTCAGCCTGCACTCCCAGCTCCCCGTTTCCCTGCCAGGAGTCATCCTGGGAGAACGGCACCGACTGCCTGGGGTGGGGTCAGGCAGACACTCTGCACACACACCCTGGACACACTTGATAACAAGCTTGAAGACAAACAGGGCACTCCCAAAGATCCCTCGAAGAGCCAGGGCTGAGCTGCACAGAGCTCAGGTCTCCCCCTGCACAGGGCTGGCTCAGCCCGGGCAGTCCCGTCCCTCCCTCCGAAGTCACCCCTGTCAGGGTGAGCTCGTGAGCCGTCACTGCCATCAGCCAGAGCCACCCTGCAGAGACACAGCCCAGCTTTCAGAGCTCAGTGAGAAACTGGAGTTAACTTCTATGAAGGGCTTCCCACCTCTGACTGACTGACAACCACCCTGGCTCACAGCCCAGAGAGCCCCAGGCCAGCCTGAAGCGCAGCCCAAGATCCTCCTGCGTTAGCCCTGAGCCTCTGTCAGCCCCGGCTCACAGCCCAGAGAGCCCCAGGCCAGCCTGAAGTGCAGCCCAAGATCCTCCTGCGTTAGCCCTGAGCCTCCGTCAGCCCCGGCTCACAGCCCAGAGAGCCCCAGGCCAGCCTGAAGTGCAGCCCAAGATCCTCCTGCATTAGCCCTGAGCCTCCGTCAGCCCCGGCTGCCACGCAGGGCACCAGGCTGGGGCAGTCCAGGGCTGCACAGCTGTGCCCACAGAGCTGTGTGCCACCTTGAGCATCCCTGCACTGCCCTGCACAGCACAACTACGTCCCTCTTCTAGAGCTCAACTTCAGCCTCAACTTCTCGTTTTCCTTTTGACTTCAGGAGTGGACAGTTGTATTAAAGCCAGAAACTGAACAATTCTCCTCCCCCTCCTGGCATTACACCCTTGCAGATGCTTGTGCAGGGTTTCACTTCCTCTTCAGCTCTTGGCCAACACTTAGCCAAGCTCTGCTCAGCAGCAAGCCAGTCCCTGCATCCTTCCAGCACTCTTCTCTCAGCCACCCCTGGCATCACTGCTGTGATGCTGCCGGACCAGTGGCAGGGGCTGGGAGCGATGACCAAGGGGAGGGCCAGCAGTCTAGATGTGAGTGTTAGCGGGCCCTAAGAGATTTCACTTAATGCACTGGAAATACAGAAGAGAAGGAATTAAGAATATCACCCCATTCAGCCCTCAAAACAAAGAGGACTCTTACTTAAGTCAGGAGCGACAGATCTGCTCCATTTCCTGCAGCCCAGCCCCTGTGGGCAGCACTCCATCCAAATCCTTCCTCTTGCACCCTCAGTGCCACCTCCTGCTGTTGATGCTGAACAGTGTTACTGGAAGCCCCAGTTTTGGATGAACAGCAGCCCACATACACCCTGATGAGGAGCATGTGTTCTGGCATCCCATCCCAGCTCCTCAACACTTCTGTGGGAACAAGATGACTGCAAACCTCTTCGCAGCTCTGGGGACAATTCTCTGGGAGAAAAGGAATGTTTAACAGCAGACAAGCATTTTTGCTGTGCTTCAAGGCTAACCACACTGTAGACATACACACACATGCACACTCACAAAATCCAGCCCTTATGGGAATTACTCCAGTATGCTGTCAAACAACTTGCATATGCTTCACAAACAACTCACACACACATTAGACATGCCACATCCTTCTTTCATGGGTATTAGAGGTATATCCTGTGTGGTTTCACTGTCTCAGGGAAATCTCTGCTTTCAGTAAGAAGGGGACAAAGGCTTAGCGTTGGTCAGGCAAGAAAGCTCTGCAGGTAAGCAATGAATGTGTATTCCAGTTCATGCTCTGCTATCCAGGAAAAAAAACAGAGGCCACTAACTGGAAGAGGAACAATGGGAGAGGAACCCTTCTGGTCTAGCCAAGAGGTATCTCAGCAAGAAGTGCCTCAAGGATGAAAGATGGAGCAGATCTCTCCAGGCCTGATTCCAGCCCGTGTGAGCAGTAACTGCAGCATCGTTACAGGAGCCACCCCTGTGGACAGGGGAATGTCCCAAAAGGGCAAGGAAAACCCCATTTAAAGCTAATTTGGCAAAGCTCTAGAGATACACAGCAGGGACCCCGCCTGGCCTGGCACACTGAACAACCAGCTGGCTGAGGTGGAATCTCCCCTGGCTTTCCAAGATGTCCATTTTACTGGTTATTTAATGAACAGCAAATTAAACTGGAACTGGGAAATACAGGTTCTAGAAGAAACTAAACTGCACCAGTTGTTTCTCTAGACTTGCCTTTCCTCAGCTTTTCCAGGGAACTGCCATAACAACCCCCTTACACTTATTCCTAGAACCATCAAATGAAGAACAGCACCCGCATGAAGGCAGTAACATTGTTGAGAGCGTAAGTGGCTGTAAGAGACTCCTCAACTTTGAAGACTAAAAGCACCTAGGGACTGTTTCTCCTTCATCCAGATGGCAACACTTTCTTCTCCGCAATTGTGAGCTGCCTTTTGCGAAGCCCCAGCAGTCTGCAACCCCACAGCTGAGCAAGCATCACAAGCGTCTCTTGGGGTTAAATGAAGGTTGTTCCTACTTCCTTAATGTCAGCAAGGATCAGGCCCTAACATCTGTCAAACTCACACATTTGGTTAATGTTCCTGAAATAGCAGCCCTGCACAACTCACACAAGAGCAGCAGAATTTTGCATTTGCACACAAGTAGTTGGGCGGGGAAATTCAAGGGACAAAAATCCCTGTGCAGGAAACACTTCCTTCTCCTTTCTCATAAACTGCAGATTGCTACTTGCACTGAGGGCTGAACCTCTCCCTGCCCTGCCCTCACAACCGTTTCAACCATTTGGAGCATAAATAATTGAAGAGAGACATCAGCAGCAGCAGGAGGCAGATTCTGTGCCCAGCTCTCCAGCAGTTCCGTTTCACCACCGAGTCCGTGTGCTGACCTCTTTTTACAGTCCTTTTCCAAGATGCCGAGCAAAGAAGGGGGGGGAAGAAGTGCCCAGGACGGGCTTCCCTGCCCAGCCCAGAACAGCCCATGTGTGTGACCCAGGCCTCCTCAGCAGGGCTCTTTGCACAGATGCACAGCAGAGAGACAGGCAGGGCTGGACCTCCTGACCTGCTGCAGTCCCACCCAGATCCCGACACTGTTCTGAGCACTGAGCCCTTGCCCAGCTTGGAGGGCAAAGGACCAACACTGTCTTTTGAAACGGGCCAAAAAAATTAATGAACCACACAAGGCTTTTCACAGAGAAGTAAAAGCTTCCACTCCTATGCTACGTCTGACCAAGATACACTGAGACATCAGAAAAACAAGCAGGGATGTGCTGCTTTAAGAGTGTTTCCAGTATTTACGTTCAGATTCTGTGACTAATTTGCTACTCCCTTTCTGGCAGGCGCATCTTGGTAGCCAGGATGCAAGACCAGGGTTGGAAAACACAGAGGTTGGAAGAGACATTAATGTGGGGAGTCAAAGAGAAACAGCCTCACCCAGGGCGAGCTATGACACAGTGAGAGACCATCCAGCTGGGGTGAAATATCCCACTAGACAGCTGCAAATATAATTTTGCTTTCTCTGAGGAAAAAAAAAAAAAAAACCACAACAAACAAAACCCACGTCATCACAACCACCCTGAATTGATACAGAGCATGACAGGCAGCACAGGAACACAGACCCATACTGCTGCTCCCAGTGACTCAAAGAATCACAATTATAAATAATAGCTTTAACTCCGAGAAAATCAGAACAGTCAGTGATACTTTGTTCTGCTTTCAGGTTTCACGGTTTTCCACACAAGCAAGAACTTTCCTCTAGTTTCAAGACTACAAGAACTGTTATTGTAAGGAAAACAGCAAAAGACAGGTGTCTTTCTTAGGTGAAAGACAGCAATGACTCAAAGTTACAGGGCAGGTACAAATCCTCTAAGCTGCTCCAGCAGAGACTTTGGAGAGGTTCTGTAAAGACCAAGTTCTGCTTCTGGTCTTTCCTGTACTGCTGCTGTCCAAGGGAACCTCGCACTCACACGGTACTTCTCATCACACACGTCACAAAACTCAGCTAATCCATCTTCCCCACATGGGCACCTACACAGAAAGCGAGGGTCACAGCAGGTCATCCTCAGCCAGCTCCAGACAGGAATCACCCCCTCTCCCTCCTCCTGATCTGCTCCTGTCACCAGCAGCCTCCTGCACGGGACTTGTCCTCAGTGTCCAAGGGCAGTACCTACAGCCCCCAGGTGCCCCTGCACTATGCACAGTGCAGCTTTTCAGAGGATAAACTTTCTTGTAAGCCCACCTGGGATTATTTTTCCGTAAGCAGAGAAAAGGAGAAGGCAGTTCAGCACACACTAACAGGGAACTGGGGGATTTCCATCAGCCCATGTTCTCTGGTAAGCAAGGGGTTGAAGGTTGACCTTAAAGTGATGCACTGTGTTGGCACAGTTGCTATTTTAGATAGAAGACATCTTTGCTGTTGCAATATCTACTGTTTCAAGAAAGATGGAAATCTCTGCTCTTTTTTTTTTATACAAAAAACCCAAAGGAGTCTGAATACAAGTTTTTAAGATATAAACCCCAGATTGTCAAAAACTGAAACACAAAAGTAATGGATTAAGTTCTCAGTGTCTCACAATGACTGGCACTAAAATCACTTCTCCAGTCAAACTACCTTTAGCACAGCATCTTCTCTATACACAGCACCCCATTTATATTTTTACTGACAAGGAAACCACTTCAAAATATGTTCAAGTAGGAAAAAAGAACCAAGCTCAATACAAAAGGCACAACCCTGTAATTTCAAACCCACTGAAAGAACTGGATCCACCAGATAGTCTCTTCTCCCACACCCAAACAACTTTGCAAATTGATGGGGTGGGGAGAGATCAACTTGGGAAGGAGAAGTTCCCATCCTCCTGATTTAAAAAGAAACAATTACTTCAAAGAACATTAGAGACATGGGCCTGAATGAGCAAGAGCCAGTTTCAGAGACAAGGCAAAGTAACACCCCAAACACACACACGCCAACAGCACGAGCTGGGAGGCATGTTCTGCAGGAGTGTGCCAGGACACTCCAGTTTAACTGGGTACTTGGGTGGTTTCACCTCTACTCCTCCCACAGCAACCTCGGGCTTTGGCAGAGCACCCACCCTCTCTGCACTTGCCCTGTTTGGTTCTCAGGTCAACAGTCCTGACAAATTGCAAGGTTTCCCTCGCACGGGGCCCACGCACCTGGGACATTTGTCACGGCTTCAACTGCCGACCCGGCCTCACCACGGGCACCCTCGCAGTGATGCAGGAACTGCTGGAGGCAAACCAGCCCTCTCCAGCCGAGGAGCCTGGTCCAGCAGGGAACTGCTGCAGAGCTTCACACCAGAGACTGCATCCCCCCAGCCCGGGCTCCTAAACCACAACCCCTGCCCCTGGAAAGCTGGATGCTCTGCACAGAGACCAGCAGCGAACTCCAGGGACTTCCACAGCACCTGCGTTCAGTGTCTAATTAATCAAATAAGAGGTTGGAAATCAGAGAGGTGGAGAATCTACCGTTATTTTTCCTTCATAAATGGTAGTAATTAGGAGCCCAACCTGCAAATCAGAGTCCCCCGGAGCCAGAGAATGTATCAGCCCTGACTACGCTGGGAAGGAGGATGAAGATACATTCTTTGACACCACACTGTTCCATTCTTTGGACTCAGTAAGTCCTGAACATTATTAAGACTTACCCAAATGCTACTCTGCTTACATGTGACTTATTGTACTGCTCTCTCAGAAACTCACTTTATTTTCCAACTATTCATAAAAAAAAACCCATACATTTTGAAAAATTGGTTCAGGCAAGAATCACAGCTTTAGTACATCTTTTTAATTGTTACCTGCTGCCAGATGTGAGCAGATTGGGGAAAAAAAAAAAAGGGCACAGGAAAAAAATCCTGCTCTTAAAGGATGCTAAATAAAGTTAAAATTAAAGTGAACATACAAACCCACAAATTAACAGATTGCTTTGCGTTCACAGCTCATTTTCCCTCCACCACCCACAAGTAACATGGTTGGTCCCAACCCATAATGAACTGTGCTCTGTCATGCAAGGCTGGCTCCACACTGAGCGGAAGATACAGGGACACACCTCTGCATCTGAGGGAAGCCCTCTCTGGCCCCAGCAGAACACTGCCCTGTCCTGCAGACACGGGCTCTTTGGGGCACAGACTCCAGCCCCTCTCGCCTATGCAGTGTGACCAGGGCCTTCAGGAGACACGACAGTACCTACAACAGACTCCTCTGATCTCTACCTCGCTTTTTGCCCTGGGGAATGAGCAGAACGGAGCCTTATACCTAACCCGCTTCCCTCGTCATTTAAAAACAACTGAACTAAAGAACAGCATGTTTCCAGTGGGTCACAAAGCTTCTCCCCAGTTCACAGCTCACTAAATGTTCTGCCATTTCAGAACGCGTTCTAGAGTGTTTTCTTCCAGAAATAAAGTAAGAATTAGCTGCAATACTCAGAAATAACTACAAAATACTAGCGAAACTTTAAGTAGCTTGGGAAAAATGCATCTGGTGATCCCATTATCCTATTACGCCTGGATTTACTTTGTTCTTCTCATCGCTGCCATCAGCAGCTCACAAAAATGCACAAGCATCTTTTCACAGTGCCCAAGTCTGCATTATACAGGGAAACATCACCTCTTGCCATGGCCAGGTGAATGCCCAAGTTGCTACAATGCTAGTTTGCTTTTCTGTGGCCCAGAAAGGCTGTGCAGTACCAGGGTCTCAGCAGGCAAGGTGTTGGCTTCAAGTGGAATTGGAGCCTCAGAGAAAGACTGGCCCCAAAGGCAAGCGTAAGCCAGGCTGAGAAGGGGTGGGCTACTCCCCCTGCTGTGTTACCATCGCCTCCATCCCCACCCTTGTGAGACAGAAAAGCTCTTCCATCATCACAAAAAACCCTCTTGTCTACATCACGATGATGGGTGCTAAGGAACACACACGACTCTGATAAGCCCTTACCTAGGCATTCAAGGTCTGCAGAAAAGGATTCCTCTTCCCGTCAAATATTCTAAATCCCTCCAAAGACCAAACAGAGAACAAAAAACCTGTCGATGTCATCTGATTGCATCACTCCTCCTCTCTCTCCGGGACTCAGAGGCATGTCTCCAAATAGCTATAAGCCTTGCAAAGCAAAACAGATGTTCCCTAACACCCAAATCCTGGCCGCCTGCGAGGTGCCGATCGGCTGCAGCACCGAGGAGCGGCAGGACTGGGGTTGTGTCTGCGCATCTGTGCTGCGGAGGGGAGAGGGATGGGAGACGTGCTCCCAATACCGAAACGCCTCTGCCAGCCCTGCGCTGCCTTTCTCCATCCGAACCCGCTCGACACACCCAAAGGCAGCGACAAAAAAGAAACCCAACCCAGGGATGCGGCAGGCAAAGCGCCTATTTCCCGGCCGAGCCCAGGTAGCTGCCGCATCCCGCGGAGAGCCCCGGCCGGAGCCCACGTACCTGCTTCTCCTCTGCGGGGCGGCGCGGCCAGGGCGGGATGCCCGCGGCGGGGACCGGCGGCGGGGAGAGAAAAGGAGACACAGTGAGGCGGGGGGGACACTCCGGGCCGCGGGGCGGAGCGGCCGCGCGTTCCCCCCGCCTCACCTGCGCTGCCCGGCTTGCTCTTGAACCGCATGCCCGTGCTCATGGTGCCTCGGCCGAGCCGCGTGTGCGAGCGCGGCTGCGGGGCCGGGCGAGGCTCTGAGAGCGCCGGGGCCGCCCCGCGCCGACAGCGAGGGGCCGGGGCCGCCCGGGGCCGCCAATCCCCGCAGCTGAGCCCGCCCCGCGCCCGCCCCCGGCCCCGCCGGGCACGGCGGCACCGAGCACCGGAGCGACCCCAGCCCGGCCCCGCCGGGCACGGCGGCACCGAGCACCGGAGCGACCCCAGCCCGGCCCCGCCGGGCACGGCGGCACCGAGCACCGGAGCGACCCCGGCCCGGAGCACCGGAGCGACCCCAGCCCAGCCTCGCCGGGCCACGGAGCGACCCCCGCCCAGCCCCGCCGGTGACAGCGGGCCGGGGGCTGCCGGGGCCGGGCAGGGTAACCCACCGGCCGGAGCATCGGCGCGACCCCCCAGCCCCTCGGTGTGCCAGCCCGGCCACCCGGAGCGACCCCCCAGCCCCTCGGTGTGCCAGCCGGGCCACCCGGAGCGACCCCCCAGCCCCTCGGTGTGCCAGCCGGGCCACCCGGAGCGACCCCCCAGCCCCTCGGTGTGCCAGCCCGGCCACCCGGAGCGACCCCCCAGCCCCTCGGTGTGCCAGCCCGGCCACCCGGAGCGACCCCCAGCCCCGCCGTGTGCCGGCGCAGCCCCGGGCCCGGAGGATGTGCAGCACTAATGCCCCTGCAGCTGCCCCTGCACGTGGACACCTCCACGAAGGTTTAAACACTACAAAAGGCAGCACTGCCTGCTCTCGACACAAACACAACAGCCAGAAGAGGGAATACAGCGTTAAAAAATAAGTAAATACAAAACCCAAACACAAATTGAATAAATAGGAAATGTGTTTCCAGATTTAGCGTCTCGAAATACAGTGGGAAGCCCTGAATCATACTGCAACTATGCTGGGTGAAGTAGGAACGTGTGCTCTATTTCCATTAAAAAATTTTTAGAGAGGTTAGATGGAAAGTTATTTTAGGTAAAAGCTGTCAGTATAACTCTTAAAGAAAAAGCAAGAGAGAACTCAAATGAAAAGCAGTTGCACATGATTTGAGAACAGCTCATAGAAACCTCAACAGCAGAGGAGACAAGTGGGATCCTTCCCCTGCCTTCCACGGCTGCAGGGAGGGGTCATGTCTTCCACATTCCAAGAACAGGTAAATTATCAGACATGAAACTCTTCTCAAAATTATCAGACATGAAACTCTTCTGAATACAGGACAGGATAAGCTTGGCAGGGTGATGGCTGCACAAGTGCAAGGGCACTGCCCTGCCTTGGAACAAATCTGACACCAATGCCACAATACTAACTTTTCAAATCCTTGCAGTCATCAGAGCATTTCTCTTGGCATTTCTTCCACCATCTCATTCAAAACATCCCTGGTATCTAAACAAGGAGACACTTCCAAGACCAGAGATTGGTAATCCCAGGGCCATACATTTTAAAACCCCATTAGCTCATTCTGAGTTCACTTTTAGCCTTTGATTCAATGTATCAGAAAAAAAATAAATCAGGTAATTGTTAGCAAATTTTCTTGTTTTTAAACACTAGAGAGCCACAGACCATTAGAGACCCTGCACCACCATTAAGGGCACCAACGAGGCAATCAGCCTTTCCTGAGTTGTTTTACAGTCTGCTTCAGTGTTCCAAAGCTAATGAAGACAAAGGACCACAGTCAACTCTCCTCACAGTCATTAAAATAGTTACATATGGGGACTTTGTCCCAGTGCTGGAAAATGTCAACCTGGAGAAGGCCGGGGTGGAATTCCAAGGAAGCAACTCGTCTTCCATGGCCCTGGCACTGCTGACACCGATGGGAGTGGAAATGCAAGGGCAGAAAAGTAAGTTCTAGGCAGTGTCCTCTATCCAGAGATCTTCATACGAGCAGAGACTTGGCTTAACAACTACACATTCCCCCAGTAAGCTGTGAAGTATTTTAACAAAACCACGTTTCAACGTAACTGAAAATTAACATCAGACAACATCAAAGAAGTAGTACAAAGCATATGGGATCAGTAGTACTGCAACCCTTCTGGGACAATTATTAAAATAGATCTCAGATTTTGAGCCAAAATGCTCCATCTGGAATCCACAAGCCCAAAGAAGGTAAAGACTACCAACTCATAATCAGTATCCACTAGTGAAAATCTGTTCACTAAGGCTTCCCACATGAGAATTGTGACAGTGACAATTGTGACAGTGACATTAGGCGCCTTGCTTTGAAAAGAGGGAGGGAAAACCCCTCTGTTTTTTAATAAAATTAAAGACTGGATGCTTTTGAAAGTCTGCTTGCCCATTGTCCTAGCTGGCTTTGAAAGGTGAAGCTTTCATATATTCCCTTTGCTCAGAGAGCCAATCCAGCACACAACCAAGGTCTGGAACTGAACTCTGGGTTTCTCAGGAAGGGTGTGGCTGCCCTGGCTTTCACAAGCACAAACGGACAGCCTATCATTTTAACAAGGTTGCAAAATATGGTGCAAAATTCTGGAAGAGAAACATTAAGAAAGGTGCAAATAACAGCAAACTACCAATGAGATGCAGTTTTCCATTAAATGTCTCCCCTTGGCCCTCTGGACAGACACACTTAAAATTCAAATCTTCATAAAACCTGAAGAGACCGTGTGAATGCAGATCTGTCACTCCATTTCTTCTGCCGCCTTCATGATAGCAGCCACGGAGGTAACAAGGAAATGTCCTTTTTATGCAGTTCAACTCCAAACAAGCCAAATCTGCATCCCTGTGATGCCAATCATTTGTGAATCCTATCCTGAATAAACACTCATTGCTAGACAGCAAAATTAAGGCCAATCATTACATGAGAGACACCCCAATTTAGTACAGAAGACAAAGTGTCTCAATCCCCTATTTGCAAAGTAATTTACACTTATGCATATAAAAAACACATAAGACTACAAAAGCATGCAGAAGGGAGCTATACACTCAGTAATGACAGAAAGGAAACACTTTATAAATTCATGAATGTTGCTAAGATGTGCAAACAGATTTTCCAAGGTATTTACCCACCTAAAAGACATCAGTAGGTGCCTAATGAACTTTGGGAAAAAAGTGGATGCAAAGCCTTGCTACTTAACTTCCAGGTAAAACACTTTTATAGTTATTTCAAAATGAAATCAAAGCAGTTTGTATGCAAAGAAATTTTAGAAAATGCCTTCGTTCTCCAGAGTAAACATCACCATTCCTTTGAATACACACTATCCACAACACCATTGCAGCATTTCACAGATTAGCTTGGAAAAGCCAAAATACAATAAAAGAAGAAAAACAAACCCCTCCAAAAAAAAAAAAAATCAACATTTTCCACATTCATACAATTTATTACAAAACTTGAATGAAAATTAGTGTTATGGAATATAAAAAGTTGAGTACATGCCATCGCTCAGCTGACAGATAGAAATGCCTGTGACAAGTTCTTGCCATCGACACTTGAGAGCCGCAGCCAAGCCCTCAGAGCACTCACGAGTCGTGGGTGTGTGCAGTGTCTACGGGACGTTAAGGCACGACAATTGACAAAAGTCAGCTTTTCTGTACCACTGGTGAATCATCAGCTTTGCACATTTTCTCATACAATCACACAAATGCAAATCACCAGAGATGAAGCTTCAAAAGCAACAAAAGCAGAGAGAAAGTTCTGAAAAACCGATATGATACATAATGCTTTAAAATGGCAGGTGAAAGTTATGATACTGTGCAAACACACATTTTACTGTAAACAGGCCACAAAGTCTTAGTATTAACCACGAAACTGCTCAGAACAACCTATCAGATACACGATTAACTCCTGAAACGCACCACAATGACTAGGCCATACAGAGTACTCTTACCAGCTTCTGAGAAAGAGATACAGGAAGGATAATAAACCCACATTTATAAGTATGAACACAGCATTATCAAAAGAATCCAAAGAAGATACACTACAAGTTGGATAACATTGGATATATAAAACAAGCCTTTTACAACACGTTCTTCAGCCTTTGTTTGTTTTAGCAGGTCTTGGTCTGTGGCATCCAGCTTTTGCACTGGAACGGTCCCACTCGGGCAAAGAAAACAGAGCACCCATCCACTTAGAGAACCGTCTGCTGCTGGGAACAAAATGGAAAACAAAGAGCATTAGAAAGGACAAACTCCCAGCACTGTCAGAGCAGTTGGGGCAGCCTGAGCCCCTCCAAGCAAAGCAGCATAATCCAGGGAACGAGGAGCTTCAGTGCCTGCATCACAGGGACCTGCCTTAGAATGAGATCAGCTGAGCAGTTTGGCCCCAGATGTTTACCACAAATGTCTAATAAGAGCTAATAAATGAGAACTTATTTTTAGCTACATACTTTCTTAAGCACCCACACCCCCTCTCTGCCTGCAAGAACACTAGAAGTGAGTTACAGCTCAGCCCCAAAGTGCTGCACACCAGGCACCCAGCTCGCCTGTTCTGTCAGGCATTACTGCTGCTGGAGCAAACCAGCCACCCAGACAAACAGGGCTGGAAGGAAGCAGCGAGTCTGATGTCATGCACCAACACTCCTATGACACTGCTTAGGTAAAACAGCAAAGAAGATTTTTTCCAAGCATTTGTACAGCAGTATTCCTAAGAGGCAGAGTGCAAGGTGCCACTGCACATATTCACCAGAACTGGGAATGCCACTGCAGCCACCACGCTGGGGATTTCATCTGTCCCAAGGCACCCACACACTACTGAAAGCAAATAAATGTAATTCCATTCACCCCTGACAACAACAATTTCTATCAGAAGTCTGTTCTCTAAAGGAGACAAAACCTTGTGCCAGCCCGTCAGTGCAGGGTTTGCTGCACAACCCCCCAGGCAGAGGAGCTGCAGAACGATGGTGCCCCCCTGGCCAAGTCTCTAAGCCAGAGGAGCTGCAGAACGATGGTGCCCCCCTGGCCAAGTCTCTAAGCCAGAGGAGCTGCAGAACGATGGTGCCCCCCTGGCCAAGTCTCTAAGCCAGAGGAGCTGCAGAACGATGGTGCCCCCCTGGCCAAGTTTCTAAGCCAGAGGAGCTGCAGAACGATGGTGCCCCCCTGGCCAAGTCTCTAAGCCAGAGGGGCATCCACCGGCAGTGCCACGCAGTTGTTCCAAATACTACAAATTTGCCCAAGCTTCACATTCTCCGGGTTCTCAATTTTAGCTGCCAAAAACTGCAGCATGATCTCTACTTCCTCAAATGACATTCTCATCAGATCAGTTCAGCATTCAGCAGCATCGTTTGAAGGCTGGTTGCTATGACAATGCTTTTGTGTTCTTCTGTTGGATGATGTCAATTCATTGGTAGAAAGAAGGGGCTGTTTAGTGTCTTTAGCACTGTTCTTATCAAGAAGCAGTGTTAGCAACCTCAGGAGGCTTTAAAATAGTTGTGGAAATTACAAGCTATACTAAAAGAATTTTCAATATCCGACAGATATTTTAAGTGCAAGATGCTTGGGTTTCTTTTTTATCTGAGCATATTTCCCTAATTGCAGCTACATTTCCAGATGGCTGTATTAGCTTTCCATAGCCTGACTACTGTCACTGGCTTGTCCCAGGATGATCTTGAGGTTGAGTGAAGACAACAAACCAGATTTGTAGTAACAAATAACAAGAGGAAAACAGATTGCAAAGAGGGTTTGCAGAAACAGAGAGGGAAAGGGAAGAAATATCCTCCAACAACCACTTAATTTGATAAAATATTTCCAGCTTTTCACAATAATTGCTCATCTGAGATGGACAAGTTCATAAACTGGTAAATATGCTCCTGGAATTACTGCAGGCTTATTTCAAAAGCATTTTGTATTGGAGCACCCAAATAAAACTAAGCCTGTTTTAGGTTTTGGTAACTTACTCCCCCTTCCATCTTTCTCTTCAAACCTTTATTTGAACTGTCAAGTATAAGAAACTTCTACATTTCAGAGCAGTCTTGTGTTTTAGAAGAAAAAAATCCAAAAAATATTAGTAAGGTGAACCTATCAAAAGTTAGGGTAAAAAAAACTGTTACTGCTTATTCCAAGAATACTTTGGTGTCCAGCTGTGCTCTCACTGCCTGCTACAATCTCCTCCACTGCACTGCTTGTACACAGAAGCTATGAAATGTTTCGAGGAAACAGAAGGGCAGGTCACACACCTTTGTCAGGCTGCACTGGAGATCTGCCACCACCACCTGTATTCACAGGCCTTTGTCAAAGCCTGCAGCTGCAAACAGGAATGGCCAGTGTGCCAAAATCACCTTCCCTTCCTCCCCTAACCCAGGCTCCACCAGCATTCCCTTCCCTCCCTGTCAGGATTCTGCTTCCCTAGAGCGAGAGATGTGTCCATGCCCTCTGGGAACCTGGAGCACATTCCCTGGGACAGTCTGTGCTTCTGTCCCTCTCCATGTGCTTCTCCTGCTTCAGCCTTGGGAGCAAAGGAGACTGCTGGAAGGAAATCCTCCCTCTGCTCTTCCCACAAACCCTTTAAAGCTGCCCCTATTCAAAAGGGATCAGGCAAACCAGACCTTCCAGTCATCCCATCTACGCAGCACTTTATGGTAATATAGACCTGTCGGTCTTTTTGGCAAGGTTTTAACACTTTTGAATCATTCTGCAACGCCAGACTCTTCCAGAAAACCCCAAAGCATCCAGCAATCTCCTCCCCACCCCAAAATACGTCTGAAACCAGAAGTGGGTATTTCACATACTTGGATATCAGCACATTTCATGACCCTACTGCTTTTTCTCCAGCTCTCATCTCTGAAGATTTTTACACCATACTTCTCTTTTCCCAAAATACCCCAAAACATCTTTATATCTGTGCTTTATGTAGGGAAAAATATTTTAAGGGACTTTTGAATAAAATAAAAAAATATGCATGTATCCAAAATTAAAAGGAGTGAAAATGGTAAATTTTATATAAACTGTCTATAAAGTCACATACTTTTCTCAGCACAAAGGGTGTAAAAGAGCAAATGGAAAAGAGACTGTGCTTTCAGTAGCAGAGCTGATCCTTTAAAGTTCTTGTAAAACTAGAACCCGAGAGATGTTCAAGATAAGCTGCGACAGAACAAAAAGATTGATATCAAGTGTATTTAAATTTGTTGTCAGTTTGTTCTGTTAACCACCGTGTTAATTACAAGTTTCCTGGTTTCTCTAGAAATAGCAAGTTAAATAAAATACAGCAAATAAATCTGATGGGAATGCTGGAGGTTGAAGTCCTTCTAAACTGCAAAGTCAGTTACCATGCATGAGAGAAACCTGCCTAAGGGTAAGTTCTGGGTAAGGATTCACCTCATCCTGCTGCCAGCATCATATAACAGTACCTGGTTCAGCAGGACTGCAGCTGCAGTTCTGACTGGGCATACTGGCCAGCAAATTACACTAAGAGTCTATCCATCAGCATCTCAAGGGTAACAAAAAGTAACTTCAAAACTCCTTCCTGAAAGCCATCTGTCAAACATGATTTCCACAGCAGCTGCAGAAATGGAGCTTAGCAAATTCCAAAGAAACAGCAGGACCTCCACGTTCAAATCCTTCTCGAATTTGTCCCCACTCGGTATTTCAGACCAATTAACTTCCTCGAGATTTAGTTCCACAACAGGATCATGGAACGCTGAGTTCAATCTGCAAAGCTCTCCTGCTTAGCACACGCAGTGGTCCCAGCTGCACCCAGGTCAGCAGTGTGAGCTATCTGCAGAGGAACACTTCCCTTGGACACAACCAGCACGCCCTGAACTCTGTTCACTTGTGCAGCCATGGCTGCAAATTCAGCCTGGGACAAACTATGCCCCTGTTCATTTTATAAACACCATACCCAGTACTGGCAGAAGCTCTGGGGCCATCAGTGGGAATACCACATCCCATCAGCCCTCAGATCCCCATTCCACAGCAAAGCCAGGATCCAGGAACTCAGGAGAGAACTCTGAATGTATTTGCACCATTTGCCATCCTCTGCTCTGCAAACAACTAAGAACAAGGTTAGCAGACCTACAGTGGGTTTTTTCTTACTGAATATGAGTTTAAAGGTGCCACACATGGTTTGTGAGCTGCACAAAGAATTGAGCTCCTTTGCAAAAAACAATCACAGCCATTTACAGGCTACGTGAGCACTCCTGCAGCAAACAGCCATTGTCACAAGTGCCCCAAGTTTGGCCATGTGATAACAAACCAAAGTCATCAGAGAACCTGGAACCTTCAGTTCAGACTGTAATATTGACAGTACTGAACAGGCTGCCCAGTGAGCAGCTTCTGCCCAGGGAATGAGGGCTGGCTGTCAGACCCTGCTGCTGCACACACTGCATGGTCAGCCAGAAAATTATCCTCAGGGTTTACATTTCCAGCTCTGGGAAAGCACATCTTAGATGGAACTTGGAAGACATGATGTGAAGACTCCTCTACCTTCAGCAGCTGGAACTGTGACAGTAAGAAACCTGAGACTGAATTACTTATTTCCCTTAACTACTTCACTCAAAGATCACAGTGAACATACCAGTGAAACCATCAACTTCTGCTTAAATCAGAATTCACTGAATAAGTTTATTTCTTAAACTTTTTTTTTCTTCTTTATGTAAACAGGAAGACTGAAGGTTCAAATAAAGGCAACAAAAAAAATCTCCTTATTTTAGGCTTGGAATGTTGGCAGCTGCCACAAGGTCATAAGGGATAGTATAATCCATTTTATTCAAGCTTTACATTCCACAAGACCAGCAATCACAACTAGAGTATTAAACTGAAGTATTAAGCAACCAGACTCCTCATATCCTTCTGTTTTTCATTCTTGCATTTAAAAGAAAAACTATATCAGAAGGGCTGCATTCTGAAGAAAGAATTAATATTTGCTACAAGAATTCTTTTCTTTGCTCACTCTGATCCCCCCTCACACGTCATACACACCATCAAGGGAGTCTGTATTCACTACACCTGACCAGTTTGTAACATTTTGTTTGGTTCTTTGAGAAAACCTACATATCCCAAACACCCTAGCTTTTGTTTACATATAAACAAATTAATTTTCTGAGCAGTTTGTGCTAACAGAAACAAAGCCACATGATCAAAAAATAAGGCACTGAAGATAAGCATTTACAGGTTTTAAAAACAGCTGGAAAGGTAACATTTGCACAGACCTCCTTTTGCAGTCTACCCAGAACACCACTCAGTTCTCCCCTGTAAGTACTGAGAATGCAAGTCCAAAGTGCAATTAACAATAACCACTGGAAAAGTCTAATTAAGAGGAGTGAACAAGTCAGAAAAGCAGTACCTGATGCATCCAGCTGTTACACACCCTAGTCATCCCCAGGCTTCATCCTCATCTGGGCTTGCATCTGGGCAATCATCTCCTGCATGCGGCGCAGCTGGAACAGAGAGACACCCACGGGTTTAGAACAGTGGCAGCACAGGTCCAAAAATCCAGGAAACCATACATCTTTTTCTCCCATGGTAGAATGCAGATCCTGTTTTCTCCTTCACAAGCTGGAAATGTTCAATAATTCACACAACTGAGTATTTTTTCCCCCCTCTCACATTCTTCAGTTCATTACATCATATTTTCACAACAGAATACTTATAATGAAAATTAGGCAATAAAGTCCAAATCTTTTGCTGAGCTGTGAGTCCACATTTAATCTCCAGTAAGAAAGGCACATCCTTTTGGTGTGCAGACACACACCTGAGTGAGCCGAGGCAGCTCTGCTCTGCCACGAGTGCTCAAAGCACAAACCCATGTCAGAACACTTAGCCTTGGGCCACCAGAGAACTCTGCAAGTTTTTAGCCACAGTAACAGCTGAACGTGCAGACAGGATTGAAAAACTACTTCAAAAGAGAAACAGACAGATGTTTATAAAATTTGGAAAGCCAGACTAAACATATAAAGCACCAATATTTTTCACGTCTAAACAATGATTTTTCCTGGAAATAACTGTTTTCTCAAGGCATTTTCTTTAACACTTATAAGTTAGTTTCCATCTCATAAAAGGCCAATTATATATAATGGGTTTTTTGTTTGGTTGGTTAGTTTGGTTTTGGTTTGTTTTGTTTTTTTTTTTTAAATCACATTAATTGGAACAAATGTTCCTAAGAAAGAAGAAAGATCACTAATACAGATTTTCAAAATGTATATGCAAATACCTCTAATGTGGTTTACAAATGACTGGTACTTCCTTCCAAATGCAGGTGGGGAAGCTTCACACAGAGAACTACAAATGTCCTACCTTACAAACTGGGGAGGAAATAGACTGCTATTTCCATGCACACTGTATAAAATAGGAGTCTGTCTCAGTTTGGAGGTCATGTAAAAATTTGAGGCTTGTACAGCAAGTTGTCAGCTTATTGAAGTAGTTAGAGAATTGCTTTCAGTTATTTTCAAGGAGGTCAGGGGGGAATTCTAACTCAAAAAGCACCGTGCTTAAACAATCATACTGTACTTTCATCCACATTAACTGTTGTGATAGTCATTACTGCATCAGATTCAATACTGAGGAATCTGAGACAAAGACTTGATTGCATGTATGTGGGGTTGAGTTGTTGGTCTGGGTTGCTTGGAAAAAAACCACAAAATAAAAAACAATCACAAAACAACAAAACCCAGAAACAAACATCACAGAACACAAAAAATTAACTGCAGGTGCCCTTATCACTTTTCCTTGCCTGGTCTCAGATACAGATTTAGGAAACAGTAGGAAACTGAAGATTAACTAAAGAGTAAAAAACAGATTGCAGCATAGCCAGCAGTAACAGAGCTTGCCCAGAACTAGCTGGCTTATGTACTTATCCTCTTGCTGCAGCACAGGGTTCAGGAGAGGCTAATTCAGGTTCCTGTGACTGCAGCAGAGATGCCCTCTGACAAAAGGAGATTCACACAGCAACAGCATGAGATATAGCTAAGTCTGCAAGGATTATTACAAACCCATCTACATCTTTCTGCTAAACACTTAAAACAAAAAGCTCCCGATCAGAAAGGTGGCATAACGCTGCAGGAAGAAGGAAAACAAGCAGAAAGTTTCAGAAGTGAGAGTTGCATTGATTCCATGATACAATAAAAAAGAAGTCTCAAAGATCCATTTGTAAAAATGTACGGCACCTGGTCTTTTGAACTGCCTCTCTGCAGATGTGCCACCAGAATAAAACCAGCTTTTGGGAAGCACTCCTACTTGAGCTTTCCCAAGAGCACTCCAAGCTGAGCATGAAACATTCCCAAAATAGCAACCATTGGGTAATGAGAGGGGAAGATATTGCTGCCCAAGTGTTATGGTGACTGCTCAAACACAGAACTCTGCTAACAGCCAACATCATCCTGTAGCACTCAAATGCAGCATTGAGACTCACATTTTCTAAACCTTAATGGATAAAAATATGCCCATACCATGAGGGAAATCAGGTGCTGCGTATGACACAAATGTAAGGAGCACAAAACCCCCACGAGACCTACTCTGCTCTAACGTTAATATTGTAACAGACTGTCCTTTTCCATTCTCTTGGGCAGTTGGTGAGACCTACTAGTGAAGTCTCAGTCTCATCCATTAGCTAAGTACTGGCAAGTTTCTGAAGCTATTTTAGTGTAATTCAGTAGAAAAACTTCCAGGTACCTGTGACAAAACCAGCAAAACTAGGCACGCTCTTGTCTGCTATGGCCACTGGGAGAGAAGTTCTTTTCCATAAGGAAAGCAGGCAAAAAAAAAAAAAAAGAAAACAACAGAAATGTACTCAAGTACACCTTTTTTTCACTGTTTCCTGGGCTGCATCAGCATCTTGATTTGGTTTTCACTGAGCATTTACTATGCAGATAATGGTGGCTTTTTGCTGTCAGACCGTGGCTCTTGAGCTCTAATCAAAGTTACAACCACCAGTTCCACAACAGCATTGTCCTCAGCAGACAACCTGAGAGCAACGACACTTACCCCACTAAAACCTGGTGCCATACCTGCAGAACCAGAGTGCTGAAGTCAGGGGTAACAGCTGAGCTCAGGCAGGATGCGCACCTTGGGCAGGACATGGTGTGGACAGCAGGAGTCCTGGCAGCTCAGGAGGGAGGGTAAAAAAAGAGAATCCAGCCGTGTTGTGCTCAAGGGGCAGCCAGGCCAGTCTCCAATTCCTCAAGCAGAGGATGGGATGTAAGAGCTGCTCCTCCACATTACAGTACAAACAGAAAGCAGCTCATGTTCACCCTACTGGACCTACTGCACAGACAGAGACAACCCCTGCTATTAAAGGAGAACGCAAAGAATCACACCAAAGGCTGGCACTGATGTCACAGCTGTGTTCCCTTTGCTGCTGGGGACTGCAAGCATCGAGGGCATAAAATGGCTTTGATCTTGCTCAGCAGCAACTCCTCTCACTTGTAAGAGCAGCATTAACACATTCCCATCATCCCCTGAAGAACAGATGTACACCATGACAGCACAGGGCCAATTCCCACCACGGAAAGGAAACTAGGAAACAGTGTCTGGAAATCTGGTAAAACAAATTGTTCCTGTGAGTTCTCAGATAACAAAAGGCAAAAGAATAAACTCAACCTTGACATAAATGCCACTTAGTTTACTTATGTCAGAACTAAAATTTAGTTCAAACTGCCATGTAACTACTGCAGCAACACAGAAAGAAAGCAAACATTCAAGTAAGAGTAAAAATGAACCATGCACCTTCTTAAAGGTATCCCTGCCCCTAACAGAAATCACAGCTACACAGCCTTCATCAGCAGTCATGCTGGCTCTTCACATAAAAGTTTCTGCATTATCTTTCAAGAAAATGCTTCCACATGTCCCTGCACTTCCAGGCAGTGACCTACACATCCTCCTCACACCCTCCCCCAGGCCACTGCTGTCCCCTCTCTGCCTCCCACACCAACCCAGGGCTCCTCATCTCATCTGCCAAAGGGTTAAACAACTCACAGAGTGGATGGACAGGAGAAAACAATCTCAGCACTGTGGTTCACTCTACTGACCAACTGCACGGGAAGCAGTGGAGTGGTTTGCCCAAAGCCTCAGGACAGCTCACTGGAGAAACCAGAGAAAGCTTATTCCTTGCTGTTTTCATGGAATCACAGCCCTGACTGTGTTCTGGAAGTACTACCTCTCAAAACTTTGAAAGGTTTTTATTATGAGATGTTTTCAGAGGAGGAATAATATGGCACAAAACTACACACTTTAAGTTTGTGCCCATTTGCACTACAACATCAAAATAATCTGTATTTACAGTAAGGAACATGAATATCTTTATTCTTATTTTCACTGCCCGCCTCAGAAAAACAGGTCATCACCTGCAAATGAGCAAAATCACAAGAAGATGGAGCAGTAAATCCAAAATGATAGATCAGCAATTCCAGATTGCTGAACTGGGGACCACATCCTTGGGCATAATAAAAGATCATTTAGCAAAAGTGATGCCTTGATAAAGATGATCCTGGCACTTGCCCAAGCATTCATTCCTTCCAAGGTTATATAAACCTCACAGAACTGTAAATAGAACTTCAAGCACCGTTACTGATGGGAATGCAAAACAGGAGGGGAAATGGATATTTGTTTTCTCTGTGAAGGCCATGGAATGCAAGCCCATTTCCTCTGTGCCTCTTTCCTCCACAGATTTTTCCCAGTCTGAACCTGAGGGATGGTTTTGAGATGAAGGGACTTCATACCGGCTTATCTACAGAGGATTCAGCAAAGCCTCTTGATCTCTTTGGGACAGCAGAATGCAGAAGTTAAAAAAGCATTTGTTTTTTCAAGTTCTAACCTAATCCTCTGCAACTTCAGCAGCAATTATTCAGAGATAATTAGCCCCAGAGGAAACTTCCAAAGACCGTCCTCCAAAAAATTCAAAATTTCAGTCTTAAATAGTTCTGAAGGATACCCAAGTTTCTCCCTAACTGTTAGACATGTATGATCTATGAAGTTCAAATAACAGGAGAAACAGCCATGCCTTACAATCTCTAAGTCTACTGCCTGAATCTTGGAAGCACTAAGGAGAAAAAAGAAGAACGAAAAGCATTTTCCAGAACTGCTGCTGACAGTCCCCAAGCCCCGGGACCGTGGCCCTCGGCTGAGGGGCTGCTGCTCTGCACACACAGCACCTCAGTGTGTGCACAACGCTCCTGGGAGGGCACAGCCATCACAGTGCTTATGCTGCTGAGTGGAGTTACACGGTGACGAACACGCAGCTCATTCATGTTATTGAATACCGTGATAATGAGCTGCCGCTGCATTTCCTTTTAGGAACATTTCTTGCTATTTATGTCAATATGCCACGGTTAGCCAATAGCTAACCAGGGTTAGCTATTTTTAAATATGGATGCTGTAAAGGAAGAAGAAAATGCACAGACCGAAGTAACAACATTTCAAAAATTTCCATGTATGGGAGTCATTCTTTCACCTCAGAAACACATAAAACTGCTTGGAGCTCTTTATTTCTTCCTCCAAATCACTGCACATATGTACTGATCTTTTAAATCACACCTTCCTGCACTTAGGGACATGGATCCAAGCTGAATTGGGTAAAAGAAGGATAAACACTAAAAAACCCCACTATCTTGCAACTGGCAGAAAGCCTTCAGTTTTCACATTGCAAACAGTCATAAGCACTGCCAGTGTACTCCTTGAATTTAAATACTGGGATAAAAGTTTGAGTCCTTACAACTTTAGCATAAAAATACTAAGTTGAAAGGCCTAGCATTAACTTGGAACCAGAGAGAGAAATCAGAGTTTGAAAACACCAAATCCATAAGTTGAAGATGCAACAGAAATACTACTAAGTCCAGATTGAGATGGAAAAACACTCGCATTTATTTTATCATGGAATTTTTGAGACTCAGTAGCCTTTTTCCACTCCATAGCCACAAGCCATAAGAAGAAACGTGCTGGTAATGTGCTTGCAGTGAGCACATGCACATCTGAAGTGACATCAGGCTGTCAGTCTATCCCAACACACCGTTTAAAGCAGCATATGTCACCGACAAACATAAATTGATTCCAACATTTAAAATAGCAAATATCCTTATGGAAAATTAGCACACAAACGAGAAGTGAAAAATATCCTGCCTAGCACCAGGAGCCCACGTGCCACCTACCATCCCATGCACCTGCCTGCAAACAGAGCTCTGCACGGGCAGCTCCAGCGCTCGGCCCTGGGCTGTCACTGTGCACAGCTCCAGCTGGACACCCCGTCAGGAGAAAGGCAGTGGAGCACAGCACGTTCACTAAACAACAGCACTTCTACAAGCTCCCAACTTACCTCAGCCTCTTTCTGCTGCAGGATTCTGTCCTTGTCTACCACTTCCTCTTCAACAGGCCTAGTGAAGAAAAGAATGCATTGACAGTATAAAACGCAGAAGGAAAAATCTCTTCAAGGGTCATGTTTCAATTAACGTAACATCAGCAAAGTCTACATGTCTCTGCACAGGGGAAATCGGGACATTCTCCAACTCATACTGCCCTTCTGTAAAAGGCCATCTTCACCTCACAAGCTCCTGCTATTCACTCTCTGTTTCTTAAAATTCAATTTCTTCACTGCTATATGGATTTTTTTGCAATTTAATGAAGAGATTTCCCCCACTATCTACCCATGCTTCAAAAATCAAACCAATAAAAAGCTGCATAGGTCATTTCTTTTTTTCTTTAAGATCCAAATGCTTTGCTAAATACTTAAAGAACAAGTGGAGTATGGACCAGTTGCTATCCATAACGATGCAGCAAAGGTAGATGCATTTTTTTTTGCATTAAGTTGCCAAGGACAGAAATCTCACCAGGAAGAAAAAAAAGAAAAAATAAACTCCATAAAACCCACACACATTATCAGAAAATTTTGACTGGTCTGAACTGGTCAGCTATTCTGTGAAGGAGCAAGAGAACAGCCACCATGGCAGTCCTGCAATAACTGGAGAAGCACTGTCTTCCCTAATCAGATAATCTGTACTTTTAAATGTGCCCCCTCCTGTTTACTTTCTCCAAGCAGACATCATTTAATAAAAACCTATCTTGCTTGCAGCACACTTCTTGATCACATTCCAATTAAAAGCACAGAGAAAAGGGAATGGGCGCAGAACAAGCAGCCATTTGGAAGCACAGCCCCTTGCTGTGCATTACTCCTCTTCCAGAGGAGTGTTTCATACAAGTTTCTTGTGAGAAATAACTAGTTACAGGTGGGATCAGTTGAGAGGAAGAGCCAGTCCAGTGTCCCAGTGGAAGAAGAGACTCCCAAGCAGCACCCACTTACTTGCCAGTGCGTTTCAGCCTCTCCGAACGGAAGTTCTCGTAGTGCAAGTCCTGGGTCACCTCCTGCAGGTCCTGCATGTGTGTTCTGGAACATGCAAAGGGCTATTGAACACTCTGTCCTTCTCATTAAAGGAAAGAAAATCACCCTTTTAATCTTCTATTTCTGTTTTACCTAACAGATGCATTCACCAGAAAAGTAAACCCTTACAGACCAAGCCTGCCATAAAGCCCCCAGAACTCTGCTGTCACACCCACTGGTCTTTAATTCACACCTCAGTGCCCCAGCACTGTTCTCCCCAGACCCAAAGCATGCTGCCCTTCCCTCGGTCACTGCTTTAGACGAGTTGTTTATAGTGGTCTTTGCAGCAATAACAACTTTGCAAAGACAGTTATTCAGAAAGATCCTTTCATTCCTGAAGTATCTTATGACTCTGAGTGCTGTTAAGTATAATTTGTAACTGAGAACTAGGTGGAGCTCCTCGGCTCTCACCACAGCTGACACCGCCTAACAATTTCCAGCTGCCAAGGAAAAGGAAACCCCACTTGCTGCCAATGCCCAGCAGAGGGCAATCCCTGCCCAGCCAGACTGAATTTGGAACGACACAGTGGAATTCCACGTCCAACAACAGTATAACATCACTTTTAAAAAAAAACACCTGAAGCCCATTTACGCAGGCAGAATATCCGTATCAGCTGCAATCAGAAAGGGGCGGGGCATCACGTGTAACAAAGGGCTTCCTACGCTGCCAGGACAATGGCACTTTGCTTTTAAGAATGCTTTTCACTTGGAATAATATTTTAAAAGCCTCCCTGCCCCGCCGACTGCACTGTAACAGAACTTCAGCTGAAATGTAAGGCCATCAAATCAGTTCACATAAAGGCATAAACCCACACATATCTGGCAACGTAAAATACAGAAAATATTTTCTGAAGTCGGAGATCAGAGGATACAGCAGCCAAAGAAGCTGCAGGGGACTAAAACGTCACTCTACACTGCCATGAGAGCTGGCTGTGAGTGAAGGAATTCACGCTGCTGTAGCTGCAGTCACTGCCACCGTTAGGTCAGCACACGGGATGGGATCCCTGCCCCGTTACTCACACGAGCATTGTGCGCAGCTTGAGGAAATCATTGTGCTCTGGATTTTCAACCTCAACGACTCCCCAGGGATACAGGCGGCCTCTGATTTTTTTCCCCTTCACCTCAATTAGTTGATTGGATCCAATAACAGCAAAGGGAATGCTTGCCTAGTTGAGACAGAGAAAGACAAGTTACTGGTTTGATTTTCGGTTGATTTCTGTACTTCGTCTTTTTTTTTTGAAGAAAGCACAAAGACTTAAGGAACAGACAGGAGAGGGGGGAAAGAAATGTTGACAAATGCTGTCTACTAAAATCCTTCATATCAGAAAAGCAACAAATCCTGTTCCAGGCAACACAACCTCTCCTAATGAGCACCTGTAGCTTTGCTGGGATCAGTCTGAAGAGAGGCACAGCAGGAAATGACGCTGTGCTTTAGGAACACACGACTGCTGTTCGAGTACAGTCTGGGCAGAATGTGTCACCTGGCACAGCCCTGCCTGGAGAACACCCAACACAAACACACCTCACATACAGACTGAAGGACTGGACAGGGATTTCAGATACATTCTACTTCTGCAAGTACCACAGCCCAAAGAGGAAATGACTTCAGTAAAACCGTTATTATCTGAGCAAACAGGAGAAAGTTGTTAATTAGTACAGCAACCAAACACACACTCTCTCCCTGCGTGTGTGTTAAAACGTTTGAGTCAGAACACAGACTGCAAATAACAGTTCTTGGTGAACACTGGCTTTTCCCTTAGAAAAGAAGAAAAAGTCACAACACTACCTTTGGAATTCTGATGAAACAAAGACTGGAAGAAAAATTATTATAATTCAGAGTCAACATCCAAAGAAAACTGGAATTTTCAACACCTTGTAAAAGTACCCTTAGGCATACTGTAGACTGAAGAACTGCTGCAGCAAAATAATAAATTAGGAGTGAAACTTGCCTTTAAAACTCTAGTTTGCTCTTTAAACTCCTCATCTTCATCAGAATCTGCATCGGGGAGCTGATAAATTCTAATGCCATGTTCAGAAATCTCATCCAGAACCTGAAAGTTTACCAAAAAGAGAATAATAAATTCTTTTTTTATCAAGAGATATTCAGTTAAAAACATCTATCACTGATTTACTAGTCTGTCAAATATGCACTTGATTCAGTGTCCAAAGTGCCAAATAACACAGGCTTAAAGATTTTTTTTAAAGGCACAAAAGATAAATGCATTTTTAGAAAACATAGCAAGTAAATGATTACAAAATGCCAGGAGATTTACATGGCCCATAATACAGAACAGATAGAAGCAAAGTGAGGTTAATATGAAGAAAGAGTAAAAGCAATGAACTTGGAGAAGGGATTCATTAGTTCCAGCATCAAAACCACTCACCTCATGTCAAAGTATATTTTTGTGCATTTGATGTGTACAAAAATTTAAAAGACAGCTCCTATTGCCTCTTGAATCAAAAAAGACAAAAGCTGATTATCCACTTAAAACTAGAGAAAGTCATTAAAAATCCACTAAGAAAAAAACTGTTCTTAAACACTAATGTCTGAGATCTACATAAAAATAACAGTATCCATATTCCTGTCTGCTCTTTTCCTAATGAAATCACCACAGGGTGAGCAGCCAAATAACTCTGGGCCTTGGGCAGTTTCAAAAGGTGGCCCAAGTCAGTCCTTTCTTCAAAACTGAAGAGACTCTGCTGCTGCCATACTCTGAAAATATCCCAGTCAGCTCGTGTCCCTGCCTCAAACGCACCGACAGGATCGTCTCTCAGCAAAGGGTACGAGGAGAGCATGGAGAACACCCAGGTTCCACAGGGCCCTCTTCAAAGGCAGCTTGGATGTTTCAGCAGAAAAGGTGAACTCTGCAAACTTCCTAGAGCAGTTTTCCCTCAGGAGCTGCAGCTGTAACCCCCCAAACAGCACCTGAACCAAGCAGCTGCACTACTGCACCAGTGAACTCAGAGTGGACAAGGTTTGGGCAAAATCAGGGAGGGCTTTGAGGTCACTGTAAAAACATTCAGGAAGTCTGTGTAAGGACTTGTGATGCCATTACTACACATGTAACTGGAGATTAACTCCACAGCACAAGTACAAGCAGACTTCAAACAGATGAGAGTCTCATTGAGCCTTCTCTGGCTCCTGTTGGGTTCCTCATCCTCTGTCGTGATGGCAACCAACAGCTACGGTGTAAATGAAACTTGTCCAACCAGAACATGACTATCAAACAGCTGTTTAGAATCAAGCAATTCTCCAGACCATTAGAAGAGGAAAGACCATGTATGAAGCACAGCTATTCCCCTGACAGCGTTTTCCTGCCAGGTATATAAACATCCCCCGCACTCACACACACTGAATAAAACATCGTGAGCCCCCACCGACACAGAGAGCAGTATTTTTTAAAGGAAGAAATTTGGGAATAAGTGTTGCCAAGAAGCAATTAACAGCCACCTTGACACAGTGGCATTTAACTCAATGCATGTCGTTACTTTCTGCAAAATGGGAGAGAACTAAACTGTCATCAAATGATAACAGAAGATGCACAGCTGGGATAGGTGGGGCAGTGCTGCAGTGTGATGCCTTTCAGCTGCATAAAACAAGAAAGCACATTTAACCTGGCTGAGATCTTGAAGATAAAATGCAAGTGAAACAATAACGGGAAAGCCAACAGCAAGGGGTGCTAGAATAATATATTACAGCTGTTAAACCTAGTGCTTTCCTGAAAGGAAAAAGAATTGCAATAAAAACAAACTGTATTTTATGGGCCTAACAATGAAACAGCATTTTGCTTCTTCAAATCTGAATTTTATTTGCCTCAGAGGATTCTGTGTTCTTAAAGATTAGCCTTCCCATGGGAAATTAAAAAAAAAAAAATCAAAATATTAGTTCCCCTCTCATGAAGTCATTCTTTTGAGCATGTTTCCTTAGCAGCCTTGCATGGCACAGCTTGTGAAACTGCCCTGCATTTCTTCCCACTCGAGAGTTTTAAAAAATAACTTTGAATTCCAGAAAGCCCAAACAGGAATTACTCCAAGCTGGGTTTCCTCTGCAAGCACCATAAGCTAATCTTGCTGCTTAGTCCACAGCGGCAAAACAAAAACATTTGACTTCAGATTGACGGCCAAATGGCAGAAACATCTAAAAAAAGGACGGCTTCAAGCTGCGTCAGCAAAGCAGCACTTTGATTCCTACTCTTGATTAGAGACTCTGCTGGCCAAGAGGCTTTGAGTTAGAACAATATACAGTAGCTTGGACTTTCAAAGCTTTGGAACCACATTATACATCTGACTTAATATAAACTCAGTTTGCAGAGTGACCTTTGCCAGCAGTACAAAAATAATGAAAACTTGTTTACCTGTTTCCTAACCACTCCCTCAGACTACAGATGCCATTCAGCTCGTTGTGCTCAGACAATGCATAAATGTGGTGTCCATATGTCCAAGGTAAGACTGTTTTAGAGATCAGTTAGTTAAAAGTAACGTTGCTCAAACTAGGAGGAGCTGGACATGGATTAGCACTGAATATGGTCACAAGAAGTTGCCTTCAAATCAATCTGTTCATCACAGGATATGTAAAGTGGGATTCATCTCCCTCTTCCACAATAAATGTACACCATAAACCTTCAATCTAACATTACTTACAGACTGTACTGAAAAACAAGCAATTGCCAATTCATTGGGAAATGTTTGTTTGCCCTGCTGCCACGTTTCAGCTAAAGTGCAATGTTAACAATACCGAGAAGCCTCCGTCAAACAGCTCGTCCACCATGCTGTGCTTGACCCTAAGACAAACCATCAAGCAGCAGATAAAAAGAGCACAGATAAAGAGTCCCCAAAAACTTACAGCAAGTACTGAAACCTAGCAAGACTATGTTCTCTTCATTTCACCTAAGAACTGCTTTTGTGAAAGATGACTGTAGCTAGAACCTATTTAATTCAGTTTATTTTATGTATTTGAACTGTTAGAGCAGAACATTCAAATTCCCAGTGAATTATATTGTAAATTATTAATGTTCCACTTAAGTGCCTCCTTAAAATCTTTCAGCACCATTCTGGTCCCAAATGCTGAACTGACAAGTAAGCACGTATGAAAACTGAGCTGAAGTACACTGCTGAAAGACCAAATACAGTTCCTTTATAAAAAGTAACAGCTCCACAGACAATATTACTCTGAGATAAAAGTCTTTCACCAAGTGGGTACAGACACAGAAAAAGAAAGGCAAAACCCAGCATAATCAGCCACATTCCTGCTTTATGACTTCCCTGAGACTTCTTTCAATTTGCACACAGTGCACCTGTCATTTCCTCACAGCATTTGTGGAGGAACAAAACAGGAGCTCGAGAGCCTGGACAGAATTTCTCCCAGCAAGATCTAGAGGTCCTTTTTATCTCAATCAATGGACTGTTTTTAATTTCCTTCCTCCTTTCACCTCATTGCCCATATGCTGGTCACTTCTCTATAAATACCTCTCCCCCCCTTCAGTGGATGTTTGTCTTTGCAGACAAGGCTCATTCAATCACAACTGTCCCCACTTTAACTTCCTCAGATAGAGGATTTATTCCATTTCTTGGGCAAGTTTTGTGACATCACTGAGCTTTATACAAACGCAACAGCAATGCCAGCAGTGCCTCACCTTGCCAAACTGCCCTACCCATGCTCACACCTGTCACTGTGGCACTGGTTCACTCCAAAGAGCCCCAAACAAATCTTCTCACTTAGGGTGAATTCAGCCAGTGTGCTGGTTTGCAGGTATGATTTTAACTATACTGTTTTCCCAGTTAAATGACACTGTAGTCCCTCTTCAAGGAGACAGAAAAGCACTCCCACAGGAAAGCCCTTGGAATAAAGATCCAGTAACATCTAAAGGCCTATGGGAAGCCAGAGGATCACAATCAAAACAACTGTCATGAAATGTAATATAGAAGATTAAGATGTAATCTTACCCTGAAAAGGTTTACTCTGGTGTAAAATACAGACTGCATTTCAGAGGTACTAATTATCTCTACTCAAGGGGTAAGTTATTAAACTCATACAAATTCACAGGATTGTAGGGTTCGAATCTGTTAAGACTTCACAAGTTAATGTATTGGGTCTGAATCAACTGGTAAAGCACATCAGACTCCAGTGAAGATTTCCCACCTCACACTTCCTGAACATTATGTCCTTGGCCCATAACATTCACTCTCTTTAGTCTGAAATCACTTTCTATTTGGCTTTAACATTGCATGGGCTGCTCTGTTCCCCTGATCAATGTTAGACCTACTCTTCTCTTCAGCCTCTCCCTCTCCTTCAGCGTCAGTGTGTCAGCCTTGGCAATCACAGGCACGATGTTGACTTTTCCATGAAGGGCCTTCATGAACTCTACATCTAATGGCTTCAGCCTGCCAACAAACAGAAACAAATATTTTAAAAAGGCACGGAGTTTTGTGTTGTTTGCTTTTTTAACAGACCAAATGTATCAAAAACTATTTCCAGTGTCTACATAAACAGTATCTCCATAACAAATTAAGTCAGTGCCCTTTGCTTATCACCTTGGTTGTGTAAAGCTTGAGTTGTAATTAAAATTGTCACTATAAGATAAATTGCATAATAAAAGTGCTTATGTTTCTGGGTGATAAACCATATTAGTACTGACTGATTTAAGACAAAATTAAAAGTCAGAAACGGGACAAAGCAGAGGAGAGCATTAATCCCCAGAAGACCATTTTAATTGCATTGGCTTACTGACAGGCTGGGAAGCAACTCAATGAACAGCTAAGTTACCAGTCCAGGTAATGAACAGACTTATGAGCAAGCTATAATCCCCTAAAACACAAAAGCTCCAGAGTGTTTTCTTACCCGTGCCCAAAAGGAGAGATGAAGTAAAAGCAGCAGTGCACTCTGTTGTCTATGATGTGGCGCCTGTTCAGCCCACTCTCATCGTGCAGGTATCGCTCAAACTGGTTGTCGATGTACTGGATGATTGTTTTGAAGCTGTGTATGGGGGGGGAGAGAGAGGCATCTTACATCAGCCTTCAAATAATAAAAGAGGAATCATGAAAAGATAAGAACAGGAGGAGAATCACTCTTTTATTAAAAACATTTCTGCTACAAAAAATTCAACTTCCTAGGATTGTACCTAGTACTGAGGAAAAAGATGTTTTCCTAAGAACCATCAAGTGGCTACTTCTGCCTAGAGCCACGTTGTTCACTGCAGAAAAAGTTCAAGTGCAAGCTCAGAAAAAAGCACTCAGTGCTGAGACAACACAGGCGGGAACAGAAGACTGAGGATTTTTCTGCCTTTTTTTCTGGGGGCAGGGGGTGAGGATTTGTTTTTAAACCAGCTGACAAATGACATATCCCGGATATCCTCTTCACTTACAACCCTGACCCCAGAACCAGGTTTCTGCAGTTACCTATGAAAATTCTGCTATTCTAGTCTGTTTGAATTAAGTACAAATACATTTGCAAGTCATGCGCTTAAGCATCACATGATTTATTAAGCTATTTTTGTTACCTTACAGAATCCTTGTCTGTTGACAAAGAAAAGTAATTCCTACTTAGTTGAAGGCAATTTAAAATATTCCCTGCAAAGAAGTAAAGGAACACAAAATCTGATGACACTGATTGCTGAGATACAAAGAGCAGTGACAAGAGAGAGAAAGCACAATGCATTACTAAGAAGATCGTTTTAAGCTATTCCAGAGCATGCAGACACCTGCAAACATCATTAACATAAAAGGACACTTTATATTAAGTACTGGAGGGGAAGGGAAATGAACACACAGATGCAGATAAGATTAGGCAGATGACTGCGTGTCATGAACATCTCTTAAACTACTTGGGGAAAAACTACATAGAGAGCTTGACTTGAAAAATAGGAATGTCCATATTTGTGCTGAGAAAGCACAAATTGGACCGAGACATTTAAGGGGGAAACAGACAAGATAAAGCAAAAACAATCAGAGATCTGGCAAAGGAAGACTGAATGCTGGCAAACACTGCAACAGGCAGCAACGGGCAACCCAGGCTGCACGGCTGGAAAGAAGACAATACATGAAAGTAATGACAGGAGAGGTCCTGGAGGGAATTTGATTTTCCAGAGTTGAGTAAGCTTTTGGATTGAGACAGAATAAATCCACAGCAGCATATACATATATATATATACCATTTACATCTTTGCAGGATTTGGCTGTCCTAAGTCATACTACAGAGCACAACACAGCAAAACATGGAATTTACGGGGTTTGCTCTTAGTGCTGCTCTTTTAAAAGCCAGCATCTTGATACCTAAACAGGTTGAAATACAGCAACACGGTTTATGTTCCTGGTGATCTTTGATACGCCTCCTCTTAGCTGGTAAAGGGTAATGAGACTGAAGACATACAAATATCGGGTCAGAAAGCAAGCACTAACAATGGAAAGAACTCTCACCCATTTCTCTGGCAGTATCATTGGTTTACGTGCAGTTCTCTAGCTCTAACAGCTATAATTTTCCCAACAAATATGGTGTTAGCATCCTGACTTCCGGGAAACACCTGGCTGATACCACGGTGCTGTCATTACTGAGGAGACAGCACATCCTGGATTGGAACACCAACAACACAACCACTGCATTTAAACCCACTGGGGGAAAATGAACAATATTATCAAGCTGCCAAAACCCACAGAGTATCATTTAAGCCAGCTTAAAAAACCCCAAAGTTTAGCATCAGCCAGAGAGCAGCTCTCCAAGAATGACCTGTGACACTGCAAGCAAGGTGAAACAAAGCGTACAATCAGCACTATCTAACAAGTTCACCTGTGGACTGGTTCTGTCAGCCCTCCTCTTGAGGCCAGATTGCACGCAAAATCTGTGCATCAAGCAACTTTTTTCCTCTCCTGATTAGATCCTCTCTCTTCTGGCTCATGAGATGTTACTTCAAGGACATGCTCCTCTCATGACCCCTGCGTACTTATGCATGGCAAAGGCGTCGAATGCGTCAAACCTCCAACCACAAAGAACTTTGCTGATCTCCAAACTTGCTTAAACTGCTGCCATGAGCAATTCTAGGTGTGCTCTGACTGTAGAATACAGGACTAACACTGAAGCTTCATACAGCACCTAAAAAATTATCACTGTGGTTAACTGTGTTTCTCCTCCACCTTCCCTTACAGGCTGTTTTAAGTACAATGACATCTGTTCAAAAATAGCCTTAGTAAATTCATCACCCTGACAAACAAATCGTGTGCACAAATTGCAGCCTTCCCAAAAAAGGGCTTTATAAATCTTGGATCACGATCAGCACCATCTACCAGTTAAACATGACTGCAGGAAATGCTCCTGAACACAAACTGAAGTTCAACAACACGAACTCGCTCCTTCCTCTGAACTACCAAGGAAGGAAGGTGGTTGCACTGAGTTTGTCTTCACTGCAGCTCAGAACAAAGGGTCTGTCCATCCGAGTCCCTGGGACATCCTGGAAAGATTAACAGACTTGGTCAAATGTGACTCACAGTCTTTTTGTGTGACATAAGAAAGTTAGACTACAGAGATGTCATTAACTGCATCTTTTTGTTTTGCAGAAAGTAAGCACTACTTGTTCCTGTCATGTATTTTGATGTTTAAGATTTGCCCCAGAAAACCACGTACAAACCAGTAAATTTTTCTCGTGGGTCTGAATCACCACGCAATGACTCTATTCAGCAAGCCTCCAAAAAGACAGGGGGAAAATCCCAACACGTAGGTCTCTAAGAAACATCTTGAGAGAATAAACAAAGGGCATTAGAACACAATCAACAGGAAGAGCTCTCAGTAACACAATGCACAGGCTGCTCAGCTCTGGCTCAGCGGAAGGAAGCTCTAGTCAACAGTGCACAAAATAAGCAAGACCATGGTGCAGTCCAGAAAGATGCCTTTGTGTTATTCCAAAAGTTCTTTTTTTTTTTCAACTTACTGAAGTAGGAAAAGTGGGAGGAAAATAAAAATCTCACTAGAGCTTCACTTTAAACTTTCATTTAGTGTCTTATGGAACTTCCCTGCCTTCACTTTTGCTATGTTCCTACATACACACCGTAGAAAGAAGAGACAAACCCTGATCACAGTGTTCTTCAGAATGCTGCAGATAACACAGCATTCTGTCAGTGCAGGACTATAGCACAGTCTATTAGCATTACAGGTATTTATTTTATCAGGTATCTGTCTCTCCCCTGATCTTTAACTCATACTGAAGGACTCAAATCAACCTGTATCAGTTTTATGCCTCCTCCCTCTGCACAGTGACACTCTGTTTGCCTTTGGTTTACCACCACCGCCAGAAAAAAGTGTCAGAGGTCAATATTTAAGCAAAATATTATTAGCACTTCTTAAAAGACAATCATGTGGACATTCAAAATTCAGCTTCTAGTTGCACTGGAGTAATTCAGGCATCCTCATAAGCACAGTAATATATTTCACCTTTACTTGAAAAGAGTTATCAGTTTTCCACAGCAAAGGTGAATAATTGCCTGAGTATGATTATTTGGAAATTACATTTTGTTACAACCTGCCCAGTTCCTTCCTAGCTATTTTGTCTTTTTTCACAACCCTTATGCTAAAGCAATTATGTATGTTGTGTAGTGGATCTGTTGACAATTACTTCAGCCTTCAAAGACTACCAGCAATATTTAGGCCAGAGAGAGCTAAGTAGTAACTTCATCATAAAAAAATAACAGCAGCCACCAAAATTGCTAATAGTACATATAAATAACAGGGAATGAAAAGTACTGTCTTAAAAACACGGAAACTGGATGGCCAGAGACACAGAAAGCAAAAGACAAACAGAAAATTCCCGCCCTTCAGAATTTCACCCTATTGGAATGGCCACGGAGACAAAAAGCTGACTGCAGATGTCAGAGAGCCTTACTGGAGGAAAGGCCATTCATTCTGAGGCAGAACCATACAGAGCCTAGAGAACCCCAACCAAACCTTCTAAAAACCGGAGACAGCGGTTAGGAAATTGAAAGTGGGAGTTGTAGAATGTCACAGACACTGGAGCAGAGTTTGTGAAGACACACACTCTATTAACAAAGCAGCATTTCCACACATACCAGTCCTGGCTGTTAATGGCATCTCCATATCCTGGTGTGTCAACTACTGTTAAACGCAGCTTCACCCCTCGCTCCTCTATCTCTACTGTGGAAGCTTCGATTTGAACTGTCCTCTCTATTTTCTCTAAAATAAAGGAACATTGGCATTGTTATTACGCCTATCCATTGCTGCAGAAACCCCTGCAGGAGAGAGCAACAGAGGAGGAGCTGCCATCTGGAGAGTATTGGAACCTACACAACATGAAATATTTTAAAAAAGGAGAACAAGCTGGCAGGTAAAATTGAACACAGGTAAAATTTTGTAAATAAAAGGCAGCAATGCACTAAAAGGGGGGTTATCATAACAATATGCAGAAATAAAATTTGAATACTCAAAAGCATGCTGGACTGTCAAAAGGTAGTTACACCTCTAACCAGGAGTTATGGCATTAGAGGCAAAAAGCAATAGAGGAAATGGGAGCAAAGCCACAGTTAGGTATATGGACACCTAAATGGCTTGGGTGTCACTTTTTAATAACAACTGATAAAGAAAGAAAAGCTGAGTCTTTGAAAAGAAAAATAAATGAGAAAATGACAACTCAACAAAACAAAATATAATTTGGAGGATTAAAATACATCTAGACAGCATGAAGAAAGGGTGTCATGGGTGAGGTTATCAGAATGAAGCAATGTTAACTGAAAGGACATGAAGTTTTATAGGATGTGTGCTGGAGGAACTGCAAAACCACATTTACCTGCAGCTCCAGGAATATAACGCTCTGGATAAAGATCAGTCAGGAACAGACTGTTAATTAAAGTGGATTTTCCTAAGCCAGACTCACCTACAAACAAAATAATTCAGGTTATTAGGCATATAAATGTCTTACTCCAAGCTTTTTAAAACCCCTTATCCTTCTTCAGGCCCACATTATCGAGGAAAAATAATTTGTTCATCAGGATCCACCCTAGCTTTTGATATGAAAACATCAAAGGTTCAGCTAAGCACTTTGAAAACACCGGAAAAACAAGCCTCCAGTGTTTTCATGAACGTTACATGAAAATTTCAATTTACCGTAATAGATGTCACAATAAAAGCTGAAAGGTCATGCAGCACTTTGGCTGTAGATCTAGAGATAGGTCAGTTACTTAAGGGAAATTAAAACTTCTTCATTTAAACTTACAAAAATTGGGAGCTGTAGCTCTCCCAATGGAAATTTCTGAGAGCTTTATGGTTTTCCTAAGCTAGAAACTGAACCTGGAACAGGGTTAGGAAGGAGAACAACTAAAGCAACCCCAAACTAACAGTCAAGGTTTGAGTTCAGCCTGTGTACGTTCTGTGAAACCCAAAACCATTCAAAATTCCCCTGAGAAGTTTTATAATTCTGTAACTTCAAGTCATACAGATTTTGTCCTACATCAAAGTAATAAACTTGTAAATGTAACTACTAAATCTGAGTTTCAAAAAAACACTTTTTTCCTAATCCAAGGAATCAAAGGAGTTGGCATTTAGAACAATTGGCCATATTACTCTAGATGCTACTAATCTGCTCTTGGAGATGGAAAAGTTATCTATCATCACAGACTACATGAAACAAGAACTCTACCTTAGCACAAATTGCCGATTTATCTCACAAACGCTGCTGAACACTGCCACCAAATAATCCTAAAGAGTACTACAGAGCACAGGGGAAAAGATGGAAGTGTTCTGCATCTCTTCTCATTTTCATTTTCCAACAACTGCTACAGAAGAGTGACAGTACTGTGGGCTCCCTTCGCACTTGTATTTATATATGTATATTAAACTGATCCAATGCAGATATAATTCAACCGTCACTTAGAAGACCTTTGTGCCTAAAGGACTCTCCATCAAAGACACAGATGCTCATTAAGAGAACAGGCAGGGTTTATTATTATTTATTATTTATTAAATTACAGGTTTATCTATGATACAAAAGTGAGCCAGTACAGAACAGCAGCAAACACAACAGCAGCATCACCATTTCAACAGCAAGATATTGGCCACGTGCATTCAAGCCTTGAATCAGGGAAGAAGAGTCAAAGGAAGATTAAACAACTACCCCTATCATCTGACAATGAGTCAGGAACACAAAAATGTCCTGCTGGCTCAAAGTCATCATCTCTAATCACTACAAATACTCCCAGGAAGTAGAGAGGTTCAAAGCTTTTTCTTCTGTGTAACAGTCAATTGCTAATAGGAAGAGAGATACATCTCTGTCAAAGAAATTTTGTTGTTGTTGTACAGCAGTCAAAAATACTTAAAGAAGTGCCTTACCAACCACCATCAGTGTGAACTCAAAGCCCTTCTTCACAGATTTCCTGTGCACCTGGTTGGGCAGGTTAGCAAAGCCCACGTAGCCTGCCGAGTCGGAGAACTGACAAAGAAACACAGGTTGGGTATAAATGAGACCCTCTGTCCCCTTAAAGTTGAAAACAAGTTCAGCTGATCCTACACAGTAAGGTGCAGACCATGAAACAGGCCCCTTTACCAAGCAGGCTGATGTATCAACAGGAATCAGGTAAGTACCTTGGGCTACACAAACAAAAGTCTCCCCTTGCAAAAACTCAAGATCTGCAAGCTTGCAAGAGCACACTATCATCAATCTTAAGATGTAAATACAGCTAAAAATAGAAAGAAAAAATCTGTTCAAATTTAGTATTTGCTGCTACTATCTGCTATAAAAACAATGGATATGCTCCCAGGTACAATACAGGGACATTGTACCAATGTAGGGATTACCGAGATACAGTCACACAGAGATCTACCTCTTGCTTGATAAGGTGTTCACCTATCGTCACAATCTTTAACTTCTAACACAAAAGCAGGAAAAAGAAACATGCCTGAAAAACTTATCAAAGAAATCTGGGCTATAAACAGAGCAGGCTGCTTCACCATCTGTTATCCATTGACTGAAAAACCTGGTAGGAGCCTAAATGAGAACCGCAGCCACTTGATTTAGGGACCTATGAACTACCTGGAACCAGAGGTTTTGTTCACAGATGAATTTATGATGAGAACATTTTTTATACCAGTGCCAGACACTTCCAGTGGGGCAGGGGGATACAGCTTAAAAGGTAATTATTTATTTGCTAACAATCCTCTTGTTTGTTATTTGCTAAGCCCACCCAGGTGTCAAAGGAAGTTTCCTGAGGTAAAAGTAGCATTTTAACTGTGGAAGCAAACACAGGCAAACACCAGGAAGCCTCTGACGAGAGTCACATGCAAGCTCCGTTTCTACTAAACAGTTCCTTTAAGGAACACATCTGCAGCAACAAGGTATCATTTAGTCACAATTTTACCACTTCATTAAAACCATGAGTATTTTCAGAAGTTGAACAGATTCTAAACAAAATTTTGGCTATGCAGCCATCTCTTTACCTTCACTTTTTCACCTGACTGAGACATGTTTCGTCGCTCCAAGTTTCAGACGCTGGGGAGAGAAAAGCCATAGTGCACATTAGCTGACTTGAAGATTACATTAATTTTAATTCTGAACTGATCATCTGCATATAAAAATCACATTCTATTCTAGGAGAATGAAATGTCACATACTCAAGGATTACCACAATAAACAGGCCACAATCAAAATGTCTGCTTCTGAAAGAAGTTACACAGGATTTTCAAAGCCAGAATACTTCATTTAAATACTTAAAAGTTTCAAAATGGAGGTATTCCTTTAGAGGGCAAAATATTAAAATTCAGTATCACAACAAACTTTCATCCATCCTGTCTTTAAAGAAGGAAAATTATCAACTGAAAGCTACTACTGAGTATGCATGGCACTCCTGATAGAATGCTTTTTTAAGTTCTCTGATTCTGCAATTAGCTCATGAAACCTGAAATTGAAATAGTCTCTGTTCCCAACCATGGTTGGAATATAACAGCACAAGGAGATCCTTTTTCTTTCAATTTTTACCCTTCTGACTTACTATATTTCTCTTAATATGGTTTACATCCAGGTGAACGTAATGTAACTGTTCTCCAAAAATGACACAATAATTCCCATGAGAACAGGACACCCACATGATTCCCAGGTAAGGGTCAGAACATAACATTATTCCCACTCACTTCAAAGTCCTGTTGCTGAAAAGGACACACTTGGCTGACCCATTCTGGGCGTGAAAACTCACCCTGACATGAAGAACGATCAGAAAGATTTGTTCTCTGGTTTCAGACACCCAGATGAGCTGGGTTTTGGCAAGGCCTTATCTCTTTACCCAGGGATGTCAGCTGTGCTGTAGATGAGTTTTCAGGGCAGCAGAGAGGCCCTTTCATGCAGAGCAGGGGCAGGAAATGCTCCAGTGGCAGGAGCACTCCTCAGCTTGGTGTGTTGGCAGTGCAGCCCTGGCCTGGGAAAGCAGGGAAGTGACCTGTGCAGGCACCTGTGTGCTCAGACAGAAATGCTTTCCTGTGGGGCAGCAGGAGTCATTTTAGCAGGATACAGGCCAGTTTCTGATACTGGCTTTTTGACAGTCAAATCCTAGCAGAGACACACTCTGGACTGAGGAGAAGCAAAGCTGGTGTAATTGCCACTTGGAGTTTTAAAGCAAACATGTTTTCAGCTCCCACGGCATTTCCTTCGCCCTGCAGCAGCATTTACAGTCCTGGCAGCTGTGCAGATGCCAGCCACCCAGGAAGAAAAGGCGGCCTTTTCTTCCCCAGCTACTTTTCCCCTGTACCCAGCTCGGTTCCTTGCTAATGAAAGCCTAATAAAACAGCTACTGCCTGGAAAATAGGGAGGTCCTGATCCTCACCATCTTCTGGCAGCCCCTAACTGGGTATTCCTCAAAACAGTCTGGGAAGCTAGCTGTTAAGAAACCCTTAAGAATGGTTTTGAAAAAAACAGGGCTTATTTTTCTTTGACCAATATGCAAGGGCTCACTCCAGCCTCCAGCCAACCACTGCTCCAGATCCTTCAGGACAGTCACAGTCTCACTGACAGGTGACTGGCCACATCTTGTTTCTGAGTTTGGAAACCTCTGCTGTCTCCTTGTCTATAAAGACAGTAACATAATTCAAGAGTTTAGAAAGGTTCATAAAAAGCCACTGAGTGCTAATGCAGATAGACCTGGCCTATTTCCCACAGTGATGCCAGATGAGAAGCCCCCAAACCAGCTGTCTGTGGATAGGAGGAGGAACAATTCAAGTCTCAATATGTATGGCAAATTGTCTAACTGCTTCTGCTTTAAGCTGACAGTAGAGTCACATCCATTGTGGCATCACCCAAGTTATGTGATTAAGAAGCAGAAGAGTCAAAATCATTGTCAGCTGACTATGACACATTTGGCTTCAAAATTAGTCTCTCATAAAAAGCTACATTTACAATAAATTGTTCCACAAATATAACTTTAAAAACCTATTTCCTACAGGGCAAACCATATTCACCTTGTATCTTCCTCTGACCAAAAACTTTCTGTAGCCAAAGCTGCAGCACAGCTGCTCTGATCACATCATGACTGCAGCAACAGGCAGCCAGGTGGTCTTTTCCCACTGTATCATGTTAGAATAGAAATATTCTAACTAAAAGTTACCTCAACAACAACCATAAAAACACACACACACACACACACAAAAACACTCACAAAAAACACCTGCTGTTCCACAACACTTAAGGCACCGGGGTTCATTGGGGAGCTCAGTTTACTCAGCCACACTTTGCAGTTCCTAATGCTGCCCTCGTGAGGTTTGCTGGAAAATCATTCAACCAACCCCCTTCCCCGGATGCCCCTGTGCTGTCCTCCCCACACAGTACAAATGGAAACGTTATCACTGGCAGAACGCCCCTGTTAAATCTCCTCGCAGCACTCACAGCACCGCTCCAAGGGAGAAGCCGGTGCTGAACCAGCCTATGCTGGGCATCAGTGACCCCTGAAATCCAGAGCTGTCTGCACACAGCTGAGGCAAACTGCAGAACATGGGAGGGTGAGCCTCTGACTACACTCTGGGCAGTCCCTCAACTGCAAACTGCAATACTTAATTTCTCATCAGTTTTCCAGAATAAAACGTACAAAAAACATAACTAAGGCAAACCAGAGCCTGTTCTGTTCTCTTTGGATTTTCCAAGTCCTGTTTCAATCAGTACAAGATAAGCAAAGCAGCACATGCAAAATAGCACACAGAGAAAGGAATAGTAAGATACAAATGCAATAACTTGCAAAAAGCAGAGAAACTTTATTTGTAAATAATTCTGGGCCCTATCTAACAGGCCTAGAAGGAGAAAAGGACACTGTGCTCCAGTATAGGAATGTCCAGATCTGTTTTCCAATGGGGCATAGTGTAGCAAAGTTTCATTTCAGGTCCCAGCAAATTCCTATCCTGAACAACGTGATGTCTGGCAACCAAAGGGAGCAAACTGCAACTGAGTTCAGCTCCAGCTCCTCCTCTGCAAACACAGAGCCCTGGAACGTGCCATCCCTCCCTCTTCTGCTGAGAACAGTATTCCAGTGAGAGAGAAAGAGAGGGGAAGGAAAATGGGTCATTTCCTTTGTTCCTGTCAGGATGCAAGAAGTAAACTGTTAGGAACAGGCAGACTGGGAGCTTCTTAATAGGAACCACACAAAGCAAGCACCAAGAAACATGTTTCCATATAAGGGTATCAAACAACATTTTTAAATAATCACTTCAGAGTGACCTTACAACCATCTCTACAAGCAGAACAGCCCTCCCCATATCTCAAATGAGGCTTCTTTCTTTCCATCTGAGATTATCTAACCTGATATTTTTCAGAAGTATTTAATAACCTAACAAAGAACTACAGAAAGCAGTAAAGATGTAAGCAGGTTTCCCAGGGCTGGAAATGGTCTCAAAAACATCAGCAGTCTGAAGTCACTTTTCAGACTCAAAACAGACAGAGAAACACCAGGAATATGTCAGTGAAATACCAGTATTTGCGGTTTCTCACAAAAAGCACTACAAAACCCCAGGAAGAAATGTCAGAGTCAAGTACTGAAGCACATCAATAGGAATAAAAATAAAAAAATAACTTTGCCAAGTGTCTTGCACATAGAGAAACAAAGAAGTTCCTTGAAAATTAGACATTTTCTCACTGTATTCCAAGCTGGATACAGGGATACAAATACAAAGCAGTTAACTTTTTTTTTTGATAGCTTACTCATTCAAGTTGTGTGAATCACTGAATTCTACCAAACAAGTGTGTCCAGCAGAGCCTGTTCTGTGTGCCTTGCTTTGTTCCTGACACATCCTCATCTCTGAGGGGGGGGAAACCCCTCCCCATCACTCCCCCTGAATCAACAATCACTGATGATTTCATTTTCCTCATCAGAAACAGGTGTTACCAACTGAAGGAATTCTCTTTTAAACATTAGCCATTCTGCATTGCTCTCACTCAGGAAAATGACTGCATCGTTTTCACCAAGTACAGAATTGACAGCAAATGCCACAACTCAGCTGTGACCTTTGCAGACAGACCACCCCAAGCATGAGCCACTGCTCTGGCTCTGCACTAGAGCTCAGTGCTCACAAGTCCCACAGACTTCACTCTGGTGCTGGATTTGAGCCAGGGACACTCCACACAGATTATTACTGGGAATGCATCAAAACCTGGAACATGCCTGTGACTTCCCAGCACACGCACAGCACGAGGAGCAAGGACCGGGCAAGTTAGGGAGACCCACCTGTGTGAGCACTGCTCGGGAAAAAGCAATGCATGAATCTAAAGCTCTGATTCTAAACATTTTATTTAAAGTTCCATTTCAACAGTAACATAGTACTCTAGACATCTTCTTTCCTTGCTGTTATATCAGTGAACACAGTTACTTAGAAAGCACAAAGGAGGCAGTGATACTGTTCTCATTAACGATCAGCCTTAGGATGATGTGCTTCCTGTGCAGGCAGCTTTTGACGGTATTTTTGCAGTTACTGTGTCAGAAAATTACTGTGAAACAGACCTGAAAACATGAAAAGCAGGGACTTTTTCAGACGAAAAAACCAAACATATTAGCCACACTCACTCATCAGAACACAAGTAGCTCTGCCTCGCACCCACAGAATTTAGGTACAGTTGTGTGTACATACTGGCAACGCACAGCAAACTGATAAGTTTGTATTTTAAATCACTTCCAAATCACGCCTAAGTCCCGTGACACCATGGAGCCTCCGACCTGCACGTGAACAATAATGAAAGACTGAACAGAACCAAACGTAAACAGCAAAGCGGTGGCCGGGTGTGTGCCCGCCCGCGGCCCCGCGGCTGTGCCCCCTGGGCAGCACTGCCCGCTCCCGCCGCGGCCGGCCTGGAGCCAGCCCAGGAGCTCCATCCCCGGAGCTCCATCCCCGGCCGGCCTGGAGCCAGCCCAGGAGCTCCATCCCCGGAGCTCCATCCCTGGCCGGCCTGGAGCCAGCCCAGGAGCTCCATCCCCGGAGCTCCATCCCTGGCCGGCCTGGAGCCAGCCCAGGAGCTCCATCCCCGGAGCTCCATCCCCGGCCGGCCTGGAGCCAGCCCAGGAGCTCCATCCCCGGCCGCAGCAGGCCGGGCAGCCCCGCGCCAGGGCCGTGCCACCGCTCACGGTGACTGCGGCCCGAGGCGGGCGCGGATCGGGGCCCCAGCCCCGCGGCTCCTCCCTCCCCGCACCGGCGGCACTAACCGGCCCCGCCCGGGCCGACCCCGCGGCGCTGTGCGGGCGGAGGCCGCGCCGGGCCCGTTCCCCGCTCTCACCTGAGCGCTGGGCCCTCAGCCCGGAGCCCTCAGCGCTGAGCCCTCAGCCCCGACCCCGAGCCCTCCGCCTGTGGCCGCTCCGCCGCGCCCGCCAGGCCGCGATCCGCCCGTGTCCCACACGGCACCGCGGCCGAGCGCCCGCCTACCCCCCCGCTCTGTGGCCCGGCCCGGCCCGCGGCAGCAGCGGGAGGAGGGACGGAGCGGCCCCCGCCCGGCGCGGCGGAGCCGGCACTGCTGCGGCGGAGCGGGCCGGGCTCTGCCCCTGCCCACTGCCCCCTGCCCACTGCCCACTGCCCCCTGCCCACTGCCCAGGCCGGGCCCTGTGCCCTGTGCCCTGCCCGGGGCCGCGGGCTGCACGGGCCTCCGCCTGCAGCAGGGCTGGTGATCTGCCCTCCGTGCGAACCCTGTCGTAGGAGAATAGCCACGGGGAAATGCAGCTTTGGGCTGTCACGCTGTGTGTAACATCAGCTGCTTGCTTTTCAGCTGCTCATTCACACAGGGAGCGAATTTCTCTCCCAAACACTGTGCAGAAGTTCCAGTGTCCTTGTTTTACTCACTATACCCTTCCCTCACAGCATTCCCTGGGGCTCAGTGTCATCGCTGAAGGCGCTGAGGGACTCCAGCTGACAAACCCGGGGTGTCAGTGATACCTGCAGTCAGAGTACAGAAATAAATCCCTTTCTCACAGGAAACTGTTACACAGCTCAAACACTCAACACTGTCTAAGCTAGAACAGTTCAGGGAAGGCTTTTTCCAACCTTCCACCTGCAGGAACTGTGTCCAGGAAAGTTCCTGGCAGTCCATGCACACATTCTGCAGAGGGCAGTTTGTATGTGTGACCCAGCAGCAAATCTTTTGACTTACAATTCTGAACACCAAGCAGCACATTTCTGTTTTTTCTGCATTTCCATCCATAAAGCAAACAGAGTTGCAGCTCACAACAGGAAAACGTGGAAGTGAAACAAATTCTGCTGAAGGCAGAGTGGCATTATTTGCTAATTCACGTTGTGCTCATATTATCAGCTGTGCATTGATGTCATCTGAGTAAGAACCAGATAAAAGCCAAAGAAAAGCACAACCAAGTCCCCTTTCCTGGGACAAAGTGTAATGTTGTAACACCGAGTTCTGTTACGCAGCATGTCCTTGGAGGAGTTAAAAGATGGAATTTCAGTCTTCTTTAGAAATTAAGGTGTTATTTAAAATTACTCCATGGATTTCCATCCAGGTGTGTTGTACTATCACCAGAGGAACAACCAAGGCAGTTTTTTCTTTCCCTAAATTATAACACTGTGATGGACACGTTTTGCACACGTGCACTGCTATTACAGGTAACTCCCACTGAAGAAATGATGTTAACACAGACAATGCCAAGCCACAGACTGCCATCAGCACAGAGTCAAGTGGAAGTCTGTGCCATCCCATGACTGTCACTCCTTTCCTGTGGCAGGATTTAGTGCAATGGGTGAAACAGCCTCCAGTCATTTCAACAGCCCATTCTTGAGGCAATAGGGGTGGATTTCCCAGGCCATGGCTGGATCAGATTGCTGATCAGCTGTCACACAGAACGTTCAGGGAAGTCACAGTCCTCCTCAAAAATCCCACTGTGCCAGTGATGTAAGGAAGGGCAGCTGGGGTAAGAGCAGAGGTCAGCTCCAGGCAGAGCCTGCTCTGCAGGGCCCAGGAGCAGATGCTGAGGATCAGATAAAAGCAGCTCCGTGCCTGTTTCCTCCCGACGCTCTGGAGCTCGGCAGCTTCCTGAGCCAGAGGGTTTATCTCGGTGGGTCTGTCTTCCAGGAATTTTTCTTCTTGCTTTTTGAACCCATCTCAGCTCCTGGCATTAAAGAGCATCCTGTGACAGTGAGTGTTACAGTGTGCTATGCACCTGGAGAAAATGTGCTTTTGTGACTTTCGTGACCTGTTACGAGACCCGTTATGAACCACAATTGTAGGAACTCCAAGCAGCAGAACTGGAACTATTTGGGGGTGTGGCTAAGAAATGCTGAGAACTGCAGAGCCCTACCGCAAATGCAGGCCCACAAAACACGTCCTGCATGTCCCTGGCTTCTCACCCCAGTATTAGCAGAGGTGCAAACAGAAGAAATGGCTCTATTGGAGACTGTTCTTCCTAAATGATTAAACAGTCTAGAAAAGTTCATGCTGTGAACAGCAGTGACTGTGAATCACTCATTCCCAGAATTATTATTTCTAAAAGAATTTTGTTTAATTCTTCCCTTGGAAGTTCCAATGCCTTTTATAAAAGTTCCTGATACATCTGGGTTTACATTATCAAAAGCACAAAGTCCTTCCTTGAATTCAAATATTAACTTTGTGTGGAGTCACATCTTAGCAAGTTAGAAATACCTCATCCATTCAGCAAAAGATACTACCTGTCTTTTGTTCTGGTCCCTACCAGAGAAAATGGTGTCTTACTGATTATAATAAAATAAATATAAGCATATAACTGAAAACTAGATTGAGTTTTAATAGATAAAACAACTCCACGTTCCTTGGCATTATTTCTTTTACATTAAAGAAAAAAAAATTATGCTGCTTAGACAAAATAAAACTGTCTTTTTCGAGCTGTAGGATACCTTTTAACTTATCTTTTAATTCAGTCTGTTCCTCACATAGCTGAATGTTTGAAGTTAAACCTAAAATTTTGTGTGATTGCTTTGATGACTGCACTACAAAAGCAATTCATGAAGATATTGGCCCACTACTGTAAGACACTGAGCATCTTGAACTCTCCCAATCCTCCCTGGAGATAAAATTACTCAAGTCCTGATTAAACTACTTCTTCTTATCCATATGCATAAATTCTTTTCATTTCCATAAGGTTTCAGTTTGTTTGGTTCAGAATATCTGTGTGTGCTTTGCCAAGTTATAGTCCATGGCTCCAGGTCCAAACCTTTCCAAAATAAATATGCAAGAGCTGCATACTGTAGGTGACATCCTCTGTTAAAGGATTACCAGAGAAAAAAGTAGTGCATGTCAGACCCAGTAACATAGATACTCCCTGTTAATTGTTAGGATTTGGGTGTGCTGATAGACAGAAATTTAAGGGCAAACTTCCCATTGTCTGTTCATATTTGGGAAACTGCTGATTGGATCAAAATGCTCTTCTGTGTAGGGCTTTATCTATGGAATCACTAGCAGGAAGAACCACTCTAACATCTCAGATTTTCTGTGTTTTTACAGAAGTGCTGCATCAGCAATCAGAAATATCAGGCCCACGGAAAGCTCAGCTCTGCTGAGCCCTTTTGAAGCCCTCAGCTCTGAGCTGGAGCTCTGGCAGGGCACAAACAGGAAGCCACTATCTGTGGATGTACCAGGATTTATTGACACAAGCTACTTTACAAGTTATTTAGAAATCTGTAAGAAAATCTGCAACAGATAAGTATTTTCCCTTGCTGCAAAAAGAACCCCCAAACCTCACTTTTAGTGACACGCTCCAGGAAATGAAGATTATGTTTGACTTACAGCAGTCTCAGGGGGACAGAAGTGTTTCTTTTGCATTGACAAGCATGTTCAAACCCTCCTTTTCAAGATGTTACCTATGGCAATGAAGAAGCAGTAAAAAGAACCTACAAATACTCTCCAGTGTTAGTTTTACATCTTTTCCCCAGTGACAGCCATACTTTCCTCTTACTGGTAACCACGGTCACTTTTAGGAAGGAAGTCATGATTGACAAGACAGATGCACGTTTTTCCCCAGAACAGGGCTTGTCTCAGACATGTCTTGTTAAGAATAGGGACAGCACTGCTGAGAAGAAATCCCTCACAATGAGAGGAGATGTGCCAAACCTGCCAGGTGTTCTCAGGAATGCAGATTTCCTGGGACACAATATCAATGTAGTACCTTTCCCATCACTAACCCTGAATGGGTTTCAGTAACTTCATGGTCATGTCTTTACTAATTCCTTCCAACATTTGCAGTGTGTATTTAAAACAATGGCACTGGTCCTTGCTGACTTGTTGTTTACAGACTGACACCTGTATGTCAAGCATCATGTGATTTCCCAAGAATTACATGGGACAGAGATTGCCAGGATGCTGGAACACTACAGTCTGTGGAAGGAGGCAAACTCTGGAGGGGACAAAATTAGCCTGCAGCTCTCCTGAAGGAAAGGTGAGGTAGGATGGAGCATTAGGCATGAAAAAATTTATATTCCCATTCCCCCCCACACACTTCCCACCTATCCAGGCTTTAATACATTCCCAAGAGCTGTCCATAGCATTAAAGAGAACTATTCCAGTGGCATGGCCTGAGCATATTCAGTGATCTTTTGATGAGCAGGATGATCAAACCTTTTATGCCCACCTGCAGATGTGACATTCTAAGCTTTGGGAAAGGGCTCTCATTCACCATATCAGCTGTCCTGGAACACCATTAACACAGAGTTATGGCTGTCAGTGACACTGCAGTGTTCTCTGGAAAGCTAAATTGAGGAAACAAGGTGCTGAAGGGGTGGGTGCACAGCTCCTCACCAGTGCAGCCCAGCTGGTCCTGACCAGGGTGATGGGAAACGCTCCCATCAGGGCATGCTTTAATAACACACAGAGACAGGAGGATCAATTCCAGCATTGGGAAGCTTCAAATGCTGATCAAGAAACTTGTGTGTAGAGGAATTCAGGTAGGAAGATGCGGAACTTAGTTCTGATGATGGTTTAGCACAATGAATTCCCTCCTTATGTGAGGAAAGTGCTGTAAGGCTGTCTCAGGATCCCCACCACGCATGGCCCAGCCAGACCCAGGCTCCTGGCTGCCTCCAGGCAGAGGGTGTGTGTAAAACAGGGCTGGGCCAGCTGGTTGGGAAGGGATATGCAGCAAATCCATGAATGCTGGAAGCAGGTTTATCACCTCTTTCACTATTTTCCCAACTATATATCTGTTTCCTTCTTTCCTTTTACCCGAGCCTTGTCACATCACCACTGAGGGGAACAGCAGCGTGGGCACCCAATTCTCAATCCTGAAGGGCAGCAGCAACACTTGTACTAAAAAAAGTGTTGGATTCATCATTAGCACCACTCATTGAGCTCTACTGGTTCCTCTTGCAAAATCCTGGCCTGACTTTTAAATCACTGTTTCTCTTTGCTCAAAAGATGATCTAAAAGAGGAAGTAACAATTTCATGTTCACCACTTCTGCTTGTTTCCAAAATAAAAGATCTTTAAATAAGTCCTGTGGTGAAATTGTGCGCTTTCCTTTTGTAATAACCTGCTCATTTGACAAGGACTCATCCCTGTGTGCCAGTCTCCTAATGTGTAACACTGGTCTGAAGACACACTGGCACTGCTGACATGCAAGAACTTCCTGGAGCCCTATCTTACTGTGGAATGTGCACTCAAACTCCAACTAAATCTCTTCTCTTGGGAAAAGAGTTAGAGTTTAAAGGATAATTCAGAAAGAAGTAATCTTCACTGAGAAACCTCAAGCTTTCTAAATAAAGAACAGCCCTTGCCTAACCACTCTGTATTTGTAAATCTCCTTGCCTTTATTTCAGCATTAATTAGAATACAAAATATGGCACAAAATCAATCTCTAATAGGATTCCTAATTCTTCACCTTTGCTTATGTCTGATCCAAAAGTTATGGTAAGCTGTCTCGAGATCACTGGGCTTTCAATTAATCCTTTGACTCATACTCCATCTTGTTCACACAAACAATACTAGGTTTGTGCATAAGATTGATCCTGAATGTCATTTTCCTCTCTGCCTTCTAGATGTTTAATATTTTCAGGATGAGAAAGAGTAGAAACACTTGGGTAAGGGACACTCCAGAAGGTATAAACCAAGCATGCAGACTGCATTTCAGGTGCCCAAAGGCAAATCTATCCCAGCACTGCTGGTGGGATGCCTTGGGGCTGAGCACAGCCCTGGCAAGCCTGGAGGGCTGAGCACAGCCCTTCTGCCCACGGGACAGGGTTCGTGCCCCAGCACAAGCAATGCTGGGGAGAGCCTGGACCCCCCTTAGCAGCCCTCCCAGTAACTCTGTGCCTCGTATTTGTCCTGATTATGTCAGGAAAAGAGCAAAAGCACAATCACCTCTAATCCCAAAGCCCTTCTTGCTATAGCATGGCTCCCGTGCAATTGTTCTCAGCTTGAATGCCGCTTCCGCCCATTTGCACGGGCTGTAAAGCCCCCTCAGCATCCCCCCAGAATAATGTAATTAATACATAGCTGGAGCAGAAATAGGTGGAATTACATGAATGGTCATTTGTTAGAGTTACTTTGCTGCAAGAACATTGTGCTTTGGAGTTCAAAGGAATCCAGACTTTTGCAGCAAGGATTTAACTTACAAGTAGCGATTTCCTTTACTTACCATCCCAAGTAAAACATCATGCTGATGTGTGTTTCCTTTTAAGAAACAGACCCTTTCATTTCTGAGAGTTTAATTCTCAGTGTTGTGACATTAACAGCCATCAGACAGCACGATGTGCTGAAGCTGATGGGGTCCTCAGGCCCCCAGCAGCTGTGCCAGGCAAGGTACCAGTAAGTCAAGTGAGCAGACCTGTGAGCACCTTGCACCCACGGTCTCATTCAAGGTAGTCTGTGCAACAGACGTTTGGGATCAGGGAACAGAGTAATTAAAATGGAGGTTCTTGCCAGTAACCAGGATAAAAGCTAATAGCTGGGGTAAGGAAAAGGAACAAACAGACAAAGGTGACATACCAGCACTGGAAATGCCTGTAAGCAGAAAAGTCCAGTTGCTGTGTGATTATTAGGCATGCATTTCCCCAGAGAAATAATTGCCTTGGATTAAGTGATTTGTAGGAATCGGTTGCTGGGTTACAGGTAGCAAGGAAAGGTGGGGTGAGGGCTGCAGAGGTAAAACAAGCCTTGCAGCAGTTTCCCTTCTCAGCCCCAAGACTGGGCAGCTGCACTGGCCCCGTCGGTGCCTCCCGGCCGGCACAAGCCATCTATCGGAGGAAACTCGGAGTTCCGTGCTCTGGGCAAGTGGCAAGGGTGGGGCTTTCCTGTGCTTGAGGGCTAAGATAACTGGCATTTCTCACCCCTTTCTTAATTGTTCTTCTTTGCCGTTTTCTATATAATCATGATTATCATCATAAATACAGATGTTATTCTGTTTCAGTCTGTGTTCTGGGTTTCTTCCTGTTCACCTCTGAGACATCTCTGTCTCTGTGGATGCTTCTTTTGCACATTCTCCCCTCCCTGACACCAGGGACTCTTCTGAGTGATTGTAAGCAGCCTCAGTTTGACAGACTGCACAGCCCCAGTCACACATTCCTCCTGGACTTGCACACTGGAATTTGCAGTTTTGAATAACTGCAGTAAACTGTATGTATTTCATATACAGCTAGAAGAGGAGATAAATCCTCTGAACTCCGTTTGCCAGGCAGTCTTTGTTAGGAAGACATTTTCCATGCTAGAAATGTTTACAGCTCCTCATGCAGAGATAATCAATGGAAGGCTGCAGCTGTCATGGTTCTGCATGTCCTACACCACAGTCCACAAAGCTGCTGATGGTTCTTTTGTTTCCTTTCTTTGGGTGTCTTGTGGCTAAAAGTTTGTCTTCTGGTTGGGAAAAAAAAAGAAGTGGAAGGCCATACGCAGTGTACTGTGACCTTGTTGTCATCCTCCTGTTACTATGCCAGGGGCTTCTGCAGAAAGTCACCACTCAGGATGTACTCAGGGCACTGCTCCGTGTCACCTCAGCAGTCACATCCTCAGCTGGCAATCCATGTGACTCCTGTAACCTTGGCTTATCCTTTCTTCTGCCGCTTCTGCTTCGCACGGGGACTTTTCCATTCACGCTGCACTCATATCAGTCTCAAGATTTCCATCACAAACCTCTGCATGCCACAATACATGCTGTAAGTTACTGTGCAACAGAGAAAACCACTTATGTAGGGGCAGGAAACGTGTTATTTGCAAACTCTGCAATCTCCTCTACGCTAGAAGGGTACTTTGGGCTAACTGAAACTAAATCCACCAAAAGCCAAACCAATTCAAAAGTCAGTGTGAACATAACTTTCGGTTTTGTCCAAAACATTTAAAACTTACTGCAATCAAAACAAGCCTTTCTCAGGACACCCAGTGGAAAGCACTGGGGCACAGTGAGTGAACATCTGTGAGTGCTGTGAGGCAGCTGTGGAGCGGGTTCTGTTTCTGCTGCACTAACACAGCAGCAGTGTTACATTCACAGGCAAACATCGCTGCCAGCCCGGGGGGCTGTGAGCTGCTGTTGACTGCAGGGAGCAATCCAAAACACCAGTGGTCCATGAAGAGACTGTAGCAATTAACAATGTCTGCATGGCCCCACGATGAAACCTCTTACAAATACACCCTTTTTGATATGGGCACATAACTCACCGACATACCATAAAGATTCCAGCGTCTCCAGCTATTAAAAGAGTAAAGTCAAGTTTGGAATCTTTGTGGTGACATATTTAAATGGTATGCTTTGCTCTTGGCTCCAATATCAGAAAAAAAAAACAGTTTCACACCTGGTGTAAGCTAAGAGCAATTATTCTTCAGGGACCAAACTGAGAATCTGTCTGCTGGTACTGACAGGTGACATGCAGATCCCATATTCAAAGCTCTTCCATTTTCAGGGTGGTTCCTAAGCACTGTAGGTGAATATTTTATTCTGGAAGAGCAACATTAGAAATATCAGCAAACGTGTAGGCAAATGCCACAGTATTTTATTTATCTAAGTCTCACTTAAGTAGAGAATATGAGACTAATTAGTTAAAAAATGTATTTTGAAGGTATTTTTCCTGTCAGAATTAGTGGGGCTTGTCTGTCTTCCACTATAGACCTATGATAGTATCATGGTTGTGGGTTCAATCCCTGTATGGGCTATTCACTTAAGAGCTGGACTCGATGATCCTTGTGGGTTCCTTCCAACTCAGAATAATCTGTGAAATCTGTTTGGTGATGCTTTTTCAACTTTTGCCTGTCACAGTGTGCAGGAGAAAGCTGTGCAGGTCAGTCAGTACACTTGGTGTTCTGGGAAATGATCAATTAGACTCTGATAACCAGGACTTCCACTGCTGGGTGCCTGCGCTGGGGAAAAACCTCTCCGAAGGTCTGGCTGCGGACTTTATCAGTAAATAGGAAATACGCAGATAACGGCACTGAAAGGAATTCGAGCAGATGAACTCCGTGAAGGGATGCCTGCAGCCCCACGCGTAACTGGGAGCGGGCAGCGTCCCTGCGAGCTCCTCCCGGAGCAGGGGGCCGGGGCGAGCAGAGGGACGAGTTCCCGGCTGCGGCGGGACCCCCCGGGCAGGAGGGAGCTCCGCAGCCCCCCCGGCCCCGGGAGTGCCCCGGGGCGGGCGGTGCTGCCCGGCAGGGCAGGGCAGGGCCGGGCCGGGGGCGGAGGGCGGGCGCCCCGCGGCCCCTCAAATAGCGCTGCCCGCGGCCGCGGCGCTCAGAGCCCGCTCGGCAGCGCCCGCGGAGCGCAGCGCAGCCGCTCCCGTCCTTCCTGCCGAGCCCCCGGGGCAGCGCTGGCAGCACCATGACTTCGGCGGCGCTGGAGATTCTGGGGCTGGGGCTGGGCATCCTGGGCTGGGTGGGGGTGATCCTGGCCTGCGGGCTGCCCATGTGGCAGGTGTCGGCCTTCATCGACGTGAACATCGTGGTGGCGCAGACCATCTGGGAAGGGCTGTGGATGAACTGCGTGGTGCAGAGCACGGGGCAGATGCAGTGCAAGGTGTACGACTCCATCCTGGCGCTGCCGGCCGAGGTGCAGGCGGGCCGGGCGCTCACCGTCATCGTGGCGCTGCTGGGGCTGGTGGCACTGATGGTGACCGTGGTGGGCGCGCAGTGCACCAACTGCATCCGGCCCGGCAAGATGAAGTCCCGCATCGTGATCGCCGGCGGAGCCATCTACATCCTCTGCGGGGTCCTGGTGCTCGTCCCGCTCTGCTGGTTCGCCAACATCGTCATCAGCGACTTCTACGACCCCACGGTGCCGCCGTCCCAGAAGCGGGAGATGGGGGCCGCGCTCTACATCGGCTGGGCGGCCACGGCGCTGCTGCTCTTCGGGGGCTGCCTCATCTGCTGCTGCTCCTGCTCCCAGCGCGACGAGACCTCCTTCCCCGTCAAGTACTCGGCGCCGCGGCGGCCCACGTCCAACGGCGAGTACGACAAGAAGAACTACGTCTGAGCGGGGCCGGCCCGCTCTCGGCCCCGCGGGGCACGGACACACGGCCGCGGGCCGGCAGCGCCAGCGCTCCCCTGCCTGGAGGCTCTTCCCGACGGGGACCCCCGTGAAGCGGCGGCCCCGGGCAGGGCAGCGCCCGGCGGGTCCGGCCGCTCCGCTGCGGGCAGCGCGTCCCCGGCCCGGGGAGCCGAGCGGTCCGGGGAGCCGAGCGGGCATCACCGGGACGCCCCGCGCGGCTCCCGCTCCCAGCCCTGCCTCGGCGATGCCCCACACTCGTGAGTATTTCACCGCCCGCTCTCGCTGCCCGTGCCTCTCGGCTGCCGGGACCGGCATCGGGTGTGCGCGGTCGTCCAGCAGGAGCTTCCCATCGGCGTTCTCCCTCCTGAAAGCCTGGCAGTTCCCGGTGGGACTTTAACCGAGTAGGGGGGTTTCGATCTTCTGTTTGGGCAACTAAACTAGGGATCCTGTCCAAAGCTTGTCACTAACCTTGATCCTTAATCACATAGGCTGTTTGGAGAAAGGTATTTGACTCTCTGCATTTGTTTCAGTCCCTCGGAGAAGTACAGTGGTCTGTGTGTCTTTGAGACCTTGAGCTTTCAGGTAGTTGCTGTCCTTTAGTGGAATACAGAGCAGATTACACCAGGTTGCCCTTGAGGTTCTTCATCCCCTCTCCTCCATCAGCTTATGTTCTGTTTTTACTTGAATATGAACTCATTGCCAGAATTATCCGAGGCCTAGAATCAGAGCTCTGGGATATCACCGTATGTCCTGGCTCGAGCAGGGTCTCTGCTCCTCTCATCCGCACTACAGGAGACTGGAAGCACAAAAGTTGCCCCAGATACTGATGGTTGGGAGGGATGATGCTTTTGTGGCCTTCCTGCCAAGCCCCGCTTGCTGCCAATTCTGAATTGTGTGCTCAGTTGGACGTGCACTTGGTTGGCTCCCCACCATGATTTTGTTAACACGTGCTTTCCTGCATTTACCAAATCAAGCAAAAAATTGCTAGAAGAATTTTACCAAAAATATCTTGACTGAGACTTTGTCAGCTGATCAGGAGATGTGAAGTGCTGGCTCTCACAGCTCTGCACTCCTGTGCATTGCCTGGTAATGCTCTGCAGACTGGAAGGAAGATGCATTGGGTAACATTACTCCTGATTTTCTGAGCTCAACAGCTGCTGAAATTCACCACAGCCTGGAATACCAGCTTACTCTTTTCCATTTTACGCTGCAGAGACAAACGTTTTTCAAGGGAGGGGTTAGGGGGATGTGTGATACTCCTCCACACGAGTTACTTTAGATCAACACAGGATCCTGCTACCGCCCGTGGCAGCATCTGCATTGCCATAAGGAGATTTCTGCCAAGAGTCAGCGAGGAAATGTGCTGTTTATGTTCCTCAGAACACAACACTACAACCTCACGGGTCCCTCACAGTCCTGTAGCAGTACAGTGCACACCTGACCTGAGCATTAACTCTTATCTTTCTGATATCTCCAAGACTTGTGGACTAACCATAACTGTGGGGCTGCGACAGATTTACATGGACTGTGTTCCTGCCTTGCTTAGCAAACTTAAAACCCCAGGGGTATCAACATGTTCACAGACCAGAATGAGAGACTAAAGCCTTGCCCCTGCAAATTGTGATGTTGAATATTGAGCACAATTTACCCTTTTAAAGATAACTGCTTTCAGTTTTTAAACACATAAATAGCAGGGTCTGAGCCCATCAGAGAATACAAAAGCAGAGCAATACATCTACAATTAGTTTTTTTCTATAAAGAGGTGCGGTTTTTATACTGTCTGCATTTAAATAAAAGCCGTAATATTTTTGTTATGATGTGATATGTAGTTTTGGTACAAGAATGAAATAATCCATATTTCATCATTGCAACTTTTTTAAACAGTGTAACCTTGTAAACCTTGTAAAAATGTATTTAAATGCATATATTTTGCAAGAAATCTACCAAAGTTGGCTTGCTGTGTGGTTTGGTGCCTTTATTTGTTTCATGATTACTTTGTTTTTACTTTAAATGCTAACGTCCAGCTGTATTTGTCACCCAGCCCACAGACACACTGCACCCTCGCTCAGAGCTCTCTGATGTCTAGCAGACATCAGCCCAAGTCCTGGACCTCCCTCTGGTCTCCAGTTAAAGAACTGAACCCCACTGACAGACATGTGTGCATGTCTCTGTAGAGCAGAGCCTTCAGAAGTGCTGCAGAGTTTGGGGTCTGTCCAAAAGATTAGATCTTTCTGGACAGTGCAGCACTAGAATTTCAAATCAGATCAAAACCGGTGTCTTTGGTAGAGGGAGGGAAACCCACACCTTCGAAGGGAATTTTCTTCAACAAGCCAAACTTCTTGATACGTGGCTTTGTGTCACAGCAGAGCTGGGTCCTCTTAGAACCCAAATCTGAACCAATTACCCAAGAGCTCTTGGAAGAAGCCAGTGCTGCCTGTGCATGTGCCACCAGGCACAGCGTCACCCTGCCAAAACAACTCACTGCTGCTGTAACGAGGTTTTGCTGAGGTCAGTGGGGCAGCGCCCAACAATACTTGCAGGAAGTGGGGCCCATTTTTAAAAATGTTTTTATATTTAATCTCATCCTTCTTAGTTGTTGCTGTGCTTTACAAGATAACCCAGATGTTACTGTTACTGATATCTCTAGCTCAGAGTAAAAGTCAGCTGGTTTTCCCTGTGATTTGTTTTCTAAGAGCAAAGACCTAGATCTGAACTTAAAAGCTTGGAACTGCTCAGGATCAGGCCAATGAAAAGTCTATAGCACTTGTTTACTATTTTTATTTTGTATTTATGTTTTCTCATAAAAATAAAACCACGTAAACCAATCCCTGAGCAGGGTTGCTGTTTTTTTGTGGAAGACGCTGGATTGTCTGGCCTCAGAAGATGGGGTGTGATGTTGGTGCCCAAAGGGCAACCTTTGAGGGGAGAGCTGGGCCACCTGTGGGGGAGAAGAAAGGACTGCTCCCTCGCAGGGCAGGCAGCATCTCAGCTCTCCACTGCAGCTCCAGACAAAAGAGAGCAAGGAGCAGCAGCTGGTCTTGTGATGTGAGCACATTGGGAAGTGGAGTGTGAGCCCCAGCTATTTTCAGAACAGCTCTAAGCATGAAGCTTTTTAAGCTTTCAATTCCTACTCGTTTAAACTAAAAGGAAAAAAAATCCTGCTGCTGCTTGGATCGGCCCCAACCTGACCAATACCCTAATCCTTTCTGCCAACCATTTATTTTTTTTGAAAAGTGTATTCAAGCTGGGGACAAACATTTTCACCGATGCAGTAGAACTGAACCTGCAAAAATAATGACTGCTAAAGGAAACTGTCCAGACTAATTGCTAGTGGAGAAATTTGCCTAAGTTACTTGATTGCCAGGGAGGATTTTCAATATTTTGCAGATTTTTTTTTTGCAAGAATTTCAAGCTTTTCTAACAAACTGTAGCTTTAAAAATGAAGAAAAAAACATCTTCAAAGCCTTCATTTTGCAGCATTCTTGCCAGCTGGGTTGAGATTAACAAAAGCTCCTTGCCACCCTCCCATTGCTAGGCACATGCTGAGCTGGAAAAGGGGTGTCTGTGGGCTTGGCCTTTGTCCTGCTAAACGAACCATTTCATAGTTATGAATTTGAAATAACCTGCAGTTCATACCCTGCAGATCTGGTTAGATCCTGTCTGTGCAAAGAAGGGAAATGCAACAGGCAGAGGGAAAAGGAAGCTCAATCAGTCACGTTTGCTGCAGGATGTTTAAGGAAATGTTTCCTTTTCCTGCACAAAGATGTTTGTTGGGCATCTGCTCTTTAGAACATACTGAAACATTTTACTCTAGAAGTGAGAGAGCTGTGTAACTCCAGATTTTTATTTAAAATCTATTCTCTGATCAAATATTATGCAAGGAATTTGTTCTTTTTCCTTGGCCATCTTTCAAACCCCAAATGCAGGTCTCATCCTGACTGATTCATCTCTCTGTAATGCTAAAAGAGAATCCTGCCTGTCAGAAGCCACATGCCACATGTAAGTGCCATATTCATGCATATGTTCAGCAATATCTCTTAATGCAGTGTTCAGCATCAGATGGTACCCACAATGCATCCCTTTTTGTGTGTGTACTGAAGAAGAAAATCATTAATTAAGTACACGTGTTTGAGGATTTGCTTTTATAAGTCTGCTTGGTAAGAGACAGCAAATATTCCTGCTGTATTAGATTAATTGGGAGAGGGCAGATGAATCCAGGACAAATACTGCCTTTGTTATCTGTGGCCTGATTGTGATAGGACAAATCAGTCCAAAAGCAGAGCCTCAAGAGGGTCTCGTATTTATATTTTGGAAATAACCGAGTCCTGTCACTCTTACTCAGATCAAACCTTTGTGTGTGTCTGTGCGTGTGACTGCTCCAGACTGTTCTTGCTGACTCTCTGCAGGAACAGGCTCTCTGTTTGGAAACCCCTTCTCCCCACTACAACCTTCGGTTGTAAGAAAAGGACAATTTCAACCCCTGCGTCACCGATAAAACCTCCCATGGCAACAGTGGGGGCTCTGCAGTTGCTTGGATATACAAGCCTTGCTTCACCTTTGCTTTTTCTTAGCATCACAGTCTGTTTTAAAAGTTACATAAAAGATGAACATATGGATGAGCTTGGATGTTAAACATCCTGAATAGAGTTAATTGATACATTTACTGAAGTACTGCCTTTGGCTTCTTGATTTGAGAACAATGGGATCATACAGCATGGGGAACTGTACCTACAGCACTAACCAAAGCAAAGAGCAGGCCTCGAAACCACTATCTGCTGTTTTGGTTTCAGTCTACAAAAGGAAAAAAAGGAAAACCACACCTTGCTCCACAACCTACAGCCTTTTCAGCAAGGCACACAAATCTCATTACATCAATAAAGGAGAGTAAATGACAAGACCACCTCCAATACCCAGGACAGAACAGTACAAAAGGACTTTGACCAACTAGAAAACCAGGCAGAACATAAAATAAGCTGCATTTTGTCCTTTGAAACTCCTCAGAGCATCCTGAATGGCCAGGGACGCTCACACTGACTAAAGCCCTGGCAGCAGCTGGCAGGGCATTCAGAGCAGGTACAGGGTGTTCCCGAGGCCCAGCTGACACGTCATTCACACAAGTTACAATTTCTCTGGGGCAAAATAGGCTTGGTTTAGGCAGGCTGAAGTGCCTCAGTGCTGTTATGGCCAGCAGTAGTGGTGGATCCATCCCTTCCTACACCTCAGCTCCAAATGCAGGGAGGTTCCCTCCTGGTGGATCCTCCAGTCCGGCAGTTTGCAGGACTCAGGGAGGAGCTCTGGTGTACACAAACACAGCAAGCGAGATGAAGCCAGCTCGTGTTTATTTACAGTGGAGAACAAAAGTAAATGTTTAAAATACCTGATTTTTCCAGGCAAACAGCAGATAACCCCCTCAAGAGTGACTCAGATCCAGTGAGCAAGCTGTGAACTCGGTGCCAGTTGTAACACCCTGTGCATCACCGGCTGTGTCCTGCAAATGTTCCACGTGGGCACATCTTAGGTCTTACACATCCTAGCACCAGCTGTGCTAGAATGAACATTTTTTTTAAGATAAGCAGAAGATTTCCATGGGTTGAACAAATGCACTAAAAGCTAGGAGATGCACAAAACCAGATCCTACAACAACAATTTTAATCTGGTAGCAAAAGTAGTTTGCACTTTGGATTTCAGCTACGTCTGTCCTAAAGTTTCAGCCAAAGCAGGTTATCTGACAGAGCCCAGAGTGGCATTCCTCTTGATCTCTTACCAGGAACTGTGACAGTTAATCTGACCACATGTGGGTACCTGTGGGCTCTATTCCCACTCTCAGACACGTTCTGAGCTGAATCCATCCCTCTCTGTTACACTCATACACAACTCATTAACATTAACTGTATTTGTTATCAGAACACTTCCACAGAAGGTTAAACCCTTAGAGAATTTAGGCTTGGGCACAAAAGATCATTCAGGAAAGAAAAATAGGCACTTCTTGACAAGAGCATATGTGAAAGCTCAAAATGGTACAATTCACTTTCAGTATAGCTTCACATATTTGAGGGATGGGGGAAAAAACCAACAATCAGTTCTTATCAGGGCTAACAAGTGCCTAGCACGGCAGAATTCCTGCACCGTGTGTATTTTTAGATTACTCTTCCAGTTTTCATGTTCTGTCCTTACTGTGTATCTTTTGTTAGAATTAGGATATCTGCTGCAGCAGCCTGGATAACCTTTAGCCCCAGCTACAAAACCTTTAACAGTTTCCAATTATAACAGCAATCTTTCATTCTATAATGCAAATAAACCCAAATGTTATCTCCACACAGAAGACTCACCAGAATAACCAATGACTGTAGAATGCTTTCACCATTTTTTTCCTCTATAATTTCCTGCTATTATTTCACTGGAGGTGACTGCCAAGATCCAAGCAACATAATACATTTCACTGTTTACATTTACTTTATTTTTGTTATACTGTTGGCATTTTAAAATGTTGACATGCAATACTGAAGTTTTAAAAATTTAGCATCTACTTGAATCCATTAGGTTCTTGGAACCTCAAGTTATTTTTCAGCTGTCCCATTTTCTCCTGATTTTTTTGTCCTGTCCAGTTGAGAATATCTATGTGCCCAAATACCTGCCAATTTTATAAAAGTCTTAACTCCTACAGACTGTGCCATGGGGGAGAGGTTCTTGTTGTTCAAAAAGATATAAGACACACTGATGTCTTTTTTCAGATATATGGAAATAATTTCTCCATGTAATGTCTGTAACAAAGTGGATTGAGCAGCAATGTAGAGAAAGAGCTATTTCCATTGGGTGGTTTTAGAAGAAACCAGACAAAGGCACTACTAAATAGATACTGGATTTTCCCAGAAGCCAAAATCATACTAAGAGGGTAGGGGTAAAATGCTGCTGTTTGGATAACATTAAAAGAGACCCCTTGTCTCCTTGGGGTTATTAATGACCACGACTGTCCGAGTCATCCATGTCATCATTAGAGTGTCCCCCTGGAAGGAAAGCATTATCCATGGCATCCTGCCCACATTCCTCCAGAGCTGATTACATTCTTTGTAACTGCACTCTTAGTTCAGTCCAGCAATCCTGCCCTCACACCTGGACACTGTCTGGGCTCATTTCATGCTGCCATCTGCCAGAAAGGCTGATCATCAGTCCCTTTGTCTCCTGCCTCTCTCGCAAGGGGGTAGATTTTTTGGCTTGCTGTCTGCAAAATGCATTTGCAGCCTTGCAGCAATGGCTTTTGGCAGATTGCAGCGCAAGTATTGAGCTCCACTGGTGTAGAAAACAAGTCCACATCAAAGGTGGGGTGGGAGGGGACAGTAAGTTGTAAGACAAAGTTTTTTCCCCTCAGTTGTTACCCAGGAATTTGTACCCTGAAGAAAAGGCCAAACTGCAATTCTTCTCCTGAACCAAAATCTCTTAGGCCTGTCCTGCCCCGATCCTGCATTGTGTCCCTTGTGTAAGGAAAGGACAGGGATGGGCATATCAAACATGTGCACACAGACACCTCAGCCACCCCGGAAAGTTCTAGAGTCACAAGAGTAACAGAGAAGGCTCCAGACAGAACCGAAGCACAATTGTCTCAGAAAAGATGTAACAGCAGGCAAAGAACACAAATGATGGAACCCAAGGGAACAGATCCCATAGGATCAGTCATGGACCAGCCACATTCTGTCCCCTCCCTTGCTCTGGCACATGTGCTGCAAGGAGGAGACCAGCTGGCTGAGAGCAGACCCAGCAGAAGAATAAGCAGAGGTTTTCTTTGTCTGGCCACCATCTGACCACTCCACACAGTAACACGGGCAGGCAGGACGCAGGAGCATCTGAACTGCTGGGACATTTCACTGTGTGACCTTGCACGGGAGTTGGAATCAAACAGAAGGGTCTTAATGCAGAGGAATAAAAAGAAAAGTCATAATGAAAGTGCTTTATAATGAGCAAAGGTGGGGTAAGACACCACCCTGCTGTAGGCACCAAAGTGGGGCCCGAGGAGACAGGAGGAGTACAGATCCTGCACGCTGACCAACGGTGAACAGGAATGAGTCTGCAACGAAGCGAGCGCTCCAGGGCAGGGGCAAAACTGAAGAGCTCCATTAACTTGAAATGCAAATGTAGAACTAAAATGGGTCTGTTTCAGAACCGTATCCAAGCTGAAGGTACAGGAGGGAAGAGTCTTTTAACAGACTAGGAAGCAGCACGTTGAACACTGTGTAGGTGAGTGTGAGTGTCCTGGACAGGGAGGGGGCTTCAAGACTAATTTCAGCAACATACATGTTTTTTGTTCTAAAAAGGATAGAACTAATATGAGTGATTGGACAGCAGATAAAACCCAGCACAGGTTACTGAATACAGATGGCATGACATGAGACTTGATACTGCTTAGCTAATAACTAATTGATCTGTCACAGCCATGTCCTTTTGGGTCTCCCTGTCCATGTGAATGAGGCGCTCTCTACCATCCTCCCTGATGAAGGAAGAAGGTGAGGCAAAGAGGAAACAAAACCAGTTTGAGGTTTAATGAAATAAAAACCCACAAATATGTGCTGAATAAGGAAAAATGAGGGGTCATCACATTTTTTTCCTAAGGGCTATAATCAGGGAGGAGGAGGAGTAGCAGCAATTCCTAAATAGTTTCTGCCAAGTCAGTGCAGTACTCTTGGAGCCACGCACTGTATTGCTGTCTTGGAAAGGCTCAGACAAGATACTCTTTCTAAAAAGGAATCATTTATTGCTTGTTTGGAGATAGTGGAACAGATGAGTGAGCAGATAGATACGTATGTGGAGACTTGTCAGAGTGGGACATTGGCCAAGAGCACAAACAATATCTACGTTTGCCAGTAAAAATTCCCCACAAAGAAGAGTTGAGGGTTTATTAGATAATATGAGGGGGAAAAAAAGACAAGCAATTAAGACAAACAATGCTGGCATCGGCTTTTAACCATTTCAAAAAAGATATATCTCTTCCAAAAAGGTCTTGTTGGCTCCTATAATCCATTTGTGCAAAGAGATGAGGGTTTTCAGACTGGCTGGATGGCCCCTGTGCAGCTGTGCTACATTTCATTCCCCCTTTTGTTGCAGAGGCAGTTTAGTGGGACACACTCCCATATCCCAGTCCCCTTCCTGGGTTATTCACAGCAGAACCTTTCACTTAGCATTTCTAACAGTGCCATGTAGTGCTGTCATCTCAGGAAATGCCTGGCTGTATTCACTGCTAAATCAAGCAGGAGTCGTGCTGGCAATTCAAGGAACACCTCATCAGAGGGAAAAAAGCAATTGCTGCTGAGCTATTGTTTTCCATTTCATTTCACACACTCAAAGGGCTCTGGTGACCACCCAGTGGGTGCCCTGAAATACAGATTCCAAGACACCTTCCTGAGCTAGAAAGGCAAACCGGATTTACTGCTTGCCCTCTATTGTTACTCAGTCTCTCTTTTCCTGTTAGTTCTTTATTTTCTATTTTTGCACTTCACCCTGTCATTTTCAGTCCTTTTCAGGTTCCCTTCTCAGTTTTGTGTGCAACAGTTGGAAAGCTCTGTCCCTTTGACCGTGTGCTGCACTCAGGGAGTTGGCTGAGGGGACACTCCACAATAGGAGCCAGCAATTCAGTGTGAGTCAGAAAAATGAGTCAGAATTCAGTAGCTTTCGCAAGGAAAAAGTCTCATAAAAAGGATGTGTTCATTAAGTTATTGTTCTAACTACTCTGTCCTTAACACTGATATCAGCTAATCTACTTACACAGCTACATCTGCAAGTGGAACCAGCTGAAACAACAATACTCTTCCCCTTCTTCATGTTCATGGAGCAGCACAGACTGGATTTGCAAAGCAGGTAACCCTATCCAACAGCCCTGCACCAGCAAACGCTGCTTCTCTGGATGTGAACAAACTGCTGCCAAACAACAGGAAAAGAAAGCAGAGGGAGGGTCAGCCCTTTGGTAGGAAGAATGGAAGGTAGCTCAGTGTAACATCAGACACAGATAACACGGGGATAGAAAAACCTCTCGAGGAGAGAAAGGCAGAGAGGGAAGCTGCAGGATGGTTTGGCTTGTCCTCAGGATGCTTTAGGGGGACACTTTCCCTCCCTAGAGCAGACATGTCTGGGAAATACTGTGAGTGCTTTACAAACTGCATACAGGTCTTGAAAGGATTGTGCCTAATTTTTCAAAGTGTAGCTTTTACAGAGTCCAGAAGTGGTGCTGCTCTGATAGCACACACTTGCAGTGCCATTAACCTAAAGAGTAATGCATTTTACTGACACCAGCTATAAATAATGAAGAACCTACTGGGTTTTGTGTGTTTAGAGTTGGAAATGTTTTCAGCCATGAAGATTTTGGCAAATGAGAAGGTGAAGCTTGAAATGACAGATACTGCCTTTAGTGACAAAATTCCCAAGGAAGACACCACTATGAGCACTGAGTGTTGAACTGGTCTAGTACTAGTTATCTGAACCCTCCATTTTAGATTAAAATTAAACCTGAATATTGATCTCACCTATTTAGAACATCTAATTGAGGCGGTCAAACACGGGCATTGAAATGCACTGACCAAGCTCCAGCTCTGTTTGGAAGGCATTTATCTGAGCAGGGCAGTATGTGCAGTGCAGCACCTACCAAACCTCATCCCAGAATTCCCAGCTAAAGCATCAGGTTGCAGAATTATATTACAGCACCAGTTCTGCAACTGTTCAGGTCGAGATCTTATTTCCATTTCCTTAGGAATTTGTCTCCGTGCTCTAAGAGCAGCCTGGAGAGCAGGCTTGCCTCCTGAGACTGCAGGGCAACAGCTTCCCAAACTTGCCATCCTGTAAACAAAAGCTCCCAAGACACCTGCCCCAACCCTAGGGATCAGCCAGATGTAGCCCAAGGCTCTTTCGAGTTTCTTTGAACTTGACAGTTTACCACTGGAAAAGCCCAGAAGAAAACTGTTTGGAGAGCATCTCTTTTTACTTATTTAATGTTTATTAATTTTAACAGCTTCCATATGATGTAACACTTGCAGTTAAAAAGGAAACTGAAGGAGACTGAAGGAAACCCAGCAGCCTCAGGCAAACACTTACAATGGTAATTTTTTTAAAGATGAACATCATCCTGTGCAATAGGGAGAGGAAATTTTGGTCAGTGCACGTGTCTGAGCAGAGGAACATGCGAGGGGCCCAAGGGCAGCTCAGACCTCAGAGCACGCTCAACCCCAGTGCATGCTGCTGTTCCCTGGGCATGAGACACGTGTCCTTGCACAGATCAAGAATGCCACACCTCTTAAAGGAAGATTCTTCACCATCTCTTTAGAGCTTTGTCCTGCCAACTGCCCCAGCCCGGATCCTGGGACTTCTCAGGAGAGCTGTTTGTGGTAACTGTAACAGCAGACACAAACCAACATGATCCCAAAAGGACCAGTGGTTTCTCAACATCATCCCTTGAAACAGAATAATTGTAGGTATTCCTGCAGTATTATAAGATTAATTGCTACCTCTAATATTAAAAATATGCAATGCTGATTAGACCTACTTTGGCAGTATTTTGAAAATACAGACCAAGTCTCTTGGAGGAATGACTTAAAGTCCTGTTTATTCCCTTCTTCTGAAATGCCTTATAACAGCCACCAAAAAGGAGCCTATAACTCACCAAAGAGCAGCTTTTCCCAAGCCACAGAAGGGAGTCATACCCCTATCTCTGCCTCCACTTATCCTACTCTGCATCAATTTGAAAATGAACTTATTTTTCCTTCCTGTTCTGCAACACTGTGTAACATAATACAGAAATACTAAGGAATGCACCAATCCTTTAAAAAGAGCTACAGCTCAAATATTCAGGCAGACTGCTAATGGCAGGCAGTTGCCATAAGACAGTGTAAGAGCCTGATGTGTATCCCACAGCCTTGTTCTTTGAGTCCTGAATTACTGCACTGACCAAACAATGCTTTAAAAAATACCATTTTACATTTCCATTCCTTACAGGCTACTGATCCAGCCAGACTTTCAGATCAGACAGCAGGTCATTATTAATGGCATTCTTATTTCAGGAGCCCCTTGGTGGCTTCTTTCAGCAAATAAAAACACACCCAGAGCTGACTGTCCCTGTGAATTCTTTCCAATTCAGTGGCAGGTACCTCTGATTTTCCACTGACATGCTGCATATGAATGATTAAATGAAAGTAAATTCCACTGAGCTAAACAGTGGAAAGAGACACCAGAGGGACTGAGAACACAGACAAGTTACAGCAATGAGAAGAGATGACTCTAAGCGCTTCACCCATTTAAAAGGACAGCACCCCTTGTCGTCAGGGAGCAAGGCCAGGAAGGTATAACCTCAATTAAAACTGGTTGGGAAAAAACCCACAAAGGACTGAGAATATCACAGTACTTGTCTAACACAGGCAAATCTAGTTATTAACACGAAGGAATATCCTAAGAAGTCATCTACAGTTGTTTAGTGAGTGACAAAGACTTAGAGAAGTGTTGTTGAACTGAGGAATAAAAAAATGCCCAGATCTCGTCATATGATAAACCCAGATGCAGCACTGGAACAGCTTGTGATACAGCTTGTGCATACATTTGACTTAGGTTAGCAGGTATGATTAGGCTTGCCCAGAGTTTCCTCGGGGAAGCCCTCTCTGATTTGAGGAGTCTCCTGAGCCTTCAGCTCATTGCAAGCAGCCCGGAGCAGTGAGTGCTGGCTGCTCCTTGTGGTATCAGATGACCAGAGCACTGTCTCATTACACTGCCCAGACACACGGGGCAGGAACAGGCAGCATGCCAAGGTGTGCCAGGAGAGCCTCCCAGCAGCCACAGCTGCCCTGGGGGCAGAGGGAGTCCAAATGACTGCCCCACAGCAGCGCTGTCAGAGACTGCTCTGTCAGACTCGGGGATGTCAGGAGTTTGCAGACAGCTGAGTAAAGGAGCCCTTCCCTACTTTGAATGTGTTTGACCTTTGTGTTGCTTCTCTCATTCTGCCACCTTCTTAACGACAAAAATCACAATGCAATTGCTTGAAGAGAAGGAGAGTCCAGTCTGAAATAAAAGTTCCCATAATTTGCTTTCCCTAGTGAATGTTCTGCAGTATTTCCTGCTGAGAAAGTGTTTATAACCCAAATGCTTGTGCATAAAGGTGGCACTTTCAAACTCCACCCTGGGCAGCATTTTTTCAGTCCTTGAATCTGATCCAAAGGGAACTTTCAGTACCACCTTGAAGCCAACAATGGTACACAAGAGCCAAGAGGGACTTCAGTTTTTCCGTTTAGAGAACAAACATTTCACTGCTTTCTTTCCCTCTGACAAGCCAGACTTACCCACAAAGGACCTTCCAAAGGAATGTTTTCAAGAATATTCCTTCTGTGAGGGAACCAAACCCATGGTGATTGACAGGTGTACACAAAATCAGCAAGCAAATGAGGTTGTTTACTGCTCTGAGAACAGTCCTGGGGTTTTATGTTTTGATTCCTCCTCAGCTGTGATTACTCCACTTCCCTTTTAGTAAACCCTGCTCTGTATTACTCCCACCTTTACAAGTCAGCACACCCTGAGTGGCCAATTCAACTCAAAGCCATCTTCAAAGAACTCCCCTACAAAAGAGACTTGATTTTAAAACTTCCTCTTTCAGACCTTAAAACTGAGGCCCTGCAGTCTAGTGATTAGTGATCTCTCCTAGAAAGATGTAGTGTTTTATTACGTTATTGTAGTATAAACCACATTTTTGCATAGAGGACAATCTGAGGATACACATATATACTCCTCTAGATCAAGGGAAAACTCCCTAATATCTCCAAATATTCAACACAGGAATATTTTCTGTCCTCTATAACAAGTTTTACAGTAGCAAGTAAAAATAGCGAACATTTACAAATTAATTTGCTTAGAAATCATTATGGAGATTTTAACTTTCATTAACAAGAACATGGAAAACATAAACAATAATTTCCCCAAAAAAATATCAGTTCTAAAATTGTAAAAAAATTTATTAATTCTTATATTACCATTAAGTTCTTTCAATGGTTTTGCCATCTTATGTCACCAAATGATCAGAATTTACTCTTTCCATACACTTCTGTATCATTCAGTGATGCAGAGTCTGGATTTTTTTTTTCTTACATGTTTTTTTACCACCAGTCTTTCTGTGCAGCAGACTAATCGTGCTCTTGCTTTGACTTGGAAAAATAACCACCAGGGAACAGATTGCTTCCTGTACTGCTGAGTGTAAAGTGATGCATATGGCACAAAAACCCCAAACCAGCAACTCTTGGGACCATCACCAGTCCCAAGCAGGGTGCTGGTGTCACAGCAGCCACGTCAGCAGGTTGGAAAAAGGACTAACAAGTTGTAGGTTCTCATGCAGTTTCTGGCCAGGCTGCAGATCTGCTCACTAAAGATATTGCACAGAGGTTTGCAAGGATCTGGAGGAAGTCATTCAGATTCACAGATAACCACTGACAGCTACCAAATACACAGCAACACACCTGGCTCAGGACGTCCTTGAGCACAAGGACTGGGAGAGCACTTGTTTGTCTCTGGAAGGAAGCAGCACAGGCAGCTGCTTTGTTTCTATACATTTGCCCAGCACCTGCTTTGCACATTATAGCTGCAAGACTAAGTGGCCCTCTGGCCTCCCCCCATGGCTGTTATTGCCATGCTTCAAGTGGCACACACCCAGGGACTCTTCCATACAAGAAAACTGTAATATCCTTTAATTCTCCTGGTTTATTTCCTAAAGAGAAATAGCAAAGAAGGTAAGAGTTAATTCTTACCCACTATGTAACCGTGACAAGGTAAGTAAGTCACTGCAATTCTTTTGTGGAGTGAATCACTTTAATTCCAACCAAATGAGGTCCTTACTGTGCAATTTCAATTATGTTTAAATTTATCACCCCATAAAGAAAACTGCCATGAATCACTGAGCAGGAATGGTATAAATCAGCTTGTTCAGCTAGTTCAGTACTTTGGTATTTAAAGATTTTCACTATTTTATTTTGCTAAAAAAACCCTAAAACCTTTCAAAGGATTTGTTTCATACTTTTATTGCTCTCTAAAGCAGATTAGCAGTGCAGAAATAATTTGAAGAGCTGATTAGGAGGCTACTATTACAGCAAGCAAACACAGTGGAAGGAGTTTCTGCAGCTTCAGTATAATCCCCAGGGAATGTTTCTATTTGCATTCAGACATGGCTACAGGTGGAATATCACTGGACATTTAGGAGGCTACCTTGATTTCTTAGTGCTCTATTTTTTTTTTAAATTACTTGTTAGAGCCACATTTTCTGTTCAGGAAAATCACTCAAACCCATAATTATCTCCTCATGAAGAGATGTCAAGAGTTCTTGGCAGAGTCTCTGTCCAGCACTGAACTGTAAGAAATGACCACTGAAACGAGAGTTTCAGTGGGTCACTCAAACCAAGTTACTGCTGCTGAACAGAACTGCTCCTCAATTTCCTCATACAATGATGCTCCAAGTAATATTAACATTTTAATCTACAAATTCTATAGCACAGAACAAACTGCACAAGGACCATCTGGTTCATTGCACATATTGTAAAGTGCTGACATGCAAAAGTTTTATCTACTGGCAAAAACTTCTTCAGGTGTCTATGTAGATTGAATAACTTTCTTTTCACACAGCATTCCACATTCCTGACTGATTTATGGCTACATTTGGTTGGCCTGGGGATCAGTTCAACAGCTGATCAATTCTAAAATTTGCAAAAGCATTCTTGGCACTTCCAGTAATCTTGGGGAAAACAGAACCTTAAAAACCAGCAAACTCCTGAAAAAACAATAAAGGAGGGACAAGGAAAGCTTATATTTCATGTTACACATCTGTTTGGTCAGAGACCCTGCCCGTATAGCAATTGCCAACACATCCCAGCATAGAAACCAGCTCCCACTCCTCATCCTGCCAGCATCATGAGATATGCTGGAGAAAAGGTGCATGTGCATGAAAACTGTCCCAAAACACACAAACACGGGCAAGATCTGTGTTCATCACAACAGCAGGACAACCCAGACATGCCCTGAAAGGGGAATGGAGTAGATGCATAAACTTGCAGGAGAGGGACAGGGCAAACAACAGCAATGAGAGATTTGCTGAGGTGAGATGAAGGAGTTCACACAGATTCTGTAGAGAGGGTAGAGGAAAAAAAAATGAAAACCAACCCCCAAATAAGAAGATAAAGGTAATAGCTTGCTCAGCTTTTGTTTGAATAAAAATATATAGTTTAATTAGGTTTCTGTTGGCTACATTTAAATCATGTAATATTAAATTAATCTGTATTAAAATATGTACAAAATTGATGTAATGATGCATAACCTTTATATATTCCTTATAATACATGAAAACATTGAGGTCACAGAGAATTCAAGTAAACATTGCAAGAAGAAAAGAATTCCAAATGTACACATTTACACACTCACCAATGCACAGCAGGTTAAGGCCAACAAGCCATTTCATTTCATATCACCAAGGTACAATGAAATCTGTTGTGGAACAGGATGAGCTACGCTGTCAACATTTATATTGCTACAGAATCATCATGGTACTTTAGGATCTTTCCAGGAAAATTATTCCCAAAGTCAGGCTACAAGTGACAATACACTATCACAATGCATGACTAAAAAGGCTTTATTAACACTGGAAATCCTCAAATTTTGCATTGGGTATTTGGCAGTTACTTGGTATTTGGATTTTAAAAGCCCTAAAATCTTAGAACTTTTCTCACCAGACAATTCTTTTCATTAAACTACAAGACTTCAACCTGATGGTACTAAAAACCTGTTTCAACATTCTAGAATTTCAGGTAGAGTCAAATAGTTCATTTAAAAAATAAAAAGCATTCAAGCCAATTTTAAAAGCACATTTGAATGGTAATATAAATATGGAACTTCTTCAAAACCTATTTTCATTGTTAATCAACAACTAAACGTCACAGGAGCACGGCTACTAATAAAAGCAAGTTTGACAAACAGATGTCCTATTTACGAACACCCCTTATGGGGGTGGATGTTCAGAAAATGAAGTGTTCAATATCTGAGTGCTGAGGTCAAAATCCTTTTGACCTCCCAAGAGGCATAAAAACAACAGTCCAGGCCTGTACCAGTTCCTAAGATAAAGCAAGATCCATCACAAGTGCAGCACCAGGAACTTTGGAACATCCCAAACAACTGCGGAGGGTCTGATCCTCAGCGTCCAGCACTAGGAGCCAAAGAGCACCACTGTGTAACGAGGGCAGAGACCAAAGGAAACCATCAGCAGTCAAAGTGCAAAGAGAGAAACACATGGGGGTAGAAATCTTGGAAGCCATGCATGACTCTGTGTGTAACAAACAGCCTCGAACTAGTGTTCACCGTGTACTAACAGTCACACCTACAGACAGACTCATATCTCCATCTCTGTTCCAGAGAAAAATCACACACTGGCATAGGCTACAACCTTAACACTGTGAAAGAAGAATATTCTACAGGTTACTAGCTTGAACTGTAACTTATTTTTTAATTAATCCTCCTTATAGTGTCTTACCATTAGGACAAGAGGGAAATGAGGGCATCCAGGAACTTGCTCCGATCTTCTGTTTTCAATTCAATTACTAGAATACGAAACATTTTATTACAAGATGCAAACAACTGAATTATATGCCAGATGTCACATTTGAAGAACAATAATCCTGAGTATACTAATTTATATTCTTACTCAACTTTAAGAAGGAGAAAGAAAACCTATTTACTTGGACAAAACTAAAGCACACGATTTTGTGTTTAGACTTCAGCAAGCTCTGATTTCTAGGTGCTCATTACACAATACAGCAGGCACTTTTTAAATCTCAGCATGTTTCTTTTTGTGTTCCCCACACCTACATAAACACATGTTAAAAACTGCCTCTTTTGTAAGCATGTACAAAGGTGGGCAAATGCGTGTCTCATCAATACCACAGGTGGTTTGGCTGCTGAACATAACCCCCCTCACAGGTAAGCTCGCCGAGCCAGCAGTGCCCCCTGGGGCAGGGATACTCACTCGACATGTCGAAGTGGTTGTGCAGCGTCCTGGAGCTGGTGCTGTCTGCAGCCTTCTCAAAGGCCCTCCCGAAAAAGCTGGAACACAGACAAGCATTATGGAAAAGGATGTATTTACTGAGGTAGGAATGTGGAACCTTTTCCTTGCTGAGAGCTGAAAACAGCTTCTAGACGTGCCTCAGGTGCTGTGTATTCAACACACACCTTGCTTATGCGCGTGCAAAAATCTTTACATCTTTAAATCTTTACATTTTAGAAATGAAGCCATGGGCCACATAGCGAACTATTTGCCTCTTTTAGTCAATTATTTCCCTCTTTTAAGAGGGAGGGGAAAAAAACCACCTTGCAAGGAAGGTCCTGAAGACCTGTATCCTCTGTCAAAGGATCTCGTGCACGGTGTATGCAAAAGACGTGCTCTTCTTGACGATTCAAGTCAACAAAAAAAATGTTAAGTAGATACAGGAAAGATACATTTGCCTCAGAGACAGGAAAACTCTTGGGATAACCTTTAGTAAGAACTTATAAACATTGTGCTTACTTCTTCTTGTCCGAGCTCTCTGTCTCTGGAGGGATGCCCACCATGATCACAGTTCCCTGCTCCACATCCATGGGTGCAGCCATGACCAGGGGCAGCAGTTTGCAGCGCTTGTTTTTTGTCTGCAGGTCAGAAAGCCTCTTTGTTAGACAAAGCTCAGGAACCAATTTAGTATCAACTCTCCACATGAGATGGTACTACAGGCATTCATGTAAGGGTGTAGCTGTAATGAGTTCAACTGAAGGTGGTTTCTTTACAAGATCTCTTAATCCCCTTCTGCTTTCCAGCAAAAGTCACTTTAAGGACCAATAGAAATTTCAGTGATGTGTCCCTCGAAACTCAGAAAATTACACAAAGATTTAGACTGTGATTATCTCAGCAATGAAAACTCTCCCTAATGCTGTGAAGTCTCCCAGATAGGTATCTTTCCTAGAGCAGCATGTACAGATATGCCAAAATTATACAATCAATTAGCAGAAAAACATTATTAATATTTTCATATTATGTTTCTAATAATCAACTGCAAGTATCCAACACAACAGTAACTACTACACTGGCCAGAAGTTTGTGAGTCAAAAGATTTTAATTTACTTACAGAGCAAACAAATGACTTGAGTAAGTTTTTGCTAAGCAGGCACAGAGACACAGGTTTGGAAAACAGTTTCACATCTGGTGTGCCCTAGGAAAAGAGGAATTATTTCAATTGCAGTACAAGATGATTCTTACACCTATATAATTTTACTATCTACTGACAAGTCTAGAAGCTTTGTGTGGCTCAAGGAACATTACAAGAACCATCACAACCCAGGAGTTTGGACTCCCCCAGCTTTGCAGTGATCCCTCCCCCCTTGTGAGGGCTGGTTCTTCCTTTGGGAAGTTCAGAGCAGATGTCAGTGTTGACCCATCAGAGCACAGCACAGGATATGAAACAGGTTCTTTCTCCCAGTAATTCCTATGGAATTAGCAGTTAGGAAAAGTGTTATTCAAGGATGATAGAGACAAAAAGGAGAGTCAAATGAGCAGCTGAATATAGAATGCTGACCTCCATGAGGCAACAGTAGAGAAATGGCCCCTGAGAAATGACGAGGTTGGTGCAAATACAGCTGGCCACTGTCTGCTGGATGGCACGGAGCTGCTTCTTGGCCAGGTCCAGCCCTTGGTGCAGCTTGTCCAGGTTACCCCTGCAACAGAAAGCACAAAAATAGACATGTCCTTATAAGAATAAAGCTTGTCACACAAAAATGAAATCTAAACACTATTCACAGAGATAATTGGACTTTTCTTTAATAGCTTATGAAGCAACAATGCAGATTTGAGATACACAGTCCACGTTCCCTAAATAAAATTGCAAAAGAATGAAGAGACATATTTTCAGTACCTGGAGAGACTGTCCAAAGCTTTAATGAAATTAGTTGTTTCAGGCCCCTCTTTCTCTATATTCTCCATGAGAGAAGTTGTTGCATAAACTATATCACTTGCCGAGAACTTGTTCTTAAAGCCAAAGTGAATGCTGAAGGTCTGAACTCTTAAATCTTTCATTCTGCAAAATGAAATAAACCCAGGAAAGTTCATTAACATTGTCAGTATTAGCATACTGAGGAGACAGCTGGCCAACATTAAGAGCATGAAGACAAATCTCACCCTAACATTTGCAATGAGCCCAGTGTTACTTTGTCAATCAAAGAACTGTATTTTTTAAAAACAAGATGTTGGAACTTCTTCATGCAAAAATATTTGAACTTAATTGAAAAGTATTTTCAAATAAAACCTCTGTATTTAAAACAATTTACCCAAATTTGTTTGCAGATTCTTCAATCATTTCCCGAAGATTTTCTTTCAAAGATATGTCCATGGAATTAAATTTCTGTTTCACTTGCTTCAAAGGCAAACTAAAAAGAGAAGGAAAAAAATATGTGAATAGGCATGCCAGAGGAAAAAATAGTTTGCCTTGTTTTTTGATAATATTTTCTTAATTATTAGATAATTTAGCAACCTTAAGTCTGACAAAACTTGTTTGCATTAATTTTTCTTTAGTCCTTAAAAGGCAGATGTGAGAAAGCAGAGGTTACTTGCCAACCTGCCATTCCATGCATAGAGCTGAAGTATTGCTTGTAAACCAACAGACAACTGCCTCACTCAACTCAAAGAGACACTGCCACCTACTCAGAGCCCCACAATCATTTAAAAACTAACAAGTTGACTATTTATGAGCTATATGCTGAATATTTTCCCATAATTCATTGAAAAAATGATCCTTTAATCAAGATACAGATTTTTATAACTCACCCCATGTCAGCCAAAAACTCCTGGAGCCTCTTCTGCCCTTGTACAGACCAAAGCTTAAGTCTAGCAGAGGTGTATGAGGTATTACAGAGACTTTCGTAAAGAGACCAGTGCTGATACAGGGCCAGGCGCAGACTGGGCAGGAATTAGGGCAAATAACTATAAACAGTCATTTGAGGCTACAAACACCAACAAAACTCCACAAGTTGTGGTTAAGTATTCAGTTGCCCTCACATGTCACGTCTCTGTGCTACAAGAAATGCAGTGAGAAGCTGCAGGTGATGTAACAGAAGGATTCACATCCAACAAAGCATTCAAATCTCCATTTGTTGTAACTGCCTCTCAGCAGCAGAGCCAGGGCAGGGATATTGGGATTGCCTCTCAGCAGCAGGGACGGGGCAGGGATATTGGGATTGCCTCTCAGCAGCAGGGACGGAGCAGGGATATTGGGATTGCCTGTCAGCAGTAGAGCCAGGGCAGGGATATTGGGATTGCCTCTCAGCAGCAGGGGCGGGGCAGGGATATTGGGATTGCCTCTCAGCAGCAGGGATGGGGCAGGGATATTGGGATTGCCTCTCAGCAGCAGAGCCGGGGCAGGGGTTTTTTTCCCTGGATCGAACCTCCAGAGGGGCTCAGCACATGGGCAGGGTGCAGCTCCCCAGCCCTGGGCAAGGATACTCGTACTCAAAGGCTATCCTGGTGCAGTCGATGGACAGGGAGTTCTCCTCGTCCTCGTTGCGGTGGTTGTGGCGGGACACGTGGCGCTGCAGGGTCCCGATGTCCGTCACGTACTTCATCCTAAACGACAACAAAGCCCTCACTTCACACTCTTCTGGGGAATTTTGTTCTTGAGTACGAGAAAATGTTTGGTACAGTCAGCAGCATGAAAACATCTCACCCCCCAGCTTGCTAAAGGATGGTTTTCCAGTGTTCAGCCATATACCCAGGCAATGGAAACTCAAACAAACCCAATGCTGAGAGACAGACCGAGAGACTGGAAGTTACAGAACATACAAAAGCTTTTCCCTTTAATAAAACTCTATCAAGTTCATACTTAGGTAAACTACTATTAAACACCATTTCTTCCCAGATCAGAAGTGATTGTTTTATAATTTTGTGGAAAATAAAGTTGGTTTTAAAATTCTAAATAGTAGAAAATACTTATTCCCTTAGGTTTCCCGATCTCTACTAATTGCTATTAGTTACTCCCAAACCCAAAATTTTAGAAGGTAGACAAATAAATAAGAAATAATAATAAATATAAATTAAAAAATCTTCCTTACTGAGTGATTTTATCTTGGACCCATTGATCCGTAAGGCCAACAATAGCCCACCTAAAATTATTTGGGAAAAAAGGAACAGGAAAAAAAAGGTTAAAGCAACAAATATTCCAATATAGTATGTTATATTTAACCCTCTAAGTGTGTAACAGAAAAACCAGAAACACTGTTCAGCACCAGTACCCAGAAGCTCCTAGCAAAGCTGTGTACTGTTGTTCCCTCTCTAGCAGTCGTACACACGTAGCACCTACAGCATCTTGCTGCTTGTTATTCACTGACACAGAAGTGACCTCTAGTTGAAGATGTGCATTCACTCACACAAGCTGAGTAATTCTGGGCAATCCTGCCCGTCTTTGCTACGGGTTTAAGCTGCCAGCCTCTCTGGAAAAGGATGAGGGGAACATACCACAACATGTCGTTCAAGTCCTTAGACATCATCCACGCCAGATCAAACATCACCATCGCAGACTGCAAGGGGGGAAAGCAAAAAGACAGCATGAACAGTCACAGGATTCTCACTTCATTAAACAGACAGAACACAGGTGAATTTGCCAAGTTTTAGCATGTTATTAAAGCTCTAGGAATCACGCTGGAGTCTGACAATCTGCCAGGGTCTTACTAAGATACTAAGGAGAAAGCAAAATGTTTCAGAGAGCTCTGTGAACCTGTATTATATACAAAGCAAACACTTAACAAAATATAAAAACAATCAAAGGCCAAACAACATAAGGAACAACATAAGGAAGTTTGATGTCCCAAGTGCCATGTATGGGATATCCTGAACTTTGAAAGACAAACAAGTCCCTTACATGTTCAGGTCTTTTTGTGAAAGTATCTTGTACAGAGATAGATACTTTTGTCAAGACCTAAAAATCCACCAGAAAACATTAAACTAAGTTAAACCACTTATATATATATATACAAAAATAACAAAATGTAACAATATTCTATTGCACATTATTATTAGATAATTATATAGTTGTAATAGGTAATTATAACCTCAGATATTGTCCAGTTACCTTTACATTGTCACCTCGGGTTTTTATGGCAAACAAAGAGTTTATACTTACTGAGGTCCCATGGTATTCATACTGCTCATAATCAAAGAGAATTTCTCGTCTAAAAAGGGGAGAAAAAACAACACATTTGACTAAAGGATGAACTGGTCATTGGATCCAATTGAAAATATAAGTCCAGAGTTGTGAATAATATCTCAGATTCATTTTAGCAATGAAAGAAATTAAACTCGGGCTAGAAATTGTGCAAGGCAAACAGACTCCAGTAATAACGTGGAAACCACTCTGAAATGTACCCATAAAGCAAAAGGAAAAATTTATTAAATCATTATTCCTCAAAGCCCATTTTATCTGATTTGCTCCTGCCTGTTCCTATTAATGAGATTGTAAAAGAAGACAGAAGCACAGACTTCACCCTAGGACAGGCAAGATAAGAATACCACAGCTATTTCAGTGAAGCAATGCACCTATTGCTACTCAAATTTTAAATTACTATTTACAACGTCCTTCATCTAAACATTTTAGTTTTATACAGTAAATATCCCTCTCAGCTTTCTGAACAAAACTAGAACTAAAGCATCTTGCAAATCACAGCTTGGGATCATATGTTTGCATTCCTAACAAGATTCCGGTCAAAGATTAAGACAAAGAGGTACAAGCAACATAAAAACCAGTCAGCACACCTGCGCGCTTCCCATTCTCGCCTTTGTCGCCTTCTCATTGTCCTCTCTATCACATCCTGTGAATTAATTGGGATGGTAAAAGCTAGGTTAGCATCTAGACACTTTAATGATTAAATCTTAATTAAAAAATGTAATTAAGGTATTCATTATAAAAAACTTTTTAAAAGAATTATTAAAAGAAAGAATATTGCTATGAACAACATCTCATGAGAGAAGTGTTAGTATCAAATATTTTTCCAAGGAACACAGTTGTAAGAAGTCATTAAGCATAATCAAATTCAAAACATCTTTTTGTGTTAGGAGAAAATATTTCTGTGCAGTTCAGATAAATAAACCTTTGTTATATGTGAAACTCTACCTGATTATTTTTAGATCATGCACTTGAATTTGTGATCTAGTGGAACACAATTTTTAAAGTGAACTACAAGTGTTTGATGCAAAGTATAAGTTTTAACAGTTTTGTTTTCTTTATTTTCACAACAAAGTAGCAGAAACACACCTCTTCAAAACGTCTGCGTTTGTCTGAAGGTTCTGACCCCTCACTTTCCTCCTCTGAATCCTCTTCTTCCTCCTCTTCATCTCTGAAGATATCATCATAAGCAGGAACATCGAGATCATCATCCTGCTTGACTAACAGCTTAATCTAGCAAGAAAAAAATGTAGTTAGGGAGTAAAACATCTTAAATGACATATGAGAATACTTCAGTATTCTTACTAAGAGAAACTAAAAATTCATTTTTATTTTATAATGTCATTTTATAATTCCAAGAGTATCAAAAACATTGGTTTTGAATACAAAGACCATACTGATTTATACAAAGTAAGGGTAAAAAAAACCATATTCCTTTTTTTACAGCATTACTGGATGAATTATTTTTACTTTTTTTTTGATTGTTAAAATCAAATAATTTGTGTTTAATACTTGGAATTCTAGGTGTTGCTAGATGCTGAGATAATACATATTACATTCTGGAGGATGTTTATCCCCTGATTTATGGCAGCTTGATTTATAGCACCAAGAGTAATCTGTGTTTACTACTGACAGCTCTCACACTGCTAACAGTATGGATTTTACTACAGAAAACAGGGTTTTTTTTCTGGTCATGTACATTGCTACTGCAAACATTCATTAATGCTGCTTCCTGACCTACTACCTAATGCTGGAAGCAGTTTTGCCCTACACCACTCACCAGCACACTGTGGGGAGGTTTTTGTCATGAAAGAAAAGTCCTTACCTGTGTGTCATTGTAAACATTCACTACATTAATAGGTCTGTGGCTGTCACATACAAAAAAAAAGGTATCTTCTTCAGGCTGCAGGATTTCCAGGAGGTCAACATTGGCACCACAATTAATAAGAACAAAGTATTTGAACTGGAAAAAAAAAGGAGGAAAAAAAAACCCCTTGTTACTTAAATTAACAGGGGACATAGAAGACTGAAAATACCTTTACAAAGCCTTCAAAACACTCATCATCACCAAAACTTGTATTTGCTTTCTGATATTTGATGTCTTCATAGCAGAAATTTTTTGTAAGACAAAACACCAAATTTGGGGACATCCAATACCACCACTCTTTTTATCTCAAAAGGTATGCAAATCTAATTTGACTCTATCAAAATTATAGCACATTAGTTTGACCTGATATGAAGAACTTAACAAGTTTGTTACTGGTATGATAGAATGTCACCACAGTTTTGAGGTAACCATTAATAACAAGCAGTTTAAAAGCTGACATGTTAAATGGGAAAAGGTAAGAAGTGCCCCTCTTTAAAAGATGAGCTGCAGCTTAAAAGGTTTCCTGTCTTTTGTCACCTGGTCTTTGTGCTCGAGAAAGGCCGTTTCCAGCTCCTGCCATCCAGACACTGGGACCAGGGTGTACTGCACGTGGTCACACTGGAACAGGGCCTGAAGGGAAGCAAGCGGCTGTCAGGGGAGCTGAAGGGAACAGCCTCTCCTACAGTGCCAAATTCTGTCCCACACAAATCTTTCTAGTAAAGACATCCCAAATGCCAAATCTACAGGAACCCAGAGTGTGACTCACCAGTTTTCCGTGTCATAACTCATGGAAAAAGTAAGTTACAAAAGCAGATTAAACCTTTACCCTTTCTCTGGTTCAAACCAGTTAAAAGGATCCCAGGGTATATTTTCTTTTACTGCAGTGATAATGAACCAAAACTTACCTGGAGTATTTTACAAGCACATAATGCATCAACATCTGAAGCAACAAGAAGAAGAACACGCTGCAAAAAGAACAAAACAAATATATTAATACAGGTGTTAGATCTGATGTGCTGGAACATAAAATGCATAGACCACTGCGAGACCAGAAATTTAGGTAGATATCATTATAAGCATGAAATGGAATTGCTTCTGAATGGACACTGCAACCAAAATTAACCAGTTTGGATCCCTGTAAATATGAACAAAAAACTCCAAAGGATACCCAAAATACGTCAGCTGCTTTAGGGAAATGTAACTACTCAGGCTGCTCTGAATCACTCACTGGTTTCAAGCTTCACAAGTAGTCAATCCCTACAACTATTTTAATTGTGTCTAGAAAGGCCTTGGTTTTCAGCATGGCATCTGGAACAACTTTGACTACAGAAAATCTTACTAAAGTAAGAGCAAGGCAACGTGTGAAATAATTGTGTTGCCTAAATCAAGGTTGACTGGTGGATTGGGTTTTTGTTGTTTTCAGTTTTGATGTTTTTGTTTGAAAAGGATGTTGCTGTGTTGGGGTTTGGGTTGGGGTTTTTTTTTTGAGATTTTGCTCACAGTTGGGGAATTCAAGAGAAATACTTTCATTAGCACAGTCTATAATATAGGTTCACGGGCAGCAGTGCCAAACCCCTGTCTAACAAATCTTTACTGCCTCGGTGTACAAATCTGCTGTGAACGCAGTTAAGCAAAACAGGGGTTAAAAATTAAAGCAGCCAACCAGACCTGCTAACGAGCCTGTAACAGAAACCCTAAAGATGACGGAATCTGGGTGAACAACAATAAAACAGTTAAACAGAATAGAAACAGAACAGCTTAGAGACATCACGGTTAAGCACCAGATCCAGAACACCAGAGCACTCCTGAGGGAGCAGCACTGCAATGGAAAGCCCTGGCGAGCCCTCGCCGCGCTGGCGCGGTTTTGTGTCGGGTTTCCAAGGGCAGGGAAAGGGAAAACTGCCCGGGGATGTTTACCAGCCGGGGGAGAGGCGCTGCCCCCGACCCCCGGAGCGCCTCAGAGCCGCCTCAGCGCCGGGACAGCCCGCACCGCCCCGCTCCGTGAGGGGAGCGAACCGCGGGACCCCGAGGAGAGAGAGAGAGCCCTGAGGGGAGAAAGAGAGAGCCCGGAGGGAGAGAAAGAGAGAGCCCTGAGGAAGGGGGGGGGAGCCCCCCGCCCCCAGTCGCGGCCCATCACCCGCACCTGGGTGACGATCACATCGTAGAATTCCCGGCGGCAGTCGGAGATGAACATGGCGGGAAGGAGGAGCGGGAAGGAGCGGCGGGAATGAGGGAGCGGCGGGAATGAGGGAGCACCAGCGCCGCTCCCGGGCCGGCCCCGCTCAAACTGCGCGCCAACCAGCCCTGCGCCCCATTGGTCGGCGCCTCACGACACTGGCCAATGGGAACGCGGCAGCCCCGCCGCCGCGACGCCGACTGCCCAGCCCCTTCCGGGTGTCCGCCAATGGAATTGGAGGGAGGCGGGGGCGGCACGCGCGGCCGGCCAATCCCGAGAGGGCCCCAGCCGGAAGCCCCGCGCTGAGGTTGTGTAGCCGTGCCCGCCATCTTTTCCGCGGGCGAGGTGTTCGTCCTGCCCTTAGAGCGAGCCGGGCCAAGCGGCGGCGGGGCCGCGACAGCGCCCGGTGACCCGGAGGGGGTCGGCAGGGCAGGAAGCCCCGCGCGATGCCGCCTCAGGTGCGGGGTCCCGCCTTCCGCCCTCACAGGCCATGGCGGCGGGCGGCGCGGGGCACGCCGGGAGGGGCGGGGCGGGCCCGCAGAGCCCGTGAGGCGGAGCAGCCGCCCCGGCCCGGCCCGACCCGACCCGGCGGCCCGAGGAGCTGCGGGCCCGGCACCGCCGCCATGGTGAGCCCGGGGCTGGCCACGGGCACGGCCATCGCACCGCACCGCGCCGCGGCAGCGCTCGGGGGCTCTGGCGCTCCCGGGGCGGGGGGCACCGATTAACGCGTTCTTCTCTTTGTGTTGTTTTTTTCCGCTCTAGTTCTCGTTTAACATGTTCGACCACCCCATCCCCCGCGTGTTCCAGAACCGCTTCTCCACCCAGTACCGCTGCTTCTCGGTGTCCATGCTGGCCGGGCCTAATGACAGGTCAGATGTGGAGAAAGGCGGGAAGAGTATGTGCATGTTTTATTTTGACTAATAAACCTGTTGGAAGGGTGTTTGTGAATGTTGTCGAGTAACGCAGCTTTTGGCCGAGCCTGCAGAGACGTTGAACGGCAGGAGACAGCTGAGCACCCTGGGTGGGGCCCTGAGGAAGGAGGAGGCGTCATCTTCCATTGCCTTGCTCTGTAATTAAAAAACTTCCCGAGTGAGTCTGGGTTTAGGAGGGTTAGAGTAGGACAGTCTTATTTTTTGAAGTCGCTTGTTTCGATCTTGGATCTAGTGTAAGCCATGGAAGTTTGTGACTAAGAACTTTCTCCCCCCACCCGGTTGTTGTGCCTCCCTTAACTTGAACAAAGAATAATAGATTGGCTAACTTCATTTTCAAGCTGTCGGATCGATGCTGCGTTGTTTTAAGTTGGTGTCATTAAAGAGCACCTGTGAGCCCAAACAAGGAAAATTAGCTTTGGAAAATGTTTGCCTTAGCACTAAATACTGTAAAACCTTGTCTCCTCTTTTTCTTTCTTTTTTCATTAAATTCTGAATTATCATTAGCTTATCATGACTGATTCTACTGAAATCTCTGGCTAAAAATGAATTTGCAGGAGATTTTAGAATATCTGTTTTTTTTAGAGGGGGCTAGAGAAAGGAACGGTAAAATTTTGTTATGTACTCTTGTACAGGTGTACTTTTCCTAATCTTACATTTCTCTTCATCCCTGCAGTAATTATGCCACCGTCGGCTTTGGATCAACTCAGTAAGTGAATATTTTATTCTGGAACAGCAACATTAGAAATGTCAGCAAACATGTAAGCAAATGCCACAGTGTTTTAGCTGTCTCTGGAAGTCTGACTTAAATCGAGAATATGAGACCAAGTAGTTAAAAAATGTATTCTGAAGATGTTTTTTTCTGTCAGAATTAAGGGGCTCGTCTGTCTTCAATACAGACATTCCAAGTGTTGGGCTACCTGAGGTGTGAATCAATGTTAATTAACTATTAATAGTGTACTCAGGATAATGGTTACAGTTAATCTTGTAAATTCTTAATCTCAACCAGGTTGTCCTGGATAATGTTGTCTGGAGCAAAATCTGTTTTAAAAACAAAAAAAAGTGATAGTTAATTTTGAATTGGGGAAAAGATAACCAAATCAAAAACATAAAGGGTCTTTTTGGCCTTTTTAACTAAGGGGTTTTTTCCCCCCCTTGGAGTTTTAATCTTAATAGAATTTCTCTGAGAAATTACTTTAGTAATTTAATTTTAAAATAGGCAGGACCTGTTAGAAGCCATTAGGTAGATGCTGAGTGGTGATAGCACAAGGACATAACAGTAATAGATTCCTCTCTCATTCCTGCTGCCTGCTCATGTTTGAGCTTGGGGAAAGGTTGGGGGAGGATTTAAAGCTCCAAGTGTGATGCCAACACAGTATTTGTGTATCTGCTTTCTCTCCTGGATTTGTAGTTTGGAGCAGTTGGGATAATGGTGGGAGGGGAATCCCCTCCTGCAGTCTGGCCCATTCTCTTGCTGATGTTTGGAAGCTCCAGCCATGTGTTGGTGGCTGCTGACCAGCAGAACTTTCCTGTCCTGTGTCCCCAGGCCGCCTGAACATCACTTACCCCATGCTGTTCAAGCTGACCAACAAGAACTCCGACCGCATGACGCACTGCGGGGTGCTCGAGTTCGTGGCTGACGAGGGCATTTGTTACCTGCCACACTGGGTGAGCTGCTCCTGCTGGGCTGACAGAACCCCAGCAGCAGCATTAGCAACTTGCCAGTTTCATATTAAAGGAGTGCAGTGTTTCCTGAATGTGTCTCTGCTGCTCATGTTCCAGCAGCTTTCAGTCCCAGCTCAGGTTTCCCTCTTCGAGAGGTTAACTAAGCAAAGCAGCCTGTGTTTAGGATGCACCTGGCTGTTATTCCTGAGATGAAACCAGGGTAAACACGTCAGGGAAGATGGTGGCCCCAGCAAAACCAGATATGCACAAGGAAAGAGACTTGAAAACATCTGACATACTGACAGTGGTTTGTATCTTTGTTTCCGTTCTTGCAGATGATGCAGAACTTGCTGCTGGAAGAGGGAGGCCTGGTGCAAGTGGAGAGTGTTAATCTGCAGGTTGCAACTTACTCAAAATTTCAGCCCCAGAGTCCAGATTTTCTTGACATCACCAATCCCAAAGCTGTGTATCCTTCCTATTTGATGATGGAAAAGATTTTTCTCCCAAATTGGAACAATCAGGCAGAGCTAACTTTCCAGCTGAGGCTCATGCTCTTCTGGTAGTAGGTGACTGCTGGTGCTGCTCCTTCTGAAAACAAAAGGGATGGAGAGCTGTTGTACAGAGATGTGGCCAGCTGCTGGCACAAAGTGTGGCCTGGAGTGAAGCAGCAGGAATCTTGGTTTAAAAGTCCAATGAATTTTGAGTGTCCCTTTGAGGAACTTGTACACCCTAATGTTTACTAAAAGGCTACCTCTGGTGTACTGTTGATTTGTAAATCATGTTTGAGAGCCCAAGGATCAGAGGTCTGTAACACAGTAACTTTAAAGCTTTGCTGTTGCCTTGAAAACAAGTGTTTCATCTTAACATGCCCTGAAGATTAGAAAATGCATTGAGAAACTTCGCCTGTCTAACGACTGGGGATGTTATTGCCATCAACTACAATGAAAAGGTACAGTAGAGGGTTGAGGGCTGCGGACTAAGTTCAGCTGTTGGATGTTGGTGCTAAAACAGTCAACCCAGAGCTGTGCAGTGTTGTTGACAAGTAATGCCAAGTGGAAGATTTTGCAGCTGGTTTTCTCTTGGAGGGGAAAAGTGGTCATTTAAGCCTTTCCCTGAACTGCTGTTTAAGCTTTCTTTTGACTCACAAGAAAAGAAGCCGTTGCACTGTTGAAGTTTTTACAAGCCAAAGGAGAGAATTTATCCTAATTTGTTTTCAAAAGTGCAGATTAAAGTACAGTAAGAGTGCAGTGAGGTACAGTAATAGGTAGGTTCTCTCAGTTCTGAGTTAAAAACCTTTGCTCTTAAGTTCTGTAGAGACCCTGCAGTATCCAGTCCTCAAACTAGAGCACTCCCTGCAGTTTTCTTGAAGCTGTTTGAAGGGAAGGGCTTACATGTGCTTTTCTTGTACATAAAGCTGAGCTTTTTCATGTGCAGTCCTAAAACACCCATTGGTGTTTCAGATCTATGAGCTGCGGGTAATGGAGACCAAACCGGACAAGGCCGTGTCCATCATAGAGTGTGACATGAACGTAAGTGAAGGCGATGTGGAAGGTGTGCCCTGACTGTGTCCTCCCGGGGGAGGGACAGTGCTGTACGTCCAGCACCTCTGGTGCTGCAAAAAAGGTACAGGCAGATGGGTGGGGAGGGTGACTCATCTGAGAGGACTCCCTGTGCCTTTGTAACCACGCCCGTGGTCTAGAGTGGCACTTGATGTACCATCAGGTGACGAGTGCATGGTTAGCTTCGATGTGCCTTATCTGGGTTGTATTTAATAGCCGTGTCGGGGATACTGTGGTGCTGCTGTACTGCTCTGTTTCAATTACATGCTAAGGCTAATTCCTGGGAGGCTTAGTCTTTTTTTAGTTTTGAGTTAAAATGTTCAACAAACAAATCTCAGTTCTTTCTAGATCTAATACAGTGATGATAGTTTGTGGAGTTTGGAGGAATAGTAGTATAAAGCTTATGATTAAAAGAAAAATATTAACTGCATTTATTTTCATGGTTTTTGTGTAAATAGGTGGATTTTGATGCTCCTTTGGGGTACAAAGAACCAGAAAGAAGTGCACAACACGAAGAGACCACAGTAGGTCAAGTTTCTGTTCTTCCAAAGTGTATTCCCTAGAAGTCAGCATTGCTTGTGGGGAAGCAGTGAGCCCCAATTTCTTTTTTTTTTTTTTTTTCATGAAACAAGTTCTTAAGGTTAAATTTGACTTACCAGGAGCTTTTGCATGTGTTACTTAGGAGATGGTTGTTTACCAACTGTTGGTTTTGTAAAGGGATTGTTCTGAGGTTTGGTTTGGTCAGAAGTACATGGGACTGTTTCCACGTTGTGCATGTCACAACACAAGCACAATGAATTCCTTGTTTTCTCCCTCCCAGGATGTGGAAGCCGACCACAGTGGATATGTGAATGACATAGGATTTCGTGTAAGTCCCTTATTTCTGCTGGTTTCTGAATGGTGTAGAATGGTGAGGGAAAGTTGTTTCAAAGAACTGCGAAATACTAATGTCTGTTCCTAGAGGCGATTGTCATTTAACTAGTGGGTACCTGCAGTTGTTTTATGGTGATTGCAGCCAGGAACTGGATGACTTGCTGTCTGTAAAGGTCAGTCTGTAAATGGGAGACTGAAACATACTCCTGCAGCCAGGGTCCATCAGCTTACATGCACCAAAAAGAAACATGCCGAATCAAATAACTAAATAAAAGTGACTGTGAGGTTGCACAGATATATATATATATATATCTATAGTGTCCCTGTGCAGTGAACGTTCAAATACCACAAGTTACATTAAAACTCATTATGTATCCATAGGCATTCTCTGGTTCTGGGAACAGACTGGATGGCAAGAAGAAAGGTGTGGAGCCTAGTCCCTCACCGATTAAACCAGGAGACATCCGAAGGTATGTTTCATTTGTCAGCAAGTGAAGAATCAGTGTTTGAGTAGAGTTTTAGGGTTTTTTTCCTGCTCTTGCAACATAAACAAACTAATTTCATCATAAACTTGCCTTTAGAAAATAAGTAGTCTTATCTACAGGCTGCATGGAAACATGGCCCTGGCCAGGCTTCCACAGCAACTCCAATATTTGGTTATTTACCTCATGCAGTGCATGAACCTTTGGAAAATAATTCAGTGATTTAACTCTGGAATTATTTAGTAATGGAAATGTGCAGCAAGTGTTGGTACAACACTGACAGACATGAAAGAGTTCTCACTGTGTTCAATTCCATGGTAGGTATAAAACTTCTTTCATAATATCTTTATACTTCTTTTCCAGAGGAATTCCCAACTATGACTTCAAGATTGGTAGAATCACATTCATCAGAAATTCACGCCCACTGGTTAAGAAAGTTGAAGAGGTAAATAAAGTTGAGTGCTCCCAGTCTTGCACAGAATTAGAACATTAGAACTAAGGTCCAAGTGTGTGGTTCCTCTCTCCATACTTAATATTCACAGCATGCTTCTGTTAAAAAGTGGTAGCAGTTAACTGGTGTGAGTTAAGTAAAAGCAACCTCTGGTGTCCTTGTGACTGATGTAAAAAGATGGGCCTGGTGTGTAATGAGCCAGTGCACCCTCATTTCAGGTGGCTGCAAGGCCACCAAAGTACTCCTATTTTATTTTCAGGAAGAAAATAGTTAATATCTAGATTAAGGGTGGGGAATGTCTACAGTCAGTGGCTGCTCTGATGGAATGTTCTTGCTCATGATTGTTCAGCTTTCATCACATGCAAGCTCTGAGCAAAGAGGTAACAACCTTTTTCCCCTCTTTCCTTTCTCCAGGATGAATCTGGAAGCCGATTTATTGCCTTTTCAGGAGAAGGCCAGTCCCTGCGCAAAAAGGGAAGAAAGCCCTAGGCTGTGGGACCTTCAGTTAGTTAGGAGGAAAATAAAGTAACAGTTGCAGCATATTGGATCTTAGTTATTGCAGTTAGAGGAGAGATCTTCTGCAACATAGGAACCCTGTTCCTGGTTCTGGCATGTTTAAAACCAGAGCTGTCAGACTGTCTTAATTTTCAGTTGAAAATTGAGTCCTGAGCTTTTCGTGTGTGTTGTGACGAGGGGAACGTAGATCTCTGATCAACCTGAGAAGTAAAACTAACAAAGCTCTACCTTACTAAAGATCCAGTTCTTAGACTACATCCTCCCCTCCTATCCTGAGTGATGATGGTCTCATGTCGCTCTTTGCTTGGTATTTTCCTCCCTCTCTATATAATTTTGCCACAATTTCAGGTAAGCTTTTTTGGTGTGGTGCGGGTGAAGGCTGACACTTGGGTGTTTAGGACTTTGGTGCTCAAGGAGTCTCCTTGAGCTTTAGCTTCAGGTGTTGGGTTATCAACCATTTTAAGCAAACCCCTTGTAAGTGCTTTTTATATTTATAATTATTAACATGCCTTTTAATAGTTCAGATGCTATAACGTAGCGATCTAATGGCAGGTGTAGGGAGAGGTGAGACCCAGCTGCGCTGCCCTGCTTTGCAAGGCGGTGTGGGTGTCACCCCATGGTAGGCGCTGTGCTGAAAGGTCAAGTAAAGGATCCTGGTAACCATCTGTGTCCCTGTGTGGTGATTTGGATCCTGGTACCCGGCTGCGTCCCTGTGTGATGATTTGGATCCTGGTACCCAGCTGCGTCCCTGTGTGGTGGTTTGGATCCCTGTGTGGTGGTTTGGATCCCTGTGCGGTGATTTGGATCCCTGTGCGGTGATTTGGATCCCTGTGCGGTGATTTGGATCCCTGTGCGGTGATTTGGATCCCTGTGCGGTGATTTGGATCCCTGTGCGGTGATTTGGATCCCTGTGCGGTGATTTGGATCCCTGTGCGGTGATTTGGATCCCTGTGCGGTGATTTGGATCCCTGTGCGGTGATTTGGATCCCTGTGCGGTGATTTGGATCCCTGTGCGGTGATTTGGATCCTGGTACCCAGCTGCGTCCCTGTGTGGTGATTTGGATCCCTGTGTGGTGATTTGGATCCCTGTGTGGTGATTTGGATCCCTGTGTGATGATTTGGATCCTGGTACCCAGCTGTGTCCCTGTGTGGTGATTTGGATCCCTGTGTGATGATTTGGATCCTGGTACCCGGCTGTGTACCTATGTGGTGATTTGGATCCCTGTGTGGTGGTTTGGATCCCTGTGTGGTGATTTGGATCCTGGTACCCGGCTGTGTCCCTGTGTGGTGGTTCGGGCGAGGCCGAAGCGGGCCCTCCTTGCCGGGGTGCGCTGTGAGGGCGCTGCTCGCGCGCCGCCTGGCGGGCAGCCATTGGCTCTGCTCTCGGGGCCGCTTTGTGCCGCCCCTCGCCATTGGCCGCGCCCGCGTGTGCGGCCGTAAGCGCGTTGGCCATTGGCGGGGGCGCGGCATGGCGGACGCGGGCGGCTCGTGGCGGGTGAGGGGCGCGGGGCCGGGGTGGGGGGCTCTGCTCGGCCCGGCCCGGCCCGGCTCAGCCCGGCCTTGTGTCCGCCCGCAGCCGCCGCGACCGTGCGAGGACTACTGGGGGGAGTGGAAGCACTGCCGCGGGCTGCGCCACGCCTTCCACCACTACTACGCGCACGGGGAGCTGCCGGCCTGCGGGCGCTGGCGGGAGGACTACGAGGCCTGCCGCGCGTGGGAGCGGCACCGCGCCGCGGCCGCGCAGGTACCGCCGGGGCTGCGGGGGCCTGGGAGAGCAGCCGGGGAGGGTCGTCCTGACGGCCGTTTAAGGTCCAGGGAGTATTTTCAGTGTTATGCTGCAAAAGCCCTTGATTTCAGTTATTCTGACGTTCCCTTCCTGATAGGAAAAGCTGCGACGTTACAGGCAAAAAGCGTTCCTGCGGTGTCCAGAAATGCCTCTGGCTCAGCCCCACGACGCTGGAGGACTCGGGCCCTGCAGCAAAGGCTACAGCATAACTGCTCAGCCAGGCAGGAAAGCCCTTGGTGGGGAGGGCTGCACAGAACTCGCAGTGTTCTTCCTCATGCAGGAGTCACAGGCAAAATATGACTTAGTTAAAAACCTGTGTCCTGGCTTACTTAGATAGCATTTGGCACTTCTGTTTAAGCACGATAAATTTCTTTTTCTCATGGGCTCTTTTTCTCATGGGCTCTGGAATATCCAACGCTATCAAGGTAATATTTTTCCTCTGTTTCAGGAAGCTTTGTGCAAGAGTGAAAGAGCTCGAGTCATGGAAAGCCAGAAGTACGCTCCTGTGTGGACACTCAGGAAGAGCCCCCCACCAGATTGGTATCTACCCCTTGACCAGGACAAACCAAATTAGGAAGATTGTTTGCTGTGTTTAGTCAGTAACTTAATACATAATTCAGAACTGTGCTGCCTTTTTTCCTTCCATGTCATCTTGAAGTTATACAACTGTAGCTCTGCCCTGCTGTACTTGAGCACTCCTTCAAAAGTACTGAGAGTTTATTTAAACGCTGAGTATTTTTTAAAGGGAGACTTGAGGTGCTTAATTTGTCTCTGGTCTTGTATTGCTCTTACACTTTAGGATTTTGTCTCAGCAACTCAGCAGACAACTCCCAAATTAATGCAGACGTGATCCAGCTCCTCTTGCTAGATGAGGGCCTCTTCCCTTCCTGCTGGTGGTGTGCACTTTTGGAACAAGGTACCCACCCCAGGCCTGCAAGACGGGCAAAAAACAAGCCAGGAATCCTCCCTCCAGTTCAGGACAGTCCCAACCACTGGCATTTAAAAGGCATTTCCCAGAACAGGATTGTTGTGGGTTAAGAGCTTCTCAGCTGATGGGGAGGTGCTGCAGACCCTGAAACTGCCCCTTTGTGGAACTACTCTTGAATGATGGTGTGTGTGGTGGTAGTATTCAAAACTACAACAGAAATAAATGTTTTAACAAATGTAGAGATAGATCTGGTTTGGTTTAGGGCAAAACCACGCAAACTTGATTACACAAGTTACGTGGCAATTTAATAAAATAAAAAAGCTGGCTTTGGCACTGGGTAAGGTTGTGTATAATTCTTAAAAAAATCCAAACGCACAGATACTTCACTAATATTTTATTTACAGTCCCACACCTGCAGCACTGGAACCTGCAGGAAGAATTGTGTGTTCTCTCTCCCTTCAGTCCGTCCGTCCTTCAGTCGCTGAGCAGCTCCTGGCAGGAGCCCCTCGCCCTCCTCACTGCGTGTACACCTTGGTGATATCAACACACTTCCCCTCGGGGGGGTCATAGCCAGGAAGGGGGGGGGTGTAGGTGGGTCCATCCCTCTGGAAGGGGAAAAGCCCCTCATCCCGTCGGATCGCTGCCTGGTACAGCTCCTCGGATTCCAGGCGCAGTTCCTTCAGGGCCTCTTGCTGAGATTCCACAAGGCTCTGGATTGCTTTCTTTTCTGCCTCATCTTGTTTCTGCTTAAACAAACACCACTTCTTCAGAAGTAAAACTCTTCTTTCAGTCTCTTCAGGAGACAGAGGGGGAAGGCTTCGCACCCTGGCAAAGAGTAGGGTAACATTGTGAGGGAGAAATAACCTGACTTCAAAGACCAAATAAAAAAAATCAACCCCCAAAACAAAACAAAAAATTAAACCCACAAAAACAAAACCCCAGAGAATACATTTAATTTACTAATAATTTAGTCTGTCTGCAAAGACATCCCCATCATTCTAACAGGAAATTCCTGTTACTTTTAGCAAGAACAAATAACATTTCCTTTTCACATTTTTGTCCTTATGGAAGTGGATAAGGTTTTGTACCAAGGCTGGCTGGAGTTGTGCAGAGAAATTCACTGCAAATGCAGGCACGTGGTAAAACCAGAGTCACTGACCTGTTGCTGTCCGAGTACTTGAGTGGAGTTATAAAATCCTCAATTGGGATCAGTTCTGGGGCAGCTTTTTCCAATTTTTTAAGCTTCTTTTTCATACGATCCTTCTGTGCTTGCTCTCTCCTAACATCCACTTTCTTCTTCTTCTTTGGTTGTGCTCTACAAGGGAAATAGTAAATAAAAGAAGGTATTTTGTCCTTTGATTCAACACCAGCAACTTCCACTTCAGTTTTCCAAGGACTGTTCCTTCCCATTGCTTAATTTGGTCCCTTATAGAAGTTTCCTGCCATGAGTTTTATTCAAGTAGTGGAATTTCCACAAGACAGTGACTTGTCTGCAGAGAGAGCTGTACTACCCAGGAAAAGCTACTTTGTGCTGAACATCAGAATGATTTGAGGACATTCCCCAAAAATTGAAGTGGAATTGTTTTGCACTAGCTTGGAATGCAGCAGAGCAGGTAACAGGTTTGGAGTGGAAAGGACCTTAAACCTCATCTGGTTCCAACCCCCTGCCATGGGCAGGGACCTCTTCCACTAGACCAGGTTGATCCAAGCCCCATCCAGCCTGGCCTTGGACAAATGTTCTTGTCATTTCATGTTAAAGAAGAGAGTGGGTGGTTTTACTGCTTCTAAAATTTGGAGCCAAATTCAGGCTGCAAATGTTACTCCTGTAGTACTTCTCCATGCAAATCCTGTATACCCAAGATACCGTGGCCCACTCCACAAACTGACCCTCACAGTGGACATCAGGGTGTCATTCCTGCCTTGCAGACTAACCAACCAACCCCTCTCTGAGGGTACCCAACAGCTACCAGGGTACTTCAGTGCATCAAAACAAAACACGGACACCAAAATGAAATGCACGTGGGCTGCCTTTGCCTTCACAGCAAAGCATTGCTGCTTCAGCTTTCACTGCCTGCTTTCACAGCAGGGACTTCTGGAGTACTGCATAAATCCCAGTGTGTCCAGCTGCATTCAGTGCCTGAGAAGCAAATGCTGCACAAAGCACAAAGTGGTAATTGTGTCACCTCTGAAGGGCCCTCGAGAGGCCAGCAGTCCTTAACTGCTTTGGCATTTGGAGACTCAAACACGCACAGGTAAAGCTAATCTGGACTTGGGAAGATCTGTGTTCCCCCGCAGATGAGAACACCGCTCTGTAACTCCAAGGCAGCCGCACTCACCTCACAGGGAGGGACGTCCTGAGGGTCAGCACAGAGCTCTGCCAGTGACTCCCTCGGAGCGGGCCCCTCTGGGGCAGCAAGGAGCTGCAGGAGGAAAAGGAACATAAAGCATGAGGACAAACCGACTCTGGTGGCACAAGAGCTACTTGTTAGTCAGAAATGAGTGATGAGTTTTGAACCATCTCAGCTTGGGGCAGGATCCAGCGTTTGCCCAGAGATGACCTCCAACTCTTCAGCGAGGTCACTGACCCCAAACCCGGGCTGGTCGGTGCCGGATCCCCCCGGGGGCAGTGCCGGGTCCCCCCGGGGGTGTTTCGGGTCTCCCCGGGGATGTTTCGGGGTCTCCCCGGGGATGTTCCGGGGTCCCCCCGGGGTCAGTGCCGGATCCCCCCGGGGGTGTTTCGGGTCCCCCCGGGGTCAGTGCCGGATCCCCCCGGGGGTGTTTCGGGTCCCCCCGGGGTCAGTGCCGGATCCCCCCGGGGTCAGTGCCGGATCCCCCCGGGGGTGTTTCGGGTCTCCCCGGGGGTGTTCCGGGGTCCCCCCGCCCGTACCTGGCCCGGGCCCCGCGCAGCGCTCGCGCCGCCGCCCACATGCCCGCGGTGCTCTCGCGGCCCGTCCGCCCGCGCCCCTGCCCCGCGCCCGCCGTTCCGGCGCACGAAGGTTCCGCGCGGCGCTCCGCCCCGCCGTTGCCGCCCGGCAGGGGGCGGGCTGCGCGAGGCGCGCGGAACGCCGCGCTCGGGGGCGCTGTTTCCCGCCGGGCCGCTGAGGCGCGGGCCGGTTCCGGCCGTGCCGGATCGCCGGCGGGCCCGGCCGGAGCGGGCTGAGCTCCGTCCGCCTGCCCGGCCCGAGCGCGGGGCTCGGGCGGGGCCCGGGGGGGCCGGCGGGGCCCAGCGCGGGCCCGGCGGGAACAATGAAGCTGCTGAAGCCGACCTGGGTCAACCACAATGGTGAGGCCGGGCAGGTGCGGCGGGGAGCGGGGCCGCGGCACTCGCGGGGTCCCAGGCCGGGCCTTGGGCCGCCCCCCGGCCGCGCCCGCAGCCCCGCCGGGCCCGGAGCGGCCGCAACAAGTGCCGGTGTGTCCCGGAGCGGGGCCGGGGCGGAGGGGCCGTGCCGGGGCAGCCCCCGGGCCCGTCCCGCCGCCACGGCGTGTGCAGCCCGGCCAGCTCCCCGGCTCGGGCGGGGACGGCTGCGGGGCGAGCGGGGGAGCTCCCGCCGGCCCGGCGGCTCCGTGCCTGAGACAGCGCGGAAGGCGTTGGAGCGCAGGGCGGTGGGCGCTGGAGGTGCCCGCGGGGTGAGGGCTGTCCGGGACACGGCACTGACCGCGCTGCTCCCACGGACCGGGGCGGCTTCGCTCTCCCAGTCCCCACACGCGCTAGGCTGTTTGTCTCCGTGGAGGAAAAGGTTTCTCCCAGCACTACTTTCAAAACAACTCCCTGAATTTCTATACTATCCTGTCTGCCAGTCCTCTGGGGATTTTGTAGAGATCTGTGAGCTCAAACGCTTTCAGAGTGAAGCGTTGGTATTGACAGAAGGCTCTGTGCTTCCCTAGTGTGGAAAATACGGGGTAGCATCAGTGTTATGTACTTAGAGCGCTTAGGATGAGTTTCCAGGTTAATACCTGTGCTGCTCCTGGTGAGGCAGTGAGAAGAAATCTGTCGTGAAGAGCTCGCTTGAGTTTGTGTGAGTTTTGTCCTCAGAGCCGTGGGTGCAGCTCCATTTCCACTGCAAACCGTGTGCCCTGTGAGTGTCTAAATGTCACTGTGCACTCACGCAGCTGAGTGGGATCTAGAATAAGACTAAGCTGGAGACCAGCTTACTCAAGCTGGAAAAGCGTGCTTCGAGTTAAAAACCACAGACACAGCTTTACAGCTGCCTTTCTGCCATGGTGTTGGGTTTGGGTCCGTGCTGCAGAGTTTGTAACACTCACTCAAGCCTCGAGTTGCCGTTCACCTGCATCTGTGCTCGGCCTGCTCTCCTGGGGCTGTGTAGGCAGCAGATGGATCCAACCTTGTAACCAAAGGTTGTAGTGAAGTGAAAAATTGTGGAAGTACTTTATTTGAGTTGGTTTTTACATTTCTGCTTGGTTAATCTAAACGAATGTAGCATTTGCATCTTAATCTCTGTCTGCCTGTGGGCAGAACGTCCTGTGCCTCTGTTTATCTTCAGTGGGAGCACACTTAGGAGCAGCTGAATAAAAACTTTCAGCCTAAATCTAATCTAAGAGATTAGATCTGTGAATTCTTTCCTGATTTCTTTAAAGGATGCACCTTTTGATATGGGTATGTCTTTGAAATGTGTAGCAATTTAAAACACATCCAGCCATTGCAGAAAACAGGCTCCAGCCAAGCAATTTGCAGCAGGGGTTCATTTGGAGAGCCCTGGGATACTCTGCCTGGTGGATAATGTGCTACCCAGGACCTCGATAGTCCCAAATTTTATTCCCGTTTCCGCTGATGACCTGATGGGATGAGTTTGGCCGAGTCACTTTGTCAGAGTTTCAGCACCTGCAGAAGAGACATTCGGCACCAGCTCCACCTGTGAAGCGCTGTCAGTGGTGCCAGGGGTGCAGGACTGTGACATTGCCACGCTGCTGGCCTTGGGGCAGGGAGTGCAGGATAAAATGGGGACTTCAGTCAGCCCCTTTAACCCCCAGGGTTGCGGATCCTCCAGGCATCCTTCGTGCAGGGAGCCTCCCTTTGGCTCTGGAACTTCTCCAGAACAGGGTCAGGAGAGTTTCCCCTGTGTGTGCTGGAGATGGATCATTTCATCAATCATGGCGTGATTCCTGCAGGGGCACACAGGGCTGTTCAGTGCTGCTGGAGCAGGGCTGGCTCTTGCACACTCAGACCCCGCTGCGTCATCACAGCCTTGCCCTCTCCTCACTCAGCTCCGGGGTTTTTCCTTCCCTGAGTGGACTAGAGAGAGTGTAAGGATGCTTACAGGTACCTGTTCTCCCCAGACACTGGAAACCAGCTGGGGCGTTCAGCACACCTGGGAATTGTGTGCCGTGTATTTATGGTAAAAACACACTTTGGCTCCACAGGCTTTTTCTTGGAGTTCTTAATGTCACTTATCTGAGTACTTATTGGAAATATTTCTTCTTCAGGTGCATCTTCTGTAAGCTTGTCCTGCACTTAATGTGGGTCTATTAGATGTTGCGTGAAATTCTCATTATTGTTGTGTTCTCTTCCGTGTTTCTTTGGCTTAGAGCAAGGTAGAATATTCAAAGTGCAATCTAATGGTGGGGGAGGAACAGATGACTGTAAGATACAAATGGTGTGATTTGCTTCTCCCCCTGGTGTTCCACTCAGTACCTCTCTGAAGAGGAATCTGGGTGTCTGGACATATTCTGCACACGGGGTTCTGAGAGCCCAGGTGCCTAAAGATGGCTCATGCAGGCAAACACTGATCCCTGAGGGAAGGGAGGTCCCCTGCCATTCCAAGAAACCCTGGCAAGCCCCAAGGTGCTGTTCATGTATAACAACTTGTAGGAACTGGAGCCTGCTCTTGTTTAAATACAGGCACAGAGTTTATCTCTCCAAGCTGTAATGGTGGAATGTAAATATTTGAATTGATCTGCGAGTCACATTGGATGTTGTGTTAGATGGGCTGAAAACAAATTGAATAGAAACTCATTAATTTTTTGGTGGAAGTTTACTTAAAATTGTGTTTATGGTTCATTGATTACAAACAAAAATTTTTTTAAAAGTTGAGACCTTTTCCTTGGGTTTCAGTTATCTTTCTTGTATCTTTTTGTTCCAAGCTTGTTTCATTATTGGTATTTCTTTAAGTACATAATGTATATTTAGGGTCTTTAAACAAACAAGCCCACGGGACATGTGGTCTATGATAAGGTGTTCTAGTTTTAATGAACCTGGTTTGCTTCCTCCTGCAATGTGATGCTGGAAGCTTCAATAGTTTAAGCTTATTTTCTTTTAGATATTATCGCAAGAGGTCAAAATGTCTGAAAACACACCATGTTAGATTTGAGTGTTGCTGCTTAAGTACCACTTGCATTTTGTTTTGATGCACCATTACTGCTGGGAAGTTCAACACAGCTCCAGTGGGAAGCATGGGAGCGCTTTGGTCACTGGGAAACGGGGACCTTGCACCTTTTGGGTTGTTTCCACAGGATGTGGCAACATAATCTGATGAAGGCATGAGCCTTGGGAAGAAAGTGGCTGCTATCAAATTGTGGCTCCTTCTTTATTATTTTGAGATAATGAAGGAAGTGAGGAAAAACCCAGTGTCTGTGCTCAATTTATAAACCACAGGGAGTATGGAACAAGTCTTCCAGCTTCAACCTGTGACAGTTGTCCAGCACTGTAAATGGCATTCCCTTGATAATGGTACCCTGGAGGAAAGAGCACCCTGGCAATGACTTTGTCTTGCTGAATTTCTGTCTTGCAACTACATCATCTGTGGTGATTTTTTTAATAATTTGACATTACTAGATTGATAAGACTGAAAACAGATATAAGTCTTGGTTTACTTAGGAAAACAATCTAATAATTATTTAACTTATTTTGTGTTTTAAGGAATAAACATAAAAGTGCAGAGAGCAGACTAACTAAAAACATAAATTCCTTCTCAGTGCTGAAAGACTTAACATGCATTCAGAAGCAGGTAGCTTTATTGGTGATTTCCTTTCTCAAATCTGGATAATCCATAAGTAGTTGCTTCACTCTTTGGGTTGCTCTTGTCAGGCTCAGTTAATGCTTTTTGCCACTAATACGATGACTTCAACTCACAGCTGAAGTGGAAGAGCACAGTGAAAGTGCTGGGGACTGAAAACTGCTCTAGCACCTGAACAGCCCGTGTTTATTACCCTGGATCTAGGGGCAGTTTGTAACAACATCCAGGCTGACTTGTGAGTGTTCCTGTGTGCCAGTGTGTGACACGGCATTCTGCAGCTGCTGCTGGGGTACTGGTTAATGCAGAGGCCTGGTGAGAACAGGGTGTAGTTTGACATGGAAAATGGAAGACTTTTATCTGTACAAAATCCTAGGATTCTGGAACTTGATTTAGTAAACTAATGTAGTAGGGAGAAAAAGCATATCCTTATTGGTTAGCCACTGGATGCATCTGGACACTGCTGGTGAGATGGAGATGTATGAAACCAGTCCTATTTACTGAGATTTATCCATCAGATGGAAACAATATTTCCATGCTTCTTACAGGAAATTAGTTTGATGGGCCTTGTTCACAGGTTAAGCTCACTGGCAAATGCTGTGGAAAAGCCCAAGTTTACAGATAGATCATTGTGTATGATCAGTTACCTGTGGAAAAAGATCCCTCCCTGCATCACAGCTGAGCCACGTAGGAACCTTTATTTGTTGTTGAGGGCTTCAGTTATTACCACTGCCTTTCCTGGGTGCAAAGTCCATACCGCTTTTAAACTTCACATCTAAAATAATGCCCTGTGACCTGACAGCTTCCACTGAGGTCTGAGTTTTTAGGATTATAATAATTTATGAAAATACCTGCTCAGTGCTCATTTAATTGAACCCCAAATTTAATGCTAGAAAAAAAACCCCAAAATAAAATGTTATCTGGTGTGTAAATATATGGATCGTTTGTGTTTGAACACGTGGTCTTGAATGGCAGTTCCCATCCATGTCATAAAAGAGAGGAGAACTGTGGGTGTCTCAGGGTGACCAGAAGTGTCAGCAGTGTGAGACAGCTCTTGTACAGGAGAGGCTCTTTGGGCAAGGGCTGGGAGCGCTGAGCTGGGGCCTGAGGAACACAGGGAGAGTCGGGAGTGGCAGGGAAGGGAGGAATATCGAGCAGTTTTCACCACTGTCCTCCTGTACCAGAATTAAGGGGTGTTGAAGTAGCAGCCAGTGCAGATACATGGAGTAGGAGGTTCTTCACAGAGTCCTTGGATGAGCACTGGATCTCTTTGTGTGGAGACTCTTGTGGTAATTACGGGTCTGAGAAATGGCTGATTGAATTTACAGAAGAAAACTCTGTTGAGGGCCTCTGATTCAAGAAGTCTGAGTTGGAAATTCGTTGGAATTGTAAGATTATCCTAGAAAGAAGCATTGTGTTCTTACCATTGTACAGATCCCTAGGGATGTATCTAGTGCTGGTTTCTGAACACAGAGTACTGGGCTTGGTGACGTTTTCCCTGGTGTGGCCAATTTTAAGCTTTTATGGTGAATTTGTAGCTAAGTTACCTCTGGCTCTATAAGCAAAATAATATGCTAAATTTTTCAACCCCATTTGTGAATCTGTGAAAAATCTTTGCCCAGGAGGAGGCAGAGGGGTGATGTTACTGCTCCTGTAGAGTTGTGCTCTTAAGATAAAGCAGAAATTGGAGAGGCTATGGGAGTTTTAAACATGTAGTGAAGGAAAGGAAAATTGTATCACATCAGTAAGTATTGCAAAGCAGTGGGTGCAATTGTTTTGGAATGTGTAGCATATCTGCTTTGCCTGGGTAATAATGTCTGATGTTCCTGTTCTTTCTGATTTGCTGAGCAAACTTTCTCTTGGTGTAAATGATACATAGGCAAAACAAACCAGGGTAGTAGAGTAAGAAGGACTTTGATGACTGGCTTCTTACTCTCCTCTCCTCTCCCATGGCAAATTTCAGAGTATATGCAGTCTTCTTGCCCAAGACTGTTGATGCAGATTGAAAAGGTCTCCCCTTCCACTCATAAGTTCTACAGAAAGGCCTGTTTCTGTGTCAGTGGGTTCAACTAATTCAAATGATACACTGATTTAATTTAAGGGAACTTCCACATTTTGGGAAGAACAAAATAAATGTTTCTTGCCTGTGCTTCTCTAAATATTCAGCTTAGCCCTCAGTGTTGCATTCAAGTTAATAGAGTAAGAGGGACAATAGGGGACAAGCTGAAGAAAAGTCACAGCTAAGTCTCAGCTCGTGTGTTTTGTGAGGTCTAAAGGACTTGGAAGGAATGTAAGTTGAGTGCCATCTTTCTGTACTTAAGGTCCTTGCTTGGCTGCCTGTAAAAATGTTAAGGGAAATCATGTGTCAGAGTTGCAATACAAATCCAAATAAAACAAACCTTGGAACAAGTCAACATAATATAAAACTTGACACGAAGCAAAATGTGTATCCCTCAAAAAGTAAGAAATAGTGGGTATTTGGATGAGGGTTTTATTAGCAGTTTAGTGTCAAGGAATTCAGATGCTACAGTTGGACATTAACTGCTGGATAAATTCTCCAGGTTTTATCTTTTATCCTTAACACCTCATGAAGATACAGGAGTTGGGAAATGTATCAAGTCATCTTGGTGGGTGCATGCTGGTTCTTTGGGCTGTTTGGTAAATGGCCTTATTTTATCCTGGCACATGTGTGGTCTTGCTTGCAGAGCCATTCCAGTTTGAAAGGGTTGGGACTGCTGCCAAAAATGATTTGAATGTGGAAATCACACGTGTGTTTTCAAATAGTCCTCAGTGGTGGCTCTTTGAGCATCACTGAAAGGCAGCAAGTTTGCTGCTCTTCCTTCTCCTCCTGCAAAGGTTAAAGGAAGTGTGAAGGTGCAGGACAGGAGGGTGTGTGTGATCCAGTGGCTGGGCAGAATAGGCTGAAGGTTGTCTGGTTTCCAAAGCTGTTCCCCAACTGTGTTAGTTACTTGTCATACAGTTTACATTTTAATAAAATTGTTAGGTTTCTTCTGAAAGATGTAGCATATGGAGAACTGGAGGATTTATGAGTATTATTAGGGTTGGTTAGTCTTCCTCTGTCAATATGGAAACCATAAAATCAAAGCTGATCTGTGGGTAGAAGAGTTTCATAACAACAGAACTTAAATTTGAGACGGGTAATTGTGTGGCCAGCAGATGCAACCTGAGATCAGGGAGGATTTTGAAAAGGCAAAACCAGAAACCAAAACAAAACTCGCTTCAGGTCATCAGCTAATGAACTGTAGAAACCTGGAAGAAATTCCTAACTCAAATACAGTTTTGCCTCCTTGGCACTTGCTCCGTGGTATTATTTTGCTTCTGAGGTGTTTGGCATGTCCTGCTGGATTAAGTGTCCTTGGTTATCCCTGGTTTGTTGTGGAATGGCTTTTCCTGGGCTGCCGTTTTGCCAGCAGGCTGCTCTCAGCCCCTGTCCTTCCCCCAGCAGGCTGCTCTCAGCCCCTGTCCTTCCCCCAGCAGGCTGCTCTCAGCCCCTGTCCTTCCCCCAGCAGGCTGCTCTCAGCCCCTGTCCTTTCTAGGGCTGCAGCTTTTAGAACAGGAGCGTTGCCAACCAGAGGAGTTAAGGTGACTCTGCAGTCCTGCCTTCTCTTGACTGTAAAACAACTCAGTGTGTTGCTGCTTGTTCTCCCATTCCAGGAAAGCCAATATTTTCAGTGGACATTCACCCAGATGGGACCAAGTTTGCAACAGGAGGACAAGGTATGTCTGTGTACTGAGAAAAAGCGGAATTTTGGGCTATAATAACTGTGTGCCTTCGCAGCTCTTTAATCAGTTTGACTCTTTTAAGGGGTCAAAAGAGCCTTTTAAAGACATCGCTTTTATCTCTAAGAAACAAATGATTATGTAAGTCATTAAAATGTATTGAAAAGTGCTGTTGTTCCTGCAGAAGGCAGGGTTCCATGTCCTGATGTGCTCATCCTCTTGGACATCACTGAGGTAGTAGCTGCAATAGTTGAGTCGTGGTCAAATTTCTTTTTTATTTGAAGAGGAACTGAATATGCAGTTGGGCTTTTTGAGTTGCTAAGTAGTAGAACTATTGGGACAGAAAAATCCAATTATATTAATGGAATAGCTTAAGAAATACATGCAAAAATATCACTTGGTTCACAACAGTGAATAATTTTATGTTGGCTACAATAATTGCAATTTAGTATTTGAATATATATTTTCTCTTTTAAAATACAGTTTTGTTATAAGTAGTTGTCCCTATAGTTGGTATCAGTTAGGTACAGTATGATTTTTGAACTGTATAAATTTATTTTTAATAGCTTTAAGAAAAATAAAGCACTTGTGACTTGGTGTAATTGTATCAAAATGGCATCTGTATTCAAATGTTTCCAAAAGTCACACTGCAGTAATGCCTATATTTTAACATCTGTTCTGGGACTGAGATTAATTTGAAAAGCTTTTTTGCGTGTATTTGAAAGGGGAGGCTTTTTTGGTCTCTTACAGGTCAGGATTCTGGCAAAGTTGTGATCTGGAATATGGCTCCTGTCCTGAAAGAGGAAGATGAAAAGAATGAAAATATTCCCAAGATGCTTTGTCAGATGGACAATCACTTAGGTAACAAAGATTTTTTTTTTCCTATTATTTCTATCTTTTTTTACTGCCTACTGGTAATTTGCCAAAGCTTAAGCATTGCACATGTGTAATTGTAAAAACTGTGCTCTGTCCAGTGATGGAGAATCAATAAATACTTTGGCTATATACTTCTGAAGATATTCAGTGGGAAATGTTGTTAAAATGTGGGGAAATATGCAGAGAAATATAGATACCTTTGGAAATCTCCTCTCTATAAGCTTTTTCTCAACTGTGACCACAGAGTAATTGATAATGCACATCCTGAGAAACTGGGGAGCTCTGAAGGAAAGGACAAGAGAAGAAATAAGAGTAAAATAAACATCATATGAAGTATATTGGTTATAGTTCTAAATTATTCTGGCTTTATTGCACATTACATTTGGAATTAGTGAGGGTACCTGACAAGTTGTCCCTTCTTATTCAGGATACAGCTTTCCTTCTTTGCCCTCTTAATCCCACCTCATTTACCAGGAGCAGTTTCTTCATTAGATGAATATTAATGTTTCTCCCTTTGAGCTACTTTTGGTGAAGCTTTTTTAGATAAGGAGTAGAGTTTTTTAAGTGAGAAGTTCCTCAAGTGCTATGGAAGATAAGTACCAATTCATTTATCTAAAGCAGACAGAGTAACTGCTTGCAGTGGAAAAAGCACACTTAAATCCTAAATGTCTCCCATCAAGTTTTGCTTGTTGTAATCTTTGTCCCAGTCCAGAACACTTATTCACATATTTCATCTTCCAAACTTTTCTTTTCTCCGTTGCAGCTTGTGTGAACTGTGTGAGATGGTCAAACAACGGCGTTTACTTGGCCTCGGGGGGAGATGACAAGTTGATTATGGTGTGGAAGCGAGCTGCGTAAGCATGTTCCTTTCTTCTGTTTTATATTGGATTTCAAGTGGGTTTCTCTGTCACATCTCAGTGTTTCCTGAATGCTGGCCTTTTATAAGCTCAGTGGTGCTCTTGGTGCATGTGGAACACACCCTGTGACACCCCATCCCTGGTGCTCGGTCCCTGTCCCGGGCTGACAGCCCATCCCTGGTGCTCGGTCCCTGTCCCGGGCTGACAGCCCATCCCTGGTGCTCGGTCCCTGTCCCGGGCTGTCTCCCCATCCCTGGTGCTCGGTCCCTGTCCCGGGCTGTCTCCCCATCCCTGGTGCTCAGTCCCTGTCCCGGGCTGTCAGCCCCATCCCTGGTGCTCAGTCCCTGTCCCGGGCTGTCTCCCCATCCCTGGTGCTCAGTCCCTGTGCCGGGCTGACAGCCCCTCCCTGGTGCTCGGTCCCTGTCCCGGGCTGACAGCCCCTCCCTGGTGCTCGGTCCCTGTCCCGGGCTGTCTCCCCATCCCTGGAGTATGGTCCCTGTCCTGGGCTGACAGCCCATCCCTGGTGCTCGGTCCCTGTCCCGGGCTGACACCCCATCCCTGGTGCTTGGTCCCTGTCCCGGGCTGTCTCCCCATCCCTGGTGCTCGGTCCCTGTGCCGGGCTGTCTCCCCATCCCTGGTGCTCGGTCCCTGTCCCGGGCTGTCTCCCCATCCCTGGTGCTCGGTCCCTGTCCCGGGCTGTCTCCCCATCCCTGGTGCTTGGTCCCTGTCCCGGGCTGTCTCCCCATCCCTGGTGCTCGGTCCCTGTGCTGGGCTGTCTCCCCATCCCTGGTGCTCGGTCCCTGTCCCGGGCTGACAGCCCATCCCTGGTGCTCAGTCCCTGTCCCGGGCTGACAGCCCCTCCCTGGTGCTCGGTCCCTGTCCCGGGCTGACAGCCCCATCCCTGGTGCTCAGTCCCTGTCCCGGGCTGTCTCCCCATCCCTGGTGCTCGGTCCCTGTGCCGGGCTGTCTCCCCATCCCTGGTGCTCGGTCCCTGTCCCGGGCTGGCCTGTGTGGCTGCCTGGGCGCTCTCTCCTCTGCAGGAGCTGACACGTTTGCTTCTGTTCTTGAGCAAAGCTTCCTGGTGAGATTTGAAGAGTCACCCTAAATAGAAATTGTACATTTTATTGAAGCTAATTTTTTAATAGCTGCAATTACTTGATCTTAAAAAAATGGGGTTTTCCCTTCCATTTTTGTTGTAGGAATAACTGCCTATAAAATAGAAGTGCACTGAGCAGCTGATTTTCTTTACAAAGAAGAACTTGAGGTGGTGCTGTTGCTAATTGTTTCTGTTTTAATTAGGTACATTGGACCTAGCACTGTGTTTGGTTCTAGTAGCAAACTTACCAATGTTGAGCAGTGGAGGTGTGTATCGATTCTCAGAAGCCATTCAGGGGGTAAGTTAGAAGGTGGTGAATGAACGTAATTTCAATGTATTTGGAAGAAAATAGTTTTTCAGTGTCACAGGGTTTTGTTCAAACCATTTATATTTGGTGGCAAGTCAGCAATTCCTTTTAAGAGCAATAATAAAAATCTAAAAGAAAATACAATATTTAATCAAATGCGATTTTCATACAAGTAACTTCTGGCAACTATGCAACAGAAGAATTAGCTACTAAGAAACTTATGTTTTGCTATTTTCTAGCTTAAAAATAAATCTGAATAAAGGAAGATAAACTGTATTTTTATTTAAATGATTGTTCACACTGGCAGCGAATAATCTGGTTGGCAAAGGATGAAGATTTTATAAATCAAAGAACGTTAATGTTTATTTAGAAAAAAAAATAACTGAAGAGCAGTGCAAAAGATGAATAAACAAGTAATTTCCAATGCGTTTTGCACCTGCTGACATGAGCTATGATTAAAATCAAGATGGCCATCTCTTGGATCACTCCACATGTTAGAGCGAAGTGAGTGCATTGCAATAGCTTCTGTTACTGTCTCATCCAAAACAGGACAGAGTTCTTTGTGCAGGCATTAGTACTTCCTACAATCACTGAACATTGCATTCTCTACCTTGGGTTTTTTCTGATCCCATTGAACACTGTAAGCTGGAGATCCTCGCCCCCAATGACTGTTGCTATGTTCTGTCCTACCTTCCACTCTGGTGAAACCATAATAATTTCTCAGTGAGAGCAAAATGTTGCCATGCAAGTTCTTTCTAAAAAGATTTTTGGATTTTCTGATTACCATTTACCTCTCTCCTAATGGAAGTTATTTTGTTCCAAACAGATGTGATGGACGTAGCGTGGTCTCCCCACGATGCCTGGCTGGCATCCTGTAGTGTTGATAACACTGTTGTCATCTGGAATGCTGTCAAATTTCCAGGTGAGAATTCCTGGGTTTCAGATGTGCAAGTTTGTAAAGCGTTGTGACAAACTCTTCCCTCCTTGGGCATATTTCACTGGCTGAAAATCTCTCTGGGAATGGCTGGCTGTCTTTAGGAGGACACACTTGCAACCTGGCAGGTCTGTCCAGGTTTGGATGGCAACGAGCACTGGGTTCCACCCTGCTGTAGATGACAGCTGCACTCAGACTGTGCTGCTGAGTTTACATGACAGTCATTATTACGTGTATTTTATTTACACGCCATTTATTTCAAGCTGGCTTCCAATGCTGATACCAGAGTTTTTACATCTTGAAGCTGGCTGTGTACCCTCTCAGCCTCTGCTCCCACAGTCTGATAAGCAAGAGAGTGACTGAAAACAGGTTCCCAGGTCTGCCAGGCTTGTGTGTCTGTTGAGTCAAAACTTTGACTTAGTTCACATTTTCTGCACAAAGATGAATTTGTTGTGATAATCTTTGGGTGTGGAGAAAAGGGTGAATGTTTAACTGAAATTCCAGTTAAAGTGCTGCTTTTCTGCAACTTCAAGTTCTATTCTGAAGTGCCTGGGCTTTGTTGGTCTTTCTGCTCTGATCTGTTTCTTACAAAGAGTTTTGTATCCCTTATTCTGGACAGAGTTCTCTTCATCACTTTTTTATATCGGTGTTAGCTTAAGCACAGGTTCCAGTTTGGTGGTTTGTACAGTAAAAACATTGTATTTAATACTCTGTTTCAAAAAGATCTGGTAAATCTTCTCAACAGTCTGTCCTAAAGGAGATTTCAGTAACTACTCCCTGTTCTCAATTTTTGCCTGCACAGAAATTCTGGCCACTTTGAAGGGGCATTCTGGCCTGGTGAAGGGGCTGACCTGGGATCCCGTTGGAAAGTACATTGCCTCTCAGGCTGATGATCGGAGTCTGAAGGTGTGGAGGACCATGGACTGGCAGTTGGAAACCAGCATCACAAAACCCTTTGATGAGGTACTTCAGAATGTGGGACTATGCAAAGTGAATTCCTTGGGAATGAAAGAAAACTGGAACAACTGTGATTCTACTGACACGTGAATTAATTTAACAGTGCCGAATCAAATGAAGTTCTCAGATGGCAAGTTCAAGAGGGGGGGGAAAAGAGCTCCTTTCTCACACAAAATGGGGTTGACTGGAGACTTTCATTGCCCTTGGATATTGTGAATGCCAAAGGTTTACATGGGTTATGTAAACAATTAAGTAAATTTCTGGAAATGTAGTGGTTATTCCAAAGAAGTATTGGCACATTGGTTGCAATAGTCTTACCTGCTTTTCTAAGCATCTTCTATTGGCCACTGTCAGAAATCACAGGGCTTTGATCAAGAGACCAAATACCTGGGGACAGAATCTGGTGCTTAGTGAGTGGAGTCTTTTGCAGTGATCTCGTGGTATTGTGATTAGTGCAGTCACTGTAGCAGACTGTAACTGCATAAATTCATGTGTGAGTTGACGTGGCAAGCTGAAGTCTCATCATTAGCAGTTACTGCGCTACAGCCCTGTCATTAGCTAGGACTGTTATAATTACTGAGGGAACAGTATCCAGAAAGATGTAACATTTTTATTTGCTTTAAAAAAGTTCTGTGGGCTCCTTTCCCCCCCTTTTGATAGGGCTTCTTAAGTTACGCTTCATCACCTGTGTAAACATGGCCAAGTGCTAAGAATTGTGTGTAAGATCATTAATCTTCACAAAAAACTTACTTTGTAATAATATTCCCTAAATCTAAAATTTAACTAGTTTGTATTATCTATTCTAGTTCGTTTGCCAAACCCTTCTAAAGCTGGTATGGTTTTTCTTGTCAGTGTGGAGGGACAACTCACGTGTTGCGTCTTAGCTGGTCGCCTGATGGTCACTATCTTGTTTCTGCTCATGCCATGAATAATTCTGGACCCACTGCTCAGATCATTGAGAGGGATGGATGGAAGACCAACATGGATTTTGTAGGGCATCGGAAGGCAGTTACAGTGGTGGTGAGTGAGTGATAGTAATTTACCCCTGAAGTAAAACTTCTGTTATGCACTTTTGGATAATTTTATGTGTAAATGGACAAGAGGTGAAGCTGGGCATCAAGATTAGTAAAGCCAATGCATGGTGGTGGTTAAAAAATGTCAGCTTTACATGTTGGTAGCAATCAGCTTGCTGGTGTGATAAGAGAACCGGATGGAGATGACCAAGACAAGGGGGAGTACAGGAGCATGTTAGGAATGCTGAACACTGGCTTTGTTAGCTCTTCAGTGACTTGGTTAAAGTGATACAGGTTTACTAGATCCCTAGTAAAGTTAATATTATTTGCCATTCCTGTTAAGGCATTCAAAAAGCCCCTTAAGAAAGCTCCTGCAGCTTTTCTCAGTGCTGTTATAGAGTTGGTTCAGGACTTTGTTCCTATGAAATGTTTCTTTTTCACTCTTAAGTGGAAAATTAGCCTTTAAAGCAGATCTTCTGCTAAAATGTAATTACTGTAATAAAATTTGGGCATCTCATTTGTTTAGAAATTCAATCCCAAAATCTTCAAAAAGAAACAAAAGAATGGGAGCTCCACCAAGTCAAGTTGTCCCTACTGCTGTTGTGCTGTTGGTAGTAAAGATCGATCTCTTTCTGTCTGGGTAAGTGTTTTCTTTGCTGCCTTTGGACTAATGTGGTTGCTTGGAGAACTTGGGGGTTTAGCACAAAGGTTACGTGGACAGCAGTAGGTCTTATATTTAGGTGCATTTCAGGGGTTTTTGTTTCTGTTGTTGCAGGTTTAGCTGGGGGGGAAGGAAGTGGATTGCTATTACTTTCTCTAAAGCCAAGAGCAGTTAGGAAGCAGTGGCAGAGTATGTGCCCTGGGAAGGGGGAGGAACTGTTAAGGGACATAATGTGTTTATTAACCACAGTTAATAAATTCAGCCCTATTTCCTTCCTACGTCTTTTACTTATCTTCTGTCTTTGCAAAGGAAAGGAATGTGGAAGTGAATAAGGTTTTTAAGTATACTTTTGACAAGCTTTTGACATCTAGTTTGGGTTTTACTTTAAAATCTACGCTAAAATTGTTATTCTGCCTAAGAGAAGAGTATTTGTTCTCACGTTTATAAATGCAAGGCGGGTTGTTTGGCAACTGCAAAATACAGGGAATAAATTTAACTGATTTGTAAAACTTTGTGATGAGAACATGTGCCAGAACACACCAATTGCTAACTCCAATCTACTATTTATAGATTCCAGTGTGATATTTATCCATCAATTGCTGGATGCATAACACTGAATCTGTTTCTGGCAGTGCTGCCAGCGCATACCCATTTCAAATACTCGGTATATTTTGCTGTCTATTTTTACTATAAAGATTTCATTCGGAATGGCTGTTGAGGTTACATTAGGGATTACAGAGATGCACAGTTATAGGCCATCTTTGCCCTGAAGAGCTTAATAGATATGTATAGAGCACAGACCCGTGGAAGCATAGATAAGGACCGAAGGTGGCACCTACACTGTGAACCTGTGAGCATAAAACTTCCTCAGCCACACCAACTGCTCTTGCTCCGTTTCAGTTCTGCTGTACACTATAGATATTAAGTCCATTGGTTAACATTAAAGAGCTCAGAATGTCTGATTTAGAACAGGTTATTGGGAATTTTCATATTCAGTTCTTTATTACTAAGCTGATTCGTAAGTGCAGAGGGATCCTCTTTAAGAGTAGTTGTGAGTCAGATTCCCTTTGCTCTTCATAGGCTTTACTTTCTTAGACAAGTAGAGTGAGTGAGGACAAGGATACCTAATCTGTTTTCTGTCTTCCTCTTGTGCTGGCAGTTTGCAACCCCCTTATCTCAGAGCAGCTGAGAATAGAAGCGCTCTTTCGCATCCGTGGAATTGCTTTTTGAGTGGTAGAGGGTGTTCTGTGACTGTGATGTAAGGAAAGATGGTTTAGAAATTCAGTCTGTGTTTCAGAAAGGGGAGTTGAATGTCATCTATTCCTCTCCAGAGCTTTTCCGTCCCAGCAGTGGAAGGGGGAGTTGGCTCTTCAGCTGCACCACCAGGCACGCAGCTGTCTCTGGGCCACAGCTTGCTTGTGGATGTTGTTAGGCTGTGGGAGAGTGCTAATGAGGTAATATCTGTGGTAGTGTAGAGCTTCCACATTTATCAGTGCTGTTTATTGGTTTTTTTTAGCTCACATGTCTGAAACGACCTTTGGTTGTCATACATGAGCTGTTTGACAAGTCAATCATGGACATTTCCTGGTAAGTTCATTTCTGCTGTTTGGTACAGAAACCAAAGTATTGTCATCAGCTTTAGGTGTTTTCCAGAATTATCTGGAAATTCCTTAAAACAGTACAGATTGTGATTGGAACACAAGTAATTGGTTCCTGAAGGTTTTGGTTCTGCTGCAACATCTTTGGTAGTAACATTAGCGATTAGTAACAATCCCTGGAGATTACGTAACATTAAAACTGAATAAAGACTGATGTATTTAGTAATGACACAGTAAAATACTTGTGGAATGAGTTCCTGCTTGTTGTGATTCGCTGACATTTTTTCACAGAATGTGTATTTTGTAACATGACGTGGTGGACTTGGTGAGTTTTATGTGTTACATCTGTGAGAAGTTGGTTGGACCATCCACTTTCCCAGCGCTCTACTGTCCCAAGCCTTATTTTCTTCTTTCTGCAGTGAGTGGTACTCTCTCCTCTCCTGCTTTCTTCCTAAGGCCTAGTCATAAAAATGCAGAAGTTAATAGTTCTTCATTCACTGCAAGACTTAAAGAATAAGGGGAAAAAAACCCATGAGACCACTCAGTAAAGGGCATTTAAAAAATACTCTGCACCTATACAGCAGGTGATTTAGAGAGTTAAGGGTTATGTACAAGGTAATACTTAATATTTTTTCGTAATAGCCACACAGCTGATTACATAGGCTGTCTTAATTCTATCACTTTGTGACTTCTGAAAATCTACCTTAATAGTTGTAACAGTCTTGGTGGGTTTATGCTGAGAATTTCAAAGCTTACAGTATAACTTCCTGGTTTCTGTCTGCTGTGTGGATTTTGCCATGAAGCTCAGTGAACCACGATAAAGTTTTCAAAACCAAAACATTTTTATTTCGTTAGCAGATTAAGGCTAGAAAGCCAGCAAGTGGAATATTTCATGAGAAGTGCTGCTATTGTTGTAGTACAATAGCTTTGAATAGTTTTGTTTTCCTGCAGTGTTTTTTGTTTCTCTATCTGCAATTTGCACATTTTTCATGGCATGAAGTCATTGGTGCTAATAGCTGGTTAACATTTTGCCATTTCTGAGGAAATGCTTTTGTGGCATATTTGAGAGACAAAGGATCATCAGGAAGCTTGATATTGTATATCCTGTTTACAAACTGAAACGGATGGCTAAAATGTCAATAATATGGAATGTTCCCAGAAACATGCTCCATTCTGAAAACAGACTGAGTAAATTCAGAGAAATCTGATACTTTTATATTCTTATCTCTCTATCATTTCTATTTCAGAGTTTTAGTCTTGGATCCATCATCAGAATATCTTGAAATGGTTATGTTTTCACAGAACAATTGCTTGGTTGCAGAGGTCAATAGGAGCTCAGCAATTTTGTCTGCTAAGAAAGCAGAAAACTCTCAACAAGATGTTGCCATTTGCTAACTTGGAGTACTGTTGGTTTACCTAGTTCGTGGTTCCAAGGCTGACTGCTGTGGGTGTGAATGCTGTCAGGGCACCAGCCACCACAAAAATAGCTATTTCAAATGCCTGTAGCCACGATGCACATAATACATTTTTAAGCCTTGCTGGAGTAACTTGGATAGGATTTTGGAGTTCTGCCAGCTTTCCTTTCCTCTTCCCTTCTCTGTAACAAATAATCTTTAAGCCACTGTGCTACTGTCTCTGTGAGCTCTGTAACTGGAAGTGTCTGGGTGGGCAGTCAAAATTCATCTAATACTTTTTAAAATCATAGAATCATAGAATTAACTGGGTTGGAAGAGACCTCTGCAATCACCAAGTGCAACCCTTGATCCAACCCCACTGTGATTACCAGATCATGGCACTCAGTGCCACATCCAGCCTCACCTTAAAAACCTCCAGGGACGGTGAATCCACCACCTCTCTGGGCAGGCCATTCCAATGCCTGATCACCCTCTCTGTAAAGAACTTCTTTCTAATAGCCAACCTGAACAACCTGCTCTGGTTTCTCCCTTCAGAAAGGTTTTCATGGTGCTGAGCGTGCCATGGGTGGGTGTATTGTTCCAGTGCCACCTTCCTGTGTGCAGTCTGCCAAGGACCTTTGGCACACAGACTGCTGCTGCCCTTCATCCCATCTCCTCACTGTCCCACTCCTTTGGTTCCATCAGGTGATGCTGTGATAATAAACCTTATACTAAGGTTTTTATTGGGCACTTTATCATATTACTCCTTTGGATCAATGAAAGAGATTGAAAACAAAGTTGGACCTTTATTTCCTTCAGGACCCTTAATGGACTCGGTATCCTGGTGTGTTCCATGGATGGATCTGTGGCATTTTTGGACTTTTCCCAGGATGAGCTTGGGGATCCGCTCAGTGAGGAGGAAAAGGTACAGTGAGCACTCAGAGAACCTGTGGTCATATTTAAGGGATGTATTGATTCAGTTAAAATACTGGACTATGTATAGAAGTATGGAGTGACTGGTTTCCATATTACAGAAAATGTGTTCTTGTCTGCTTTACAAATCATTAAAAGAGAGGAGTCAAGAAGAGAATGTGTCATATTAGTTTCTGTTCTGGAAAGAAAGTATTTGGAAAACATCCACTTGCTTACACATCATTATACACTTGAAGTAATTATTTGGCCAAGGAAACAAGGAGTGGGTGCTTCAAAACACTTTAAAATTACTCTTTGACTTGCATATATGCAAGTCTTTTTAAACTGATTACTGTTGGCTGTTTTTCCTCTCATTGCTATTAGCAACTAGAGCTTTGAGTTGCAATTATTTTACATATTGACTTAGTTGAAAACACAAAGAAAGAAAAAAATCTAGTGTGTAAATGATACAGAGGGCAGTTGGATTTTATGGATTCCATTAGGTTTTGTGATTCCATTGTATTATAATTAGTGATGCCACGGTAGCAGTTGCAGTCACTCACATCTCTAACGCCCACAGAGCAACATTCACCAGTCCACCTATGGTAAGAGCCTGGCTATAATGACTGAAGCTCAGTTGTCCACCACCATCATTGAGAATCCAGAGATGCTCAAGTATCAGCAGAGGCAGCAGCAGCAGGGGGATCAGAAGAACGTGTCGGTCCGGGAAGGATCTGGGAATGCAGCAGCTCCCAAGGTGGCGAGCATGGTTAATGGGGAGAGTTTGGAGGACATCAGGAAGGTAGGTGCTCTTGGGTAGTGCCAAGTACTAAGCTGGTAAACATCAAACTGCTTATGACAGAACCAGTTTCTGTGTCCCTGTTTTGTGTTGAATGGCACCTCTCAGCCTGTGAACGGTCCAGCTGACCAAGTCACTGGGACTTGTTGAAAAGTTAAAATGCTTTTAAGCAGAAATAAGATCGTGGAAAAAGGCTTGTGGATGTTTCTGCAACAGGTACAAAATTCTTGGTGTGCAGAAAGGAAACCCGAAGTAGCTCATAAGAGGGAAGCTGTAGACCTGTGCTTCAATTTCTCAGAGACGGGGGTTGAAAGTTTTATTTAATTCTCTCCTAAACATAAAACATGACCTCTGATGGAGGTCTTGATACACGCAGATGAGAATGTTTTGGACTTGACTCTCTACTTGTGGAGAGCAGATTACATTCACCACAAATGCCTTTTCTACACATGGTTGGGTTGAAGATTGGAAAGGTGTGTGTTCAAATTAAAAAGAATGTATATTATTGTACAGGCTGAGAGCAGTAATCACAATCAGAATTCTGTTGTACTTTGTACTATGTGAGCTTCTACTTAACACCTATTATTGGTCAAAAAAAAAGTTATGGTATTGAAATACACTTGTGTTATTAAAATGTAGATTGGCTATGCGATAATAGCATGGTTCAAAGATGAGATGGGAAAAAGTCTTTGTTAGCAGATTTTTAATTGAGGCACATCTTTCTTCTATTATACCTATTCTTGTTTGTTTGGAAAAAAAACTAAAAAAGCATTTCCCATTTATCAGAAATAACGATGAAATGTATTCCCAACAGAATCTCTTAAAAAAACAAGTGGAAACACGAACAGCAGATGGTCGGAGAAGGATCACACCTCTCTGCATTGCTCAGCTGGACACTGGGTACGTTTGGAAGTCATCTTTAAAATCCTTTCGTATCTTTTTTAATCTTCTTCTTGTTGTTGTTGTTCCCTGGTGCAAACTCAGAATTCTGACTTACAGCATCATAAAGCATGTATTGGAAATAAGTGTGTGTCCTTATGAAAGATAGTTTTGACCTGTGTTCCCTTAGCTGTAAGATCTCACTTCTAATATCTCAGGCTAATTCTCATTATCTACCATTATGTATTGTAGATTCATATCTATACTAGTACTGGCTTTAATGTCCTTTGGACATGAGAAACAACTCTGGAAAGTTAAGTGTTGGTGGTTTATTTAGGTTGTGTGTGAGTATCCATATGTGGAAAAAGGAAGAATGGAATAAGTAGTTTAGTTAAAATTACTATTTTTCAATTATTTTTTACGTGTTTTTGAGAAATATATTTGTTGTTTGTCCTTTTGCTTAGGGATTTTTCTACAGCATTTTTCAATAGCATCCCAATCTCTGGAACTCTCTCTGGCTCAATGATGTCTTCTCAAAGTAACCAGCAGCTCATGTCACTTGATTCTAACGCAGCAAATTCCCTTAATACTTCAAAGCCTTCTGTGGAGCCAACAGCAGCCAGTATAAAACCAACAGATGATGCAGCCAATAAAGATGGGTCAGTATTTGCAGTTTTGTTTTTCACTTCCCTGAGTCTGTTTAGTTTTACATTTTTGTTTATGGTTCTCTGACCAAGAAGTTATTAAAGTGGTTTCCTGAGTGCGAAACTCTGAAATCAAACCTTCCTGCAAACATCGAGATTTCATTAGCGGTGGTTACTTTAAATAGTGGTCAATCAGGAACGAATAAATCCACATGCATAGTTCTGGCAGTGAACTCCAGTGCAGTGAGGGATGCAGTTGATTGCTAAGGCTCTAACAAAATGACTTGCTTATGGATTGTTGGCTTGCTATTGGTAAATAATAGAAGGGTTTCCAGTACTGGAAGTAGTGAATCCTGTTTGACATCAAATTCTGTCCTGTGTCCTCTCTTTGAACGTGGTGATCCTTCTTTCCTGTATAACAACCCCTCAGGGCGCAGTGGCACTGACTTGTCAGTGCACGTGTGCTTATTGGCCAGTGTGTCTTTCCAATTTAAAATGGAACAGCTCAATTTTACTTGCTTTTCTCTCAGTGACCACTGACTTGGTTTCTTCTCCTCAGTATGTTTTTACAGTATTTGTAGCAGCACAACTGCCATTGGAACTCTGCCTATCCATCACATCAGTTGAAATTGGCCCCAGATTGAAAGATGAGCATGTAGACTATGAGAAATGATTGACAGATGAAACTAGTCTCCTTTTCTTTGAAAACTGTACTTTTAGCAGCTTTTTAGTACAAACATCAGTTATGTTAGAGCCGTTTTTTCTTTCAGTTCATTCTCCAAATTCATTCTCTGAATGAATTGAAAAATCTCTAAAGTAAACAACTATTCAAATAACAGATCCCTGGAATGCTTTAGTGTGGGGAAAACACATTCCTTTGCTTTAGAGTTATGCTTGGAAAGGCCTAATAATCAGGTTGGATTCTTCAATAACAAAACTCTAAACGTGGCATGAATTGTTTCAGCCCAAATTGTTTGATTGATAAACAGTAGAATATAATATTGTAATGGAAAGGATTTTCTAACCTGAACAAGGGATAAAAGCAGGAACCCCAGTGATTATTGAAAATAGTGATCCTTTCCCTTTGGGTATATAAATACCAGCTGTAAGTATTGTTCCTTAAAGTTTCATTCCTGAGTTAAAAATACAAAATGAATGAATGAAGGGTGTTTTAATCTGGACGTGGCCACATGAAGCTCTGAGGTGTATCACAGACAGTTTTTGAGAGTAGGCAAAGCATTGAAGATACTGTCACATGAAGGGGTGACACAAGCATGTCATAATTCATGATGTATTTCAGTGAAAGGTTTTCAGCATAGTTTCTAGCCAGTGTAGTGAATGCTAGCTAGCTGTAATGACAGTGTAGGTTACCAATACTAATTTCATTTCAATCCTTCTTTTCCTGTCTCTGTTACTGACAGTGTAAATGCTACCTCTGCCTCAACTGCTCCTTCTGCCTCCTCTGTGTTGACAACTCCATCCAAGATTGAGCCTATGAAAGCATTTGATTCTAGATTCACAGAACGATCCAAAGCCACCTCAGGGACCGCTGCTGTAACAAACACAAATCAGACTGTTGTGGACAGGTAAGACGTAGCCTGGGGAGGGGGAAGGGAGTGATGCAGAGAGTTGAAATGCTGATTCTCTGTGCTGTAGATGTCATGGTGCTGGGGCTGTAGAATTTGTCTTGGGGCTCTTCCTCTACTGAAAGGAAGGGGACAGCTGCAAAGAGGGAAGTTCTCTGCTGGCATTAGCCACTTGAACATTTGTCCCTGGCATTTTGGTATCAGGCAGATTCTTCAAAATGTTCCAAGTTCAAACTCCTGTTGCAAGAGGCTGTGTGTGCACATGCCTCCCTGCTGTGGCTGTGTGCAGCTGTGCTTCTTGGAAGACAAAAGCAGCCCAAAACAGCCAGCTTGCATCTCTGCACAGCAGAGATTTCCTTCAAGATAAATTGCCATACTTGTCAGCAGACAGCCTACCATCATTATAGCCGCAGTTGTATTTCAGTTTTGTGCCTTGAAGGCATGTGGAGAAGGCTCTTTGATTTTAAGGAGTTTTGGCTCTGGATCCACATGACTTTAAAAAAAAAGACAAGCCTTTGTTTTTGTGGCATACAGTGCTATGGCATAAGTATGCCTGCCTCATCAAAACACGTGATAGAAAAAATAGTGGTCTTGAGAAAGAAGTGTCTGGTTCCCCAACTTATTATCTCTAAAACATGGTTTTATGTCAATATTTTTATGTCAAAGGGTTTAACCATGTGATACAGAAGAAAGATGCATTTAATTAGTCTCATAATTGTTTCTGATGTCTCAGTAAAGTATGGATAAAAGTTTATTGTTTGACATAATTCAGATGCCAGAGGAAAAAGGTTTGGATTATGTAAAGTATTTCTGTGAAGCCAAGCACTTAAGGAATAACTGGCAAAAGAGTGTGAGTTAATAACCACCTACTGGACAGAATGGGAAGAGTATGATTAAATGACCTATTTCAGGGTATAATGGCTAACAAGAGAGTTCACAGGGATTTGTACTTAGTATTTAGTTATATTATATTATATTACATTTAGTTATATAAGGACATGGGCCTGTTGGAGCAAGTCCAGAGGAGGCCACGAAAGTGGTGAGAGGGCTTTAGCACCTTTGCAATGGAGACAGGCTGAGAGTTGGGGCTGTACAGCCTGGAGAAGAGAAGGCTCTGGGGCAACCTTCTTGCATCCTCCCAGTGCCTAAAGGGGCTACAAAAGAGCTGGAGAGGGACTTGGCACAGGGGTATGTAGTGACAGCACAAGGGAAGATGGCTTCAAACTGAGAGAGGGCAGGTTCAGATTAGATAATAGGAAGAAATTCTTCCCTGTGAGGGTGGGCAGGCCCTTGCAGAGGTTGCCCAGAGAAGCTGTGGCTGCCCCTGGATCCCTGGAAGTGTCCAAGGCCAAGTTGGACAGGGCTTGGAGCAACCTGGGATAGTGGAAGGTGTCCCTGCCCATGGCAGGGGTTGGAATAAGATGAGCTTTAAGGTCCCTTCCAACCCAAGCCATGCTGTGATTTCATGATACTGTGTTCCTGAAATGGAAGCTGGAGCAGTGAGGTCATTTTTATGGTTTGCAGATATACATTTTACAGCAGTCAGAGCTGAATAAGACAATTTTTGGGGATAGACAAACAGAATGACAAAGGAAGTTCTACATGAGTAAGTAGAAAGTGTAATGTCTATTGAAGAGGAAAGGTGAACTACTCTTGCATCTTAGAGTGCTGAATTCTTTGTATCAGCTCAGGGAGAGAGATCTGATTGTAATTGGAACTGAATGCTAAAATAAGGTTGCTCTTTCCAGCTTTCCCCTGTAGCTAACTGCTGGTTTGATTAGTGTTTTTTAAAGGGGAGAGTATGTCTGATCAGCTGTTCTCCTAGAGACGATTTGCCAAACCTCTTCAGCTACTTCCTCTTGCCTTTGTGCATTTTGAAATACACTCAAACAGGGCTAAGATTGTATCTTCCTATCTACAAGAATTCTGTGCATACGATATGTGGCAGCTTTTGGAATCAGCTCTTACAAAACATGATTTTTTTTTTTTTCTTTTACAGACTGAAGGATCAGAATTTAATTAAAGACAGTAAGCCCAAGGATATTCTGGAGAGCAGCAGTGACAGCGAGGAGAAGATTCCAGCTGTTAAACCACTCAGCGTCCCCAAACGGAAACTGGAACTTGAGGGGGAAACAGTAGAAAAGAAGAAAAAAGGAAGGCCTCGGAAAGACTCCAGACTTGTGCCAGTAACTTTAACTGTTCAGGTGAAAGAAATAAGATTCGTTGTGGCTTTCATAAGTCAGTCCAGAGTTGACTTGTTCCATCAACTGAGGGGAAACCCAAGTAGTATCAGTCCCTCAGAATTTTTAGCCATCCCTCTTCCATGCCTTTAAACTTACTCTTTTTGGAATTTAGGATTAGAAAAAGCAGATGCACATGGTGTGGCAAATGTGTCTATGTTTTATATAAATATACAGCTACTTACTGAACAGCACCAGCGTGCCAAACAGTGGCAGCCTGCCAAATAACTGTATAGAATAATATCAAATGCCATCAGTTTAGGGTAGTGTGTGGTGGAGAGTGGCCCAAGCACAAGAAAGTGACTTGAATATGATGATTTAAAATATAAATAAATAGATTCAAAATAAAAAATAAAAAATTTCCTCAGAACCCTGGAGTGGTTGCATTAGAGTTTCCATCATTTTAGGGCATATAGATATTCTGTTTTCAGTATTTAGAGCTTATATTTTCCATATAATATACCAGAATTTCCATTAATTAGTTGCAGCTGAAAATGGGGGGGTTCAAAAAAAAAAGGACCACTTCAAGTTTGTTTTGATTATTTTAATTCTTAGAAACTATTTTTAAAAACTTGTATTTGTACAGCTAATTGGAAAAAGACTTAATATTTCCAGTTGGCATTGTTTGGAATTTTTAAAAAATCCCTTTCAAATCAATCTATATGGTACAATAGCTTTGGTTTTCAACTTTTTTTAATAGAAAAATTTAACTACTTCTGCAATTTTTTCCAGTCCTCAGCTGCACTGGCGTCTGAGAAGGATGCTGCTTGCATCTCTGCACCAGCATTAGCACTTAAACTGCCAACCCCAATCCCACAGAAATCCTTTACTTTACAGGTAAGTGGACTGTAAGGAAAAAGGCTTAAAAACAAACAAACAACAAATCCTGCTGGTCTTTAAATATTGTGAGGTTATTCAGATCCTTTGCCAAGGTAACATCTGAATGGGTGTATTTGTTCAAGCAAGCAAGGTGGTGGGGTACTGTAGCTTCTGAGAGTATGTCTGGATGAGTGAAGTTAATGGCAAATCAGCTCAAAGAGGACACTTCTGAACTAAACTGGAAAGAGGAATGAACTCCTCTGGTTCATCAGTCCCTCCTGGTGAGCCCAAGGGAGGGGTGAAGGGGTCTGTGGCAGGAGGAGCTGCTGCACTGTTACTGCAGTGTTGGTAGAGCACCCCTGAAGAACAAACACAAACACTCTCAGAGCTCTCTGGAGCTGCTCTGCGGCTGAAGAGACTTGCAAATAGTATTGCTTCAGGTATGTATGAAATGATTTTTCTGTGTGTTCAGGTTGTGGTAGTCTGGTTCCAGCCTGGGCACATAGAGACTTGATGTGGTGCCCATAATTCGGAAGCACAGACAGAACCTTTCCTAAGGTTTGTGCTTCAAATACAAAGGAATTATTTCTGTTTTAGCCAAGACTGATTTTCAGATGTCTGCTTCTTTTGAAGTGCCACAGTGTATATTTTGAAGCCATATTAAACAGAGAAGGCAATACTTGAATCTGTTCTTTAAGACTGCACTGTCTTGGGTCTAATAGTAGTTGGTGCTTTTCTGAGTAGGTTTTTATCTCTTCCAGAAATTATTGTTTAATTTTTTGTATTTCAGATAAGTTCAGATCCATCAATGTACCTTGAAGTGGAAAATGAAATGACCACAGTGGGAGGTTCAAAGCTGAGCAGGTTAAAGTGTAACCGAGAAGGGAAGGAGTGGGAGACGGTCCTCACCAGTCGAATTCTCGCTGCAGCAGGAAGCTGGTAAGGGAGTATGTTTTGGAGGAAGAGGGTCCTGAAGGCCAGAAAACATTTTTAAGAGTACAAAATTACATTTACAGAAAGTTAAGTGCACCTAAACCCACGTATTTACAAAGAAGTAGACGCTTTAAGGCCTTTGCCTACTTACTTAGAAAAGTTGATTAACTGGGTCACTTCTGTTAGGGATTTCTGTGATTCTTTGTGCTTGGCTCAAGATGTCCTATTTTTCTTCCAGCTACTTTGGTTTAATTCATTCAGGCTCTTAAGCTCTTACCCTCTGGAGTTTTTTGTAGGGATTCTGACGTTTCTGTGTTGCCTACTCCTATTTGCTGGTTTTATCACAAATACACACCCACTCTGAAGTTTTCACACAATTTTCAAAATAAATATTTGTGGATAAAAGCGTGCACTGTTTTTAGTCTCAAGACCAGTTTTGCGTCAGGTGTTAGTTCTATGCAGTCTTAAAACATCACAAATTCTCATTAGCCACTTAAAATAATTTTCCTGTGTATTTACATTTTTTCTTTAATTTCTTCATTAAATTTGACTAAATCACGTTAAGTGACAGTTGTTCAAGTGCTAAAGGATATCTTGTGATGTGGAAGTATTTTCCTGAATTTTTTTGCTATTTTTTCTCTGTATTTTCCTAGTTTTTGCTTAGTTATAACCTCAGAGTTTAAATTAAAAGTATATTTCTAAAACCTGAGCCATGTCCAGGTCTGAAAAAGAAGCAGCAGATTTTAAAGCTAAATTTAAGTACAGGCCTGAAGACCTTGTGCATACCCAAAAACCTTACTGCTATTTCCAGCTATGCCCCCTGGTCTAATAAAAGATTTTATCTTTGCCTGCAAACTTTCTCTTGCCCATCTCCTTGTAGATATAATCAAATTAAGGAGACAGGGAATGCACAGATATAGATAATCTGTCTAGTTTGTGACCTTACCTTCTGGTAGCCAGGATTTTCTTCAAAGGTGTAATAGTGACTTTTTGGGGAATTGACCCAAGTTGTACGACAGCTTAAGAATTCAGTCTGGTTTTATGCTACTTGCATTTGACAATATGTAAATGTTTCTTTTTGATATTCCTTTTTTTTTTTCAGTGAGATTGTAACTGTGGCCTGTGAGAAGCGAACACTGTCGGTGTTTTCAGCTTGTGGTCGTCGCCTCCTTCCTCCCATAATATTGAACACCCCCATTTCCACCCTCCATTGCACAGGTTCCTGCATCATGGCTCTCACCACTGCTGCTACGCTGTCTGTTTGGTGCGTGCCGCGGCTCAGCTCGTGTTTGTAGCTGTGTGTCTGGAGATCTTACAGGCTCGGGTGCAGTTGTGGCAGAGCATTGCTGCTGAAAATGGGGCTTAAACCACAGCAGGTCTGAGCACAGGGCAGCTTTGGGTAGAATATGAAGAGTTAACTGGGCAGGACTTGAATCCTGTTTCTTCTCTGTTCCAGGTCTGTAATATTGCATGTGATTCTAGAAGTAAAATAAGGGCATTTAGATCAGCTCGAAGTTACCGGGTTAAACAACCTCCTGCGGGCAGACTCGTCACACACATGGAATGGACTGGGGGGGGGAAAACATGGGTACTTGCATCTTCCATCACACTTAACCAATCAAGTACATGAGTTTCAGAGTTAGAGGTACTCCAGCCATCTTCAGGAGGCCAGGATAAAAACAGCAGTAACTCATTTACAGTTGTTGAATTCAATCTAATGTCTCGTGCGAGTCAGAGCTCCTAAAGGAGTTGTTTGGATCCTCGGTGTTTGCTTAGCTCTAATGAGGTTTCCTGATAAAGAGTCATAAAAATTGTTCTCTGCTATTGAATCCTGCCTTGCTGTAAGGGTCAGGGGTTGCCAAAATAATTTTGTCAAAGCAATGAGGAAAATGTCAAAACAAAAAAACAAACCCAAACAAAGTCCCCAAACCCTCGACTTTGTCATCCATAGTGAAGAAGTGCATTTGTTAAATGATGTTGGAGTTTTCAGTTGTTTGTAAACTGCAGACTTGTCCTTTTGTCTGTTTCAGGGATGTCCACAAACAGACAGCCATCGTTAGAGATGAGTCCTTGCAAACAATATTTTCAGGTAATAAAAGGGGTCACTTAATTACTGACCTTTGAGCCCATCTGTCTGATTTAGTGCCAGTTATGAATATGCTGAAATTTTATGAAACCTGAAAAGCCTAAATAAATAATTTCCCTTCATTATTGTGTAATAAAGGGAAGTTATTGGCAGAGTTGATATCCTGTAGAAATATCACCAAACAGCAAACTTGTATGGAGAATGTTTCTGTTTTGTATAAATTGCAGAACCAGGACCAATACTGTGTTTTGCAAAATTGATGTTAATGCTGCTGCACTGAGACTGGTGTGTATCATCATTAGCTTGTCTTGGTCTTCCTGTCAGTGCTTGGGAACAACACGGAGCCTTTCTCTGTTGGTTGCTATCTGATAATTAACAGTGGGTTTTGCCATTATGAGTGTTAGGAAAGACTCCAAAAGAAACACTTTGGTCTGATTTGACTTGTAGGAAGTGATGCAACTGTCTCTCAGATCTTGCTGACTCAGCATGGAATACCTGTAATGAGCATGTCTGATGGAAAGGCATATTGTTTTAATCCTTCTCTTTCTACATGGTAAGTCATCTATTATTTCCTGCTTTTGCAGCTTAGAGGAACTAATGTGTATTCTGACTTACTGTTTCACTTCAGATTTTGCAGGTTAGTCTGAGCAGGATCACATACCAGGCTTTGTTTTGCTTTGGTTCACTGTGTCTGTCTAGGCATTGCTCTATTATATCCTTACGCTTTTTTATGTTTAAAATAAACTTTTAAAACATAAACATACATCTTATATACTTCTGCTGATGTACATCAGTTGAATCTGTCAAGAACTTGGCCATGATTAGAGATAACCTACCCTTAGAATACCCTTCCTTTAGGTAAAAGAATGCAGTTCTGGAAAAATTATCAGAACAATTTTCAGAGTTTTGTTGGAAGTTTTGGCATGTTAAAATAATTGTGCTCAGTTTGCAGACAAAGTAGCACCTGTGCTCTGCAGTTCTGACTGTGTATGCCTGACTTGGTCAGTCCCCATCACCCCTTAGTGCTTTTTTGTGTCTGATGACCAGTCAAGGTTTGAAGAGAGCTCTTTGTCTCCGAGATGTAAAGGTTTAATGAAGATAGTAAGTCAGGTAGGGGAGGAGGGAAGAAATTGTTATACCTTAGGGAATTCCTGTGGGAGTGTCGTTGCTGGCATCCCAAACACAAGCAAAGGCTACACAAGAGCCTGTGTCTTGTTGGGGATCGGACAGGCTTTACCCATGGAAAGCCATAAATTCCTATGAAAAATGTCTGTGGTTAAATTATTTGCAGTGTCTTTCCAAAACAGGTTCTTTGTTGTTTTTCTGAGAGGAAAAAAACATGTTGCAGTCTTAATGTAATTGTTGTAATTAGTGTAATGAGCATGCTTATTCAAGGGCTTATTTTTTTAACTCCTCCTTAGAGTAATTGTTGTTATTCAACTACTTGATGTGAATCCTCTGGAAAAGAAAAACACCTTTTTAACTGAGTAAGGAGCAGAAGACAGGCTCTCAGACATAACTCTGTTATTTCTTAGTTTGTACCACAGCTTGGGAAATCTGTGAAAGAGCAATCCTTTCAGTCGTCATACAAATTTAAACATGGTAAAGCAGCAAAGGGTATTTGAAATGTCTGTGCCATTTTCCCTCTGTGCTGTCTGAAGGTCTAAACTTAGCACTGGTTGGAGCCACTCTTTGCCCTGGCATCTCAAGCCAGTGAAGATGATGTCCTTGCTTAGGTGTGGAAATGGCAGCTCCCTCCATGGGAAGGAATAGCTGCAATGTATAGGAAAGATTGTCAGCACGTATCTGATGGGTGGGGAGACCTGACCTGGGGTAAAAACAGGTTTTTCATGAGAAAGTCATTACCTGTATTCACTCCAGGCCCCGTTCTGGGACCTGGCTTCATATTAGATTGGACAACAAGTAGAAAGTTCATTTCCTTCAAAGCTAATGCTAAATTGCATTATACATGTAATGGATTAAATTTTAAGGGTGGGAGGGACATGGCAGAAGCAGAATTTGGACAGGGAGTGGGAATAGTCAGGGTCTATGGAATTCCTGAGCGCTCCAGTGATATTTTTTTGATTATCTATGAAAGTCCCAGTCAGGCTGTGAGGCAGAACAGAGCTGGCTCCTCTGACATCACTGCTTACTGTCCTCAGACTTGTTTTGTGTTTGTTTGCTGTTTTGCAGGAACCTGGTTTCTGACAAGCAGGACTCCCTAGCACAATGTGCAGACTTCAGGACTAGTCTGCCCTCCCAAGAAGCCATGCTGTGTTCTGGGCCCTTGGCTGTGATCCAGGGACGGACAGCGAAGTACGGACACCCGGCACGCGTGGCTGGGCCTCTGCACGTTGTTCCTTCAGTGCCTTCAGTCAGGGGCTCCATTCTGCAGATGCCAATGGCTCTGCAATCAGCAGTTCCTCATACAGGGCTTTTTCAAACCTTGGCACATTTAGAGTCTGTATCTCAGTGTAGTTTTGAGATTGGGGGGGGCAGGAAAGCATGCTCTAAACTTCATCATTTTATGACTCCTCTTATTTGGAGAGGTTAAGTATTGGAAAAGTCTGTCATCTTCCAATTCAAATTCGTGTAGTATTTTTATTAGCCAAACGGGTTTTTTTTACATTTTGCATTTAGTTTTTAGTTTACCAGCTTTCTGGAGTGGCCTACAAATTTTGAGTAGTTCAGTTTGCCTCAAAGGATCTATTTAATGAAGTCTTTTAGGGATTAGTCATCTAATGCGTATTTTTAACATGTGAAAACAGCACCAGGGAATTGTGTGAGCCAGAGCAGACTCCTGTAGGTAGTTTAATAGCCCATCCTCATCCAGATTTGAATTAGATTTCCCAAGCAGATTTCTTTGCTACTTCTGTTCTTCACATCAGAGTTTAATTTTTTTTTTCTGAGATAAACCATATAGAGTTGTATGATTTTATTGCTGTTCTCTTGAGGGAAGGGGAATTAATTGTGAAAAAGATTAGAAATCCAAACAAACACCACTTTCTTTTTGAAAGAAAGAAGATAACTGACTGAAAAATGTCCGTTTTGAAAAAAATTCTAATAACTGCTTATTTCTTCAAATTAGCCTTCTTATGACAATACATTATATGCAAGAAATCCTTTAAATGCTTTAATCTAACTTTTTATCTTGTGTTTGTTTTGTGACTTTTACCTGTGAGGGGCAAAGAAAGACAAAGGCAGTCATCTCAATTTCCTATAAACATTTAGGAGCCCATGGTCACTGATAAACATGTGTTTTTAAAGAGAAGACAAATGAAAGGAAGAGGAATAGAACAGGAGGCAGAAAACCCTCCGTGGACCTTGATACTTGTAAGTGGTCCCGTGGGGTGAAGGCAGTTTGCTGTGAAGTGCTGCCTTTGTGGTGAAAAGCTCGAGCTCTGGGAGCATTAGGTGTCTGACAGAGGAGTGTAGTACAGCAGGTTCTACAGATACATATGCCTTGAACTTGTCTGTGTTTTTCTGGCCAGTTAATCTGTTTTGGTTTTGCAGTTCAGGAAGGCAAGCTGCAAGATTGTTCTCCATGCCTCATTTAGTGCAACAAGAGACAACACTGGCCTACCTGGAGAACCAGATTGCAGCAGCACTTATGTTACAGTCCAGTCACGAGTATCGCCACTGGCTCCTCATCTATGCACGGTACCTCGTTAATGAAGGTGAGCCCTGCAGGGCTGGGCTGCCTCTGCAGCTCTGGGCACTCCTGGGAAACACCTGTTCCTGTGGATGTGTGGGATGGCACTTCATGTTCTCTTTAGCTCTTGGCTTTGGGACTTGGGCTTCACTCAACGCCAAAACAAACTGCTGGAGTGCGTTTGCTTCTCTAGGGCCCAGTCCTCAGGGATCCTCTTTGGACACGCTGACTGGGAGCAGGTTGTGGTCTGGGGAAGCAGTGCCATCTGCAGACTTAAATAATGGGAATTGCATTGTCAAAAAGCCCCGTGGTCTGTCAGGCACATCATATGTGCTGTCTGGGAGCAGCTACAGGAATGCCAGCAGCACTTGGTAAAGTATGTGATGTTGCTCAGGCAGCTGACAATTGCTGCCTGGTGTGAAATGGAGGAGCTGCTCAGTCCCTGACACTTTGTACCAGAGCACAGCAAACTGCAGAGAATTTGCTCATATTCCTTGCACTTCATTCTTTTTTTGCATTCTAAAAATTCAGCCACCTGTACTGGTGAGCTTAGGGGTTAAATTCTGTGAGGAAGGAAACCAATGAGAAAGGTTGCTGGTGTCTATTTTATATTAGAATACACTGTCTCTCTGTACTGTTAAATAAGCTAATGTTAAATAAGGTTAACCAACTGACTACGCTTTTTGGATTCTAAAGATCTCTGTTGTATCTCTGCCTGTTTGCATTCCTAGTTTAGCAGTTCCTGTTGCATTAATTCAGCCTTACTCCTCACCATCATAATCACTCTGCACAGAGGGAAGGGAAATGGTTTGTGTTAGGCCACCTCATAGGTGTTGGCAGAATTAAAATCAAGCTCATTAATTCTTGCCTTTTGACCCCTACCTTGTTTAACAAGAGAGCTTGTTGAACTTCATATGGTTCTCTCTGTCCTTCCCCATTTGAAATTAAAATATCCATCTTGGGTCATGTGTTAAGGGGATGGTTGTACTTTTAAAAGTCTGCACTAATTGAGAACCTCTCTGCTGTGTGCTCAGGGTTCATCTGGCACCACGCAGGTGTTGCTGTCTGGTGTGTGTGGGTGGATGCACAAGGAGCTCTGCTTGGCCAGATGTGTGTTGCTGTTTCATTCGTTTTCCAGAGCTGCTGAACTTTGAAAATTGCACATGCTATTATTGACCCATTATTCTTATGATTATCTCAACATGGACTGAATTCTAATCCATTACAGCATCCAATCTGTTATACCTTGATTGGCAAGTTCCTTGCAAGGGAATTCCCCCCTCTGATTTTTGGGTGAATAAAGCTGGCCTGGAAACTGTGTGTGGTTTTATTAAAGGTGTTCTTTTTTAAAAAAAACCTCGTGCATATGGATCCATTTTAGTTTTGTTATAGTGCAATCTGACGACTTTTCCTCTTCGATGATGTTCATCTTGTGGCTTTCCAACTCTTGTGGTATCTTTTTTGGATTCTTCTCTGGCTGCTGAAGTCTGTCAGTTTTCCAGTGTTTGGGGTTTTAAAAGCTGGCATCATTATGTCAGAGAGGGGAGTGAGATTGGGTTCAGGGCAGCTCTTAAAACAAACTAGAGTAATTACTGCAGTTTTTCTCCCAATTTTAGATCATCTTTAGTAGTGTTTCTGGTTTGAGAACTTTAAATAAAACCCTTCAGAACTCTAAAAATCATCTTATATTATCAAAAATTTGCTGTAAGAATAGTAATATGCCTTTTCAGAAATCAATGTTTTAGGCTTTATTTTGTTCTAGATCCTTTAATTTTTTGCTGAATGTTGTCTGTTACTTTGTGGAGTGGTTTTATGTAGTGAAATGCTTATGACTGTGATTTTATTTCTGATAATGTCCAGGGTTTGAATATCGTTTGCGAGAATTATGCAAGGATTTACTGGGTCCAGTCCATTACTCAGCTGGAAGTCAGTGGGAATCAACAGTTATGGTAAGTGCTGATAACAGTTTAATAAAAAACGAGGAAGAGCTTCCTATGGAAATTACAGGGCTTTACCCCTTCCATACTCTGCTCTGATCTCATGAAAGGATTCCCCCCATGGCATCAGATTTATTTCATGTGAAAGCAGAGGCCAGTGCTGGCTGCCCCAGTGTCAGCTCTGCTGCTGGCTCGAGTCTCACGTGGATGGAGTTGCATGCTCAGCTGTGCAGGTTCTTGGGACAGCAGCCCTGGGGACTGGCACTGACGTGTCTTCCCGTTCAGAGCCTGCAGAGGCTGCTCCAGCTTCAGCAGGGTGTAAATGTAAACACAGTTTTTACTCCAGGAGTCGTGTAAGCAGAGTAAGAACATAAAATATGCAGCTCTCTCCAGGCAGGAAAAAGGGCATGAATCTTAAACAGCTCTATGGAATACATTAATGATATCAATTAATAGATTCTCAGGATGCTTTTGTGACTTTTTTTTGTGCAGGGTTTACGAAAGAGAGAACTATTGAAAGAGCTTCTTCCTGTTATTGGACAGAACCTCCGCTTCCAGAGGCTTTTCACAGAGTATCAAGAGCAGCTGGACATCTTGAGAGACAAGTAGCACGTTCCCAGATTTCCCCTGTGGGGCCTGGTCCGAGAGACACTGCTGAACAGCGTTGACCAGAGCCAGGAGAGGAGCCAGGGCCCGGGCAGTGGGACACTCCTGAAGGAGGGGCTGTGCTGAAAGGTCCCCGTGGATTCCTGGAAAGGAGGAGTGCAGGAGCTGGACGCTTTCCAAGTGAAACCATCCGAGCTGTGGCCTCTGTTTCTGTGGGAAGTCATGGATTTGTACTTCAGGGGGATCCTTTTGGATCTGGATCTCATATTAAAGCTAGCTGAGAACTGTTTGTGCGGTTTCTTGGATGTCCTGTGAAAAGCACAGTACTTCAGCATATTTAACCCTGTTTGGGGTTTTTTGCCTGAGGATTTATTGAGGCTCAACACTATATTAAATTAGATGAATGAGCCAGGTAAAAAGAAATTTCGTAAATATTAAGGTATTATGCAGCCAATAGACTCTTTCCTGTGAATATAATAATAATAATAATAAGAGGCTGTTCTAACACATGGACTATTTTTGTACTAGAATTTGCTAACTTGTAATATGGAATTTTATTTGGCCAATAATCAGGCTATCTCTACAAAGTCATCTTGTAGGAAATTTAACTCTAATTACAAAAGCTATGTTTCAAAGTAATTCTACCAAATTAACATGTCATCATCAGGTTTTTAATTTTTAAATGTTTGTAAAAGGCATTTTGGGGGGAGGGGGAGGGATACAATGGGGTGGCTCTTTTTGTAAGTACAAAATAAAAGAACATTGCGTTGGTTTAAAAAAACCCAAAAAGCAAAAACATGGTCTTGAATCATTACAAAGGGCACTGGCATCTCCAGAAATGTCAGCACAGGCTGAATCACGTTACCGTGTCTAGAAATAAATAATTCTGTCTGGATGATCTGTCCTCTGAAAGCAGGACCAGACAAGTGCTGGTGATGTCTGCAGGCAGATACGGCGTTTTCTCCTGGAGCCCCATGTGGGCTGAGGAGAGGGAGCTGTGTGGGAGTGCTCATCGTCTCAGACAGCACAGAGCCAAACAGCTTCCCCTGACTGATGCGAGTGGTCAGTGCTGCAGCAAGGAATGAGCTTCATGCACTTATGGCCATGTTCTTTGTGGAGTGCTTTTGGAATTCCACTGAAACCAAATCAATCAAGCTGTTTGCTTTTCCAGGCCCTACTGTTTGGGTGTGCCCCAGTTTGAGCCTTACTTTGAAATGTTTTTGAGTAAGAGAGTTGAAAAGAGTTAGGTGTATTTAAACCCTTGTAAAAGGGCTGTTTCTCCCCTAAACTTGTAACAATCAGTATCCTTCACCCTCAGCCAGGACAAGGACTGTGGCCAAGGGGACTGACCCCTTTCCAAAGGCAGCTCTGCAGTTCCGTGGTTCTCTGGATCCTAAAGGGGGAAAAGTGTTCTTTAAGGCATAGACCCCCTCATTTGGAGGGCCTTGTGGCCTCTCCTATTCATCTGCCAGACACCACCTCACTTTGTTGTAGAGCCCTTGTGCAGGCTGAACTGGGGTCTTGAAGAGCAATAAAACAACTGCCTTAGCAGGGACTCAGTGTGGATCAGTGAGTCTTCAACAAGCAGCTGGAAATGGAGTGACAACACAGTTTGATGCTGTGTGTATCTGGGGGGGAAGGGGAAGGTGATGAGGAAAGCCAAGTCCCCCTGACCTCTAGTCCAAAAGGTTTAATAGCAAGAACCAGTTGTGGAGGTGCTGTAAATGATTCATTATGCTGTTGCCAGTTAGTCTGCACTCATGGGAGCAGGCCTTGTGTTCCCCAGAGGACAAACACAACAGCAGGCTGTGCTCAGCTTGTGCTCACCTGTGCAGCCAAGGAGCAGCTGATGGGATTCAAACGGGACAGACTCCCTGTTCTGGAGAGAAGGCAGTCTGGTCCAAGGCCTGGTGCAGTCAGTGGGAGTCTGGCTACCCCTTCCATGGGTTTGGCTCCAGTGGCTCTGTGTGGGCAGCTGTAAGAAAGATGGTTTAACAAGAAAGGAACAAATGAGCATGGCTGGGTTTGGAGGTGTTTGATAAGTGAAAGCTCTGGCACAGGTGCTTCTTTCCTCCTCCTAAAGGATTCTGACCATCCTTTGTTCAGCCTTGTGCTGTTTATACCAGTCTTATAATGAAGGTTATTTAATAGCATTTAAAGGCAATTAGCTAAGGGACAGTAAATTCTTTGTTGTTGAGTCTTTGAAGAGGTGCTGAAATATTTTTTGTGAAGAGCTGTCTCCATGCTGGACACCAAGTAGGTTCTTCTCCCCTTTTTTCTTGGGAGATTCTGTCACCGCCTGACAGACCAAGAATATTATGTTTTTAAATTCCATGCAATAAAATATTTAAATGAAGAGGAACAATTTTCTTACATTGTTCATTTTCACATTTGCTGCTACATTCACACCTTGGTTTTGCAGAGGGAGCTGTGAAGGCTCTACCTAAGGCTGTTTTACACTGTGCAAAGGGACCTGCAGTGCCACCAGCAGCATTCTCTGGCCTGGCCTGTAAATGATAAGAAAGTAACCTGTACCTGAGTTTATCTGGGGTACGTGAAACACAATTTTACATTTAAAAGCGGGTAGATCAGAGGTGCAAAACAGCACTCACTTCAAACACACACACTTTCTTCAGGGGAGGAAGATTTGTGACCATTTATTTTATTAAGGGAACTTCATAAAATTTAGTTGCCTTTTTGGAATCATAGAACATTAAGGCTTGGAAGGGATCTTAAAGCCCATCCAGTCCCACCTCTGCCATGGGCAGGGACACCTTCCACCAGCCCAGGGTGCTCCAAGCCCCGTCCAACCTGGCCTGGGACACTTCCAGGGATCCAGGGGCAGCCACAGCTGCTCTGCCCAACCTGTGCCAGGGCCTGCCCACCCTCACAGGGAAGAATTCCTTCCTGATATCCAGCCTGAATTTCCCGTTTCGGTTCCCAGTCACTCCCTGTGCCATACTGCAGTTCCTGACGGAGCTCCCTGTAGCCCTGCAGGCCCTGGAAGCTGCTCCGCGGCCTCCTCCCTTTTCCAGGCCGAACATCCCCGGCCCGGTGCGGCCCCGGAACGCTCCGCTCCCGCCGCTGTTCCCGCCCGCGGCCGTTCCGCGACGCACCGGGGGAGGCGCGGCCTGGGCTGGGCTGGGCCGAGAGCGGGCTGAGTTGGGGCCAGGCCGGGGCCCAGAGCGGGCTGAGTTTGAGTTCGGGCCGGGCCGGGGCCGAGAGCGGGCTGAGTTTGGGCCGAGCCGGGGCCGGGCCGGGGCCGAGCCGCCGCCATGGGCAAGAGACAGCACCAGAAGGACAAGATGTGAGCGGGCGTGGGGCCGGGGGTGCGGGAGGCCGGGTCGGGTCTGGGCCGGGTCGGGTCTGGATCTGGGTCTGGGTCTGGCTGTGGGCCGGGTCTGGGTGTGGGGCTGGGTGTGGCTGTGGGCAGGGCCGGGTCTGGGTGTGGCTGTGGGCTGGGTGTGGCTGTGGCTGTGGGCGTTGGCCGGGCCACCCCTCAGTGTCCCGTGTCCCGCAGGTACATCACGTGCGCCGAGTACACGCAGTTCTACGGGGGCAAGAAAGCAGGTAAAGGCCCGAGGGCCCCCCGTCCCTCTGGGTGGGCGCTGGGGGACCCTCCCCGAGCACAGCGGGTGCTGAACCCCAGACCCCGGGGCTCGCCGTGCTGGTCAGAAATACCGCCTTTGTGCCCAAGCTGAGCGTCCCCACCCTCCAAAAGTCCTGTGTCCACTGGTGGGGCGGAGCCTGAGTGTTGTTAAGCATCAGATTTAAACTCAGCTCTCTTGCGATCTTTTTCTGGCCATGTAATTTCAGGGCAGAGGAGTCTGGTAGAGGTACAAGTTTGTAAGCTTTACTGTGTTATCATTAGTAAATTGTCCATTTACATAGCAAAATGCAACTTTCAAATGTTTCTTTGTTACTTGGAGTGATGTGTTTTTTAAAACTCAGTTGTATGGGTTTTCTTTTCCCATAAACAGATGTTCCTCGAACTAATTTTAGACGTTTATCATTTGATCACTGCAGGTAAGAACAGATTTACATTATCATTCTTAAATGATGCATCTGTTTATCAGGCTGTTGACACTGAACCAAAGCGGTTACTTTCATTGACTCCTGCCTGCTGTGACCCTAGTGTGGCGAGAAAAACTTCAATAAGAACTGAAACAGTATCTACACTTGCCATGTTTAGTGTCTGCAGAGGTGGGAGCTGATGGAAAGAATACACAAGTGATAAAATAATGCAGAACGATGACTGTGTACATTCCAGTCTTTCAGATCTGTGTAATCAGGGCTTGAATCTACTTTTCGCTGCTCAGAACATTCTCAGTCAATCACTCCTCTTGCTGAGGCAGGGATTAGGTAGATTGAGGGAATATTTCTGCCATTTTTTTCGGTTTAGAATTTGCTGCTTAAAGTGGTGGAGGGAAATTGGCAGAATTGGGTTAGAAGTCCTCTTGTAAATTGGGTGGCTCCCTAACAGGGGGTACTGAATGTCGTTGTCAGTTATTCCCCAGCCAGGGAGTGTTTCTGTTGAACCATGTTTGTGCTGCTGAGTCCCAGCATGGCAATGAAAGCAGGTCTGGGAGTGTTACAGCATCCCATGGCTCTGTGGCTGTGAGTGATGGCAGCTACAGGTTCCTGCTGGCAGCACCAGTTCCTCTCATGGATTTTGGTTTTAATCTAATTTATGTAGAATCAGGTGGACATTGGCAGCCACCCAGTATTTTCATTGGTATAGGCCTTGCTTTAATGTGCAAGTGAATCAACAACGTGTAATTTTTCTCTGTCCTCATGATTTCCAGCTGATTTTGCTGACAAGAATGTGTTCTCTCTTTCCTAGTTTGTCTCTGCAGCCATTTGAATACCCAGTTTGCACACCAGATGGGACAGTCTTTGACATACTGTAAGTTCCTGCCTGAACTTACCTTTATTTTTGTGTTGTTGAGCTAGTTACAGCTGTTTTATCATCATTTGGTCTTAGCAAGTTGGCAAGAAAAATGAAAAAATGCCCATCAACAGAGGTTTCTGATGGTGTTTGTCACTTATTACTTTATCCCTTCTTTTTTTCAGGAGCATTGTTCCTTGGATAAAGAAATACGGAACCAATCCAATCACAGGAGAAGTAAGTAACGATGGGTGTATTCACATCAGGTCTTTGCTTTCCTTATGCTCAGCTTCCTGTTTAGTGTATTGGAGAAAAACAATGCCTTGGTGAAAGCAAAACGAAGTTTTAGAGGCAGTGCTGTTTTGAAGATCATATCTGTGAGATCAGCTTTGCTGAAATTAATGTAGAGATTTATGGGGATCCCTTTTTAGCTGAAAAAAGGGGGGCTTTGGGATTTCAGACCTGATGTCCCCTCCCTTTGTCATGCTGATGATCCTCATAGTAGCAAGTACTCTGCCTTGGTCTGTGTGGGGAAGGAAGAGGACAACATTACATGCATTTCTTTTTTGTAACTGGATTGTAAATAGTAGGCAGAAGTGTGTGGTTTGTTTGTGTGAATTTCCAGAAGATCTTAGAGGTGTGGCCTGATGAAATCTACAGAGTGGAAACAGGAGCTCTTTTGTCCCTGCTGGTGCTGCCCAGAGAGCCTGAGTGGTCACTGCTGGAAGGGCTCTGTGCTGTGGCCTCGTGGGAGCAGAGTCCTGGTCTGTGCAGCAGGGGCTGGCACAGCTCCAGCTGGGATTAGACTGGCAGCAATGTTTCCTTACCCAAAGGGTATTTGGTGTGATGCAGATTAAAGAGATTTATAGATGATATTATGAATGGGAAGCTTAAACTACAAAATCTTTTGAGTTATCTTGACAATATACTTCAGAAGGCTTCTCTCGTGACAGTTCACTGTGAGAGTGGGATTTCAGTGCTTTGTGGCTTTCTCCCCACTTTTTCTGCATAAATGATAATTATGAAGGGATTACTTTCTGTAATAGTAAGAAGTTATAAAGCACCAAATAAATATGAAGTAGAGGAAATATTTTCTTGTTGGAATTACATTTTTTTTTCTGATGTGTTTAAAAGAGTACATTATTTTTGAGGGCATAGAGGAAAACTTGAAGGAGAAATTGTTGCCTGAGCTACCGAAAGTTATTTTTTCCTTCAGTGCGTGCAGTTACTTTCCCGAACACTGGGAGGCAGCCACTGCCCAGGATTGGGGGAGGTTTGCAGATGGCTCTGGGCCGTGAGATCGCTTCTGAAACATCTTGTGTTTGATTAAAGATTTTCCCAGCAGACAGATATGAGGAGAAGCTAAATACAGATGCAGCATTCCAAACTCTACATTTGAACAGCCTGTCTGAGGCTCCATATCTTCCTGCAGGTGTGTTTGTGCCATGGAGAGATGATTGAAGGTCTTTCTTCACGCGTGAAGAGGCCAATGTACTGTTGAGAAGGAATGCAATCACAGCTATTTCTTTTGGTTTTGCTACCACCTTACTGCTCTCTACATTGGCTGGGAGTTTTGGGGCGTTGCCAGATCAATTTTTTTCACTCAGAGCAGTTCCATGACACCTGCTCTCATTGCAGACTGTGAACTGTGATGTGGTTTAAAATTACTTGGAGTAAATGCTAAGCAAGAAGTGTAACGTGCCTGGTGGTTTTGGTTAATTTATAGAGAGGTAGCCTGTGAAGAGCATACTTGGTGAACCATAAATGCTCAAATGAAGTCTGGCTTTGAGTTGAGTTCACCCAGTCTTGTGCCTCTCTATTTGTTCTGTAGTGCAGCTCCAGCTCTCCTCAGCATGCATCCCCCCTTTTCCTCTGCATCACTCTGTCTGGGGAGCCCTTTCATCTCCCCTTTTGTTCTGTGCCACACTGCTCTGTCCAGCTCCTCCCCAGGACAGAGGAGTTCAGATCAGCTGGAGTTAAAAGGAGACCCTTGTTCCCCAGAACAGCCCCCAGCCCTGCTGAGTCAGCCCTGTGGAGCTGTGACTCCAGGAGTGGCGTTGAAGGAAGAGGTGTAACTTAGCTTTGTTTCCCAGAGGGCTCACTCAGATTTTTGGGTGGGGGAGGATGGCGATGGGCAGGAAGGGGATGGGGAGAGGTGGCAGAGGCAGTCAGTGGATGGAGCTTGTGCATCTCTGGGCTGTGCTGTCCTCTGTTTAATCTGTCACTGTGTGTGCACCTTCTGTTCCCTGTGCAGCTTGCTCATGGAAAGCAGAAGGTGTCTTCTGTAAGGAATGGGTGACTTACAGAAAGACTCTGGGTTTGTGTAGAAAGGAATTGAGCCAGGTCAGCGGCAGTGCCATGTTTTGTACAGGGATTTATGAAGTTACTTTGCACACATTGGTGATGAGGCTCTGGAGAGTTTTTCCATTTATTTGTCCTGAAGTAAAAAATTATAATGAAATCCTTTGTGGTTTATACTTCTCTTATTATGGTTTGCTACGGGACAGATGCTTTAGAGAAGTCAACAGGCTACTTGGAAATGGCATTGTTAATGGTACACTCTTGGCACTCACTAATTCTGTCTGGCTGTCTTATTTCTGAAGTGGACCCCTCAGTGGAGATGTGTGAGCCTTGAAGTCATTAATATATTTGTCTTCACAGTGCTCCAGGGTAGGACTGTGCTCGTCTTTTATTAATTGGATGTTTGTGAATGATCTACAAGGGACTTCTCTGATTCTTATGAATCCTGAACTATTGGACCAGCCTTCCTTTTAAAGAAATGCTGCAGTGCCAAGGTCACAGTTGTTCTTTGATATATTTAAAATATTTTAATATTTTTCTTTTGTTTTCCTTTTCTAGACTTTCTAATGGCTTATGGTTTATTTTTTCTTGCTTTTCTGAACATTCTCCTGAAGTGCAATAAGGACTCCAATATCCATTTAGGAGAAACATATCACTGTTGACCCTTGCCTAGAGTTTCCCATGAGGTATTCTGAAAATAACTTTAGATTTATAATTTATTCTCCCCCCTTTTTAAAAATGCACTGGGATAAAAAATGCTTATGTTACGACACCAGTGATTTTTGAAGAAACAATGCATCTCTTGCAGCTCAGCTACAACCTGTCAGTCGGCATTGGCTCACTGACTTTTTTTGGCATCTTTGTCAGGACACTGCCCTAGCTTATCTTTACACTAAAATGGCATAAAATAAAAGAGGGAGGTCATAGTTAGCTCATTCCTTTTTACTGAGAGCAGCACTCGGGCTCGGGGAGAGTTGCACGCTCGCCAGGATGTTTCATGTCGCGACGTTCTGCCAGCCTGACCAGCATGCCCACACGAGGCAGCCAGCTGGGCTCAGGATACCTGTTTCCAAGAAGAGAGATGGGCCAGAGCGTGTTTGGTTTGTTGGAATCTCAAATATGAGCAGATGATAGATCAGCGTGCCTTTTGACAGGAATTTCAAGGAAATTGTCCTTTGTTGCGTGGATATGTTGTATGTGGGCTGAGCTATTTTTCTTCCTTTGCATTGTAATGTGTCTGATGTCAATACCTATTTTTTCCACTCTGGTTCAGTGACATTCTGACTGTGTGTGGGCAGGCCAGATTATTGTGGCTGTACTTCAGCCCTGATCGAGGCTCTGTAACCTTGGGCAAATGTCTCTCTTTCCCTGTCTCATAAGTAGCTATTGTCCTTGTCTCTTGTTCCCCCTTTTCTGTGGGAATTTAGTTCTTTTGAACACTGGAAAGCCAGTTGATTCCTGATGTTTGCTTCTAAGGCTTTAGTCCAAAGCCAATTGTGTGATTGTTTTAAGTGCATCTACTTTTAAACTGACGCAGAGGGCTCCCCTCTGTGAATTCTTTCTGCAGTGCTTGGAGCACACTGCAGTCCATGTGTCTGCTGCTCCTGCGCGCCCCAGAGAGCGGTGCCCGTGTTCAGGGCCATGTGCAGCTGTGCTGCTGTTCTGTCTGTCTGCCAGGGCAAGCACAGTGCAGCCGAGTTCATTTACTCGGGCTTAACGTGTGGTGAGGAGACCTGAGGGTGCTGGCTGGTGGATTTATGGGACTGGCAGTCACATCTCTGCTCCAGATGAGGCAGAACACACCGTGTAGTGCCCTGTCTCGTGCAAGGTTAGGATCCACACCTGCAGGCCAGAGAGCGTTTTCTTAAGTGTCACAAGCTTGTTACTGGGTTAAAGAGGACGTTTTTTATGAATTCTGAGGGTTTTTTAAGGGTTAGAAAAGCCTTTTGCCTGGGCTGCCTCTGAAGATAACCATAAAGAAGAGCCTGGTGCATATGGAGAAGTAATAGAACCACCGACATGAAAATGAAAACTAACTTTGGAGTCAGAAGGCTCTGACTTTTCCAGTAAGACATCTGCCTTTTAGAAAGAGGGAGCTGGACAGAAAGTTTTGCTTTGCGTACAACATAAACATTTACTGGTTTTCTGCCACACTTAATCCTGTGTTTACCAAATAAAACTGACTTGGGGTGAAATTATGGCTAACATGATCAGATAACTGTGGCAATGCAGGTGCCCAGCTCGTGCAGTCCCCTGTGTGATCCAGAGCCTGCAGTGCCCTGCAGTGACAGCCTGCAGTGGGCACCTCCTCCCTCCAGCACTGCTCCCCAGGCGTGTCAGCAGGGACCGTCCTTGTAACCGTTTTTTGAAGTGAGGTTGGTAGGATGATGTTTGCCTGAATAATTACAGGCACTTTCAAAACCAATAGCTTCTTACCCTCAAAAGAAAAAAATTGCAACCAAATCTGTTATTTCAAAATTTTGGAAAATCATTCTCAAATACATTCCTTAAATATATTAGTAGCTAAATGCTCTCCCAAATGCTGCTGGTGGCTGTTACTTCATTTTATTGTGAAAGCATGGTTTCTTTTCAATTTGATCAACTAGATTTCAGTCAGTCTCATAGAAATCAGTTACTGGTCTTGCAAGGAAGCTTGCTGACCTGCTTTGATGAAGAGGATATGGAGGAAATTATTTCTTTTACTACTAAATTTATTGATCCCACTTTAAAAAGGAACAAACAACCTTACAGGACTTTTTTTAATGCACTTTAAAAAGTCTTTGGCTGTCTAAGTAAGGGAAATCCTGCCTGAAAAGGATGCAGAAATTGGAGCAAAGGTGAAACACAAAAAAGTGGTTTTACCATGTACGTATTTTGAAAGCATAGATAGAGAAATAGAAAGCATTGATAAGAATTTCTTCACCCAAGGAGTGAACATAATGAGAAAGAGGGATTAGGTATTTTTCCTGCTTTGGCAATATTTTGGCTAAAGAAACTGCAGTGTGGGAAATACCAGGCACAGTGGTAGCAGGTGGTAAAGGGCAGTTTAAGCTCCAGCCAGGGCTTTATGGTTCACTACAAATTGCCTTCCACTGTCTCAGGTAATCAGTGCAGGGCCCGTGTGTTTCAGAAATGGATTCCTGGAGGTGGGTTGGATGAACGACACTCTTTGAGGAGTCACAGGTGTTGAGATCAGGATCACAGACAAAACCCATCCAGCCCTGAGCTGAGTGGAACAAATCTCAGACCTGAACGGGGAAGAGGACAGGTTCGGGTTTCATGTGGCCCTCCTGGGCTAAATCAACAGTGACAATGGCTTTTAATGTGGTTCCTCTGGTCTGTGCAGTAATTTACTGCAGATTACTGCTTTAATTGTGTTATTCCAGGTGTGTTTCTAGATAATGAGCAGCAAATAATGGATGTCATCAACAAGAGCCTGTGGTTTGAAGGTGACCCAGTGCAGCAGTGAACAGTGTCAGGAGAATGTAATAGCTGCAGATAATGTTCACAGGGATGCATTTTCAGAGTGCTTGCCTAGACCTTCCTGCAACATGGTGGTAATGTTACCTTAGGATTATGATGATCTTCTAAAAATGGCACATTGCAGCAGGAGTCAGACATTCCTTGGGATTTTTCTTCTTTTTCTCTTGAAAATTTTATTTACTTACTGTTTCCAAAGAGATTGTTCTTACTTTGAGCTTTTTTATCCTTTCTCTAGATACAAAATGTTGAGAGGAAAATGCTGTGCAGCCTTCCACAGGCAGGCTATTTCCACATCAATTTTCCATATCTAGAATGCTGGGACTGTCTAATTAAGAGCAAAATAGTTTGACCAGCTGAGATATTTTTCATTATGTTGAAGAATGCAGGAGTGAGTCACATCCCTCTTTTGCGGTTTTTTTCCTCAACGTCAGAACACAGCACCTGAAATCCAAGTCGTCTCTGCTGCATTTTCTCCTTGGGGCTTTGGAAATGAGTGATCATTTACGTGGATCAGTAACTTCAGGTCTCATTTGGATGTAATAGGAGTGATGCATAAATGAGAACTTAAATTCTTCTCTAGAGAATGCTTTTCACATACATGCCAGAAGAAGTCGGCACATCTTCAGCTTTGAAATTCAAAGCATATTTCTTAATTTGTCTAATGCAACTCAGTCAGGCCTTCAGATGTTGCTTAAGTTTAAATGGCAATTGCCTCCTTTTTTCCTTTTTGTTAAACTTGCCATATTTTTTCTTGTACATTTGAAGTGAGTTATTTTTCTTGTTTATTTGTAAAAACAGTTTCAGTGGGGGGTGGGAATACAGTTCTGTTCTGGGTGAGTAATACATTATTACAGAGCACAGAACAAAGCTTACAGAAATAAAACCAAGGAAAACTTTGCTGCTGAAAAATGGTTCAGACAAATCCAGCTTGGTTTTCACGTGTTGCAGAAAGAAAGGTGAAATGATCAGGAACAGAAAAGTGCAAGATTGTCTGAGGTCTTTGGCTCTCTCACAGTGTGCCTTGTGAACTGCGTGCTCTGTCTTGAGCTGGTGTTTGCTTTCTGCCTGCTATGACTGCTGAGAGTTCTTTTGATGGTTTCTCATCTGATAGATATCTTCTGTAAATTTTGGGTTTGACCAACTTAGTCTCGTTTGTATTTGTGCCAGAATCGCACTTCTCTCTGTTCGTGTTTACAGCTGTGTGTTTAGCATTTTCTTGTTGAGACTTGTATTTTCCTGTCAGATGTTTTCGTGCCTTTGAGTTCTCCATACCCTAAATGGTCACAGTTGCCCTTCTCCACATCTGTTAAATTTTAATATATCTTCTTTGAACAGAGTTAATCTTAATCATACACAGTAAGTGCTGTCTGAATGCCTGGTAGAGTGGTAGGAAAATTTTCTAATCTCTTCCTGAAATACTTTGATAATACTTTGATATATTACATAAGATAGCTAAGACTGAGAACAGTTTTCAGTGTATCCATTTAGATGGAAGGATGCTTTGAGAAAATGGTAATTTATTGCACTTTTTCTTGGTAAGCTGGGTCCTTTCAGAAGCAGGTACTTATTTATAAATAAGAGTTAGCCAGGATGAGCAGTGTTGCTTCCTTTTCTCTCTTTTTTTTTGTTTTGTTTCGTTGAATGTTGCTGCCTGTGTTTCTGTGGCCTGCCTTTCAGACACGGTTGGTTGCAGCTGTCCTCGTGAAGGTTCTCTCTCCAGGTGCATTTCTGTCTGGGGCAGCAGGCACAGGCTCTGCTCAGATGCCTGGAACGCACTTTGAAAGAGATGGGCTCTTCAGTGTGCAGCAGCTGAGCCGTGCCATCTCACCTCATTGGCCTCAGAAATTATTAACTTTTAGTCAACAGTCTAAGTGAGTTAATATTTGACTAGTGAATGTTCAAGGCTCCTGGGTAGAAACATGTGAGGACATGATTGCTGCCCTGAGGAATGACCAGGAAGTCATGTCTCATAATTGAAAATGGTCATCAAACCCATGGAGGGTCAAGGGGATGAAGGTCCCACTGAGGCTGGTGTCCTGAAAGATGACTTCTCTTTTGCTGGGTTTTCTGAGAATCTCCCACTCTGCTTTTTTACTGACAAACATGGATAGTTGGTTCTTCTTCTAGAGTTGGATCTGTGTGTTTTAGAGCAGTGTACTCAGCACCACTAAGAGTTCATCTGTCCTGAAAAGAGGATTTATTTTTCAATTCCCTGTATCTTTGGGAAGCCATGAGGGTGAAGAAGATGAGATTTGCCTGTACCTACTGTTCAAGTGCTTTATCAAAAAAGACATTTAAAACCCTCCAGTGTCTTGAGTCACTGGCCAAGCTGCTGTGCCTCCTTCCTGCCTTGCTCGTGGGGACTGTGATGGTGTGGGCAGTGTTTGATCCAGTAACCCACCTCTGGACACAGGCAGATACGTGACAGATACATGGCAGATACATTCTAGTGCATTATATCCCTTACAGCAAAAAAGTATTTACATCTAGGTTTTACAGACTGAACAGATGGTCTCTCCTCTTCCTTTTCTGTGTTTTGGTGGAAGTGTGCGCATTGGATGGGATTTTGTGGCTGTGACACTTGGAAAACTAGCAGCTGTGAAGTGCTCTAGCCTTAAATGAGATGCATCATGAGGTTTCCCACAGATCCTTACTTGTCTATTTTTCACTAAGATCGGGGACTAGAGTTTTGGTGCTTCTGCAAAGCTTTATTTGCCTTGAACCGTGTCCTATTTGGCTGTGGGTCTCTAGGTTGACAGACTTCTGACTGCACTGGGGCTGCAGGTTTGATCTTGCACGTGCAACTACACATCTTTTTCTCATGGTAATTTCTGTTAATGTGCTCTTTGATAGAGCAACATTATTGCTGCTCTCTGTGAGCCATGTGTGTTATCAAGCACATCTTTACGATTCTCTGGACAAGGCTTTGGTGACCATATGGTGTCAGTTTAATTAACTTTTAAATATGTAAATACAGTGGTCTGGAAATGCATAATGAAGGATCTTTTGTGATCGTTTCCATACCAGTTTAGCAGTGCATGAAAACTGCAGTTAAGCAGCAGCTTCATCCCAGAGCATGAGTTGAGGGTAGCTTTTTAGCATTTGGGAGGCAATTGTCCACATGATACATGTCAAGCATTTTTACTGTTGAACTGAACGTAGAAACAATACCTTGAATCGTGAGACTGTTCTGGCCTCTTGGCTCTGACCCCAAATTTTTCATGAAATATTAAACTACATGAAGATGGCTTATCTTGTTAAAGCACTGCTGCTGTTTCCAGTCACGTACCCGAATGTGTAGACTTGAGGATTTCCAACACCTTTTGTCGTCACTGAATCCATTTACAAGATCTGAAATAAGTAACATTATACATGGAGTTATTCCAGTAGTATCCGTTCAATTCATATCCCCATATTTTTGTAAGATTTTATAGCAGGGAAAATTGTAAGAGGGCTTCTTAAAATGGGAAGGTTTATGCAAAATTATATGTAACAGGTCTCATCTTTAAAGGAACCAAAGAATTTAGTGCAACATTCATTTGCTTTGTGAAGCTGAATTTGGTACTTGGTAGGCCACATTGTGTTTCAGTATGAGTATTTGTTCTGGCTTTCTCTTCTCTTTACAGAGGTAATTCTGCGTTGCTCGTTTGGGTGGGATGAAAACCCACCAAGCGGCCGCGCCAGCTCTGAGTGATTTTTCGTCAACCCATTGAGACATGGCACATAATTTTTCCCCATGATAGGTTCCTTGGATTTCTGTGTGTTCCTGGCAAAGGCCGTTCAGTGTGTCCCCCAGGGTGCTCGATCCCCAGGTGCTGAACATTTCAACGCTCACCCAGTTGCTGTTGGTAGAGCGGAAGGTCTGTCCTTGCTGAACTCAGCTCTCCCTGCACATCACCAGCTCTGCCCCTGTGTGGAGAGATGGCTTTCAGGCTGCTGTGTATCCAACCGGGCCAGAGCCTCATTAACAAGAGGAACGTGCAGCCACAGACCAAAGAGGTTCAGAGAGTGTAACTAATTGGTGTGTGGGGATTGTAGGTCATATCTCCATGAGACACCACAGCGGTGACAGAGAGGGATTTCATTCCAAACAATCGGCATGTTTCATCCACGAGCTGCCACAGTGCCCCACTAACCTCTGCGTGGTGATGACCCCTGCGTGGGTATCCATGGAGGATGCTGCCCTTTGGGATCCCGCAGGAGCCAGCGCTGTCAGCTGACAGATGAGGGTGCTGGGGCTTCTCGCTGCTGCAGGAAAGTAGGTCATGGCCAAAAGTAGCCTTGGCTGCCTTTGTGGAAGTGTGCCTGGGAGAGAGGAGTCAGCTGAGAGAAGAGCTCACATGGGTTTGCATTTGGTTTTTTTTAGCCCTTCCTTGCTGTGGAGCAGCTGGCACTACGTGCTGTGAAATGCGTCTGCTTTCCAGTATTTCTGCATAAAATATTTTTAAAAATGAATATGCAGCTCTTATTTCTGCTTAGGGGAAGTGGCAGATGCTTGTGGCCTTTTGTTTTCATTAAGAATTTAGAATTTTAATTTGATCAAGTGTTTTTAATAAACACTTTATTTTCCCTTGCTTTCTTCACTGGAGGATGGCTGGAACTGGGTGGTAGGTGTGTGTCAGGGAAACTCAGGTTGGAAATAGTTTTGAACTTGAGCAGTGTATGCAATATTTTTGCTCTCTTATGCATTATTAAGAAATACATGACAACAAGTACTGTAACTCATTTTAGGATTCATTCATTCCTGCTGTCTCTTCCCGTGAGGACCAGTGCCCGTTTTTGGCATAGCGGTCATTTCCATGGCAACAAACTGTGTGATGGTGCTTGGAAAGCTCTGACTTCTGATGGAGAATACATAAAAGGAAATTCACCCCCACACAAGATAATCCTGTTTTTGTGTGAAATTAAGAACTTGAGAGGAAAAAAATAATATTACACGTGTTGCCTGTGTCATGTTCTTTCATACTTTCCTGTGTAGTGTGTAGGTCTTCCACAACTCGACCCCCTGGAAGTCCTGGGGTGTGGACTCCCTTAGCTGCAGCTGCTCTGTGTGCAGTTGCCAGATCCTGCAGCTTGGTCTTGGGCACTGAGCAGTCCTTTGTAGCAGATCATCACCTGGTTTTGCTGTTCTGGGGCTCCAAAGGCTTCCTTTGACCAAACACTAAATCCCCCTCTTGCCTTGCCACAGAGGCCGCAGCACAGAGCTGCATCTTTTTTCCCTTCCCATCTTATTCCTAGCAGCCCTCACTGCTCTTCCTGCTAATAAATCAGAGAGATGGTTCCCCTTCTGGCAGCACACGAGCCTGCCAGTTGGTTGAGAGCAGTTTGAGAAGTGCCTTCCTATAAACAAACGGGTCCAGCTGTCACAACGTGCCCTCTCTGAACTAAGAACATGAGTTTTGATCAGGCACAAGAAGCCCACTGACTTAGTTTCACGTGATTTTGTTATCGCTCTTTGCCGCAATGATTGGAGCAGCAGTGTCGGCCCCCGGCTGGCAGATCTGCACTCGGGGTTGTTTATTAAGAGCTGTCTGCGTTATAAAAACCTCCCTAATCTCTTCAGGTGCATGTTTTGAGAAGAGAACCGATTGTTTCTTTTAAATGGCCTGTGCTGTGTGTGCTTGTAATGATCAGTTTGGCATTGAAACTCTCTCTGACAGTTCCTGACCGATACAGTCCAAGGGTTTGTTGTTATTTTTATAGACCTTGGACCCTGACTCAGCCTTGAGCTTGCTGGGCTGGACTTTCATCTCCAACTGGGTGCCCCAGTCGAGCACTGCCTGACCATCCCAGGGCTGTGGGATGCCCTGTCATGCCAGTGATGTGCCCACATCACATAGTGACCCTGTGGAATGGCTGGCATACGTGGGCCTACCCTGTCACGTTACTGAAGGCTCACTGTTATTTTGGGTGTGTTTGCAGCTTTCGTATCTTAGGAAGGCTGCAGGGAGGGAGCAACCTGATCATCCAGAAATGTTTGTCAGCCCGATAGTTCTTCCCTGGCCGTGTCAGAAAACCTTTCCAGAGAGAGGGCAGCAGAAAATGCCATAGAGATCCTTCTGATGAAGGTGGGAGAGCAGGAACTAGCTTAGTTTGCAGTGTCCACTCTAAAGTTGGAGATTATTCCAACCCCAGCTGCCATCTCAGTTCCCTCTTCCATGGAATTGTTACCTGGGGATTAAGTGGCTGAAAATCTCTCCTGGGACTCCCTTCATGACCTCAAATGCTTCTCCAGGGAACTTGTGTCTCCATCTCTCTTCATTATTGCTGGTTATCATGTAGGCTCTGCTGCACATTTCCTGACTAAAAGGAAAATTACTGTTATTTCAGAAAAGTCATCAAACTTGATTGCCAAAATGGTTTGGCTTTATGACTTTCATCAGAGGTCCCAGCTGAATTACCCCTTCTGATCAGCAGCAATGATCTTTGCCTCTTAGCTTTCCATGCAAAGTCCCCTTCCAGTTTGTGCTAAGACAGTTGTGCAACTTTTGAGCTCATTCCCTGCGGTTGGCACTGTACTGTCTTAAATCCAACCCTGTAAACAAATGTATCCCAGTTCTCAGGCTCTATGAGTCTTGTTTTTGTGGGCTGTCTGTGACTTAAATTCCCAGGGTTCTGATGATTCAGACAACTTGCAATATATTATTAATAAATTATGTACTATTAGAATCCTAACAGTGATGTTACAGTTTCCTTTTATTTCCGTGGTTACATTCTATTGTGATTAATCTTTTTAATGCTTCATTTTCTTTAGAAACTAGATGCCAAATCACTTATAAAGCTGAATTTTGCTAAAAACAGTGAAGGTAAGTGCAGTCATTTTCTCTGATGGTGTTTTGTTGTTTTTTGGGTTTTTTTCCTTAATGAGTGCTTTAATAAATTCTGGTTTATCTTACTCATGGTAAAGTTACATAGTTTTTGTTCTCTATCATGGTTTTATTTTTTGAGTAGAATAACTTCTTGTGAGTGATATGTTTACCTTTAAAGTTCAATTTCTGTTTTTCTTTGCACTGGGGACCTGTAAATTATTCAGCAATTTCACTTTACTATAGCTGCTACTGCAGCAAGCTACTGTTTACTTTAAGGAAAGAATCAGAAAAGGCCAAATTTCTGTAATGTTGTCTTATTTCTAACTTGCCTATGGCAATATTTGCTGTTCACTTGGTTTTGAACAGGTTTTTGTTTATAAAAGGGATTAGACTTAAATGAACACATGGGATTGTAGAAGCACACAAGACATCGAGTTTTATTTCTGCAAGATAAAAAGTCTGCCATCTAAGAGAGGATGCTAGGAACAAAAGAGAAGAGTGGAGATGAATTCATCTGCTGTAGAGCAGATAATGATTTCTTTGAAATGAGAATGGCAAAGATTAGGTGGGGCTACAATTCTGGAGTGTCTGTCTCCTTATCTTAGCAAAATCCATGGACTACAAGCTTTTTCTGTAGCTGATGGATTTCTTCTGCACCTTGTGTTCCATCTGTCTCAAGAGCAAGGTGTTAAAAATTGATCAATAGTTTCTGTGGCCGAGGTTTTCGAAAAATACTGTGATATTGTGCTTTCCTTAAAGAAGTCCAGTTAATAATACTGGAGTGGAATGACAACAGCCACTCAGCCTTAGAAGCCTTTTCCTTAAAAAGGTGCATTCTGTGTCATTAACCGATCAAGGGAAAATGCAACAAAAGAAGAAAATTAAAATGTTGCATTTCTGGCCATCGGCAAACTTTTCTTTAAATCTTAGCATGTAGGATGGTTGCTACATGTGAGGATCTTCTCTGTTCACACCTGTGTGATGTAAAACGTCTTTGGGTGTTGCAGTTTCTTCCATTGAATGATTCCTCCTGAGCTGAGCACCTTCTATGCAGATCCACACGTGTGTGCCCTCAGCAGTTTTGGTTTTGCTAGAGCTGAGAACGTGGGACTTTGCTCTTTTTTATGCAGCTGGAGCGAGGCCTCACCTTTTACCAGCATCTTGCTGTGTCCACCAGTTGGGCCATACCCTGAGGCCACTTCCAAAAATCCCTTTCTAAGCTTCCTCTTGAATGTCAGTCCCTGGTGCCAATGGCTTTCCTTCAGCTCTGGTGGCACGAGCAGAAACAGGCTCAGCTGTACCTTGTGCTGGGGTTGGAGCTGCCTCTGGCTGCTCTGTGGGTGTTTGCCTGGTAAATCTCTGTAGGTGTTTGCCTCTCCTGTCTGCAGGTGCTCTGACAGCCTGTTCTGGCCTCCCTGCTGCTTTTGATTTTCAAGTGGTAATTAGGAAAAAAAGAGCCGAATAGGCCCAACTTATTTCAGAAATCTCACCCAAACCCCCAGGTCTAGCAAACTGATCAAGTATTAATAACCTTTTTCTAATTGCTTTCTGCTGAGATCATCCAGACATTTTTCTTTTTCCTCCTACGTTGCCTCCCATCAGTTTGCTTGCTGTTGACATGCTTAATATTTATGCTGACCCTCCTGGGAAAATGCACAGCTTGATTAGAGAAGAAGCTGGGTTCTTATTGACTAACGTGTTCAGATTTAATGGCATTCTGCCTGCCACATTTGAATACAAATGCTCCACTCCTCCTAAAAGCACATCAGCTGCTGTGAACTTTTCTGTAGGATAGAAGCTGAACTTTCATTCCTGGGAGCAAGAGTGTTACAGAGCACTGGGCATGTTACAGGGTGCAGGCTCGTGTTATCAATAGGTCTTTGATTACAACAATAGCAGTTATATTGTGATACTTCTTAGATGTCAGCCAAGTTGGACAGAGGTCTGTGTTGGGAGATTGAAGGCAACAGATTTCAAAACTGCATTTTCCTTGCTTGTTTTATAGTTCTCTGAAGTGTTACTTTTTCTAGCACTTTATCTGTCACTGGAGAATCCAAATGTTGTTAAAACGCCATTAAATACACACTGAAGTTACACTTCATATTAAAAATTAATGTAAATATTCTCCACAGAGATAAGAGAAATTAGCTATTCCAAAACAGTTGCAAGTCTTCATGTGAAATTTAAACTTTTTTCCCTTTTCTCAGGCAAGTACCACTGTCCAGTGCTATTCACCGTATTCACCAATAACTCCCATATTGTGGCCATCAAGACTACTGGAAATGTATTTGCCTATGAGGTAGGGTCTCTGCTGCATTTCATTATTAATGTGTTATACTTGATGCATTTCATTCAAGATCACAGAATGTTTTAGAAAGACAAATAGATTTTATTCTTATTTTACAGCCAGGGAAATTAAAGTATAAAAAGGTAAACCAACTTCAGAAATTGTTACCCAACTTCTGCTGTCAAAATAGAAACAACCTTAGAATATGAATTAAATTATATTTTTAAAACCTTTTCTTGAAGTTAATCTGGATGCACTGAATCTTGTAGATCAAAATGAGTAACTTTTTTTATGCTCCTTGGTTGAATTAAGAGACAAATCTTCTGTTGTCTTCTTTCTGCTGTCATCAACAAAATACAAATTGACTAATTTTTACTCATATTTTAGGGGGAGCTGGGGAATAGCAGAGAGAATGCCTTAGTGGACACTTGAACTGCATTTGCATTTGAGTTTTGTGAACGTTTATGTGAATCCGGATGGAATTTTATCTTTGCATAATCCTTACTGTAAAAGCAATGTTTATTTATTCTTCAATAGCAAATAAATCCTTCAGTTAATGAATCCATATCCAGAGGTGTAAAAAGCCTGAACACTGAAACATCTGCTTTTTGAATTCTGTTGATGAGAAATTCTTGTGGGACTTTCAGACTCTGAGAGAGGAACAAGTGAAACCATTACAGTCAAGGGAAAGGCTTTTGGAAAACGTGCTCAGGTGCAATTGAAGTGTCTTCATTCCAGCTGTGAGAGCAGTCAAGGTTAGGTTAAACTAGAAAGTCTTCTCTGTTCCTTCTAGAAGCACAGGGCTGTGGTTGCTGGGGTTAAAAAGGCAAGGGTGAGGTTAAGGGTGGTCTCCGTTAAACCCTGTCGATACTGCGGAACTGCTGCTCTGTTTGCTCAATTTACAATACTGGCCTGCCTTGAGAAGCTGTGCCAAGAGGCTCTGTTTCCCACGTGGTACCACGTGAAGCAATAGCATTTCTTGGGTTGCTATAATCATGGAATTAATTTAGGGACCTTTAGAGGTGCTAAAAAATATCATCAGTGTCATCTGAGGAGGACACAGGACATTTGGGTGAATAAGAGAGATTCGGGGGATTCTCTTTTGCAGATAAGAGCTTACAAAACTGAAAGCAAAGTCTTTCTTATTTTGGCAGTACTTTTATGATTAATTTGATTTAAATAATAGGCATAACTGTGGAACAGAGACTGCAAGATTCTTTTTTTAAAAAAATCATCAAGCCACACAAAACTGTCGAGTTTTGTAGGGATGACAGACAAAAGCCTCTCGTTTGTTAAAGCACATAGTGAAAATATTGCATCTGCTGGTTGAGAATGAGGTGAAATTGATTTCTTTGTGATTTGAACTGTAAGATTTTATTGATATCACGTATTTACTTGTAATATTTACCCACAAGAATCCGATTTTTAATATCAGTGTCTTTCACCTGGCTGTTAGGCGGTCGAGCAGCTGAACATAAAACCAAAGAGCTACAAGGACCTCTTGACAGATGAGCCCTTCACTCGGCAGGACATTGTGACACTGCAGGTAAACTTCTCTCTCTTACATGTTGTACCATACAGCTAAATATAACCCCATATCTTTTGCAGAGGGTGAAAGGTTGCTATTCCACTGTTCTAGCAGAAAACTGGAATGATTGAACAGAGAAACTTTGCTGTATTTTCTTTGTTATCCAGGTGAGCTACAACAATGCCATACAACAGTCTGGAAGAGTAGTGAGGTGTCCTGCATGGTCTGTGGCATCAAAAGAAACGTGGTTTAGAATGTGAAGGATTTAAACTTTTAGGAAGTTGACATGTTACATTAAGACTGAAGGTGATTGTCCATCTCACTCTTTTGAAGATGACTAAAAGAGTCAAAGCTTCAGAAAAGCATTTTCTCTAGGGTGTTTCTCTAAAGGAGAGTAAAATAAGCAGCCAATCAGAGTATTTTCTCTAAATGCTTGTTCAGAATGTTTTTCTTCTTAATAAATACCAATGTTGGTCTTTTACTGATTTTAGGAGAATTAAAACCTAAATTAAAACAACATCATAAACTTCAGACTGTAAAAGGTAGTTATTTACGGATGAGGTTTAGTATCAAAAGATCTAAAACTTTAGTTTAAAAGCAGGCACTTTTAAGCTTGCATGATTTGAAAATAGGGGAAAAAGGATTCCAGGATCATTATTATAGAAATTGTGAGTTGGTATGCATCTCATGAACAGTTAATTGCCATTAACCAAGACTAATACAGTCTAATTCAAATAGAAAAATATTTTTCATTTATGTCTAAATTTAAATTAAGTGTAGCCCTTCTTCTCTACTCCCCAGTGCTTCACAGCATGTTTTTAAATATTTTTACTCTGTTCCTTTGGGCTTGTTGCTATTCAGGCTAATGCAACAAAGTAAAATGTTTTTAATCCAATGGAAGCAAAAAATGTAGCTTTTTTTTTCAGATTGAAAGCTCCCAACAGAATTTAATTTCAGTGGAACCGCATGGTTGGTAATGGATTTGGAAAAATAAAAAAGGACAACATGGGTGGCTAAAAATGTGTCTGGGCAGCAGTATGGAAAATGAAGTTATTTTGAACAAATAATTGAAATGTACAGCCACTAAAAAAATATTTTTGTGTGTTTTATAGGGTTGGAATTAAATGTATGTATAATGTGTGTTCCTGTTACTTGCCTAGCTTTGATTTTTCACAGATACTCTAGTCCCCTAAATCTCAAAGGGCAACAGCCAGCACTTCAGTTATTCCCTATGTGGGTTTTTATCACTACTTTTCATCTTCATTCTGTTCTCAGCATGCTGGGTTTCTGTCTTGCTTAGAGGAGTAGCTCTGTGGACTCAGCCGAGGTGTATTCTGTAGCTGTGCAGTCCCCGGGTGTTTGATGCGAGGAGGGCACGGCCACGCATTGCCTGCACCTCCCACAGGCACTCAGGGTGACACCAGTGATGTGTGAGTAGGACTGTTCCTCTGAGGTAAACAGTTCATTAGGGATTGTTGTTAACTTCTGCAGTGCACAATCTTGTGGTAGACTCTTCCTAAATAAGCTTAGAAATAGCAAATGCCCCATCTTGGAATGGGACTGGAAGAGATTTGACCATCTATATGACCAGATAAAGTTTGACCATTCACCAAATTAGTTTTTAATTATTTTTTTCAAGAAAGGGTTTTCAACAAACAGACTAAAATGGCTTCAAGGTGTTGTAGGAGAATTAAGAGCCATTTCCTGCACTGCACATCACCCACTGCAAACTTGCATATATAACTTGACTTCTATTCAAATGCTGCCCTAGTCTGACTTGCTCTGTTGAGGCCAGGATTCAATCTGAAGTGTCATGACTAGCCTGGGCATTAAAACTGCTTAAGTGTATGTGATACAGAAATGTGTTGTTATTTTCTGCTGGTATTTTCTTCATGTCAATTACTGAAAGACAGCCTGATGTCTCCTGTACGGGCTCTCTTGTTGACAACACTGCAGGCAGCGTGGTGGCTTCACACTGCCAAGCTCTGCCACCTGTGGCTCTGTTTCTTAGCCAGAGTTCATGACTGCAATCTGCTGTGTTTCTGTGTTTCACGACAGCTCTGTCTCAAATCCTGCTTCTCTTAAAAACCTTTCAGTTCTGTGTTGAAATTCATCACTTTGTTGTTTTCTCCTTCCCCCACGTAAATTGAGCACTGTGGTATCCGAGAGAGCTGCAGTTGGGAGTGAGTTGGTATCACTGACCCTGCTGTTTGGCAAAAAAGTAGATCTAAAGGAAGTTGCTAGAAAAGCTTTCCTTGCTTTGCAAATATCAGCTGAACAGGGCTGTCTGTAATAGTGTGTTTAGCAGTAGAAAACAGCATTTCCAGAGGCTGACTCTGAATGTCCTAGGAAACAGATGAGGTACATACCTGTGTGTGGTAGTGAAATACAACATGATAAATAGAAAATATAAATAATGTATGTTTACAGATTATTTGTGTTATCACATTTTTCCTTATTGATACCTAAAGGGAATTCCTCCAGCTGCTAGCAATGTTCTTTTACCAGAATAGCAACTGACCTCAAACTTGGCTTCTCTCTCCTATAATATAAAAAAAAAAAAAAAAAATTCTCTTTTCAGAGGAGACAGAATGGCATAATATTATTTTTCTGTTCTAAGTGCTAAACATTATTCAAACACTAATCATAATCCTTCCCTGTTATCTTTTCTGCTGAGCACCATCTCAGCTGGTAGCTTTGAATTTAGTAATAGTTATTTGTGTCCTATTGCTATAAAGTTTACTTGTTAAAAAGGACAATTTTTTTTAATTTGAAACTAAAAAAAGCAAAATCACAACTTTAGTTGTTAATAATACTGTCTTACATCTACGATGTTCTTGTCTTTGCAAAGGAATCCTCAGTGCTTCCTACACATCCATATACAGAAATTGCTCTCCCCCCTGTTGAAATGCAAATGTCCTGGGGTAGAGTGTGGCAGTTTTTCATCAGCATATGGTGATATTATCCAGCCATGCAGGGCAGGAGGTAACGAGTAATACCATACCCCGGTGTGCAAGATAGATTACCAAAACTAGAGTGTAGTTATTCAGGCACAAGATGCCATGGATTCTAGTTCAATATCTTGCTGATAATGACAGAAATACATGTGACGTTGTTCCATATGATACCCCTTCTGGACACCAGCACTCCTAGCATGACTGAATATTTTAGACTGTAGCTCTTTACCTGAAAGATGAAATTTCCATTCCTTAGCTTTGTGATCTTGCCACAAACTCCAGTCAAGCTTTCCAGCTTCTGCAGTGTGGGTCTTACATTGTCCAAGTTTCTCTTTCCTTACAGTTTATTACTATTTTCATATAATTTTTCTCCCAACTCTACCAGTTCATATCTCTTTTAAGTGGAATGTTGCTGTTGTATGTTGTCTGTGTTTCTTGTAAATTTAAACCCAGTTATATTCTTTGCCGTGGAAGATGATCAGCTCAGCCTAACTCAGCACCCCTTGCAGATGTCATGAATGTGCTGCCAGCTGACAGCTCAAGTACTGTAAGATTTCCTAGTTACAGTTAAGGGGTAAGGAACAATGTCCAGCACTTGGAGACCTGGAGGACAGGGGATCTGTGATGGGAAAGCTGAAATGCTTAACTCTTGTTTGCAGTGTTCTTACCTTCCTCTTCTGCTTCCCATTCTGGTACATTGCTGTTCAGGTATCACTTTGCAATTGTTTCCAAGGGAGGATTCAGCATTGAAACAGTTTTGACATAATAAGATTGCATTAGACCTTGGTTCAGAACTGGGTGATTCTTTCAGCTAGTATTCAGTCTAAATGTTTAACCTAATGTGAACTTATCGTCTTAGTACATTTTTTAGGGGGTGTAGTTGAGTGCTAGATCTCAATGTCTGCTGTCCAGCATTTAGTCTTTACGACAAAATCTGGTCAACAGTCTGGTAATAAATTATTATTAATTAGTGTGACTGAATTCCGTGTGTGTTTCAATCCCGTATTTTACAAATTATTCTTTGTGTAATGACGTGGAACTTCATAGCAAGCACATAAATAAGTATAATCTGGATTCCCTCATGTAAAAGTGGGCAGGCTGAAGTGAGTGTCTGCCCCAGCTCAGGATGGAGAGAGGAACAGGGTCAGGTAGTGCTTTGCTGGACACAGTGGTGGACTCTGACAGTGCTATGGACTTCTTCCCATCCCAGCAAGTGTGAGAGGTCCTGAGGAGAGCCAGGTAAGAATGCTGCAATGCCCTGCTTTCACATCCCATTTGGTAGGAAGTGTTCAGAACAACGAAGAGCAATTTCCCCTTTAGTGCCCTGTCAGTTGTCATCCTCCTCTGTGTCTCTGTTCACAAACAAGAGACCAACTCAAATTTGTGAGGGTACAGCAGAAATGACTCCTGCTCTGGAAGCTCTTGGACACTATTGCTGAGCTGTGTGCTGGCTGGGGATTTAAGGAGAAGTGCTGTGCTGCAGGTAAAGCAGAGCAGACATGGTGTGTGCAGTCAAGCCCTGTTGTGGCAGTGGTAGCAGGCACAAAGCTCTGCTGGCAGTCTGCAGAGAGCAGTCTCTAGTAGATCCATGCTAAAAAATGCATCTTCTTTGCACTGCAGAAGTGGAGGGGCAAAAAGAAGAAAAGGAGTCTGGATAAATGCTAACAGGTTTGCTGCCGTTAAAGTTAAAAATAAAAGGCTCGTACTGTTGTGTGCTTCCATCTGTCAGTTTTATTGTTTCTGTATAACCTAATCAACTGTGGACAAGACACGGTTCCCGACAAGCTGTTAAACACTGCTGACATTTGTGGCAGGAAGCATAGCTAATGAGCAGAGCTGAAGGTGGGTGAGCTGCACACTGTTAATTGATATTTCACTCCCCAGCTATTCCTCTTTGCTCTTTGTGCGACAGAAGGTCAGAGCAGATTTCCTCACAATTGTGGGTGAGGGCTCTGCGAGGGCCAGCCCTGCACCAATGGATGTGCAGAGGAGCTGCTAAGGAAGTGGGACGTGGTCGGCATGTGAAGGTAACAGTCCTGACAATAATTAGGGACCCAGCATGGCAAACCAAATGGTAAGAGAGGAATGAGGCCTCTGAGAAATCACGCGGTCTAAAACTGCTGCGTTTAACCTGCTTTTTGGCAAGTTGTGTGTGTATGGTGCTTAAGATTAACAGAGTTAAAGCCGTTTCCCTAAGCAGGGAAAACCAGGAAATGACAGGAAAAAAACAGGTGGAATAAAACTTGAGATGAATAGTTTTCAGAGTGTAGCTTTCAGGAAAACATTCAGTATGAGACTTTTAATAGTCATGATAGTTAGCAACCCTTTGAAGTCTGTATCTGTGCTAGTGATTTGCTAGTTTATGGTTTGTAACCTTAATAAGAAAAACCCTGAGACTGCCAACCATGGTGATTTGAATGCACATTTTTAGACATGCTAAGACAAACAAAAGTAGCCTGAGTTACTCTTCCTGGTTCATCTTCCGTTTCGGTTTTGTGCACTTACACAGAACTTCCTGAAGTCTTTGAACTCTAGCCCTTAATCCTGACAGGATTGGGAACATCACCATGAGTCTGGCCTTTCTCTGACCAGGAGCTTGAGGCTTTGATGATGTGGGTACATCCATCTGCCCATCCCTGCAGCTTCTTGTTCAGACTGCTCTGATTCTGTGCCCAGTAGCTGTCACGGATGCAATGAGAGGAGCTTGGCAGGCTAACTATTAGTGTTTAGACAGTTTTCTTCCTGAAGTGATATGTCTAAAGACTGGGCACATTTCTAAAATTTACATAGTCCTACCTTCAGAAAATGTGTATCTCGTGCTGTAGGACTCAGTACCATCAGTAAGGAAGTGGATTGTGTCTTCTGCAGCACAGGTTGGACTGGTCAGATGTGTTTCTGCTCTTGGGGGTGGTGGAAGCAAATGGTGTCCTGTGTTTAACTTAATGTTCACTGCACTACTCTCACACTTGGCATGCTAATTGGAATTCACACTAATTCTAATCAAACTTCTCCTAGTGTATCATGATGCTGTATTTTAGAGGGAGGAATAAGTATGTCCTAGGTGTACTGTGTAAGCTGATACTTCACTTTCAGCTTGAGGAACCATTTTTGAGGGATTTATCCACTGACAGAAGGAAACCTTGTGCAGAGGACCTCGGTCTCAGTTCTGGGGTTTGGAGTTGTCTCAGATCTCTTGGAAAGCAGATGGATGGCTGTGGTCTGCAAGGAATCAGAGTGCTGGTGTCAGAGGATACAAAAATGGTTAAACGGTTAAAAAATGGGTCCGAATTTCCTATTTCTTAGTAGTTTAATTCAAAGGTTGTCTGTGTCTAATGCAAGATCTTAAAGAGAAAAGCTGTAATTTTTTTGGCAGTCCATGTCTTGATGAAGATCTGTTGGAGGGGTATAGTGGGACAGGCAGCAACAGAAAACTATTATATAGTGGCTGGAAAAGCCCAAAGGTCAACATTAGAGTGCAGAATCACACAGCTTGATTTCATAAATGTGTTTTGATTTTACTACCAACAATAAAACTAAAAAGGCACTCTCTGGTGGAAGAATACCATTTCAGGGGTGAATAAAAGGCATAATTAGATCACTTAATAAGTTGTGGAGCTACCAGCTCTGCTTGTATTACACATTACTTTTAGCACAGATGAAATTATCAGAACTTCTTATCAACAGTGGGGGTCTGAGAAGTTTTGTTAAAGTTATTTGGGATAATATATAGTGTATATAATACTATTCATGTAAGATCATAGTTCTTTGCATAACATGTTGCATTGTTTTGTCCTGACCTTGAAACTATTCCATATTATTCTGTTATTCTGGTATTTTAGTTTGAATTGTTTTCTGTAAGATAGAATTTCCATAAATGACTGGGTGTCCTGGACTGATGTTTTGACCTTTCTGTGCTCCAGAGGAGCTTGAGGAGAAAATCTTGAAGCAATTGTAAGAAGAGGATTAAGGACTGTTTAATAATAGTATAATGTAACCTGGATCACCAGCAGACATTGCTTGTCTCGCTCTTTCTAACAAAAGGTCAAAGTTTTGCAGGAAGTTGCCTAGAGATAGTGTAAAGACTCACGGTCAATGGTCTGTGTGTTTTTGCTGTTTTCCTCCCATGGTCACTAAATTGAGTTTTCATAAGAGCATTTTTGTTGCTTTTTTTTTTTATTTTTAAACATAATTCTGTAGGCATGAGTGGAAAAAAAACCCCACAACTGTCAAAACAGTTCTTACTGCAGAGACTTGCTCTGAGGTTTATTTGTATTTTGAAATGCATTGCCACAGTTCACAGAGCATGTGCAAATCAGGCCCAGGGCTATAAATAGAAGGAGGTGGCTGATGTGCATTTGACCAAACCACAGAATGAAGGGAAGAATCAGGGGGTTGCAGCTCCTTGTTCTTTCTTCTCACTAGGACAGGGTAGACTCTGCTTAGTTCTGTTAGTAACTTCTGTAGGCAATACCTGTGTAATCCTGTGTTTCCAACTGAATTCCAGATCCCCAAGGAGTCAGTGTGAACAGGCTCATTGCTGATGTTGGGTGGGGTTGATGGCTTTATATTTTTTTCATCTTTCTGTGGTTTGAGGAGTATGGAAGTTGTTCTGTCTCCCCCTGTTCATTTCTTGTGGTGGTGTCTGCCCTTCAGACTAGTCTGCTGTGTGGAATTGGTGCCCACCAAGCTCTCTGATATTAGTTTTTTCAATTATTATTTTCAGGATCCAACAAACCTGGATAAGTTCAACGTCTCGAACTTCTTTCATGTTAAGAACAACATAAAGGTAGTGGATCCAGGTAAGGGTGAAATGAAGGTAGGCTGAGAAAACCCCAACCCAAATGTGGAACTGCCTGTTTTCTGGATGGACATCCCTCAGTGGCTGGTACTTGGAAGGCTTCTTGGGAACATGAAGAACTTGTGGAATCTGTCCCTTTCACGTCAAAAAGTGTAAACACATTTTGAAGCACAGACATGATTCTCTGAGGAATCATTAACTGTCTCTGTCGAGTGCTGTGCAAACATGGAAAGCTTTCCATATCCTGTCAGAGTAAGTAGGTACACTAGAGAGAAGTGAGAAGGCCCATTAGCCTCGTCCCAGAGCCAAGGAAACCTGCATCTTCTCACTCCTTCATATTTATCAATTCATAGCATTCATGCTGCCCATCCTTCTGTCTCGAGAACAGTGGGCATCTTCCAAGTCAGATTTTTCTCAAATAATCCCAAAATTATGTTTTTGGTAAAAAATAAAATGCTTTTTTTCTGGGTATCTTAGACATTTGATTCTCATTTATTTTGTGTTTTTTTGATAGCTAAATGCTTAGTAATATCTGCTAATATTAAACTGCTGAAGGAATAAAAAATCTCTCCTTTGCCCTTGTGGGTTCCTATAGACCTGTTTCTAATGAGGTCTAATTGCTAATTCTAAGCAAGGTGTGTTTCTCTGGGTCTTATTCTCATATCTGTTTTTTGGTTGGTTTTTTTTTTTGGTTTCTTATATACTGTTCTGCAAGCAAGCATCTCTTTCTATTTACCTGCTCAGAATAAGTGGGTATTATCTCAGAAATGGCATATATAATATCTAGCAAATAGTAGGCATATCAAGACAGAGAACAAGTGAAACTTTTAAAAATTAAAAACATTAAATTAAAAACTAAATAAATCAAATTCTACGTTTCAGTCCAGCAGCCTCCTCCCCCAGTATCACATGAAAGATCTGATCCTGGGATTTTTGCATCACAGGCCTGGCCATTCAGTGAGGAGATGAAGGACAAAAGTTTATATCCAACTGTATTTTGCCTTTATTGTTCTGTAAAAATTTTACAAGACTTGGATGGACTTAGATAATTTCTAGTGTTTTCAAGTAAATTTTTACGATAGTTGGATTAATTCTTTTTTCATTTTGTGTGCATCATATTGGCATTTATTGTGCTATATTTCAAGTTACAGTGTCATAAGTGTTATGCATTGCTATTTGTCACTGTCTGCAGTAATAAATATAGTAACTAGACCTTTTTATTAACAAAAAAAAAATAAAATTAATACCTGGCACATTTTTGTGTGATTAAATATGTAATAAACTGAAGGAGAACAAAATACATTGTTTCTTTTAACTCTGAAGTGATTTAACTTTTTCTTACCTAGATGAAGAAAAAGCAAAATTAGATCCATCTTACTATTTGAAAAACACAAACACAGAGACCCGAGAGACTTTACTGGAGCTTTATAAGGAATTCAAAGGCGATGATATTTTAGCAGCTACGATGAAGGCTCCTGAAAAGAAGAAAGTGGATAAGCTGAATGCAGTAAGTTGATTAATTGCAGTTTGGCACTGACTGACTTCTTCAAGAAGGTACTAGATGTTTTGCAGCTTAGAGGCTGTATTGCAGCATAACCAGGTACTGCTCCTTCTGTTTTCTGTCACATGGAAATTTGTCACAGATGAAAATACGAGAATGGTAGTGGGATTCCATAGAAAAGCATTGTATGTGTCAGTGAGTTTCTGTTTGTTAAATCATTGTAAATCAACCCACACATTTGAGAACTGGAGCACAATAAGAAGGAAGAGTCCTTATGATGTGGTTATGATGTGTATGTTGGCAGAACCTTTTTCCCAGGTTGTAATCTCTCGCTTTGAATTTGTTTATCACTGCTTCCTGCAGTTATTGGCAGAGAGAGCACACCTTAAGGGCAGTGCAAGTGAATCATTTCTGGTATGGGCAAATATATAAATCATCTACAGCTGCTTCTCCGTTTCTTTTTTCACTGGAATGCAGGATTTTAGTGAAATATTTTAAAGGATGTTCTTCCAGGTGCATGTTACTGTGTGTTCATGGTTCTCAAGAGAAATAATTCATCTGCATCTAGATTTCTTCATCAAAGGCTGTTTGTAATGAGCAAGACAGAGTATTCTTCTGCCCTTTAATAATTCTGGGATGTGTGTGCCTACTTGCTTTGATTACACTTACATGAAAACGAATAGCAACGAAAACAGCTCTTAGTGAGGAGGCTTAGGGATGGATTAGGGAATATATGTGACCAAGGAGGAGAATCACATTGCTTCTTTCTCAGGGCACTGTTGTGTTCTAATTAAAAAACTGCAGGGAGAAAAAAAAGAGGGGAGGGACAATGGTGAGCTTTCATGTGCTGGGGACTCGGATCGTCAGCTAATGAGGTGGATGGGCATAGCTGTAAACTCACCCAGGGTGCAGTGAAACCTTAGGGAATGAGCATTGGCCTGGCCTGGATTCTTTCCAGGCATTGCTGCAAAGCTGCTAAACCTGTCACCGGGTTTATTGGATCTTTGCCATTTACTCCAAAATCCATGTGTGACGTTAACAGTTCCTTTCTGCAGAAGAATTACAGAGCTCAGAATAGACACTGGGAGCCGTGGGACAGAGCCTCTGCACGCAGAGGGTGGGGGCTTTGCTCTCCTCCACAGTGTTTCTGTGGTTCACTGCTTTCCTTCCCCTTACTCAGCAGCACTGGAGACTTTTAAAGATGTCTTGCCAGCAGTGCTCCTTTCCTGTCTCCACCTGTGGACATACAAATAAATTCTCATCATAGAACCTTTGCATAGTGATGTATTAAACTGTAGTGGAAACATTAAGCCCCTTTGGCTCAGCTCATGAGCAGCCTTAACTAGAGTTTCATCAGAGCAAATGTTGTGGGTAGCAGATGGAGAATTATTGCTGCATTGGATATTTGTTTCTTTCAGGAGGAGCTGGAGCAGAAAGTCTGCCTTCAGAAGGATGACATTTTTGTGTTTCTAGTGCTTATATAGTATCTTTAAGAGATAAATTCTAAGATCTAATACCTTTTTCATGTGCTTTTTCCTCTGCAAACAGGCTCACTATTCCACTGGAGCTGTAAGTGCTTCCTTCACCTCCACTGCAATGGTGCCTGAAACTACTCACGAAGCAGGTACCAGAGCTACCTACTTATAAACTGTTTATTTACTTTCCATTTTAAAGTGTGCTCCTTAGCAGGAGCTCCATTTATTAGGACTGAAGGAATGCATTGACAATTGGTCAGTACTGATGCCATGGAAGTGTATTCCTGAAGCAGATACAGACTTACTTTCAAGTGAGGTCATTCTGAAAATAATGGAGCAGTTATGAATTAGCTTTGGCTTTGAATGGCAGTTACTTATGTTGAATGAAAATTAATGTGACATTTTTTATGCTCAGGGACCACAAAGTGAGATATTCCCTTAAGTAAGTTAGGAGTGAAGTATAATCTTTCCTCAAATAGCATGCAAAGTCTTGCCCACCTTTTTGGCCTACCCGAGTATTGGTTAGAATGACAACAAATTTTGTGGTGATAACTTTTGATTTACTGCTTTTCCAGGTAACATGAAAATGCATTTTAGTACAATAAAGTTTTCCTTTTATTCTCCAGCCTAAACAAAAATGTATAAAATTTATTTCATTTGGATATTGATTAAATAGCTGAGTGATTAGTATTTCCAGTTAAAAAGAGAGGTCTGGGTTTGGCACTAAAATTGAGACACCACACACTTAGGCAAAGATTGAATACGTTGCTAAAACTGTGTTTCCCAAGTTCAGTTCCTTTACTTGGTGCATTACAGTGATTTGCAGGCGACTCTTTAAATATTGAAAATATCTAACTAACTGGACATTTTGACAAGGTGGAAATGGAAACATCCTAGATTTATCCTTTGGTTTGACTTTCCAGAAATGTCCAGTAACAGCTTCATTTGCTTTCAGAACTGGGTAGGTCTCCGTATGTCAGCAGTTCGTGGTTGACTGATGACTACCTGCTTGGCTTCCAAGACTGACAAGAAATAATTTGGTTTCAAAGTAAAGTTTGTGGTTGGTAGACATTACTTCAAAATTATAGTTTGCAATACTGAATGCTTCTCTGATTTAAAATATAGATCATATTGTTGGTTCTCAAGGAGTTGGTGGTTTTCTATAATGGAAAGTGTTTTGCACAGAGATTAATGTGAGGTTATTGTAGATAAATCGCAGGGTACAGTCCCTGAAGGCCCAGTACCCAGGGGAAGAGGTCAGACAGGGGAATCTGTGGATTGTTTTCTGATGATTTCTAAAGCTCAATGAGTAAGCTTCCAGAGAGCTAATTGTTTGTCTTTCCCTTTGATGCAGCGGCTATCGAAGATGATGTTGTGAGATACCAGTATGTGAAGAAGAAGGGATATGTGCGACTTCACACTAATAAAGGAGACCTAAACTTGGAACTGCACTGTGACATGGTACTGTGCCCCTTCAAATGTATCTCTGTAGATAAGAAACAGAGTTGGAGCTGGCAATGGAAATGTCCAAGGAAAGGAATAGTGTGTAGTTGCAGTAGATACAAGTAAATAACTAGCTTTCAGTGGTTTCAGTGTATTTTCATCATACACAAAACTCCATTTGTTAAATCTAGGTATTATTTTGTGTATAATACACTTTATGTATAAATGTTCTCTGTAAGTAGTCCCATCATTTTAACAGACTACTTACAACATGCCAAGGTACATGTTTAGAGCTTTAAAGGGACAGGATTAGTGACACAAACAATAACAAGGAAGAGAGAAAAGACAAGTCAGAGCACAGAGAAGAGAGAATAATCCAAGGTTACACAGCAGGTTACTGACAGAGGCAGGAAAAGAACCTCAATGAAAACAAGAGCAGTCTGTCAGCCTGAGTATATGTAGTTAAGATCCCCAGAAATGGTTAGATTTGTTTTTAAAGCCTAAGCTTTACAGAACAGACCTAAATGAAAACCTTAGAATATGTTTTTTACTTCCTACTGTCTCAGTTTTAAAAGTTCAAGTTTTCAAACATCTTCCATTTGCCATTAGGAGAAGTTAATTTTAAAAAACAACCGACGAGTTTTTTTATAGTCTGTACAGTCTGATTCTGGGGGAAATCTGTGGTTCTTAAAATAATAAACATGGCAAGAATTATGATAGATGGATGAGATATGGCGACACTGATGTCTCAGACGTCACTGCTTGATAGTGTGTTTGCTTATTTATTTGTACAGCCACATCTATAAAAGGAAAAAAATTCAACATAAAAAGCCCAAACCTTCCATTGTTTGCTGAGATTTTTTGACTCAGGAGATTATAGCCCTGAAGGTAGATGATTTAGAAAGCTGAAGGATGTGAATAGGGGTTTAGATGGTAAAATTTCTGCTTGCTGTGAGCCTCACAGGGTTTAAAAGTGGTGCGGGTTAGGAGCTGGGGTGTGAAATCCAGAGATGTATTGGGAGAATGTATCCATTTTGGCCTGTGAGAAAGAAAAAGGAGCAAACAGCATAAGCCTTCCAGCTTTCCCTACTCTTCCTTTCTCTCACACGAGTAAGGCACGGGATATGGGTAAACATCTCAAGCTGAAATATGGAAACAGTGTGAGAATCTCCACAGCAGCCTCTGGTGCTGGTGATCTTGGAGGGCACTGTCATCCCTACAGGTGTTTTCCATGCTCTTAAATAGTGACAGTGTAATAAGGCAAGAAGCAGAGGATGTTAGTACAGCAATATTTAGGGGAAGCAGCAGAGTGAGCAGATTGCGTTGAATCATTTGTTTTGCCATATGTTCCCAAACTGGCTCCTGGCTAAAGCAACCTGACTGCAGCTATTCTTATCAGTGTGGGCTTTGGGGCCACATATGTGACCAGTGCCACTCGGTCCTGAGGACCCAGTCTCAATTGCTCATTATAAGCTTCCTGTATGATATCCACTGTGTTCCTTTTTTTTTCAGATGAACTCCTACTCATCTCCCTTTCACACACAAAGCTGGCTCATGTACACATTGGAAGTGTGTGCTGTTTTACACAACCAGACATGCTTGAACACTGGCCTCCCGCCATGTGTTCCTTTTGTGTTGATTAAATCTGGGTGAATTCAGCAGACCTTTGGCGCTGCAGAGGGGAAAAAGATATATATTTAGAATAAATAGGAAAAACTTGCTGCTTTAGGGAGGTTTTCACAACATCCACTTTAGGTCATCATCCTAAGTCTATGAAATCAGTCCTTTCCGGGAGGCACTTGTTTTTCTCCCTTTACTATATAAGGAGTTTGTGCTTCTAACTTTGGTTTTCCTGCATCACACTGAGGTCAGGCACCTAAGGTCACTCAGTGCAGACACAGCAAACATCTGTCACAAACATATACCCAGACCAGCTCCGATGGATCTGTTGAGATTGCAAAGACGTAGAAAATGGAGAAGTGCCAAAAGCTAAGCACTGTTAAACACATCTAGTTCACCCTGCCTGTGAATATGCATGGAAATAGCCTTAATCACATGCCAAGTGTTTATCAGCATTTCTGGCTTATCCAGTGCACAGGCTGAGCCAGTCCTGGGAGCTGCTTGGAGCTGTGTAGTGAGATGGTTTATATACAGAATTTGGTTTTCTTACAGAAGTGTAGAATGTGGGTAAGGTCCTTGAATACAGTCAGGGGGAGCTGGGCTGTAACATAATGCTCCCCCAGATTAATGTGCACTGGCTTTTTCTTCTGATTGCTGAGGGATATCCTGTGCTCTGGTTATTATGGAAGCCACCCCAGCAGTGATCATATTTGCACAGTACTGCAAATAAATGATTGTGAAATGCTTAAGGAAGCTTGAGGGGGAGGTTGCTATATAAATATGGCAGATAAATACTGTGTCCAGTATATACTGTGCAGCATTTGAATTGCATTTTAAAATAGTCTTATGGTTTAGATTTCAGTATATAATTTGAGGTGAAGTCTCCTCACTAGAATAGAGAGCAGCAAGTGACATATTTGCTGTCTAAGAGTGTGTGTCTACTGTGTCTCCACTTGTATATATTCATGCCTTGGGCTGCATTGAAGCAAAATATTCCTGCAGTTGTGCTCTCAGCAATCTGCACTGCTTCTACCCGGTAACTCTTGCCTTCAGGACCCTTCTTGGGTTCTCACTCCCTCTCCCTTCACAGCTGTGTTGTCTCCTTGCTTTCCCATTTTTTGTGAGCTATCTGGCAGTATGGATTGTTTGGAGTTCAGTCCATATGTACACATGGAAACTTTTGTTTAAAAATAAATCTAGAATTCTTCATATACAAGTACTTTAAGGTGTCAGTCAATAAGATTGATAGTGATGAAATTCTTCCTAGCACCAAAAACCTAATCAAGGAATGTTTTATATTGATCCAGGGGAAAAAATCAGTGTTGCAGTGTGATTGAAGTCATCAGTTACTTTGTGACATGATTCAGAAAGAGTATGGAATAGAGCTAGAATCCAGATATTTTCAGTGTTTGAAATCACTTGTTCAGAGCACCAGAAAACTTCACTTATGTGCCAGGAAGATGATGTGTGGTTGAAGTCAGTGTCCTGAAAAAAGGCAATTAAAAGACTCTGGAAGATAAGCTGGATTTTTTTCCACCCTCTTGAATTTGTGCCTCAGATGAGCAGAGACACACTCCTGTTCTCTCCTTGCATCAGAGCGGTGTGCCTACTGCTCTTTTTTGCCGTTTGTTTTTCTCCCAGTCTTCTTACTGAGATACAGCATGTTCCTCCTGATGGGGACTAATCAGGTGGCCATTTGCAGGGATGCTTTCCAGGAAGCTGAGTTCAGCTGTGCATAAGCAACATTTGTTGTATATACTAATTGGATACAAATTTACAAAAATTCTACTTACCAGAAGTAATTCTGGCAAGTACAGAAGATTTAACAAGTGTTATCCTTTCAGTTCTAGTTTATGCTTTGCCAAATAAATAAATTATGAAGAAATAACTGATGAAAGGCAATGAATTTCACCAGATTTCTTGTATTTTATTTACTGTGATTTTTCTAGTCTCCTCAAGTTCTTTTAGCTTCTTTAATCAGGAACAGCTGTATATTACCCATGTGTATTCTGCTGTATTAGTCACTATAGTGATGCAGTTATGCCTTGAAGATGCTGGAGCAGCCATTTTTAAATATATATGTATTATGTATAAATATATAAATGTAACACTCGAGAAGACCCTGTCAAAATTAGGAACCCTTGGTTTGGTGTTCTGTCTCCCTTCTCTCCTTTGTGAGTTCCCCTCATACCAGTGGTCACTCTGGGGTAATGACGTGGTGGTTAAGCACATGCTAATAGTGGTAATTCAGTACTAATCCATAACTGCCGCAGCAGTTTTTGTAAATTCACCTGTCTCTCTCACTTTAAGGTCTAAGGGCAAGTTGACATAATTAGAATGTGAGATGGATTTCAAAGCTCCATCCAGCACTCCACAAATGCTTTTTGAGGTTTTAGGACCTGGCAAACTCTGCTTAATGATGATGTCTTGGCATAGCTACCTGAAGAAGCCATTGCTCAACACACACTGATGTTTTAATCTTTCGAGGCCCTTTGGCCCGTTAAGCACGCCTGTGATGAACAGTTGTGTAATCCAGTTCTTTGAAATCATCTCCTTTTGTGTGAGGGACTGTTCTGAAATCAGAAGCCTGTAAACTTTTATCCATTTCCAGTGGGAAAGAAGTGAGTTGCTGTAAAAATCCTTTGACCTCTTGGCATGATGAGGTTCTCCAGTCTTCCTGAATCTCTCTTTTTCTTTCTGACTTAAACCTCCATTCTTGCTTCCTGTCAATGTCATGTTGGCACTGTCTGGCAAATAACTGGCTGATGTTTTACCAGTGTCTGTTCACTCAGTTAATTTGACTGTAGGGATGAAGTACAGTGGTCTTGGCATCGTTTTAGTGGCTTGTTTCATATTTTTTCATCAAAATAAGTGATTATAGGAAGAGCTGCAACTTTCAACTTTCAGAGTTCTTGTCAACAGAAACTAAAAACAAACAAACAAAGCTGTGCTCTTCCAGTAGAAGAGCATCTGGATAAAAATGTTTGTTGGAGAGCATGTTGTTTCTTCTTGGTGTACTTCTTCTTCCAAGTGCTACCCTAGCAGACAGAGATACTGCTCTTTGTGGTTGAGAGTAGGATGGTTCTGCACAGCCATCTTGATTAACAGGTCATTTCTAGGTTGTTCTAAGTGACTGGCAGCTGATATTTCAAATAGTTTTAACTTTGGGGGCATTAACACCTGCTTGTGGTTTAACCCCAGTCGGCAACTTAGCCCCACACAGCCACACACTCACTCTGCACTGGGATGGGGGAGAGCCAGAAAAGGGAGAAAACCTGTGGGCTGAGATGAAGGCAGTTTAATAGATAAGGCAAAAGCTGCACACACAAGCAAAGCAAAATAAGGCATTAATTCACCACTACCCGTGGGCAGGCAGGTGTTCAACCATCCCCAGGACACCCGCAATGGAGACTTGGGAAGACAAACTCCATCACTGTGAACATTCCCCCCCTTCTTCCTTTGCCCAGCTTTATATGCTGAGCGTGGTGTCATATGGTCTGGAATATCCCTTTGGTCAGTTGGGATCAGATGTCCTGGCTGTGTCCTCTCCCAACTCGTTTTGCACCCCCAGTCTGCTCACTGGTTTGGTGGGGTGAGAGGTAGGAGAGGCCTTGACTCGGTGTGAGCCCTACTCAGCAACAGTGAAAACATCCCTGAATTATCAACACTGTTCTCAGCACAAATCCAAAGCACAGCCCTATGCTAGCTCTGAAGATGAACTCTACCCCAGCCACAGCCAGCACACAGCCGTACTGGAGCAAGGAGGAACATTTTCATGTGAGATGTCTGTAGGAAATGCCTTTTCTGGATGCTGCCATCATGTGCTTGTCCTCAGTGCTGTTTTGCAGCAGTGAAGGGGCAGGGGGAGTCCCTGATGTCCCCCTCTGTCCATGCCTGGATAGGACATTCAGTGTGGGATTGGGGGAGGTGCTCAAGCACCTCCCTGTCAACCTCTCCCTGCACTGTGGGGCTGCTGCCCTGGGCTGTCTCTGCATGGCAGCCTTTGGCACTGGATAATTGGTGGGAAGGCATTTCCACATTTGGACCCTTTCTGCCTTCCCAGCTGCCCTGACAAGCTGGATTTTGGAAAGGAGTTGATTGTTATTGGGTTGTGCCACTTGATTTTTGACATGTGCAGGCATGAGGTGCAGGCATCCCATCCCAGCTGTGTCTGCCACTCAGTGATCCTGAACCCGAGGATGAAGCAGATGGAGTTACACAGCTACTGCTCTTCGTCTTTCTCTGACATGTTCCTTATTTGTACCTTGGCTGCTCTGCTGAGAGCAGGGTGACCTTGGGAGGCTGATGGCTACCAGAGCTTTCCTGTCTAGCATGGAAGTTCTTACAGGTTGCATCTTCTGAAAAGGTGGGATTTATGTACAGTCGGTTGCAGGCTGACGAAATGCCAGGGAACGCCGTGGGACCTGCAATATCCCAAGTTTTACAGCTGCTGGAGGTTGCTCAAGCAGTTAAAGTTGCATCCTTGTTTAGGCTGTGTCTACCAGTGCTATGTCCTGTTTGCCAGCCCCGTCCTCATCAGCACCCAGCCCTGCACTGCTGTCTGACAAGCTCCTCAACCCTTATGTGATGACAAATTTGAGAGGGGTGGGAAGAGGATTGTTTTCTTTTCTACCACTGCAATAAATATAAGTTAAAGTAATAGCTGTGGTTAGAGATGCTGACTCTGCCTCTGGAAAACTAGTAGTTAAAAATGACAGATTAGTTGAGTGAATTAGGTGCCTTATTTCACTTGAATTGTGCCAGCTAAACTAATTGATTGTCCCTGTGTTTGCAAAAAAGTGAGAAGTAAAACTGAAGTGTGTCATCTTTTTACTGGCATCTTGTCTAAGCTGAGCATCTTGCTTAGACTTTGGAAAAGTTTTTGGTAGCATCATGAATGTCAGTATTGTGCAAGAAATGCCTTTTAAAAGTGAAATTTAGCTATCTGCTGAAGTCTTTGCTAAATAGCTAATTAAATTACAGTGGATTTCTGTGTAATGAGAATGCATTAATTCTGCTCTTTGTTCTAAGCAAACTTTGAGGCTTTGAGGTATCAAAATAGGCAGATGTTTGCTGTCAAGTCAGTAATCTATTACCTGAGGCATAGGCTGCTTGTTCTGATTCTTTTTTATTCCCTGAAAGTGGCTGGCCAAGTGTTTTACCCCACGGTGTGCTGGTGCTGTCATCTCTGCAGTGCTCACTCCCTGAGCTGTGCCCTTCTGATCCCGGATCCCAGAGTGGCCCGGGCGGGTTTGGTCCCGGTGGAGCCAGGCTGAGAATGGGGCCCCTTCCCTGAACTGTGGCTTTGTTCAGCTGAACCCCCGCGGGCAGCCGTTGTTTGCCACCGTGACCTGTCCCCAGCCCAGCCCTCTGGCACGCAGCAGAACTGTTAGCAGGAAAGAAGAGCTGGCAGGGAGTGATGTTTAGGTCGGTAGTAAACGTTTTTCCTGCAGGAAATGTCGTGGGCTTCCCGCAGTGAAATTCTTCCTATGCTTCTACACTGGGCTTTGTGGAGCTTTTGATTTTCTTGTCCCTCTTGCTCTGAAACAACAGGAATGTGCCCCTAATCCGTTGGTGCACAGTGAAGCAGGGCAGTTTAAATGGCTTTCCAGAACAGTATTGCACACTGAAATGCTCTAGAAACATTTAGATGTCCAGCTTCTTTCCAGATTTGGAGGAGGGAACAAACACTTGCACCTGATAGGTGGTGATTCCTGAAACTGCTCTATTACAGTTGGCTCTGACTATGCTCTAAATAAAGCCAAGCTTTTATTGCTGAGTTCTCTTCTGTGTGGTTGGTAGGCTATGAGGACTACAGATTGAAAGGGGTGGGGAGAACTGAGTTTAAACCTTACCAAATCACCTATTTATGGGTTCACACATTAAAAGAGTTGCTGAATGAACAATTACAAGAGTGAAAATGCTCTATATGTATATAAAAAAAGGGACATAAACGGATTAAACAAAATCCACCTTGCATTTTAAAGAGGATCTGTGTTTAAAAAATTGAAGGCTTTGTTTGAAGCCTTTGAAATTTCCATCACTAATTCATGCCTCTTAGTAGCAGGATTCTGGCATTTTTGTGATAAGATGAAGGCTGTAGAATGCAATTTTAATTTGTGAGGAATGAGCTTTTCATTATTTCTGCTTTGAAACATAGGGTTAATGAGCATGTAGAAAGGCTCTGTAGTTTAGTGCCATTACTACAGTTCATCCAGTTTAGAGGGAGAAAAAGAAATAAAAGGGAAGTGGAATTAACACGAGAAAATTATACAGATATGTGAATGACAGCTTCTGAATGCTTAGTGTGAAATTTCCCTTCAAGGTTCATGCACATCCTCAAGGGATGGAGCATTTTGAAATGATTAGCTCTTCACATAGTAAAGCCTTCTTCCTTGCAGTCATGGCAACGACTCAGGAGCTCCCCTCTTTTCCCATCTCCTGTACCTTGGCAACAGGAATGCTGCAGGTTTTTAATCTACCCCTGTTGGCTCTTCAGCTGCCCAGTACAGATTCTGAGTGACTTACAGATGTAACCCATTGTTACTAATGCAAAAGGAGAGCTGCAGAGGGGGAAATCAGCTGGGGACATGGCTTGCTCTCACCCCTCAGGTCTTAGGATGCTGCAGGAGAAATGAATTTTGTCTGGTTTGGAGCCACCCTTGCTGGCAAAATGGAAACCAAAATTGGCTTGGTTAATAACTAAAAGTGGAACGAGACAAAACCTGCGTTTATCCTAGAAATCTGTAGTAAGCAGTCAGGGTTTTTTTCTGTTTTGCTTTGGTTTTCTAAAATGTACCTTCCTTTCTTCAGTGTTTTCCCTGTGTCCATGATCTCACAGTCTCCTGTCAGTTATGTTTGCATGGTCATTCTTAGAAGCAATCTCTCTTTAACTCTGAAATTTGTCTGGACCTAGTAACTTCTAGCATGGTGTTGTTTCCATGTGGAGTTACCTGACAAGTGTGTTGGCTAAATGGAGGCTTAAAACCTACTTAGAAAACCATTGGGCTGTTGCCCCATTAAATATACATATCTGTGAACCGAGCAAAGCATTTGTGGCATCTTCTGGGATAAGTGCTCTTCTGGATTCCTGTCTCCAGCCATTTATTAAAATTTTACTGCTTGTCTTGGGTGTGAATTTTCAACAGTTGAAAGACAGTTATCTGGCATCTACAAAATAAATAGGGAGCATAGTTGGAGCAGGTGACTCATTTTTTGTTTGAATAAGGGGTTTTTTCTTACTGTTTGTCATTTGGAGAGAGAAGTGTCTTTCAACTGAAGGACATCATACAGAGACATTGTGTTCATGGTCCCAACTTGACCTGAGAAAAGGAGGATTTCTCAGGGCTATCCTAGCATACTCTTTGGTCAGAAAAACCTTCCAGAATTTTTTAGTTTGTCTTGTTAAGACTACCACTGCATACTCCTGAGAAGATATTGCAGTAGATTTAAAATATGTTTTTCTGTCAGTGGATTTCAGATCAGGTTGACAAGGTGGCGTTTTTCCCTTGACTTTCTTACATATAAGTCTAAGTCATAGTCAGCAGACTAAAATAATTTCGGCTGTTTCCTGCTTAGTGTAGAAGGAATAGAGAGGAAGTTGGCTGTTACTGGTGAGGTCAGCCTGAGAACTGAGCAGAACAAGAAGAGCCAGAGTTAAAACGGTGGCCTGGAGCACATAGTCTGTAATGAGGCAACAAGAAACCTGCCTTGCCTCCTGCATTCCTGATTTCTGGGTGCCTGGACCATCCCTTCCTTCAGAAATGGTGCGAGGCAAGCGGTGTGGAGGAAGTTTCTGAAGAAGCAGACAGCTTTCTACTGGGAGTGTGACATCTTCCCCAAGATCTTACACTCAAATAACAAAGTCAGGTTTGTTTATATACATTTGTCATCTTTGGAACAAAGACTTCAAAGACTGGCCTTGTTTATATGGTCAGTGCAGAACCTTCATTACTGAGGATCTGCACCTTCCCCATAAAACTCAAGCCTTTTTCTCCTGCTTTGGACAGGACACTGCTTTGAAAAATCCCCGAAATATGCTTGGCAGTGTGAGATTTGGCAAGAACATTAATTGCTTTGAATAAATCAGATAATCTGAGCCAGATATTCTATACTGCATGACTGAAACTGGGGTTTGCTACTGATTGAATGCATACCTGTTTATTTGTGTCTACTAAAAAACCCTATAAAAGGTAATGGTAATGTTGCTAAGGAGCTGCTTACCTGCCAAATTTATCTGTATGATGCACGAGGTGACCATGGGAACCAATTTGGTGGCAATTATTGAAAGAAAACCTTGCAGTGAAATGATTATTCCATGTATACTAAATGTTTCTGCAGTTACATTTGAAAATCTTGTTTGTGGGAAAGGGTGTAATAGCTAGAAATCCATTTAGAGAGAAGGGTCAGCATAGGTCCTGCATAAAAAATACATTACTAGAGCTAGGTTTTTTGATGTATATTTTACAAATCATGTTTTGAAAATAAATAGGAAATCTGTATTGGCTTATCAACTTTGTGCAAATTTAAAATGGTTTGCTGTGTATTCCTTGGGGGCTCAGTCTTTTGCCTGATTTCATTTTTTGTAAAAAATTAATTACAGGTTGCTGTATTCCCCCCAGAGAACTTATTAACTATGTCTCTCTCTCTCTGAAGAGTGCTTGGCTCTCCTGAGATAAAGTGCCTTAGGCTAAAAGCTGCTGATTCCATTTCTGATTCATGAAGAATTTTTTTTACCTAATTTTTATCCTTCCTGACACTTTTCACAAGTGATAACTAATAGCACTACATTGGGATCAAGGCTGTTAGGATCTCGTCTGATAAAGGGAGCGTGTGCTGCACAGGTGATTCTTCAGGGCTTGAATTTTACTGGAAAGGTTAAATACAAAGATTATTTTAAAGCATATATGTCGAATTCAAAGGAAAAATTTTCAGATTTACTATAAACATTGCAACTGTCGGAAATCTCATGTTGCTTGATATTTTTAATTGCATATAGTTACTTAAAAGTTGCCCTCAGGGTGCCACCAAAATACACGTCCTAGTTGCATTCTACCATAAAACCGTTATGGTGCTGTTACCATTTAACTCAGGAGTGAATTGTGCAGGACATCTGAAAGAATGGCTGGTGTAAGATTGCTTAGAATTTGCTTCCTTTTTCACTTATGGCCCAGCTGACATCTGTCATCTGTATCTGTGTAGCAAAATTAAGAAGGAATCATTATAAAGAATTTATAATGGTAGGTAGGGTTTGTTTGGATAATTAAGAGACATTTCAGTGCAAGTAAAGAGGGTTGAGAATGATTGTGTTTCAGATGAGAAAACACACAATATTGAAGTTCTGTAGGGTTCCAGATGAATACTTCTATGGATTGCCTTATCAACAGATAGAGATTATTTCATCTTGAAATGATTGTAATCAGGCTGGCCTTGGTTTTTTTGCTCTGAAGTGACTTCAGGTTGTGTGGCTCAGTCTCAGTGTGTCTGGGCAGCTCTCAGACCAGCAGTGATGTCACACCAGTGCAAAGGGAATCAGTGTCTTTCACCAAGACAAGGCTTGTGTGTTCATTTACAGCCATGCTGGGGCTTTACTTGCCTGCACGGACGACAATGAGGGTATTTTTAGGGCCTGTAACAAATAAGTGAGATGTATTCTTTTGTAAAACTGGAATAGATGTATGCACATCATCCACAGTGGGGCTGGAAAACATGTCCAAGTATAGGAAACCGGCTGTTTCTCTGCTTGTATTTGTACATCAGAAGGTATTTTAGGATTGTGGAGAAGAGAATTCATACAATTACAGTGGAAGGATAATTAGGTAGACAGTACAATTTTTCAGAACGTACTGTTTGAATGCCATGGCTCACAAATTCAAATAAATAACTTTAATTTGCACTGTAAAAGTGAATTAGAAGTTGGCAATGTGTTTAGCATAATTTTTTTTATTTAGAGTTTTGAAGACAAGTTGTCTTTTTTAATTTTCCTGTGTTCCAGTGATTTGAGTCAGTCCCATTTTTACTTCCAAGTGGTGAAGAGGACCAAATGCTTCCCTCCCAGTTAGCTTCAGTTTGCTCTCAGTGGAGCAGAGAAGTGAGGCTCTTTCTTACTCTGGGAAATGAGCTTTTTTCAGTGCTAGCAATCCCCCTTTGGAACAGAATTGTGATACACTGCTGGAATTAAGTTACTTGAAGGTCTCTGAGTTTACCTGCTTTCACCATCATGATGTCAACTGGGAGCTCCAGTTATCTGAGTTACTGTTCAACACTTCTTTGTGCTAATTGGAAGGTCTGGGTTTAATTTATTTAACACAGTGTGTGTCTCTCCAGTGTACTTTAAAGAGCATATATTATAGAGGTTTTCTGTAGACAGACTGTCCTCTTCAAGTCCTGCATGATTGTTTCTTTGTAAGGCACAAATGAAAAGTGATTCTTGTAAACAGTGTAGTGACCAATTGGTTGTCTAAAGGTCTTCCTTAATTAAAACCTCCTTTTGTCTTTCAGACACCCCGAACATGTGAAAATTTTATCAAACTGTGCAAGAAGAACTATTATGATGGAACAATTTTTCACCGATCCATTCGGAATTTTGTGGTGAGTATTGAAAAAATCCTGTCTAATATACAACATGTGATGTTCTCCAAAGATATATTTAGCTTATTTCAGCTTTAGGTTCTTCCACACGTGACAGCTTGAAATAGGTGTATATTAAATGTACCATGAGAACTAGAGGTGTCTTACTTTGGTAGTACTTATTAGTCTTCCTAACAGTTGTCTCTGACTGATGTTGTCCCTTGGAGCATCACTGCATTGCTTTTGCTGGCCTTCCAAACAAAGCCTTTAGGAGTCAGTGCCTTGGCAAGGCTCTTATTGTCTCCCCCAAGCTGTGGGTGGGTTGTTAATGAACAGAAGGAGGGAAAGAGAGAGGGAAATGCTAATTTGAATAAGTAATACTGTGGCCTGTTGAAATCCCGTTCAGATGAAACTTTAGAAAGCAGCTGAATTTCTGTTTCGGGTTGTGGTACTTGGATACTGTCAGATCATCTGTTCCTGACTGTGCTCCAGGACTGGGTGCTTGGGTTTTCTTTGTCAAGGAGTTAAAGAGCACCTTGTCTCCCAGAACATTGTCTTTGATAATGGAAGATCTCTATTTACATAGAGTCCAGGCAGTTTAGGATAGAGTAGCTGCCCTGTATCTTCCTTTCAGAAGAATTAACAGCTTGATCCTGAAGGCAGAGCACATCTTTCAGGGAACATCACTGGATGTTACATTCCGTCCTGTCATCCTACAAAAAGCTTTTTTTTCTTCTGACAGGACTGTATATCTCAGTTCATAGTTAAACTCACAGCTAAAATTGTGCTTGTGTGCTACTAGTATGAAACTGGTCATGTCATGCTCCCTCCACTGCCATTAGAATATGGAATATTATTTTTGTAGATCCTGCCTGTACAGTGATAAATTGTGTTGCTGAAAGATTGGTTTCACATTGGTTTCTACTGCAGATAGTGAGGGGGATACGGGGAAATACAGATTCAGATCCAAAAAGTATTCCATATTCTCTCATTTCTTGCCTTCCCTCATGTGGAGGGTTGGTGGCAAAATGTAAAGCCTTTTCAGTTCCAAAAGCAGTGCATCATCAGTTAAAAAGCGGGTTATGACTCAGCACATAATAGAAAGGATGATCAGGTTAACCCATTTGAGACTGGTTATTTTCCATGTTTACCCACAAGAGACAATTTTATAAAATTGTCATTCTGCTCTTGGATGAGAAACATAAGGGATGACAGCCAGCTGATAAAAGCAGCTCCAAGTAAATAGTAATTATTTCCTTTTTGCTGACTTGTCAACATGACACGGTATAGAAGGAAGAAAATCAAACAACATTGGCTTTTATGGTTTATATTTAATGTCTTTCACATGGATACAAATGTAACATTGATTTAATTTTAATTCTGCAGATCCAAGGAGGTGATCCTACTGGAACGGGAACAGGTGAGGTTGGGTTTGAATCCAGTAAACTGTCTTCACTTTGTGTGCTGTGTTGTTACATTTGTTTCCAGACACTTTGTAAATTAAAATTCTCTAAATGTGTTATGTGGTACATTGTGTTTACTTTAAAGCAGAAGTTTTATTGATATATGTTTATGACCACATTGCCCATGTTAAAAATTTCAGCCAATGTACTCTCAAGTCTAAAGCTTGGGCACTCTTCCATGGAGAATTCTTGTTGGGTTTTTGCTTCCTTTTTCTTTCAGAAAATAAATAAATGAAAATTATAATGATTTTATAGCTGGCCTTCCTGGTCAAAGAACAAAGGAAGAAACACATTCATGCAAAGTTGCTTTCAAATTCAATGTTAATGAAATACTTGAGACCTTTCTCAGAATCGGTGAATGGCCAGATACCATCTGTTCTCCCAGCTAATTGCCTTGTAAAGCTCAGGCTGCTCTTTCTCTAACTTTTAAGGATCACTGTTACTAAATTCTTGTGCCTGTTCTTCCTCCCTTAGCTGGAGGTCTGGTAACGGTCAAATCAGGACTGGTCAGGAGCCAGAGCAGCTGAAAGGTCCTTAGAACATTGCCCACTGCAGGAGATGTGCCTTGTAACATCTCCAGTTGCTGCTATAAATTTGCTCATTTTCCACTTTCCCCTTTTATCTCCCCACCTGTGGATGTCACCAGTGTCCCCAGCTCCTCGCTTGGTCCTGTGGGGTTCTGTGCCTTTCCACTCCAGTTCATGACAGTGTTGTATACGGGCACTGTATTCTGTGTGTGCTCACAGGTCATCCAGGAAAGGTGTTGTTGTAGCTGGTAAATACTTCAGCTCTATTTACTTTGTAAATAATGTTAGTGTGAATTGCCCAACAGCTCTTCTTACAGTGTATGTAATAATCAACCGTTGCAAGACTTGAGACTGGTTAAAGGTTCAGTGTTTGATGGCAAAAGCCCATTAACAAGAGTTGTTACCATCTATGCTTGGACTGTCGAAATAAATGCAATTTGAGTTTTTATAAGGAAAGTTTCAGTTCAAATCCCAAAAGACATAATTAGGAACATCTTTTAAAATGAGAAATTAAAAAGGTGTCAGGAGATGGGAGAGATTTAATAGGTTGACTCAGACACCTCTTACTCTTGCAGGATGGAGTTCAGATCCTGCTGTGGAATCAAAATGAACTTGCTGGTGTCATTCCTGTCTCTATTTGTGCAAATGGTTAAAAGTGCTGTAAGACAGCACAATTAACAAGTGGCAGAGGACTGGCAGCGCTGCTGCACTGAAGGTCAAGACTCAGCTCTATTGGCAAAGCCAGTAGGAAGTGAAATGCAAATCAACCCATATGAGAAAAATCCTTCTACATGTATACTTTAAAAAAAAAAAGCAAGTCTAATGTCCTCTAGTCTTTTCCATCTTGTTTTCCTCTGTGTCATTCTTAATTAAATATGAATATATTGCAGGCGAGATGTCTTGCAAACATCTGTCAGGACTATTAAAGTTCTAATAAAATGAACAGTGTATGCACAAATGGACACTTGTGTTGCAAGAGTGTTGCAAATTTTTAGAGACTGACTGCAATTATTATAGAGTCCAAACAGTACAAGTGTCTTTTTTGCAACTGAATAGTTTTTATTTTATGAAGATAATTGAATTTTTGGTATCTTTACTTAATCACTTATCAAATATGATAATATCACAAGAAAATCTAAATGGACAGGTGGTGGACTGCTGGATTGCTCTGGAGCTGTCATGCCTGTGTGTTTAATACTTTCTTAGATGAATCTGCTTAGGCAGTTCACAGAGTGCAAGTGGTCTGTCAGGCTTTGTTCCTGACTACCTGAGAGATCCAGGGCTCTTCACTGCGAGGCAGAAATTTTCACTTGTGTTTGTCGAGCTGTAAGAAGGTGGCCAGACCTAGGGGCCTGTCTGGCTTGATGCTCTCTCCTTGATATTCCCTGCACAACAGCACAGCCAGAGGAAGGTGCAGCTCAGCAGCAGTGCTGGAGCCTGGCAGATACAGTGATACCCTCCTGGGCTCCCCTGGAGTGAAAGTGTTGGTTTGTGCCTTGTTAATGTGCTCACAGGCATTCATCTTAGGAAAGCTTTGGAGTAAAGCACTGGGATTCAGTACTTTGTGCCCTTTTTACCTGGGACCTGTATGTTATCTGCAGGATAAATTCTCTTTTTTATTTCATTTGGCAGCTGGAAAGAATTTCAGTGTTTCTTTGACTCACTTTCTTAGAAGGAAAAAAAAAAGATGCATCTTTGAAAGCTAAAAAGTCCATAAGATTTAGTGGTCTCTAAAAGTAAATAACTTGACTCCTGTAATATCAGAGAAGCCTATGAGAATAGAATGGGGCTTTCTTCCCAGATTTTCAGTTAGCAATAGGGAGGGTGATGTGGAGGTTACCCTTTAAATGCCAGTATTTTAAACTGTTTCTGTTAGGCCTTTTGTAGGAAGACTTCAGAAAAAACAGCATACTTTGTTTCCCCTTCCACACAGAACCTTCTGCCTTAACTGATGGCCTCTGGCTAAGAGGTTTGGGTTGGTTTTTTTTGCCGTTTTTTTTTTAAAAAAAACCTTTTCCAAACTGATGCATGGAAGGTACATTAAGCCTGTATATACTTTTCTTCTTCTGTTTAATTATTCCTGTTCATTAGTTCAGGAACTAGAACAGACTTGTTCAAATATCTTCCCACCATTTTGTTTCTGTCATTTGACATTCATCCCATGTTCAGCAACAGGTGTCAGGTTTATGGTTGCAACACCCAGATGCTCAGATGATCATCTACTCCATTGCTAACTAAGGCCAGGACTGTTCATCTTCTGGATGGATTTGGGCACACTCAGTACTACATGACACAAGGGTACAAGTCATAGATACACAGACTGCAGCTGTACTCTTAGCTCACCTGAATTAGGTGTGCTTGTGTTTTGGAAGCACTTCACAGAGGCAAATGCCAAGCTGGTGGTCCTTGAGCATCCTCCTCCATGGCTACTCTGGCTAAACAGTCCTCTCTGGAAGCAGCACTGATGCTTACTTTGGTTTTCAGCTCCCCAATATGTCCTTTTTGAGTCTCTTTCGGGCTAAAACTAACCATGACCCAGCAGAAGTGTGAAGGACAGCTGATACTCAGCAGTGAACCTTGGGATGGAGGAGGGTGGGAATTAGCCTTGTGCCATCCAGGAGTTGAGATAGCACACTGGGGAATAGTTTTACTGTAGCATAGCTGGCTAACTTGCACCCCAGAACAGTCAGATACACAGTTCTGACACTGGTTTGGAGGACCAGGCTCATTTTCTACAGCCCTCAACTTAATGTTTCATAAGGCTACTGGGAGAAATTTGGTTGTGCTGCAGCAGCTTATTTCTTTTCTAACAAAATAACCACCCATAGAGGCAGTATTCAGAGCAATAAGCTGAGTCATGGTCATTCTTTGAAATGATTTATTATTTGAAAATGAATTTTAGATTTGTGATTTATCTCTTTTCCTACAGTTCATAACAACTAAGTGGTTGAACATTGTGAGTAATTCTAACTCATGGTCGTGCAAGTGGAGCAGCTGCTCTGTATTTTCAGTGATCCAAATAATAAATAATAAATAAATAATAATAAATGAAGAAATAATAAATATGTAAATATTTATATAAATATAATAAATAAAGAAAATTTGCATGTAGGAAAAATAGGTTTAATATCCTAACCCTTTGGTATGAAAAGGGGAAACTATATGCAAAGTATTATGTTTTCAAAGCAGCACAGGCATTTTTCAGCCACTGTGACTTGCAACCTGTTGGAAGGTTTCACAAATCAGCCTGTGTGTGCCTCTGTCCTTTTATGAATCCTGTTGGCCACAAAGGAGGCATAAAACAGCTGTAAAAGTCCCGAGATAAAATACCACTGGGAGATGGGAATTGCATTTTAGTTGGCAGCAAGAGCTCCTCTGAAATGTCAGTAGCAAAGGGCTGTGGACAAACTCAGTGCAATGTGATGTCCCTACAAAGCAAGTTCCTAAACTCTATCAGTTGTAGAGCCCCTTTTCATGCATGACTGAAGCTCAGCAAATGGGCAAGAGCAAGACTTCTTTATGTGGAATTTACTCCTTTCATGTTGCAGCCCCTCTGCAAATCCAGTCACAGCTATGTGGGGTTAAGAGTACCATGTCCTCTTAGCTGACAGGAGAGAAGCACTTACTGCCTGAACTGAGGCTTTCATATTTGCAAAATGATTCCAGAATCTCACTTGGAAAGCTCTGCAGAAGTGTCAGATGTTATTATGTACCTCGTTGTTCCAAATGACAAGAAGAAAATTACAGAAAGTAAGCCATCATTTTTGTGAATCAGAGCCCTCCCACTTCCTTACCACCGCTTAGCAATTTTTAGGCCAGAAAAAGGAAGGATTTATTTAAAATCACAACTGTCATGAATGATGATTCCCAGCCCACACCTGTCTTTTGGAATGCTACATTTCTGAAGCTTTAGGTGCATCTCTCAGCTTCTTGCAACAAAGTTGTACAAATGCTGTGATTTTACCTCATAATTTTTTTGAAAATGCCTTTAGTAGAAACAAAAACTACCAAAGAGTAATCTGGTTTAGGTCAAAAGATAATTGAAAATGTGGCTTTTTTCTGGATAGTTGCTTAATGTGTGATTGCTTCAGATGTCAGTTTAGATCTGTTCACCTGTTCACTGTCAGCACAAGACGCAGCTATGAGACTGAATAACTAACCACACTTCAGTACAAGCTATTTTAAGTACATTAAATAAATATTAAGTACAAGTATCTTGCCGCTCTGGATAGCCGTGGAAATTATTAATATTTTTTAAGAGTTGTGTGGTCTGTCTCTTTTCATCTCCATGTGAGAATGAGTTAAATACCTCTTTAATTTAAGAGAAGGATTTTTTTAGTGAAAAATGTGTGGAATTGTTTCCCAACTTCCTTCAGATTTGAACCTTGGGTATCTGAGTAGGCTTGGGAGTTTTGTTCTACGGAATTGTACAAAAACTCTTTCTCCTCCTGAAGACTTTGACATGGAACAGGTTAAATGCTGTTGAAGGCCACTGTGTTTCTTGGCTGATCCCAAGCACCTTTCCAGCTTTGTGCACACGGGAGATCCCCATGTGTTAGGGTGTAAGTACTCCCAGCACCACTCCAGCCAGTGGCAGTACCTGCTGAGGCCATGGCTGCTGCCGTGACAGCTCCTCTGATTTTTAGCACAGAAACCCCCTGAATTTTTTTTCCAACACTTTTTGTAATAGGATCTCAGAAACATTTGCAAGTCCAGTAGGCACCACTTGCACAGAAGATAATCTTATCAGGGAGTAAGCTGAGAGGAAGGTGAAGTGACAGGCGGTGCTGCCAGCTGTGAATCCCACACCCAGAGTAAATTGTTCTTTTCCGTGGGCTTTGCTTGTAGGCTGGTACATCAGTGTTGGGGTGAGGGGTTTGCTTTATCCTGACTCCATACATAGTCAGCAGCCATCCGTGTGTGCTCTGAGGAAGATTTGGGAAATATAAGGAGGAGCCTCCTCTCTTTATGGCATATACTTGGAGTGTAACGTGAGAGGGCAGGAGCCAGACACTACAGTGCTCCCACCTCCCCTGTCTGCATCCATCCTGCTTTCGGGAAACCAAGAAAATGGCACAGCCACACCTCCCAGCTGTGTCGAGATTAAACACAGTAAAATCTGCTAGATCCTTCCAAACACCTCATAAATAGTATTATTAGGTTTGCAGCCTGTGAGTGATTTTTCCAAGGTTACACTGAGATCTAACATAGAGAGTAAAATATAAGAATAAAAAATCCCTGTTGCAGCCCCCCTAGCTGATAGGCACTGTGCTGCCATGGCACTAGGCTGATGAGGGATCTGCACTTAATCTTCACAGGGAAGGTGATGCTGGGTTTCAGTAATTAAAAAAGTGCATGCCTGCATCTTGCCATCTTCTGGCTTGCTCAGTCTAGTCCTGCTTCAAGCAGATACTTGAAGACTGGAACAGTTCCAGAGGTTAGCAAGAGTTTGACAAAAAGCATATTCAGGCTATTTGGGATTTTCTCCTTAAAAAAAAAAAAAAAAAAAAGCAAGCATTCTCTTTAAATTATTTTAAAAAACGAAACAAACCAACACCAAAATCCCCAGGCCATGCCTGCACTGCTGTCAGAGTGCCTTTGCCAGACTGCTGCCTGGTCTCCACAGACACTTCAGCTCTGTCCTTCATAGGTCTGGCCTTTTAGGCAAATTCTGCGCAGGCCATTCCCTGTTCTCGCTGCAGCTCCCGGGCAGACAGAATTAGCCTGGCAAATGGCTGTATGGCAGCCAGACAGGGCAGCAGAGGCTGCTGGAACTATCCATTAAATATTAGCACTTACCTGCAGAGAACTGGAATGCACCAAAGTTAAGCCTTCACACGTGTGGGATTAATTCTGACCTGCAGTGCATGATCCAAAATGAAATTATACAAAAATAAATATTTCAAAACGTAGGGATCATGGCTCATTACTCCTGTCTGCAAGCTCTTGGGTCTGGTTGTTTGTTGTGCCAGAAAGAGAGAGAGTCTCTGTCATTCACAATTTTTCTCTTTCCTTTTGAATTATTTTTCTGACCGGTGAAGGCTTTAGGCTTGATTCCACTCTCTTTCAACAGCCTGACAGAACTGTAATTCCAGGATGGGAATTACAGTCCCTGTGTACTGGAAGCTTGGGAAGGCTGTAGCGGACTCACAGGTTTGGCCAGTTGCTGCCATGTCCCATCTCAACGGGCTGTGCTCATGTCCTGTATCCTCTGAAAACTTCAGCCAGCACAAATGCCTGTAGAGCTGGCTGCAGCTGTACCATATGCCTGTCACCCACTACTGGAAAAGACTGGCATATGGGATCAAGCTGACATAATTTAGCTGATCTTAAAATATTGGATAGCCAAGGGTTGTGGAAGTAATCACTCCTCTGCTCCTGGTTACAGGAAATCCCTAGGGGGTTTGTCCCCTTTTGCCACCTCTTGTCAAGTTGCAGGGCAGGCAACACTCAACTCTATTAATAAATCTTTTGAACATGATTAATTGGGATTTTAAGTGGGTCAGTGTCTTCCAAAATTTCTCACTTACTCAGTTCTGCTTTCAGCTGTCCATATGTGGAGCTTTGTTTTCGTGGTATCATCTGAAACTCTTTTCTCATGTAATGCACTCTTGTGATTTTTTTGGGTAAGGTTTTCGGTAGGAGGCTGTTCCCTTCCTTGCTTTTGTTTGCTCTTGCCTGTGCAGCCGTATCATCAAACTGCCTCTGTGTATTATTACATGTGCAAATGGCCACTGAGCACCACAGATCCTTTACTGACCTCCTGCTGCACCAGCGATGCACTTACTCCAGAGGATTCTTGAGCCTCTTCTGCAGATGGACCAGTCTTGCTGTCTGTTTGGAGACTTTTGTTTGTTTTATTTTTAATACTGTCCTAAGGTGAAATACTTTTCATGGTTTGTCAAACAGGATTATGGATTTGACTGTAAAACTATGACTCATCTCAGCCTTCGTTTTTCTTATTAAGAATGATCCTGGTGGAAAGTGCAAATGAAAATGTCAGATCTGTCATAAATAATGTAAAAATGACAGCCAGGAGGAGAGCTCTGCCAGACCCCCTTTCTGTCCACAGTCACAGAAAAGAAATCAGATTTGGAGGGCTGGGACTGGGGTTTGTGCAGTTTTGTCGCCCTTTTGACTTCATTGCATTTAAGTGCTCACATCATCCAGGTATCTAGTCCAAATATCTAATTTATGCCTTTTATTTTGGAGGACCGTGTGTCATCATTCTTGATTGTTTAGCTGGAAATTAAGCATTTGAGCTTATAGCTCCTATCCTTAGTTGATTCTATGAATGCATTTCATCTCCCTGATATTTTATTTCTGGAAGCAATGCTATATTCAGGGCACAATTAAACTAATAATTCTTTGCTCTGTGTTTTGTCAGAAAGCCAATTTAAAGATTTAATGTCTCAAAGGAGAAAAATTACGGTGGACCAGCAGTAAAAAATTAAATCCTTGACAGTTCTTTAGCACAGGATACATAAAGCTGTTGATAAACAGTGTGGTCTGTTGCAGCTGATAGTGTGAAGGCACAGAATTTTGTTGCCACTTGAAAACATCAGATTTCAAGGTCGAGCTCAAATACTGGCCTAGTGATAGGGATGAGGTAACAATGTATGACACAGATAGTGATCCAAGTGCTAGAAACCTTGAATTTAATGTCAGTGCCTGTTACAAAACACAGTGGGGAACTAATGAAAGCAAACATTGTTCTTCTATCATCTTTTCTTTTTTAAGGAGGAGAATCTTACTGGGGAAAACCCTTCAAAGATGAATTCAAGCCCAATTTGTCCCACACGGGACGTGGTGTTCTTAGTATGGCAAATTCAGGACCCAACACAAACAAATCACAGTTGTAAGTAGTCACTTGCCTTTTGTGCTTTATTGTTTCCCTCTGGACATTGTGTCTTACTCTGTTAAGAAAACAAATGACATTTTATGAGCTACTCTTTAAATGCAGTCAAGTGAAGTACTCTGTCGGGTGCTGCATGTTCCAGTCAGGGCTACGGCTGCTCTTACCAATCCAAGTGAAACACGGCAAGAAGACCCACAGATTTATTGCATCATCATTAATTTGTCTTTGCTGGTTTTATGATTTGAAGTTTTTGTTTGTTTTTGTCAGTGTCCCCCCAGTGTTACCCCTGTAAGATCGTACCTATTGACTCTCTTTAAATTTAGCCCTGTATTGAACTTTTTGAAAGGGCTCAGTGAAGTGAAACACACTCTGTGAAAATGTTGCTTCTTTTTAGTCACCTGATTTTAAGTGAATGGGAACAGTTCTGCTCTGTTGAAATGTTTAAACCCAGACATGGCGAAGTGCACGGTCTGGGATTCATAATAACTTGTTTCTCAATGTACAAAAGCAGAATGAGGACTAAAATGAGGAGAAAATGCATAAAGAAGGAGGAAGTGACCCCAAGGAAATGTAAAGATACTGAAGTTGTAATAGCCTTGTTTGTATGTAACATTAATATGGGTGCCATCCTTTGAAAATGTTCTGTCTCTTTGAGCCAACTATTTATTGGTTGCTCCAAAGTTGTTCTTTTATTGGGAGCAGCGGGAAGGAGAGTAAGAGAGTGTTTGTGTGTGTACAATACTGTGTCTTGGGACTGAGGAGGAAGGGAGGGAGTTCTTGGTGTTGGTCTTCACGATACTAAATGCTATTATGGCTTATAAACTCTGCAGCAGTGTGTTTTGCTTTAATTAAACACAAGTGCTCGTCTCAGGGCCTTTAATAGGCTTATTTGCATTCTTGAGGCTAAGCCCATGTTGGGCAGTTTGCAGGATCAAGTTGCTGTACAACTTATTTTGGATTTGAATGTTATTGACAGCACTCAGGTGCTAAATTAGGAGAGAGCAGAGACTTATTTCTTCTTTTCTTTTTAAAAACAAACAAAACCCCAAGCCAACAAAAAAGCAGGGATTCTAGAAACAGAAGTTACAGAGATCATGAGTGATGTGCCATATTGAGTCACATTTGCTGCTGTAAATGTGATTGTATGTTCTCCTAAAATTTGCAAATGTAAGATGAAATTCCTTTATATGTAAGTCCTTAAGAGACTCCAGCTGCCCATATTTATAAAGCTTCCTAGGTAGCATGTAGACACTTCTGGCAAATGCTGTGGCCTTGGGAACTGTGGGAATAGCTCTCCAGGTGACAGGCAGTGCAGGACAGAGGGAGCTGTGTCCCCTCTGCAAGGTGATGCTTCAGTAATACTCAGGACTCCTCTGGGGTCATCCTGAATTATATTAATTCTGTTAATTTTAGTTTGACTGCAGTAATGAATTAGAAGCTTTCTCTGTATAATTGCTACAGCTCAGGGTTTTTTTTATTACAATGCTACATAACTGACCACATGATGATTTGAAGTATTGGATATCCAGGAATAAAGTGGTGCCCCGTGGAGGAGTTTGCATCCTGTACAGCATCTCAGCACTTTTCTCTACGTCTTAATAGATTGTCTAGCACATTACAGCCCCTCCCATTTGCAATCATATACCTTCCTGAGGTAGTTGCTTATATGGAAAAGTGGTTTTGGAATGCTTATATATTTTTAGCTGTCTCTTATGTAGCGCAACAGATGGGGACAGGGAGGAGAGCCAGCACTGCATGTCCAGCCAAGACAGGCCATCGTGGGCTGCAGACTGCAGTGTGGAAACCTCTGTCTCATACACTTGTAGTCCAGGTTTTCCAAAGAAGCATCAAGCTTTAGGGAGAGGTTTTAGTAGTAAAGACTGCTTTGGATTTGTATTTTATTCCCATGATAAAGTCTAAGAATACAGCCCCCCGAATTCAAAGTCCAATTAATTAAAAATCCAAGCTTCACGGGTTTTCATTACTTTAAACACTTTGAAGTAGTATTCTGGGGTGTTTGTGTCTGAAGCACAAGTTTACTCTTTCTCCAGAGGAGAAATGGATCACCAACAGGCCAGTTGAAGGGAAGAGAAACTCAAAAAGGAAATATCCAAAAAATAAAAATTTGCACTGCAGAGACTGTTTTGTCATATAATTGTGTTTGCTGGATAGAGGCTCCCTATCATGTACTAGAAATGTTCTTCCCAAGCAGGATGCACATCTCCCTGCCTTCCCAGAGCCTGCGTGGCCAAGGAGGCAGATGCTCAGATTCGTCTTGGAATTGGTGCAAGGCCCCATGGTTGGAGTATTGTTTAGGGATAAAGGTGTAAAAGTGAGAAGTCAAAACTCCAGAAGTCCAGGACAAAACCCACAAAACTGAAGAGTTAAAGGCTGTTTTGTCAGCAGGCCTCCCAGAGAGGAACCAGAGAGGGGAGGAGGCTTGTTTTTCTCCAAGAGCTTTTTCATAAACCTTCTGTTTTTAAGCACTCCTGGCTGTTGTTGAGGGTCAGTGGGACAATATGGTAACTGTTATGTCTTTATTCTTTCCAGCTTCATCACATTCCGCTCTTGTGCATATCTGGACAAGAAGCACACAGTTTTTGGAAGGTAAGTGAAGGATACTACAGGCAGCAGTATAGCAGAGTTGCTCTCCTGTGTGTCTGAAGCCTAAGGAGAAGAATCTAGTGACTCTTGTCATTGAACTGGAGCAAAATCCCAGCTCACAATCCAGTTCTCCTGGTCATGAGTAGGTGGACAACATCACATCAGTGCCAGTCATCAGACCCTGCCTTTTTTCCTCCTTCCATCACTGTAAGTTGCCTTATTTCCCTTCTGTGGGTGGCCCTCCAGGAGTCATGAACACAGGAATGAACCATGTTAATAATTGTGCATGGTAATTGCTGGGACACAGGAGATCACCTCTTCAATACTGCTTTCATCCTCTTATGAGCCATCAACTGGAAAATTAGTCATGACAGGACTGCTCTTCATCATGGCATAGAACATATGCCACACACAGAACATGCAGGCTTCTGCATAGATTAGGTCTTTTGGTCCCTTTTGTTCTTTTTTGTCCTTTTCTTTTATTCCTGACAATTCTCATTGGTATAAAATCTGTGCGTGTGTGTACATCCATACGTGTTCAGGTACATAAAGATATTACCAATGCCCAGACAGGGAGGGAACTTCATTCCTTACAAAGAAGTCTCTTCTGAAAGTCTTTTCCAGTGAAGCCCTCAGGTGAGGGCAAAATTTGTTCTTTGCTGCAGGTACATGGTATTTACCAAGCCAAGCATAGTGTTCTAAAGCATCCCCAGGAGCACGGTAGGAGGGGGGAATGTTACTAACCTGCTGCACTGGTAGTTCCTGAGAATCTTACAGTCTTTTTAAATGGAGGTTTGGTTTTTTATTCTTTTCAGTTGTATGCTTTTGGAATAAATTGCAATTGAAAATAAAACCATGTGCTGTTTACTTTGATTGGATGTCATGCAATTGTGCTGTACAGTGAAAGTGATATATTTAATCCCATCTTCCCTGCCTGCAAGTTCTTGAGGGCAGAAAATGCTTCAATGCAATGGCACTTTATTTTTGTGCTGTTAGTTCCAATACTGATTCTTCAATAATTGCACCCTGGAAAATGTATTTCTTTTTTACTTTCTCAGGTCTGTCCTAGAAAAATTCAAAGTTCCCTTGTCATTCAGTGGAAACAGATAAATAAGGCAAATTCCAACACTAAAAGCTGAGAGCCAGTATATTCTTGGAGGAGTTACCTTACCTAGGTCTTAAGACAATTTCACTCAAGCTACAATTTGAGTCTACCTTGCAAAAATCCCTTCAAATCCCATACAGTAATGCTGTTAACCTGAGCTGGCCACCTTATCAAATAATATCTGGGTTAGGACAGCTCAGCTGAAAATGTGCCTGTTCTTCAGTTCTGGCTGCAGCCTGGCTTCAGTGAGCGCCCTGTATAGTCCTGCAGTGTCTCTGCTGTGTCTGGAGCGGGCTCCAGTTCTACCATAACTCCCCAGGAAGGAATTTGCAGAGCAGCTGAGCTCCCGGGGGTGCAGGGACTGTGCTCCCAAAAGCCTTTGCACCGGCTGATACCTCAAGTGCCTTATGAGCCAAAGAGCTCAGATGATGTTTCACACTGTACATTGCCCTTTAGAGAGGAATTACTTCAATCCAGGTCAGTCTGGTTAAGTGTCTCTAGCAGAGATTTTTGCAGTTTTAACAAAGACCGTCTTCATTTGTGAATTGTCTTTGTTACTACAGAAATCTGCCAGAATAAAGAAGTGGTGCTGCTTTCTCAGCGCTGCAAATATTTTTAACTGAAATATAATGGAAAAACTTTATAAAAAATGTTGGTTTAGAATCACATTTGGCTCCCTACATGAAAACTGGGAGACATCTTTGTATGAACACAGAGCAGGTCAATTTTACTCTGATCTCACTTGCATGTAAATAAAGATTAATTCAAAGAATGTAAAAAATGAAGATACTGGGATATATGTATTCCAGTCACTCTATATTATTCTACAAATTGAATTCCTGAATAATCAAATTTACCTAAAAATTTAATATAAAAGGTTGACTGTGCATAGCTCTTAAGAGCTATATTCTGTCATCAGAATCCTTTAACTGTTTTTACCTGCATTGTTTTTAAAAGCCATAAAAGAAGATGCCAGAGATTGTACCTCTAGTGAAACTTCAGCTTCAGTTTGCTACTTTAGATCCTGGCTGATTCCAGGATTTGGTGACTGTATCTGATCTTAGACTGTAGAGCACAATAATGGCTGGGAACCATATCTAGGAATAATATCTAGATTTAAGAACAGGATGAACCCATGAAATCAGAATTCTTTGTTTCCATCAGTGTTAAATTGGATTGTCTTGATTGGATGCTTACTGGCCTGTTGTGACTCTCATACAGATTTGAGGATTACTTATTTCAGTTAATATGAAAACCTAAATACTCTGATCTGAACTGTACCCTCAGCTATTGCTGAGTTCCTCTTAATGTCACATAGGTATCTTGGAGAGCACAATTTGACCTGTTTGTAATTTGTATAGAACTTTTCAGCAGGTTTTCCATACTTTGGAGAATAAAAAAGAAGGAAAGAGCAACCATTCCCCACTCCTTTCTTTGGGTTTTTTTTGATCCTGTGTGGGATGGAACACTGGAGCTGTATCTTACTCATGTCCACACTGGTTTGAAACACAGTTTTTGCATAGGAGCAGCTATTAATGTTGGATGTTTGGCTGTTGTTTGGAAAACACACCAAACAGGTGTGGGCAGGGGGACTGTGAAGAGGTGACGTGTCTGGCTTGGTGCAGTGGAATTTTCAAGTCTCAGGAGGAGGGTGCAGCTGGAGGACAGGGCAGGCATCATGTCATGACTGTGCTGCTCACCATGGCAGTGATGAGGATGGATGTACTGAAAAGAAAGGAGATAATCTGGCATGGATGGGGAGCAAACACAAAGGCAGAGAGGGGAAGAAGAATACCTTTCCTTGGAGGCTGCATGGATTTCCTGCTCCAGCAGAGCTGCCGAGATTAAATTAGTAATTACCATTTCTAGTAATTACTATTTCTCCTGACTTAGAGCATGATGTAATTAACATGAAAACTAACTGGTGGTTTTTCTGGGCTTGTAGCTTGCTGGTAAGAGGTTTAATTTAGAAATTCAAATCATGTAAACCAACTAACATGCATTTGCTCTGCACAGAGCGGATGAGAAGCATTTGCAGGGGATGAACTGCTGCATGGGGAGGGTCCTGCCTGCTGCGGCCCTGGGTTCTCGGGGGGGGCCTCCTTCTTACCCTTACCTTGCTACAAGTAGGAGTTCAGCTGTGCTGTGATCTGCATGAGCTACAGGAACATTACAGCCAAACCCACAGATGGGCTCAGATTCCTGTCAGCTCTGCAAGCACATCCCATCCCTGTTGTTATTACATTTTCTGTTTTTCCAATGTGCCACAGCTCTGGTGGATCAGAGACCTGCTACATTTACTCTTTATAAGCAGACTTACAAACATCATTTCTGTCCCTGAGAGCTGTGTAAGTAGAAAAGAGACAGGGAAGTTGTGACAATGACCCATTTCAGCCTACCTTCCACCACCAGTTTACACTTTTTTCAGAAAAAGAAACCCCCAGGAAAAAGTGAAATTGCTTTGTGGATGTTTTTGGAAGCCTATTCCAAAGCTGAAGAGACACATTAAAAAGTGCATGTTTCAAATAATAGTGGAAGGTGTTCAACAGGAGGAGAAAAATGCTTTCGGAATTTTGGGTGAGATTTAGGACAAGCAGAGCATGGTGGGCTTGAAAATGAGGACAGGTTGTAGGTATGTGACATGATAAAACAAAGGGCAGTAAAGGGAGCAAAGTGTTGTGGTCAGAGTGGCAAAGCTGTAAATGATCTAAGCAGTAGTTCTGTGTGTTCATTAGAGCATCACTCGTGTTTGTCAAGAACTGAGAAAAGAAAGTGGCAACTGAGACAGAGACGAGTGTGTCGAGGACAGCTTTCTCCTTTGTATGTGGCTGCACATACCTGCTTAGGTGGATAACTTTTACTGCCTCTCGAGGTTTCTGCTGCTCATTCTTCAGTTCTCTTGTTCCCAGAAATAATGAACAAAGTGGTTTAGGAAACCTCAGATTTGGTCAAATTGAAAGCATCAGTCAGTAGCTGACATTGACTCAGCTTAGTCTTCTCTTTTCTTCCCTTCTCACCTTGCCAGTTGCTTTTGTGGAAGAGAGTTCTTCCCTGGGATCAGTATCACTCTCTATTAAGTATTCCTTTAATGCTTTCTACTGCCATTATGTAGAATGGGGCAATGAAAGTAACTCTTGTCCTCTAAAGTAATTATCTACATAAAACAAGTGCCAGGCATTATTCAGTTACCCAGGTAGGGTAAATAACACAGTGGCAGTTTGCACTTGCAACATTCCCTGTATGGTTTGAATCAGTGAATCCAAATGGCTTCCAAGCTGGAAAACTCATGTTCTTCTTGCTCTTCTGCTTTAGTACATCTGAAGAATGGAGAAATTGTGTGACAGCAGAAGAGCTGATTCTGTGTTGGGAGCCTGACCTAATTTTGCACTGCAGAGTCTGCTCCCCAGACACTGGGATAGGAGGGAAGAGCAAGGTGGGAAAAGAAGCCAGGCCTCCTTTGGAAGCTGTGGCCCCCTCAGCACACCAGCACTGGGCTGTTGGAGCTGCATGAGGGCTGCTGTCACGTCCAAAACAGTTGTATTGTCTCTGGAGAGGGACCTGTGCCAAAGCAGGGAAGTCCTTGTGTGCCAAGTTCTTCTGTTGAGTCTAGTTTCAAAAAGCGTTTTCCTGAGTTGTTTGATTTTTTCTGCACTCTTTACTACCATGTCTCACCTGCTAGATTAAGCCCTTATGAGATATTTTGGCTGCATTCTTGTTGCACGTTGGGATTGCTGCCTCCATTGCAGATTGAGTGTGTGCATAGAAAACATTTTGTCCTGATCGTACGTGTTTGTGCATGTATGTACTGTTCTCTGTGTGTGTGTATATAAATATATGTTCTCCTTTTTATAAAAATAACCCTAAGGGCAGAATGTGTTTACACATACAGCAATGTTTCTTTCTGGTTTCTGTTTCTAGTTCAAAGTGCTTTTTTAAATAGTCCAGACATTGTTCTTGTATCATCCTCTGACCAGGAAACTATTGTCCTGGACTTCTGCCATCCCCACCACTGCATAAGGCTTAATTCCTATCATTCTTTTCTAAACAAAAGTATGAGGAATAGGTTCACATGTCTTTGAGACCGTCATCACCCATGAGGGAGATGCCCTTTTCTTTTGGGCAGCATTAACTGGTGTACAGCGAGACCTTCACTGGCATATTGCAAATGGATAGAGCTTGCTCCAGATATTTCACTCAAACACCACGCAGAGACATTGGCAGTGGTTATGAAGCAAGGTTACTGGGCTACATAAAGGAGCCTTGACAGGAAGGAAGATTTTAAGAACATATCTAAATGTGAAATGCAAAGATATCCAGTGCTAACTTACCCAGTTTTCAAGAAAACAGAATTGCACAATTAAGGGCAGATTTTTGTTTTCATTCCTATGCTAACAGAAAAAAAACCCTAAGTGTGCCTGCCTTGTCATTCATGCTTAGATGTAATGCAACATTTATCAAGCTCCTCTAAAAATACAAGCTGTCTCAGGGATGCTGAGCTAAATATATAGTTGAGATCATCCTTTCTCCGTTCAACATCTAGTGGAAGCACACAGCAAACTCTTGGTTTCACTGGTTGTTCTAATGTAAATGGTGTCTTGAAGGTGTTACCCTTCCCCCTGTAGGATGTCATTTGAACATCTGTTTAAACCTCACTTAGTCAATTTAGGACAAACCATGAGTGGCACCTTATAAAAGGAACAGAGTCAGAAGCAGGGGAAAAGGTTAAATTTGTTTCTGTCCTTCTCCCTTCCCTGCTGGTCCCCAGCTTGGCACAAATGACATTGCACAAGACAGGTCAGCACAAGGAGCTGTCACTGTCTGTGTCACACGTTTAGCACGTGAAAAGACTATAAAGGGATATTAGCTGGACTTCTGGAGTCTGCATAATCTTTGAATATTAGAATACTGTTAAATAATGGCTCTCTCTTTAGAGGTTTGGGGGTTTTTTTGTTGTTTTTTTTTAATGGTTTAATGTACTGATCTAATGTTTTTTTCTACATATGACTTGTATGGGCTTTTTTCTTGGCAAGATGTCCATGGGCTTTTCTTCTTAGACCCAGAGTATGTGTTGTGGCACAGGCAAAGAATCCCCAAAACTTCTCTGGTGTGTTTGTTTCCTCACTATGTGAGAAGCAGTTGCTGTAAATGATGCCAGTGCAGGGGCTTTGACACATTACATGTCATCAAACTGATTTTAGTGCTGCAATGTAACATCATGAGATTTGACAATAACAACGTGTAACGTTTCAAGAGCTTGCATGTACATTGTCTTTCTACTTAGATCAGAGGAAAGCTTGGAAAAGCCTTTACAGTTTGAGACCTTAAGTTGAAATAATCAATTTTTTTACATCAACCTATGACTGCCTTGGTTAGTGTGTAGTTCAGTTTTTCCAGGATGGGTCATGTTTGCTGTCAGATCTTGTCCTTTTTGGATATTAATTTTTAGTGATGAAACACCAACCTGATCCTGACAAAGCTCCCAAGTGCTCCCTGAACAAAAGTGACCAGTAGATTATTTCCAGTCCCTCAGGTCAGAGGTCTCTCCTCTCAGCTGGTGGTTTGTATTCAAATCAGGTTTTATTTTTTATTGGTATAATGGCAGTGTCTAAAGACATTAACCTATACTGAGAGCTGACTGTGCTGACACTGTAACACACATAGAGATACTCTCTGTGCAAAACGTTGGAGAATGCAGGGATGTAAAAAAAAAGGCAATTTTCCATTTGAGAGACAAGAAGTGAAGAAGAAAAGAGAAGGACATGCTCTGCAGGCATAACAACTTTGTCTTGTTTCCCCTTAGTCCTTTACAATCACATCAAAAAAGACTATTTAGGTCATTTACTGTTGACCTGTGAATGCCATGTCTATCACAGCCTTTTAAAACATACAAGTGACAAAATATTCCCAATAAATTTTAATTAGCATAGAGATTGAAGATCTGGGAGCATCACCAAAGTGCATTAGACCTACTATTGTGGGAGGTCTAGCTATGGGCTAAGGGATTACTCAGTTGAGATTGCCAGTGCTTAGCTGATGTGGCCATTTCAAATTATCAGAACCTAATTAAACGAAAACATACGAGCAGATAATGAGTAGAGCTGTTGGCTAGAAAATCCTCCAATATTAAATCAGAAGTTTCCTTTGGGGCAGTTAAATTACAGTGAATACATCTTAGGCTGGGTGTTAATCACCAGTATTATAACTAAATCTGATATTGGCCTGGAGGGAGATTTTAAAATTGAGTTTTTGTTATGAATTTTCCAAAGTTCATGCAGGATCTCCAAGCCCTGTGCAGCCTCCCCCGGTGTGCTCCCTCCAGTCACAGAAGATTGAGGCTGTTCTAGCCTGCATACATGGTTTTTAATTGCTCTGAGAAGCCACAACCTGATTAGAGCACATCAGCACGCCCACGGGGAGTAAAGTTTGGAGCAGCACTGCAATGTGAGCAAGGACAGTTGTGCTGGGGCACGTGCTGAGAACACCCTGTCTGACCTGCCTTGGGTCATTCTCTGTGATGGGCTCTGTCTTTTTGGTTTTAGTGCCTGTTCAGTGCCTGTCCCAGCCGGGGGGGCAGTGGGGGCAGTGGGGAGTGGTGTAGAAGGTCTCTTTCTCCATTGGATCAGGTGAGACTGTGTCAGGTGAGAGCCAGGGGCCTCCTCTGGGGCTGGCTGGGCAGATACCATGGCAGGACTGGGCAGGGTGAAACACCTGTGGGAGTGAGATACCCTGGTACAACTGTATAAAGATGCCTGTGAATACAGTGTGTGTTTCGGTTGAGGCATTGCTTATTTCTTTGATATGAAAGCAGAGGTAGGCGATAAAACACTATATATTCCACCAGTTTGACTTTTTTTCCCCCCACCAGTTTCATCTAATTTGATTTTCCTCCATTTCATTTGCCCAGCCCTTGACAGCCTGCTGGTGCTGGAGTCCCAGTAATCCCAGCAATCAGGCCTTAAACCAGCTGCTCCCTGTGAAGGCTGCAGGGTTGCCCTGTCCCGTGGGCCCTCGGTGGCCAGCTCCTGTCCTCAGCGCTGAGCTGCCGGCCCCAAACTCCTCTGCCTGCAGGAGCAGTGTTTTTGAGAACTACAGCTGCTTCTCATTGTCCCACGGCCGTCAACATGAACTGTATTTTTGTTTCCTGGCCATGTGGCTTGGCTCTCTTAAAACAGATGTTGTCCAGCAACAGCCTGCTTTGCTGATGGATCTGGATCGCTTGGCATCCACAGCCTGTCTTCCTCTTTATTTACTGCTCTTCTAAGAATAGCTGTTTTCAAATATAATTGGGGTTGATGTGAATGAAAGTGTTAAATACCCTGGGACCAAGATCTGATCTCAGCAGGACCCCTCTGGAAATGTATTGACTCAGTGGTTCTTGTTTAAAATTAGCTTTTGACACCTGTCAGCCAATTTGTTATTTAATGTGTGCTGTGTTCACCTCATATCGTTCTGGTTCCTCAATCGAAATATCAGCCGCCTTCCAGAAGTCTGTTCCACGGACACTGTTATCCTTGTTAACCACATCTGTTGTCTCAGTGATAGAAGGTTGTTTGACAGACTGTTTTCCACAAAGCCTTGTTGATTGCTATTACTTATTTCCTTTCTTTCTTAATCATGTCCTGTCTCCACTATTCCATTATTTTGCTGGGATGGATGACAGAATGACAGGATTATAATTATCTGGTTTACCCCATTTATCCCTTCTAAATATGCTTTTCTGGAAGTTTCCCATTGTTCCACACTTTTTTTTTTTTTTGAAAATGAACATGCAACACTTCAGAAAGGCTTCAGCCTTAAACATTTTCAAGCAAGTATTTGGATATGTTGACTTGAGAAGTGAAAGGCCAGGGATCTGACATCCTCCAAAGTAAAAACTGCAGTGAAAAGTGTCCTGCATTACCCTGTGGCTGTGGCTCTGCTGCCTTCCCAGAGCCCTCGTGAGCTCACGGTTGTGATGTTCTCCTGAAGCAATCCTGTGCTTTCTGTGTTATTGCTGCTAGTGCAGACAGCTCTGTCACTGCTCTCCTGGACTGCTGTAGTTACCATTCCCTTTCTTCTTGATAACATCTTCAGTCTGATGTACAATTTAAAAACAAAGGAAAAAACAAAGAGACTTGTTCTTCATCTGGCTGGTTTGTGTGGCTCCAGGGTTTTTGGACAAATGGCTTTGCTTTGCCTCTGAGTGTTTGACTTTTCCATGTTCTGCTTAGTTTTAAATTCAGATCCCATATTTGAGAAAAAAATTTTACCTTCCATACTAAATGACATTTTCTTAGGTCTTCCAAATAGTTGCTGATTTTCCATTCCCCAAGCATGGTGTTTTTAAAATCTACTAGAGAATTATAAATAATAAATTAGATATATTAAATGTAAGGGTGCAGGAATATTTTGTGACAGATGGATATCATGTCTTTCCTCTTTCAGGGTGGTTGGTGGCTTTGAGACTCTGACTGCTATGGAGAATGTGGAAAGTGACCCAAAAACAGACCGTCCCAAGGTACGTGCGAAGCACCAGGGGCTGTGACCTTGCATGGCAGTGCTGCTCACCCTGCTGACACTTCTCAAAACCAAATTTGGGGGAGATGGCACGACTTAATCAGCAGATGGAATTATTGTTCTTCTTTGTGCTCCCAGGAGGAAATACGAATTCAGACAACAACTGTTTTTGTGGATCCCTATGAAGAGGCCGACGCGCAGGTGAGGACGGTTGGTTGGTTGGCTGTTTTATTTGGAAGGCCAAAGCTCTTCTGCGGAGAACTTTGTAACTTAATGCCTTTTCTCTGAACATGGGCAGCCCCCTGGCCCATATGGTTGCCAGCTAAGTTTAAGCAGTTGCCATTCAGCAGTGCCTTGTGTGCCAGGACCATCCTGACTCTTTCAGTGCAGAGTTACTCTTGCAGCTGAGTCTGGCACAGCGCCCAGGCCATCAGCTTCCCGTGGCTTCCCTGCAAGTGTCCACACTGGCTCTGCTTAGCTGCAGGTAAGAAGAAAGGAGTCTTCTTGTAATGGCTGTGGGCAGCCTGTTTGCAGTGGCCATTGAGAGGTGTCTCCTAAAGCCTGCCCTGTAATCACAGCAGTGCCTGTTGCTGGTTTAGAGTGCTTAAAGAGTCAAAGAATTGTAGACATTTTCTCTTTGTTCTGTCTCTTGCAACAGATTGAATATTTTGCTTCCCACAGGTCACTGCTGAAAGAGAGAAGTTCCAGCAGGAAGAAGAAGCAACCAAAACAAAAGCTGAGGTGGTCCCACCACAGAAGGCAGTCCAGACTCCTAAAACTTACCGGCAGGGGATTGGAAAATACATCAACATGGCTGCAGCGTGAGTTCCCTGCCCATCTGATCTTTGCTGAGTGTTTTAGGTTCCTTTCCTGCTGGATGCTGATCCTGTTCACATGTTTGTTTTGTGCTAGCAAAGACACCTTCATGTAGTCCCAACAGTCAAGAGTTTCCTCTCCTGTTGTTTTTCAAGATTACAAGTTACTGAGCATTTCTTTTAGTACTTGAACATGACCAAGTTGGTCTTTAACAGCATGTGCTGACTTCAGAGCTGTAGATACATTTCCAGAACTCAGAAATCCCTAAGGAACTGTATGGTGTCACTTCCCACACTATCTTTTATCCTCTTCCTTTTCTGCAGCTATTTCTGAAGGCCACGGTCCCGCAGATGTTTTTTGTTTAGCAACTTCTCCCCTGCACAAAGTAGTTTCCCTAAGCCCCTGTCAGTCTGCTGCTCTGGTTCCCTGTTCAGCCACACAAACAGCTGGACTGGGCAGAAAGGGGAGCGGGTTCCCAGGCCTGCAGTGGGAGCACAGGGTGTCTGCTGAGTAGCTCCCAGCTGGTTGGACAGGCTCATCCTGAGGCACCCTCTCCCAGACACCCTTTGTACTCCTGTCAGGATTGGCAGCACTGTTTTCTTTCCTAAGGACACTACAGAATCCTGGCTGAGCAGCAGCTTAGCATGTGTTTGGGGAAAATTAAAATAAATGCCTTCCACTTGATTTTTAGTAGACTTCTCTAAAAGCATTTGCAAAAGTGTTGTTGTCTGTCTGCATAAAGGCCTGTATTTATGCATACACAGATCTGGGCAGCTATTTAATCAGCTTGTGTGTGCCTTCGTGACTTACAGACATTTGCCTGATTGTGAGAACAGAAATATGTTAGCCCAGGTGGGTCAGTTTGGTGTGTCAGTAAAATGTTTCAGTTACAAAATATTGCTTGTCCCTTAAACTATGTTTAGCTTAAAACTGCTGACATGTTGCACTATATTTACAGAGGAAACACTGGCTGAGCATGTGGCTCTGTGCAAAGGACCAAGCAGTATAGAAAGGACCAAGCAGTATAGAAAGGACCTTCAGTCCTTGCAGCCTGCCTTGACGCCGGGAGTTTGGTCCGTAGAGCTCTTTGGCAGGTTCAGGGTTCTGTGTTCTCCCTATCAGCTACTGATACCTGACAATAAACCCAGAGCACGTGAGCTGGCTGTGTAATGTTTCCGTGGGGTTGCAAACTCTGCTCAAACAGCAGCAGCAGCTGCAACAGGCTGGGCTTGAGAAACAGGAAAGAATCTGAAAAGCTCGGCCAGCTGCTTTATACCTAATTCCTCATGAATCCCTTTGCTGCCACAAGTGCAGGTGAGGTGGTGTAGGAAGAACTCATGGCTCACGTTTTCATCGTGACCATGCTAAAAAAGTACAGCTGTTAAATCTTCAGCTCCAGCCTGGAGAACTTAATGTGCTTTGTACACATTCCTGGGAGTGTTCAAAGCCTGACCCAAACCATCCCCACAGACTCACGCACTCTCTTTCTTTTTGGGCTTGCCAGGGGCCCCCATGTCCAACCCCCTGCAGTCTCCGTGCTGGCACAGAGCTTGCACTCCTCTCTACTTGACCAGGGATGGGCTAGCTCTGGTGTAGCTGTTATTGGGAGAGAACAGGCATCCAGCTGCCCTGGTCTCACTGAGGAGTAAATAGTCCCTGAGAATTGTTTTCATTTTGGCTCCAGGAAGCGCAGCGCGGAGGATGACGGGCCCTCAACCAGCACAGCTGTGAAGAAAGAGAAAAAGAGCTCAGGCTTTGGGGACTTCAGCTCCTGGTAGCAGCACGGGGAGCCCAGCACTGGGGCAGCACAGCAACAACAGAAAAGGCACCTCCCACGTGTCCCCAGAGAGCCTGAAAGACAGTCTGTCCTGGGGAGGGAAGGCACGGGCCTACCCTTGCACTGGGAAAGAGAACTGCTGCTTTGTTGAGGCCAGTTAATGTGGCTTTGTTTTCTAGAGAGCTCGTCCCCCACTCTGCATCTTCCTCGAAGGCTGTTGTGTTGTTGTTTTGCAAAGCAGGGAGCAGGCAGCCCAGCTCCCCAGGGATCAGCTGGAGCCTTTCTCTGCATGGCTGGCAGCGGACCAGGCAGAGCCCAACCCCACAGGACACTCCTGCAGGGAGCGGCGACGGTGGTGAAAGAGCTCCTTTCACAGGTAATGGTCCCCAGAGCAGACCAGTGTGCCAAGCAGAGGAATGAATGAACGTGCTGGGAGGCGCCCGTGCTGCTGCAGGGCTCTGTGCGGGGGCCCCAGCCTGTCCTGCCCTTCCCTTCCAGCTGCCTCTTGCTGGTTCTCTGCAAGGACCAACTTTGTCTCTCGCTCTTCACGGGCCTGCGGGGATCGTGCCTCAGTCTCCGGAGGGCCTCCCTCGCTCCAAAACGAGCCCCCTCTGAACCTGTTAAAGTGTCAGCAACCTGGGGGAAGCTGCAGATGTAGATGGGGATCCTGGGGTAGCTGCACCACTTGTTGCTCCCAGTGGCTGCCCTTCCCTGAGCCACTGGACAGCCAGAGGGGCCAGGATGCACCAGTTCACACCTGCCCTCAGGACCCAGAGACTACAGCCTAGAACAGCTGAGCAGGAATAGAAAGAGCCACCCCTAAGGCCTGCTCCTTGCAGGGGAACACACCCCATAGTCTGCCCTGATGTCAGGCTCCCCATCGTTAGGGAAAACCACATAATATAGCTGACAGGCGTCTCGGGTATTTCCGTTGCACGCCTGCAAATTATTAGGAATCGTAATAAAGCCTTATGGAGTAAAGGGATATCAACCTGTGAGGTTTTAATCCCAAAACATCTGTGTGTTACCTTCACTTAGAGGCTGCAGGCTCGATCCTGAATGTTACTTTGCAGTTCATCTTCAGTGTTTTCAGATGAGAGAAATGCCCTCCCTACCTCCTGTGTGGCTGAGAAGAAAGTTTTGTTAACCCCCTTTGGAACAATACATTTGTACTCCTGGTTTCATGTTTTAAGGGAAGACTCCACTTATATGAAATTGCTGTAAAAACTTTTGGTAAAATATTTTACATTAAATGCTTTTATTTTCTTTTGACTGCTTGCCTTCAACTGTTCGCCTATCATTTCCAAGATCATGGCATTGCAAAGTTGATTGTTGTACAAGGAAATGATTCATTTGTGCTTTTTAAGATGCTCGTAAGGAATTGGGATCTCTGCGGATATGATTACATCTTTGTTAAATCATAGGAAGTTCTAACTAGTTTGAAAGAATAATGGGGGGGTTGTTTTGCAACATTTTTAAGCGACTAAGTTTGAAATAACATGTTTGATTACTGGAACAGGGGTATGATGGTACTTTCCTAATGCTGAGTTTCTTCTGTCCTGTTGGAACCTCTTATTTCTGCTGGGTTGGCCTTTTCATGATAAATTGTTATTGATTCCTTCTACCTAACTTGTACTTCAGTACATTTTTGAGTCATCAAGTGCACAGTATTTCTAGAGCTGGAATAGTTTCTTGAATCCATAAGGGTAAAATGTTTTTTTTGTACTAGATTAAAATGAAGATTATGATGAAGGAAAGGAGCTTTTAATTACAAGGAAGGCAGCAGAGGTGTGGCAAGGATTCCCATTTCAGCAGGTCCTTGCTGCAGATTGATCCAAGGGGCAGTTTCCTGTGGCAGCAGGAGGCTGCAGAGATAACTGCCCACCTTCCCTTTCTGCTTCAGTTTTTTGGCAGAGCTCAGTGCAGTCCATGAAGGACCACTGCTGTGCACGGTGCTGCCCGTCCAAACACTGCCCCTTTCTTACCATTTCCCACCATAACCTCAGACACAAAAGAGAAACAATTTCCTGGATTCTGGGAAGGGCTGAGCATGGCCCTTTCAGTTTTGCTCCAGGCAGAGGTGAAGCTGTTCAGCCCCCGTTCCCTGAGGGATCCTGGCTCTGGCCAGGGGTGTCACAGAGGCTGAACAGTTTGGCCACTGTGCTGAGGTTTGTACCGAGAGCTCTGTGGGGCACCAACACTAACCCTGCTTGGGCAGCCAGACCCTGCAGCGGAGTTTTGTCCTGCAGTTCCACCCCTCCGCTCCACCCTGCACCTGTACTTTTGTGTACTTGTCAATTAACTTCAACTTGTCTTCCAATTTTCACAATCCATAGGGACAACGAGACACAATCTCTTCTGTAAAAGATGGCAGGGGCACAAGGTGGGTGCTCAGAGAGCCGGGCGGTGTGATGTACCCTTCATTTTTACAAAACCTGGCTCTTGGCAGGGTGACTTGAAGGCTTCACTACCTGAGCCAGGTAGAGGGAGGAAGGAGCCTTTACTGAAACCTTTCCCCTCCCACCCCTTCATCACTTGGTTCTCCAGAAAGGACTGTGTCTTAAGGGAATACCCAACCAGCTCCTGCCACGGCCAGAGGGATCAGCAGGAACTGTGCAGCCTTACTACAGGAACTCACTCCTGGGAACTGCTGTGCTGTTTGGAAGCACACTTCCACATTCTTTGTCTTTGACACTTCTCCAGTAAATGTGCTTAGAGAGCAAAAGTAGGATTTTAACCAGTAGCTGAAGTAGCTTTTGTCTGGCCTTGACTAGAATAACACCAGTACCCTGTTACTTTGCGTTGCTCCACACCTGAGGCGTTTTGCTGAAAAGCACTGTGTGACCATGTGAAATACGACACCACAGCAGAGAGCCAGGAGCACCCAACACCCTCCAGAAGGTGGTGGTGTGTGGTGGGGCTGGCAGCTGGGAACACTCATTTCCACACAGCCACACAAAGATGGGGCTCATGGGCGACTCAGCTCTTCAGCTCTGTTTTTGCCTGGCCCCTCAAGAACCATGGTACTGTCTGTGTGGGAAACAGCATAGACTGAATAGTTTTCAAGCCCAATAGCTGCAGTTCTGTTACTGTGTTTACCAAGAGAAAAACCTAAAGATATTATTGTTCAGTTTCATTTTGCCTGTTCCCCCTGCTCTGAGGGGCTGCAGCCCACTCTCTCAGAAGTAAGAGTTCAGGCTACCAATTGCTCTGCTTCAGCATCACGTGGTAGATCATAGTGGTCCCATCTCACGTGGGGTCACAAACTGAGTAGTCAAACTGTGCTTGAAGGTCTCTAAGAAAATGCTGCTTTTCCCTCCAGCTCCTTTGAAGACAGTAACCAGACAGTGAGCTTTCCCTGGAGCCCAAGCCACCCTCGGCACCAAAGGCCATCTTGGTGAAACCAAGGACTGTGCTAAGCTTTTGTGTCTCCTAGCAGGAAAACCAGAATGAATAGTACAAACATGAGCAACAAAAGCTGCTGTTTATCTGCCTGATTCCTTTTGGAAGAGCCCGTGGTCCTGTTGGAGACCTGCAGCAGCAAAGCCACGTCCAGTGGTGTAGTGTGGATGCCTGGTCTCTGCTGCCCAAATCCTGCATTTGTGTGGCACATGCCCATGCCAGGGGCAGGGGTTCGGCAAAGCAGTGAAGGGCTCAAGTGCTAAATGCACCATCATGGCCAAGCCCTTGGAAGGAAGAGGAAGGCTGAGCACGCTGGAGCAGACGAGTGCCGGAGGGGCCGTGCCACATGGCTGGTGCATGTGCAGCCGGATGGGCACAATCTCGGTGGGTGCAGAGGGCTCTTGCAGCCCCCCCAGGCGCAGGTGACACCAGCATGGGCTATGTCAGTCCCCTTGGCTCTTGAGGGAGTCGCAGGCATGGCCGTGGCCACCCTGCAGCCAGTGGGAGCAGCTAGCAGATAAGCCTCTCACTCAGATGCTGGGTTGTGTCTCGAATATTTCTGGGATCCTCCAGATGCAGCCCCTCACCAGCAATGTTTGGAAGGAACAGGATGTCAGAAACCTGGCACAGGAAGCAGCTTTTATAAGCAAGAGAGGGGATTTGCCAAACACCCCCCCAAGTTAGCACTGTTTGCTTTGGAGAAGGCAAACAAACTCAGTCAGACGCAGGAAGGGGGCGGGCCAGCAGCGTGTTACACCCCATGCTGCAGCCGGGGGGTTCTCACTTCCTCTCTTTCTTCAGCGAGTGTGTTTGTTATCACAGCCGTGGTGGAGGATTGAAGCACCCTGTGCTGTGACTGGGGAAGGGGCTGGAACCAAGGTTGTGCTTGGAGCTCAGGGAGCGCAGCCCCCCTTGCTCTGGGACACAGGTCCCAAAGGTCTGGGATCCATGGGAACGACATCCAACCCGTCAGCTCAGACCTGGGTATCCCATCCCTGCCACCCAGAGGGACCAGGATCCCCACTGCAGTGCAAGGCTGGGACCAGGCTGCGGAGCTGGGAGGGGCAGTGGGGTGCCATCACTCCCTCCTGCTCTGCCACACAACCACCAGTGTCCACCATCCCACGTGGTGCTTGAGCTCACTGACCTTGACACAAACAGCTAGCAGTGGGTTTCCTTCTTGGGCCTTAAACTCTGCAGCAGAAAACTCAGAAAAAACAAAGAGAGCTCAATGGATGGATAAGCAAAGGGAGGGGAGAGGAAGGAAGGGAAGGTGGGGGGGAAGGGCTCCCAATGGTATCAGCCTGTTCACTTCCCTGCTCCCACAGCCCCCACTTCTCACACGTCCTCTGGGCAGCCCAGGTGGGGTTTGGGAGATTGCAGCTGTGGCTGCTGGTGCCCAGCAAGCAGCACTTGTGGCCATGCCGCTCTGTGGCCAGCCACAGTGTGTGTACACGTCCCACACTGGGGGGGCTGACGGGCACAGCATGGCTGTTCACAGCCGAGAGTGTGTGTGCAAATGTGGGTGGGGATTTTTAAACAAAATGCATGTTGTGAGCATGGGCTGGGGCACCCCATGAGGGACATGCCCACTGAAGGGACATACTGCTGTTTGGGATAAAGCTGGGGCCATGGGGGGAGAGCTGAGCCCAGGAGACACACTGCAGTGAAGCCACGCTGACACTTCTGCTGCAGAGCCTGAACCCCCTGAGCTCAGCCCTGGTGCACAGGCCACGGTGGGCTCTGCAGAGCGGGGGCTGCACACGGTGCCTCGCTGAGGCTGGCACTGACTCACCCTCCGCTGAGCTCGGGCGCTGCGGCCCGGTGACTTCATCCTCTGGAAATAGCAACCGAGGAGGAATCGTCTCTCACTGCCATACCCGTGCACACACACAGGCTCTCACTGCTGCCTGCACTGCTGCCTGCACTGCTGCCTGCACCCAGCCCCAGCTGCAAGGCAGGAGCAGCCCATCCTTCTGTTGCCTAGAGCAGGAGCCAGAGTTTGGCAAAGTCTCAGGGCTGGTGCAATACCAGCACCAACTTTGCTTCCCCCAGTCAGGAGGGCTGAGGCAAGCAAGTTCAGTACTCACTGTCACTTGTCCTTCGTGTGCCTATTTGTTCAGGCAAAGAAAATCAACCACCTCTCACAGACCCCTCTGTTCCCTCCATCGGCGTTCGTCCTGTGTCCCTGGCCCAGGGAGTTGCATGTCTGGGAGTTTTCTTCTGTGCACAGCTCCAGGCTGCTTCTTTGGTACTTTCCAGAGCTGGGGAGTGTGCAGGGGCATCAGCCTTCTGACCCTGCTGACCTTGCGCTGGCTTCCCAGCCCCTTTGCTGTTCGTGATGCCGCGGAGAGGCCAAGTCTTCCCTTTTACACAGAAAAGAGGTTCATCAACAATCACAGCAGGCTCGGTTTGACTGCTCATAACTTAATGGCTTTTAAAAAATAGCCACAGCCTGTTTTAAACACTAGTCAAGGTCTCCTCTGCTCTTCCCCCTGGAAAGCTTTCCCATCTCTCACTTTTCTGATATTAGATACTTTCTCTAATCTTTGGCCTTCATTTATTAATGGCTAATTATATCTATTTGCTTTAGTGCCAACATTGTCCTCTAGCTTGAATAGCTTTCTTGCCTCCCTAATGCTTGCTTCCTGGCACTATTTATAGGCAGCAATTGTATCCCCCCGCAGCCGCTGTTGTGCTTGGCTACACAGGCTCTGTGCCTTCAGCCTCCTCAAAGGGCCCCATCGCCCTCCTGCCTCCATCCCTGTCCCCTCCTCGAGTGGATGGGGTCAGGTGGGTGCTCAGCCTATCCCTGGCTCTGGCAGAAAACACTCAGATGTCAGCACTGGCCGTGATGCTTTGGGGCAGGAGCTGGGGCAGAGCCCTGTGCCTCCAGGGAGTCCTGTTGGTTATTTTTTTAGGCAGCTCCATGGGTTTATTCTTTTAGGCAAATGCAGGGATGACTCCAGACTCCTGTTTGTCTTCCCTGTCCCTCCTACCCCATTTCTCTGGAGGGAGAGTGAGCGCCCAGCAGTGCCAGGGCCCACCAAGGCAGCGCAGGGAGTTGTGTGATTCCTGTCTGCGCTTTCATCCCGGATGAAAGGGATGATAGAAAACATTTGTTTTTACGATAAAAGCAATTGACCTGGGAGGAATCTGCCTCACCAGGGTGGCCTGCAGCAAATCTTGGAGACAAGGCACAACATGCAGCAAACACCAAGTGCTTCCAAGGCTCGGAGTGGCTGCAAAGCAAATCCCTCCCCATGTGGAAGGAAACCCGCACTGGGCTTCCACGGCTGATCCTGCGCCCAGACAATGTGGCCGGTGATGGTTTTAGTGGATTTTGTTGGGACAGACCTGCAGAGGACATTTTTTACTTTTTTTTTTTGAATGCCTGGATTTTTTTATTGCTGACATCTTCGCCATAGATTTCAACTGAGCTTTTAATAGATGGGTTCCTCGCCAGCGGCAATTGCAAATTGATTGCAGCAGAAATGGCAAGTGAAGACAAATATAGTGCAGGCTGCCTGCAGGGAGAGCACATGGAGGAAACTTCAGATGCTATTTTTGGTGTTTTGTCTCCACTGCTTACAGTATTTCTAATCTTTGTTTCTCCTTAAAAACATGTTTGGGGTTGGGATGTTTTGAGGTTTTTTCCTTGTGTTAAAAGAAGTTCCATTCTCTGGAAAAAAAAGTTGGGTGCCATGTCCATGCCCAGCTCTGCGGAACTGGTGGGTGCCATGGCCCTGGTTGGTGTGGCAGGAGGGTGAAGGTACACTGGTGATGCTGCCTCCACCCCCTCCGCTGTGACCAAAACCAGGCCCATCTCTGTCCCAGGTGCTGCACAGGGGCTGACACAGAGCCAAACACTGATTTCATCCCCATCCACGGGAACCTCATGGGGGGTGCAGGAAAGCATAGCTGATAAAAAAAGGAAACTCTCCCACGCTGCCGAGCCATCGCTGCACCACAGGGGCCAGTAGCAGCAGCCCCAGACCATCTTCTGCCTTGATTTGATCAAGCTGCAATCTGGCATTCCCCAAAAAATCCCTCTATTTCCCACGTTTGCCTTTAAATAACATAAAAAGGCCCTCTTCAGCAGCATGCTGAATGGTGCTGGCCCCTTCCATTCCTGACCAGGCTGATATTGCGTGTCCAGCACAGCACAGTGCTCATATCCAGCAGCTCAGCATCACCCACCTTGAGCTGGGGTGGGCTGGGGCTGCTGAGCACCCCAGGAAGGAAAAATCCCAAATTTAAAAAAAATTGAAAACCCCCTTTTTTAATGTTTTTAAAGCACACACTAACATCCACATCTGATAACTCTGCACCACCCACCCACCCCACAGTGCTGCGCCCGCAGCCCCGCTGCAGGAAGGATCAGGATACCAATGCCCTGCAGAGCTGCCTGTCTTGCCCTGCCAGGCATCTCTGGAAGAAGGGGCTCAGTGCGACACTGGGCACATGCCCTCTGCCACCCGAGAAGGTTTTCAGCTGGCCTTGCTGATGCTGGTATGTGCAGATGTACCAAGGAGGAGCAGCAGCGCTTGGGCGCAGTCCAGGGTAAATGTCTGTGGTGCCACAGGCGCCTGCCCGGCTCCGGCACTGGCACCCGCCCTGCACCGCTACGAGGCTGCCGACGACCCCATCACTGACGAGCCAAACTCCATTTCTGGGCAGCACACGCCAGCTCAGCCCCCCGCCCACCCCCCTCCAGCAGGTTGTTTCGCAAGGGAAGGCAGCTTGCGGAGGAGGTTTTGTGGCCGGGGATCAAAGACCTTGGCGCCCGCCCAGTTTCCCAGTGTTTCGCTGTTGCTCAGCCCCGCTCTGCAGCTGGGTTGATGTGCCAGCACCGCGGCGGGGAGGCCGCAGGGAGGGGGAGCCCAGGGCTTGCAGGGGGAGAAGGGCTCGGCTGTCCCAGGGTTGGGATATTGAGTTCAGCCTGCTCTCCTCTCCCACCCTGGGCAACGTGGAAAAAGGGTGTCAAGCCCTGTGGCCACCCCCTGGGAGGGCAGGGGGAGGCAGGAATGCTATGGAAAGGGACTGGTGAAGAACAGGATTCCCAGTCTTCAGCAGTCACAGGGAAGCAGCTTTTTTTGCTTTGCCCAGAGATGGAGGCATCGCCTCCGGGTCCTGCAGGCATCCCAGCTAGTGGGAGAGTGGCTGACCTTCCCTGCCCTGATTTGGGCAACGGCAGCCTCAGCCTAGGCAATAATCGTGCTTCCTCATCATCTCCACCAGTCCTGAGCTGTCTCCTGGGCCAGCTGAATAAGCTCATTTTTCACTGTGCTTTGTGGCTGCAGACCTTGCAGAGCTGTGCAAGGAGGCAGGTGGGGACACGAGGAAGACGTTAACTGACTTTTACAGCTTTGTTTAGTTAAGAGCATGTATTTACACAGTGCATAACTGGAGGGGTCACATTTTAAGACACTGATGTATTCCCCCCTCCGACAAACAGCGTGCTTATACCCGCCAGGTCTGTGGGGTGGGACACAGAGCTCCCTTGCCAGCCCCGCTCCCAGTGCGGACAAGGAAACCAGTAACACCACCTAACCCCAACTCTCCGGGGCTAAGTAAACATTCCTGGCTCCTCCTCTGCCCATTGCTATGAGGCTTTTCCCAGGTCTGGTCTTGCAGGGGCACATTCGCTTTCCTCCCACCAATGCCCTCATCCCACAGAACCGGAAAGGCTGGGAACCACCTTCTGATTTCCAGAATAAATGTATTCCCAGAAAATTCCCATCCTGAAGCACTGGCCTATAAACCTTACCTGTCCCTCTTGGTTTTCCATTTCATTGCATTTCCGTTTCATTCATCCCCATTCCATTTCCATAACCAGCTGGAGGGAGGAGGAGGTGGAGAGAGGGGTCAGTTGTCACCTTCTAGCGATTGTAAATGGCAGCAAAGGCCTGCGTATCATCCCTCATTCCCATTGCAATCCAGGCCTGAGGGAGCACGGCTCACCCACACCATCACTAATCCCGCCGGTGTCGCTGCTGGACACTTGTCAGCAGACATTAGGCTGGCAAGAAACCAGGCTGGCACTTGCCACAAAAAAGGCCAGAAAACTGATGGGTTTGGGGCCAGGAGCTGTTCCTACTGTATTATTATTGGCAATTTCTTCTATGAGGAAAAACAACAAAATTAGGAATAGATGTAAAGAGCAACATGTTTTTTTCCTCCGCCCAGCTGAGCTGTCGAGAATAAATCACTGGGTATTTTTGCAAACACTCAGCGAGGCTGGGGAAATCTGCTGGGAGCTGGAGCGCTCAGGTCAGGGCTGTCCTGCCAAGAGATGATTACATCCTGTCCTGGGGACAGAGGAGCGGGGAATGAGGCCAAGAGGTGTCTCAAGTCCAGGAGTAAGATTACAGGCTGCAGGGTCAGCGAAACCCTCCTGTGCTCTGGGCGGCACCTGAAACCTTACCAGAAAGGAAACCACCTGATTCAGCACCACTGCACCTGGCAAATGGCCCTGGGTGGGGGCAGGAGGGCTCCAGCAGCGCCTGCCAGGAGAAAGGTGATGCTCAGAGGAGAATTAATTGGTCAATAGGTGGCATTTCCGCCCAGCACTGAGATGAAGGATCTTGGCTCCTGCCATTTCATGTCCCGGAGCAGCGTGCTCCCCAGACTCAGGCAGGGCTGTGTCCTGCAGCCCTGCGGTTGGGGTGCTTAGAGATGGACAATCTGCTCCCAACCCCCTGCCTAGAGTTGCACAGAGGCAAGGCAAACATCTCCACAGTCTGTGACCTGCACATAAAAACACAGATGCAATGTTCCTCCCCTAAAAAAAAAGCATGGAAAGAGTAGGTTAAACATCCAGCTCAGCACAGTGCCTGGGGTCTATTGCAGTGGTTAATCTATAACAAAACAAGATACATGTTGCTAAAGCTTGGCATGTTTGGTTTTTTTTAGCATCTCTGTGTTTTTTCCAAGGGTGAGGGCTCCCACACACCCTGCTCGCAGCGGCAGGGCCACACGCTCTGTCGAGGAATCGGCGCCAGCCTGAGTTTCATTCAGCTCAGGGCCGTCTCTCTGCCGCCTCCACGCCCCTGCCACACCTTCATTTTCCATTAAAATCAAGCCCATAGCACAGCAAAGCCACAGGGAGCAACAGCAATGCCAAACCAGATGCCACTTAGAGCTCGTACCAAAGAGACACTGCCCGGGGCTGGCAGAAGTGGTGGCAGGATGCTGAGGGATGGGGAACAGGGGCACAGTCCTCTGGTCCCCATTCCTGCCCACTGGGTGACTTCAGCATCCATCCCACAACCTCCTCACACACAGACAAGTCCCTGCCCAGCACCCTACATCCCAACAGGCTGCAAGAAGTCCAGACACAGACATTTCCAGCCACGTTTAGGCAGTGTTGGAGCCAGTGGTGCTGAGCACAGGAGGATTTCCCTAGGAAGACGGCAATGACCTTCACTTCTCTGTCCAGTGTCTGAGGGGATCAAACATTTGGGCAGCTCAGCTTCATGTAAAAATGGGGAAAAGGAGGAAAATGGGAAAAAACGGAGAAGAGAGTAACTATCACCTCTGCTGATATTGCTGCTGACTGCCCTGAGAGCCCTCCGTGATAGGCCATGGTATTGCTGGACATCAGCAGATTGCTCCTGGCTGTCAGGCATTGTCTGATTGTGGCACCGAAGAATGTAAGAGCCAAGGAGAGGAAAGGTGGAGAAAGGAAAAAAAAGTAAAACCCCAAAGAGGAAAAAGCAAGACAAAAATAAAAAAAAGAAGAAGGTTTAAAAAAGGCGAAGAGAAAAGCCAAGAGATACAAAGGAAAGGAATGGCAAGGGGTAGATTGCTGTATGATCAGGGGTGCTGTCAGGGCTGGAAAAAGGCTCTGGGGGCTCCCACCCCCTGAGAAGGACAGCTGGGCACTCTGCCCAAGTCTCACTGCTGCAGCTGCATCTCAGATTATGTTCATTGCACTGAAATAATTTCTCTTTTCAACACCACTAGCCTGAGCATCTAACAGGCCCAGCATAGCGCCTGACAGCGTGTTCACCTAGGCTGGGGCTGGTGTCCAGAGGGAGCTCCCAACTCCGTTGCCTGCTGCCCTGGGCAATGCCTGGCAGCCAAGGAGGCTGACAGCCAAGGAGCTGTGCCCAGGCACTGCTGGTCACAGGTAAGGATCCTCCTGTGCTCCAGCAGCTGGACACAGATCCAGATCTTGATCTGGATCCTGACCTGTGCACACAGGGCTGCTCTGCATCTCTAGTGCAAATGGGAAAAGCAAAGATTAAAAACACTCCCCCACCCTCTGGCATAGCTGCAATCGCTTCGTCATGCAAAACTCTGCATAATGGTCACTGCTGTGCTGATTTAACCAGCCCTGTGTACTGGGTCTCTGCTTGCCAAGCCAGCTGCTGGAGTTCTAGGAAACCAAGGGATGAGGAAGGTAATTTTGACGCATGTTCGTGGCCTGATGAGATGCAGACAAGGACCATGAGCGCCGGCCACCACCCTGTGCTGGGCAGGAGCAAAAGCTGCTGCTGCAAAGGTAAGAAATGAGTGAGAGACATCCACACCTGGAGTTTCAAATGACAAAATGAGTCACTGCCCTGTGCCTGCAGCATCCAACACTGGGGACACACTGGCTCCACACCCCCACAGGGTCTGCTCAGGACGGGATGGGTGGCTGAGCAAGGTGAGGGCTCTCCTTCTGGCTACACTACTCAGAACTCCAGCCAGTAGGACCTGTGGTGGGAGACCAGGATCATGATGTCAGCCCCACAGCTGCCCTGCTTACCTGCATTAGCCTTTGGATAACTTTTTTTCCCTTCTGACACTCTTATGTGCAGTCTGGAGCAGGACAGGACAGGGCACAGGTTAAAAGGTTGGGCGCAGAGCCAGACAGATGCAAAGGAGAGAGGATGGGGAAGCAACAGGGGCACTGGGCTTCACAGGGCACAGGAGGCTTCCTGAGCATTGGCTCAACAGTGTTAGTGAGGGGACAGGGATGGGGAGGAAAGGAACCGCAAAATGAACCTAAAATATAAGGACAAACATGAACAGGGCAATGAGAAAGCAAAACCTTGGGGGAGGCTGATCCAGTCATGATGAGGGTGCTGATGGGGCAGAGGCTGCCATGGTCTCTGCTAACAGGCCATCAGCTGCAGGACAGGGCTGCTCCAGACTCCTTGGCCTCTGTAGCTTGTCCTGCCATGGACAAGCTGACAACAAAGGGTCCCCCCCAACACACATGTGCACACAGACCCAGGTGGATGAAGAGCCAGCTCAGTAAAACTAAGTTCAAGATCTTGGGGCCTCTTAGGGGGAACATGCTAAATAAAGAAACCAAACACACTGTATACACCATTTTCCCCACAACGAGCATTGCAGATGAGCTGCTGCAGCACACGCAGCTGTGCTTGAGGTGGCAAGGGGAGAGGGGAGGTGGAGGGGGCCTTTCCTGGAGAGATGCCCAGTTTTACACATCCCGAGTGACACCAGCAGTGCTCGGTTATTCAGGACTCTCACACATCTCATTTCCCAAGTTTTAGCAAACTTTTCCTGCCCCATCCTGGGTTTGGTGGTAGGGAGGTGCCTTGGTGCACTCACTGCCACTCCCCACCATGATCTTAGTGTGTGATGCCTTTACACCTTCCTATGGGTTCCTGCACACCTGGCTCTGATCAAAATGGCTTTGCAGAGCCCGAGGTGCAAGTGGGATGACAAGCCCTGGGGCACAGAAAGCACTGCCTACCAGTCTGAGCTCCCCACTGCCTCCCTGTCCTGCTGCATCCTCTCCCAGGTGGGCAGGAACACTGAGCTGCATGGCACAGCCCTACAGACCAGGAGTCACCAAGGTAAATGCTCAGATGGGGCTGCACAAGCAGCCAAGACATTGCTGAGCATGGGGACAGCCACCGACCCCAGAGCATCCTCCAGCTGAGCCCCTTTGGGAGCTTCATCTCTCCAGCCAGCATGTCAGATTCTAAATACCACCCTGGGATGCTGGAAGCCTGAGCTTCCCTGACTGCAGGAGATCTCCCAGCCCATTGCCTCGGTGACGCCTCCTGCCTGTGCACAGCCTGCACAGGGAAGCTGCTGTGCCTGGGGAGCGATACATTTACATTTACACAGCGCCTTTTGCCAGAGGGACCTCCGCTAATGCTGCAAATACCAGTTTCTTGTGTGGTGGCCACACACATCAGCCATGTCACCCCATCTCCACAACACATCAGGTCCTCCGAGATAGAATCCCCCTGGGAATGGTGGGCAAGAGGCAGATGCAATTACCCCACATGGAGTCCACACCGTGCAGGGACAAAAACTCTGCTCCTGTGAAGCTGCCCAGAAAGCTTTGACTGTCACACATGATCGGGGCATTCCTATCTAATTTGAAAGCAATCAGACAGGACCAGGTCTTGCATTTGTCTCCAGAAAAGCAGAGATTGCTCTAAGTCTTCACAAAGTACCAAATCTGAGCTGACGTTGTGATGCATTTCTATGCCGACAAGCCTTTGGTAGAGTCCAGCACTCACAGGTGAGGTGCAGGCAGGTCTTGGCATAAACCACCATCACAGATCCATCTCACAAAATACATGCAGCTGTTCCTGCCCACACAGGCATGGCCATCAGTCCCCTGACCCAGTAAATGCTGTAACCAGCAGGGGTTTCTAATAAAGGCCTGGGGATCGTAGCCTGTTACAGTACGGACAGCTTTGCTGGATTAGAAACCTGATTAACGGCCTCAGGGGAGATTAGAAATTGCTATTTTGAGAGGGGGTTTTCATAGCAGGCTCTGTGTAATCGCCAGCCCGAGCAGGACAGTGTTCTCCTGCGCTGGTTGCTTTCTGGAGGAGCCGACACCCCTGGGAGCCCAGGCCAGGGAGGAACATTTCCCTCTGCTCAGAGCCATGTTTATGTTTGCTGCAGTGCTCATCGCTGGCTGATCACAACAATGACACGGGGGAGGCATATTTACATGTTTTGACTCTGAAACACTGAGCAAACAGGGCAAGATAATCATTAACTTTGGGAGCTGTTAACCTTCAGCATGAGTTTTGGCCAGTGAAGGAGAAGTCTGCCAGAGCAAAGTCTCTATTTCAGTAAACATTGAAAGAATGATGTGAGAAAGCTTGTGGTTTTGTATATTATGAGTAGGTAATTATAGGGCATTAATTTGTGTCTCCAGCCTCGATGCTGTGAGAAACTTCTTTATAGAAGAGAAGGGGAAAGGGGAAACATAGCACTGTTAAAATCCATTGGCTTCATCAGCCTGGGAGCAGGAGGAGCAGAGGCAGTACAGCACAGCATTGCTGGAGGGCTACAGGGCTGCAGCTCATACCTGCTCATTCACTGTTGATTATCATGCCAAAGAAATTGTATTTAGACCTAAAACTTGCTGCTGCAGGAGCTTAATCAGTAAAGCAGTGATAGGTCAGGAGCAAAGAACAGCACCCTGTACTCTGCCCACGAGGTTCAAGGACTGGCTAAGCTGGCTCCTAGCACAGGGCAGCACATCCAGGAGGCAGGGTGGAAGCACAGGGGTTGGCTCAGCACTGAATCAAACACCAGGAAATATCGGTCTCCTTCCTGACCACAAGTCCTTAATGCTGCCCCTTGGGTAACACATTCTGGAGGGGAAAGAAGAGGAACAACAAAAAGCAAAATGCTGCAGACTTTGGACTGTTATGGGTATCATAAAAAAGGGGAGAATTGAGGAAGGAGGAAGATAAAAGAGGAAGAAAGGAAAGAAGAAATTGACAAGCAGATTTACAGTCTTATAATTTACACTTGATAACAAAGAAGAGCACACCATCCAGTCAATAGTGCTTGTTTGCCCATCAGTGGGAAACAGATGATTAATTGAGGCCTGTAAGGAGATAATGGCCAGAAACAGCCTCCTGCTCCAAAGAGCAGCTGCTGGGAGCTGTGGGTTCCCCAGTCCAGCCTGACTTGGGGCAGTGCACAGGAGGCACCACTCACTGCCCAGCACAGGTGATGAGCAGGGTGTTTGGGCATCCTTCTCCACAGGCCACAGAAAAAGCAGTTTCATTTGATGTTTAACACAAGGCACAGAGATGGATAGTTTTGGGAGAGGCCTGAAGTGTCACAAAACACCATCTTTTCCCATTGAAGTTCACTTGTGCTTGTTCTTGAGGGCAGGCTGTTAAGAGCCTTACCGATTCAGTTCTTTCCCGGGCAGTAGAGCCACCCTCCCAGCACTGAGGCCAGTACTCACCCTCCTGTCCCAGTGCCCCACATACCTTTCTCACACAGGCTTTACAGCACTTAGCACGTGCCTCTCAAAGTGGTTTCACAGTGTTCAGCAGCTCCAGATCAACAGATCGAAGGTTCACTGCAACAACATCAGCAGGTTTCCCCTGCGCATGGCAGAGAATTTATTAATGTTTGTTTAGGAAATATATTTGTTTAGGAAAGCCCCCCCAGCCCTCAAAAGCACGTGTTTTACAGCTGCAACCCAGCCCTCAGATGTAGCAATTTCCCCCAGGCCCAATTGCAAAACAAGTTGCTCTGGCCCTTGGCAGCCCTGCTCCTTGTCACAAGATCCCAGAGTTCTAGTGAGCTTTTAAAGAAAGTTTTGGAAAAACGTTTGTTTGCACAGGCAATGGCACCAAGCTCCTGCAGTTGGGGTTTGTTTTTTTTTATCTTTTAGTGTTGCACCTCTGTGAGCATGGTTTTGTATGATTCAGTACTAAAATATTTTGAATAATCTTTTCTGCAAAATAAAGCTTATTTGATTTCACTTTTAAATGGACAAATAGCTTGACTCACAATTCAAACAGCTGATTAATGCCATTCAACCAACAGCTAAAAAGCCCTCCAAACTTTTACCACAATCAGGCTCTTCACTCCACAGGAGCTTTAACTCTACAACAATAAAGCAGATTATCATTGCTAATCATGTCATGAAGGTGTTCTGAAAATTAAATAATATTCACAACCCTTTCTGCAGGTATAGGGCAAGCCACGATACTCCATGCAGTGATGGACTTCACACACATGTACATATTTTAATGCCAGGATGCAAACTCTATTTTGAATAAAGGGCTAATTTGGTCCTGCCATTGTTTTTTCACCAAAGTCTATTTGGGCAAGAAGGAAAGTTAAGCTAGGATATTTACTACTAAAATACAGAAATCAGACCATCCATTAAACACTGAAAAATCTGTATTGTCTGCTTTCTAGAGTGATCTTTACTATATCAAATTTGTGGGCAATCAGGTTTATGTGTAACATAAGCGCAGACTAAATTGCTGCAGGGATCACAGAACATCTCAGATCCTCAGCTGGAATCTTATTCAGCAATACTACAGAAATGAATGACCCAAACCCTCAGATTAGCTCGGCCCCTGCTAGAGGAAGAAACAGTTAATGCTCATCAATGCCGCGGCTCAGCGGAGCTGCTTCACAGCCAGGAACGACTCGGTGCAGCCTCAGTTAATCCACAGCTGCTCTGCTCGTGGGAGGTGAGTGCCAGTGGCAGCACAGGTGCTCGGCTCCCTGGGTCAGACCCATCTGGGGGAGAGCCAAGGGCAGGGGACAGAGGAAGAGACAAAAACGGAAAGAACCTCACGTGGGCAAAGCAGCCCAAGTGGAGCCTGAGGATAAGCCCTAGTCGTGACTGTTTCCCTGTGCTGGCTGACTGGGTGCTGTAAACGCAGACCTACAACTGCTCCGTGCCACATCCACAGCGCTTCATGTGTCGGGAGAACCTCAACCCAGACCCCTGTCCAGCTATTTAAATTTAACAGGGGCAAAACCACATCTAATGGAAAGTTCTCAAGCTTTACATGAGGCATCTGCCCACCTCTATCTGGAAGTCAGATATCCTGCAAGTGTATTCCAGCTGGTAAGACACAACACTCAAGTTCACATTTCCAAAATTACTCTAGTAACCCACTTGCTGACGGTGCTTTTATAGTTCCTTTACTACACCAAAATGTAATGGGATGTTACTATGAACATCTCATATCTGAAAGATACTTCTGTGGTATTTTAATCTTTATTACTTTGATTATATCCATGTCAAAAGTTAGGTTTTTACACTATGAATACTATACACCTCAGATCTCCATTTTACCCCCTTTTTTTTTTCAGATGTGGAAAGGTCCTTATTTCGTGCCCCTAAGACAGCACTTGAATAAAAGAAAGGGTAGCAGGCTATCATCCACTTTCTCAAGATGGAAATATGCTTGATCTCATATGAAGAGCAACCCTATCCCTCTGTGAGATTAAATGATGGATTACTGGAGAAGCTGAACAAGTGTGCACTGAATTACTTCATTCTCAGCCTCAGGCAGTCCAGTGGGGTTACATTTGATGCACTGACAAGACGGATAGTCTGAGCAGAGGAACTACAGGAGTTCCTCCCAACCAAAGCAGAGTGAACAGAGGGAGTGCCTGTGCTCAGAGTTCTCCTCCAGTCTACAGCTGACCAAGCTAATGCCAACAAAAAGCATACCACACTTCCTTCAATTCTTCTCAGTTTTGGGCTGTGCAGAGACTGACTCTCACTTCACAGATGTTCCATTATTAGAAACGGGCAAAACCTCTAAACAGACAAAACCTCTAAAAGCAGCAACACAGGTTTCTATATTTTAGACAGATTTGTGAAAGGAAAAAACCCAGAATGTTTCACAGCAGTCTTAAAACCACGTAAAACCCAGATTCAAGCAATTTAAACTCCTAAAAGCAGCTAAGAGCTTTTCTCTCCGGCCTTATCAGAGGATGAAGCATAAGATGAGGAAGAAAAGACAGCACAAAACCAAGAGGTAACCCAACAAAACAATTGAAAGCTTTTATTGTGATACCTCAAGTAGATACAATAGTGAAACAACAAATGATGTACAGTATTGCTAGGACAAAACAGCAACACAGCCATGTCACCTGTAAAAGAAAGCATTTTCAAGAGTTTAAGAAACAATGAGGCACAACTTAACTGCCATTTACGACTCATGCTTTAGACCTTAAGCCACTTGTAACAATCCTTTTAAAAGAAACCTCTGAAACATCTGTTCCTTTTCCAGTAAATGTTTGTACTGCTGGTTGGCTTAACACGAGTCTCAATGAAGTCCAATAAAGTGTCCAGTGATAGTTTGAAGCTTCTTCCGCTCATGGACAAAGACTGGAGATGGTTGAGATTTGGTCTGTGAGACTGTAGGCCACTGCTGTTGCAATCTGACTGTTGAGATGAGCGTGCAGGAGCACGCTCCAGCATTATTTGGAGGGAAGCAGAAATCCACCAAAAATGGTGCCCAGCCTTCCAGAACTCTTGTACTGATATACCAGGAATAAATACAGATATCACTTGGTTATGGGCAGTGATGACTTTGTCAGAGCCTCTGAGGCCAGTTTTGAATTCAAAGAAATTTCATAAACTGCATTCTCCCTCCCCCCCCTGGACTGCAAGCACACAGGCACACCACCAGACTGGTCACTACACTGGGCCTTGCCAGTGGGAAATTAAGATGGAGCTATAACAAACTTCCTTCACACAGTTTGCCACTGTATTGTTTACAATGTGTACACTGTGCACAGTAAACAAGGGAAATTCACGTTCTGGCCCTTTTAACTGGTAGATAAAATTAAGATTACCACACTGCTAAAAGCATATAGCAAGAGTGGTTAGGTTGATGCCTCAGCAATCCCTCACCAAATTCTGCAGTTTATTTCACAGCAAGTTGCAATGTAACAGAATTTTTTGAGATGGCAGGGTTGCCTTTTATTAATAAAAAAGTGACCAGCCAAAGAAGAACTCTAGGGTTTGGAGGCAGACTCAGCCCTGGAACACCACTGTTAAAGCCATTACTTTGGACCTAGACAGAGAATGTGTGGTCAGGTTACTAAAGTCACACCAAATTATAATTAATTACTTTAGAACAGGTGTGGCTTTAGAGGTTCAGTGGAAAAAACTTTCAGTACATGTACATTTTTGCTAGCAAATTCCTATGCAACCCAATGAACATTTCTTCTAAGCCAGCTCATAGTCAGTTCATTTGGTCCAAGAAAGAGCCAGCAAGAAACAAAGGTTCACAAAAGCTTTTTGTTACAGTTTATAAAAACAAAATACAAAATAAATGTTAAGACCAACAATAAAAATAACCAGTACAAGTAACAAAAGTGCTCAAGTTGGAGGGGAAGTAAACTTGCCCAGAGCAAACACATACAAACTTTAAATATAATCTTTAATATATTACAAAAATTGGTTAGAGGGAAAATGCTTTAGTAAAATTTTTTTTTCAAGTAAGTTTATTTTTCTTTCAAATGACTGCTGGATGGTTCAGTGACCAGACTGACCTTTTCACATCAGCCAGCAGCCATTGCTATCTGGATTCGACTTTCACCAAAACCAATAACAAGAACTCTCTACATCCTTATGTGGGGAGAAAATAATTATTGATGCTGCCAAACAACACAGGAAGAAAATTCACATATTCCCTCAATAGAATGAGCCTCAAGAGTCGTTACATGGCAGCAAAAAATTAGCAATTCTGCATTAGTTCTGCTCTTTATTCCTTCTAAGCATCCACTCTTAATAACAGACCAAAAAGAATATTGCTTTGTTTGGTTCTCTTAAAAGCCATAAGCATCACATATAGATCATTAACTCTATGCCAGCAGTCTGAAGCTCTGTGTGCTAAGCACTTCAAGTCCCAACCTTTGGCATCAAAGTTAATTAAGGTTTTGGTGAAACTGTCCAGTTTGAAATATAAATAATGCACTGAAGAAAGAGGTTGAATTTCTAAGAATCAGACTGTTTGTTATAGACAGCATTAGCTTACGAACAAGAGAGCCAAACCCCCAGTTTTGGAGAGAAAAATCCGTAATACTTTACATATTCTCTTTAATTTCAACTCTCTATGGAAAAGCAGTCATTGCTTTTGTATTCAGTCCAGTGTACTGCCTCAACACATCTGTAGCCAGGCAATAAGAAAAGCCCAAAGATACACAAACGTCACACAAACGTGTTCACAAGTATCAACACTGCACAGGACTTTGAAGCCAACACAAGCTTTTTGCTGATAGAAGTTTTAGTACCTTCTTTGTTGGTAACACACATTACAATGGTGGAAAGCAAAATCCCAATAATTCCAGGTCAAAAAGATCACAAGACAGGCAACACCAAAGCCCATCTCGCATCAATCACATTGTTAAAAATGAGACCTCCAAGCCTGATGTGAACATGAAGTAGTAATGTGTAAGCCACAAAATCCAGGTTGAACATGACTGTATCACCTCAGGGCTCTGGACTGAAACCCAACAGCTTCAACTACTTCTCTAATTCTTACGTTTTTAATTCATGGGTATAGATCACTACAACATCTTGAATGCAGTTTACCAGCCTGTATCACAGAGAATGTGTGCACGTGGATGAACGCTCTTCCCACTCCTCCTCTCCACAAAAACACTGGAAAGCTGGTTTTGAAGATCAGTATTGCCTCTACCCATTGGCGTAATTTTTCATGTATGACAATTTCTAAAGTGCACCAGAGTTCAGAAAGCCTATCAGAGATTCCCAAAAACATAACAGCAGCAGCAGCAGCACCTGGGACCAGCTTCACAGGTGCCATATTAGAATTGTTATTGAGAGAAAAGGATTTCGTATTGCAAGGCTTCTGTATTGTTCAGTGATAGGACTCACATAGTGTTAAAGGGTTTTTTTTCCAAACATCTTAGCATTAAAAAGATTCAAATACAAAAAATCCTCAGAGTCTGTTTAATTTGAAAATTAAGTTAGCAAATTTATGCAGAGTGCTTCTTTCACAGTTGCTCACTTTGCATTACACAGATACCAGCAGCTCATATTGTGCATACATTTTCCAGAAGTTTCTTTCATTAACTGATTCCATGAAAGAAACAGCATGAGAACAAAAGAGAAGGTGACTTTCATATAAATTTTTATTATAAAAAGGTACTTGGGGATGATTTAGCCAGCAAACCAGGAAACCCTTTCCCCACCCCCAAATTTTAAAAACTATCCTGCTATTTTATGAAAAAACAATTCAAACCTCCCTTCCCTCTTATTCCCTCTCCTTTTCCTACAGGTACTATATTAATTTTCATGTCATAGGCTCTGGCCATTTATCACAAAAATAAATATTTTTGTTCAAATGTAGTAGAAGCAGAATACTTCAACAAGTTTCACTGACATCAACCTCTTTGTCCAGTGCATTAGGACTATACAGTTACATGGAACCAGCCATAAAACTTTACTGATGCACAAGTCCCTGTTACTGGCAAAGGTACAGTACCAAAACTTTGTTTTTTCCTAATATACCAACTAATGTGTTTTTTTTCCAAAATAGAAGATGCATATATATTTCTTTTTAATCTTGCAAGTTATAGTTTTATAAATTTCTTATCCAGCAAACTCCTTAGGGAATATGTTGGTCTTAAATGAACATATTCTATAGCATTATTGATTTAAAATCTATGTTATTTTGTTAAGATAACAAACCTCTGGCATAACCTTTCCTAACAACTTGAGACCTGCTAATTTCAGTCAGTGCAATTGAAATATTTTCTTTTGAAGTGAGCACTGTACCTTTAACCAATTCACCTAAAAGATGTACATAGGTTGTGGTACACTCAAATTTAAAAAAGAAATTAATAACTACAATACTGCATCCTCTTCACTGCCAAACACATCAGAAATTGCTACATATAATAAAAAAGCACCCCATCCCATACATTCTTTCAGACTGCTCAGATACAGAACTTCTACAGGACTGGAGTGTAGGTGTTTAGGCAAGAAGCATGCACAGCAGAAGGTAGCATTAAAGGCATAGGTCAGAGAGAGATGCTAACCAGTAAAATCCGTTTTCAATTAGTGAACTGTTTCTCTAGTCAAGAGAGAGTTTAGAAAAAGGTCATCCAAAATGTTCCAAAACAACTGTTCACACAATAATACACGTACAAAAAGAGGGAACTTACACAAGGAGAAAAGGCAAACATGGCCTGAAATAGCCACTTACACTACACTACTCATTTGTGAGGTTTCAGAGTTCAGTGATATTCTCAGGGCCACTCTAGCCAAGCTCTTCCTTTACTTCACGTTAGTCTTTGTAAAGCCTGCTCCACAGAATAGTGTCCAAACAGAAGGGAAAAGGTTATGGTTCACTCCCAGCCATTGTCTTTTATCATGTGGGCAAGTTCAATGATAAATTTTCCTTCTTTGTATTTCTGACTGCTCTCAAAAGCATGTTCCTGGAAGGAAAGAAAAAAATAATCAAGACAACAATGATTTAAGCTGGGAAAATTAAGCATTTTAAACATCAAACTTGCATTAAAATTGCAAACATTACAGGAGACATTACAGTTAACAACCCACGTTGGTTACACCGAGTAGGCAGGGAGGAAGGAGAGGCTGAGAAGCATTGAGAAGGAAACAGAAGCAAACTTCCAAGTGGAACCAGCAGATTTACTGCACAGCAGATCTTGCTTTAGAACCTTCCATGTCCTCTCACTGATTAGGGAATTTTAATGCTTTTTTTAAAGTGAAGATTAGGAAATGGCATGTTATGTCTATTGTTTCCTTATTCCCAGAAGTAATGAAAAGAGGAAATGGGAACCTCTTCAAAAGAACTCCTCTATATTCATCATCACAGGGAACGCATCTGGAAAAGCTGTAAGATCTGAAGCTATGCTGAATCAATGAAAATCCTACATGCAACATTCAGAATCTAACATTTGCAAAACATCAAACTTCCAACACAGCTGTGTTACTGGTAACTATGCAAGTGCACAGGTAACTTTTCAAACTGCACAATCAAGTCCACATTAGTTATAAGCAGTATAAACATGCTCAGTACTATTTACTGCAATTCATATTTTTCCTGTATGAACCAACTTTTGCAATCCAAAAAATGAAAGACCCACTTCGACAATTTCTTTCATCTGGTTTAGTGCAGGTGTGCTTGGTAATCTTGAAAAAAGGTATTACAGAAATGTTAGACAGATGTAATTAACAGTACCTATAGCTCATGCTTGATTCCCAGTCCAGAATAAAGGTATTAGCTACTACAGCATTTCTACAGATGGAAGGAAGTAAAACTATTACACCCTGATATAAACAAAAGCACTGGAGCTAACTCACTTAAACTATTAGTATAGGTGTTACTCAGTGGCCTACTCAAATATCTGTGCTTCAACATATAAACATTTATCGAAGATTTAAGTATATTACTTACATATTTCCATCCAAGAGTGGTTTTACAGTTTTCACAATAGATATCTGCTACAGCATGTAAACCTGTCAGAAGAACTCTCTCCTCTGCTGGACCACAGCCCACATTTACCCTGAAAAAAAAGGAGAAATTACATTAACTGCATGACTGTGTTTCTTTTCTTTCTGTTCCCCACCTTTTCTCCAGTGGACAAAAAATAGTTGTGTTTTTGTGGGTTTTGTTGTTTGTTTGTTTTGTTTTTTTTTTTTTTTAAGTGCCTGACTTATTCGATGCATTAAAAGTAACTTCCTCAGTTACACTGAGTACAAGGACAGGAAGAAAATAAGGGTTTGGTTTTTGTTTTTTTCAAGTGTCTAGTGTTGTCACTGTTGGTGATACCCATTCACTCCCAGCAATGAAGACAAGCTACACAGTTAAACTCTCAGAGAACAGAACACTAAGCAGTATCTGGATACTTCTCCAATGTCAGGCTTTTCTTCAAAACAATCTGAGACCCCTGTAATGCAAGTCTGTACCAGTAAATCAGCACCAGCAGCTGAATTTAGAACCAGCTCCAAAATAGCAGCAGGGAAAAAGCCTCATAAATATTTCTTTGCTGCATATCAGCAGACTAAGCCATGACAAACAAACAGCAATATCAAAACAAAACATGCCATGAAGTACTGCACCAAGCTAGGTTTTTCATCAGTAAGAATCTATGCAGAAAACATGAGGCAAGACTAAATCAAGTTTTTAGGTTGTTTTAAACAAGAGCAAAATTTTGCTGATTTTGCCATTGTATTACCAGCTTCTTACTATTACAATTATAATTCAAGTCCCACGTTACCACTGAACGACTCCATATAAAAAGAATTTCAAGGATCTACATTCAAATCCTTTGCAGTTAATAGTTTCATTATCCTGCTCAAAAATAGACCAGGACATGTAACTGCATTACTTTTTCAAAATGTTGCAACACAAAAAACTGCTGAAAAATAAAGACAAAAATGCAATCCTGCAGAGTAAAAACTTATAAAACAAATGCAAAGAGCCTTCTATGAAGGGAAGGACACGTCTAAGATTGCAAATATTGGGCTTGATAAGATCACAGAGACCTTTTGCCTCTAGCACATTTGCAATATTCAAGGTCATTTAAGATGTACCAAGTTTACTGAAACATTAATCTGTAAATGTATCCAACTATCACACTGGGAAATTCTTCTTTAGATTACAGTTGAGTTGTCTAAAGCAAATTTAGAGTCACACAGTATAACTGACTTCTGGAGTATCTCAGAACAGCAACTTCTACTCAAGACAGTTACCACTATATACACAAGAGGAAATTTCACATTAACACCCTTCCCTAATCTTTCAGCTCTTAGCAAAATTACTTAAAATACAAGATAAACTCAGGTATGTGCAAAGGGATGCTTCAGAATCAGCTCAGTAGCTCTTACAGCCAGCATTAAAAGGAACAGGGCAAAGTACAGCTACGCTAATTCCCACTGTTTTCCACTTGGGAAGCACAAAGTTACACTCTACAGGTAACGTGCAGAACCGTAACAACATACTCACACAGAATTGAAGAGGTAGGCTCGTCCCTGGCTTCCCTGGAAGGACTGCATTAAAAAAAAAAAAAAAAAAAATTCCACTTGTTAAAAAAAAGAAGTCCCACCAAAGAAAAAAATAAGTTCCAGAAGGGTGTATTAGTAAACATATTAAGGTAATACAGATATAAACTACTGCAGATCAATCACTTTATACCGGTTCCTTATAGGAAAGCCTCGTCAGCCAAGTCTTCACCCACATTAGATTTTTAGCAGTGATTTTACAATGTTAAGTGCTATTGTTCAGAATTAGATGTCCGTAATGCAAACCAAGCATACTTTTTTCCTACCCCTCTGCAAGATATCAATCTCATCTTCCTAGACATCCTTCATGTTAATTAAAATAATCTGTTTTTAACTCAAAGGAAATTATTCCCATCTCCTCTGTCTTCTCCTGCTGTACCCAAAAGATGATTTATTTCAATGTCATTGCATTATCTGATGTAAAAGCAGTGAAATTATGAACAAAGCATAAATCCAGCATACCGTACTCAGGAAATGCATCTGATCAGTTTATAAGCTCAGCTTTACTTCAATAAAAAACTGTTATCATCAAATGCCTGAACACAGCCATATGCTTTCAAATGTCTCACATTCCTAACAGATTATAGACAAAAGATGACTGTTAAGACTTCCTTGGCTAGATCTAAATAAATGTTTTAGTTCAGAGCAGTAACTCAGTTTTGCATTAAAACCCCTGATCAGCCATGCTTACTGGAGGCCTGGTTTGGCTTGTGGAGCAGCTTCAGTGCCTGGAAACTGCATCCTTGTTCCTTCTGTACAGTCTGAACCAGCAGCTCTTCTCCCAGGCACTCTGCAATGCTAATGCAGGCACAGGGGCCTGGACCTGGGATCAGACGGTCCCGAGCTACCAACACCCTGGGAGAACCTGTGAGCAGAGCAGGCCCAGCCACAGGGAGAACATTCAAAGTGTATGTCAAACAACACACTGCTTCCATCTGTTGATTTGTTCCTTCTGTATTGGATTACTTGATAATTTAGACACTCCCATTATTTCCCATTCAAACAGGATCACACTGAAATGGAGTTTTTCTTTTTTCTCTCTTCCATACTGAATTCAATTTTTAAAAATCCCTAAACTGCCTTAATTTTCTTTTTTTCCAGTCTTTCCCTTCCCTAACCCACTTTCCAAGAAAATTAATGATTTTATCCATGCTGCAGAGATAGTCTTAAAAACAATTGTTTTTAAGAATCCCCACAGTTCTAGTGTTGAAGATCGCAGAACAACTTTTCAGACGCCTACATTAGATCAACACGGAAGGTTTTTAGAAGAAAAATCTCACCTTCAGTGTTTTGAATGGTTTTAGTAACATCAGGCATGGAACCATAGGCAGAAGGACCTTTTTACAATGGATTCTATTTCTGACATATTTAGTTATGCCATTAGAAGTCATTAGAAATCATTATGTATTTTGCCAGTCTAACAGCTAACAACACAACAGCAATAACTGTTGTCTCTTATCTACTTACTCAGAAGAGACTGAAAAAAAAACCCAACAAACTAACACATATGTATAAATCAACACTTTTGGATCAACATTAACCAGATTACATACTGCAACAAAGAGTGGTAAAATAAATCCGTGACTGGACTACTCTGAGTAGCAATGGTGGCACTGCAGTTACATACAGGCCTTAGCTACTGGTAAAATCTTACATTAGGATGAGAAATTCTACTTTACAGTGCTAATATTTTATTATTTTAGCAATCATTTAAAACAATTATTGACAGAACATATTACTGTCCTCTATTAACTACTTGAAAGGAGGTTGCAGCAAGGTGGGCTCAATCTCCTCTCCCAAGTAACAAGTGACAGGACAAGAGGAAATGGCCTTACATTGCACCTGAGGGGGTTTAGATTGGATAAGAAAACATTTATTCACCAAAAGAGTTTCAAGCACTGAAACAGGCTGCCCAGGGCAGTGGTGGAGTCATCATCCCTGTAAGCATTTAAAAGACATGTACATCTGGCACCTGGGGACATGATGTGGTGGACCTGGCATGTTGGGTTTATGGTTGGACTCAATGACCTTATAGGTCTTCTCTAACCTAAATGACTCTAAGGAGGTTCTATCTATAGCAGAGACAAAAGAAAAGGTACTGTCTTCACTCGCCAGAACTGCAACTCTTATTTTTCACAAGGCAATGAAAACCAGGCTCTGCAGTACAGTGAAAGCTGAAACTTCAGGTGCTACTGACCCTGAAAGGGGAGACTTGGTTGAGGAGAGTCTGAACAGCCCTGCCAGAAAGTAATGAATGCCTCTAATTTATGCCTTTAAAACAAACAAATAAAACCCCACCACTAGTTCAGTTCTCCGGAGATACTTAAACACTCATCACAAAACTGGCAGTGTGGTGTAGACCTGCAGTCTGCAGTTTCTACAGAATAACCAGGATTAGAGCCAGTAACTAAGCAGAGAATTCTTACTGCAGATGAAACAAAAAACTTTTCAGATACATACTCTCAAAAACTGCTCATTAACAAATGAGTAACTAGCCTGAGTAAACTACACATTAATCTAGAGAAACCTACAGTTGTGCAATCCCAAAACTTATGAAAAAGCAAAGGGCACACTTTAAAAATCTTCTTATTCATTAAGAAGGAAACTTAAAGCTAGAACTTCCCTGTTTCATGTACCTGAAATTAAGAAAAAGAACTTTCAAAGCCATGATGACCATGACACTTGGTTAAGCTACTGTAAAAATTCTTAAAATCTTTTAAAAAGCTGCAGCCATTTCCACTTGCTTTAAAAACTCCATGTTGTGAATTAAAATTCACAAATCCTCTTTCAAACTACACCAAGAAATCTTCTCTCCTATTAATCATGTGCTAGTTTCTCTATTTAAATGTAATTAATTACACATGCCACATGCATACAAATGAATGTGGTGGCTTGTTGAGGTTTTTTTGTTTAGTCCTACACAATCGCTTTTTAAACTACTTACATGCCATACCTGAAGTTCCTCAACAGGCTGGGAAAGAAAAAACTCCAGAACAAACCAACAGTGAGGAGACTTTCCAAACTATCTTATGCAATTATTTCTGCCAAGTTTATGTTTAGTCTTGACTTAGTATCACCTAATAAAAGCTCTCCTTTGACCCTGCTTTTCTCAGAATTAGGCAGAGGGCAGTAAAAGGATGCCAGGAATAGCACAAAAAGCAGCTCTTCCCCTCTCGTTTCATAAGCTGAAAAACATATCTAGCCAAATGTAATAAGAACAGCAGGTTAGAAAGCACTGCTATAGTTGTTCTTTTCTCCTAATATATTTTTAAAGATGACTTGGCTTTTCTTGCACCCTTTGCTTTGTTGCCCTAAATATGTTGTACTGGCCTAGGCTTATTTCCCCACAGAAATGGCCATCTTAGCTCAACCTTCTGTTTTCGGGATTATCAGGGTAGAGTAGAGGGAGAAGCAACACAGAACCTTTTCCTGTGACAGCGATTTTAGAAAGAAAATCTGTTCATAAACACAACCTTCTCTTATTTCCTGTTCCCAGAGACTGACTGATTACTTGGATGTCATCTTTTCTTACCTACACACATGGTTAGAGAGCATATATTGTATTTACATGCCACAGAACACTTGTTTCTTTGCCCAGCTGCAAAGAGCAAGTTCCTCCACATTTGACAGAATAAACATCACCTATGCAAACACAACTTCTACTTTGCAAGATTTGTTCAGCACTTCCAAGATCACTGGCACTGCATATAAATCATCACTAAACCAGAACATTCTATTCAAACTGAGTCTGAAATACATCTTATCCAGTAGAGAGGAATTAGAAGATGTGGCAAGTGTGATCAACTGTCATCAATAATCATTCACAGCAACCAGGATTTTTACTCAGAAGCTGGACAATTTATCAGTTCAACTAATACTTGCAGTTAAAATTTAAACTTGCTTTAAGGCTGCTTTTTCATGGTCTTCAATTAATAATATTGGATTGATTTATGAGTTAATTTATTCCTTAGAAAATCCACATCTTGGACTAGCTTTTCTATTTATACAGAAAGATCTACAAGATCCATCACGTTTTCTTGTTTCAGCACAGCTTAAAGTACCTAGAATGTCTCACTGAGTCATCAAAAATGTTCAACTGTGCTTAAGAATCACACTAGGGTCGACTGCAAGAAGAGTTTGGAACTATGATCTTTCCCAAGTCACCTGAGAGACCTCTATCAATATATTTTGTAGCAGAGAAGCTTTATACGTGTTTCACTTACACACTAATACATACCTGCAGATTTAGATTTGATCTGTGCTTCTCAGTTAAACCCATCCTTACCTCCAATACAAGGATTAGCTGTTTTACCCAGAAGAAAAGGAAGTATCAGTCAAGCAGAACATGTATTTACATGCTCCTTTACAGTATATCCATTAGGTTCCAAGACTCCTATTTGTATTTCTTTGTAATTTACTGAATCATACCTGAATTTCTAAACAATTATTGGAACTGAACAGCTACAACTCCCTCTCAGGGGCTTCAGAACTTACGTGCTTCAAGTAACGTTTGCCTCCTATAAAATTATCTACTGCTAATAATCACTACCCGTTGTCTACTACTTACAAACAACTCAGAAGAAAGCCTTGCAGTTAAGCCTCTCACAAAACTTACTTCAGAATGGGTTTAAAAGCAGCAAACATGTAACATTTTGTACAGGCCACACAAGTGGCAACCGCCCCTTGTACTTCAAGGAGTCTTGTAGAAATTTTCTCTCAAAACTTAATTATGTTGGGTTTTTAAATTATTATTATTATTAACATATGTCACTTCTTCCGTGTTATTTGAACATTTAAAATCCAGTAAGTGCCTCCTATGGCATCAGTTTTTTGCCATGCTCTTTATTAAGACCTGTGGTTGTTTGCTCAGTTTACTTCTCTTCTGGGCCTGTGGTCACAGTAGGATATGATTCTAAAAAATATCCATTTATTTTTTAAAGAAATCAAAAAAGCTATAGGTTCTTTCCTGCCCTATGAGTGTTCTCCAGTGTAGTGGAGACTGGTATACTCCTTCTCATAGTATTTTTTAAAGTATTTTAATATCCACTTTGAAGTCTTCACCAAAAAAACGGGAAATCCATCACTTGCAGACTTGTTAGCAACGCAAAGCAGTCGTGTCTAACGCCTCCCAACACAACCGCAAAATGTCACTTATTTCAATTAAAAGTCATCTACAGTTTATAAGTTCTCTTATTGTGTATGTATCCTTCAAATCAATGGTATCCTCAAGATAGCTCGGATTTATAAATGATTATGGCAGCTGTTCATACATGTCTGCATGTGTCCAACTGTACAGACTAACGTTTGACATAATCTCTATGGCCAATGACCTAATCTCAACCAGCCTTCTTCCCATTCCTCCCCTTCCCCAAGTTCCTCCCTAGTGGCAGAAAACAAGATTATAGAGTGAAAACATCTAGAAATGTATGCTCTAACCACGAATATCCAAGCTGATTTCAACACTGGGCAACACACAGAGTCCTTTCATAGCTGCAGAGAAAATTAAAACCACCGATAATGCTGAATTCACCTGTGCAGGTAACACACTTCTGTCCTGTCTCATTAGTCTGTGTTCTTATTCCTAAGCCATTGCAAAGACTCTTAGTTGCCATTTTACAACCAGCAAGGGCACAAGAGAAAAAAGAGAGCTTCATGATTAATTCCAAGGCAAGAAAGAGATCCTGCTGCTCCAACAGAACAGAAATAAAACGAAAAGGTGATTTGTGTAGGCTGCCATCCATGTCAGACAAGTGGCATTAACAGTTCTCAAAAGCAGAACTGCAAATCTGTATTGAAGTCTAATATTCTGAGGATCAGAATCAAAGGGATGATTGACAGAAATATGCATCATTCTTTGGTTTTCCCCAACAGACCAACACCACTCGTTTCACAGCACAGCTTATCTTTTCATCTTCAAGTTGGAAACACTACAGTGTCAGGTACAATAAATCCTTATACGTCAAAGCACACTAGAAAGCTACTTGGAGGTGCTTTAAATTAAAAGCGCACCACATGTTTTGGTTCATTTTCCCTGGCCACATAAAAGGAAGCAAGTCACCATGCACACGGGAAACACAGGGTGGAGACCAACCTCCAAAGGAAGCAGCCACAGTCAGGCATTAAATAAATACTGTTTGCCTTTATCTGCTGCAGAGTACCTGTGCCACCATGGGTCTGGAGTGAAAGTGTACAGTAAGCATTTGGAAGAAAGTGAGACAATCTGCAACCAAAAATTGTACTTAGTGAGTGTTAACACAGAGCTTTATGTTTTAACTAGGCCCTCAAAATAAGGCAGTGGGAAGGAAATCAGACTGAATAGTCCAACTCTGCTCCATCAGTAAATCCAAACCAGCCCAGGCACGACACCATTCTTAGTTAACTTTAAATTGTATAGAAACAACTTGCTACACTTGAGGTTGATTTATGTTTTCGCTTGGAGTTTTTCTGGTTTGGGTTTTTCCCCCCCACCCGTGGCTGGGTAGTCACATCATTCTAGATATGTTAGTATAAATAAAAAAAACTTCTCTCTCATCAACCCAAGTTCATTGCATATAATATATCTCAATGAAGGTACTTTGAGAGAAGTTCAGAAAAAAGATTCATAATAAATCAAATTTTATTTCCACCCACCACCCCCAGGCCAGCAGTACTTCTTTTTAATGATCCAAGTGGATCTACTGCTTTGCAGTTGTTTCCATCAGAAGAACTTTTCCAATGTTGGAATATATATAAATTCAGCCTAAGGAAGGTGGATTTTTCAAAGCTATGTGCCAAATACAAGTACAATGAGAAATGTTCTTTTTTATTTTACAAACATAAAAAAAGATATACCTCATATTTAAATGTATCTCACCATACAGATTTAGACAGTAAAATATGGTCAAGAAATCTTGACCAAATACAGATCAGCTGTCAAATAAGCATATGGTCAACCTGCAAGTACAAAGACTTTTGTAAGGTGTCTTCATCAAAAATTAAAGAAGCCAGAAATTAAGCAGAATGCACATCTAACACTCTTGCCAACACCATCAGAAACAACTTTGAAGTAATTATTTGTATTTACTAGATAATCTTTTTTAAGAGTTCTCGGTGTCTTCTTTGAATTGAAAATTTGTTTTTTACTTATGAAGCTGTAAAATGAACACATGTTTTGCTTAAAAATTCAAAATATTCTGTTCATCAACATTCCCAAGGCCTTGGGACTGGCTCACATGGCAACTGTGGCATCTTAGTTGACATGCAAAAATCTAAGTTCACAAAAAGAAGAGCTCCTTATTAAGTCCATGTGCTTGGATTGCATTTGCTCAATTAATACATCTCAAAAGACACAGCAAGCCAAGTCTCTTTCTTCCCATAGGTATCTACAGCCTGAAGTTCAGGAAAGACTGATCCCTCACAGTACTTTTTGGCCCAGAATGCATAGTGAATAATGAAGCTATGAGTGCTTGCAATTTATAATCCAGTTGCAAAAAGGCCTCTTTCACTCAAATGCTGACATCAACATGGAAAAAAATTAAATTCAAGTGAATTCACATTTCTCTTAGTTTTGCTGACCTTAAAACATAGCAAGGTCGATCACAATAAAAAGAGAAACTTTCTTCAGGTTAATAAAAGTTAAGCAAGTCCTCCCTTGTAACTTCATGTAATTCTATGTATGTAGCTTGCTCTGTTTCACATCTGATGTGTCACATCTGCAGTTCCACGCCTCGATACATGTACTACGTTGAGGGAAAGAATTGTCTAGTACACAAGACTGAGGGCAGAGTAGGAGTAAAGCAAGCAACAAACAATAACACTGCCAAGAACTGACACCAATTTTACTGTTTGAATCAAGAAGTTGTCTTGAGATCTAAACAAAAATTAAAAATACTAGTAACACAGGAAGAAACTGTACGAGGAATCCCCATTATTGCCTGATAACCCTCTAAGGGATAAGCAAGCAGGTATACTAACTCCTCATCCAAAGAAAACCTAAATTCAGAAGTAGCAGCATTCTCAACCCTTTCTATTTCTTCAGCACTGAAAAGCAGCATCACTTTAGTGCTGCTGAACACAAGAACAGGCAGGAGCAACAGATAACATTTTTAGTGGCAAACCCTTTATAATTAACTTTATTTGACAAAATAGATATATAGAAAACAATTTGTATTAATATGTTTGAAAAGCAACTGAAGTGTTTTCTCCAGAACACCGTAAGAGTAAATTAATCAGGAGCTTGTTTGAAGCAAAGAATGAACCAGTCTGTCTAGTATATATCCCAAACTTCAAGTTTCCCTACACATATAATACATCACAAGTCTTGGTTTCTTCTGGCAACAGGTAAGAAGGGCAGGCCTCACCTGTTTCAAGGATCCACCTGTCCCCTAAGCTTGAGTTCAGACAATCCAACTATCTTGAACTGCTCTGGCTAATCATATTCCTTAGGAACTGGTATACTGCAGAAGTGTGTTTACAGATTCCATAACAGAAGTGGGACATTCTAGAAAGAGTCAGTTTTGTGACTGTCAGTCCAACAGAGTTGAAAATAATCTCAATCTGGCATAACCATAACCAGAATCATTTCCCTACCCAGAGATGGATGTTTTCTGCTGACAGTTTTCCTTAGCAGACTTTTCAGATAGGACAACTCACAAATAGTACCCACCTGACAGCAGACCAAGGTTGTTAACATGAGGAACATATTAGATCAACCTTTATGTCATATTCAGAAGTTTCCAAAATACATCCAGTTCTTAGTACACAACCCAGGGAAGATAGTGTGAAGGATGTATCAATTTGCATCCCTTATCTACTGGGAAAAGTGACTCAGTGATAACCATTTTGATTAAGAAACAATTCTGGTCTCTAAAGAAACCACTTGCCTTGGAGATCAATTCATCGTGATTGGCGAGATGAGCTCTGCAGTGGATACAGCTGTAGGTTCGGTGACAGTTTGGCAGGTAAGCCTGGAACGTTTTTGATTTTGTCATTTTTACCATCTCTGCTGGTGGCTCCTCACTCAGCTCAGGGCTGGCACTTGAAGAATTGCAACTTTGCTGAACTCGCTGACAAAAGAAACACTGGAATATGCAAGCAAAAGCCGTTGTTGTTCTGGAGTGTGTGTGGCACTTTCCACACAAATGACAGAAGAGAAACAGTCACAACCTGTGGGTGAAAAGAGCAGAACAATTAGCAGCTTACAACAAGGCCAGAGTTAACTTGTTATTCAACAACTCCAGCCATAAAGCAAAGTGTTATTTGGAGCAAATGCCTGGCTGCACTACAGGCCCCTTTTTCTAAGAAGCTGCGCAGTTCAAGTTCCATTCAACACAGTAACAAGCAGCTCTGTTCCACTAACAGCTTCTACTCCACCACACTTCTAATGAGGGAGAAGACTTAAAAGTTCACCAAGAAACACAAGCACTTTCTACCTTATACCAGGTATTCTCTTTAAAACATCCATATAGAAAATTACAGCAAAAAGGCAGGGAATGAGAAAAAGTTAATTGTCTTTGAAGTTCCAGTGGTCATTTCCAATATATCATCTTGGAAAACACTTGCTCTGTCCAATAGTAAACATACAAGACATATTTGCACTTCAGCTTTCAGCAAAAATCTTGCAGTATCACACCTGGCTTTAAGTCAAATACCAAGTAAGATGCTGCCACCCTATTCAGGGATCCGTTCAAGCAGAATTACGCCTTTAGGCAAAGACCTTCTTGACTAGTGTCCTGATCAAAGCTAATTAGGTACTTTCTCACTGTACCAAAATAGTCTTAATAGATGCTACCAAAATCACAGTTAGATACTAAAAACTAAACTCTGCACAGAGAACACCCATTCTTAATTCTTAATGCTTGGAGTGCATTTCAGAGGCAGTACATGTACAGAACACGCCAGACCCTCCCGCTAGGCTGGAAAGCAAATCTCTCATTTGCCTGAAAACTAGATATTCCAAATACTCAGAACAACACCTACTGATCTGTCAGAGGGCAGCAGTTCCCATGTTATGTGCATCAAGCTAATGAGCAATGCAAACATGAAACACTGCCCAGCCACTTATGTCATCAGCTATCAGGTGACTGACAGAGTAGATCAATACCACAAACACAGAAATGAGAGCTCATATAAAGAATTTACAGTATCTCGAGCCAGCTAAGCATGCAAAGCTTATTACAGTTGTAAACTGTGTGCAGGGCAGCAGCTAGCCACTCTTCTAGCAGTCAGATACGAGTAATACAACTACTGCAGATAATGAAAGCCACATAAATTAAAAATGGTTTACAGGAAGCAGTCACTGTGCTTCAGAAGAAGTCTTGAGAAAATAATCTGTACAGCAGGCCTAGCACATGAGACAGCCACAGCAAAATTTAAAGGGTTTGCTTTAGTTGTTTTTTAATCCTAAAATGATGATAACAGGAGAGGAAACTTGCACTACTGAAGGACTTGCTAAAAGAAAATTTCTTATACAAAGAATTGCAAAGGCAGAGATAAGCCAAGAAGAAGACACGTAGCAGAACAACGGCAATCAAAAGAAATAAAGCAACAATGGAATAAAGGAACAAACTCCCATCCAAATTACACATCTACACATCAGAATGATTGGGTTTTTGTCACTGAAAACAAAAACACATTTGATAAGGGATATGTTAATACGTTTGAAGTATTCACCCATTTGGTATGAAGAGCAGAACTTAAATAGTAACACTAACTTAAACAAATATATACTTTGTGTCCCAAGATAATTTAATTACAACTGCAAAGAGAAGAATGATTACATTATTTGGAAAAAACAGTTTGCTTTTGGAGAACATCTAGATAGTAAGTCACATTTATTAGAGGTAAGAGATTATAGGAGGCAGATTACCTAAGAACATGAGGTTCCTGTTAAATTCTCTGTCTGAGTACTTACTGTTAGTTACAGATCCTATTTAGGTTCATATAAATGGACAAAACCAGAATCATAGAATCGACTGGACTGGAAAAGACCTTCGAGACTATCAAGTCCAACTCTTGATCCAACCCCGCCGTGGTTACCAGACCATGGCACTGATGCCACATCCAGTCTCACCTGAAACACCTCCAGGGACGGTGACTCCACCGCCTCCCTGGTCAGCCCATCCCAATGGCTGATTACTCTCCCTGTAAAGAATTTCTTCCTCATATCCAATCTAAACCTCCCCTGGTAGAGCTTAAGACTGAGCCCTCTTATCCTATTGCTGGTTCCTGGGAGAAGAGACCGACCCCCACTTGGATACAACCTCCTTTCAGGTAGTTGTAGAAAGTGCTGAGGTCTCCCCTGAGCCTCCTCTTCTCCAGGCTCAACAACCCCAGTTCCCTCAGCCTCTCCTCACAGCACTTGTGCTCCAGTCCCTTCCCCAGCCTGGTTGCTCTTCTCTGCACCTGCTCCAGCCCCTCCATGTCCTTCCTGACCTGAGGGGCCCAGAGCTGGACACAGCACTCCAGGGGTGGCCTCCCCAGTGCTGAGTGCAGGGCAAGAATCCCTTCCCTGCTCCTGCTGCCACTGATCCTGAGCCAGGCCAGAAGCCATTGGCCCTCCTGGCCCCCTGGGCACACTCTGGCTCATGTTCAGCTTCCTGTCAATCCCAGCTCCCAGATCCCTTTCCGCCTGGCTGCTCTCCAGCCACTCTGTGCCCAGCCTGTAGTGCTGCAGGGGTTGTTGTGGCCAAAGTGCAGGACCCGGCACTTGGCCTGGTTGAACTTCATCCCGTTGGAATCAGCCCATGGATCCAGCTTGTCCAGGTCCCTCTGCAGAGCCCTCCTGCCTTCTAGCAGATCAACACTCTCCCCCAGCTTGGTGTCATCTGCAAATTTGCTAATGGTACACTCAATCCCCTCACCCAGATCAATAAAGATACTAAATAGAACCGGGCCCAACACTGACCCCTGGGGGACACCGCTAGTGACCGACCGCCAACTGGGTACAGCACAGTTCACCACCACTCCCTCAGGATTTCAGAATGAAAGGCACCACATGCAAACATGTGGTTTTTGGACTTTTGGCTTAAACTCCTTTCATCCAACACAAGCCGAATCCTTGCAAAAGTTCAGTAGGTGTTGATGTGGCACTTGCGGACATGGGTTAGTGGTGGTCTTGGCTTAACGATTGTAAGGTTTTTTCCAACCTTAATGATTTATGATCCTATGAATTCCAAAGCTTATTTGACAAAACTGTATTTGATTCAAAAAGACAACTGTGTTCGATACAGATCCTAAGAACCAGAGATTTGTGCTGTTAAAGGCAAAATTCAAAACAAACCATTTCTTAGCTTCCTCTAAAAATAGTGAATAAACCAGTTTCACTTCCCTCTGACAGTTAGGAGCAGTTTCAAGGCTGCTGACCATTACTCTATGGAGAACAGCGTGAAAACCTGAAATAACTATTTACTTCTTAATTTTCTGACCACAACGCAGTGGTCCTTGCCCACGATCTACGCGTGTTCGCACCTACCAGTCCAGCACCCACGGGCACTTCCGGGCGCACCGGCTGCACCGGGCACTTCAACCTCCGTGCTCCCCCTGGGGCCGCCCCGAGCCCCGCGCGTTCGTTGGACCCCGAGGGTCCCCCCGGAGCCCCCGCGGGTGGGCGATGCGCGGCCCGGTCCCGCCGCGTGACGTCACCAGGGAGGCGCCCGGGGCGGCCAATGGGGCGGGGGTGGCCCCGCCCCGCGCGAGGCCCGGATGTGTAAACAAACACCCCGAGAAGTGTGGCGGGGTTTTGGGGGGGGGGACACACGACACCCCGCACGGGCCCCGCTGTGCCGAGAGCGGCGCGGACCCGGCACCGGCCGCGAAAGAGCGGCTTCCTGCTGCGCGTGGGGAGAGGCAAAACGTGTCGGAAATCGGCCTCCCCGAGTCGTTCCTTCTGCGTTTAAAGAAAGGAACGACGCGAAATAAGCTTAAAGAGTCTTTGGGCAGCTGTACAAAAGCGGACACGGCCGGTGCGCGCGCTCTCGCTAACCTGCGGTGTGATTGCTCCAGCAGGTGAAGGCTCTCAAAAGACTGAGCCACAGGAGCCTCATTTTCACTTGAGGTACCGGGAAATAGCAGGAGAGAAGAAGCGCGGAGAAAGTTACCGGCTGGCACTCCGTCCCAGCGCCGGGCGGGACCCGCTGCCCATCCACCTTTCAGCCGTTTCCTCTCACTCCGGAGCACGAAACCGCCGCGCGGGTGACGCCGCCTTTTCTCCCTTCCCCCGCAGCGATTCCCGCAGGACAGCGGCTCGTATCCCCCGCTCCAGCCGCCAGCTCCGTGCGGTGACACACCGCGCCCGGCCCCGCTCCGGGTGGGGGGAGTCCGAGGGGCCCGCACCATACCCTTGCCCGCTGAGCTCAGCCTCGCCCCCCCTCAATTATGTAAACCGCCCCCACCCGCCCCGTGCCGAGAAGGCTGCGGGCAGACAGCGCTGCCGTCATTTCCAGGCGCTATAAATAGCGCCCGAGCCTCCTCCCGCCACCGAAGTTGCCTCGGCGGCCCCGCGTACACGCCAGACCGCGGCCCCCCCGGCCGGGGGCAGCTCGGGGCTCCTCTGGCAGCCGCCCTCCCGCCCCAAACAATAAATCCCAGAGCAAGGGAGAGCGGACGCTCCTCTCCCGCTCGGTACTCACCGCTGAGCCGGCTCCGCTCCCAGTCCGAGCTCTGAGCAGCTCCCGAACCCCTCTACCTTAGGGGCACAAGCAGGAGGGGAGGCGGGACCCCCGGTGCCCGCGCGGCGGTCAGAGAGGGCTCCGCGCCGGGCCCTCACCTTCAAACAAAGAGAGGCGATTTGGGGGGGGACACGACAGCTTCCCTCGCCTCGAAGGTACCGTCTCGGCGGTGGCTGCCGGGCGGGTCATAGACGGGGGCCGGGCGCGCGTGTGCCGCGCCGAGGGCCGAGGGGCGGCCGAGGCATCGTGCCGTGCCGAGCCCCGCGCTCCGCCCGCGCCGCCGCCGCCGCCTTTGTTTTGCTTTGCCCGGCCCGGGGGCCCAGCGCCCGGTAAGCCCCTCCCCCCGCCGCCCCAGCCAATCGCCGCGCGGCCCCGCGCGCGGGCGCCCCTCGCGCCCGGCCCCGCCCCCTTCTCCGGGCTTTGTGGAAGAGGGAGCGGGGCTGGTGGGCGTGCCGAGGGGTTTGGCCCCGCCCCCCCGGCCGTTGCGCGCGCGGCGGGGCGGTGCGTGCCGCCGGGCGCGTGGCGCGAGCGCCCCCCTCTCCCCCCCCCCAAGCCCCCTCGCTCCCGGGGCGAAGCGGGAAACGGGCGGCGCGCGCTCCCTGAGGGCTGAGGCGGTCCCGGCTCTGAGGGCAGAACCGGAGGAGAGCCCGCGGAATCGGGGAATAGAACCAGGTAAACCACGCCCTCGCCGAAGTCAGGGTTTCGCCCGGTGTTCTCAGAGCGGCAGTGTCGGATTGCTCAGTTTGTTTATCGTCCCAACGCACGTAGTGAGGTGCCAGTCTACCTAAGTCATGACGGCATCAGAAAGTATTTACCCTCCGAGTTTCTGCTCGAAGTAGCTAAAACCCTGGGAGGTGACACTGGTCCGGTAAAACTTGAGTGCTCTAGGAAAAACATTAAGAAAAAAAGCACATTTGGAGGCTGAAAGACAAGTAGGATTGGTCAAAGCGCTTGATTCCAGTTTGGGAAGAGCTCATTGCTTGTAACAATTTCGAATATTAAGGGGACCAAAACACAACTCACATGCAACTGTTTTCTGAAGCATATCAAGTCTGTTGGCAATGATAGTGTTTTCCTTAAAAAAGTCAATAAAAGCCAGCCCCTGGTTTATTTGGCTGTACCTTTCTATTTCCATAGGCAGAGTGCAGGGACACAAACTGCCAGAGCCTGTGATGAAGCTGTCATTTACCTGGTACCTCAGGCAGGGCTCTGCTTCCTTTTCTACTCAGTCCTTAAATCTTTTTCTCTTTTTCAAATCTTTATCCAGTAGGTTGTTTTTTTGTTGGTGGTTTGTTTGTTTGTTTGTTTGTTTTACTCACAGGGCTTTGGTACTTGGCAAAATATTAGAGAGATAGAATCCATTACAATTCAGATAGTGGCTATAATCAATAAACCTTGTCCTAGATGATTTTATGCTGCTTATCCACTTTTCTAATATAATTCACATTTGTATATTTTCTGTCATATGCTTCTTCCTTCTTAATGGCAAATTAATGGCCAGTCATGAAGAACAATACAAAAAAGTCACACTTGCACAATAGAAAAGAAATATATTTTGGCGAAACATCAGGAAACACACATCTGTGAGATTTCCAGTAGGGTTTTTATTGCAATTTTCCCATCATTTTTCCAGCTCTAGTGCTGTAGTCTTGTAAAAAAAGGGGAAAGGTGATAATCCTTTTGATTTACTTAGCTACACCTCAGAGTGCACCAAATCCAGCTTCCTAATCCAGTTCCCACAGATGAGTTAAATGAAGTATATGGTAAAGACATACAACAAGATAGTAACTGGAACAGAGAAAAAGGCAGGGATGTAGCATGGTTTAGTAGAGAAGTTCCGTTAAATCTGAGACAGTGCAGAGAGTAGCTAAATCTTGAGATGCTTCCTGAAAAATGTCTCCAGACAGTTCAAAGTTATAAATATACCATAAAGAGTTTTACAAATTTTTAACAAGCTGTTTATTTTACTTCATTTTGAGGGGCCTGTTACAAAATGGACTTACAAGATGGACTTTCTAGTCCATTCTTTTTTACCTAGTCAAAAGATACCTGACTAGATGGATGGCTGTTGTCATCTGGCACAACCGATCCTTTACCACATTTATGCAATTGCCTATAAAAACTCTCCTCTGTGTTGCATTAGGACTAATTGCTTTGACCTTTTCATAACAGTTAATACTTATATTGTACTTAACAGGCTCTAAGTATCATTCCACAGTATGTTTGCAACAGTTCCTACCTTTATCATCTTTTTGAGAATTCGGAACCAGGAATATTGAGCAATGAGCAGAAACTCTTACTGATCTCTATGTTGTCCTCCAAACCCACGTAGTGAGGTGTCAGTGCACCTGTCATGACTGACACCTCACAACTGGCTGAAACCAGGGAGGTGTCAGTCATGGCTTACGTGGCCTGACATCTCACTGTTTCACTGAAGCTGGTAGCAACGCTCCCACCACAATCCACAGTCCCTGACCCTCAAAGCCAATGATGTTACATGTGCATCATGTGTAACCTCTCCATAGATCACAGCTGCACAGGGGCCTGATGTTGGACTGCAGCAAATGCTGCCATATGTCTCACACTCTCTGGGGTTCTGGTGATGCTCTCATTCGGTAAGGACCCAAGAAGCACAAACTTGGAATTGCTAGTGCTGCTGTATGCGCACTTTTCTACAGATATGAACGCAACATCAGGTTTCTCTCTTCAGTTTCCCTCAAGAGATGTGGCTTAGGTGATAGGATCTAACCAGGTAACACAGAATCAAGAATTAAAGTCTACATGAGGAGTAAGAAAATAACCAGCGGTCCAATGTGGAATGTAGAAGTGACTCTCTTTTTCAGAGATGACAAGATGGACAAGGAGGAGAAAGAAGTGTCTGTCATTCAGCAAGAAGGACAGCAAAGGATCCTGAAAGCTGAACAGTGTTTCCATTGTTTTAACACAAGCTCCGCTTCTCCACTGGAAGATCCAAATGACAAGGACACTGAGGGTTTCTTTCTCTTTGCTGTTTGTTTCCCTAGTAACAAATACACAAGCTGCACTGTTAGAATATCATCCTTTCCTCCTTTTTTTTTTTTTTTCAAGATCAAGACATGTTGAGGATCTATTCAGTGCATTCAGTAGCAGGTTAAGGTTGCTGGTACGAATGAACCTCTGATACAGCATGATGTACTTGAAAGGGCTGCATCTAGTCAGTGGCTGAGACAGTGAAATAACTTAAAAAGCACAGAATAAAAATGCTTGCATCTCAATTTCTATACTGTTTAGGTTGTAAACTCTTAGGGTGAAATCTACCTATCGCAGTGGAGCTCTGACCTTGCTTCGCAAAGCAAATGGCACAGTACTACTATTAAATCATGTGTAGTGTCCTAATTATATCCCATTCCTGTTATCATCAGTAACATAATACACACCTTTTGAATGTGACTGACTTTGACAGGGACAACTCTCACCTATGTTTTTGTTGTGAGTTTTGGACTGTGAAACATCTCTTTAAATATATTTCTGTAATGGGAGGGAGTGGTGTTGCTGTTTCCTGTTAGGATTCTAGTTGAGGTTATGGTTCTGGTCTGTAGTTGTGGAATTCACTGGGTTATGAGAATTGGAGAGATGGAACACAGTCATTGTGTGGTTTAGCACAATAGAAATAGAACCGGTAGGTGAATATATCCAAAACCATAAAAAGCCTTTCTGAAAGCGTGACAGGTAGAGGCAGGAAAGACCATTAGAGGCATCTAAACTGAGAAGCAATGTCTGGATCACTCCTCCCTTTGTTTCTTCAGGATATGTTAAGTCTCAAAAGCTTGGAGACTTTAACCAATTTTTTTAAAAATTGCTTGGTCTTAGAATGTCAAATTCTGGTTTCTCTTGTTTTAGCTGAAAGAAGACCACTGAAAGAAAGGAAAAAAAAATTTCTTTTTTTACACTAATTTAACTTCTTTCCTATATGTTTGCCATGCATGTGAGCTTAGTAACGAAAAACAAAAAGTCTGATTTTCTTTTCACAGTTACTTATGTTTGTAACATTGTGTTCTCCAAAGTTCTCCAAGGAAAACAAATATGCATTTATTTCTCTGGCCATGGCAGCAGCTGGCCTAGAGACTGACAAAATTAATATCAAACTTCTGATTACATTATACAAAGATATAACATTATGCATTAATTGTAAATCAGCTTGGTTTTAGGTCATAAATTGTACAGGTATTTGTCACAGTGTATTTTAGTTACATATCTGGAACTGCATGTGTAGGGAGGTATTTCAGGTGAGCAAATAATTTAGTATTTTATCATTTGGGATGCTGTTTGAAATCAGTAGAAGTAACTATTAAATTTTCCTACATATGCCAATGTAAAACCTGCAAACTCAGAAAAGTTGCAGTGGAACTGCATGTTCAGTGTATCAGGGAATATCAAGCAATATGATCAGCTGTCCTGACATACTTTGATATCTCAAGCTATCCTTAAGTGGAGAATAGGCAGAGGAGTTTGTTCGGGGGTTATGAATCAAACAAATCTGTGTCATGCTTTTTATATGAGGTAGACATCTGCTCATATACATATAAATGGGTGTGATGTGGAAAAAAGTCAGTATCAGCCAGTTCTAGATACCTAATTCAGAAGAATGTATGTTCTCTCTAATCAGATGGTTGAAATACACACCACTAGGGGTTAATTTTTCATCAGCAAAGTCTGCATTGCTCTGTTCATCCCCACCATCGCTGTAGAAGATCTACTTTATATCTTGTGTGACTTTTGAAACAGCAAAACCAGATGTTAATTAAACTTTTCTAATATTCAGATTGACAGATGTACAAGTGTCCTGCCTAAAGCAGAGAAGCTCACCAGGAAATTAGGCAGCATAGAAACCCTTCAAGCTTCAGCATGCCTTAGTAGCTAGGTTAAATTTTATTTATTTTTTTCCCCTGAATTTGTTTTTTAATACTTAAATATCAACTTTCACTAGAAAATCTAGACCTTTCTCTACAGGCTAACAATAAGAGTTGAGTTTTGTTATATACTTCTTTTGGTTTTTAAACAAAAATATAAGGCCAACAAAAAGAGTCATCTTGATATAAGCACAGTAATGAAAATGGTGATCATAAGAACAAGTGGCAGCCATTTTTATTGTTGAAAATTGTTTTCTGTGCTAACCAAGCTATGGAGAGGTGAAGTTCTGTCCTCAAAAGCGGAGGCAACTGCAGGAACTCTGAGCTACTCATCGGATTGGATAAGTGGGGAAACCCTGCAACTATTTGTTTCTGCTTTTCCTGCTGGCTGTTGTTGGCTTTGCTGAAAATCTCAAGAGCAGAACAGACAATTGTAGAGTGTGAATACATGTCTGTATCTCTCTCTGTCAAACTTACAACATGTTTTTCTAATGGGAGAATTTATAAAGCTTCCATTTGTGTTTGTGTCTGGCACAGTCAATCAATTATTCTGGAACTAGAGGATTCACAGGTTAGGACCCAAAGGTGAGACAGAGTACAGCAAAGTCCTAAAAGTGAGTGAAGTCCAAACACAAGTGTTTTGACTCATTCTAATATGCTTTAGACCATTACAAAAAAAGATTCAAGACCAAAAAGCAGTACCAAAAATATATATTAAAAGGTCTCTCTATTTTAATTAAAACTGTAGATCTAGGCAGTGGTTTAAGGTGCACATTATATCTCTCAGTCTTAACTCTAGAACTGCAAATCTTACTGTCTGTGTGCAATCTACCTCAATATCTCTGTATGGAAAATAAGCATAAGCATTTTATGTGTCAAATGCGGACTTGTTCTAATAGTTAACATCGTGAAAGCATAATAGAGATGGAAAACAGGATGAAACAGTAGGTAGTCTTTACATTTGCCTGTGACCTGTTTCAGAAGTCAGTATTTGGACTTAATTTCTGATGATGAAAGTGCATTGGTATAAATGATTGAACTAGACAAAATCCGTCGGTGAATCAGAGCCCTACCCCTGTAGTTCAGTAATCTCCCCCTCATCTCTGAAAAAGAAGCAGTAATTATTATTTTAAGATGTCCCATAACTGCTTTGCAAAGAGCAATGTCTAGTTCATATCCAGAGACTGAAAAGACAGAACTATTCTGACACCCTGATAGTGGCTGGGTGATTCTGAATGCAGAGAGGTCTGGGGGTTGTGCCTTCATTGAGACTGTAGACTAGAATCATACTGAAATTTACCGGGAGACTGGAAATGGCATCACCAGTTTTCCAGCTCTTCAATCCCGGTAAGTAAATTACACAGTGCAGTGGAATATTTAGTATGCAAACAGGAGTGGCAACACAATAAACCAGCACAACAAACCCATACAATCTAATTGCACTTGATGAGGACCCTAGCATTTAAAGCACAAAAGCAGATGCTGGCAGAGGTTGTCTGCGTTGAGCAGTAAAGAAAGCTGAAGACATATTTGTCTGAGGCAAAAGGAAAATATAGTAGATTAAAGAGAACTACATAAGCTTTTCAGTGTACATACACATATTAAAAAATCCACCTTTACGTAGGATTGTCATCTCTTTCATGCAGCTACCAACTCCTTGTCTGATTGTTGGCCAGCTGTTGCTTATCTGAGAAGTTAAACCTGTGTTTTGTGAGCTGTAGAAAAGTAGAGATTAATTTTCTGTTGATACATGTTTTGTAAAAACACATTCTGCATATCCTTGCCTATATATGCAAAACAGTTGGCTAGAGGCAGGGATTCAAGCTTTTTCTGTTTTAGGATTGTTCAGTTTGCTTTTTTTTCTTTCCTCTATGACATGTGTTTCTCATCTTAAAACCTAGACATATTTCCATCTTCATTTTCTATCCTGTCCAGATTAGGGCATCCAGCACAAGCATATCCTGTCATTTCACAGATTACTGCAAATCATGTGGTACAACTCACTGTGAGACAGAAGCCTTGTGATTGGTGATACTACTGGTCATTAAACCACAACATCCCTTAGGGAAACATCCTAGAACATCCTGTCTCTACAAATTGTTAATTCCTTGTTCCAATCATTAATTACTCTCATTGAGAAATATATACATATTTCTCCCTTGAATGTATTTAGCTTTATCTTTCAGCTGTTTTTTCCTTCATCTCTCTAAGACAGAGGAAACAGTAGGACTCCTGTAGACATAAGAGCGAGTCATCCCTGTGAGTAACAGCATTTTATAAAACACATTTTTCATTTTCTAGGTTGTTTCTATATCTCTTCTCAGAACCTTCTCCAAGTTATCAAATGATTTCTTGAGCTGTGGATTCCAGCAGCCATTTTTGTCACTGTCAAGCATGGATTGTCCTTTTCCTATTTAGACAGTCAGATGATTCTATCTATTTGTTCACTTAATTGACAGAAGTTCAACTGGTTCTTCATTAGGATCCCCAAAGCCATTTCAGAATTGCTGTTGGCACTTCAAAAACAGGAATACCTGCCTATTCCCACCTTTCTTTCTAAGCCTCACAGCAACTATTCTAATGTAGTTAGCTGAATAAACAATATAGGAAAGACAAAATGAGTGCCACAGATGTTTAACTTTGGTCTTTCCTACAAGCAGTACCATTGTGCAGATCATAAGCTGCACAAACATATCCATATTTAAGTTTAAGGAGTGGGGATATGATCTGCCTGTTCACTTTACAGAGCATTCCTGTCTTCCTGTCCTGCTCACTGGGATTTTCACTGGTATAAATTCACTGTGGTAGCTGCTAGAGCTGCCTTTGCTGGTTTACTACTTGTATTGACACACCTGATTCTGTAAGATTAACTAAATCAAGGGCCTTATTTGCCACCCTTTAATTTTTCCCTCCCCTTAGTCTTTCCTCCTTTCTTTTTCTAAAGTCAGTGTGCTGGCTTAAAAGTAAACCGGTAGGAGAAATGAACCCAACTCTAGAGAGAGTATAAGTTAGAGTTACAATTTACTAAAAAAATAAATTACAATAGATGAAACGATACAGAGAAAAACTGGTTTTAACCCCCAAAATCAGATGTATAACCCAGCCCTCTAGGACAAGAACAGAACAGTGTTCGTTAGCCCCTGTGTTGAGCACCACGTGGCTGCCCTGGGTGCAAAGTAAAAGGAAAGGAAAACCTGTTGGTCCAGATGATGGTGGCAGTTCTGTTAAGGTAAAGATCCTGTCGAGAGTGGCAGTCCTGTTGGAGTTCTGGTCCTCCTCTTGATGCAACACGTGGTACCAGAAGTCCCAAACCCCCTAGATTTTACTTGCTCAGGTTCAGGTGGGAATGTCCAGTACCTCCCCCAGGGCAGGGAGTTTCACAATGGATGGTTTAACTCTGTGAGTCTTGGGATATTTTTGGCGTCTTTGATGGTCTAGGTGTTACAGCTGCCTATTATGCCAGTCCGGTATGGCCATTAGCAGAGATGACCCCTCAGGCTGGGTGTGAAGGTGGTAATTCCTCCCCGGAGGGGAGTTATCACAGCTGAGTCATTAGGTGTGCTCTGGGCAGCTGCTGCAAAGGATCCATTATTAACAGTTCATCAGAAATGATAGAGGGTGTAGAATACACAATCCTGGTTATACCCAAACAGTAATAAACTGGTCCCGGCCCCTGTAACTAGGACAGTCAGTTAATTCCATAAACCCCTGGAGAATGCAACTAGGTCTAAAGACTGATTTTATTTAGAGTCGAGAAAGAAGCATCAGTGATTTTTATTTTTCTTGATCAGATTACCTGTACGTTTCATTTGTGGGTTAGAATGAGTTATATATCAATTCTATACCCTAAATACTAGATATTTATGACTTTTGTTTTCTCTGTTGGATTTTTATTTTCTCCAATGCTATGTCAGTAATTGAGAAGTGAACAATCCTTTTAAAGCTGCTGAAGGATTTGGAGACAATACAGCCTGTAACATTTTCTGTAACTTGGAAGGTGTGCTTGGAACCGTACTGGCTCCACCTTGTGGCTGAAACTGCACGGATTCTTTTGTAAAACAGGTTGACTCTTCTTACCATCAGCCTTACATAAATATTGATAAATGTGTGAACTTCCTTTGCAACTTTTAGAACAAATGGGCCAAGTGTTTCTGAGAAATTGGGAGACAGGTTAAAGACAAGCTTAGCTCAAGCAAGCTTGTGTGTTCAGTAAGTGCCCTGATTTGAGTGCTCAGTGACTCAAATCATGAACTCAGCACAGCAAAGGGCAAAACACACAGCAGGAATTGCAGAGGGCTGTCAGCACCCAGGCTCACTGACCACATAGCTCAGCTAGTCCCTCGTTCGTAGCCCACTCATGTAAGTTCATATTTTGGTGTATAGCACAACTATATATTTTCTTCAAGCTGTAATAAAGGTAAATAGTTCACTTTTAGCACCTTCAGTTCTGGCAGCAGGAAGGCAGTGAGCTATCAAGGCATGCTGGATGTTCTGTTCTGTTGGGTATCAGCTTGTGTGTTGCTGGATAGAGCTTCTAACAGGCACAGTAGAAACTGCATTCATCTTTCTAAAAATAGTGCCAGAGATGCAAGATTGCAGAGGTCAAGAGAATGCAAATTATGTTTCCAGAAACTGGTACAGGGTTGGTTACTGATTATGAGGCAGGATAAGGCTAGCTGCACATGTATTTTGCAAGTCTTAATATAAAAGACATATCTCCTGATCCCTATGATGTAGAAACAGAGAAAGTGCCTGTTTCCAAGGAGTCACAGGCCCCTGCAAAAAAAAAAAAAAAAAAAAAAGCCTGGTAAGAACAGCTTCTCTTGCTATGTCATACACAGCATCCATGATATCCAAGGGTGAGTGACAAAGCATCTTTACTCTGTAATGTCAGTACCAAGCTGAAGCACATTCCGTATCTAGAATGCCATTTTATATCCCCTGCAGGTATGCTCAGAAATCTGAAAATAAGTGCAGGTTTGCAAGACTGGCACAGAACGAGTTAATAGTATCAAAATCTGTCTTTCTACTGACATCATAGGTGTTTCATAAAGCAAATTTGCTCAGAGCTGTGAAGAATTCCTTGCTAGATTTTGTACCAAGAAAAAATACGTACACTAAGTGTGCCACTTGGTCAGAAGGCACCATACACACAGTGGAGATCCAGTGGGCTGTGTGCTGTGCCACACAGCTGCTGAAGGCTCACTCTGCTCTGCTCTGGTACTCACGTGTCTGTCACTGTTTTCTGAGCCTGGGCAGTTTTTGTAGCCCAGGGAGGCAGCACAGGAGAGGACTGGGGTGGCTGGGCTGTTGCAGCTACAGCATGGTTAGTGTTTTAAATGAGTGGCACAAGGGTGGAAGGAAGCTGTACAAGACCCTCTTACATCTGCTCGAGACAGCAGCATCCAGCATTATGCATAAAAGTTCCCAGGTGTGTTTCACAGAGTGTAGTAACAATTACTTAAAATAAAGACAGAGGTAATGCTGCTGCAGGTAATGCAATGCTTTCTGCAGTCCACAGGATAGAAGGTAACAGAAGGGTGAAATGCAAATAATGCAATGCCATCTCAACCAGTACCGGAGTTCTGGAGAGGCTGGCACTCAGGTGGATCATATCCACACTAGCTGGGGGTCACAGTCTTCAGAATCCTTTTCTGCATCAGTATAGTCCAAAAAAGTTCTGCTAATGCTGGCATACCCTGCAAAGCAACTGTCACAGGTGCTCTTGTCCTTTGCTTTTCCCATGTTGTGTCCTGGGTTTTTGTTTTGTACTCCCTAGGATCCTTGTCAAGACCCTGTTCAGCTAGAAATATCTACATTCCAGTGCCTCATTTGGGTATCTCAAACGTTTAAGTTCTAAAAAAAAAAGTCACCTGAGGTCGCTGCACAGCTCAGGGGGTCACAGGACCCAACCAAACCAGTTGCTCTGGCAGGAGCACACAAGCACAAGGCAACGTAACTTTTGGAGGTCAAAGAATTGCAGAGCAGACAGTGTACCTGTCTGAGAAGACTGGGAAGCAGGGTATGGAAACCTTCAGTAAAGTTGTCAGAACCAGCAAAATCCCCTGAGTATCAGTATCCAGAAACTTACTGCAAGACACTTTGCTGCTGCTACAAACAAGATTCTGCAATCCTTGGGATATTGTTACAAGAGCAAAACAAGTGTCAAATCCAAGCAGGGGGCCTACAACACAACAACAGTCTAGTAAAGGTGATTTTTCATGTTACAAGCTATAATGGTGTTCTCTCAGTCCTTTATATGGCATTGCTCTTTTGATACTTCTGCCAGGATGTGTGAAGTGGGTGGGTGATTAATATTCATATTAAGAAAGTTCCCAATGCCTCTGTGCTTCATTCCTTTCATGGTGGTGTGCTTTATTGGTAGGTGGATGGAATTGCCTGGACCCACACCAGACGTTGGGGATAAAAGGGAAGAATCACCAAATCAGTTGTACACAACAAAATTTTCTTTTAATCCTTATTTCTACTGCCTTGACCAGTCATAGTGCACACCCACTGTGAGACTCAGACTCCTTAAAAAAACCTCAACAAAACAAATAACCAAACCCAAAACAAAAGAACCCCCAAACCTACCACATAAAGATATAAATCATTCCCTTACAGTTTCAGAGGTACGTTCATGCTCTAACCTGTTGCTAGGTTAGCCTTTGACAAACACTGGAGCTATAATTCTAGAAGACTTATATTTTTCAGAACACTAAAGGTATTTGCTTTTTAATGATTGTGTTTGACTGTCATCAGCAAGGTTTTTATTTGCATAAATGCTATTAATGGCAACTTTCCCCCAGCAGATGGCATGAGCAGAGCCCGTGATCATCCTGACAGCTCTGTGGTTACCGTGCCAGGCAGGAGAGCTTTGAAGCACAGAGGTCTGAGCTACGGTAATGCTTTTCCATCTCCTTTGACAGCTTTTATTTGAATTTTCATGGAGACAGGGTTTCTAGTGGCAGGCTCAATGAAAGGTTTCATTACATCATTTCTAGGGTCAATTGTTCTTTTTACCTTCTGGAGACTATATCACACTGTTGCTGAAAAATCTGACCTGTGGACAAAATGAATAGCAAATGTTACACAAAATGGCTTTTGTTTTGTTGAATATGAATTGTCTGTATGTGTAAAATCCAGTGCTTAAAACATGCAAGTGGATGGCACGAGAAGAATGCAAGCTCAGCCCAAGAGCAGGAGCAGCACAAACTCTGGTGGTGCCAGGAAGGGCAGCCTGTACAGCAAGGAGGGGTTCAGCGTTTGCATCTCTGCAGCAGCTAAAGGCTCTCTGCAAATGGGAATCACATTCTTTGCTCCCAATATCCTGCAGTCAAAACAGAAAAAAGGATGTGAGGGGTAGTGCCCTGTATGGCCTACAGACAACTGAAGGGGTGAAAACAAAAGTGACTCAAGGCTAAATTCCACATCTAAATCTCTGACTTAGGCTGGTGTAAGAAAACCAACATGGCATTGGAAAAACCATCGAGTAGCATTGTAACATCTGCTAATTCCCAAGGCCTGGAAGCTGACAGTCCATGATGTAGTCAGGGTACAGCAGCAGGGTATAGGAACTGTGCTCATAGGAGAGCATGAGCTGGGTTTACATTATCTATTTCCCTCAAGCTTTTCAGATATTAGCTATTTAGATATTAGATATATTAGATATTGCCCAAGTAGGTGCAAAGGGTATATGGATGTATTTATTATCCTTGCACAGGCCACACAAGGAGTGTAATTTTTACTAGTTTACCTGAAGATTATTTTATTCACAGGCATGGAAGGATCACTCTTCCTGCTCCAAAATCAAATACAGTTAGCAAGGCAGGATCCCTGAAATTCAATCACACTGCTTTTTGCTGTGAAAATTACTAAATGTTTGAGTGATTCATACGTTCAAATAAAATGAAAATATACACGTGCAAAATTTCAGTAATTTAACACCAAAACGTCTTCACGAATCCATTCTCAGTGCAAGTGAATGCCAAGACAATTGAGAATCCCGAATGAGCACCTTAAGAGCTGAAGTGGACTCTTGTGGTTAATTATTTGCTATCTTTTTTTTGAGGATGAGCGTGGCAAATTGCAGATAGAAATGTTTATACAAGAAATGCCACAGGCTTCATTGTTGCTGCCCACCTCGATACCCACCAAACTTGCCTGGGTTATAATCAACACCTTCAGACAATCCCTGTTGCACACACGGATTTCATTCATTCAAAGTGCATTGATCTGGAGAAATTTTTGTTTTCTAGTCCCTTTTTTTTTGGTCAGATTTAATTCAAAAGCTACCATGGACATGACATTTTATTGTGAAATGGTTGTATTTGTTTGGAGTATGTTTATTCTTTGAGCTAAGTGTTTAGTTTAATATGCTTGCTGTAAATGAACTCTATTGCCCCTTATGGTAAAAGGCCAGAAGCTCCTGCTTTGAGAAGCTGTTTGATCCATATCAAGTGGAACTGTTTCCAGATAAATGTTTCCATGTGCTATTTGCCTCTTAATTCATCCTTAATACCTTTGAAAGACGGAGGCTCCTAGGACTGTGTGTAACAGCTGCAGGGAAAGAGATTTAAAGGGAAGATATAGGTGAAGAATTACAAAGTTGCAGTGAACTCTGCTTCCAGATGAACTTAAAGAGTGGAAGAAGGACAAAATCTAATCAGTCACAGCAAGGCATCAACAAACATCATAATTTGGTCTGAACCAACAGGAAAAACAAGGGGATGAAGCCAGAGGGCCATGGAAGAGGCTTATTTCACAGAGGCACCTTCTCCGACCCACCCGCCCCTGCTCAGGCAGCTTCTCAGAAAGAGCCTATTGCCATGGTGTGGAGTAGGAAGTGCTTTTTACCTGCATACACAAAAAGCTGACTGGAGCCTCAGGTAGTTGGGAATGACAAATTGCTTCTCTCTCCTGCACTGCAGAAAATTCAGCCAATACTTTTCCTTAAAGTATTCCATAGGACTGGCTATTCACCCCCCAAAGAAAAGGCATGAAACCCCTTAAATCTACTGCTGTACCACCCAGTGACAGGCCCTCCATTACACATGGACACATGCATTCACAAAAGCAAATTGTTCTGAACAGCTTCACACCTGGCTGCTCATTGCATCTCCTCAGGACTGATTTCCTGGAGAGGGAGGGAGTTCCTGAGCATGTCCCCCTCCTATTCCTGGAAGTCCTGCCATCCCTCTGCCCTGGACCAGCCACTGCTGACTTCAACAACCCCCAAGGAGAGCACAGCAGAGCAGCCTATTTTCTTAACTAAAACACTGCACTTGGTGTTCTCTGCACAGGTCAGACCTCTTCCACTCTTTTGCCATCTCACTTGAATAGGAAACAGTCAGTCCTTGGCTAGCACCAACAGGCTCCAAGGACAAAACACCACCCCAGCAACAGCTTCCTCACCAGCTTCCAACCATAATCTTGGGTTCTGTACTTGCTATACAAATGGTTAGAGGTATTTATATAAAACTCTATTATTGCTCCACTGACTATCAGTCTGACAGAAGGGCTACTTTGCTGTCAGTTGGCAAATGACACGGCAAAGTTCCTGCCTAGAATCCTGTCAATGCTGGAGTCACCTGGGACTTGTTAGTAGGACCAGACTGCTGTTGAGGCTGGCCAGCAAAAGGCTCGTTTTAAAAGGCACGGGCTTTATAATCAAGTGTCGTGCACAAGTCCTCCAGGGAAGCACAGTGAGCACTGACAGCTGAGGTAGGGTCACACATACAGAGCAGCACCACAAAGAACTTGACTGTGTGTTTACAGTAATTTTATTTACAAGTTACCACATGACACCTGCAGTACTACAGTTTTTATAACACCACTAGCAGTAAAATAAGTCACATTTAAGAAGAGTAGGAGGCAGCAGAGAAAAATATGCACAGAGAATGCAGGAAAGCTATTTAGCCGTAACTGAAAGTAGGTATTTTTCTACAGACTTTGAAAGCGAGGAGGAATATACATATTGAGAAGAGCAAGTTCTTCAGCCCTGTTATTTCTACAGCATGAGTACAGTGACAACTCAGTATTATGACTACTACACTAGCAGTCAAATACCAGTGATGGGAGAGAACTGTCTTAATATCTTGCCCTTTTGAGCACCCAGAAATGAAAACCAAAGCTTCCCTCTGAAGGGAGTCATCAAGGGTTTGTTTACTTGCAGAACCAGTAGTGCAGAATTGGTACTGGGAGGCAGGAGGGAACAGAATTTAGGACTAGAGAGTTCCCAAGTTTTGCAAATTGCCTGCAAGGTCTTATCTGGTCTCGAGTTAAGTAGTTGGTGAGCAAAATCAGTTGCAGCACTCCACAAGTCTTTTTACAGTGCTGTGCTCTAAGGCACAGCTTAGCAGAACCCCAGAATCAAGCAGAGAAAAAAGCCCTTCCACTCTGTTAAAATCCTTGGCTCTAATGATGCTGGTGTTGAGCCTGGGCCTTTCTCAAGAGGAAAAATGTGGAGGAGCAAATCTAGAGAAACACTCCCGACCTGGATGTATTCTGATGATAAGACTCACAAGAAAATAAGCTTAAAGCAGCATCAGGTGTGACCCTTTTCTGCTTCAAAGCAGCAGCTTCCAGAAAGCAAACAAGTGTTATCCAGGAGCTGTTTTTCCCCCCAGACATCTTTAATAGCCTGGAGCTACTGTCAATGCACACAATCCATGCTAGAGGCTGCAAAGACAATGAGAATACAAGCTGCACAGTAATAATTATTTCCACTATTAACTGCACACAGGATATATTGCTTTTGGTACAATGCCATTTATTGTCACAAGAAGAAAACCAGTGATTAAGTTGAGCACACATGAATTATGAAGACCTTTGCCATGCTGCAACAAGCATATTTTACTTACAGAAATGTCAACAAATCAGCTGTAAAAACAAATTTGTTCCTCCAAAATACTAAACGTACTCTCAAAAACAAGTTTATAAATTAAGTTTAGCTACAACAGAACGAGTAAGAAATTACCAGGTTTTTTTCTTAATCCCCACTTTAGTTTGGAGTGCTGCACTTGTGCTGCATGAGAGCAAACACAGAATCAAAACACGGAGCTTCAGTGACAGCAACAACATCCACTGAAGTGCTTCTGAGTGTGCAAACTGGCCTACAAGTTTGGGTTCCCTTCACACCTGTGGCACATCTGGTCAGAAAGCCTGCAAAAGTACACGTGTACAAAAACTACCAAAAAACTTTTCAAAAACACAGAATACATGAAAAAGTCTTGAGTCTGATGCCTCAACTGCAAGTTAGAATATCTGTGAGTCTTATGACTTCCAGGAACATAGGAAAGTTTTTTTACTTAAAATTTCCCTTTAAGTACTAGCTATTGAAATCAAAGGTGACCTAGGAGAAAGGCTTGACTAAAAAACCTTCCAGCTCTCTTGTGATATCCTCAGTTCAGTCTCAAGCCAAAATTCAAAATATTCAGCATTTTTGCATTTGTAGTTTTAAGGCAGAAAAACATCTTCTCAACAAGCCATTTAGTCTTGGACGTTACAAAAAACCCACAACCAATCAAGCAAGCAACCAAAACCCCCAAAAAGGTGCATCTCAAGTCTTTTAGTAATAACAAGTTTAAAAGATTTGTCTGGTATTCCTCTACCGCTTTTGATTCATTAGTTTTTGCTAAAAATCCTGAATTTTCAGACATGCTGGAGCACACACACATCATGAGTAGAGAGACTACAGTTTTCCACTGTTATTTCTAGGTTGTGTGTTCAAGGTCAGCATTAAACTTGGGAGTTGGAATAACAGATCTCTGCACTGCCAACACCGGTGCCAATCCCAGGCACGGCAGGACTGACCCGGCACCAGAACTGCTTTGTACTATCCACACTTTCTCCCCAGAGCCAGCAGCTTAACCAGGGCCCTGGGGTCAGCTGCCTGTACCCAGGCCCAGCTCTGTGAAGCATAACTGTGTCCTTAGCTCAGCTTTACTGGAAAACAAATTAAAAAGCAAAAGCCAAACTGTGAGACTGTAGGAATCTCCAAGTGTGCAGGGTAAGGAAAAGTAAGAACAAAGGAGTGAAGTCATTGAGTCAGTCATAGCAGAGAAGGGACTGTGGAGAACCAACATGGAAACTGTAAACCCCTGAGGAAGAGCGGTGTCACTGCAAGAGAACTCAGGAGCTCAAAGGTCAGCCCAGTCCAAGCAGGAAGGGAAGGAGAAAGGGAAGAGCAGGATTTCAGTCAGCAGCTGAGTGCACATGAACTCAGACTGGGAAGATAAATGAAAGGTTTTTTAACACTGTCTTTTTGATGAGAAAATGCTGCAACACCCTGTTAAGGTATTTCTTGCTCTTTTCAGGGAAATCAGGAATGGAATACCTCTGGGCTCCTCTTTTCAGCCTTCATGCATGAACATAAGCACAATGAAAAGCCAGAAGGATCACACATCTCTCTACCACACTAATTAATTAGACGGAAAGAGAAGGAACTTCAGGAAAAATGGGCTCTCTGTGTGTGCTAAGACGAAGATGAGAGGCAACTCTGGGGAAGTAGCAGGAAGTTTTCAATGTCCACATGGTATTCAAAGATTTAGTCAAAAAGAGAAAAGCTTGAACCAGGGACTGTTGGACTTCAGGCAAAAGTTCCCAAAAACCAACCCAGTGGAACTGGGTTTCATGGCCCCTGTTAGCCAAATGCATTGTTCCTTCCTGATCCTTATCTCCATTTGTGTATTGCCTTCCCAGAAATCCAAATACAGTTACCAGATCACATGCTTTGTTTCCACAAGAAGAGTCTCAGGAGATCTTCCAGCTTTCTTGCCTACCTCTTCCCTGGATTTACATCAGTTTAAGTAACCTGATCAATAACCTGTTGTTTGTCATCAGGAAGCTCACAAATCCTGTAGAAGAAACACTTTTTGGAATAACTGGAACTTGTTCAGACTGAGTTTGAACACAAGGGAAAAATAAATTGCCAGTAGCAAGATATACTGAAAAAACAGGCAGAGTTCTGGAAAACACCTGAAATAAAGTTGTCCGTATAATTTATAAAGGGGAAAGACAGAGGGGTTACAGAACAATTCTCACATATAACTCCCAAGATCAGTCCTCACACGAACCACCATGAGTGGGGCCGTGCCAGGGATGTGAACACTCGCCACCTCTGGCACCTTGCACAGCACCAGGGGGCTGTTTGCAGACTCACCAAAGTTGCCTTCGGAACCGGAGCTGAGGCTCTAGAACTTCTCTGAAACCTGGAGAGTCACATGTGGTGCAAAGACACATCAGAGCAAGAAAACCATCAACGGATGCAATGACATTTATAGGTCTTCTACACAGCTCAATTTTTTTTAAGCTTGTCAAGAGTAACATATGTGCAGTTTAGTAGAAAAAACAACTGAAGATGACATGCACAACACAGAAGCATCTTTGGTCTGCAGAGAAATACCTGGGTCAGAGCTCTACAAAGCTTGATGCCACCTATACTACATTAGTATCTCTTCCAATAAGTAGGGCTTGTACTCAGTAGCTCCTTGCCAGCCTTCCCGAGTATTCGAGTGCACTACGTGCCCCAGCACAGGCAGCTCAGCTTCCAGAACCCAGGGGCTCTCCCTGGAACCACCAGTCCCCGCCCAATCCATGCACCCAACTTGGGCTCCCACAGTCCAAGAGTGCCCACTACACTTGAAGATTTACAGATGGAGAGGATCAGCCTCCAGTTCTGGTGAAATACAGGAAATCTGCGTGGTATTTCAAACTAACCTGACTGAAACAACACAACAACATGAAGTCAATCAGGATCTTGTCAAAACCTCCACGGAGCCAAGCTGCAGTGCAGTTGTATCTTGAAGAACATACTATGGTGAACACACATTCTGCCAGGGGAACAGCCCCAGCCAACAAAAAGTAAGAACACACATAAACCCATCTATGTCGAGAATCACATTCTGTAGTGTTTTGGGAAAAAATTCTGTACGCTGCAGTGAAAGCCAAAGAGGGGATGGAGAGATGTATTCTGACAAGCCAATTCTCAGAGCTGTTACAGAGCTGTCAGTTACAGTTAGTTTAGTTTCAGGTCACATTTTCTGTGGTTTCATATTAATTAGAGACATTTCTAGCTGCCATTATCCAGCTACACCTTTTAAGAGTTCAGTTCTTTGGCACAGTCTGATTTTAGGCTAAAAAAAATTCAAAAAAATTAATTAAAAGCCTGTGCCAGTGATGTAACTTACTTGAACTGCTCCCAGAAATCCCACATTTCAAGCCCATTTCAAGAACATTTTCATACTGAAGTGATGAAAACGTGGTCTCTAAGGGTTGTGCAAGTCACAATTTTCAAGATTTCATGGGAACAGTGCAATATCCATATAAAGAGTGTCAAAAAAGCATGTGAATCATCCGATACACTGGAATCGATTTGCATTGATTGTGTGCTCTACAGGTCAAAATGCTGATGATTTCATAACTTAAAGATAAAACATTTCTTCCTGTCTATAAAGAAACTTCACCTGTGTTTTTTTTGGATGGCTTCCCTAATTTAATTACAAGTTGGTACAGTTCTATAGTGGGACACACACACTCAAGTATTTACAAACACTGACTGCAGGAAGGGTCATTTTTGGATAAGCCAATATGATCCACACCAGCCTTTGGACCAGCAGCTCAGGGCAAAGCAAAGTCCCAGTCGCTCTATATATGCACAGAACTATGCTGGTTTGGTAATACAGGGACACAATTTAATGATTTTCTTTGCATTTGTTTTTACACGATTCAGATGCCAAAAACAAAACAGAACATTAAGTTACCTGATTTAAAAAAGAAAATCACAAACGTTTACAACATCAAAAGAATAAGACGAAATATAAACCTTTGCTACTTACAATTGATCTATACAGATTAACCAAATCACAAATCTGTCACAATATAAATGTTTAATTGTTACAATGAAGAAGAACATACAGAAAATGATTTAATTTTTTTTATAAAATCTTCCTTTGCTTTTTTATTTTAAACTTACCATTAACTAAATTAGCTATGCAGGACTTGTGGGGTACATGACTAAGAAGGCACCAACAGTACAAAGCAAAGACAAAGCAGTTTGAGTATTTTAAGAGTGCTCTACGCTGATACAACACGAGAAAAGGCAACAATAGTAAGTAAACCAGCTGCAACCTGTAGAAGTTTGTTCTGGATTTACACAAGTAGTCCAACTTTTACATTTCCACCGTTGTGTCACTTGGTTTGATCACAGCACATGCTACAAAAACCACTGTAAGCTTCACTTTACTAATGTGCACTTTTCACTAATTTAGTGTCTTGATTTCAATTGTTAACTAAACCATTTTGAACCACAAATGTATTTAAAACTTAGTGAAAGGATTGTTTGGACCTTTTCATTTAAACCACTGCATTTACAAAAATATTTCCCCTAAAATCTGGGATTGCTTGAAGACATTGCTGTACAAATATAAAAGTACTATGCAAGGGACCAAATTTATAAGTATATGGTGCGTATGTAGAGACCTATATTTATACCATATCACTGTGCTGTAACAACACAATAAATTTATCAATAACCAAGGACTATATAAACTACACTAACATAAGCAAATATATATTAATAAAGTTTAAATCTATAGTACAGTTGCTCAGCAAACAACTTTGACATGGTATAAATATATCATAGCATATTACAGTGGGCAGCAACAACAGGTTTTAGTTTCTCTCATTCCACAAGAAAAGCCCTGCTCAGCTCCTCAGGTTTGGCCACTGCCAAGTTATGTCACCAGTGCTGCTCCCAAGCTCTGGTGCAAACCAGGCTCTGGTGTCGTGTCACAGGGGTGAGGAAGAGGCTGGCGACAGGCAGGACAGCAGAGCCAGACACTTATTTGCCAAAGCATCCATGAGAATTTTGGGTTTGCATATTTTTCTTCAGCTGCAAGGTTGGAATGTTTTTGTGAACTGTTTACACTCCTTACTCCCAAAGCATCTTTACCGTGAAGTATGCATGCTACTTTGATTAAAGAGTTGCTGTTCTCCGCTCTAAAATATAAAAAATGCATAAAGAAAAAAACCCAACGTAAAATGGTGAAATAACTGACCTAACACAGTGTTGTTAGAGGCACCTTCTTTTAAACTATTTTCAGAATCTGACCAAAAAAAAAAATAAAACCATGCTTCGGCATGTGACACATCAACAAATTCAACCCACCAATGTTTATTGAATTCAGTAAAAGATCGATGGATGTGGTTACGGATCCTGATGGATGCTAATGGGATTCAGCAAGAGTAGCTAAGGAACAAAGCCCGAAAGCACCAGACATTAGGTAAAGGAAACCCTCAGCTTCTCACTCAGAGAGACAGGATGCAAGGGTAAGTCTACACCTCCCCAAACATCCAAAATGAAAGAAAGTATTTAAAAAAAGAATTGGGAAAGAGAAGGGTGAAGTAAGCTGCCAAAGTTCTTCCTTAATAAATTAAAACTGAGGTGTTACAAACTAATTTCAGTAACAGTCATCTTTCCAACCATGCCAAAAATTATTCCTGTTGTAATGATGATCATACAAGTAGAGAGAATCTAGAAATATTCCAACTTTTCACAACTGAGTGAGAAAAGCATTTTGGTAAAGATGTGTAGAAAGGTCAAGAGAAATTTCTACACTAGTATCAACAGTCAAGTGCATATTTCTTCTACAGAAATGTTTTTAGCATAGGTTCCACACCACGATCCAATGGTCACTTGTGTAGTGTCCTGACAATGCTCCAAGTTTGTTCCCCGCAACAGAGATTTACGTACCACAGGAATTTCCTAATAGAAAATGCCCTTTAATGATGAACCCTTGCTGATTAAAAATTAGTTTTGGCAGACTAACACTTAAACTAGAGGAAAAAGAAAATTTTGAAATGGAATCTTGTAAGCACCCTTACCTACTGAAATCTAAATTAATGGCTTTCTAATTTCTGTGAAGAGCAGACTAAATGGTATGAGGAAGCCTGGAGTTATTACCCAGCCAGCATCCTTATATACTACAGTAGCAATTGAATCTGATTTCCATTCAAAGACATTACCCAAGAGGAAACCAAAAACTAATTCTTAATGTTAATGTGAAGATATAAGATTTAAATTTATTTCCAGGAATTACAAGTGCATTTTGTTAATATTAGCAAGCAGTCTTTATACAATCCATTCTTCACTGCTGCCAAAATAAAATGAGAAAAAGACAGCAGAGATATGAAAAGCTAAAAATAGAACTATTTTTCCTAAGTTATTTGTTGAATAGCATTTCAGTTGAACACAACTCAGAGGTAACAATAGATTTTTTTTTTTTTTTCTCAATCATAGGCATGTGGCACTTAGACAATCATCTTTGCACAGAAAGCTTTAACAGTCATGCGAGGGCACAGTAATTATTTTAAACAAGGCAAATTTCTCACCACAGAGAGCAGTGGGGAAAGAAAAGGAGGCACTGCACTGGAACATAACACCTAGTAAACTCCACATTATACAATTTCAGTAACAAATACTTGAAAAGATCATTAAAAGATATACAATTTTAAACGTTATTTAGTGCTAGCTTTGTTTGGTTGTCCTAACTCAGCATTATCAGAAAAGTTTGATAGTACTTGACAACAGAACAGTACTTCATGTCACGAGCTCATGGAGGCTTGATTACAAATCACCATAGTGTAGGTTGCAAGAAATGAACTTGAGATGCTGACATGCTGTAGGAGCAAAAGTAAAATCAAACTTTCTCATTTAAAGATGCAGTGTTCGTTCCTCTCTGCAAGAATTCTGAATGTCAGTGATTAGATTCAAATGTAAAAAATATCAATCCTCATTTGAAGCACTTCATTGGTATGCAGGATGTAGACTGAGTTTATTAACACCATATTTTGGTTTCTTGCTTGCCACCAGATAGGGCTGCCTTCCCCAGAGAACAGCACTGGCCATGGGGTCATCACACCATTGTGGAATTCCTAACCTTCCACCTCAGGGGAACAAACAGAGGCTGGTGATGCCACGCTGCTCCATATAAACACCACTACACGGGATGAACTTCGGGAGTACTATGTCTCCAACATGGTTAAACTTTAGATGATCTCTTTTAGAAAAAGCAGGGGAAAAAAAGGTACAAATTTTGTCAACACATGGAAAAATGTTTCTTAGGTGAATTCAGTTAAGTTGGGTTCCTATGTGGCTCTTGCACTGTATAGAATACCTGCATGTACAGCACAGGACACCCAAACAAGTGCATAAGCAAGATTAACATGAACATGACTTATGCTGCAATCCATAGCACAATGGTACACACTCCGCTGGATGCCAACCAACCATTTCTAGTTAAAAAGGACGTGCAAAAAAAATCTGGGATGTCACTGACTAAAGTGCCCTGAATAATAGCTTTTCTAAAAAAAAAAAAAAAAAAAAAAAAAAAGATGCCAGCGACTTCAGTAAAGTCAGAAAAACATAGTTCATGGTGTAAACGTCTTACAGGTTAACGAATTATCTTCTTGGATATTGATCCAGGAGTGAAAGGAACCACTGCATCTTTCAAACCAGAAAGCAAGCAGTTAAAACACGGGCAGCAGTAGGTGCACGTACAGTACAGTACTGCAACAGGTCAACAATGGGCATTACGCAGAGGAGTGTCAATTACAATTCTTCAGCCTTAAAGATTCATTGAAAGCATGAAAAGTCGAAACTACCAGGAACCGCCCTCCTGAATGGCTCAAAGGAGTTAGTGGATAAGCTGAGAGAGGCCACAAGACATGACCAACAATAAAGAACTGGGAAGAGGAACAGCAACGTTTGAGCATGCCCAGTCCTTTAAGTCCTTGTCCTGCAAAAGAGAGCAGAGACATATTTCAGTGAAGGAAGTTTCACACTGCCTTTTAAAACAAGCACTTTCCGTATTTCTGTGCTCTGTACACAGTATGTTTACCGTGAGTCAGACAGCAGGACCAATATAAGTTAAAAAATAAGTCAGAGACAGTGCATATCAGGGCATTCCATTTTAAACTAGAATTTTCAATCTTCAAAAGATTAGAAAGAATAAACATAACTAATCAATTAAGAAGTACATGATTTGGTTGTCTGAACCAAAAATCTGTTATTTTCACATTGCTTATCAAGTCCAAAAACTACAACCCAGGGAGACACTTTGAATCTTGAGAAACAGCCCAGAGAGAAGAGCTGGCTGGTAAAACCTGGGGGGAGTGTAGGGGAGCAGGAGTGCCCAGGAGGAGACTGTTTCTGTCCATTTTAAGCCAACTCCTGGGGACTGGCCCCAACTAGGATGTCAGCTGTTGTGCTATGGCACTGCTGGCAATTGTAACCACAAATGACATGGACAAATTACCAGCATATCCTTATCAAGCTCAGTACAATATTTCAATTTCAGCATCGTGTTGGCCAAACCAACTCTGCATAGTGGCATTTGAAGGTACCATTTTAAGTAAACCAGAAATTTCCACTCACACCAGATCACTGGTACCTTTATCCCTAATCCCTTTAGCCCTTAATCTCTAATACAAACTAGGTATGGTGTAGACAAAGAGGCAAGCAGGAGAGATCACAAGCTATGATTTACCAGCAGTAGCTACTTGCTGTCCCTTCCCTGGCACTATGGCCTATTAGCAACAGGTTTCATCTTGCTCCTAAAAACTTATCTAATTCTCTTCCCCAGTGTGTACATGCACAGCTTGTGCTCTTGTACAGAATCTGCTTCAGAAAACGTGGATAGGAAGGGAGCACCAGTCACGGCACTATGTCCCAGGTCTGTTCCTACTGGCAATGCCCAACTATTAAGAGCCAGCTGTGTGAATCTCAGATTTCTCTAACATACCATTATTATAATAGTTTCAATGTCAGCTAGCAAGCTTAAATAAACAGAATGCAGTATTTGTAAAAATCAAATTCACTTCATTTGTGAGCTTCTATACGTCTGAATATTCAAGATAGAGGCAATATCAGTTACCCTATTTAAGTAAAAATTGTATTTTCCAAAGCTCCCCCCCACCTTTTTTTCTTCCTTTCCTATGAATTCATCGTTAAATAAAAACCTGGGGGTATATGCAATGCAGAAACTGAAATCCAATTTTTAGTGCAGAAGAATTATTGCTTAAAGGAAAGCCACAAAGCTCCTACACACTGCCAGCAGAGCTGGGGATTTCTGGCAGTGAGGAAGTTCCCTGGCTCAAAACTTCCTGCTGGAACTGCCCACACAAACCGGTGATTGTGGAATGCTGCTGGATGGAGGACAGCACAGAGAGCATGAACCAGGCAGCCCACAACAGGCTCCTCTCTTTGGTTTGTTTTTCTTTTCCAGTCATAAAACTTTGGTACTTTAACCTATTAGCATCATAGAAGTTTCACAAGTATTATAAAAATTATTCAAGTCAGCATTTGACCAATTTTGTATGAAAAAAAATTGCACACTCCTGAGATGTGCAAGCCTTCTGGTATAGGAAGACCAGTCAAAAAAAATAAAAGAGTCGGTGAATATCAGTACATTACATTTTAAATTAAAATTTTAGCTCTTCAAAATACTAGGAAGACTAATTGCAACTAATTTATGAATACTTAGATACCTGTTCTTATTTACTCACACTATTTCAGAGTTACTTAAAACTGAAGATAATTCATACTGAAGCTCCATGTATGTTTTCCTCTTAAATAATTTAAGACATTTCTTCTCTGTACAGTACATTTAGGAGGAGGGGTTTTTTTTAAACTGTTTGGAGCCATATGACAGAATAATCTGTAATATATGAAGGACATTGCCCCTTAAAATGTTTAAAATTTGCATTTCAAAGCATTACCATCACTTTCTTTCCAAGCAGAGCTACTGAAATGTAATTCTAATTTCTTAAAGGTAATCTACAAACTAGGTAAACATCTGGGACAGTTGCCTGGATTCCATACAGGCTTTTCAAAGCCGTGGACAAACAGAAACTGTTTCTTCAATAACAGAACGGGACTGAGGTCAGGTCCTTGGACAAGGAGTTACTAGGGCACTGGAAAAGGCAAGTCCTACATTTCACTAGTGGCAACTAAGTCCCAAATTGTTCCCCCCTGCCCAAGTGGTTCCACACTGCTGTGACTTTACCTTTACCTACACACAATTTAAGATCGGTATCCTGGCTGGAATCTAGCAGTTTCCTCAAAAATCAGTTCTTTCAGCTTTTCCTTCGGCAAGTCATCCAACTCCATATCAAACTTGAAGGGTGCTTCAGCTACAGGCTTGATAATGCAAAGAAATATTATTACTTTAGTATTACTCTTCAGCTGAATTTCATGCAGTCCTTGTACAGATGGGGAAAAAATCCTGAAAATGCCCTTTACAAAAATATCCAACACTGCAGCCTTCAGGGCAGAACTCCTTCTATTAGTCCTGTGTATGCTTTACACATATTAGTTTACCAAATTTTAAATCAAATCACAGTAAGGAGCTACTCAAATCTAAACCTCAAGTTAAAATATTTGTTACAGGCTCATAACTCAGTATCTACCTGCAGAAAAAATTATCCTAAACATTGTATTTCTTGGAATAAACGTATTTGTCCCTTAAGGGAAAACTAGTTTATTTCCTCCTCCCTTAGTTCTTCACCAAAAGTAACCAGAAAATCTCCTCAGAACTGTACGCTGAACTACAGCAAGTACTAATTCAGGGTTTTTAAAGCATAATCCAATGGCAAATTCAGTCATTCTCCTCCTTTTTCTCAGACATTATGAAACAAGGCCACATGAGCTGAGAATCTCCATTTCCTGGAGGGGACACCTTAGCATCTATTTAGTGTGTGGTGTCTCAAAAATGCTGTGCTACAATGAGAAATAAAAAATTTTGGTAAATTGATGGAATTCCTTCTTCAACTCCATTACATCAGTAGAAACACCACCCTTAAATTAAAGTAGGAAATAACCTGCTGTGCAATTTAATCAATGTTTACATTTTAACAATGTCTTTACCTCATCGCTTGGATCATAATACTGCTCCAGATATGGATGGGCTAAAGCTTGCTCCACTTCAATCCGCTTATGAGGATTAAAGGTCAACATTTTATCCAACAAATCAAGTGCTAAGAGGGAAAAAAGTGAGCAAGAGTTTAATACACACTCCACAAAAGTGTTACAAACACAGATATTACACAGAGAACCCCCAGCACCCCGAGTTCTGTGCCAATGTCAGTGTACATCTGGAGTTCCCTGGCCAGAGCAGCAGTGACAGAAGCAGAAGACTGTGAGCTGTAACCTGGGCAGAGATCTCTGCCTGCCTATCCATTGCCATTCTTGGGCTACAGCTGCCTTTGGCATGATCTGTCTAACAGAGGTGTCACCCTTCCACAGGCCCTTCAGCCTCAGAACAGATGTCAAGAGAACAAATGCATAGAATCCTATGGAACGATCTAGTTTTAACTGCAGCAGAAATTAAATAGATGAGACTTTTTCTTCTGTCAGAAAAATGCTTTGGATTTTTGTGCCAAAACCCAAACCAAGCTAGAGCTTTTCTGGAATAGATAATTAAGAGTATGTTCTTATTGTGAAAAGAAAACTTTGCTGTTTATGCACAAAAATGTTATCCGGAGTTATTAGGAGTTCTAGGTCATCCCAGTGAACTATTTGAGCACAACCACCAGCCCAGAAGACACTCTCCGGAGAAGATGGAAATATATTTATATTCAAATCTGTTGAAGACAATTTGTAAAGAATCCATAGGGAACCTGAAGATCCAGTAAGACAGAGAGTGAGGTCTGATGAAACTCTGGACAAACATCAGTGCAAGAAAAGAAAACAGAGTGACTGTAGGAGCAAGAAGCCCAAAGATATCTGCAGTATCCTAAATTCCATCACATTTCTTCTCCTCACCACATGACTTGTGAACCAGAATGTTAACAGAGGTTTCTGGCTGCAGCACAGCAGTTGCAGCTTTGCCCTGGGATGAGGTGCACACCCAGCACTGCATTCAGAGGCAGCTCCAAGAGCTTCAAACTTGCCCCACAGTTAACAGCCGGTATTTTGCTGCAGTTTTCCCACTGCTGGCAGCTCACGTGCTCACTCTGTGCTGGAGCATGTTGTGCACGGTTCTGCTCCTGGAGTGACTGACAACCAGCTCTTGGAAAAGCTGCCCTGTAAAAGCTGCTCTGAGGATGTCGATGAGAAGGAGCTGCACAAGTCAGCAAACGGCACATTCCCTTTCAGCTCAGGCACCAGCATTTGCAATCTGAGCTGTCAAAGCCCTTGGTAACAATTCTCACACTGACAAGCACTGTTATAAAAGCAGAATCGATCACTGCTGTTTCTCTCAATGACAAGGATAATCAGTTTGACATAGTTCCATCTGCAGAAATTAGCTTCTACATGGTACTTAGTACCACTTAAAGTATCATATCAGTTAAAAAGGAGTGACTTACGAATTGTGTCAGAGCACTGTACTGTGAACAAAACAACCCTTAAACTGTAAGAAGTAGAGTTTAAATGGCAAATTAATTGCTATTTAGCAAAACAAAATCAAATTTACCCTTTACTAAAGCCTTGTTAAGAAAGGCAACAATTATTACGTCCCTTGCTTTTAAAACGTTTGCTCAATTTATAACTGAATTCTTTAACCCATTAAATTTTAATCTTTCACAGTGCCTAAGGACCCCTTCTTTGACTGACATGACCCTGTCTGATCTAGAACTGACACCCAGTCTGTGCAAACCCTACTCAGTGCAGCAACAAGCTGCTGTTTGCTGTCTGCTGTCAGAAACAAAGTTCAGGACTTGTTCCATGCTGATGTCAAAATCCAACTCTGATGTTCAGCACAGTGACAGAGGTTTGGATTTTACATGTGAGTTAAAGATCAAACACCACAATATGTAATCTTAGAGTTACCAAAAATTCAAATTTAAAAAGATAAGCCACTATGAGGATTTCACATTGGTTTGTGATTTTATAGTGCTGTTTTAAAGGACCTGCATGTTCTATTTAGGATGGTTTTAAAAACTCCCATCCCGTCATTATTTTGACACAATGTAATAAAGCATACAATACCTTTGGGGTCAGCATTTGGAAACAGCCTGTTCCATGGTACCTTATTTTTGTGTGGTAGGGAAAGCAAGTAGTTTCTGGCCTTTAAATTTATTATACAATTCAAATCTTCTTGGGAAGGGGATCCAAGTATACCTAAAAAAATTAATACAAACAACAGTGCATTCTGTGAAAAGCATATTAATACAGTTGTATCTATCTGGTAAAACTCAGTATTAAAACTGCTGGGGAAGAGGATTTCAGACTTAATGTTTTAAGACCACAGAATATCTCAGAAGTTTTTTAGAAACCTTTACTAAAAACATTTTTTAATAAACAAATGCATTTGAGTTTTCTAATGACCAGTAACTTGTTAAAAAGATTTATGTAAGTTGTTTATTCATAGAAATTTTTTAAAATTTGACCTGAATCTAATAATATATGAGCTTTTTAAGTATTTTTTTTTTTAATTTTGCTTTAAAAACATCTCTGCTGATGTAGTAAACACATTGGTAAGTATCCTCTAGTTGTCCCCAAACCAATGATTAGATTTAGAAATCCCTGCAGCAATAACTACAGGGAGCAGCTAATACACCTACAGATCCGTACCTTACACACTGACCCCCAGGAGAAAGACCAGCCCAACTGGTAGAAAAGACGGAGAGAGACAGATGGATGTGGAAATGCTGCTTTTCTGTAAAACTTACCAAGGATATGGTTAAGTTGGTCAAGGTAGTGTTTTCCTGGAAAGATAGGTCTGTTGGAGAGCATCTCTGCCAGAATGCAGCCCACTGACCAGATGTCAATAGACTTGGTGTAACCCTGCAGGGAAGCAGAAACACATTTTTCTCAAATTTTTGCATAACTGCAGCAACATGTTATGTTAGTAAATTGTGGAAGTGCACACAAATAATCTTTTTTTTTTTAGATGAGTCATGCTTGTTCATGCTGTTTCTTTTTTTCTGTAAAGAATGAAATAATTAAGAATCCTCTATCAAAACACTACTTTGAAGGGGTAGCAAGAACTGAAGTATCCAAGACATGCTCTTCCAAAAGGATTCTCGAAGTTTTAGCTAATCTGTTACCAACTGCAAATTTTCAAGACTCCCTGATTTTATTGCAAATTTAAACTAACAAATTTTGGAAACCAAGTATTCTTAATTCCACAGCTCCTGACAGCGCCCTAAACATGCATGGAGCCCTGGATTGGTCAGATGTCTGTTTCCTAAAAGCACCTTAGACACACTATTGCCTCAACCAACCAAACCCACCCAACGCTGCATATCCTACAGAAACAACAGAGTCTTCCCAAAATATCCAGTACAACCTCAGGTGTCACCCAGGTGTTTTGCTGTGGGAGCCCACGCAGGGGTTCTGAAAGACACCCATAACCCACAGCACACAGGGCCTGCACACACCTTAAAATGGCCACAGAAGAACACAACAGTAATTCCAAGTATATAAAACCCAAAGGAATGATTTCATGGAGACTATGGGAATGCAATTAAGACTGGCACATAACAAAGATCACGTGCCTTCATTCAGAATGAGATTCGCTCTCATTATACATTCTAAAACTAAATTAAGATGTCAAGATAACATTAAGGCAGCATTTGCAGCCTTGACGAAGGCAGCAGTGGAATGCTCATTCCTAACCCTTCTGTCCTCCTCAGTGGCAGAGCAGTTATGGAAGCAGTCCCGTGACTGCCAAGGAACTGGAGACGTGGGAAGTCCTGCACAAGATTACTCAGCTGCAGCATCCAATAATTGATTCTGGAATCACAAATTTACTGCCAGCCAGTAGTTGTACTGCAAATCCATTATCACTTTTCCCCAAGACTATGCACGTATTCTGACCCTAAAAACACAGAGAGGTGGAAGCACAGCTGGTACTCACAAAGGAATAACCAGCCCCAGAAGCACCACAGCAGCACACTCTGTCTCTCACCTTAGAATTCAGCATAATTTCAGGAGCCCTGTACCAACGTGTGGCCACATACTCTGTCAAGAATCCTGTGTGATCATGATCAGGATCTGCAACGCGAGCCAATCCAAAGTCACAAATCTGGGTTTAGAGAAATAAACAGGAAAAAGGGCACATTAGACATACATATTCCAATATTATAACATTACTAATTCATCATTCCCCAACCAATGATGGAACACGTCCAAAACAGTGATGGCAACCTATGTTTTTAGAAAAAAATTAATGTACAAAGTTCAAGAAAAATGTTTTGGATCAACTAGAAAGAGTATCCAGCCACCATTCAGGGGCCAGGAAGAATAAACACTTGGGGGAAAAAAGATGTTCCTGGTACACAATTTACATTCCACTATGGGCTTACTGAACAGCACCTCTGCCAGACAGCTGGCAAGATACACTGCTCCAAACTCTTAGCAATTCACCAGAAAACAAAAAGAGAAAGCAATTAAGCTTTCCAGAAAACAAAATTAGCAACCAACACATTTGTAACCAAGTTCAACACCCATTCTTACAGAAGTTACCACCATTACTGCATCTTTGCATGAGACACAACCTATCCAAGCATGAGATAAAGGTAGACTGGAGAGATTACAGGTTGTTGAAGGAAGCATGAGCTTAAAATAAAAAAAAATCCCCCCAAAACTAAACACACGCAAAAAAAAATATATTTGTGAACACTGTATCAGGTAAATAGTTTTATCTAACAAAGAAAAGAAAAATAAACTCTGATTTAGACTAGCAAGTTCAGCAAAACGGAAAAGGTTGTTTTAGCTATATTCTGTCAAGGAGGCTCCATGGTTTTCAGAGCTATTTAGGGAGCCCTCTCTTTAGAGAGAAATTAAAAAAAAAATTGAAAATGTGGAGACAGACAGTGTTCTATAGCAGAGCAGCTGTTCCTTTCTTACCTTCCCAAAGGTCAATGGCAAGGTTGTTGAGCAGCACATTAGACATGTTCCTATGGTTCTGCTATCCCCCAAGCAAATACCAGCTTATGGTTTCCACACAGAGTGTATTTGCATGAAAAAATACGTACTCTCACGAAAACAAGGCATCAAATGCAGGAGTGGCAAACAGTTGGGAGGTTCCTCTGCATGTTTTATAATATTTACTCTTTTATAGTGATTGTGTACATTGATTATATTCAAAATGTGAAGTAACAATATGTTGTACTCAACAATGTCAGTAATGGATAATCCCATCATAGCCACAGAAACCTCACTGTACCCTGGCAGCTACTCCTAAATTTTCCTGGAGGGACAACCTGTCTGTGAGACAACTTATGGATCAGTTAGGGAAGAAGTGATTCAGCTGACTAAAAGCCACCTCTAAAAGAGAAAATTCAGCAGCTGACTGTCACACACAGGGTCTGAAGAAAAGGTAATGATGAATGTCATAAGCTAGGCTGCATGACATGGCTTTAGCTACATAATAAAATAATAAACCCAAACCCCTGAATCCTTAAAAAACAAACCCAGAAGGAACCCTTTTAAACATGTCAAGGTTTTCCCAGGCTACAAGACCAGAGCAGCTGCCTTGTGTACAATTAGCAGCTTACATAAAGAGATTCAGTACAAATAATCAGAAGAGTCTCCTCTAAAGACAGAAGCAAAGAAATTGTAAAGGACATCTTAGAGAGTTCAGAAAATAATTATGCAGGCAGGCAAAACTGTTGTAATCTCTTCCTCCTAACCTCAGAAGAAAGCTAGATAAGATGACAGGCAAGGAGACTTGTGCAGAATTTTAGTATTACACATAAGTAAAGTGGTAGGGTTTGTTACTATTAAAACAAAAGAAGACACTCTCTGGTTCCCAGTGAGGAGCAAGAACTGAATTACAGAAGGTGTCTGTCAATCTCTCAAGTTGAAAAATGCACATGGGATGGACACAGAGCTCATTAAAATGACAAAAAGCCCCTGCTGACTGGAGCAGGAACAGGTTAAGCAGAAATGAGGAAACACCATTAGTGAGAAAGGCTTCAAGGTTGCATGCAGATGCAAGGAAGAGCGTTTTGGCTGCAGAGCTGACAAAAGTGTTACAGCAGAGCAGAGTAAAAAGAAGCTGAAGATCCAGAGCTCTGCCTGCAGTGCCAGTGCAAGGGACAAGAACAGCTGGAGAGGCCAGAGTTCTGCCCTGCTCTGCAGTCCTGGGTGTGAGGGACAAGCCCAGCGCTGGCTGCACAGGTGAAGGCACACAGTTCCTGCATAATGAAAGACCCAGGTATGCCAGTCAGTGCTTCATGCCTCGGAGAGAGAACAGATGCTGCTGAGACAGAAGAAATTACTTCCCCACTAAACAAAAAAACAAACAAACAAATAAATAAATAAATAAATAAGATTCCAGCATCCTATTCATATATTTAGCTTCCACTTCTTGAAAACAGTGTTCTTGCAATCAGTATCAGGGGTGGTTGGTTGTTTTTTTTTTTTTTAAGAAACAGAGATGGCTTAAAACTGGGTGAAGCTATCAAGCAGATGGGAAGATTTAGGAGGATCATGTACATATGACCATTTACTAAGCAAATGAAATGACACCCAACAGTACTACTAACATACTGAAGTATCTGCAGTTGTATTGCTGAGTAGCCTGTGCCCGTGTGTATTTGTATAAAAGGAAATAGAGAGACCTCCATTAAGTTTAGTTGTTATTAATAAGATGGTAGTTGAAACAGCTGCACCTCTACAGTTATTGGTAAAATCCTGAAGCAAATAACATTTTTTTCCTTCAAAATCCATCTCTCATTGCCTTCCTTTCAAGCCTGTTGCAGTATGTAACAATTCTTGGTCGTTTAACACTTGGGACTTTTCACTTTGTAGGTGGAAAAGCACAGCTTATAATATCGCTATGTGTTTCTGTTTTAACTAAGTCAAAGGAGTAGTTTCTCACCTGGAGTAACGCGGGACACCGAAGACACTGCAACATATTAGTTGAGAATCTGTTTAAAATAACTTTGATCTCATTTTCTGAAATATTAATGCCACTTGCCCAGGAATTTTCTATGGCCCTGAGAGTTTTTATGTAACTTACTTCATTTACAGAACTACAAAACAGGTCAAATTTTTGGATGCAGAGAATCATGAAATCATGTGAAAATACTTGTAAAAATGTTAACTACTATTTAGAGCCTATTCCAGCCTGTTAGTGGCACGTCAGTACACATTAATCTCATTTGTGGGAAAGACGCCAGGCTGCAAAAGAGACCAGTATTTTTATTGCACAGGACTCTCACTGAGAAAGATTCCAAGATAGTTAGTTTTCAAGGAATCTCAAATCTAATCTTTTGCTGCAAATATGTAACAAGAGACAGTACTTAAGTCAAATGATGTACTTTCACCAGCTTTCATTCACCATATGATAAGTCCTCTTTAAGGTCTCAGACATTTAAGTCTGTAGCTTGGCCTAAAGAAACAGAAAGCGCTTTAGCTCTGCACTCCTGTCTGGAGCCTTTCAGCTGCTCAGGACAAGCCACAGGATTCACATATACATTTGGTCAATAGAGACTCATATATCTTTTTCCTGGAAATGAAATCTATAATCCAGAGATCAAGATCATGCTTAAGGGTGAAGAACGAAGGAGCTCTTGTTACAACCTGTAGAACTCTGAGCTCCAGAAGAGAGCTCTCATAAACACCATGCAAGAAGGAAGCTCACAGCATTACCACTCAAGATGAACAAACTTTCTATTTTCCTTCTTTCAGAAGTGTGATTTTAAGTTGTTTCACTGTACGTTGTTTTGAGTTGATGTACCAACTTTGTGCCACCCCTGTGCAGAGCTGACACGCAGACTTGCACAATGGCCCTGAAAGGAACAGGTTAATACAAGTTCAGCATTCATAGACGAGACCCAACATGTACTGATTTCCAATTCTGTTGTTCAGACTTTAGATGTGGTATTTGTACGGCACCAGAGCTTCCTTTAGGTGATGAAAAAGCAAATGCTCTGTCATGTAGACTCTTATACTCTGCACCAGTGAGCACATATTGCAGTGGCAGGTTGCTTGAAAATCTGATAAAGGAATTGTAACAGAGTACACTAAGGTCATATTGTATTATTTTGCTGTACAGTGAGTTTACCTTCTTTTTCATGACCAACTTCTTTGTGTAAAAACATTGCCTTTTATTACTTTATTTCCTTAAACTACACATAGCACAGAGCTACACCCAAACTGTTCTTTCCTGCTTCTATCACATAGTTGTAGATTTAACTTAATTTCTTCCATGAAGGGGTTAATGCCTTTGAAGGGATCTGATGTAATAACAGCTGCTGAAATCCCACAGCAGGAGTCAGAGGCGACCAGCCCAGCAGTGCATTAGGAAAAGCTGACAAGCAGCAGTGGGAATGTGAAGCAAAGCAATTACGTAGCCAGTATTTAGAATGGACCAGCATCCGAAGAGCAAGGACTTCTCTTGGAATTGTAACAGCCTGCAACTGGTTCACACTTCGAAGAGGATATTTTTGTTTTGCTTGAAGTTTGTTTGTTTATTGAGACAGTTAGAGCTACACTAAAAAACAGAGGGTAATTAGGAGCAACACAGTATGCATCAAACACAGTTGTACCACATCAAATCAAGTCCTGTAAACTCCATAAGCTCACTCCATCAGTGACCAGCAGCAAATACATGATGTACAGCAAAACAGGGAATATACTCCAATGCCTCTCTCATCTTCCATGAATTTGCCACCATGGGACTCTAAACCAGAGGTAGCTCTCAATAGCTTCTTTTTCCCTGCAGACTTGCTTGGTGGTGGTTTTTTTTCAAACTGCAATATCTACAGTGCTCTGTGGTAAGAAATTCCACAGACTAACAATGCTGCAAGCGAGTGGCACCTGCTCCTTCCACCCCTCCCCATCCCCCCCCGCCTTTCTCATAGGTAAGGACAGTTAAAAAGTGATCTCTATTTACCCTCCCTATGCCACTAACAATGTTATCAAATTCTATTGTATTCTCTCTTTTCCTCATGCAATATCTTCCAGCAAAGGAGACCTGGGCTAAACAGCTCTTCCTGATATGGAGAGCAGTACTTTGAAATCCTGGTCTCCTCACTTTCAAAGATATCATAGGGTGATAACTCTGTGTGATAACTCTGATCACACCAAACTGAAGACTCACAACCAACTGAAAGGTACAGAAGAGCATGTTTTCTGTTTTATTCTCTATTTCTGTTCTAATTCTCCACACTTGGTTTGCTTTACTGAATGCCACTAAACATGGAGCTGACATTTTCCAAGAATCATAACAGCTCTAAGCTCATCCTTCTGTAGTACTAGCGAGTACAGTGCCTATCACTGGAAATGCAAATTAGGAATGTTCTCTCTCCAAGTAATTGCTGTGCATTTAATGAGCGCTGAATCTCACATGCCACTTCAGTTGCCCACAAATATGAACAATGAAACACCAACAGTGTAAACAGAGAACCCAAAACTTGAAATATGCCCAGTTCTCAGTTAACTTTTGAGGTAAACATGATTCTGCTTCAGATCAGTATTTTCATACAGCTTTCTAAGAGGCTGTTTCCAAGTCAACCTCCAGATGGAAACAGTGATGCACTCATTACAGCAGCCCAACAGAGATTCTTAGTCACTCTAATCTTGATAATTATTTTATCAAACCAGATAATGTCTTGGCAATCTCTCAAGGATGAAAGTCACATTAATCCCCAGTAAATAACCCACATTCATGGTCATAGCAGGTAGTTTATGAAGACCATGGTAGGAAAATTTGTAAGACATTTCGACTCACCTTGAGATCACACGTGGTGTTAAGCAGCAGATTTGAAGGTTTGAGGTCACGATGAAGCACATTGGCTGAATGGATATATTTTAACCCTCTCAGAATCTGGTAAAGGAAATAACAAATGTGGTCGTTGCTGAGGTGTTGAGTCTTTAAGAGCTTGTAAAGATCTGTCTCCATAAGATCTTGCACAATGTATCTGTAAGGCATTAGATGTAAGGCAGCAAAAAAAATGTGGTGTTGTGCTAAATATCAACACACAGTACTCAGCAGAACTTCTAGAACAATCTTTCTCTTATTTATCTGTTTCATGACAATTATGAAATAAACTTCTTGCTTTAGAAGTTTGGAATCCAATCAATCCTGTTATATGATTCATCTCTTTATAGAACTAAGAGGTACCAGCATGTGGTCCTCTCCAATTAATCATCATAAACCTAATTCTTTATATTAGAGCTTGACTTTTATTGGAATCTTAATTTCATCTGGTTCCTATCCTGCTTGGCAAGAAACAAAGGCAGGTTTTAGGTTAATGAGTAATAAGCTTCCAAGATACTTGCTTGCAGTTGCATAGCAGCATGAAAGGTAAAAGATCTGACCGTTATCAGTTTTCCATCTCCCCACTTCAAAAATTCAGCTGTTCTTCTCTACTATATATATATTTATGCTACATTGAACACAACAGTTCCTCTCTTACTAAACTTAAATCCCCAGTATTTTCAGTCAGATGATTTTCTAAGATTGCAATGAACATTAAAAAAGGGAATTTTTTATCTGTTTTGGCAGCAATGAGTTAAGCAAAATCTTCTTCCCCCATTATTCAATCTGGCTGCAAAAACCTTGTGGTGTAGTTCCACGATCACTTTTCACTGAAACCAGGATTTTGTGAAAACACACCACTGCTGCCATTCCACAGTTGGGCATTCCTATCCTCTCCTCTGGGTATTTATACTGGACCACTCAATCAGGGCACCTTTTTACAGGCACCATGCACTTCCATTAGTCAAAAGGGCCACAGAAATGCAACATCAGGACCCCACATAAGGCTGAACTCAAATAATATAGTGTGAAGTGCAGAAATTTGACCTGGACCCAATCCAATTTCTGCCCACACATACTCGGGGTTTGTATTGGGCAGACACCTGCGAAGACCCACAAATCCAACATGGACAAATGCAAGTGGACTGGGGGAAATTCAGCTGGGTGACTCTAAGCCAGGCCTTGTATCCCACGTACAGCCTTCCCAGACAAACCCAGACACGCACATGAAGTCATGGCTACACAGACCCAGCTTCCCCTGAAAGGAAGATCAGTGTAACAAAAAGGAGAGATCTGCATGTGTTAATCAGGCAATTACCTGCCCATGTGCAGTTTCAGACTTTTCACAAATGCAGGAAGCACTGCAAGACTGGTGGTTGTGTTTTACTTTATTTTAATTCTTTTCCCCTAAGAGGTATCAATTTTATTCTTTAAGAAAATTTTCAAGAATTATAGCAGAGTCTAGCCATTTTAATTTCTCCTCAAATCAATCTGTTTTAACAGCAGCACTATTAAGAACAAATATAATTTTAGGATTAAGTGACTAAGCTAAATCTTTTCTACAATATAGAGTTCTTTGCCTTGGAAGACAGAAATTAACATTTTTCTCTTTTCCTGGAAAAGAAAGAACAAAACTAGTGTTCATCTACATATCAAATTTATCTATTTATCTATACACTGACCAAATACTATTAATTTCCTTTTCAATTTACAACAATAGAAGCCACTTTTTATTAAAATTTAGTAAGGAAGAGGATGAAGAGGAAGAAACAATCAAAACAGAGAAGGAGGCAACCATCACTAACAATGCAGAACGACTTAACACTTGGAAAGGATACACATCTTTCATTTGTTCAATAGTTGGAGCTCTGATAATGTCATTTATTCCAATAATATTCTCATGCCTGAAGCGCAGTAGGATCTTGATCTCCCTCAGAGTTCTCTGGCAGTACGTCTGATGCTCAAAAGGACTGATTTTCTTTATAGCAACTCGAACTTTGTTGACGTTATCGTAAGCAGAACTAGAGGAGAATCAATAATATCAATTATAAGGAATATTAAATTCATTCACTTCAGAAAGCAAAAATGTGAATTCAATTGAATGTAGGGGTGATGCACTTGGTTTACATTTATTTTTATCAAATGAAGAGAGATGACAGCGACACATGTATTTTAGTTCAGAGAACAGACAAAAATATGGGTCTCAACAGCCACTGGGTTTCCCAACTGACTTGGAGTCTGCTGATTCTTGGGATCCTGGACAGAAGAATTTAAATGTGTGTATATGATTCTTGTTCCTTTCAAATTTCCTTTTGCTCAGTACTGCATTGTTTGGAAATTAAAAAAATAACAAATTCCATATCTTTCTGTTAATCTCAACCATTTCATACAAAAAATTAACATACTAGCCCGAGAGGCTTTACATTCCACCGATTTTCTATAATCTAGTCCCAGACCATTCTTTGAAACTCTCTTAATTGGCCTTACTCTGCTGAGATGACCAGATAACTGGTGACTAGGCAAAGTAGAATAAAATACAAAAATCCAATTAGAAAAGGAGACCTAAAAGGAATTCAAATGCCTGACCACATCAAGGCTCTTTTACCACTAACAGAGCAACAAGGAGTTTTTGAGACACTATTGTCACCACTAGATGCAAGAGTGTTCAACATAGCTCACATTCATTATTAAAACTGACATATAATTTGTGTTGTCAGTAAGAGCTTCACACAGCTCATGCATACATAACATCCTTTTTGCATGGTTTCTCCACAGATCCCTTCGACCTGCCTGTATCCCTAAACTCTGTTCGGTACCCACAGACTGCACCACTTATTTGCCTCTAGAAAACCTGAACTCAGATGCTCCACCGGTGCTTTGAAATGCCACATGCTGAGCAAGTATTCATTACAACTGCTGCTGTTGCATATGTATAGATAACAAATTAGCAGTTCCTAAGTCCCAAAATAGATCATAACCAAGTGCCATAAGTGGAACTTGCCACCCCTTCAGAGCACTTTGGCTACAGTGATTTCTGAGCTTATCATCTGCAGGGTTTACAATGTACCTGTAAGGCAGGGCACAAGCAGAAAACAAAACCAGAAGTAATTCTGAAACACGAAAAACCTGGAGCAGGGAAAGAAATGAAGGAATTCTAGGAACCACTTCATCATTATACACAAACCTCCTGCATCCTCCTTTGTATTGGCCTAAGCAATTTTTTCTCCCAAAATGCAAAATCTTACTTCCTCTGAAAGGACTGGACAGTAGCAGCTATGAAGAGCAGAAAAAAGGCAAAATGCCAGTATTTACCAATTGATGCTGCATAAATAAAAGCTCCTAATCTCTTACAATAGTTGATAAGTTTCTCAGTTACTGCTTCTCAAGCAGAGGTTGATTACTGATGAAAAATATGCATCTTTCCTTGTACAGATTAAAAGCACCTGAATTCATCAATTAAATACACCAAGATTTCCTCTCTTGTAGCTGTTTCACTTATAGTTCCTGAAGCATTTTCTTAGCAAGCAGTTTATGCTGTTTTTTAGAAAAGGATGGGTAATTTTGCTTTCAGATGGTTCAACAATAAACAATTCAGTGTGGAAAAAAAGCTGAGTATTTGCAGTAGAGATGCAATGAAATTCCTCTCCAGGGTACCTTTTCCATACAGTCATTTTTCTGTTTGTATCAGGAGATCTCCCCACATTAACACAGCTAAGCATGCACTGCCTCAGCTAAGGGGAGCAAAACTGAAATACTGCCTTACTGAAACATTAAAAGGGACATTGGATTTATTTTTGTTGTCACACTCTTTGAAAGATGAGCCTTTCTGTAACTTGATTAAACATATGAAGGATTACCTCAATTCCTATGAGCAAGAAGCTAATCATATAAGCAATTAGGTACACTTGCCCATGCACCTTAAATGTCATGCATAATACAGGTACACTGAGAATCTGTATTATCTAGTTAATATTTCACATTCCACAGCCTTCAAAGCAAATATGGCTTTAAGTAAACTCTGTGACCCTTTACAAAAGCGCATTTTTGATTTGACACGTACTATAAAAATTTGTGAAAACAACACATTAGAATGAACTTCAATCTTCAACTGAAGAGTCGTGCTACTACTAGACCCCTATTTGGCCTATGAAGCCATATAGCAATAACTACTTCATTACCCAGGAAACACCATAAACTATCAAAATTGGGTCCTCTGTAGGCCAGACTGAGCCATTTCCCAAAGCTTTCCTTGTTTCTCACAATCTCTCTCCAACCTGCCACCAACACCAGATTTACACACTCCCCTCCAGAACTCTGCCGAAAAAGTACGCTGCTCATAGTATGCACTAGTAGTGTTTGCAAATGAAACCACTATAAAAGTGAGAATCCAAGTCCTCTCTGTCATCCCGCTGCAGTCCATGTACCAGCTTATCACTTATTATTAGGGTACATCTCACTCAGCCGCAGCTGGAATTAAAGATCTAATTTTATGACTAATAATCACCTGTGCTCCCCCTGCAGTCCAACCAGAGACAGCTCCACATACACATCCCATCCACCTCCCTGCATACCCTAAATTGAGATTATTTGCATTCTGGGAGTGCAGTTCCAGTGTGCACAGTGCAACCCACTTGTCTGGGCTGTCAGCTTCTACTAAACCTCACAATTGTTTACATTTGCACTGAATCAGTTAATTGGGACACCTTCTAAAGGCACTAACCTTATTTTATCTTGACAAAGAAGATAAAAATCTGTAAAGTGGGAAAAACAATTCACATACTAACAACTTTTAGAATGCTAGTTTATAGCTTCTAGTTTCTAATTGACAAGTGCACACCAATGCCTACATAATTGTCCCTTTGTGTTATTCATATTATGATGAATTTAGTCACCAACACTCTAAATACTCAGAGAATTTATTTCCACCCCAGCCATGTGCAGCTTCACAAGCTGAAGCAACCATTCAGCTGTGAGTGCTATTTATCTGTAATTTGATAAATTTAAACATAGATTTTGCAACTACTCAAGTAGCCACATTAATCCTGTTTCAAGCTGTTGTTACTATCCCATGACAACCTGCAAGAGTTCCATTATTTAGATACTTTTGCAACACCCTGTGAAAATTAATACAAGCCTTCGCAGTACAGTTTATTGTTCCTAATTTTAAGTATCTTGTAAATATATAACAAATGTTATATGTTTTTAACTAAGTAAAACATCATGTACAGATGCACAAAATAAACAAATGAGCATTTATAACCCAAGAAGTTGCACCATACAACTTTTAAAGCCAGTTTTTAGCCCTGTACTGCTCTAGTACTAACTTCCTTTTTAACCAGAAGTCCAGGGCGGGGCTGCTTCCCAAAGCAGTAACCAGAAAGGCCCCTCAGCTCGAAGCAGCCCAGCACACAGCAGGGACTGCTCCACCAGTGCCATGTGCCCCTCTCCCGTTAACTCCTTCCCGGGAAGGAGAGCTTTTCAGCAGGCACATCTGGACAAGCGCCAAAGCTCAGCTCCTTCCACCCGTGGCGACTGCTGCATGTCCTTCCATCCATTCCTATTCCCCGCATGTTTCACTCGCAGAAGACGTGGAACAAGTGAGAGCACGCTGCAGCTGCCGGGGGAGAAGGAGCCAGCTCCCTGCAATCCCTGCATCCCACACAGCGCCGGTTCTTCACACAGCCACTGCAAAACAACCTCCATCGCACCCCCATCCCCAGAGCACTCCCGAGCCACGCTGCCTGCAGGCTTACCCCATCACGGGATATTCTTCCAACACTCCCAGGATTATTAACCACCTCATGGCTCTTTTACAGGCTGCTTTCAGCATATGCAGAAATACACATAAAATACACAATGCTACAGGCGAACATCCTAATTACAACTCTAAATAAAAGACTGATTTGAAGTTTTAAAGGGATTTTTTTATCAGTAGCCTTCTGTTGCTGTGGAAACAGGATTCCAAGGGAATAAAGATAAGAATCTTTCTGAAATATTCAATAATTCTGCTTGCACTCAAAACAGGAAAGGCAAAAATAATTCCCAGCAAGCAAGGTGATCTATGGAGATCTTCAGTCTTTTCATTCAGTCTACATTTAGCTCAATCATGGACATTTCCACAACATGCTGACATTTATCAAGTTACAATGCACATAGCTTAGACTTATTTCTAAGACTGCTGTAAATAACACAGTATTATGACATAGTAATAACCAGCAGTACCATAACAGACTGTTCCCTACAACTTTGGTGTGGGGGGCTGGGGAGGGGCTGGTAGGAGTGCAGATTTACAGGCGTAACTGGAGTTTTTTGTTTGCTTGGGGCTTGTTTTTTATAATCAGATGTTAACTCTTCCAGATCCTTCAGAATAATTAGTTTCTTATTCTAAATGATTAAAATACAGAGAACAGCTACAACATACAGCTTATGATTCTTTTAACAAAGAGAAAAGATTGAAAAAAGGGTAATAGTAGTCAAAGACAGTTTCCAATTTGAGGACATCGAGTAATGCATCATTTTTATACTGCTGAATTTATTTTTTGTAACCAATTGTAAACATCTATGTTTACCATAAATATTTGCTACTTTCCTTCATTTATTTATCATATTTTTGAGATAAGTAAGTATATTATTCATTAGACTTTTTTTATTAGCTCAACTTACAGAAGCAGCACCTGGTTTTCAAAGGAGTAAATGTCTATTCGTATTAGGATATATTTGCCTTGTTTCAACAGACCTCAGTTTATGAACAAACAACCCATGTCTTGCTCAGTTTTCATTTTGATTTCTTAGTTCAATAACAAAGCATCTCCCAGGCTTATCAGCTGCGAATTCAGGAAGCAAAGATCTTTATACACTTCTATTTTTCTCCATTAAAGATTTAGCTTTACAGACTAATTCCTACCATGTAGAAAAGACAATAACCCATGAAAATTGAGAGCTACCTATGAGATACTTTAAAAAACAACAAACAAACAAAAAACTCTCAGCCTTGAAGCACTAGTTGCTTTTCAAGAACTGGAAAGATTATAACAGGAGCACCATGTACTTTTTCATCCTACTCTGAGGGCAAAAGTCAAATAAGCTGTAATTCAGCACTCTTGAATCATCTATTGGTATGTTACAGACACTCTCCACTGTTCATTAAAAGTATGTATTGTGTTCTTAGTCTTTCGGAAACATGCATAAGCACTGACAACTTATAAAGAAAGAGGCCAATAAACATGAATTCAAAATTGAGATACTTCAGAGTAAGTGACATACAGCTCCCTGCACACACTGAAACACAGTGAACCCTGGTCCCCACTTGCTTGATACAAAAATGGCAGCAGGGGATGACTGAGCAACAAGGAAACACTAAAATAACTATACAGGAGACATGATACAATTTGCAGTAGTGATAATCTGGCCTTACCTGAGAACTCCTAATTGCATGCTATTTGAAAATCTTGGGGTTAGTTTGGGATTTTTCAAGGAGTTTTTGTCAGGATTCTAGTATCAAAGGATAGATCATGCTTTGGGCTTGAGAAAATACGAATCCCTGTTTCTAAATTGTTTATCATGGGCCCTCTGCAAAGCAACTATCATACTTCCAAACTCCTCATGTTCCTTATTTTATATCTCTGTATCTATAACTATATCTGTCTATCTCTCTCTCTATATATATATCTCCATATTCCTAACCCTTTTTTTCTGTTGCTCATCATCAAATGATCACTGCTTTGGCTTTGGTTTGGTTTTTATTATAGAAGTTACCTAAATAAACTATTTTTGTTTTGTGTTTCTTATAAAGTTGATTTTTTTTCTTTTCTAACAAGGGGAAAGAGAACTGTAATTTCTAAATCAGTGCTCTTTATTTTACAAGTCCATAGCAAGGTGCCCATGGAATGACCTCAGAACTGCTCTACTGTGCTTTTGGTTAACCTCTGAAGCTTACTGGGTCAAACTGCAACAGCATTCCTTTCACCTTTACTACCTACTTTTTCAGTCACCTTTCACAAAACAATCAAAATCAATCCTAACAATAAGGCTTTCTGCTACAATTATGCCAACTCCTTCCTCCCATGACAAAGGTGAATATTTACTCTGAAGTGATTTTACTCACATCTTCTGATCTACTACAGGTTATTGCCCTTCACGCCAGTCTTAAGGCACTTTTGAAAACCTTCTATAGGAGATTTGCTTCCATGTATCTGCTCAAATAATTCTAATTGAGACTGGTAAAGCACTGGCAGAGAAGCTGTGGCTGCCCCATCCCTGGAAGTGTCCAAGGCCAGGTTGGATGGGGCTTGGAGCAAGCTGGGCTAGTGGAAGGTGTCCCTGCCCATGGTGCGGGAGTGGACCTAGTTGACCTTTAAAGTCCCTTCTATGACTATGATTCCAATGGGTTACAAAGGCACAATTTTATTTTTCAGAATCTGAAAAGTAGAAACTGAGGGATCCTTGTAAAGAATACAATTTTAAGCTATTTACTATGCACATAATAATTACTTAATAGTTTAATTCCTTAGATCACTCCTGGTATTTTGAAAACAAATAGTTAGTCATGCAATATGGAGTCTGTTAAATAAATTACTTTTGCCAGAAGCTCAGTCAATTCATAATCCTGGGTGAGGCAGATAAAATTATTTGTGTCACCTACAAAGCAGACCTATGAAGAGGAACAATTTTAGAACTACACCTTAACACCGGCATTAGAAAAATATTGGCTATTTCACACAAGATTCTGTATTGTCTGGCTAAAGATGTTATTTAACTTTATGGTGTTTTGATCAATCTTAGTTGTTTGAAAAAAAAGATCACTTCTCTCAATCTGTTCTAATGTGTATTTTAATTTCCATACCTTTAGTTGTGAAGCACTGTGACTTCAAACCACCATATATGCCCACTTTTTTTTATGCCACTTCAAGTTGGTCATCAAAAAATAGAAAACTCTTACACTTATTTTATCTACTTCTTCCCTTCCCACTTACCCTCCCCATTTTCAAGGTTTACTGATTCTCCACTGCCAATATTTCCTTTGATAGCATCTGTGCCAAATTTAAATAACTTCACTGCTACGCTTAAAGGCTCTTTGGCTATCTGTGAAATAAACTCCTCATTTCAAAGGCACCCATTGCTTTTGATAAAATGTGATATTAAATATCACTATCTTTCTTCTCCCTATATAAATGTAATTCCTGTGGGAATGAATTTCAGGCTAAAATTTTAAGAGCTCAACAACATCCGAGACAACCCAAGGGCTCGGGGAATTAAAAGGAGTGGTTGTGGTTCACTCTCATTTTTGTGCCTCACATCCCTGCCCTTTCTCACTTCTTTGGTTGGAGCAGTGCCTTCCTTTGTGCCAGCTCAGAGTCGAAGCAGGACCAGCAAAGAAGCCTTTCCCTTATTGTGTCAGCACCAGCACTCACAGGGCTTTGTGTCCATCACTTCAACTTATCACCCTTAAATTTTATTTTTTATGAAGTAACTGTTCAGCTAAACCAGTTTTCCCACACAGCAAACTCTCCAGCTGTGTAGGCACTGGCACAAGAGCAGAGAAGGAATGACAGACCAGAGGCATGGAGGGAAAAGGCTGCCCCTCCAGTAGCAGCACAGCCCGAGATCAGCACAAGTCAGTCATGGAAACCACAGCTCAGGTGTCTGGGCCAGGAAAGCTCAGCCTCCAAACGAGGTAGTCAAGTGCCAACTTCCTTCTCCTGTGTTTATGCCTTCTCAAGAGGCAGCAAAAAGCCACCAAAACAGTGATGGCAGGTCAGTTATGTCACCACTGTTACTCCAGAGCCTGGAAAACAACCACCACCCTTCCCAGCAGCAAAGCAGGCACCATAAATTTGTGCAGGAAACATTTCCCCTGTCCTAGAGAGAAGGGAGAGCACTACCAGAGAGCTGAGCAGTGACGGTATTAACGAATCCCTCAGTGTGGTTTAGTCTTTTGTCTAGTAACATTCTAATCTGCCTTATATCCCAAATACTCCTCCTAAAATCAGCTTTAGAAAAAGGAAAATACACAAGATCCGGACAATTACTCTGTTTTTTAGTAATTAGCTTATTTAATTGATTCCACACTATATAAATCTTCAAAAGAGATAGTTCACAGTATTTCATTCCAACAGAAAATAGAACAAAATCATCCATGCATCCTTAGAAGCAGAGATTTTCCTAAACCCACAGAAACCTCAGTGCAAAATGAAAACTCTCCTAAAACACCGATGAAAGCAAGGTCACTGCTACTGTTCACCCTGCCATGGTTAGTTCAGTATTGCACTTGCAAACCAAAACAAAACAGCCAAACTGCCAGCACCAAGTGTGCATCTCACCGTATCGGAAGTTCCTTCCTTTCAGTATCAGCTTATAAGGCAAGTTCTGAATGTTTTTTCCATCTTTTTAATAACAACATGCCAGCAGTAAACCCTCAGCATACTAACTGTTTGGTGTTTTGTTCAGATGGGGTGTTAGCGTTATGACATGTTGGCTAGTGTAGCTAAAAGAAAGCTATTTCACAATTATGAAACACTCAGAAAAAAATCCAATATAAAAGTCAGCCTGAATGTCATTTGGGGTACTTTGCAACATTCAAATCCCAGTAAAATTGGGCAAATTCCAGACTGAGGCAATTTGGCGAGCATTGATTTGCGGTGCTCAAATGACCTGCACCTTTACTCAGGACACATCAGCAATACTTGGTGCCTTCCTTCCAAACAAGCAAGAAGTGAGGTACTGCAGTGGCAGCTGCTAATTTTAAGAGAAATTGCAAAATGAAGTATTTGCACATTATAAACTGGAAGCCTAACTGTGAGCTGCTGGTACTTAAAACATACCCACAACATAGACGAATTACTTTCCACCATGTAACAAAAACTCTCATTTGCATTCTACCCACCACAGAGTATTTCAGTATTTTATGAAAATTCTTTTGAAACACAAAAGGAGACCTTCGAAGAGATTTTCCCTTCACAGAACCTAGGTGGTTATAATTTTAGGTACTGCTAAACAAGATAGTAAAAACACGTGCACAGCTCTGCTAAAACTGATTGCCATGAAGATTCTGCCCAAATCTAATCGTTCTATTAGGTACAAATCAGTATTTAAACCACCTCTGAGAGGCAGCTGGACTGGGGAGGCACAGCACAACCTCTTGGCAACATGCAGGGAGCCAGAGCACCAGGAGCCTCCTGGGAGACCAGGATACAGAGAGAGCTGAGGGGACTCGAAGCTGCCCCTGTGCTGGCTCTTCTCAGCGGAAACGGGTGGGGACAGGAATGTTTCTGAAACAGAAACCAACCATTGCACACCCATGGAGCGCAAGAAACCTTGCCAAAGTATCTACCAATAGCTCATCAAATAGCCCCATATGAATTAGTGACATTTTTTACTGCTTGGATCTTATTAATCTACCTGGTCAAAGCTGACAATGACATTAAGTGTATTTGGCTTTTCATGTACCCTGCAAAAAGATGAGTTTGAGAATTGCTTCTTTACACTCACAAATGTTGTATTAGAGCGAAGAAAAATACACTCCCTTCTGAAAAGAGAATTTATCCACAAGTTAACTATCACCTTTAATAACTGTCCTAGCAATTAACAGAATGTAGATTTTATACAGATAAAACACCTGAAACAAACTACACTGCTGAACACAGTAAAATAAAAGTTATATAAAAAAATAATGCTTATAGCTCCACATGTTTCATCTGAGTGATCCAGAAATCAAAATCAAATACAATTGAAATTGCTTAATAACATGTTGCAGGGTTTGGGGTTTTGTTCAGACATTATTTGAAAAGTTCCTGAAATACATCACTTTAAGTGAAAGTACTCTCCAAATTACCAGAACAACATCCAACTTCATCCATTATCGGCGTCGGTTCCTAGCAAGGAAGGCTGACCATGGACTGGGTTGCGTTACGTGTGTGGCCAGCAGGTCAAGGGAAATGATTACTGCTGGGAGGGCACATCTGGAATACTGCATCCAGTTTTCCTCTCTCCCAGTACTGGACCAAATCCAGCAGAAAACCATTAGGATGCACAGGGGCCTGAAGGACATGACATTAAAAAAATCTGAGGAAACTGGGTTTGAACAGGCTAGGAGGGAAAAAAGGGGTGGTGGTGTAAAAGATCCAACTGTTCTTTTAAGTTTCATAAAGGGGGATCCCAGAGAAAAGCGACCCGAGGCGACAGTTGCAAGTCACTGCAAAGGAAACTCCCATGTTTTTAAGGGCAAGAGTTTCACTGGGCAATTGGTTTAACACTACAACCAGAAGTTGCCCATAGATGTTGTGGAATCTCCAGCCCTGGAGATTTTGGAAGTACTGAGTGGACACATTGAGCAACTTGGTCTAATTTTGACATCGGTCCTGCTTTGAGTAGGAGGTTGGACTACATCACCTCAGGACATCACTTTCAACTTACATCATGCTGTGAAATATTCCACAGCAAGATGTCATAAAGTATTTTGATTAAGTATCAAATCCACCAATTATTTTCATTTCTAGATCACAGCTGAAAGACATGACAAAGCATTAACAGAAGAAGCATTAAAAAAATTACTATGCTAGTGAAGTACTAGTTTTTAACACAAGCTGAGCTCCTCACCTACTCAGTTGGTAAAGCACCAACTCATCCGTGGGCTGTAGATTCCCACCCCTGAACAAGGAGCCTCTGAACTAACAGAGCCTGGTGTCCTACAATTACACATTTCTGGTCTCAAAAGTACCATAAATCAATAAATCCATCTGTGAAACTGGGGCATGTCACATCTCTTCAGGGAAGCCTGATTTCTCATATGTGACCCCCTGATGCACTTTCTTCCTCAGTGGAGTAGCACATAGATAAAATACTTATTTTTATGGAACTTGCAGAAAACCTTTCCTTTAGAAAGTTTCTTTAAGACTTGTACCATCTGTCCAATTTGATGGAAGACAGGCAACAAATACAAGAATCAAATATAAGACTACAGGAGATGAAACCTCATCCAGATGCTGCAATCATAAAAGCTTTATTCCCTTAATAAAGCATGCTTAAAAGAAGACCCACAAGTTATCTCTGCCTGTTTCCATGGGCTAGATTCATGCTGTGTTAAGAAAATGTGTATTTATAAAATGCAAGTGTCCATCAGCTGCACTCTTCAGCCATGAAGCAAGTATCCCATTGCTTTGGGTTGACAGGAAAAGTTGCTCCTTCTCATCTTCCATAAACCTTAAAGAGAGCTCTGACAAAAACAGAGCCAGTGGCTGCTGCCCATCCCTCCTGCACAGCTTGCCCACGGACCATCTGTCCCTCACCGGGGAGAGCAGGAAAAGCAGCTCTAATTGACCCTCTGAGTTCCCAGGTCAAGTTAGGCAAGGGTTAAAAGTTTGAGTGACTGAAGCGAAGCGCTCACCATGGTGTTCTCCCCAGAGGGAAGAAGCTGGTAACTAGCCACCAATTACACTCCGTAATTCCCTCCTCTGATCCTCGAACAGAGAAGGGTTGGCTAACTTGTATCAGCTCCCTGTTCTCCTTATCACACAGACAGAACATGCTAATTACCAGCTACCTGTGCTGCCTACAAGCACACACGAACAGGGACAAAAATTCCTGCACTCACTCTACCATTAAAGGGTTCTCTCTCTCTCTGGATCAAGGCAATAGTTAACCAAAAAACATCACAGGCTATTTCTGGTCCTTGCCACTGAGCAGTCCACCCCAGACCACCAGTCTGACCCTCACAGAGGATGCAAACCCTACCTTTTCATGTAACTCAAAAGAAAGTATTACACAACCATCAATCCCATTCAACTTTTCATATTTTAATATAAATATCCATGCCTTGCAGATCACTCTATTCCTGACTTCCTTCTGGTTTTAGTTTCTTTATGAATATACTTCTCGGATTCCTATGCTCCAGAAGTAGGGTTCTTCCATAAGACAGTAGAGAGAAGTAGAACTTTGGAAAACCTACTGCGAAATGTTTTAAATACTCTTTTCAGTATTACTTTAACATTTAGCTGTTGACTACCTTAACTTCCAGTATCACCCTTACACTGCACATCAATAACACAAAGATCTCCTCGTAATAACACAGTCAAAATCAGACCAAGAAATGCAAGATCTGAACCTCAAGATTGTTTTCCAACTACATTCATCTGCATTCAGCTGCCTCTTTATAAGCAGTTATTTGCAGCACTGAATTACTTCACATTCACATAAGCCTGATGACAAAAAAGGCTCCCAAAAACTAGGATATAAACCAGAACATCCCCGTCATATTCCCATTCCCCATTTCTTTCCAAAACAATTACTTGTTTTATACTGTCAAATTATTATCCTTGCCAAATTACCACTGACCAACTGGATGAAGAACAAGTCCCACTGGAAATTTAAAGCTCAGCTCTATCATGGTTTTATTGCTGTTTCAGCATGTTTAAAGTATGGTCTGATAACAGGTTGTTGCAAAAAATAATAATTAAAAAAAACAATCCCACATTAGGGGAGGAGGAAGCAATCTCAAAAACCTTCCACAGTTTGTTGTGTCTGAAAGATATTTCTGAAACTTTCAGACTTGGTCTAGAAGCGGATCCCACTGACTCTGAGGTTGATAACCCCCTATCACTGAAAGAAAGGAAAAGTCACACAAAAAACTTTACACCAGAACCCCTCAAAACAACTAACAGCTCTTAAGTAAAAGTGGAGGGGAAGAAATTTATTTGGATAAATTAATTCAGAGTAACAAATGTGACTGTATGACTAAATAATTGCTCAAAGAATGTCCTGCAGTCATAGGAAATGCTGAGGATCTTGGCTCAAACTTTGCTCTCTGCTCATCCCCTAATTTCACATGCAAAACTGTTGAAACAAAAATAGGTTAGAAAGGGACACTGACAGGGATCCACTTGCTACCCACTTCACACTCTGCAACAAAATTTCTGAGTAAGAGCAATCCTGTGTTACAGGACGGACATTTTCAGCAGTTTAGCTGGAGGACATCAAGATGGGGGTTTGCCTGATAAGGTGCCTTTTCTGCTTAGGAAGCTGAGAAAGCACAACCACAACACAGCAGTAAATATACTACTCTGCTGAATTTATTTTTACTCAAAACCTGATTATGTAAAAAATTTGCTGCACTAGGGAAATAGTTAAAAGCCTTTAAGGGTTTTCAAATCCAGATGAGAGAACAGCTGGGTACAGTCTATTCAGCCAACATCTTCCTCTATTTCCCATGCTGTTATTTTATGTTCTGATCAATATTTCTCAAACATGATTCTCTTTGCTGCAAAATCAAAATGGAAGACTGACAGTAACAGCCCTATGCAAAGAATACTTAATTTGCCTTTTTATTAATATAATCAAAAGCATTTTTTTTCAAGTCCTTAATCCAATAATCCAGAAACATAAGAATTAGGATAAAAACAAGAAAAAGAGTGAAGGATTTTAGGAGTGAAAAATACTTGGTTTCCATATAACAAGCCTTATGGCACAATGCATTTGTAAATAACCATAATTTCCAACGATGTCCCAGACAAAACCATCACGCCCTGCTTTGCTTTCCTTTATTAAAGTGTTCAAATTTAAATGGATTTTGCATTTGCAGGAAACATCTCCATCTCCACACTCACAGCTTGCCCTCTGCCCCACCCCCGAGGGACAGGCTTCTGCAGATCCTCACTGCATTAGCAACCAGAGCAAAACACAAGACACACAGTACTAAACTGCGTAACCTGGACGTCTGTAACGGATAAGGAATCGCATTTAATCAGTCACTACAATAAAGTACAGTTGCTATGGCATTTAACTACAGCAAGTGCATCAAACACTTCCCTTATCAAGGACATGGTACAAACCGAGACTTTGTTCCCTCTCATTTCACACCCAAGGCAGAAGAACAATAATTAAGAGCACAAAATACATAATCTAGGATTTTACATTAATAATTTTAGAACACACCAGAGCCAAGTGTATATTTCAACTGAACTGGAGATTTGGAATTTTTGTTAGTAATTTTGTGTAGCGTTCACAGTAGATAAAAAGTATTAGAACAAATTTTTAAATAAAAGACAACCTTTTGGATTTGAAGGGGAAACAGTTTCAGTGCAGAACTTTACAACACACCATTTGGAGCAGCAGAAGTGGACCTGTTTCCCCTGTATCTGCTCACTGGCACAGTGATGCCAAAAAAGGGCATCAACTGCCATCGTGCTGCTTCTTGCAATCCCTGATCTATGGTGAAATATTCTAGCTTTTCACGCTGTCTGTGAAACGCAATTTAACATTCCACTGACGAGAGCCAGGCTGTGCACAGCACACACCTTGGAAGCACTATTTCCAAGTACCTTCCCAAATCAGACTGCAAGTGCAAACCAGTGCAGCCAGAATCAAGGTTATCTGCGCCCATTTCCTTGCACTGGCTCAGATGACAAAATAACCATAATAAAATACAGCCCGTTCCAGAAGCTACATCAACAAGTTTTGGACTGGATATACTGCAGTGATTTCTAACATTAAAACAGTAACAAGGATATTTTGACACTGTAAACGAGATTTCTGATTTACATTTTGAAAGTTCTTCCCACAGCAAAAAAAAGTGAAGGCCACAACACAAAACTCTGTGAGAGAGGTTCATCTCCCAACTAAGCTCAGGCCTAGATGAAAGCTCCCACCCTGAAACATAGGATGACTTCATCTTGACAGGCCAGCACAATTCAATGACTATGTGCAAAAACCTTCAGCTATAAAAATCTATAACGTACAGCTGAAGGCTGTGAGGAGCCCTTGTCGAGAAATGCACTAGTTCACAGAAGATCAAAGAGAGAAATTAATGCTGATAAAGCTTTCATGAAGTCATAGCCTGTAAATCTCATTTAGTACCTCTGGTCAAAAACCATAATGAAGAAACGGAGACAGTGTTGGAAGAAAGTTGACAAAACGATTTAAAAAAAGTGTTTTTCATCTGCATCCCGTAAGTTATTTCAGGAGTAAGGGGTTTTTTAAACCTCTTTTATTATTAAGGTCACTGAGCATGTCAGGTTTCTAACCCAGTCACTAGATACACCGTCACATAGCATCACCGCAACTCATTTAGATCGCTAAAAAAATCCACCTCACACTCTTAATCCGGTTAGTTCACGTCTTCAGTAGTTCACGCTTTTTGAAGTTCGTTCACCTCGCTCTTTAAGACTGATGCTACCCAAAGCAAACACATACGATCGTTTTTAGTGGGACTTAGTATTAAGTCTTCATAACACAAAATAATCTTAGAGCTAGCACGGCTGCAGAGAACTTTCACCTCCACACACGTTAATGCAGGCACTAATCTGGCCGGCTCTGCAGCACAGACAGCACGTCCTGAGCAAAGCCAGCCAGGGGCAGGCACTCGTACTGCTCAGATTCACTTTTTCTACCCCCCTGCGACCTGTGGCTGCTGCAGCCAGGTGAGCCCTGGCAGGGCACGGGGAGAGCCGTGGGATCTCACCACCTCCCCTGCCTTCCTGAACGCCCGCAATGGCACTACGGAGACGAGAGGAAGCAAGGAGAGCGGCCCATTCCAGAGGAAAAAAAATATTACGGAAAATAAACGCGCGAGTGAAACCAAACGAGCCGCTGGGCTGCACCCACCGAAGAAAGGATGGGGCGGGGGGGGCGGTGTACAGGGAGGGAGGGGAAGGAAGGGTGATGCCGGAGGGACAACCTCGGGAACACGGAGGGAGAGGCAGAGCTGAGGAGAGCGAGGCCAAGCTGCTCCCCCTCCCTGAGGGCAAGGGCGGGCAGGGCCCGGAGCCGGGCAGGGCGGCGGGAGGGAGGAGGGAAGGAGGGAGGCGTCCGGGGCAAGGGCGCTGCCCCGGCGGCCGCACTCACCACACCATGCCGTAGGCCCCCTCGCCGATGTAGGAGAGGTTGGTGTAGCGCGGGCCCACGTCGAACACTTGTCCTCGCACCATCTCCGGGCCGCCGGCGCTGGCGGAGCCGCCCGCCGCCCCGGCCCCCGACACCGCCGCCATGTTGTCCGTGCCGGGAACCGCGGTGCCTGCGTGCGGGGGGAGGGGCGGAAGCGGGCGAGGAGGATGCGGGAGGGAGGAGGGAGAAGGGAGGAGGAGAAGGAGGGAGAAAGAGGAGCCGCCCGCTCGGGAGCCGCGGCCGCTCCGCCTGTGCTGGCCCGTCCGCCCCGTCAGCGCCGATCCCGCCGCGGCCGCACTAAGGAGGCGCCGCCGGCCGCGCGCGCGCGCATCGCCCGGGCCGGGGGGGTGGTGAGGGGAGGGCGGGGCGCGCGCAGGGAGCGGCGCGGGGCGGGGCCGCGCGCGCAGCGGGGGCGGAGCCGCGCGCGGCGGGGGCGGGGCCGGGACTGCGGTACCGCAGCCGCTGGGGAGGGGGCGCGGCCGCCGCTGGTCACGTGGGGGGCGCGGCGGATCACGTGGGGCGGGTGCGCGACCGCCCGGCGCCATTAGAGGCGTCAGGTGATGGCGGGAAATGGAGGCGGGCAGGGAGTGCACCCAGTGCCCATCCCAGCGTACTGCCCATGCCACCACACTGCCCATCCCAGCGTACTGCCCATGCCACCACACTGCCCATGCCACCACACTGCCCATCCCAGCGTACTGCCTACCCATGTCACCACACTGCCCATGCCACCACACTGCCCATCCCAGCGTACTGCCTGCCCATGCCACCACACTGCCCATCCCAGCGTACTGCCTGCCCATGTCACCACACTGCCCATGCCACCACACTGCCCATCCATGTCACCACACTGCCCATCCCAGTGTACTGCCCATGCCACCACACTGCCCATCCATGTCACCACACTGCCCATGCCACCACACTGCCCATCCCAGCGTACTGCCCATGCCACCACACTGCCCATCCCAGCGTACTGCCTGCCCATGTCACCACACTGCCCATGCCACCACACTGCCCATCCCAGCGTACTGCCCATGCCACCACACTGCCCATGTCACCACACTGCCCATCCCAGCGTACTGCCTGCCCATGCCACCACACTGCCCATCCCAGCGTACTGCCCATGTCACCACACTGCCCATGCCACCACACTGCCCATGTCACCACACTGCCCATCCCAGCGTACTGCCCATGCCACCACACTGCCCATCCATGTCACCACACTGCCCATGCCACCACACTGCCCATCCCAGCGTACTGCCCATGCCACCACACTGCCCATGCCACCACACTGCCCATGTCACCACACTGCCCATCCCAGCGTACTGCCTGCCCATGTCACCACACTGCCCATGCCACCACACTGCCCATGTCACCACACTGCCCATCCCAGCGTACTGCCTGCCCATGCCACCACACTGCCCATGTCACCACACTGCCCATCCCAGCGTACTGCCCATGCCACCACACTGCCCATGTCACCACACTGCCCATCCCAGCATACTGCCCATCTCACCACACTGCCCATGCCATCTCAGTGCCCATGCCAGCGTACTGCCCATCCCAACCCACTGCCTGTGGTATCGCGCCATCCCAGTTCTCTCCTGTGCCCCGGCTGAGGGAAGGACGGGGCTCACGGAGTTCGGCACGCAGGTCACACCCGCTGTTGTCCCCCAGCACAGGCTCCTCGCGCGAAAGCCGAGTGACTGTGATAAGGGCGAGTTTAGTTCTGACATTTCCCGAGCTCGTAACCTCTTTTTACACGTTGCTTTTACATGGTGCTTCATTTTCCTGTTGGCTGCTTCCAGTACAAATGTAAATAAACCCTGCAGCGGAGGTGAAAGCGCAGTTGATGGTTTGTCTGATGCCTTGGTCACTCCTTGCCACGGTGACATATCTTTTCTGTTTCCCTTCAAGGTTCCGTTCTCCTAAAATAGCTTTTTCTTGTTTGCAAAAGTTACACACAAGGACCTTAACGCCGCTTCTTTTTTTTTTTCCCTGCAATTCTCTAACGATCCTGTCAAAAAGCACTAAACTCAGATCTGAGCCCCTACTGCAGCCCTGCCTGGGCTGTTCGAGGTGTGCAGGATCTGTGTTCAGGTACATGTCTCACACATCTGGCAGTGCCCATGTCTCCACATTCACACCCTTCCCAGTCTGTCAGCAGAGCACACTGCGATCAGCCATCACCCCTAGACCACCAGGCTTTTTTCTTTTAAGTAGTTATTAATTTTTAAATTATTAATTCCGGTGTAACAGTGCTCAGCCAGAAGCTGAGCACTTGACTATCCATGACTATCCAGTTGCTCTCAGGTTCTCCCCAGTTATCCTTTGCCCTATTCCTTAACATTTCTCTCAGATCTGCATCTTTCTATTAATGTTTTTCACTACTGACATGTCTTCTGGCTACTCTGCTACTTCAAGTTTGTCTTTGCCTTGCAAGTGTCCCTGCTGATGTCTGTGCCCATATCCTACTTCTCCCAACTCTCATAGGGTCATTTCTGGCATCCCACCTTCTGCTGTCCCTCCTTTCTCCAATCCAGCTTCCTTTGCCATCGGTTGAACAATCGCGTTTTTCCACAGCTGCTTCTAACTGCACAATCCCCTCATTGCCACTTGCTCCCCTCCCCAGAACACCAGGCTGGCTTCTGACCAGGACTCATGAGGGAGGTCACTGTTTTTGGATGCACACCCAGGTGTCCCTGAGGCCTCTCCCTTAGGCCTCCAGGTGCCACCCAGTCTTGGCTGACGGAAAGAAAGCTCTCAGGGAAGAGCAACATAATCTAATAAACTCCTCTCTGTATTTAACAGATATTCAATTCTACAGCTCATGGTTTTGTGTATTTGAGTGGGATAATGCTTCTGATGTATTTATTTTTACTTGTTTATGTTTTCCTTTTTATGATGTGTTCCCCTTCACTTTAGAAAAAGTGGGTTTTTTCTCAGATATTATAGACAGCAGTAAATACGAGTGTTTAATTTTTCTGAAACCAAGTAAAATATTATTTTAAAGGTTCTCTTAACTCTAAAAGTGAAATTGTGCTTACAGTTCTGATTACATACATAAATAAATCTGTCATCAGCAAATGCAAAACAAATTATTGTAGAGAATCTAGCTTAAACACAGCCTGTCACAGCAAATTTAATTAAAAACTGGTGCGTATCTAGCTTATTTTCTACCTTCACTGGGATGTACCTGATCAAAAAGGAAACCAACCAGGCAGGCCAGGAAATTGTGTAAAGACTGTCAGCTCCTTTGAGTGCTGTGTTCAAATATATGTCTAATCCAATTAAACCCAAATTAGCAGTCAGAACCTATGGAATGCTTTCCCAAAAACCCCTCCCATGACAGAACTCAGTGCACGTATTTCAGTGAAGCTCTGCCGTTGCTGAGAGCAGACAGGAGTAGTATCAGTTGCTTTTCAACCTACTTAAACACACTGCCAGTACCTGCACTTAATACTGAGTCTTTTGCCTTAACAAGGTGACACTAAAGCCTGAATTCTGGAAAGAACATAAATGTGTTTTAAGAAAATTATTAGTTCCATGCCTAAAGTAAAGGCCTGTGTCGGGGGAGAAGAGATGATACTTACTAAAAATGATGGCAGATAATGAGAAGCAGGAGGGAAAAAAACCCCTTATTTCAAACAGAAATCAAAGCACCTTTAAGAAGAGTTTGTCAAAGCAGAAACACAGTCTCTGCAGTTTAATAGGTATATTAGGAAACAACTAAGCCATATAATCAGTCTGTGTAAACATGCCATAGTTTGGATTGTCTCTATCTTCGTATGATGCTCAGGAGTCACATGGATGAGCTCATCCTACAATGAGGGTCTAGAAATTCCCTGTACTACATGTATCTACTTTAACTGTTAATTTGTGTTCTGTAAATAGGCCTCTTGAAAAGTGAACATCATTCCATGAAGGTCCTGTGAGCCCTGGGATCAGCACTGTTGGGCTGGGGCCAAGGACAAACACCACAGAGCTGATCTACAGTGCCACTCTTCAGTGGGGGTGGGAGGGATTTTAGGTTTTTGTGCTGATTCAAAACTGAGGCCACACGTCCCCAAATCATCATCAATTTGTTTTATTATTTGTCTGGGACATCGAAGCCACGGCTTTCTTGGTAGCTGCTGTAGGAGTATGGCACTTGCTTTCAGAATAAATCAGCATGACCCTGAACCTCCCCATCATCCCAGTAGAACACAGGCATTAAGTATATACAGTTTTCCCAGCATTATTTAAAAATACCTCAAGCCTTTGTGTGGGGGTGACAAGAGAGAGAAATAAGACACGTTAATATGTTTTATAAAGATATACTTTAACTTCTAAGGCACTCAGGAACCATGGTGATGGTTCCTGAAATTGCTCAGATATGAGCTCTGATCACAGGGAACTATTCTAAGATTCAGAAAGAGCATCAGATGCTAATAACTTCCAGTCAGTACCGACCTGGACTGGATTGAATGGGTGACACAGAGCTGAAATCCCTAGAGATCTTCATTTGAATGTCAACTACTGCTCTGACAGGTAAAGTGACCTCAAAGAAAAGGAGGGTCTCACTGTAATCGCACACTGTTGAGAAGTTAAAAACAGTCTCTCACCCAAATTGCTGTACACTTGACACCAGAACAAATTTAGTTTTCCCCCCAGTATTTCCTTTCTTCTCCATTCAACGTTCTGATGGAGTTTGCAGGGAGCTTATGGTGGCTTAGACACCACGAAGTTAAAACTAGTAAACAGTTTGCTGTTGTTGTTCTGTGCATGCCAAGGGGAGCACAAAAGATTATTAATTGCAGAATGATGCTGTCAGTAACAGCCTTGGTCCTGCACTGGGCATCACCCTGTCACTGTCAGAACCTGTCACTGTTGCAGGAGATGTCTTGTATTATCTATCATACTCTGGGTAGGTTTGCTCTTAACAAATATAATTTGAAAACACAGTTGCAATTTTAAGTCATTTTTACGTTCCTTAGTTTTGAACATGTAGTTTACAATTATACTTTAAATATCTTAAAAGGGATCCATTTTACAGCAACCTTAAAAGCTTATTATATAATTCTAACAATTTTAATTAACATACCGACATTTTGTTGCTGTGTAAAATTAAGTTTTCGTCTGCAGTAGCAGCAGCATCCAGGCACTGTCCTGCAGTTCAGTAATGGAAATTTCCCAGCCTCAAAGCACACTCTGTCTCAGTCAGCTGCAACAAAACTCTGGGTGATTTCAATGTTGTTGTGTGTGCTTTACTTGTCCTCAGTTATCTGAAGCTTGTATCTTTTGAAAACCAGCTACTCCTCATGAGCTTGCTTCATCTTGCACAAGACTTAAAATTCAGTAAACAAGCCGGGGATGATAAGAGAATTGAATCACCGGATGAAGAGTTATTTTACAGGACTGAAGAAACAAACCATACATATAAGTCAGTATTTATACAGAATGTTGCAGTGACTTGTGAGTCGTCACTGAGGTCCTGGCATATGACCCTTGTTTTCTTGTGCTGAAGCTTTATGCACTGAAAGACTATTAAGTTCTTACAAAAAGATTTAGCTAGTGCATAATATCAGTCTTCTGATCTCCGTATTTCTGGTATAATTGATTGCTAGGAAAATAAAAAATAATTAAAAAAAAAGAGATAAAATTGTTACAAAGCCTCAGAAGTATAATAATTTACAAATACTAAAACATGCATCCTGTTTCCACCACTTGTTCTCTGTTCAGCTGTAAGGCAGGACAAGTGATGCCTCCAGCAGAGGCAGAAGTCAAAGCATGTAGAAACAGGATTATTAGGGTTTTAAGTTGTTCAGATATTGCAGTAGCTCCATTTTTAATACTTCTTGCTCATAGCTAAAAAATTTAGGGAGCACTTGTGATGAAGAGGTTGGCTGATGTGAGGACAGGGAAGAAACAGTGATGCAAGAAAGAGTAAAAGGGAATGGGGAGGGAAGAATGTAAATTAAAATCAACAGGTAGTGGGACTGAGCAATGGGAGTAGAAGGGTCATAGTTGGAGGGGTGACATTCAGACCCCACTGCATCCAGCTTTGTGTATGTGAAGCCCTTGGCAGACACACAAGTCCCTTCATGGAGAACTGGTTTGGGGAATGATGCCAGGCCTTCTAAAAAGAGCTCACCAAGACTTGCTTTCCCTGACATCATTGTCGTCTGCTGGGGTGACATCCATCACAAGTACACTGTGATGCTGACTAATGACTGTGATGGCATACGTATGTCCTACCTGTCTGCTATGATTAGATTTAGTATAAACAATGGGCAGTGGCTGAACAGAAACAAGTGATAAGGGACAGTGCACTAATGGCATTCTGAGATTTTCACCTAAAAGTCACCAGGGTTTAAAATTCAGCCAGTATTGATACAACATCATACGACAACTGTGTGGCAGCCTTTAGGAGCAGATTGGAGGCTGTAGCACAATGATTGTGAATATAAGGTTCCACACGCAAAATAAACTGTCCTACTGAGTTTTCCTGGCAGATCACATGGAAGCAGATTCCCTCTTCTCCTCTGCTGGACAGGTCCTGGACTTGCTGACATGGAACTGCAGAAGAGGCACCTCCAGATTTATGGCTGAGACATACTTCAGGGCACCTGCAGGGAAATCTGGATGTTTGCTCTCTAAGCTGCACCTGTCCTGTGTGAGGTATCAGTCTCTTTTCCTTGCACTTTGTTCAATCCACTGACCTGATAGCCCATAGAGTCTGTGCTGCTTATTTTTAATAGATAGTATAAATATTACAGACATCCATTACTACAGTCCAAAACTGATGAATCATCATTCTTTAAAACAAACATTTCTTTTGCACTTTTGCATATCTATAGCAGATAAAAGCAGTACAGAGGAGAGCGATTTCCTGAAGGAAGTGGTGTCACCATATTTTGAAAAAAAGAGCCAAGCTGTTGGAATCTGTGTTGCATTACAGGGTAATGCAATACCTCTGAGCACTTCCTGTTTATCACAAGAGATACAATTTTCACCACATCATAAAACTTTCAAGCATTTGTTAATAAACACTCCTAGAGAAAAAATAATTTCCAAATATTCAACCCCCCTGGCATCTGTCATTACAAACAAAAGAAGGTTTTCATTTTATATATCAGGGGACTATTTGTGCGAGAGACGCAGATTCTGAGGGCCCCATCCACCTCCTCCTGAAGGCCACATCTCACATTAGGTCATTCTACCTCAGCACATGACGCTTCTTATATGTAAACAGTAAGATGTTCGAATGAGCAAATGTAATTTTTACTATCATCATGTGTCATTTTTTTAAACAATGTGGGGACACAGAGAACGAACATATGCAGAATTGCAGCACAGAGTCTTGTATGAGAATGACGAGAGTAAGATTTGCTTCTAACAACAATAATCTGCCAGTGCTGAGGTACCCAATCAAACATACAAATTGTGCAGATGTTCACAGTGGTCCTGTCTCAATGTGTAGCCTTTCTCACTTGACAGCTTTGTTGCCTCCATTAATTTTTCTGGATAAATTAACCTTGCTGGAAAAGGTAGAGCTGGGGAGCAAAAGGGGGCAGATTTTTAAACACCAGCAGCCTCGGTGTTGCACTTTGCACACCCAGAAGATAAAATCTTTGGCAAGGAAATGCAAATTATTGTCACTGATTCAGGATGTTCTTGTGATCGTGGCTGGGACTTGGTCTGCAGCTGACAGGGTGGGGGTCGGGGAGGGAATTCAAGATTTCTGCCTTCTCCAGGTAATAAACATTTTGGTAGGTACCTGTGGAGCCCCTGGTGGTCTAGTGGTAAAGGCGTGGCGCTGTCACCGCGGAGACCCTGGTTCGATTCCCGGTCAGGGCCACTCCCGGGCAGGTGGGGCTCGTTAGCCCTTAAAGGCAACCCACCTACGTCCTAAGGACCTCGCTGCCACCGTCCAAGCTCGCTTGGCCCCGGCAGATGAACCTTAGGATTAAAGGGTGGGCTCAGTTCCGCGCACACTGTGTCTCACCTAAAAAATCCAATGCGCAGGCTGGAAGGTGTAAAGACCTTCCCTGGATCTTCGCTCGCGAAGACTGGTCATTATCAGGTACCTGTACAAAAACAGTGCTGTACAATGAGACACAAGACAGGCTTGTGCCTCTTACAGCTTCACCACTGTAGGAGGCTTGTCAAGTTCAGAGCAAACTACAAGGCCTGTCTGTTCAAGATGGAAACATCTGAACTGCAGTTTCATGTGGTAAAATCCTGCTGCACGGAAATTCAAGATAGGTAGTGACTACGAACAATTCTTACTCCTTTAAATCACTATAACATTTAAAACTCTGCCACACAGACTGTTATCAGTTAGACCAGGGGAAAGACTGAACCTCAGAAAAACGTTCCCTCCAACTACCAGCACTAGATCTAGCAAAACTGAATTAATAATAAAGACGTTTGTAGCTTTTTGGATTTTTAAAGTTTTAACAATTGGAAAATTATCTGGCTCACATTATCTTTGTCTTACCTGACATATGGTGGTTATTATAGCAGATAAGACAAGCCTCATGATAAGAGATGCCTTTTGTAAGTGCAACACATCCATTGTAATCAGGCACTACATTTATCTTAACTGCATTACTGAGTCTCTGGGTTTTGTACAAGTGACAGAAAATTGTTTTGAGATCCAACAGCATCCTGCATCTCAATTAACTTTTCAATATGATGTCTCATTTCCCACTTATGTTAACAGCCAAACTGAATCCCTGGCCTGGAAATCCTACTGTTTAAAAAAAAAAGAAAAAGAGAGAACCATTCTTTTGGGAGGGTATGGCAAAATATCTGCAGGATGATGCTCTGCATCCAATTTTACATGTACCATTAACGGCAGCAGAGTAAGATTAAGTGATTATTCTCTGCCAAACAGTATGTGTGGGGGAGCAGACAACAGATGTGCAGCCACTTAGCCTATGCCTTGTGCACCAGAGTGTGGTATGGAAATGCATGTGGATATTTAATTGTTATTCAACTACAAGTTGCTTGGATTTCTGAGTCTGGGAAGCGCATATGCTGCACTGAGAAATGAGTGTTTATTAGCACAGGAGCTGTGCTGGCCTTTCCTGCAGAGAGGCAAAGTACCCCAATCTAGAGAAAATGGATTAAAAGGGGGCTGTGCACCACTCTCATGTCCCATTTACCTTTGTGAAGTGCAGTTGGATAAATGCCAATATATGGATACATTTCCATCATGAACTCTGAACAGCTTTTACTGCTGCTTATCACAGATAATAAAGTGCAGCAGCTGTCCTTTTATCAAATCCCAGTTTATAGAAATGTATGTCTAAATAAGGGACATAAGCAAGATCCCACCTTCAGGGACAGCCACATGGATACATAAACCCTTTAAGAGCTAGGATGGGACCATCATCTTGTATTCAAGTATTTTTCCAGTGCTTGTTGCAGCAACCTTCTGTGGTTACTCTGCACATGTCCTCTTTCCTCTCTGATTCCTCCTTCAGGACTCTTACCCATGCCAACATCCTCCAGGGCTCCTGCAGTTCCATTCAGTCCTTTCTCTGCTGTATGGGCTGATGCTGCTGGGTGACCTTCCTTCCCCTGTCACCCTCCCTGGTCAGGCTGTGTTCATCCTGTGCCCTTTTGAGGGAAGCCCCACCTAGGAGGTGAGGTGGGAGATTAGGCATCAAATAGCAGTGAGGCATCCCCCCAAACACCCCAAATCTTCAGCAAAAAATTTGATGTTCATTCTTCTCTCACTCATTGCAGTTCCAGTCTCCACTCTCACAGTGTCCAATTCTTCTCCTTTCCTGGGCTGGTATATTTTTTACTGAATTTATTTTCTTGCAGTTTACTGAGCTGCATGAGCTCATTAAAGAGCCAGACAAGCACCAGACCTGTACAAAGAAAGCGGCAGGGCTGGAAGCAGAAGCATCATTTTGATACCAGCAGTCTTTTGGATTTGGCTCAGCTGCCGGGTGATATCACTCCATAAGACAAGTTTCAGCTGTAAAACACGGAGGTTTGACTGCACTGCCGAGAAGCCTTCAGACACTTCTCTTGCCTTTGCCATGCTTTGCTGCACTTTTCTTGGTTCTTGAAAAATGCAGGAAAAAGCAATCATGTTGGCAGTTTTATAGTGACTTCCTCACCACCTCCTTTCTGCTCGTCCTCTGTCTCTCCTTTTTCTGCCATTGACCCTAAAGTCTCTCTGCTGTAATTCTCTCTGCTCCTGGTGGTTTTGTCCTACCATCTTACAAATGCAGGCCTCCTTTCTCAGGACAAGTGTTCAAAAAAAAAAAAAAAGTATTACACAATCACCAAGACATGCGCATTACTCACCAGAACAATCCTGGGGATCCTATTTCTGCCCCTCAGCACTTCAATAGCACCAGTGCCCTGAAGGCAGAACCCAGTCAGGACTGTGGGTGTACAAACCCAGCCCTACAATGGAAAACTCTGCTTTGTGCAATGATCAGGAGCCATCCTGCTGTGAAGGACAGAAGTATCTTGCTGTGTTTGTTTTGCGATGTGGTCTGATCATTTATACTGCTGAATTAATAAAAATAGCAAGATAGAAGCTTACCAAATGGAATCCATTGCTAACCGTCATTCATTGTTCTATTCTTGTTCCACACACATTAGGAAGTGCACATTATCTGGTAAATCAAGACAATAGAAACAAATAAATGCCTTTATATTGTAAGAAAAAAAAAAAAGCCTTTCTAGAAATACTGTAGAAACAGTCACATCCTCTATTTCTGTCTTTTATAGGAGGCAGGCTGTGTCTTATTATCATCAAGGAAGAAGTAAACAAATGTAATTTAATCAGTTCTGTCTTTCATTTATTTGCATCAGCCAGAATAAAAGACAAAGGCAGAATGGAAAACAGCAGCTTTGTGCTAGAACTTTGAATGCACAAAATACTTCTTTCTCCAGCCATCAAACATTAAAAAACGCTCTGCATACCAGTAATAAAAAAAGTGTCAAACAATTGACCACAATGGGAATCACAATGCTTCATTAAAAGCTCTAAAGCAGAGTAGAAAAGCTTCCAGCCGTTTGCTAAACAGAACTAAATGCTCAGATACTTTCAAAAAGTGTCAGAAGATGCTTTCATCTTGTCTAGTCAGGCAGATAAATATCTCCCTGCTTATTCAAGTCTTGTCTCCGAGCTTGTGCCGCTTCACCAGTACCAGCTGCATGTGCCACTTGCTGTGCTGGGACTGTGGCACCTCTCAGAACACCACAAGAGGTTAATGTCCTCCCTGGTGATGAAGCTTCATTGCATGTGGTGCAGGGATTTAATCAGTAGTTTTGTATTTACATATGTAATTATGTATTATTTGGAGAACCTAACCTATTTGTTCAGCTGACAGGCGATGTTGTGATAAGGAATTTCAGCAGGCAGGATATTTATAGATCCTTTATCTCTACATACAATCAGAGCTGAAACGTCAAACAATACCCCGAATGAAGGGTTGTTTCAGTTCAACTTTTCCCTATTGTTGCTTATCCTTTTTTTTTCCTCCCTTCTGTCTGGTTACTGCCTAAAACTTGGTAGTGAGAGAAAAAAGGGAATGTGACTCACGCTGACAACTTCATTTGCTGTAAGAGACCTCAGTAATTGCTCTAACCCACTTACAGGAAAACTACCCCTCCTCTTTCTCTCTTCCTCCACCCTTAGACAGACAGAGGCCATGCTTGTAACAGGAGCAGCCGGCTGCTCTCTGAGGTCATGCTATCACTTATGGAGTAACCCAGCCTCATTCTTTTCAATTTTCTTCTGGATTTCAAGTTAACCCTCACAAGAATTTAGAGCAGCTGCAGTTTAAGGGGCGTCTTCCTGACACGGATTTTTCATGAGCCTAATAACCAGGGTTTGCAAAGGGCTCCCAGCTCAAACACAGCAGGGATGAGGTGGCTGCTCCCACAACACACAGGGCTTGGCAGCCATAACGGCAGCTTCAGGATAAAGCTGCCAAGGAGTCAAACAAATGTCGCCTTTTCCTTTCCTTCTGGGATGGGGGCAGGGAATGGTAAATAGGAACAGGAGAAGAATCAGCACAGTGCCGTGCAGCACTCTACCAAAATATATTTTCATTTTTACTTACATAATCAACATGAGATTGGCATTCGTAGTGAGGTAGTGGAACAGATGGTAAAGACTTAGTTTTCAGCAAGACGTTAATTAACAACAAACTCTGGTTTCTGCTACAGAAGGGGGTTTGTTCTGCTCTAGCAGGATTAAGATGGGTGCTTACTACATAAGACAAAACTCAGTTTCCCCAGACAGAACTGTGATCTTTATATTTCTTTTCTTACATTACATCCCTGTCGACTTTTCCAGGATACTCTCTAAAACACAGCAACATTCCAAATGCAAAGCCTTATTAAAAACCATCCCAAATTTTGGTCCTAGCAGTAGCTTGGGATTCTCTTTGCAAACACTTCTGAATGTTCTATGGACATATAAACACAAAGAGGACAGAGAAGAAGAGTTAATATGATTAAGTGAGAGAGCTTCATGCAACTTGCACTTCAGTTGAAGCTTGTTTTAGCTTGTTGAAGCTTTTACAGATATGATTGAAGTTAAAGCTTTCTTAGATGCATGCTCTGCATGAAGTTCTGTCTCTTCTTCCCTCTGTTCCACACACTTGGAATCAAAATCTTCAGCACACTGATGCAGCTGAGTTGGAAAGAGCTATCCAAAGGGGACTGAAGCAAAAGGTAGCTATGCAAGACATTTAATCAAACCGCAGGCAGAGAATACACCACCCAGCCACAATGAATAAGGAAACAGCACGTGCAGCTGAGAAGTCTATTGTCTATTTTTCATCTGATAAGCTGGCTCGACATCCAGGCACACTGACCACCCCACAGACATCCAGCTCTTCCCTCACTGTGCTGCAAGGTGATGGGAGATTCACTCTTCCTGCTTTGTATTCACCATCAGAGGCTCTCCAGAGTCACATGCCCCAGTCCTGCAGGGGCCTGTGGGCCACATTCCTCCAGGGATTACATCCATCCCCAGCAGGGGAGAGAGAAGAGAGATGCAGGCCTAAAGGGATGGGCAAGCAGTGGGAAGGGAGGAGCTGAGGGGAGCAGGGGAAGGAGTGAGCTACAGAGAACCTCCAAATGAGCATTGGCAGGAACTGGAGGGCAGTGCTGCAGGAAAGGGAGTGGGGAAGAAGTCATACACTGCAACGATATTATATAATTAAATACAATATTATATATTATATAAAAGAGGGCAACAGGGCATCTAGATTTATCCACTGCGTAGCTAGGAAATGAACCCATTATTCCCACCTCTCTACACTCATCCCTTTGCTGCCAGCAAATCTCTAACACCTGACAAGAAACATCTCTGCCCATTCTAGTGACATGTACAACTAGAAAGGATGCCTTTCCATTACTCCCACTTTGTCCATGCAGGCAATAGATGGTTGTGGGTCTGTGATGTAAAGCTGAAAATCATGCCCCTATTAATTACCTAGAGGGAGTGAATGATATTATTGCAGAAGATTTTTTATTTTCTTTCAATTTTTGTGTTAAAAATATAGCTGGGATGAGTTAAAAATTACATTCAAGAATACTGTGGTTATGGAGTCATAACACTGAAAAATGAGTATATGCCTGAACCAAGAATGTCTGTTCCACCTTTCGGCAGCTACTTTTAATTACAAATATCAGGTAGGCTCCCATGCCATATTGCTCTCAACTATGAAAAAGTGCAACCTGACATTGTTTTATGGAGCCCAACTAACCTGCAGAGTTGTGCAAGATTTGGGCCTCCATCAATTCATGTGGTGTTAAATCAGAAATGGGCCACAAGAGAGTATTTTGCATACATCAGATGGCAGAGATTCTTTGCAGGATGATCTTCAGGAGAAGTGTCAGATATCACTGAAACTGTGCTTAGGAGGTGCAAAGTAGAGGAAAGAAAAGAACGCAAAATATTGTATTCTGCTTGGCCTGTCCTCCTTTTGCAGGGGTTAAGAGGGAGATGTGAAAATCAGCAGAACTGTTTCTGTACTTAGAGTTGCTTTTTTGGGAGACAAGAAGGGTGATGAAAAAGCCTTTGCAGATATTACCTCTAAAAAAAAAATGTAATCAGCATAACAAGAAGTTAACTCTTCAAGCAAAACTAAAAAGAAAAGGACCAACAGACGCATAGACAAGTACTGACTTCAGTGGAGCTGCAGGGCTGAATTTGGCTCCAATTCTGTGAAGTACTTTCAAAGCAGGAGCATTCTGCATACAAATAAGCATTAAATAATTTGCATCATTAAGAGAGCTCTGAGCAGCTCTTCTGGACTTTGAAAAAAGCTAAAGGAAATGCACATTGTTTGAATACCACTAACAACAGTCATTAATGAGCATTAAGACATCTACAGTATTGAGACTGAGCTGTAATAAGATACCCAACCTCCTTCCCAGGTTATTTTCCTTATTGATTTGTAGAATTTCTCACACATGAGCTTTGGAGTGTGACAGAGCTCAGCAATTAATGTAGGAACACCCATTAAAGAAATACAATTACTTCTTTTTTGTAATGCATCTTTTAATTTTGCTTTTCTAGAAATGTAGCCCTGTTTGGTATAGATACCACAGACAATTTAAACACCAAAGAAACAAAGAGGTAAATGGATTTACCCAGGATGACACACACTGTGTAACAGAAATAGCCAAACGGGTCTGGAAGTCCTGTTTCCCTGTTTATCTATTTCATTTGATCAGCTCTTAGCAGAGCTGCTGCAGCACTGGGATAATCTGTGGCCTCACACTATATCTCAAATGCTTGGAAACATGTTTCCAAAGTAGCAGACAGCGCAGAAGGTCAGGTGAAGAACAAAAGTTGTGCAAAGAACCAAAGGTACTTCAAATATAGTTGAAGGTACTCAAGTCCCAGAGCTGCAGGACTTGAGGAGTGGTGGAATACTGAAAGCTAAATTCGCACAGCAAAGTGCAAAGGGGGAGGCAGGGGCAGGCACCAGCCTACAGGCAGTTCAAGGGGAGCTGGAAAGAATCTTTAATGAAGGCAGAAATCATTCTGGGTGACTCAGAATATTGGTATTCACAAAAAGAATTGAGAACAGGCAAAAATAAATAAAGCTGAAAGCAAAACCCATAGGCAAAATCCCTCTCAGTAGCCAGAATACTGATATAATCTGAACAACCAAATAACAGGTCCTTGTGAAAACCTCTCTCTGGGTACTTCCTGCACACCAGCCCCTCTCCACAGCTGGCGATGGCTGCAAGCAGCTCCCACTGCCCCAGTATGGGAGCTTTGCAGGCCGCTGTTGTGCTGACACCCTTTTTCTAGCAAAATGCAGAATGGTGGTCCTCCCTCCACAACCCCAGCCCTCAGCTTTCCTGTGATATCTTAACTAGTGCATTGTGTAACCTCACAAACTTCCCTTGAGCCCTGAGCAGCTCAGCACGGCTTTCATGAGCTGCCAGCTTTTGTACATGTCACAGGCACAAACGACGGCCCCTGACAGACCCAAAGTCGCAGTAGTTTTATTTATGAGTGGATTTATGCTAGCCAACTTCCAGATCCTGCCACCATCAGCTAAAAATGTATGCAGGCAGCATTTAACTAAACCCCCAAGTTTTACAATGAAGACTGAAAAACAGGTTAATTTCAATTTTTAATTTTTTTTTCTTTTTAATACAAGCATGATGACTTTTTGCCTTTCTTTTCCTAATTTTTCATTAAAGAGTTGTCAAAGAAGCTACAGTTATATATTTTGGAACTGAGATCACTATGACTGAAGAAGAGGGAAGACTTCCTGACAGTGAGATCCATTAGTCAATGGAGAGGCCTCCCGAAGGAGGTGATAGGAGCACAAAAAGTGCTTTAGCAGAGCCAATATTAAGTGCTCCAAGGGATGCAGTCAACTCCAGAGGATTGCCATGAGCCATGGCCTTCAGCACAGCAGGCCTCCTGCCATTAGTCTGCTAATGCACATCCTGGCCTGGCCAACTGCTATTGAAAATAGCTCACTGACTTGAAATTTCATTAACAAGAAAATATTAGAAGACAATTTTCTCATGGTAGGGGCATGCAATGTGTCTTCCCATTACAAAAGGTTATTAGCTATTATGTTATTATTAGGGCGAAGAAACCAACAGTTTTCATTAGTATTTGTATTAGGGTTTTTTCATTAACTTTTCCTTAAACTACCTGAAAAAAACCCCCACTATGTTGCTTGGATCCCCACGATGTCTATTTTACCCTGCGGAAAAGCCTGCAGATGCCAATCTTTTGCCAGCGTTACCAAAGAAATAAAAAAGTAAAAGCCACCAGTTACAAAGGGGTTAAGACTGAGAACACAGATCTATAATCTCTTTACCTTAGAAAGCAAGCAAAACCAAGGCAAAAATTGAAATGCTACAATTAAGGCAAAAAACAGCCTCATAAATTTTTCCAGGAGGAAAAACATACTGGGGAGATAGTGGTGGGGAAGATTAAACTATTTTTCAAAGATTTAGCATCAGCACAAAACTGAGCACTTGAAATGCTTTCCTTATAATTTCCTGGTTAGTATCACTGCACTGTGCAGCAGGAACACTGTTCCAGTGGTTCAGCTGATAATTTCTAAACACATTGTATTTAGACTTTGAATGTAACATTAATACTGGGGGGTTTGATCTTCATTTTAGTGTCCTGATCCATTGGGACACTAAAAATTGTACAGGCAACCAGTGTTTGATCTGTAGTAAGAGGAAGGTTTGTCCATGTATGATTTGATACTTCTAACATTTTGAAGAGATGGAAATCCATTGGAGTGTAGGAAGAGAGAAGGGCAGAATGACTCTGTTTTTAAAAGCAGACTCACCAGGGCAACACCAAAGCCTGCCGGCACTGTTGAATTTGATCTTTGTCTCAACAGCAACATCCCAGTTCTTCTGAAAGATATGAGGCTTTGGGTGACTGATATGATAGAAAAGAGGAATTGGCAAAGCCATTTCAGTGCCTGATTCATTCTCCCATCTCAAGTTCCTCATAGCAGGGCTGGGCTGGAACAGCTCCAGGGCATCTTTTGAGAGCCAACACTAAGGACATGGTACCTTTAAAGGCCAATGACCTTCAGCCAGTTAAGTCTGTCAGGGAAAACTCTTGACATGCATCCACACTTCAACCCATGCTGGTCATTTCAGCTGCTGGAACAATTGTGTGGAATCAGCTGCATCAATAGAAAACAACTGAGTGAAATATCTGATGCCAGTGGCCCAACTCGTGTTACCTGTGCCCACCTGTAACCCAACAATTAGATCCATCGTTACCAGCTTGGCTTAATTATAACTTAGAACTTCTCCAAACACAGGCTTTGGTCAAGATTTTAAATGACTATAATTAATTATACAGAAAGCCTGAAGTGTCTTCTTATCCACTGTTAAATGTTTTTGTCCTTTCCCCACACTGCTACCAGAACTTGGTTTCATAAAGGAACTCTGCTGTCAACTGAAAGAAAGGTATCTCTTGTAGCCTGAAAAACACATAGAGAACTACCTTTTATGTCTTATATAAAGAGAAACAAGGCTTCAGAGTTTTTTAATCTCAACTAAGAGATGCTAAAAAGAATATTATTCTAACCTATACTTGCTTAGTCCCACTCTTTACATGAATGATTTATTTCTTGCCTCCCACTTAAAAGGCTTTTTGCACTCTCCCCAGATTACTGCTGCTGTCCGTTATCAGAGATCCGATATTGAGCAGCTGGGCCCCAGCCTGAACCAGCTACTTGAATTTTAACCAGTAAAAAGCAAACCACAGAATGAGTGCCAGAAACACTGCAACTTCTTAAAAAACATGGGGAAGAAGGAAGGTATTATCATGCAAAGAAACGTTCCCCACTCAGCTTTCCAGTGCCCACTCGTGAGATGAAAATATTAAGGGAATGACACAATATGCAGAAGGCTCTTCTGCGGAGTCTGTGGCCATGGCCAAAACCCCCAACCCTTCCCCATAGCTTTTTGGTTCTCTCCTTTGGCCAAAGGAAGGAGGGAGCCCTCTAGGGGTGGCACACGGAGCCCCGGAGGAACATTTCGGCACCTGCAAAAACGTTTGCCTTTTCCATGCCGAGTCCCTCCTGCCTTACCTTGAGACAGATGCAGTGTCCTGGCACCTGGCATGTACAAGGGCTCAGGAACAGAAGGTCTACGCAGAAAATCAGGCTGGGTACAAGGAAATCACAGGCTTTTCCTGGAAGTGCCTACTCCACAGCTCGGAATATGATGTGGGAAGTCTCTTCTCATGCTCATGCAGCCTTTTCCAGGGAAAACAGAACATCATCAGACTGAAGTGCTGGAGCTACTCTGGCTCAGCACAAGATAGCTAGAATTTTTTCTTTTAGTCTATGCAAAAGACTTGGTTTTGCCTTACTGTATGCCTCAAGCACACAGTGAACTCTTGTATAAAATGAGCAGGCTTATCCTTGTCAAGGCATGTTCAAAATAGCTCTTTCCAAAAGCTACTTCTATTTGAAGGCTAGATAACAGCTGCAGCATTTAAACATTTAAATATTTTCTCATTCTAATGAGAACTTAAGATTCTTTCCAAACAGCTCAACATAACAGGAGAATTGGCAAACCCAAACTTCAAAACATTTTGACTCCAGTAAAATAAACCCCCAACAAAGCAAAACACAAGTATCAAAAAGCATCTAACAAGATATTAAGAATTTGCTGTAACACAACAGGCAACAGATTTTGTTAGATATCCAAACCAGAAAAGTGCAAGAACAGTTAACACTTCGGAAAAAATCAGTTTGTTTGTGTTTGTTTGTTTATATAAGGGATATTGACTGTAAGACACATGCACAGTTACATGTGCAAAACTGCATTATCAGTTTGGTGAAACAGGTAAATACACATTACAGTCACTTACAAGCAACTTTCTGCATGACATTCAAGGTTAGGCTTGATTTCTTTAAAAAAAAACAAACAAAAAAACCCAAAAAATCTGAGACAGTAAGATGAAAGCCTGTAATCTACATTAGTGCTATCTGAATAGCAAACCTGATCTAGATGCAGAAAGTGTTTTAACTGGCCCTCACCAAAGAGCAGAGACATGTGAAATCTGCATTACTGGAGGAGAGTCCATATTTCTAAAAGTTTTCCTAGTCCTTGAAGAAACACTTTTGCTCACTCCATTTCCCAGGTGGAAAGGACAGGCTGTTGGTAGAGCTGTGCCCTGGTTTCAGCTGGGAGAGTTAATTCTTTTTGTAGAAGCTGGTACAGTGCTGTGTGTTTTGGATTCAGTGTGAAAATACTGTTGATATCTCACTGATGTTATAGTTGTTGCTAAGCAGTGCTTACTCTGTATCAGTCTCTGGGGCTCTGCCAGCGAGGAAGTGCACAAGAAGCTGGGAGGAAGCATGGCCATGACAGCTGATCCAAACTGGCCAAAGGGCTGTTCCATACCCCAGAACATCACTCCCAGTGTATAAACTGAGGGGAGCTGGCCAGGAGTGGTGGATCTCTGCCCAGAGACAGGCATCAGTCAGTGGGTGCTGAGCAATTGTGTTGTGCGTCACTTGTTTCACATGGGTTATGCTCCTCTCTCTCTTAACTTTTAATTAAAACTATTTTAATTATTATGATTATATTTTTTATTATCTTTCCTTTTGTTTCAATTATTAAACTGTTCTTATCCCAACCCAGAAGTTATAAATTTTTCCCCCCATTCTCCTCCTGCTTGGGGGTTGGGCAGGGAAGAGGGAGGGAGCAGCTGCGTAGTACTTAGTTGCCAGCTGGGATCAAACCATGACAAGCTAAAGAATTTATTTCTGCATAGCAACCCCCAGTAAAGTTTGTAGAGAGCATGGATGAAATCAGCAAATACTGGTCAAGGTAAACTGAGCAGCTCCAGAAGAATGAAACAGCCCTCATTTGTGTTGCCTCAGTCACTAATTCAGGCTGAAACAGAAACATGTGCCTCATCACCACAGTTATTTCAGTATTTCCTACAGTCTAGGAAATGAGAGGCAACAGATTTTACAGCACATTTTCCACAAAGAAACATATATCCAATTAGAGTAGTTGAACAGGACATGAAGATTTGTTATTCCTTGCTCAAACAATCAAGGTGGATAATACTTTTGTGTCATGAACCCCGTCAATGACAGCTAAGTTTAGCTTTGCATAGCTTTAAATCAAAGGTTTACATTCACTTCCATAAGCTTATTGATTGCTTCTTGCTCAGACCCACCAGCAACAGAGTCTGCCATGACTGGGAACAGGAGCAGAGGATTGGCTCTGAGCCCCATGTTGAACACGTGGGCTGTTCGAGATCTGCTAGATGAGAAAGAAAACAGTCAGAGTAAGACAGCACAGCCAAGAATCGCCAGTGCCTGGATTTCACCTTCTACTATTCAAAAGGAGACACTAAAGCCAATGTTGGATATCAGAAAGGAGAAACAATAGTGATGTCCAGTCCTGTTCTCAACTTATCTGGAATGGGCTCAGAGCTATGGAAAGGCAGCACCCTCTGTTAGGAAGTGCACGGGATGCCTATGAGACATGGGATTGACTTTGTTCAGCTCTGTATTGTCATTGGCAAAAATTAGCTGTAGATGCCTTTGGACTGTGGAGTTACCTAGATGATGGATTCCCATTGCTGCCTTACAAAACCACAAAAGAACACTGGCAGGCAGCTGCTGCTTATGCTCCCTGGTGAGCTCAGTGAATCACAGGCTCAGAAACTGCTGCTAACCCCAGTCAAGCAAATCCCCACACTACACTTTTCTGAGAATTTGCTGCTTTTTTTACAGATTATTACAAGTGAATTTTCACCCCTGAAATTCTGTTAAAAAAATAAAAACAAACCCACAAAACATTTAGAACCATGAAATGAAAGATATTTTCAAGAGATTTGGCGTTTGATCTGAAGTACGATCAAGCATGCCCACAGCATCTTGACCAGAATCTACCTGATGACTCACTATGGCTATACTTACTTTTGAATTTCAAGAAATACTATAGCTGCTTCCCTTTGACGCAGCCTCCTGGGTTCTTAGTACACTTTTATTTTCTTCTTCACTGAAATAAATAAATAAGCATTTAGACAAACTGCCTGAAAGACTGCATCTCGCAGATTGCTAAGACTGTTAAAAGTTGCCTTCTGTCAAGTCTCCCACCTCTGTCCTGCTCTTCCTGACATGTCTTCCTGAGGACATGAACACCTGCACTTCAGAAACAATCCCACATTAGCTTAGCTTCCAAGTCATACTTATATTTTGATAGTTACCATCCTTCTTAGAACCTCCTCTATGTTCTGTAGTAAGTCAGCCCTAACATACTCTAAGAATTCATCCTCCATCCTTCCACTTCAGCAGTTAAAGTCCACTTCCTTAACTAGTATGCAAGTGAATAAAAACTGTCATAACCTCTGCTGCAACATGGTCTTTCAGATCATTATCCCACTACTGTAAGACATAGACAGTACGCTCAATTTAACCTGCTTTGTTACTGTGGCCAGCTGGTAAAAGGAACAAAAGAAAACTGATCAAATCCATGAATTGGAGGTAAACAATACAAGATTTAGTGACATTCATCTTTTCAAGCAAGCACGCTTGTAGTGCTTCCACTGGTCTCTTTTCCCAGAAAAGCCCTATGGAAGAAGGTAAGATGTGATGTCAGGGTAACCACTCAAAGATGTGCAACAAGAGCATCGTGGATCCAGCTACTTGCAGTATTAAAATGAAAAATATATTTAAGGAAAGAAACAAACAGTGCTTTAAATCACTATACTTTATTAATACTTCAGATACATCAGATCCTACAGTGGTGAGTTCTTATCCCCACCTGTTTCCAATCACTGCTTTGAAACAATTTCCTGCAATATGTAAATAGATACATGAGGCACTGTGTGAATACAAAAGTGACAATACAAAAAACCCCAATTAAACCTCATGCAATACATACATATATAAAAAAATACGGCAATGTAGCATAATACACACGAGCACTATTAGAACAATCCACGTAAATGAAAGTACAATATGCATAGCATTTAATGATCAATGACAACAGGGTTTTGACCTGTGCATAAAACCAGTCAGTTTAAATAACTTTTAAGAGACTAGATAACTGGTTAAGCCACAGTTTATAAAACCTGCTGTACTGTAGCTTTTCTGCTCATGGTCACAAGTGCAGATTAGCATACAAAATAAATAAGGACTGTGATTCTACAACACTTGGCTAACAGCTCCTATTTCAGAGTCACTGGCCCTCTTATTTTCATTCAAGGTTCAATAGCCAACACAGTGGCAAGAAATGTGCCTAAAGCAACAGCTCTGCTCTTGTACTATTTTAATACTGATAAGAACACATATTTTTTAAGTCAGCAGGAGTAGTCACAGAGGTCTAACTTACCACTACATAAGCACAGGACTGACATTACCTTACAGAGCAGACCCTGAAGAATGACACTGACTGAAGGGCCGATGAGCCGTAGGATGTGCTCCGTTACCAGCCTGTCTGCTTGGCCAGCTGGGGTGAGAGAGAGAGAGCTGAGGAGGTGAAGGAAATCAGAAAGCTTTTCCCCCACTCTAAACAGTGCAAATGTTTGAAAACAATCTGCAGGAACAAGGAACTACAGAGACAAGAATGTTTCTCAAGTCTTGTAATCAGGATGAGAGCTACTGTTACCTGAAATAAGCTAAAGTATTCCTATGGAATAACATGCAAATAACAGGATTTTCTTCTTAGACATCCAATACTGGTCCATGCCAAAGACACAACAGCTATTGTAGTCTCATCTTCCTAGCTGACATGGCACTTTTTACACTCTTGGTGTTGCAGGCCTCCAAAGATTGGACCACATTCACTATGGACACAGATGAAATTAAAATTATAAAATGGCAACTAAACTAACTTAACAGCTAACAGAATTTACAGTCTAAGAAGCACCATTTTGGGGAGAGGAGGTGTGGTATGACAATGTAAAAGGACATAAAAGATAGAAGAGGGACAATTGGGAGAGAATAAGGAGGAGACAGAGCAGAACTGACTTTCAGAAGAGGAAGTTGGAAGTAGTTAGTCATTACGTTAAAAGGACTTAAGAGTTAAAACTTTATACTGACAAAAAAGAGGCCAGTGTAAAGTTTTAACCCCCAGTAAAACAAATATCTTGCTATTATTAAACAAGGTGAAGCAAAAAAAAAAGGTTAAAAAAAAGCAGCATTAATCATCCAATATTCAGTAGAATGCCTTGTAACAAAGTTCAAAAGGGCAGCATGAAAAAAAAGAAATCATAGTATTTTATTGCCCTGAAAAGCTCTCCATAGGATCAGTCTAATATCCTAGCTGTTATCTCTTTATCACTGGACATCCAAAAAGAACCATCATTGCTTAGATAAAAGGATAAATAGTTCCTAGAGGGAACTATGGTCACACCTTCCAGCTCCATTTGCCAAAAAAAACCCAAACCTTCTGTATGCCTAATGTATTGCCTCAAAAATGATAATTAACTTTAAGGAGCGACCCGATAGATCAGGAAGGACCAATGAAGTTCCTGTGCATGGAAATTCAGAACCATTTAATCATTAGCAAGTTCAGTATTTGATATATTAATGTCCCCTGGCAATTAGTAATCAATAATCATAATCTAACTAGTCACAAAGCACAGATATATTCAACTTCCTAAGGAGTTGAACGTATCTTCTCTCTTCAGACTAAAATCACACAATAAGACATAAAACTCTGAGAGGAGTTTGTTATCAAAATAAAGCAGACATTACAAAGCAGCCAAATTAATTTGCTTAAAACAAGGGTTTTCAGCAGACAGTGCACTGCCAGCTCTTCAAGGCTGCTTTTTTTTATTCCATTGTTTGCATTCGAAGAAGCTTGAAAACATCTCTTTTCCTATTGATTTTGTCCTTTTTAACAAAAGTTGCATCTGACTAAATTTTCTATGTGGCCAACACAGCTGCCTCTTATTTATTTTTGTGTGCACCAGCAGCAACTTGGAAAACACATTAAATCAGGAACACTGAACAACTTGTGAGTGTTCAGGCTCTGAGGGGTCACACCAAAATGAAGGCTTAAGTGATTCTCTGTAAGATTTTGGTTTCCTGTTCCATGCGGAGATAAGGTTACCTATCACAAGAACCTACCAGCTCATTTTAAGGCAGTATTTTAATAAGTGTCTATGACAGACAGGTGTTCAGAGGTCCAGTCGCTCTTTCATGTTTCCATTTGATTACTTTTCAGCTGACATGACTGATAACAATAAAAATAGCTTCAGATAAAATAAAACCCAAGAAATACATTAAAATCAATCAAAACACATGCAGAAAGTATATGGCTTAGTGCAGAGCTGTCAACGGTGCAAAACAAATACTCCACAGTGCTGCTGGTTTAGAGGTTCAACTTACTAACATGGAGAGGACCAGCCTCTTGGTTTTGGTGCTGTTTGAAAGGTTATGATGAGCTTGGCAGAAACCCCACTGCTTTTCAGCACTATTCAAATGTAACCAGACCTGCTATAAACTTGTGTTTAGGCAGAATACATGACTTCATGTAGATTGGGAAGGTTTGTACACATTTAAAAGCTCATTTTTCTCCTTCTCCAGCCCTTCCTGGATGGCATTTTGTTCATGAGGAAGGTTTGCTCCTCAAAAAGGGGAATCGACCACTTCTTCCTAGTAGGATTTTGTCTGAAGGCCGAATTGCAAAAGGGACAGTAATAGAACTAAGCCGGGAAATTTAATTCAGGGTTAACTATAGCTAAATTATCCATGAATCATCTGCAATCTGCTCTGTTGTGGCTAACATCCCCCTACCTTCTCCCTAAAGCATTTGCTTGATACTTCAGTACTATAAGACTAGAAATAGACCCTGGCTGGTATTGTGCATTCAGTACCTGCATCCACAAGAACATGAGTAATTCACCCAACAGAAGACAAACTTACACAAAGAGTGAAGCTGAAATATTAATTTAGACTTTACTGATTATGTCCTTTATAGATTGAGGGTATTTGCTCGTTACCTTTTGTGCACCGCCATTTACAAATATCTGTGTTCCTCAGCCACCTCTTTCAGAAACACCTTTTTGTTAGTTTTTAAGGGATTGCCCAGGAGGGAATCTTCAACCCTAAACAGCTGCTTTAAGCTACCAACTGAAAATGGGTTTTCCAGTGCAGGCAGCCAACTTATCTCCAGAACTGAGAAAGCAAGAGAAGCACTTTTCCCAACATTCAACTGAAAAATGGAAATTTTAGTGGCTCTTCATGACAGAAAGTTAATGGCATTGGAAGTGATTTTTAAAAGAGCAGTATTACATCTGACTTCAAATTCAAATAAGTGTCTATTAAATGCTATTAAAGTCATCACTGTGATTAACACTACTCAACTGCCAACTCTCCTGTAACCACTCCGTGCCCAATTACTCATCCTCCAAAGCTCATGGACACACCCCAGGGTGTTTCCTCACAGCAGCACTTGCACAGCGACCAGGAACTGCAGACCCTGGATGCTCCCTCTCAGCATCACTTCACATGGGAGGATGCTTGGAAAAATCCATTTAGTAGCATTTGCTTCCAAGGCAGTGCTGAAGGGTCACAGTAAGTCACCTTGGACACATTCAGTGTGATTCCTCCCTTGGCCGTTTGAAGACAGAGTTGCCTTAGCTGAGTTCTGCCTTTTTAATAGGTGTGTTTCTAATTCTTTCAAGCACTGGTATTTTGCTTTAAAAAACTGACAGCTCCATTTTCCAGCCCACTTCCTTTTTAAAATAGGCATTAATAATACTTAAATGCATTCCTGTCTCTCTCTTTCACTCCTCCATCACTCAGAGGGCGGATTTTACTTAATCTCCCTCTGTTCTAAAAATCTGCCTGCATTTCTATCATATATATTCTCAGGGAAAAAAAAAAAAGCCAAAATGAACCCCCCCAACAAATGTAATTTGTAAAATTTTAATCTGGTCTATGTCAGAGCCAGAATATTTCACTGCCTTAGGTATGTGTCTTTGTAGAAGACGAGGCAAGGAAGGGAAGGTAGAAGTACGAATTACCCATAAGCTAAAGAGATATTGGATACCCACTAAAAAAAAATGACAAAGCCAGTTTCCAATCAAACAACATAAGAATTTAAGTGTGCTTGGTTTTACAAATGCAGGCTCCTTTGAAGAGTGATTTTTCTTATGCTGAGTGCTAGAATGCAGCAGCAGATGTTCATTTTGAGCTTAGCAAGACATGAAAATACTTTCATTTTTCATTGAACATTGGTCTTGAATCCTTCAGCTAAATTCTGCAGCCTCAAAGGTTTTGGCTAAACTCAAGAACTGCTTTTGTTGAAGGCCCATCAGAAAGACAACATGAAAACACACAAACTAGTCAATTTGTCATTAGTTGATCTGACACTGGTGGACAAGTATTAATATATTGTAGATGACACTGGGAAGGCCCACAGAGGCCAGAGCATTCTCTCATCAAAATTAGATATTATTTTTAACTAAAGGAGGAAAGGAAAACAGAACAGTCAACACCAAAAATCCAAGAAGTTTCAAGAGAAAAGATAAGAAAAGCTAACGTAGCAGATTAGTACTGTAAATTCAACACATAGGATCATTCCATATCTTGAACTATTTAGTTTAATTTCATACCTTCTGCTAGAGCTCCTTCCCCTCTCTCCTCACCACCCATACTAGTGGTTTTCCTTGTAACAGCATTGTGCATTAGAGATTGTGGCTTCTACAAGTGATACCAAAATGAAAAGTGAAACCAAAATGGATTTCTTGTATTGTTGCCATCCCAAGGATAAGACCATCCTGATGATCATTTTAGAAGTGCACTTCCAAAATCCATACTTGCATCTTGTCATCCATACTTGTCATACTTTCAACATCAAATTGATTTTTTTTTTGTTTTTGTTTAAAACAGAACAAAAAAAAAACCTAACAAGTTTCCATAGGTTTTGATCAGGCTGTCAAGAATAGATAAGGCATCACCAAAATCTATTTCCCCCAAAACTGTATTTGGGATTTTCTTGTAAATTACACTTAAAGACTTATTTATTCCACCGATAGGATTTTTGACCCATTACAACACCTGCAGACCTGACCAGACTTTTTAAAGCTAGTAAGAAGTCTCTGAAAATTAAATACTTTTAATCCACACTGCAATCTGTATGAGTTCCCAAAGACATCTCAAAGAAATGAGGCATTAAGTCATTCAGAATGAACACACCTATATAAAGGAATAGCTTCATAGAATGCAGAATTTCTTCCCTAGGGTATAGCTTGAGAATTGGATTTTTTGATTGCTACAGACAGCTTTCTAAAGGCCCATTTCACTTAGCTCCCCATAAAACAAAAATTATCAAATTTGAAACAGCCAAGGATAATCCCACAAATCTGTAAGTATCCATCCACTCAAGACTTTGTTTCCTCTGTAATGCAAATCTGCCCAGGAGAGGTTGAAATAAAAGGATCACCACAAAGAATTTGGCTTGTTCAGCCCCCTCCACCTTTGAGGAATACTGGCAAATTTCAGAAACTGCTAAACCATACCATGAACTTACCAACATTTCACACCTCCCTTCATGAATACAATAGCTTCCCTCTCTTCTGATAAACCTCAGATAGCAATGAAATCAAACAATTCTGTGTGATTCTTACTATATTAATACTGAGAACTATTTCCAAGACACCAAGAGGCACTAGTGGTCATCAGAACTTAGCATGACGTTGAATATCTGGGCTAGAAATCAAAGAAAGATGAGATGATAAATCCAAAGGGATTACTGCAAAGAGCTTTCTTAACTGAAGTAGGTTCACTACAAAAACTGATACCAACCCTCCTAGGCTGCCATCGCACATATTTGAGGACACCAAAATGTAGGATGGAAAACTGCTTACATTCTTTTCAGAGGAAAAGCTCCTGTTGTTGCATAGCAAAACAAGGCAGTCATTCTCTCAGCTGCTGTGTCACAAGAGAGTAGCTCACTGAGCAGTTCCAACATCAAACCATAAGATCATTTGTAGTATTCCAGCAAAAACCTCAGCTCACTCAGGTCACTGCATTGTTCCACACCAGTCAATGATCTAGAGACACTGGGGATACAACCAGCGCTGCTCTGTTCTTCCCCTGAGCCATCCCTTCTACTTAAATTTCCTCCCTAAGCAACATTATTGTTCAACATATTTTAATCAACAGGACTGACGTGTTGCAATGATGTGCTTCTAAGTTAGGCTTACAAACTTGCTGCTAGATGCAAAGCACTTTCTGTTTAGACACTGAAATTAATAACAAATCTACCATTGAGCCTTCAGATCTTGCTGAGTCCTGCAAGCCAGGCAAGACAAAACACAACCAGAGGCTCTAGGATGGAATGAATGGAACAGCTGTGCAACACCTTCCACACTCATTACGACACTTTCATCCTCTGAGCTTCACAGTTCCTTAGAAAGTTACCTAGACTCCAAAGGATCAGGAAGTAAGGAAGGCCAAACTAACCAAGTATTAATAAAAACTAAACAATTTCCAGTTTGCGTTACTGAATTTTCTTGTGAAGGTCAGAAGTTACTTGTTTTTAAATGAAAGCCATGGTGACTCAGATTGTTACTTTATGATTAACTCACAATAGCTTTTTGCACTGGGCAGGGAGTAATTCAAGTGAAGCTTTTACTGCAAGCCACAACATTTGGCAACAGTGAAAGACATATTTTCTTGAAACCTAGTTACCACTACAGTAATTCACAAAGCTGAAACATTTAAGTGCACTAATGAAATAAAAAAGTCACATTTTAAAAACAGTAAAAGCTGGCTTATCATGTGATAGGCAGCCAGCAATCCTTGGGTGAAACATTTAAGGCACTGAACGGTAGTCAGTTTTTTATACCAGATAATAAAGACAGAGCCACTTCAAAATTCCAGTTTAAATAAAAACCACAACAAAATAAAGTAACACTGCAAAACAGTCCTCCAACTGTAAAGTTCAGAAAATTAACAAAATCACTTACAATAAAACTAAAATTCTCCTTTGTAATAGTACACAAAATAGTGGCAGGAAGAGCACATTTACCTGCTTGCGCACACATACTGCAAAGATCTTTCTCAAATACAACACGAGGGGTCCTTTCTTTTCAGGTTGCCAAATAGCCAATAAAGCACGTTTCTTTAGGGAGAATAATCCACTACAGTTAAATATCAAATTCCAGTTTATAAACCAGAGCATCGCAGAAAGCAGTTATTTTCTATCATTTTCCCTGGGATATTTCTAGTTAGTTTTACTGTTCTTTTTCAGGAGCATCCAGTTTTCATTTTCTGCTCCCTGTACACACAAAAATTAAATGTTTCTGGTTGAATAAAGAGGCTGCACCATTCTTGTAATATCGTCTTTGGTACAAACCAAAAGCACCTTACACAGCACTCTGGTCACCCGTCCCTCACACAAGCCTGTTCCTACAGAACACACACAGGAAGAAGTTTTCTATGATGGGAACGGCTTCTCCCTTCACACCTCCAAAGTAACATCACAATTAAATACAACATAACGGTGTTCTTTCTAAGCACTAATTTAAATTTTCACTCAGAACTCATAAGCAGGTATTCTTACCCATTAGCTTATACATAATATGGTTTCTTACCACTTCCAGGGTAGAGGGATATGACCAGCAGCCCTGGGACTCACTTTAGTGTCTGCTCCCAGAGATGAAATAACTATACAAACTGCCACATCTGCTCAGTGTTTTCTGAAGGGAGGGGGAAGGAAGGAAATAAGGAAGGAAGGAAGGAAAAGACAAATGGGAACATAGTAAAAAGGGCCTTGCCTTTCTGTTCCATGTTTGTCCATTTGTTATTTTTTCCTGATACATTTTGCCTACTATATTAGAGGCTTCTTCAGTGGAAAGTAATTCCTTAATGTGAATTTATCTGAACATTCTGGACTAAACAGACTCTGTCACTGTGTGGCTGCTGCCTCACAGCCAAGGAAATTAAAGGGTGAGCTCTGAGCATCATCATCAGCCCCAACACTCTTCAGGTCTCTGAGGCAGTCTGCCAAGATGTCCTGAGGATGCCTCAAGAACACCACTAGAACAGTGATGTTGTCACTGGATCCCTTCTCCTTGGCAGCAGCCACCAGTCTTTCTGCTGCTTTGAGCCCCTCTCCTTTGGTCTGCATTAAATGGTCCAGGACCAAGTCTACAACCTCATAGGGCTTGATAGCATCAAAGAATCCATCGCAGGCCAGGAGCAAGTAATCTTCTGAACCAGTCAGCTCAAAGGAATCTCCATCTGCATCCCCAGAGATATAGGGCTTCTGGCATATGTCACCTGAGACAATTGATCAAAATAAAGGCTTTATTACTTCAAATGTAAACAGGTACTTCTTCACCCATCAATTGCTTTTACTGTCCTCAAGGACAGCCAGATCATATTCCAGAGGTACCTGATGCAAATAAGAGTAGTCAAAAGCTATAGAATAAGCATGGAAGACCTTTGATTCTTTAAGAACACTTGGAACCTACCTAAATCCAGTGGGTTGCTTTAATTTATGCTTTCCTAATTTTGCAGGGAAACTAAAGAAATTATTACTAAGTTTTTTCTCTCAGAAATATATTTGTACAAGGAGATGGTCAGGCCTTCATTTTGCAGGTATGCCTCTTGTACAGTCTTCAGCATGCTATGAAATAAGATTTTTCTTAGCTATACAGATATACAGCACAATGACATTAGAATCTGTGTGTAGTTCTTCAGTTTTATATGGACATACTTAGTAAATATGGGTTGCTACCTATCCAAATAGTATTAATGCAATTTTATACTAATTTGCTTTCACTCATACATCATAGTTATCTACTGTATTGCCCAGGGTTTTTTTCTCTTTTTGTCCTAATCGGTTAATAGCAAAGTAAGCTTATTTAATAAGATTTTGGAATACTAAAATTAAAATATCCTAAATTGCTGGGTGTGTGTGATTTGAAAGAGAAAGATCCACAGTCAAGGAGAAAGATACATTCATATTAAAGTGAACAAAATCCCCCAAAAAGCAGATATTCGGGCACACAAAGAAGAATAGATAAACATTTATTGCTTCATCCACTTTTACAAATTAAACGCTACACATTTGTTAAACTACTGTAAAACACCACAGTATCAAAGGCATTTATAAGAAGCAAAAAACTCAGAAGTAGAAAAGAATTAGGATTATCATGGCTAGTATGTAAAATAAAAGAATATCCTATGCTTACGGTAAAACCAATAACATGATGTATCTGCAGGCCATGTAAGTCCTACAGTTTGCCTTATTGGAAAGACAGTAAGAGTTGTTTATTATGTGGTTGATGCTGAGCAAAATACCATTTGCAATCTCAGGTGGTGTATTTCAATCAAATATAATCTGACATTTACTAATTCTGATGGTTTATCTTACCAATTGCTCTGGAAACAGCCAAGGTACCATTAACCCGCCAGCAGTCCATGTAGGTTACACAGCCACCCAGAGCACCAATCCGTGCTCTCTCATCCTGAAAAACAGTGGAATACATTTTTTATGCTGTTTCAGCTTCTGTATTTCTACTGTGAATATAGTAAGCACACAAAGCAGAATCTACTGCAGAAACATGCACTTAGGGTTACTGGAAACAAACTACTTCTTCCCAACTATTCTAAGTTTGGCCACAAAAAAGCAGAATTCTTAATTTTCTGTATTGTCATGATCTTTCCCCCATGGATGAATACTCTCTCCTGCCATTTCTTGCCATCCCATACAGCAACTGGGTAAATATATTTGGAATGAAATACAAGATAACTAGGCAAAGTAACAATAGCATTTGCCTTGATACTTCTTTAACTACTCAGTTATTACAAAGATTTATGCAATGAGGGCAAAAGGTCATGCAATGCCAGCTAAACTTGCAAGGTTCCCATCCAATTTCATATAATAAAATATCTGGCTATTTAAAACAGATAGGAAATGCAATACACTTTAAGCCAGTTAGGCCAGTAGATTAGCATTTGCTTTTCATTGACAGTACTGCATACTACGAAAGACTTGCATTATGATAACATTTTAAATAGCAATTAATCTCAAAATAGTAAATTATTTTGAAATAGGCAGATTTAAATTCGCATACACAAACACACAAAAATCCTGTAAAAGTCTTTTATTACTACAAATTTTGAACAGACAGTCTAAGTAGGAACTGAAGTCAGGACTACCAGTACCATCAGTACTTTCAAGCAGGCAAGGTGTAGGAATCACCCTGTCAAGACACAGGAGTGTATGCAAAAAAAAAAATTGTTGATTCTCCAGATTGTACCATACAATATATGTAATTATGTAAAGCACCAAACACTTAAGAAAGCTTGATTCCAAAAGGTTTCACAAGAGATTGTGACAACACACACTTAGGAGAAAAATTAACCAGTCAGACTTACTTCTCTTTCTGGTTTGTGGGGTTCCATTAGTGTCACAGCTTTCCCTTGCTGCACCAGCATCACCTGTGAGTCCCCCAGCCATGCTATGTGCAGCTTGTTCCCTACAATCAACGCAGATACACCTGTTGTGCCGCTCCGCAGCTTCTGCAGAAGGTAACAGGGATGTCTGGTGAACATTCAACATGCCCTACTACAATATATGGCAATATTGTAAACTTAGGTTTAATCACACTAAACGTAACAGAGTAGACCTGCCATTCTTAATTCAGTTACATGAAAAAAAGGTACAAGATAGTAGACAGAGTTGAAATAAATTATTTATACACATATTTTCTAGCACGCAGGTGGTTAATACGGCCTCCATTATGTTCTTCCTTCTCTGCTATTAATTCCAAAAGTGATCTAGGAGAATAAGAGCTCTCTTGTTTAAAACACAGACACAGAAAAGCAAGAGGATCTGAATTTCAGTATTATGAACATTTCACAAACACACACAGATCTCTCCAATCCCTTTCACATCTTCCACTCTAACACTAGAAACCACAGACACCTTGCTCATAAGAATGTCAACAAAGGAAAGAATTAACTGTCCTGGATAAGTGATTCAGACCTTACAAAGATGTTGGTCCCTCTTTTATACCTAATTGACAGATTAACCACGAATACTTCCCTATACTGCCATAATAAAAGAGTTCTCAAACTGTATAATAAACCATCCTTCCATTATATAGATTTGAAGAGAGAACGTTTATCATACCAACTTGATTCAAAGTTGATCAATAAGTTTAATGAACTGAAGAGTTTGATTTAAATAATAGAACTCTTTTTCACTTACAACCACCTGTGACACTAATGGTGGCACAGGAAAGAGGAAGATAGTGACCATATTATAAGGAAGAGAGAAATATCTTTTCTAGGTAAGAGGTAGAAAAATAGAACATATAGAGGCTGCCCAATTTAGGCAAAGAGGCAGCAGTGTTCTTTCAAATAATTGGTATGTCAGAAACATTTAAACCACTTTAACACCTCTTTTCAGTTACTCATCTTGAACTTTCAAGCACTGTCATTTTGATTTTCCTCAAAATAAGAAATAATTTGATCAAAAAAACCCTTTATATGTAGCATAATTTCATAAAGAAGCCAGTGATTCAAAGACACTGTATGGCCAGAATTTTCTGGATAATACCATGTTGTCCAACAGTTCTCAGTGTTATTTAAATACAATTGAATTAATCCACTCACCTCTCTTTTGGCTTTGAAAAGAAACATTTCATCTGTTTTCTGGAAAGAGCATTTCAAGGCCTCAGCTGGATTCTTAACAATCTCTTCATGTAACCCAACGTTTACATGTAAATGAGTTGCTGAGTAATTAGCAGCATCCACTCCACCATGGCCATCAAACACCGCAAAGTAAGCGCGGTCAACATCATCCTTTTGCAGGGAGGAAGAGAGAAGACGCGACACATTCATGTTCAAAAACAATACAGCTCATAGACTGGTACCACCAAGCAAAGATTCTTTATTCTGAGCTTTCTTTCACACAAATAGCAATTTAAATCCATTTACACATGTACAAAATGGATAAAATGGGTACTTTGCAAGAGAATTACTTTTCTTAGTTTACTGTTAGTCACTTAATGTCCTTGAACATAACTTGGAATTGAAAGAGCAGATGGCTGGTTATGTAGTCCTACAGCAGTTTCAGTAATTGGTACTTATCGTACTTATTTTCCCCTCTTCTGTTCTTAATGTCATTGAATGGTTTGGGTTGGAAGGGGCCATACAGTCTCATTCCAGCCCCTCTGCCATGGACAGGGACACCTACCACTAGACCAGGTTGCTTTAAGCCCCATCCAACCTGGCCTTGGACACTTCCAGGGATGGGGCAGCCACAGCTTCTCTGGGCAACCTGTGCCAGAATCTCGTCACCCTCACAGTAAAGAATTTCTTCTTAACATCTCAAGTAAATATGCACTCTTTCAGTTTAAAACCATTCCCCTTTTTCTTGTCACTACATGCCTTGTAAAAAAAGCCCCTCTCCCATAACCCTTTAGACCCTGGAAGGTGCTCAAAGGTCTCCCCAGAACCTTCTCTTCTCCAGGCTGACCAACTCCAGCTGTCTTAACCTGTCTTCACAGCAGAGGTGCTCCTGCACTCTCATCATCTTTGTGGCCTCCTCTGGACTCACTCCAGTGGGTCCATCTAATTTTTTTGTTGTGGGTCCCAGAGTTGGATGCAGCACTTCAGGTGGGGTGTCACAAAGACAGAGCAGAGGGGTAGAATCCCCTCGCTTGACCTTCTGCTCATGCTGCTTTGGATGCAGCCCAGGGTACATTTGGCTTTATGAGCTGCAGGTACTGGGTCACACTGAGCTTCTCATCAAACATCCCCAGGTCCTTCTCCCCAGGGCTGCTCTCAATAAATATATAAGTTGTGTCAGTCACAAGAACATTTTAACTCCAGCAACATAACACTAGGTGAATTTCCCATCTCCCTGTATCACTTATGACATGAAACCCAAAGTCACAAGATCCTCCCTGTATCACTTCTTTACCAAGGCAGTAGTTGTCCCCCAGCAATGTGAGTCATTAAGTCCCTGCTCCAGGACAGACATGATAAGTAACTTGTGGCAACAAATCTTTGCCATTTCACAGGCCATCCATCACTAGGTCATTGTGTTTATAGCAATGTTGAAAAGCCACCCAACTGGCCTCCCCAGCCGTGTCCAGACTTACTGATAAACCAAACAGCTGGTTGAACTCTGGGAGCAGAACATGGCGATCCTCCATTTTCCGTCGAGTGTTACGAATGGCGTGGATGGAAACAAGTAGGAACCGCTCAAGGGGTCTCAGTGGTGGCAACTGCTTCTGCCACTCAGAGCAAACATCCCAAAGCTTGTTAAAGAAGCAGCGCTGCAGTGACTCCCCATCTAGCACTGAGAGCACAAAGACAAAACAGTCAGTGCTGTGCCCTGTGTTCCTACATTACCCCATCTTTTGGCCTGTCTTTCCTTAAAGTTTCTTTTCTTACAGCTACATACACACATACAGCACTCTGCCTGTACAGGCTCTGCAAGAATTAAAATGGGGTCCTGAGAGGAAGTTGCAATGGAAACCAGTATAACATCATGGATAATAGCAGCTTCTTTACTTGCTGGTTCTCTTTCAAAACAGAGGATTATCAAGTAGGTGATTACATTACAAAAATTGTAAAGAGACCCAAAAGTCAATCTGGTATATTAGACATAAATATTATCATTATGTAAGTAAAATTAATAAGATATAGTGGTAGGAGTTCCTCCCTACTTAGGAAAAAAAAAAAAAAAAAAGAAATAATCAAGTGGTCAGAAAAGCCTTAAAGATGATATTGCTGTTGTCTTGGACACAAGGGTTGAAAAAGCGTTAGCCTAGCTTTGGGTTGGTTTATCTCCTACTGAACCACTTCCACTGAAACAACACGGAAGTCTGAGAATGTTTTGCTGAGGTCAGTAGCTCAACTCATAGTTGAGCTGAACAACTAGAATTTTAAGCTGTTATCTTTAGATTTTTAAATACTCATGGTTGCAGGAGCTGGAGGGACAGAACACTTCTGCTACTTTCCAGCTTTGTCATTGCAGAGCAGAACTGTACACACTCAGTAGGCACAGCATGAAAAGCTCCAGCCAGACACTCAAGTCTTATTCTGGATAGATCTCAAAGATCAACTATTCCAAACTTATTGTTCATCAGACTGAATGGTTTGGTGTTTTGCATTGTGTCTAGATTTGCAATGCAGTCTCTCTTGAAACAGGTAATAATTTAAAGTTTTGTTATCTGAGTAGGAATCCTGACTCAGTGCTAAATCAACAAACTGCAAAATACATTGTAAGGAACATCTATAGAGCAAAAATAATTTGCTGGTCGCTAGTGTGTTTCCTAAAGAACTGCAGTTTCTGAACTATCTTTCCTATTTCTATGTTGCTTTGATTCCTGCTAATCCTGTCAGCATTAAAGCTTCCTCAGAATTCCTTTTATTACTTTTGGTTCTCAAGCATTTCTTTTTCTCAGCAACACTGGCTGGCCAGCTTCAGGTGCCTCTCTGGGCTTGGAGAACTGAAAGCTTTAAATTTAACACAGATTTTTGATTAGCAATCACTGTATATTCACCAAAATTACTTTTGATTAGCTTAATATGCAGGTGTGAATGGGTAAGTTATTAAAACTTGTAAATATTAAATCATGCCATACACAACATAACTAAATAGGACAGCATCTTAGACAGCCTTGTCTACAGCTATTAGTTTGCTTATTTGTAAATGTCTAGACTAATAATGACCAGAAGTATTTAAGTGTTTAAATGTTAAGCTTGTGAAATCTGACAAAGAATTTAGTACCTTAACAGCAGAAATGCTTCTGCAATATACCAAAAGCAGTGGTACCCATAAAAGAACACACACACACACACCCCCACCCCCACACACACCCCCCCTTCCTTTTACGTAATTACTTCTCTTTCATTCCAAGAATGCTATTTTTGCCAGACTTATTACTGCAGTGCAGGAAGAGGGAGCTCATACTGTGGTGTAGCACATAGAACATCTTTCTTCCTAGTTGTACAGTTAAACTGATGTAAGCAATTACAGGATAGGGAAAACAAGTACAGTCCAAGTATGCAGAGAAATGAACACATGAACACCTTCAAAGAAGCTGTTCCTTGCTGAGGAATTAGGCAAGTACCTAAACGGTGAGCAGATTTCCATCCTGTTCAATAGGGGAATGCTGAATAGATATTTGATCTAAACGGCAATAGTGACACAGGAACAAATAAACATAAAATAGACAGGAATACATAAAATGGAAATTAAAGACGGTTTCAACCATCAGAATAAGTAAGGTTCTGAGGCATTTGTCAACAATGAATAGTGAGAGAGAACCTGAACTAGCTGAATATGGAACTCAGCCAAGGATTTTCTGACTTTGCCTGTGCTATCTTAAGAGTAGATTCTAATCCTATATCTTTATGGCCTTCAGAGTAAAAGAGCAGCATGACTATTCTACTAATGTCCCCAGTATATGGTGACCATACAGGATTCCAGAGACATTAGATGCTTGTGACTGAGAAAATGTCCCTGTCCTGTCAAGTTCATAATTACTCAGTTTTTAAACATTATAATTTCTCTGCCATTCAGATGAGGTTCACTTGGGTTTGCAGACCCAAGATTTTTGTAAGATCCAGATTCAGAAATTACAATCCTAGACTCACAAATGTGTAGCAGTTCATGTCATTTAACTGCTACAGTTCACCTCAAAGAAAATTACATAGGAGCCAACAGAGAATCCACAGCAGAGTGACTTGCAGGATGCTTCGATGACCAGTTTCCAACTGCTTTGTGAAAACCTGCATGATTATCATATGTGGGTTACAATAGGCTGTTTCTGATTTTCCTATAGAGGTTGAGCAATAGGAAGCAAAGATGCACTACTGGAGCATGAAGTCACATCTCAGCAAGATACAGTTCTCTTGGACGTAAGTAGGTGCTTTCTATCACTCTTGGCAATGCTGTATCTTACCACATGGCTTAGGGACATTGCTACAAACATAATATAGAGCTTCTGGTTATGGAAGATCAGTACCTTGATCCCCTCCAGTCTCCCCTGCACAAAGCCATGCTCTGGCACTGCTACCTGCATTTCTTTATTATTGTACTGTTGCAGTGATCTGGTCACACTGAACTCGTATTTGCCAGCTCTCCTTTGCAGGCTCAGGGGAACCCTTCCAGCCCTGGACCCTTACAGTCCCACACCAAGGAGGAAAGCCAGGGTGTGCTGTTTAGACCCCAGACAACCTGATGAGAAGCCAACTCTTGCTATGCAAAGTGCTGGAAACATCCTGAGTCTCTCCAGGCACATAAAAACCAAAAGCACTAAGGCAAGGGATGGCATAGTCAGGGTGCAGCACGGCTTGCTTAACTGTGCTCCCCCTCCTGCCATTTCGGACTTGGACATGGATGCTGAAACAGGCTCTGGAAAGTGTTGTATCCTGGCCATTGCAGCACTTTGCTTGGAGCATCCTCTGGGGTACACTGAACTGCCTTTCAAGCCATTCCAGGGAAATGGAAGGGCCAGTATTTCCCCTTTCAGGACAGACTAGTTTGTCTAAGGCATCTCTCCTCCATTTCTGTTTTGGCTCTACCTGCATCCTGCTCCATTTAAATTCTTGGCACTGGAACTGAAGGTTTGGAGAAGTCTAACGTTAAACACTTCAGCATGTAAATTCAGGAAGACCATCTGTTACGTGAGGCACAAACCCAGTACTCAGTCACTGATGTCTGTTTTCTCTCTAGTTCACACAGAAGAAAATCCAGGCATCAGGTAGAACACACAGGTTCTTCTTCCCTCAGCATCCCATCTTTATAGGGAGGGTGGCAAGAGAAGAAATCATCAATAAGGACAGTGACTACTGAGAAACTTGCCAAGAGAAAAATCTGAAGTTTTAGGATGTTCAAGGTGTGGAGGGGTCAGAGGTCCCAAAATCTGGTTCCCAAGAGAAAAGCAAGATGGTTTACATGGATGAATTTAAGGTGTTGATGTGGCTGCATATCTGCAACTGTGAAGATGCCACTGTCAAAACACAGGAGTCTTAGTTAAAGTCAGCCTACCAATGAGAAAAGGGCACTCTTCCTTTTCCAGAAAGCGAACCCACACAATCAGTCCAGGGCTCCAGACATCGTGTTTGCATGTTGCCCACAAAACTAGCACAGCTTCCTTTCATCCCTCAGATACCCAGCAGAAGCAAATAAAGTTCTGCTCACTGCTGCTTACCAGGCAGCCTAACCAAATAATCTCAGAAACATTTCAAAACACTGAGGTCTTCTGACAGACAGCCTCTGGGAAAACCACAGACGGAAACAGTATACTTACAGGTGAACCTTTCCTCATCTCTTTCTCCCTCTGTTTCCACATTTTGCAGCTTAAACTCAGTCAAGTCTGTTTGGAGAACTTCATCAACTGCAGCATGGATCAATGATGCTGCAAGAAGTGGTGAAACACCTCTGCTGGTAAGAAAAGGAAGGGAAAGTAAAAGAGTGCATTAGTTTAAACTGAGCTACAACCTCACTGTGTATGGCTGGTGACTTCAGAAATTAGAGAATGTTACACATAGTAATTCCAACTTCATTAGTAAACTAGCAGAGGAAACCATATGTTCAATATTTATGCATACAAATCTTCAGTAAGATCCTCACTTAGGCAACTGCTTTCTCAAGAATGCAAAGAGGAAGAAGTGTATGAATCATGTTTTCAAACTGTTGCCTCACACTCCAGTCACAGATGGTACCTCCTTCTCCTGAGCTCTCAGGTGGGAACTGCTACCTTCAATTCCAGCCTCTGAACACACTTTATTTTTACTCACTACATGGCATTTCTTGTTTGCAGTCCCACAGTATCAAGATCTCTGCATTGTGGTACATTTAAATCTCCAAAAAGGTTACTCAGGACTCCACAAGAGAAGTCTTGCTTAGTGCTAACCTAAACTACAGCCCTCATTGTTCAGTCTCTCCTCCCTGAAGTTCTCCAAAGAAATCACCCAGGAGGAAGGTGCAAAGAGTAAGCACCAGGGACCAGGACAAGAGACTCCAAGGCTTATGAGTCAGATGAAGCTTTTAGGTTAGCATCTAGAAGACAATAATGTTACACAATCTACTCACCCTCTCCTGCTTACTGAATGCTTTATTCAAGTTCTATAGGAAGCACACAATTGCTATAATGCCTTTGAAGTTGTAAACAAGTAAGTCCCATCCAACTTTAAAAGAGGGCTACTAGAAAACAACCCTCTTATATTCACTATATTCCCATGGTAAGCACTAACAACTATGGTACATAACACACATTCCACCCATTTTCTATGAGCACAATGAATGTCCATAAAAAGCATTTTATCCATTGTTCATGAAGTGTTTGATTCCCACAAAATATCAAATTATACAACCAAAGCAAATATCACATTAAGGCACCTGCAGCAAGTCAAGGACAAGATATTGTTTTGCCAGGAAACAGTTAGAAAGTCCTGCATAAAACCGTTTTGCTGCAGAGGATGAAATGGAGGAAGCAACTGGTGTGTGCAGATGTTGCACAGCGAAGACTGGTTTGTGTGTGTACAGCAGGGCAGAGAGGGGAAGACTGCGAGGCTTTAGACCCCAGTGACAAGCTGAAACGCATTTTGCCATTGTGTTTCTGAAAGAGAGGCCTTGTCACATCCTCCCAGCCCTGTACCTCCCGTGGCAGCAAACAGAAAGGATTGTGTTAGTCAGCAGGCTGCTAACACAGCCTTGCTTTATGCTCCATTCTGTGGCACTGACGACCCCCTTTAATGAGTTATTTCAGTACTTCAAATAGATGGCAATGTGTTTGCAGCCCTTTCAGCGCTGGTTGCAGTTATGTCACATCAAGGGAAAACAGAAAGTGGCTTTTTATTTCTTTTTAAACGCTAATAAGTGTAGGGGAGTCAGTTCCTTTCCTAGCCTAGTTAAAGTAACAATGCCTGCTTATAACCACAGACACTGAGAGACAATCTTTTAAAAGGTCAGGCAAGAAATACATCCAAAAAGGATATGTCAACTCCCCCCCTCCCCCAAAATCCTGCTTCCTGTTTTTGTTTGTATAGGGGGAAAAGAAAGGAATATGAAAAAATTAACGCCACAAACAATGTCAGATGTGTAGCTGACGCTGCTGAAAGTCAGAAGCTTTAGTCAAAGCAGGTTTCAGCTCCAAGAGCATGGACAAAAAACATTAAGTGAAGCAGCTGTGAATGTAAATGCACAGTGAGAGCCACAGCTTCAGTCATTTTCAGGATTTCTCTGCTATGTTGGAGCTGACAAAATCAAATCTAGTCTGGGTTTTCAGTTCGGCATCTGAAGAGGGCTTAATATTTTGATTTTAAACTTCATAGATTTCTGCTTTCCAGAGTCCTGATTTGTAGAACCGGGTCCATAAAAAGCAGCTTAAACAAAAGGCAGTCTCCTAAGTGCTATAATTCACAAGTCCTGTATAAACCTCTGTTTACAGGATGCCTGTAACAAAGAAAAAGTTTACAAGTTATTATGTCACATCCTTCAACTTTTTCCAGTTGCCACCCAGTTCCTAAAAAGGAAATTCAGAGATTCGTCAGTACTGATACACTCCATTCAGCTTTGCTTCCTGTGCATTTCCTCCTCCTCCATAGTTCTGCAAATCTATAAGAAAATGCTTGTTTATTGGGATTTGGCCATGCAGTCAGCAACAACATGGAACAGTTGATTCTGACACACTGAACTAAATAGGTAGGGCCATTTTTCAGACTTTTATCTTTTGTCAATCTCAATTCTGAACAAAACATATTTGTGATCTTTTTGTAAGCTTTTTATTACAGCACTACCATATTGGTTCACTTGTCTATCTCGCATTGGCCTTTTTAGCCATCAGCGTGCCTGTAGCAAGCGTGGGGAGAGCCCTTCTCAAATCTTCGTTCTCGAAGCCTAGCCATGATGACCATGTTGGTAAGACTGGTTTTTACTCCAGCTCAGGTAAATGGAGCTCCAAGGAATGGCATCTTTCATTCAGGTTCAATGTTTACCAGTTCTGATTTCATCCTCTAAGTCAGAGACTTCAAGAGTTAATAAAGTATGTGATTAAAAAAGAGTAAGAACTGCTGCTTTAGTTGAGACTTACTAGGTCTCCCTTGGTTGGAGAGTATCTGGAAGCAGCCACAGTACCTATGGCAATGAGGGCAAAAGAAGAAGCCCACTGCAACTACCATAACAGACTTCAAACGTTTTCTGTAAGCAAAAAAGAATGTCACCTATTGTTAAAATCTTCCTTTCAAAGAAGCCCAAGACACCTTGGTGACGAGCTGAACCAAGCGTAATTTAATCTTCATGATTCAGAAGGAATACTGTAGCTGTTTCCTAAGTGGGAAGGCAACTGTGTTAGGAAGAAGAGGGCAGCTGGTATGTGCAAAGGATGTTACCTTAAGAGAGTCTTAGAAGAAGCATGTGTCAGCCCCCTTTCTATGGCACATACAACACTAATTACCCAGCCCCAGCACAGGCTAGTAGTTAACAGACTTTGAATTTCTTTGCCACGGGCGATTTCTTTGCTACCAAAAAGGGTGTGTTTTGACCACAATAAAAAAATATTAAAAAATAATTAAAGCACGTTGTAACAGTGCAGATGAGGCATGGTAGTTTCACCAGCAGCTGAAGCCAGATAGGCAGGGGCTGGAGCATGGAGTTCATATCCTCCAGCCACTCACGGTAAAACACAAGCCTCATTTCAAAAATCCAAATACAGATAAAAGTGCTAAGTTAAAGAGTAAAGCTTTATGCTTTTATGCTAATAAAGGGCACAAACTTATATGTCATGCTTCTCTTTCAAAGATTCCAGACTACTGGACACACATAGTACTGGTAAAAGGAGCATGCAGAGCTCTGTTGATTTACGTACCTTTGGGCCAAAATTAAGTTACATATGGAAGTAGAAAGCAATTACTGTATTTTGCATACTTTATATTGGGCATGAGTTACAGAACAGAACTTACTTCTCTTCTTGTTCACCTTGTTTCTCCTCTGCAATACAATTCAGCTCTCGATTTTATTTCACTTCAAAAGACCAGCTGTCATGCCATCACAGCCACAGTGTAATCACGTATGTCAAGTCAATAATAAGACTGTTACCGTTAATGACCCATTACATACCAGTCTTGAGAAAGAAAAAACAGAATTTAAACACGTTCCTCTGGGAAGCAGAAACCCAAGAAGAACACTTCTCATTTGATTTTATTTGGGTCATTCAATCCCCCATACACCTGCAGTGAGTGTTGCAAACAAGTCACCAGTTCAAAGGTACTCCCACCTCTTCTTCCCCTCAAATTTAAGAGGGTATACTCAGAAGCCTCTAGCAAAAACAGTTTTGCGGGTAAGGTAGAAGCACCCAGAGCATCAAAAGTCAGGCCACCACACCTAGGCCAGAGCCTCAACTACAACTAGACTTTTTACAAAGGCTTGAGAAGAGTTAACAGACCTCCTGCTGTGCTCCCTGCTGGAAGCTCGCGGCAGCTTTGAGGACACAGAGCAGTGTAGCAGATGGTAGATTCCAAACAGCTGCTCCTCAGCACTGGGAGGAGAGACCTGAGCTCTGTGTCACCTGGTAGAGGGTGGCACAAGCCTCTCCAGGACAGGCCAAACACCTTGTGTTTATAGAAAGCCTTCTGCATATTTTTTTTTGGGGGGGAAGGAAAAGAATTTAGATCCTCCCACCCCAAACAGACACATTCTCCCACAGTACTGTCATGAAATCTGTTTATAGAAAGAGAAGCACAGGAGATTATCAACTGTATTGGCCAAGTATTGACCACTTGTCACCTTTCAAATTACAAAAAAAAAAAAAAAAAAACCTACATGATGATGTTTCTAGATATTATTACCAAAGTCATGGTAACAAGGCAGCAGTGGTACTGCAGGCCAGAACACCACTGTATGATCATCTGCTCCTCTCAGAGTGTGCATATAAATATATATGCATATGTTGGGGAAAAAGACGTGCTATATCTGCTGGCACAAGCTTGTCACATAAGTCAGCTGCAGCTGCTGTATATTTGAAGGATGATACATTTGTGCACTTATTTGCTACAGGGACTCTATCACCATAAGATCACACATGGCACAACTTTGCCAGTAAAGCAAAGTCTGTCACTCTGGACTCAGTGCATGTTTCTAGCATGTTACAGCTCTACCAGCAGTGGGTTTACAGTAGATCTGCAAATGCCAGCAGTTCTCTAGCAAGTGAAAGATCCTCTCATACTGCCAAAATAATAGCAGGTCAGAAGGTTTCTCATAAACAAAAGCTGCTTGTATTCACTATTTTCTTCCCAATCTGCTACTTTTATTTCCCTCTCTCTTTTTATTCTTATAATCAACTACAGAATGTTTCCACTTAAGCAGCATTAGTATTTATTAGAGTAGCACTCACAGTTCCCAGGGTGATGGTGACTAGGAAAGTACAAATATATATATATATATATATATGCACATATACACACACACACACATATATATATATCTCCATCGAGGAGAGAACATCTGACATCCTAAAATGCACAGGAGGTTGTTTCTTGTGTTAATGACATTAGGTCTTTAAAGGAGATGAACAAGATGGAATCAAAACAAATACATAAACAATGCCACACAGAGAATTTCCACCTCTTATGTTTACATGAAGCAGGGGTTTTCCAGCTTTTCTTATGCAACTATGAGAAGCAGCAGCTTTAGAATCCAGAATCCATCTGTTCAGGCCCTTCAGTTATCACTGGACAGTTTTTATAGAAAATGTGCAACAGAGTCACCTGCTACTTCCATTTCATTCTCAGCAGGAAGAAAAACCACATAGCGGAACTGGAGAGGTTTAATTCCACAAAAGCCACTTTTCAATTAAGCCCTAAAAACATTTTTTCAAAATTGAGTATTTCTTATTTTGATGCCCAATTTAAACAACAACAGAAAGGGTGTTTCACATATGTTATGAGAGTAAAATATGAAAGCTTTGGAAGACAATTTCAGTTTTCCCAGTAGAACCAAAGGAACTGATTTAAACACCAGCAAGCCAACCCTGAAAGTTTTCTCACTGTTATAAATTTGATCTTTGTTTTTTTTTCCCCAGCATTTCATCAAGTCTTTTCTTTCTTGTATTGCAGGTGTCCCTACACACATGCTTTCTTTTTAAAGGTAAAGTCATTCTTTCACAAAATTACTATTGGGAGCATCTTGTAACTGGGAAAGCTCCCTGAGCATTTTGAATTAAGAAACACACATTAATCACAAAATTAACAGTTTATCCACCCTCTATGTACTGTCAAAGACAGGAGAGAGCTTCCAAAATCTTTACTATCGAGACACGTGTACAATGTGAGCTCACATCATTTCTCCTAAGCTATGTATGATCCTGCCATCAGCTTCAGCAGCAGCAGTGAACAAACCACACACAACAGAACACAAGCTAGTTTTGGTCACCACCCAAAATTACTAGAGTCAGTTTGTTAACCATTTGCCCAATTAACTAATAAACAGTAGAAGTGCCACATTCCTCTTACACATTAACTTTATCAAAGCTAGAAAAAAACTTTAACATTGTTAATCACAAAACAGTGAGAGTGCTGGTGTTCCAAAGCAGGTTGTTTCTGATAAGCCCACATTTGGTTCTGCTACGGAGCACAACTGGTTCCATGGAAACTAGAAAGTTTGTTTGCAGGTAATCACACCTGACATTCACTGTCTTGTCTGAACTGAACGGTGACACTGCAAACATGTTCCCAGCAATAAGAAGTATTAATACACTACACTAAATAGTACAAATTAGGAATAAGGAAGTATTTATTAAAAGCAGGGGTCACAGTAGACAGGGGATTAGTAGTTTTCACAGACAAAAGGACTAAAGAGAGTTTTAAGAAGAGATTGGGTAAATAAGAAGCAAGACAAGATTTTCTTTTCTCCCTCCTCATGCCTACATCATATACAAACATCAAAATATCAGAATTGCTGAATTAACTACTCTAAAAGAAGGGAAATGCTGAAAATAGATGCTAGGACCACACCTTGGGTGTGAGTACTACAGTGTAAAACTGACACAAAACAGGATGCTGAGGCAACACAGCAGATCCTTTGGGAGAGGGTAGAACCGGAAGCTCGTTTCCCAACTGTTTGTTATTGTAGCAAAGCTCCTCAAACAGGAAGGCTGCAGGAGTTTTACATTGTTCCTTGGATATGTGACAGGATGGCCATACAAGTTTCAGGTCATGTCAAGGGGAAGAAGAAATTTCTATATTTGGGGGTCTGATTTTACCTCATGTTCTGTTCCAGTGTAAGTCAGGAATGTTTCAGGTTGATTTCTAAAGCTTTGTAAGTAACTAATGGACTATTCATTCACATCGCTCTGTTTCCACAGACTGTTGGAACACACAGCTCTTGCCCAAAAGTGTATGTTAATTAAAATTCTGCAAAACGAGATCACTAAACCTGCCCTGATTCTTCAGAATTTAAGTACTGCAGTTAGGAGCAGGCAGTTCCATTGATTTAAATGAATTATTCAAAGTAGAATACTGCAAAGCTTCACCAGATTAGTGATTTAAGCACAAGGCCTGCGAGGGAGCAAAAGAGGTTTGCTCTATTAGCTGGTGTTTGGCTATGGTAGCTGAGTTTGGAGAAGTTTGTTAAAATAATTAATTTTAGATTAGGACAGGCATTCAGGAGGGTTAGTCTGAGGTATCCAACTGCTTCCATGTAAAGAGATGTGTGTAGCCTTAGAGAAGCAACAGCATTCAGAACTCCTTGTTGGATCTCATTGATGTTATTCCTTTGCCCATTCTCTTCTCAACAGCAATCCTGAGCAATAGCGGAGGAACAATGTTCCTCATTGCAAAGACACAGAGGTTTGTGCCTTCAAGGAACTGGAAGAACAAGCTAAACATCACCATATGTTATCTCATGAGCCAAGGATATTGCCTCAGGCCCTTCAAGGCATGACCCACACATCTGTGCACATGTGAATGAAGTACTTCACAACACAGAAATGAAAAGCAGAACAGCAAAACTGTGTGTTAAACTTGATTCCCAATAACACTTTGATCTACAGAGAAATCCTTCATCCTTGCTAATCACCACGTCAAATACATTCTGTGACGCTGGAGCATTAGAGAAATTAAGGAAATACACTGAGGAAATACAGGACAAGCATCAATGCCAGCAGTTAGTGAGGAATATTCAATAACATCTTCATAGCGTTAAACTTGCTTAGATTGACACTGTGATATTTGAAGGTATTTTCCAGTGAGCTGCCACCCATGTGTTTGGGATGCTGTTGTCACAGGCTGCAACAGCAGATCACTGGATCTAAACTACAGTGACCTCTCATGAGGTCACTAATCTGGCACCACTTCTGCATCTTCAACAACTTTATACAGACATTTAAATGTCTTCTAAGTGTCATCCCTTCCCTAATTTTCCCATTTCTTAAAACCTTCAACATCCTTCTTTCTCTTATTTCCTTACTATTCCTTCATCTATTTTATTGAGAATTTGGGGGATTCACATCAACCAAAAAGTTAAATAGACTTTCAAAACTGCATTTTCAGTTAATCCACAGTAGCGAACACGGGAAAGAAAATGTAATGTTTGGCAATTTCTCACACAATCAGACTTCAGTTTTAGTTCCTAATTACACAGTTTATGAGAAGAAGGCTGGCAATTTCAAAACACCGGATTTCTGTCTTGGCCTTAGGCTGCACCAGTCTTTTGCTGCACACACAAGAATTTAGCCTACCCAACAGGAAAATGCAGCCTTTCTGCATCTGCAAAATGGGGTTTCTCTTTGTCACAGGAGTCCAAAACTGAGCTATAATTCTGTGGGGATCCCTATATTTGACACTTCAAGTATGCTACACTATACCCAAACACATGGCTTCAAACACAGAGCTGCCTGTAGTCAGCCATGAGAATTCCTAAAACCACTTTCCATATCTATTTCTTGTTTGTAATACATTTTGTGAAAAGAATGATAAGTAAGAAGATTGCTGAATTTATATCCTGCTTTACTTTCTTTAGCTATCTTTCCCTTCCCTTTTTTTTTTTGCCAGCTCAGGACTTGGGCAGCTCCACAAAACAGGCTGTGTAACCTGAACTGGCTGCAGGGTAGGTATGTGAAAAATGCAGCTTCTGACACTAGCAGGCTCTGCTGTGTAAACACCGGGAGTGAGAGGCAAGGTGAAAGCACTGCAAAACCAGCTCTCCTCTTGTGTTTCCCCTTGTTGCTGTGCCCACTAAGAGAACAACAGAATGTTAACAGATAGGTAACTCAGAAATACTGATTTTTAAATCACTACATATGTTTGAATAACATATCCCATAACTCTACAGCTTCATACCCTCCTCTCATAAAGAACTGTAGAAAACATTAGCCTGGCCCACGTGGCAGAGGGGTTGCCATGTGATAAGTATTTGTTCAAGATGGCATTACCCTGTTCTTTAAAACACTCACCCAGAACTACTCCTGCTCCACAGAGTTCCAAGATTCAGTACATGCAGTGAATTTGCAGTTTCACTGGGGAATGCAACAGCTGTGTTTTGTTCAAGAGCAATTTAGTCAAAGCACAACTAACTAATGCAATATCATCTGTGTCTTTTTAAACTACAGCTTAAAAAAATCATATTTTGTATGCATTTCTTATCTCCAGGATTAGGCATACCATTTAACTGAGTGATATTATGTTCAGAAGCATCTCTGTAATATAAAGAAAAGGAGTAACTCGATTAAGGCAATTTAAACACTTAAAAATCACCTATACACTTTCCACAACACAAATCTATTTTGATATAACAGATGGTGTTTATAAACTCACCAAGTGGTAGTTAGAGAGACAAGTAATTCAAACCGTGTTTTCTATCTATCAAATTCCACTAGTAACCAGGTAACATTCGCATATACCTAACCAAAACCAGTCTCCCTTCGCTCCCTGACTTCACACCTCCATTACCACACCACTAAGATTCTTTTAGACCATCCACAATCCGTTATTGACCCTTACAAACAGTTTAATGGAGCAGACTGTGGTAGGAACTTTATAAAACCTGGAATACACAGGTCCTACTGCTCAAGTGCTTCAGAAAGAGTAAAGAGTATAAGCAGACGAGATTGGAGCGAGACAACTTGTTCTCGATGAAGCACTAACTTGCCAAAAGTAAGTCACATCCAAATTCCTAGTAAAGTGTAAACCATTCAGGGTGAAGGTTATAAGAGGTGTCTCCTGAAGTTACGGGATAACAGAGACACTACTGATGAGCAGATGACTGTTCCAGCAGTGGTATGACTACACATCTGAAGTTCTGAGAAAACATCAACTCGAGAAACCCACACAAGCACATCCTACTCCGCAGGACTCAGGAGGGCCGGGGAGCTTAACAGCCTTGCAGCTGCTTTGCTTCTTACCCTTGACAGCTCTGCGAGGTTGCAGCTCACAGACTCCCTCCCAGACTTTCAAGCAGCCCCACACAGGTGCCCTTAGGGGCTTGAATTCCAGCTATTGGTACTTCCATTACAAGAATCGCTCCATCGCGCTAATTGCAGGCTTGTAAATTGAATCCCTCCTGCACCGGGAGAGGAATAGTTTTGAAGTGCATACACAAATAACGTTATAAAGGCACAGGGCCAGGGTGGCAGGCCTGTGACAGAAGCACGCTGTTAAAAGTCACAAAAAGCAAACAAGGAGGGCAGTAATAAATAAACAAATAAGTCCCCAAAGGTAACATTCCCTGTGAGACGCCGGGGGCTCTCCCCAACCCCAGGCGAGCCCCGCATCAGAAGGAAGCGCCGCCCGCTCCTGCACCTGCTGCGGTGGGTCGGCCCCGCTGCCTCCCGCCCGCTGCCGGCGCTGCGCCCCAGGGGAGCACGGCCGGAACCTCCCGCCAGCACCGCCGCCCCCTCACCTGCCGCCCAAAAGGCTCCTCGCCCGCTCCGCCAGCGCGCCGGGAACCTCGGCCCTGCTCAGGGCGCCGCTCCCCGCGGAGCTCCAGGGCAGCGGCTCGCCCGGGCCCAGCGGGGCCGGGAAGTCCCTGAGGAAGGAGTCGAGGGGAGCGGCGGACAACTCCGGTGCCCGCGCCATGGCGGCGCCCGCTGAGGCGGCGGGGCGGGACCGACGGGCAGCGCTGACGGCCCTCAGGGCCGCCCGGGGCGGGGTCTCCGGGGCGGGGCCAGAAACCTCGTCTGGAATGTGGGGATGGAGCGCGGCACGGACGGATGGGAGATTTCTCTGAGGCCAGCTTCTGGTGCCCCTCTTCCCCTCACCATCTGCCATCAGAGAAGGGCTGAAAGCAGCAGAAGGGAGCAGAAAGGTGTTTCGCAGGGACGCCTCTTCCTCGAGCTCTCCTGATGCTCAGTGCTTACAGATTATTCTGAGTTGGAAGGGACCCATCAGGATCATCCACTCCAAGTCCTGGCCCTCTGCAGGACACCCCAAGAATCATACCATGTGCCTGAGAGCGTTGTCCAAACGCTTCTTGAACTCAGACAGGCCTGGTGCTGTGACCACTGCCTTGGGGAACCTGTTCCAGTGCACTACCACACTTCAGGGGAAGAAACAATTTTTGATATCCAAACTAAACTTCCCTTGACTCAGCTTCATGACATTCCCTTGGGTCTGCAATCTGCCCGATCCTGTGAACGGCTCATCCTAAGCACTTGAAATTCCCAGCACTTTATTTCCACTAGGAATAACACTAAGCAGAGATTTTTGTGAGCCAAAGTTTGTCTGCAAATAGCTAAAATAAAAGCCATGCTTGGAGGAAGAGGAAAGCATTCCCACTCAGCTCAGAAGCCATGAAGAATGACTAATGACAGGTTCCCCACACTTCCAGGACCATCTCCAGAAATCCCAGTTGACAGACAGCTCCAGCAGCAGCAGCAGCAACCTGGGCACACAGGGACATTCAGAGCAGTATCCTGGTGTACCAGAGCAGGCTACAGGAAATAAGAGGACTTGAACTGAATCAGTACAAGAGCCTGAAAGCCGTTATAGTTTAGTCCAAGACCTGTGACTCTAAGGCACTACAGGAAGATGATTTTTAAAACAGGCATGGTTCTTTCTGAAAAGAAGCTCCTTGCTCCAGCCTAAAGGACATGGAAAGACTGTTTTTACCAGAAAAAAAACCTTAAAAATCCACCAAAAAGAAGAAAAAAAAAAACCAACCCACTACTGAAAAAACTTTTACCTATGGCTGGATCTTTTAAGCAACACTACTAAAACACAGTTCATGTTTGAGCTGTAACTGCATAAACATTTGATCAGAGGAACAGGCTTGGGGCTGTGGAGTTTGGGCCGTGTTCTCTGGTTCAGTTAAAGCACACACAGTAGAGTTGTAGATTACTTTGTGGAGACTTGTCTTTCCTCTGTCGCCAGTGAATCCCATGTCAGGTTGCTCTGCACATTCTGTGTTCAAATGCAGCAGCCTCTGCACTCCCATCCAAACACAACTAATGCTGGCACTGTTTTGGGGGTATAGATGACACAAACTGTACTTGACCAGACAACCAGACATGCTCAGCCATGTACACATGGATGGAAAGGAGAATTATATATTTGTACAATTAGATTTTGCAATGTTGTACCCAGTGTCCCAGTGGTTAGATACAGCTGCTCCACACAAAACCAGGATACCCTCCTTTTGATAACAGAACTAGACAACACTGAAATGACAATTTGGGGAACAGACAGTACAAGCTGTATTTCATTACATATGATCTGCTGTGTGACTACAGCGGAAAAGAAGTGCAGGGGTACTCAATCTGTCCTCCAGCAGCAGGAGGTCTCATTTAACTGGGCCCCATGGACCAAAAGACACAAACTTGGCTGCACAGGTCGTAATTTGGGAATCACTGCTCAAGGCAGATATTCACCTTCACATTTATAATTTCCATTTTGTATGTCTCTTGGCATTATTCACTTATGAAGCAGAGTGACAGATTTGAAGACGTGCTCTTGCTATTGAAGACGTAATTTAAAAATCTGACAACTACTAGTCATTTATTATTTTTGAAGACTCAAAGTCAGATGAAGCAACCCTCGTGCCACACTTAAAGACTACAGCAGCATAACACTGATCTTAATCAGGTCTTATATTCCTGGCACTTGTATTGCTGACAAAGGCCCCAGAAATGACAAAAGAGAGAAATTTCATTTCTTTTCTATCAGCCACAGGTAACAGTCCAGTTAGACTCCTTGAGTGTCCCTATTGTTTGTGAGCTCTCCTTGTATCAATGAATCCCAATCAAAAGCTTAAAGGTTTACTCAGTTACTAATGGATCACCCAGAAAAATTTGTTTTATGAATTAAATCAAGGCATAGAACACTTATGGTGTTTTAACTGTTCTAAGAACAGGAAAGCAGTGAAGATCAAAAACACTTAAAAATGAACTCCAAGGGAAACAAATTTTTGTATGAAGTTTATTTAGTGTTGTGTGGCCATTACACAAAGTAAGCAGCCAGAGCTGCCATTTTGTCCTTGGGTTTCTTTGGGTTGACTCTTCCTCCAGGCCTCCGGCCTTTGCCCCTTCCCCGCCCTTGCCTTTTCCCTTGTCCCCCTCGGTGCATGGGGTGTCTCATGGCTGCATGTTTCAGCTCCACCAGATCTTGGAACACAGGGTCACAGAACACACAGCCGGAGTGCTGGGTCTCATCACCAGGTAGAGGAGATTTGGCTTTGTTAAAATCCACATCCACGAGCGCGGCCTCGCACAGGTCGCAAGTCTCCGGCGACACCCGCACCTTGTGGGCGTTCTCGAAGAAGTGCACAATGACGTTGCACTTGTTGCAGGCCATCTTCCACTTCGGCCCTGACGTCGAGTCCAGCACCAGGACCCCATTCTCACACTCAACGCACTGCCCAATTCCAAGCATGCTAAGGGAATGCTGGCATGTGGGGTGGGTGCATTCATTACAGCCCATTCCTGGCAGGAAAAGAGTAAAACCATACCACAAGGAACCCATTGCACTACTCACACTACAGAGTTTGGAGGAAGTATGACACAGAAAAACTTAGTATATTATATGTTTTCAAAATCACTAAAGAATGAAACTGCTCCCAAAATAGCAACTTGCCTCTTCACACATTCAGAATAATCCCTTTTTCAAAAATTTCTCTAGGCTTTCAGAGTTGCCAGATACTGCCACCGTACAATACAGCCAGTTTAGACACGAGTGATGAAATCAGTGAAACCTAGTTACATTTTCAATTAAACACATGGCTCCTAGCTAACAGCCACTTTATATTTGAACTACTCACTGTTAGTCCAAGACATTTTTAATTAAAAGATGATAATAAAAAATATGCCAAAAAGCTCCTGTTACTCATAGCTTCAATGCACTACTTTAAGTAACTTTTCGTCTCACAGCTACCAAAGTAGCTGCAACTTTTACCTCTTCTTATATCCTTCAACAGCTTTTGACACACCATTTATCTCAGCATCATAACATTCTCGAGACCAGGTCTTCATCTAAAGTCCTACCCAAGCCTACTCCAATTTGCAAGGTGTCAGAATCTCAGTGTCTTTCACTGCATGCTGAGTGTTCTGAAGGTCACCTACAGTGTATGTAGGTAAATTAATTTCTTACTTCTTTTATAAAGAAAAATTTGTAAAAAATTAACTGGTAAATTTTGGTGAGTTTGATGTGAATTTTAGGTATCTAGAATCTAATTTGAACAGCACTTCTTTATGAAACAACACTGGTTTCAGAATTCCTAAAAAGCACATTGCAGGGACTGTACTTAATTTATTTAAAGTGAGAGTGATACCTGCATGTTTACAGAGAGTGATACCTGCATGTTTACAGAATTCCTACCTTTTTTCATGTCCCTGAAAGGAGGATGGTTGTAACAATATGGACACAGTGGATAGCTCTTTCCTCTGGATCCAGATGACCACAGCACCAGCTCAAAGTCATCTAGGGGACAACGCAGCTCTTTATAGAGTTTAATGGTACCATTCTGTGGGAGACTGTAGGTGTCATCACAGTGGGAGCAGTGCAGGCGACTCGGCTTGGCCTGGAAATAGAACACAAGTCTCCTGAACAACTGCAGAGTCAATAGTGTTTACAACTTGCAGTGCATCCAGCTGGACCTGCTTTCCAACTTGTTTCCCATGGAAAAACTCCATCAGGTACTTTGTTTCAGAAATGCACTTTGAGAACAACATTTTAACCCAAATTCAGTAATAGAAAAGGAGTTTCTACTCAATGCCCCCCCCCCGCCAGCAAGTGAAATTCAAAGTATGAAGTAAATTTACCTGAATATACTTCATGAAACGATGGCATTTACCACAGCGGGAAAGGGGTTTTCCCGTGGCAGCCAAGGGCGAAAAAGAAACTTCCATCAGTTCATCCATACCTGCAAAAGAAATAATCACATTTATGTTAGAATTCTAGTTCTTAAGAGGAAACCTGAACAAAATCATCTACAAGACCTGTCAAGAAGTCAGAATTATTTTATTCACAATGCCCTTCCTTGTTTATGAAGACATTTTAAACACACAGTGTTTTGCACTGAGCATGCACAAACACTAGGTTCAGTTAGTCTCAAGTTTTCAAAAACTCACCACTACACAGAAGCGAAATAAATTTGCAGTAGAGTTTTGGAGACAGGATTCAGTCCATTTCCCTTTGGAGGGCAACTTACTTTGAAACTTCCAGTCCTGGTATGACTTTTCAGAAAGCCTAAAACTCTAAAAGGAACCTAATACATATTTTCTATGCAACAATTTCTAATTTATAATACGTATTTTCTATGCAACAATTAAATAATTGTAGGGAACTCTGCATGTAAAAAGTTTTACCTGCAATAGAATCCACAAAATAGTGAAATTTCCTTTTGAAAATGTCAAGGGTGTGCTCCAGGACCTGATGATAATTTGCTTTACCCAGAGCTATTAAGTTGAGTTGCTTCTCTACAGCACTGCGGATCGTAGGCAGAACCAATTCTGCATCTAACAGAAAACCAGAGACAGCAGCAATGCAAGGTCAAAAATGGAGGTAGGAAACTGTCATCAAAATAAAGACACAAGTTTTAATTATTATAGTCTTCGGTTAATAATACTTTCCTAGAGACATCATTTTGAGACAGAAATGCTGCTTACACAATGACAACAGCCCTTGAGATAGTGAAGGGAAAAGAAGGCAAGAGGATGGAAAGGGAAGAGCATTTAACTGACCTATTTTGTAATAACCATGAACCAGAACAATGCCAAGGTTTGTAGGCTTTAGTCTCCGACCACTCTCCACTGTGACATAGTTTCTCTGGCAAATGTTGTTAATGTGGACTGGAATACTGGCATCAGTTCCTGGCACACAAAGGAAAACAACAGATCCATCTTGAACAAAACAGAGTTGTCATCAAATTACTCACTTCTGACTTCTCCAGTTTAATGTCAAACTGTAGGGCTCCTACGACAGCTTAAAATTCAGATACCTTCTTACTGTTACCCAACTTCCAGTGCGTAGCTACTCTCTCTCCAGTAACTCTGATGTTCCTTTGCAGTTCTTAGAAGTCTGAAACACATGTCTTAACCTTAATCCTTTCATTTCTTCCAAGGAATTACCATTGGGAAGACACTTATTCTTACAATCATTTATTCTGGAAAAACATGTTGGAGTAAGAGGCTATGTTTGCTCTAACTGGATGAACTTTATAAAAATACCTCAAAGGAAACAAGTCAGATTGATAATGAAAAGTAGCATTGTGGTAAATTGTATAATAAGATATAGAAGGATTACTGAATTCAGCAAAGCTGAAGCAAGCTATAAAGACAAGAAATCATTCCTAAGAATGAGGAGGTGCTTCCTTCCAAACATCAGCTCTTTCTGACACAGAAGTGACAAGGATTTGTTATGAAAGGATACTGCTTTGGCCAGAAACTACTGAAAATAAGGATAAGAAAAGAAAAAGGAGTGTGGGGAAAGAAACAATCTATCATCTGTTGAGAGGAGCTACAGGCAGCTGTGGTTTGAAGGGGAAGAGATTATCACTGCACCTACCCAAATGCATGCTGAGGGGTCATTACTGACAGAGAGCGTGCAGAGGAGCGATTCAGACTCTTTGCACTCTTGGTGGATGTATTACAGGATATGTAAGTCTAACAAGTTCCTACCAATGCCATGCTTTTCCATCAGAGTGATCAGTTCTGCTTCTGTCAGGTAATCAGGGGGACTGGTTTGCTTTTCCAGCAACTTTATTTCACCAATTGGAAAAAGATCTCCTTTCTCACAGCGGGGAAGGCTCTCTTCCAATGGGATGCTGTGCCATGGCATAATTTCTGTGAACCCTGGGGGGAAAGAAAGAAACAAACAAAAGCAATGAGAGCTTATCTCTACAGCTTTTAGAAGGTCAAGGTATATGTTTCTAGTTTTAACATGGGCTGCATTTTACAGATCAAAGTTAAGACATGTCTGCCATATCAGGCAGAAAATACATGAGGCCAGGAATGCTGAGGAAATACAGAATCTCAAGACAGTATCTCTCACTACATCACATAAGATATAATTTTTGCATGACTTGAATCAGTCTGATGACTGAAAAAAGCAAACACTTTCTATGAACGAAAGCACAGTGCCAGAATGATGGGCAGAGTTTCTTAAAAAGAAACTCAAATAGGAAGTCATAATAATGCAATAAGTACTATTAGGCCAGTTTACCATAAAAATCTCAGTACTAGTGCTACATTCTTTTTACAGAGGCCCAAGAAAAAAAATCTGCTTTTGTCTAATTTATCTCCCACAAGGCATTTACTATCTGCAAAAAGACTGGTCTTCACACTGGTAAATCTTGGCATTAAATCTTTAAGACTACTACATAAAAAATAAGACTCTTCCTATCATAATTGCAGTATGGAAACAAAGACAAGATTTTGTCTCTGGTTTTGACAGATCAAAAAATGTCTTCCAAATTGCACTTGTTCCCAATGCTTCACTCTTCTATACTTTCAGCATATTAATGGAAAAAAAATTACATCTGTAGCCAACTACTTACTCCTGACTAGTTTTACCTGGTGAAGTTACCACCTTTCCAACACAGGTGAATCGTTCAGGGCCAATACTGAAGGAAATGGTGGTTTGCAGGTACTTGCAGTCAGCGCTGACAGTGGCAATGAAGTGCCGAGTTATGTACTCATAGAGTCGCCACCCATCTCCACCTGGGGATTAACAACACCTCAGCCATGGAACTCCAGTCCTGCAGATTTCTGTAAAATCTACTCTAAATAAAAAGTACTAGTTTCCCACTGGTATCACAGGAAAAAACAGTACCTAAAAGAAAGTAACATTCAAAAGTCTGTCCAGTTCCCCTTTAAAATTTCATGCCTATGTCACAGACAGGAGCTGCAGATGCACTTGCAGAAGAACTGCCAATTTAGCCAGTCCTCTCCCAGTTTTGCGATGTGTTTGAATGAGAGGGCAAAGTAAGAAAAACTTTTCTATTTTTGCTAAAATAAAGACATATGAACAAAACCAAAATTATCTACTGCTTAGTGCCCCTGGATACCACATTCTAATCTAAATCATAAAATGTGATCCTGGTGGCAACTGCCACTCTGGGCAACTTAAAGAGATCACTCTAAAATAATACTTATTAACACTAATGCACATTAATTTGCAAAACAAAGTTTCATTATTCACAATCTCTGTATAGGAATGGAATATTTGAAAGGTTACACTGCTATGAACAGCTCCCAGTTCTTAGTCCCATGCTTTGCATATTTTGTTTTGCTGTGTATAAAGAAAAATGGCCACTCAGTAGCCCATACAATTAACCAAAATTTTAAAGCATTTATTTTTTAACACAGATAATTTCACCATAGGTATTTGTTTTCTACAACAATCTCAGCTATTCTGAATAAACAATACAATTCATTCACTACACTCCCTTAGAACCTTAAAATCCTCTTTTGAGGGAGCACAGTGTACAAAAAGTCAAATATTGTATTTTAATATAAAACCTACAAACCATACAGACTAAATTAAAATGCAGTTGAAGTTTGGCTTACAAGCACAAAAATATAGTAATATTTCAGTACTTGGAAGCTACTATTCTGGGGCAAATTTCTCCTAGAAAAGTAGGCATTAAGTTGTTTTTTTCTTAGCAATACTATAGTCCTGAGGATCAATTACTAAAATGCAGAGCAGCTCTGAACTTCACTGTCACCGGAAGTTTCGCAGAGGATCAAGTTTGCTCTCTTCATTTCTGCCATTCAAAGAGTTGTATTTTCTGTTGAAACTCGGTGATTTTCAAACTGGCACCTACACCTCAAGGAACTAATTTCTTCACACAGTGTCCCAACACTACTGAATTTGCCTGTACCTAATTCTGCTTCTGTTGCAGCTCTCATTGGGGTGATGGGAGGATGGTCTCCTGCATCATGGCCTTTCCTTGGACGATTAATGCCTTCTGATAGCAATATATTTACCTGGGTGAAGAAAGAAATTGCTTACTCTGATCCAATCCATAACAATACAACATCCATAAACAAAAGCAACTAGAGATATTTATCATTTCCAAAGGCCTAGAGGTGTTAATACACCAAATAAGATCTATTCTAAACACACACTAGCAAATGATGCTAGTACAAGTTTTGCTTCATGTACTCACAGTTTCTGCCCAGTAAGGATTACTGGCTTGCTGTCTCAGACATCCTTTCAAGTCAAAGTTTTCTGGGTAATGAGTAGTTTCTGTTCGAGGGTAGCTAATATAACCCTGAGTATAAAGACGCTCTGCTATTTGCATGGCATGTTGTGGACCCATTCCTAAGACGGGATAGGACAAAACAAAAATCATCTACACATTCACTGTGATTATGGTTTGCTGCATCTGAAAAAATATCTTATCCAAGCACCCAAATAAAACACAGTTTGTCCTTTATGTATTCTGTCACCTTGATCTTCCTAAACATTTCACTTTTGACAAGCTTTCTAAACTTGATCCTTCTCCCAAAATCATAGAATCATAGAATCAGCTGGGTTGGAAAGGAACTCTGAGATCATCAAGTCCAATCCTTGATCCAACACTGCCATGGTTACCAGACCATGGCACTGAGTGCCACATTCAGTCTCATCTTAAAAACCACCAGGGATGGAGAATCCACCACTTCCCCGGGCAGCCCATTCCAATGCCTGATTATTCTCTCTGTAAAGAATTTCTTCCTAATATCTAACCTAAACCTCCCCAGGCAGAGCTTAAGACCATGCCCTCTTGTATTACTGAGAGCTGCCTGGGAGAAGAGACCAACCCCCACCTGGCTACAACCTCCTTTCAGGTAGTTGTAGAGGATGCTGAGGTCTCCCCTGAGCCTCCTCTTCTCCAGCCTCAACAACCCCAGCTCCCTCAGCCTCTCCTCATAGGACTTGTGTACAGTCCCTTCACCAGCCTAATTGCTCTTCTCTGGACCTGCTTCAGCACCTTAATATCCTTCCCAGAACTGATCTATAATAGCAATATAATGATCTGTAATGATCTAAATGATCTATTACAGGGAGAGGAAAGTATCAAACTATATTTGATATGTCCTTGATTATTTCATTTGTGAAGTCAAAATATTTTGCTTTAAAACAGTGTGAAAATCTGAACTTTTGCACATACCTAAAGCAGCACTGGCCACTCGTAGCATTTCTACCGTGTTCAGAGCCAGTGGTCTCTGCTTCACCTTCTCTTTTTTACTCACAGATTCTACCTAGAAAACAGCATTTTCCCAGTAAAAGTTCTGAAGTTTCCTAACTGGTAAATGTGTGATTTCAATCATGCCTATAAACAAGTATCATACCTACCATTGTCTACTCTTGTTGTATGTGCTATTTTCTTAAAACACAAGCCACCAATATATTTTTACTTTAGAAAATCTGACTTGAGATAATTTTACCAAGTTCCAAAATTAAAGTCCTAAAGATCCTTTGTGCTAGAGACTAACTAGATCAGGTCTATAACTGGGAATGCAGCAAGGCAGCTTATTGCTGTCTTCCCATTTACCTCAGCAGTACATACTTTCAGAACTACAAGGACTTAGTGCTCGTGGCCCTAACTATAAGGATCCAGAGTTTTAAAAGCTTCAAGCAGTCTTTGAACCTTGACGTCTATAAGCTCTGAAATCCAAACACACTGTCAAACAAATATTGAATAGAGCAGAGCTAGAAGTTAATTTGCTATAAAGACCATACACATGATTAAAAATTTAACTGCAGGAATATTGCCCTACACATAATTGAACTCTGATTTGTACAATGTCTCATGGGAAATAAGAGGTCTGCTTCGAAATATCTGAACAGTATTTCCTAGCAGGTTTAGTAATGAAGAGTTCCTATCAGGAGTGATGATCATTTCTAAAATCAATATTAAAAAGAGGCTTCTGCTGAGATGACCACACCAGTACATGAACTACAATAAAAAATCTCTTGCTTTTTATTCTCATTTACACAAAGCTGAATGAAGTAAAAAACAATATACATATATTCTGCACTCTGTAACAAAAACAAACAAAAACCCCCAACATGCAGCAAACGAAATATTAATGGTTGCTTTATGTGAAATATGGGTCTACTGACACTTAGTAAATATTCTTACCCTTGCTTCTTTTGACATCTTTGTTATATTCAGGAACATTTGAGCAACCTCACGATCAAACACTCTCACTCTATCCCAATCTAAAGTGAGAGAACTTTCTTTTTCAGGGTTCACCTGTTGGACAAAATAAAAAAAAAAATTCATTCCCACCAACTCTACTTCTGGAAGTGTGAGAATGCGTATTCCCAACAATAATCCAGCAAGCAAATCCTAGGACATATAAGATTTGTTAGGACAAATTTAGGACAAACTTACACTAGGACAAGTGATTCAAACACACAGTTCTGCTTCTTTTTACAGGGGTTTCTGAGAAAGGTAGAGAACTTGGATTTCTTGGGGCCGGGGAGTGACTGTAACTATTCCTGCAGTGAACTAAAATACTGTCCTTGTTTAGAGGGAACAGTAAAGGCTGAAGTGGGTAGAATTCAAAGTTTACCATTTTCATTTAGTGAAATCAATAATTTGTATTTTACTGTAACTAGGTCTTGTTTTAAGTCCCATATACAAAAATCAATATGAAGCAACCAATATAAGAGAGTACAAAATTCTCTGAAAACAGGCACCAAGTATTTCCTAGCATGACACATGAGACACATCAGAAGAAATGACAGTAGACACCCGATTCTATTTTTTTTTTTTTTTTACCTTTAAAATCTAAAAATGGAAACTTTTTACCATGCATCCCTTATTTGTTTAAAAAATCCCTGTGATCATAAGCTGTAAAACCCTGTTGGTTTACTCTCAGAGCTTGGACAGCAGCAAGGCTGTAAAACTGCCCTAAGCGGCCAAAGTACTCCGAGGATTCAATCACCAGTTAACACAATGAGTATTTTATTTGCTTTAAAATTCTAACACTCCGCAATGCCAATGTTTTTTCGCAGCCTAATTAATTCCTGAATTCAAATTAACAACAGTTAGTCCAAGGACCCCAGGGAACAAAAGAAAACCATTTTAAGTAGTCTTTTTGGCTGAATCTAAGTTTAGATGACCAGCACCGAAGAATTCTTATAAGTAGCAGACAATAGCCACTTTAATACAAAACTGACATACTGGAATCTGTTCTTGAGAGTGGTGACACACATGTGAACAGAATGAGAGTATATGAGTAAACTATAGGCATCGTGAATTCCTGTCCGCAGCTACAAATTTATGAATGAATGAAATGAAAATACATTTTTTTGGTAAAAATATACGTCCTCATATATAAACAAGTACTGTAAAACTTACTTTAGCTTGCAACACCCAGTAAGTCTCAGGCTTAAATGACTGGATTTTGTCATGCCTTTCAACACAGAATCCGAGTGTTGGGGTCTGACATGGCCCAAAGGAGATGAGGGAACTGTCTAAATTCCCATATTTCCCCTGAAAATATTTAGTCTGAAACCTAAGAGAGATGAGAAAAAAAAAAACAACAAACTAGGAACGAGTACATTAATATCTTCATTTCCACGAAAAATTTTTCATTAACATACACACACAAACATGAGTAATCTCTAAAAGCATTCAGGCACTAGGAAAAAAGAATTCTGAGAAACACCATCTCTTACAGCTAATTTAGTCACAATCATTTTGCCTCAGTGAATCCTGTTTATTCCCAAAGAAATGTGAGAGAACATTAGAGCATAAAATCATACCACATTGGCCAATAGTACTTTACCTAGTTCAGGTAAGTCCATACACAACTTTTTCTTTTTTTTTATTTGTCTGTGCATAAAATTGTTCGGTTTGGTGCTGAACAGAATCAGCCCCTAGAGTTCTGAGACATATTCTGTGGTGTCCTGGGTTAGGCTGGGGTAGAGTTAATCTTCACAGAGGCTGGTACAGGGCTGTGCTTTGGATTTGTGCTGAGAACAGTGTTGATAATTCAGGGATGTTTTCACTGTTGCTGAGTAGGGCTCACACCGAGTCAAGGCCTCTCCTACCTCTCACCCCACCAAACCAGTGAGCAGACTGGGGGTGCAAAACGAGTTGGGAGAGGACACAGCCAGGACATCTGATCCCAACTGACCAAAGGGATATTCCAGACCATATGACACCACGCTCAGCATATAAAGCTGGGCAAAGGAAGAAGGGGGGGAATGTTCACAGTGATGGAGTTTGTCTTCCCAAGTCTCCATTGCGGGTGTCCTGGGGATGGTTGAACACCTGCCTGCCCACGGGTAGTGGTGAATTAATGCCTTATTTTGCTTTGCTTGTGTGTGCAGCTTTTGTCTTACCTATTAAACTACTTTTACTCTCTACTCGTGAGTTTTCTCACTTCTACCTATCTGATTCTCTCCCACCACCCCACTGGGGTGGAAGCAGTGAGTGGCTGTGTGGGGCTTGGCTGCCAGCTGGGGTTAACCCATGAGTGGACAGAACCATTCTTGAGCCTTCCATAAAACCATCTGCGATCTGTGCTGTCACCTTGTGAATGCACAGCCAATCCTCAGATCCAGCTCCTGGCGGGCATCCACAGATAGAGCCTCGTTGCGATTGGGTTCTCCCAAGTGATTCATGGCATTGCAGATGTCTGTGTCAGTGATGGAGCTGAATTTAGCTCTGTAAATCGACCTTTCTGTGCCACGAGGTTTGTTCATGACAGGAAGAACAGCATCAAGAACCTAATGAAAGTATTTGAAAGATAAAGGCTTCAGTCAGGTTTTCTCTCTAAATAAATAAAAAAAAACAACACTCTCCACAAAATATTTGCTTATATGACACTAAATTCAGCAAGATAACCCAGAGAAGTATTTTCCATCCACTCGGAAGTCCATTAAGAACTAGCAAAACTGAAGGATTTATTTACCATTCAGCAACCGCTGGAAGCAAATCACTATTGTTGGCCAAGTACAAAGACATTCAACAGTGCAGCTGCAGTGCTTTATGGTGAACATGTACCACTTTCTCTCTGGGTTTATTCTAAGTATTGCTAGGGCCAAGCGATGATAAAGTGGTATGTAAAGAACTTAAAACAATTACTTGATAAAATGTGCTTCTTTAAACAAAAGAAAAAAGCCCAAACAAATACTCTTCATGTAGACTTCTGGAAATAGCACGATTTTTAAAAAAATCTTAAGAAAGTTTTAGTTCTATGTTTTTATGTGTGGAGACCAAATTCTTGCAGAAGGCCTATGCTTAAAAGTAGTCTCGGTGTTGTAAAGCATCTAATTGCTTAATAAACAACAGATAACAGAGATGAAGTTTTACAAGGACAGAAAAATAACTACTCCAGCTGTGTAATACAGACCAACTCTGAAAGCACTGAAATGTTCTAACATTTAGGAGACTTGAATGTTATCTAAGATGAGCAATATCTCTGAAATTGATTTTTACTCTTTAACTGACATCTTACAGAGCTCAAAGCACATGAGTTTTTCCACCAAGGCCTTTAAAACTTTATTGAACTTTAGTTTGAATTTTACTGTATACTCATAAACCAATGCATTGATAGTATTGTCACAGACAAATATATCATGGTATTATATGTCTTAAAAAGAGAAATCTTACTTCAAAACAGATGTTTTCTCCTTCTTTATCACAATCCAACCACAAGACAATACAATCACAGCCTCTTCCCTCCACCTGTGAGGAAAACTAGCAGAGTTCTTCAGCAACAAAAACAGCCCACCTCCCCTCTCTCTTTTTAAGTACTGGAGATAATTTACTCGGTGCTAAAAGGATTGGAAGAATAAACCAGAAGTGACAAGAAGTTTCCAGGTACCTAAACAGTGGTTGAAGAGAGGAGCAAGCTGTGCTCCATGGGGCCAGAAAACTGCATATAAGATGCTTTTCTGAAAATAATCAGCATAGTTCCATAGCAGTGGAAGTCTCCCAAAACAGCTCCAGTCTGCATGCACAACCTCAGGCATAGCCCCTTCCCTCTCTGGGCCTTAATTTCCAAATATAAAAAAAAAAAAAAAAAATCCAAAAAACTCTAACACACAAACAAACCCAAGAAACACTTTTCTAGTTCATAAAGACACTGCTAAGTCTAAATTTGTCTGACATAAATAATTTTTTCACCACATACACTTGCCCTTCAGACAGCATATTATTTTGTAAAAGCAACCAAAATCCTGCTTTCCTCTCAGCAGGACGTGTGAAGTATGAACAATAACCAACACACTTATTTTAAAGAAGCATTTATAAGCTCTGCCTTGCACTTGCTGTTAGAAACTAAACATTCATCTAATGCTCCAATTCTAAGAAGCAAGATATCAACAGTCCAACAGCTCAGAAGGCAATGAAAAAAGTGAATTTAACAAGGCAAGGATTTCAGACGGCATAAGAACAAGGAAAAAAAAAAAAAAAAAAAAAGATCTGTGAGAAAAAGCTGCTCCTTGCAGGGAAGAAAGTCCTACTTTAGGAGCATAGAAAATTATATATCTGAAATACTACTCAGAAGAAAGAATACCTGCAAAAACTTCACCATGGTCAGCTTGGGATTAGCTTCTTTCTTTTCTGTGGGAGCTTTGCTAAAAAGTTCTGCTGGATCCACTTTGTCCCAGCTGTTATATTTTCCTGTAAAGCAAAAGTATAAGGCTCTAAAGACATATAAAAAACCCCAAAACCAAACAACAAACAACTTTATTTTGCAAAATAATTGACTTTCAAAATTTGTATGGAAAATTTTCTACTGTAACAAATCTTGCTTTACTGCACATCAAGGGACCGCTTAGCTTTTTCTGTGAATTGCATCTGTCATTTAGAAACATGAAATGTGAAGGAAAAAAAATACTGTTCACCTTTCAGAAATTTTATCAAGGGCTATTAAAACACCTTCTCTTGTACAATCAATTGATCAGGCCAAGGGGAATGGCTATGTTTCCTTGTTTATATCATTTATATATACATATAACATGACTGCTGCAGTCTGTTTTACTGTTCATCACATGGCTAGTTATGTCTCAGCCCTAAAGTGCCCTGTGCCATCTGCTCGTATCAATGCATTTGTTCATTTTCATTTCTCTCAAGTAATGTCAACAATATTGCTCAGCAATTACACAAAACTGAACCTCTTTAAAACACTGTGTAAGTAAAGTTCTGAGGCAAGTAGAATTAGAAGAACTAATTAGAAGAACTACAACATTAGTAATTAGAAGAACTACAACAGTTACACGACTAGTCCAACGTTTCAGAGCAGGTTGGTGACAGGATTCTTTGAGCATAATCCTTATCAGATCTCTGTTTTGCAGTAATACACTATAATGCTTAAGAAAATATCCTTTTGGGGTCTGCATTCTTTACTCATCTTCCATCCTAAGTACCAAAACATTTTTCCAGATAAGTAAATTTAGCCTTATCTCCCCTCATTTTCCAGGGATGTAATTCAGGCACAGAAAAGACAAGTGCCATGACTGAGGTCATGCAAAAAGTCAGCAAGAGAACTAGAAACAAAAATCTAGAACTGCTGACCATAAGCAATCTTTTTGTTCTCCTTTTTCTGCTACTTCTCTCCCAAAAATCCTTTCTGATTTATTTCCACAATCAGTATTTTCCTATTAGGAATCCTTGACAGCTCTACAAAGTATTAGAAGTTAAAATATCTTATGAGCAAATACCTATGAAATCCAAAGTCATGACGTGACCACATACAGATGTCATCTTGAAATGGGCACTCTGTCCAATAAAGGATCCTGTGTATTCATGCACAGAGCAGGCACCATTCAGGCCCTTGCGAGAAGACATGTTACCTGTGAAAATGAGACCATAAATACCAATGAGATTAAATTAAGCAGCTGTTGAAATAAGTTATTTTGTGTGAAATTACATTCCCCTTTTCTTAGATCATTGTTCCTTAGATCCTACTTATGGATCAAGTTTTTATTTAAGTTAACTACCACTTTATGCCTTTTTTTAAAGTATATTTCATTTTCAAGTTAAACTATACACTATCTCCTCCATCCTTCCCTCCCACCAGGAAACCTTACAAAAATACAGAAGTTTCCTACACTGCATAGTTATAATCAACTAATTTTATTTTCCACAGGGTTTACAAGCCTTTTACTATTGCTTCAAAAATCTCAGAACAGTAACTTGCTACTCGATTGGCACTTTCCAGAAACCATATGCACTAACACACACTACAGCTACATATTGAAACCACGTTCCTTTATTCTTGAACAGGCATCAGCCTATAAAAATAAACAGAATATGACGGGACACCCAGCTTTTTTATGAACTGCAACCTAACCCAGGTGGCATCTGCCCCGAGACAACGAAGTCGCTGAGCAGGGTAATTCTCAACCTCGCTGCAAGGACAGCAAACCTGGGAACCCCCGCAGACGCCTCCCGGCGGCTCCCACACCTCTCCCGGCGGGGCTGTGCCTCCGGAGCGCTCCCACTGCCGCTGGCACAGCAACAGGCATAGCCGCACCCGTCCTACCTCTCGAGAGGATCTTGGCGATGGACTGCGCCAGGGACGGCTTCTCCGCCACCATCAGCACGGTCTTCATCTTGGGATGGGTGACCCGCGGGGCCGGGCCGGGGGCGCGGGGCCGCGGCAGCTCCCGAGCCCGAGGGCACAGAGCATCAGCGCGGGCACTGCGGCGGGTGGGCACCCACAGACCCGCACTCGCGGGACCGGACCCTTTCCCACCTGAACTCTGAGAACAGAGCGCGGCCGAGGAGCCGCCACCGCCCCGCCGCGCTCCGCTCCGGGCCCGGCCCACCCCGCGCTTCAGCGGGTGGCCATGGCCGCTTCACTGCCGGGTCACGGAGCCGGAAGGCGCGGGCGGGCGGGTCCGTGGCGGGGCGGGCGGGCACGCACAGACACACACACACGGAGATACGTATGCGGACAGACACACGGACACGTACAGACATACATACACACACGGAGACACGTATGCGGACACACACACGGACACGTACAGACATACACACACACACGGAGACACGTATGCGGACACACACACGGACACGTACAGACATACATACACACACGGAGACACGTATGCGGACAGACACACGGACACGTACAGACATACATACACACACGGAGACACGTATGCGGACAGACACACGGACACGTACAGACATACATACACACACGGAGATACGTATGCGGACAGACACACGGACACGTACAGACATACATACACACACGGAGATACGTATGCGGACAGACACACGGACACGTACAGACATACACACACACACGGAGATACGTATGCGGACAGACACACGGACACGTACAGACATACATACACACACGGAGATACGTATGCGGACAGACACACGGACACGTATAGACATACATACACACACGGAGATACATATGCAGACAGACACACAGACACATACAGACAGATACATACACACACGCACCCCCACTACACACACACACTCCCCCCACATACACCCCCACCCCCCACCCACCCACCCATACACATACACCTCTCCCCCATACGCTCCCCTCCCATACACACACACCTCTCCCTCCACATACAACCCCCTCTGGCTCTAGCGCCCTCTGGCGGCGCGGGGTGGAGATGGAGGGCGCGACCCTCAGTCCGCTCTGAGCCCGGAGCTGGGCACGGCCAGAGCTGGTGTCACATGCGGGACCCGGCACAAGAACATGGGCGAAGCGCACCGCCACCCCTTACTTCCACAGCCCACGCGCAGCGCTGTGCAGCAGGAAGGGCTTTTTCCGCGCGGTACAGCCGGGTGATGGAGCTCGTTAGCCCTGTAAGGTAATCCATCTACATCCTGAGGACCTCGCTGCCACCGTCCAAGCTCGCTTGGCCCCGGCAGATGAACCTTAGGATTAAAGGGTGGGCTCAGTTCTGCGCACACTGTGTCTCACCTAAAAAATCCAATGCGCAGGCTGGAAGGTGTAAAGACCTTCCCCAGATCTTCGCTCACGAAGACTGGCCATTATATTACAGCCGGGTGCGCTCAGCTGCCTCCCCTCCCTTTTCTATGCAGGTGCGCAAACCACGTATCGTCAAACTTCTCTAAGAGAACAAGCACACAAATTGTGTCTGTTTTGTTTAAGCGGTTGCACCTGTGCCGAGTTAGTCACAGGTTCCACTTCCCATACACATGAAACACTACAGTCTCTGACACCGACAGCATCTCTTTCAGCGAAAATGAATTTGCTCTTGAAGTATTAGGAGCACCTGCTACCCTTGCACTCAGATGAGTTAATGGAAATAATACTGATTTTTTGAATGATTCTCGAAAAAAAATTATTTCCACTTTATATTTTAGTTGAGTGTTGATTTCTCACAGGCAGAAAGAGCAAGAAGGGAAAGGACAGTGGGAAGGCGAGGGGAGAGGAGGGTAGGGGGAAGGGGAAGAGGAAGGGAAGAAGCACACCCTTCCCTCAGCCCACCTTTTTCCTAGGAGGAGGTGAGGACTGCCCCAACCAGGTCCTGCTCCAGGGGCTGCAGCCCCTTTCCCCAAATCCTGAAGGGACCCTGTTCCCTGGCTGTCACTTCCCAGGAATGCTGAGCCTTGCTAAGGAGATTTGCTCACTGGACTGGAACAGTTTCTAACCTCTTCTGCAGCCTTCAACCCTTCCACACATCCTAAAATCTTTCTGTCAAGGGAAGAGCTAAAGAGGGAAGCCCCAAGCTGATGTATTTTCTAAGCACTGTGGAGGAGCTCAGCTCTCTATTTTTACCCCTGTGGTGGTGCATCAATTGTTGCTGCCAATGTTTATAGCACTTTTCTCAGAGCTGCTCAGCACCATACAAACCCAGAGAGAAGGGATTAGGAAGCAGCCAGAATCAGGATTTATATCAACCTCGTGCTGTCTGGAATAAAAAGGAACTAATTCACCTTCAATTTGATTGCTAGACAATTAATAGATATTGAAGTTATTAGTGAAAGGAAAAATTAAAGCAAACCCAAGGCTTTTAATTCTTTGACAATACTGAAGTTAGAACATCTTAAAACAATTGTGTTCTGCTGTTTCCATGCCTGGTTCCCTTTGACATCTGGACAACATCTGGAACAATCAGAATGCAAGTTAAAACCAAGTCTTCAGATATGTCAGATACATATTTTTTAATTTCCTTTAGTGAAAGCCCTATACAAAATCCAACCTTCCTTTTGTCTTTGAATCCACAACGTAACATGAAATTCCAACTCGTGCTCACCCAGGGAAACGCAGACAGATCTCTTCCATACGTGGCCGAGGGACTCCGATCACTCTGAGTCCCCGTGTACCCCTGCGCTGGTACAGACGCGTGTGTGGCTGGTTCCTTGAGGCCACAAAGCAGAGGTTTTCCCGGCCCGAAGGGATCCCGCTGCTGGAAACCCACCTACGCCAGCCCACTCTGATGAGGGGATCCTGCAAGGGACAGCGGGTCACAACTGCTTGAAAGTGCTTTGGAAAGACCTTGACAGTCTGAAAAGCCTCACCCTACTGAGGTTGCAGCCTAATTCTCCGGCGTGCAGCTGCATCAGTCGCAGCGGTGCCGAAGGGACCGGGAGCAGGACCAGGAGAGCAGCGCGGGCGGGCGCTGGAGGGCGCTGCCGCCGCAGGAGCCGCCTGCAGTCCCTGAGGCGCGCGGGTACGTGGGTCACGGCGCTCCTCATTCCCATCGCTCTCATCGCTCCCGCCGCTCTCTCAGCGCAGCACTGCCTCTGCGCCTTGTCCCTTCACTTCGCTACGAGATGCAGCGCGTTTTCCCCGGGAAGGGGCTCTCTCCCACTGCACCAGCCCGGGCGCCACCTCCTCGCAGAGGCTTCTCTCACTGTGTGGAACGGCCACCTCAGGCTTGGCCCCCGTCTTTAGAAACACTTCTCACCATACTGAGGAGGCTCCAAAAATCATCTTGCCAGACTTCACCCCCCCTGTAGCGAGCACCTGGGTCTGGGAGGCTTCTGATTCCAATCAGGAGGAGAAACTCCAGGGAGAAGAGGCCGTGCTTGCCCAAGACACCAGTTGCTCACAGTCCTGTCATCCAGAACTACTGACACCCCGCCCTTCACTTTGCCCAGCTCTGGCTAGTGTTCCTTCACTTTTCCTTTGAAGAGCTGAAGGCCATAAGCACAGCTCTCCAGCTCTGTAAATGGGACAGAATAATAAAACCCCTGAGCAAGCAGCCTCTCCTGTGGTTTTCACAAAGAAAATCAAGTTTGTTTCTAGGTATAAATAATTAGAAAAGGTTTGGTTTACATCGACTTGGTAATCATATCAAATCAAGAAAGCTACAGTTCTGGGGAAGCACTTTGCACGCTGAGGACACATCAGCCTTCTCCCTGGTCCTGCTGCCCATAGAGTCACAAGTTTTTCAACACCATTTATCCCCCAGGTTATTCCAGTGGATGGTTATTCAAGTAGTCAAATCCCTCAGCCTGATTGAGACAATGATGTTTCACTTCTCCATTAGAAGATCTTCTGCAAGGATTAGAGCCCTGGACCTCCTTGTACTGCCACTGACTCACTGATTAATTTTGGTAACTTATGCCTTGGTGCCTCCTCCAGGGCTCAAGTAGCAACTTCCCTCTTCAGGGTTGCTTTACAGATTTGTATGCATAAAGCCCACTTCAAGTGCAAGATAGAAAAAGCTACAAAAATACCCTACTCTCTACTGTAGAGAGCAAGATAATTTCTGTTTTACTTCCCTGGGTTCATTCTTGACCTCAGAGTAACTGTTCCCTGTTTGTTTCCAAACACACTTGAAAAGATTGCCATGAAATTAATAAGTATTGGCAGGAGGGTCAGGCAGACAGAAACACATCCGGAAGGATGCCACAGATAATAGAAACTATGACAATGCATGTCAAATTATTAAAATAGGTGGGATTTTTTTTGTTTGTTTGTTTTAAAAACTAAATAAGAACTATGAGGCCACAAAAATGTGCCTAAACTCTTGGCTACAAATCTGGGCTCCAAAAACTTCAGTGCTGGGAAGAAGATAGTGCCTACCACATACAGAGCAACAACAGCACCTGAAGTGTTTTGTACTGGAGTGAAAGTTATGCTTGTGTCCCTTATTAGAATTTTTTAAAAAGTCTTTGAGTAATAGAAGGGAGAGAAGAGAGTGAATGCTGATGAAACAGGGTATTGCTGGGACATGCACACGCAACACATGACATTGAATCTTGACTGTTTTCCCCTGAAGTAGTAGCCTTTTGTTCAAAGGAAAATGCAAAACTTCACCAATAACCAAAGCACCCATTTTTCATATGCAGCATTACTTCTCACACAGGTCACCCTAAGCTGAAGAAGAGATGTAGAAGGAATCTGTAAATGGCAGTTGATCCACAGGGATAAAGCAGGAGAAACAAAACACATGCTTATGTTCAGGTTTGATTTTGTACCAACTGTTGCATAACCCAGCCTAGTTTTGGTATTGACAATAATCAATAAGACAGGTAGGCTGACACAGTCACTCCCAGTGCGGTCTGCAATAGCAAAAATAAAAAACAGAAAGAAACCCAAAGCCAAGATTGTGGTGACCATCTGAAAGTCATATCCCATGTGTTTGTAACTGCACTGCAGACCTGTGAACATGGCTGGAGGAGGCACAGACCTCAGAGGCCTTCATGGGATCATCTGCAGATTAACAGCAACTTTGTCGTGGCCACACAAGGTCCCAACCTCCAAGTAAATAGCTGAGACCCTAGTAGTGCAGCCCTCATGGGAGCCTATCTGAGTACAAAGATCTACATAAGTTGCAACCTCACCACTTCAGTGTGGGCTTGCCTTAAGATCATCAACCATCAGCAAACTCAGCTTCACTGGGAGAGCTCATCCTCCCAATTCTCCCAGGGGAGGAAACACTGTCTTCAGATATTTCTGGCACAGGGACACTGATATGCAAATCTCCCAAGAGCTGAGCTGGCTCCCCAACCTGTACAAGCCTCTCCAGCTATGGTTGGTTGTCACCTGAGAAGACTGGCTTTGTTCTGGTCTGCCCTGTGGAACTTCTCATTTCCTACCCTGAAGACCAGCTCCTGCTGCCCACCCTCCCTTACACTGGCTTAGGCAAGACTGGCACTGAGACCAGGCTGAAAACTGCCCAGCTGAGCTGGGTCAAATAGAATTGCTCACATCTGGTCTGTGTTCTCTGGGAGGACTCACAAATACCTTGTAGTTCCAACTCCAGTTGTCCTGTCAGCACTGCTCTGTTGGAACAGACTCCTGTGCTCTGGCCATGCTGTGCCTGCACTGGGTACTGACTATGTTTGCAGTTTCAAAGTTCTTGTTCAAGTGATACAAAACTAGATAACAAAATATCATGCCATAAACAACCTCATTGTCAAAAATAATACCTGGATGTGAGAAAATATATAATTTGTAATTCATAACTATACATGGAGGTTTAGACAGCATTTCAGTGTTTACTGTCTACCTCATTATTCATGTCTCTGCTTTCTAAATGTCCAAGTTGTGTAAATCAGAGGTGAGGTAAATTCTTGACCGTCACTTTGCGGAAATAACTCAGTTTTGAACAACAGGTTTTATTGTGCTTGGAACTTGGAATTTCTGCTTTGAATTGCATTGAACCCTCAGTGTTGAGAGCACTCTACCAGCTGAACCCAGGTGAAGCCAGCCAAAAACTCATCTTTACTTGAGTTTCACATCTCACTCATCACATATTTTTGTATGTTCTCTCCTTCTTGTTGCAACCACATTTTCTTATGGCCTTTCCTTATCCCGCATCTTTGAAGTTAAAACAATCCAAACAACTGTAGCTATGCTGCTCTTTCTTTGGAAAGGACCACCTGTCTCCCCTCAAGTCGAGGACCTTGGTGAAGTTGAAGTAGCTGTGAAAAAAATTAAGAATCAGCTTTTAAAAAAAACCCCAAACCCTAAGACCCTTTATGAAAAGAAACCTCTCAGAATGCAGTTCACATTTACAGTGTATTTTAAATTATACCTACGTGAGATGCTTATATAGAGTCTTCCTTCTGCTGGCTCACTTTATCATCCTGCTTAATCCCAAAATCTCTGAGTTGTGTGTTTGCTTTTTCCCTGCTTGTGGCCCTGGCCTTTGAGCTGTGAGTCAATTTTGCCTTATACATTTTGAGCTGACACCCACAGTTGTGCTGAAGTCCAAATCTGCCTTGCATCTCTGCTTTTTAGAAGTTGCTTTGGATCTGGATCCATGCCGTAGCTGCCTCACTGCCAGCTGCAAGTACACACAGAGTCTAGGGAAAAGAGCCCCTCTTCTCAGCTGACTCAATTGCTTATTATAAAACCTTTTACTTCTCTGCTACAAGACACCAGCACTGCCCTTGCTCTTAACAATTTGAAGCAAAGTCCAAAACCAGCTGGCAGAAACGTAGCAGAGAGGAAGTGTTAGCTACTAACTGTCCTGTTTTGCAGCTCTCAGCAGCACATTGCAGTCTCCATTTGTACAAACTGGCTTCAAAATCCGACCAGATGCAGCCTGCAAAGCTTAACATCTCCTGAAAGAGACTCTGAATTTTAGTTCCTTCTGTAAAGCTCATGTGAGTGCCTGCTCAGCCTCCCTGCCAGCCCTGACCTCTCTGCACGCTTCTGGTCCCAAGGCAATTCCATCATTCCTGTGCCTTTTCTCCTCACTTCACTTCTGAACAACTGCCGCACAGCAAAGGGACCAAATGAGGAGATCTCTGTAACTTGAACTGTTGAGGGTTTGATTAACAGAACTGCTACATTGTAGCTCTGGCTTGCAGCAGTGTTGGCACTTTGTGAAACACGTCCTATCAAGCCTATTTTACTACAACAATGAAAACCTGCTTTTTTGTTTTCTACAGCTGAGGCCACCTAACTCCACCTGGATAGTAAAGGCTGTACAACATCCATTCAGACTACCTTCAATGAGTTTGTTAGCCCATAAATAACATCAATCAGCAGTTGTTTTTGAGATAGGGGAAGTAACTTGACAGATTCTTTCAGAGGAGAATTAGATTCCTGATTATCTGCGGCCTTGCGTGTTTCAGAATCATTACAGCCATTACAGGACGTCACTTGCCTTTACTTTGACTGTTCCTTCTTCCTTTGCATTCTCCAACATTTTTCTATTGATTTTCAAAGAAACTGATGGGGTCATGCTGTGGCCCTTAGCAGATACGAATCCTCAGTACCTCCAGCAGCTCATAATCAGAGTGTGGAATGAAAAGCCATATACTGCAGGATCAGTCAAACTCTGTGGCCTGCGCTGCTGCCTGGGAGATTGCAGGAGAAGAAACGTCCTGAAGGGGACGTTAGGGCAATTGCCCAGTTAGGGCAATTGCCTGAAAAATGGGCTGACACCTCAGGGAGCTACTGGGATAATTCAGCCTTCCTAGGACCCTCCTGATTGTGCTGCAGTTAAACTAAAAAGCGATACTCAGGCACACAGCCCATATTTTCACAGATTTCCCAATTGCCTGCTACAGGCACTTGACGGGAGTAGAGCTGTAGCTCTGGCAACAAAACTTCAACAGAGCAGAGAGCTCTGTGTGGTGACGAGTTGCTGGGGTTGGTCCTGAGTGTTTTGAAACCACAGTCATGTTAGCAATTTGATAGCTCTGGAGGTATTTTAATGCACAGCCTGCTGCCATCATGGTATCACCTGGAGCTGAGGGGACAGAGGCTGGATAAACCAGTGCAAGGTGTTCAAAATCAAAGAGCAGCCGGCTGTCACAAACATTTCCATGGGAGGTGCCTGAGGTAATTTTTCCGTAGTTTTCAGAATAACTCAACATATCTGCAGGATTGTTTGGAAAATATTGTGTGCGAGACACTCTCTTTCCATTTCCAAGCCTCCATGGGTGGAGTGATGGAAGGGGTTAACTGGGCGAGAGGCACTGAATTCTGGAGACATTTTCAGATACCTGGGGTACCTTTGGCTCCGAAGTGTTGACCTCTGACTCTCTAAGTTTATCAGCACGTTCATTAATCAGGGGTGTTTAATGGAACAGCCACATGGATTCCTGGCATTCTTAAAACGTTATGACCCTGTCAGTTGTATGAAGACTAAAAGTCTCTTGCTTTTGAACTCACTAGAGTTTTGCACTGTCTTAGAAGCCTTTGATAAATACTTGCTGGATTTCTTACCTAGCTGCTCTAATCTGCCCAAGGTCGTCATTCCAGAAAAGAAAAGGTTTTGTTTTGTGAGCATTCATCACCTAAATGGATTAAATTAATGTTTTCTCTAATTCTGGAGTGGTAAAGTGCATTGTGTGTCATATTTACAAAAGCCAGCAGATTGAAGATTTATTTTCAGGTTACACGTGGAGGGGTTTGTGTTCACTGTCAGTCTCTAAAGACCAGTGAAACCCAAATGTAAAATATGTTTTTCCATGAAAAAACCCTAACATTACTTAAATATATCACACACAAGTACCCAAAGGTTTTAGCAACGGAGTCTACATGCATGTTTTCCCTTCACATTTCACTCTACAGAGTTTAGGTACAAAGGTCTGGGTGGTCTTACAGGGACCCAAGCCTGGAAGTATATGTGATCCAAACTTTGTCTAGAATTTAAATGGACCCAAATTTGAATGGATTTAATTCTCCATTAATTAGGTACCCAATTAACTTTTAAAAATGAAACTAGAATTTTTCAGTCCCTTGGAGCCCTTTTAAATTTTCCTTCAAGTCAGGATATAAAACATAATAGCAAAGGCCAAGTAAAATAGCTTGAATTTTGAGCAAGAAAAATTTTTTTTTAATTTCTTGTGGATAAGCTCCATAGAGAGCAAGCCTTGCTGGGCCAGATAAGACAGGATAACTCATCAGTGTTAGAAAGCCTTGTAACCAGAGTACTAGGAACAGGCAGAGAAAAGAGGCTGGAAAAATTGAGACTTAACAGGTGACTTGATATGGATGGCTGTCTCTGCTACCAGGCTTTCAAAAGCAAACAGTTCACATAATTTATGAACAGTTTCATAGGAAAGCTCACATTTATCCAAGAGGCCATGTCTTGGCATAGCACACCTCCCAGGAGACTTTTCAGGTGACTCTTCCTTTGTCACCCTGATTTTATTACTCCTATTCTTCTGCTCTTCCTCATCATATCTCTTGATATTTTTAAACTCATCATCTCCCTGCAGTTTGTCATTAGAGGACATTTTTCAGCTAAGCCATACACCCTTATTTTAAGACGGGCAACAGCAAGAGCCTGACCCTTCCCAGGGCAGGGGGAAAGCACATGAAAAGAATTGAGGAGGTCAGATCCTGCACACACTGGGAGCTGAGGTGCTGCTGTTAAACCGAGCACTGAGTAAAAGCATCTCCCTTGTAGGCTGACATAATGCTCACCTGTTGTTCCACACACACCGTCCTCTACCTGCAGGCTTCTACCTGCTGTTGTGAGGAGCTGAAGAACTGAGACACACAGTGAACAAGATTATATTCCCTGATCTTGGTCCCAGTACCCAGGTAGTTGCCAGCTCATACATGGTGAAGCACAGCTACCTTGTGTTTCCTGGTGAGTCTCCTTACAGAGGCTCAAAACCTTGGAGGAATCGTGTAGCAATCCTGGGGGTGTCTTGCTCTCCTCATTACCTCTCCTGACCTAGCAAATGGGGGGCAGGATAGGAATGGTTTTTGTATCTAGGTCAGATCTCAATCTTTTTTTCCTTTACTGCAGAATCACTCTCTCCTATTTCCTCACAGCTCTTGTTCAGGTTTGCCTTTCAACTCTCATTGAGCATTTGTCTCTCATTCTCTCCTGCCCTCTTCAGCCCAGGGCAGAATCATTTATACTGAACAGGATGGCACTTTTCTTCATTTTCTTTCTCACATTTTTCTTTTTCACCCCATCTGTTATGTCCACACATCTAATTCATGCAATACAATGGGATATTTAAAACCGCAGAAACTGTGCAAAACAGATTGACTTTTTTCTTAACCTAGCAACAGAGCAGAAACCAGCTGGTGTAAAACTCACTTTACCAGTGAGACTCACTTATCTGTCATGAGGCTGAAGCCTCATGTTCCTCTGGTCAGTGAGGCCCTGGAGTAGGTACAACTGCTCCGTCTTCAGACCAGAAACTGCTTCACCCAGCACAGAAGCCACGGAGGGGGATTAGGCATGTCACCTTGCAGTGCCCTGAGCTCATAGGCCAAGGGATCTATTGACTTTCACTCCATACAGTTCTGATGTTGGGCATACCTCTGCTGTCTGATCCCTCATCCTGCCATGCACTGTATAACGATGAACAAAACACTCACAGCTATATTTCCAAAGTGACTTGGTCCAGTGTTGGCCCACAGCTGTACAGGGACCTAGGACTTGCCCCACATCTGATATGCAAACCTCTGGGCAAAACTGCCTCTTTGCAGCCTTGATTTTCCCTTGGGTAAGTGCCAGTCCAACTACCTAATTATTGCTGGTAAAACCCCAGCACACAGCACATGAAGCTTTGAGTAGAGCAAAATATAATCACAGATTTAATGAGTATCAAAATAAATGACCACAATACAGGAAATTGAAGAGCAATGGCAACCACAGAAGGAAAGCAGAAGAATACCACAAAGGCCTTGAAAGGCTGCAGTTGCCAGGCAGAGACATGACTCTTCCTAACCCCTCTCTCCTGGCAGAAGGGGAGAAAACACCCCTCCTCTGTTCAGTCACAGGCCCAGCCTGCAGTTAGCCACCCATTTTGAACTACTACGAATACATTCATTTAGCCAACTAGAAAGAAGTAAAGCTTTTGAAAGAAGCTGCAAATAAATCATAGGAGCCCCATGTATAAAACTAGGCAGTATGATGTGACACTGCTGCACAGGGCAGCTGTGACCTGTGTTAGTCTGCCCAGGTTCTGGCACTTGAGAAATTCCAGGAAAAGAATTTTTAGAAAAAACTGCTAACTTGTACAAGAACGGCTGTCACAAACATCCTCTTTTATCCCTCCTTGGAAAGGAGCTGGAAGGGCAATCTGAATCTTCTACTGTGCTTGTGCACTCTGATCCACAAGGTGCAGCAGAGTCAGGCTGTGGGCACACACCCTCTCCCAGCTGCTCGTGTTTCAGCTGAGAGGTAGCTCTCCTGGTTTGCCCTCATTCCTCATCTCTACAGTTCTCCTCTTGACTTTTAGAGATTATTGCTTTGTGAGAGATGAGCATCTTGTGTGTGGCATTCAAGAGGAGAGGAGTTAGCGTAGAGCAGCAGAGCTTTGCTGAGCTGACCTGGCTCTTCTAAATCAGACTATGCCATGAAGGGAGCAATCAACTCCAGCAAGGGGAAGGACAGTAAGCAGATTAGAGCTTGGGAAGGCTGGAAGAAGAATCAGACAGGGGATGAATCTACAGACACAACAGCTAAGAGAGCCCTAGCTGCCAGACTCAGACTCTTCAATCAATGGAGACAAGTATGTCCCATATTTTGACCATATACTTATTCGCTGTTGCAGTTCCTTAGGTGTGTGTACAGGGATGTGACAGTGCCAAGCACCAGGCAGGTTGATGGTCAGCTTGGACCTCAGCTCACTGCTCAAGAAATGCATGGCAGAGTGGGAAACCTGCAGGGCAGCCATGTCCTGTCTGGCATCCACCTCCCATCTCACTCCTCTCTCAACTTGCCCTCTAGGAGTGGGTTCTGCCTGTACATTAAACACTGCTTGTACTCCTGCTGTCCTTCCCTGTACATTAAATGCTCAGTAATGCCAGGGAAGTACTGAGTTTTATTCCTTCACCTTTGTCCTTTCATACCCTGGTCATTTTAAGGAAGGGGTAGGGAAGCAAACTCTAGGAAGTGTTTGAAACCTGCCAGTCCCTTGGAGGCTGAAACTCACACTTTGAGACTATCGGGCAAAATGCTCATTTATGGTAAACCCAGTGAAATGGTAATGAGGCTGTATCTCTGCTAAGGCTGCAGGATACTTTGGCTATCGGTGAAAATTTACTCATCCAAGCTTAAGAGAACAGTTTAGACGAAGTGAGCAGTTGGTTTCATGTTTTGCTTATGAAAATGCTCTGAGCTGTGAGACTCCCTGTTTGCTGCATTTTGCAGTGGCTTGCTCTCCACATACGTTGCTTGTTGGTGCTCTGATTCTTGTGTGCATTGTTCAACTGGAGCAGTGAGAGACTTTAAAGTAGGCAAAGTGGTAGCTGGGAACTTCAGTCACTGCCCAACAGTTGGCACTTGTGGAAAGTGCCACAATCTCTGTGGGTTCCCAGCAGAGAGGAAGTTCAACCAGAGGAAGGCTGGCTGGGTCCAGCTGTGCACTTGAAGGCAGAGACTGCTTTCACAGCTCCTCTGCTCCAGCACCTGCAGAACTCTTCCTCTTTTACTCTTTGGATAAAGTTATTTTTGGCTGTGTTTTACTATATTAAATATTACCTCTAGGGTTTCCCCTATGTACTGTGTAATCCTATTCTGTGTGGCGTTTATATATTGTTCTTTTGACATTATCAGTATTGCATATTAATAAATTAAACTTTCCATTCATGTTACTCTCTTGGGCCAATGTATATTGCTAGGGGGTGAAAAGAGGGGATTAAACTGGTTTACAGTATTCTGGTCTTGTACCATGTTACAGCAGGCATGTAAGAAGGATCAGGGAGCTTTCTTGGCTTGGAATTGCTATATTAATTGCAGAATTGTGGGGTCAACATTTTTATTACACTCTTTTAATAATTGATGCAGACACATTTTACACCTGTGGGGAAATATAATTATGCTGGAACTGTAACACTGGATGTTCTTAGCAGAATATCACAAGGTATTAAGAGGAGAAAAGTCTTCAGGTTATGTTGAATGAAGTTTTAGCAAGCCTAGTGGGGAGCAAAGGTTCAAGATAGAGGAATAAAATCAACCTGAATGTGTCTAAGTTTGGGCTTTGAATTAATAATAAGCATAGCCATTGGGGAGCTGGTGACAGACTGAACTCTCCTGTACTCCCCAACAGGAGAACACACAGGTGCATGAGGCAATGCTGCATAGAGTCAACAAACTCCAGTAATATGAATGCATGGGAGAAGAGCCCTTATTAGGGTACAGCTTAGGCTGGGGCTTCAAGACATATGCTACATCTCTATCTTATCAAATGCAGTGTTGAGCTCTAGAGGATGAGGCAGGAAAGGAATCAATGTCAGATGCAAGAGCCTCATCAGCTAGCTCCAAAATAAGGAAAAAGTTGAAGTTGACTAAAAGATTGTCTTTGAGATGGGATTTGATGAGGTTAAAGAAATTACATACTTTGTGAAATCTCTAATAAAAAGCAGAGTGACAGGGTTGATAGCCACAGACAAGGAGAGGCAGAAAGCTCTCTGGTGGGCAGCTACAACTCCCACACACCAGAGGAGCCAGTGCACATCCACGTGCTCTGCAAACACAGTCTCAGTCCAGCCATCTCCACCTCTTCACTTGAAAAAAAAAGCAAAACAATGGAACTGAAGGTACACACCTCCTCCAGAAACTCCACACCCTGTTAGGCTATAGGAGGGTGTCTGCCGGAAAAGGTGACTTGTTTTGAACAGACTTGATGGCTCTCAGAGCCATTCTTACTCCAGTCTGGATTACGTTCAAGCAACCAACAGCACAAGCTCTGCATCTGCATTGCCAAATATATTCTGTCCATGGTCAAAGAAATTCCCCTCAGAAGATAAGATGTTCCTGTGGCCTAATCATCATATGTCTAAAATACATACAGTGCCATAAGTAGACAAATATGACTTATGACAGTATACTGTGATTTATTTTATATTCTGCAGCACTACAGTTGTGACAGCATTAAATGAAGTCTAGACCTTGCTCTGAAAATCTCACCAAGATTGACTCTCGGTCTTAACTGTTATTTTGTGGTTTAGCATTTGCCACCATACAACAGCTGAGATACAGCCTACTTCTACAGACAACTTCGCATTTGTGTCCCAATCAGTGACTCCTGGGTTATGATTCCTGCTTGAATTCCTGTCAAACGTACCTTAATTTGTTAACAATTTTGCTCCATTAGGCTGACTCTGCTAAAGGCTATAAAAAGTAATAGTCCATTTGTGAGTTTACTGCTATTAGCTGCAAGTGTTAATTCATGCACAAAAACCTATATAGCTGTAGACATACAGCCAGTAAGAGTAGAGATCACATACTGGGGGAAGAAATTCTTTGGTTCGTTTTCACCTGCAAACAGTCACCCCTCCCTGCCTCAAGAAAAGAGTGATAACTTCTTGGTTTTAATCACAGTCTGCCAGTTCTAATTGTTTTACAAACAACATCACAGGGTGGGTAGTTGGGCTCTTCAGCTTCTCCATCATAACAGAATGACTACTCCAGGGAGGAAAACAAACCCTCACCCATTCCAAAAGCTAAAATAAAGCAAGTGATGGAAAGGGAGCCTTCTAATTTCTGTGCAAGGTAACACTTACATTTTAATGTCTAATTATCCAAGTAAGAACACAAATCTCCCCAGTGAGCCACTTGCCAGGGAATGCGTAGACAAAATTATTGCATTTGGACAAGGACAGCCTTAAGTCTACCACCTGCTTCCACATCCCTGCATGGAAAAATGAGGGAGCATTACTTTGACTGTCCAATGCATAGAAGCAGGAGACACTGAATCACATTTTAGCATATATCTGGAGAAATTATTCTCACCTCACTCTGTGAGAATGGGGAAAACAGGACTAGTTATATGACACAGTGCTCTGCAGTGGCACATAGATATTTTTTTGTGTGTCTTAGAACCTACTTTATGATCATATGAACATGATGGTGACTTCTCCCATGTCAAATTTGCCCTAACTGAAGCTATCCTGGAAACACTTTGTTCAATGCTTAGTTCCTGAAAAACAGCATTTGCTTGGTACAAAGTCCTTGGTCATGAATGTTAAGAGGGTAACATTTAATGATGTTTTCATTGAGTTCCATCCTGTTTGCATTACGTCACACAAAAATGCATTGCAGTAAGGTTCTTCATAATACCATTATGCTATTAGTGATAGTGGGAGGAATTGTGATATTTAAGTATCAACAGAAATAACTTCACTGGCTTTCAGAAGAGATGGGAAAGAAAAGAGAAAAAGGGACAGTCAGCTGATATGTCCAACATCCATATACAAATGATGATTCAGAGAAGAGTTATAATGGTACTAAAGCTAATGAGACACCACAGATAATATAAGAGGTACAAGATAGAGTTCACTTTATAACCTGAGTGTATTATAGAGCTAATCAAGAGGAAGAAAGAAAACAAACCATTGTTTGTAGAAGTGGAGAGGGGGGAAAATATCAGCAAATGACTCAATATTCTTGGGTCATTCCAGTTTCAACTATCCATCCACCTGCCTGGGGAAGTTTGAAGGGCATGTGCTCACAGTGGCCAGGGCTGCTCTGTTGATCAAACTTTTGTTTTATATAAAAAAATATTGCATGTACTCATCTTTTAATAGCAAAATATATTTTTTTTCAAGTTTGAAGTTTACATCTCTTTCATCACTCATGGGTATAAGATGCTTTTACACTTTCTATGCACTCCCCTGCTCGTCAAACTTGTGACAGCAGCAAGCATCCAGCAGTCAGGCAGCTGAAAGTTTTGAAAACACCCTTCCAGGATTCACATCTGAATATTGGAAATGAAAATGAGCCAGGCTTAGGGTGCATCCAGCTCACTACCTCTGGGAACGGAACCCAGTACAATGAAAATCTAGCATTTCTGATTGCCTGTCTGTCTTGGGTTTCCAGAAATCTTGTTTCTAATCACTAAAAGTTAGAAACTTCTCATGCTTCTTTTCCCAAATTTCATGGAAGTAAAAAAATAATTTTGCAACTTCTGTAACAAAGCATCTGATGCTGTCTGGTTACATTGTGTATTTGCACTGGGTTTAGGTTCTTCAAATAAATATATTTGCAAGCTTCTGTAACTGGATCCAAATAATCCTGTATCAAGTTAAAGAAAAATTCACTAATACGTAGTAGCCTGTTAAAGACAGTGCATTATATTAGCCTGTGTTTCTTGTCATAATATATTCCAAGTGATGTGTGATGATGGCAAATCTGTTATCCATTAAAAAGGTGCTGAAGACCAGCTTGTCGAAAGTTTCCCTCTTCCCCTTGCCCCAGTTTTACTCCTCATTATTTTTTGAAGCCTGGAAGTTACAGAACAAAGTCCATGTTAAAAGCTACCACTAATATTATTGCGCTGCTTTAATGTCGAAGTAACCAAATATGTGAAAACTATATTCCCAGTTCCTAGCACCACATTTTTATTCTAAACATTAGGAAAGCACACACATTCTGGAGAGAAAAATGTTTGCAGCTGACTGATATTTATCCAAAAAGTGTGATTTCCTCAAAAGCAGCCTACATGGCTAACACTGCTGGGGCTCTGGCTTGAGACTTGCATACGCTGCAAGTGGACACTAAGGGGTGTAAATTCATCAACTTCTACTGAAATTCATATTCATGTGCTGCTGTAAAGTGATGTCAGAATAAGACTACAGGCTTTGTACAGAAGTGCAATTTTATTTTCATGAGCTTGGAAGGGTTGTGGGGGTTTTGGGTTTTGGTTTTTTGGGTGTGAAGTCTAGGGGTTTGAGTTGCAGGGAGACAGAATGGGGAATTAGGTTTCTCTCTAAAACATTAATGGATGTTATTGTTTGTTTGTTTGTTGTGGGTTTTTTTTTGTTTTGGGGTTTTTTTTTGAGTAATTGATATTTAGACATAAGAAATTTTCCTCCAATTGAAGTGGTTCAGGTTCTTCTCACTCCAACCTTCACACATAAAAGCTTTGCAACTAATTTTTAGAGCTTTCTCCTTACATCAATTAGCAAGACATCTTGGCCATATCCACTTAGTCCTTTCTTATGGACTTCAAGATTCATAACAAAAGATTTTGCACACCCACCTTTTGGAAAAAAAGACTCCATGCCAAAGTTTTTATCTTTGCATGTTGCTTCTATGCCTTAATACACCTGATGAAAAGTCTATTATAGACTTTCATAGGATCTACTTGGAGAGATAGTTCAGTGCTATAGATAAGAACTTGTGATGATGTAGAACTATTTTATAAATCAAATGAAGACTGACAAAGAAATGAACATACCTCAGTATAATCTTGTTCTGAATGATGCTATTAGAAAGTGTCACACTGGAGATAAGAGAAGCAGAAACTTGTGGAATTCACAGTTCCATCATACAACCGCAGTCTCCAGCTGCACTGGAGCCAGAACAGAGATAATGAGTATCTGTTAGGGAATATGATGAGTCCCACTTCATCTGGTAGGACTCTGAGCGGTCTTTTCCAAGTACTTGGACAAGTTTCTTATGGTACACGCACTGTTTACAGGCTTTGCTTGGTGCAGGTAGCATTTGTCCCCCAAAAAATATATTCCAGAAAGTCTGTTATGAAGCACTCAATAGTCAGCATTATTCAGACTTCTCCCCAGGACTGCTGCCTGCCCATGCAGCTAAGCACAGCTATAACAGTAGAAGTGAGCTCCGTTATGGTAACAGAGAACTGACTCTTGGAGCTTTATCTGCTCCCATGTAAAAAGCAAGCCTTGGAAGAGATTCTCAGAAAACTTTCCTGGTCAGACACAGCTATTCTTTCCTGAAAAGCAGCTATTCTAAGACATCTCATTGTAAAGACAACCCTGTGAGAGCACACGGCAGCTTTCCAGTATCAACAAGTTTTACTAAAGGTGAAAGAACTTTATCAAGTAGTTGGGCTTTACTGATCCCTTAAGTGATCACTTGCAAGTCTCTCTATGTACTTGTAAAGGTTTTCAAAGACGTCTCTTTAAAAGAGGGAAATACCGTCTTTTAGAGGTAGAAGACCTCTCCGTGGCAGGGCTCCCAGAAAGATTTTACACTTCTGTTCCCCAGCAGTCACATTCAGCCTTGCTTTTGATTAGAAAGTGTTTGGAGACCTTCACTCACATCTCTGAGTACAAGGAAGTTCTAGCATCCTTTTAAAGGGTGGGAGCTCACAGCAGCTACCACCTACAGATAGAACTGTTTATGCTGATGCAGGATAAATGAATGGTGATCTCCATTAGCTGTAACCCCTGGAGTAAACCTGGAAGTGTTTTCTTGCACAGAGAGATAGCAATGCAGCTGAGGAGCACAACGGGAGCCATGCTGGTGCTGCAACTGGCTTTTTGCAGGGAAGGTTCTTGCTATTGATACCATGGCTCTCACACCAGATAACACAGTATGAGGTAGCAGCCTGCAGAAAGGCTTAGGCCAGCGTAAACCTAGGAGTACTCTCTGGATTACAGTGTGGGGTAAAGTCTGCAGGGTGTTCTCCTCTCCCTGCAAGCCAAACAGTCCCCACACACCAGGGCAGGCCCATGGTTTGTGCTGCAGGGACACTGCTGGGCATGGGGCTCACCCTGCTACATGCGGTGTAAAACCGCAAGAGTCAGGCCTGTGCCTGCCCCAAAGAACTGCGAAAAGATAAAGGTTGGAAAATAGGGGGGGAAAAAGCGCTTGTCAATCACAGTGTGCTGGGACAAATTCTGATTCCTCCAGGTGTCCTGTCATCTACCATGCAACTCAGATGAGCTCCCCTGAGAAGAAAATGATGCTGCTTGGGACCAATCTCACCCATCCCTGACAGTGCCCATGATGGCAGAGGGATGTTGCTTCTCTCCACAAAGTTTTGAACCCTTGGGAGAAGAGCAGCTCTTCTGTTCATGCACCAGTCTTTCCTGATCTATTATCAGTTCCTTCCTCAAAGCAGCCCTGTGCAGCATGCAAGGGTTGGAGGATTTCCTCCCCTGCTTGAGCCCTTTGGAAATGGCTAATTTTCTACAACATAGGGAAAGAAAGAAGGATAGTGAAATACAGCCCAGCCTGGGCCTCAGGGCCATCTCAGGTTCAGGAGGGAAGGAAAGGACAAAGAGCTCAGAGACCCCCCAGTCTGGCTTTTTGCAGGACCTCAACATATCAAATTGAAACAGGCCTCCTTTTGCCCCTGGCTGTTCCTATACTTTAAATGCTTTAACCTTTAAAGGTAGCATTCAGGAACCATGGTACTTAAGTGTTAATGCTAACCTTGGAGGGTATTTTTGCCAAGGGGGAGGAGTTTTACAGGGCCTTTTACCTCCCAGACTTGCATTTCATTTCAGCATAGGTCATGTGCAGTGCTGGCTCCATGGATAACCTGCCCATGGTCCCTTGTCTCACCAATTTCCTCAGTCTTGTCTTGAGGAGATCAACAGATTAAGAGCAAAGAAGATTTAAGGCTTCTTTCCCAGTGGTGCTGAGTGCCTGCTACTCCCAGTAATTCTGATAAGAAAGGTGCTCAGCACTGCTGCAGGAGGCAGCAATTCATCTTTATCAGTGCTGCTCTTTGCCCTGGTCTTAAAGGTTACTTGAGGCACTGGACAAGAAGTGAAGAAAAGCCTTTCCCTATCAAAAACCATCAAAACTTTCCTGAATTTTGTTGATCCTGATATCTCTAACTGCACCCCCTGTTTATTCTCAGAGGTCCTGTACAGCTCTTTTTTCCTCTTAAACTTTTCTCTTCTGCTGCTGTTAAGAAAGCCCGCGTCAGATGTCTGACTTTCTCTCTGCTCATGTAGTTGCTCATCCAATCCCCTAATACCCATTTTTGATTTTTCCTGTCCTTTTCTCTCATATCACCTCCACTATTATTTTCTATTTCCTTTGTTTGCTCCTATATATACAGGCCTTGGAAAAAGCTCTCTAGACATGATCAGCCTTCTGCCTCCACTTTTCTCTTGTTTTCTAAACTTTGTTGTTTTTCCATGTTGAATCCCTTTTCCATTCCCTCTGCAGCTTGATATGTCTCCTTTCCACAAGCACACCCAGAGGTACCAGTGGTCTCCTTACAGCCAAGCCAAAAGGGTTCCTTTCTCTTCTTACACTTGAAAATCTCATCCTCCCTGGACACAGGTCTGTGTTCCTCCTATTTGGACCTCCTCAACTACTCATTTCCCTTTTCCCTGTCTGATGCTCAGGCTTCAGTAATTTCTTGTCTGTCCTGCCAGTGTCCATGGAATTCTGACCATCTGCCAAGCTCCCTTACACAGTGGTTTTTTGAATATTTTACCTACAAGTGCCTATCTCTACGGGTGCCCACTCATCGGGCAGCAAGAAAGGAGCTTGTTTTCTAGATGATTCACCTGTCAGAATCTGTTTGCTGAGCTCATTGAGAGGATACATTTTCTCGTAAGGATCCCTCTACATTAAGAACAAGAATCAATCATTTGGTTTCAGGCTGTGAAATCATATAGTTAGGTTTGAGGTCTGGAGGCCATTACCTGCATTCCTTATCTAACATGAATACAGCAAAATTTCAGCAGCAATCTCCCTCAGACAGGGTAGTCACCATGAAATAGGCAGCTGCTTCTCAGCCTGCCTTGCATCTGAGAGCAGGGTGGGAAGGTGAACATCCCTAAATGCCATTACAAAATCAGGCTTCCAGTATGGCACAGCAGCCAACAGCTTTTCCATGTTTCCATGACTGCATAGCACAGAGTGTGTAACTGACCATGCACACTATACAAACAATCCCACCCCTGGACACCCAATTTCAGCAAAGTCTCCAAGGGCAAATTTATTTCAGGTTCTTAGGTAATTCTTCTCTAATCTTGAGAAACAACATCTGATACCTCCGCTTAACCAGGTAGAAAAAGCCAAACCTACTATCACCAATACTTCATCAAAGCCTTCCTACTGCTCTCACATCCCCATGATTTTACTATTTTATTTATGACTTCTTAGGGCAGAGGAAGCCAAAGCAAGACATTAACTTTAATAGAAACCAAAGCAAGAATTACCGGGGAGGTTTAATGGTATGTGGACATAGCTTGCAGTCAGGTGGTCCCAAAAACTCACAAGACACTCCCCCCATTAACAAGGTGGTGGAGCACAGATTACAGGTCTGTCTCTTCCTTCAACCAAGGAATGCAGCCATTAGACTCACAGGCATACACAGAAGTTAAGACATAAAATAAGAACAAAGATGCACAAAACAGCCTTATAACAGAGCAGTCTTAGCCTCAGCCAAGTCCCAGGGTAGCCAACCTTCAGCACTCTCCAGATGCCTCAACACAGTCCTTAAGATACCGGGCTCTCAGCAAAGAGCAGAGGCCACATGAACTCGCTAAATGAACACTAAATGGCTCCAGTGCTTGAGACATGAGCAAGCCCCACAGCCTTGGCATCCCCAGAAGACACAGCAGTTGGCCAGAAAGCAAAAAAAGCTTAAAAATGCAATTACTGCCTGTAGATCCGCATTAGATCACTGCTGAAAAACCTAAACAGGTTTCCAAATCAAAGGTAGTTGATTGCATTTTTTCCTTGGTTTTCCTCTCTTTTTTTTTTTTTTTTTTTTTCTTTAAGTGGCTTTATACAAAATAATCTTCCTCATTCTGAAAGTGTTGTTTCCTCTCTTTTTCTTCCGTTGGTTAAATCTGGGCTGAGGTTTGATTGCTGTAGGACAGGGGTATTTTAGAAAATTTGATGCAAAGGACAAGAAAACAAAAATCAGAGGTATTTGGTCTGAAAAGAGGCTTTGTCCAAGGCATAATTCTTGTGTATTTAAGGACAGAGTAATAGATTCGGAAGGATAAGTCATATATCTTAGGATTTTCTTCCCTGCCCCCTTTGATTGATTCATTCCAGTCTCTTCAGATCTTTGCCTGTTCCCACAAACCTGGAATCTCAGGATTGTTTGATTAAGTCATGGTTACCATGACAATAAAAGTGCCTCTGGCCAGTTTGACCTTTGACTGGATTCAATTCACTCTGAGAAATGGACAGAGACTATAGAAAAAGCTTCAGCTTCATGTCCACTACTGCATAAAATGGGCTCTCCGGCACTTTCAGAGAGTGAGCTGGCTGCCTTTTTAAAAATATAAATTGGGCTGGAATACTCTGAAAAACATTTCTAAGGTTTTGGTAACCAATTTCTTGATGAATATCCCTTCAAATATAAAATGCACACAGTGGTATGGTTGGAGACTTATTTTAAAATGTGGCGTTTAGCACAACAAAAACAAAAGCTGGAATCAGGCTTTAGAGGTCTGGTGTATACACACAGAATTTAAAAACATATCATATCCATAGAATATTTTATAGGTATTTACAAATACCTAGCACTTTGTAAGTATGTACACATGTATAAAAGCAGATTTCAGACTAAAGGCTCATTTCTTCTGATCGCAGCCCACCCTACTGCTGCGGGCTGCAGGCATTATGCTGCTGCTACTCATATAGATAATTATTCCTTTTCAAATACTTTCATTGTAAATCCATTTCAGCAAAAATAAGAGGAGGGGGGAGGAGAAGAGAGAGAGATTTCAAAATTAAAGCAGTTATGTGATTTGTAAATGGGGCTGACAGAATGACAACCGAGTGGCCGCTGCAAGGCAATTCATGCATGCAAGATTTCCAGATCCCTGGTGGGAGAGTACACGGTGCCAGTGCATGTGGGAGCTCCACTTGTACTCCTCTCCTGCCTGCCTTGCACAGGGCAACTCCCCTTTTTTTATGGCTTTTTCCTTGCAAAGAAGGAAAATACTTTAACTCAGAATAATAATTAAAAACAGCTAAAAAGAGGGCTTGTTTCTGGAATCATTGGCTCCCCAAAACACTGACATGCTGGTACAAAGAATCAACAGCCATTTGGGAAGAGCTGGTTTCACTGGGCACACCGCAGAGAGAGCAGTGAACAACCCTTCTCTGGGATATCCAGCCAAGGTGAATGTTAGCCAACGAAATGGCATAGAGCCAAAGAGAGGGAAATAAAATAAACCCAGGCACTGTAAAAACGAGGGGGAAAGGGTATCTGGGCTGAGGCAACACTGTGTTGACCTTACTTGGGTAACAGATGACACTCATTTAAAAGACAGACCAGAGTGGGTGAGATAGATCTTAGAAATTATTTTTTGCAGTTTAAGTAAATATTTTTTTGTTTGATTTTTTGCTCATTTACTGTGATAAAGTTATTCCTACTCCTCACCTAGTTACTTTCAATCCTGAAGCCATGGGAAATAACTGAAGGGGATTATTTTGAGCCCTCCCACACAGGCTCTCGGATGCAGAATCCTCCTGTCTCCATGCTGGCCATCAGGACCGTATTCTGTCAAGTGGCACAATTTCAACAAGTTTAGTAGAGAGCTGCCATTGTTATAGGATTTTGGTTCCCAGAGCAAGAATTGGAAGAGAGATTTGTTTGGAAGGGAATAGGGAATGGAGGATTTTGTCTGGCACTTTTTTCCACCCTCTTCTTTTTTGGTGAAAGATAGTGGGGAAAATGTCAAGAAGTGCATACAGGAAAACGATCAATCAGAAGAAATCTGTCCCTACTGGAAAAGCATTTTTGTCTCCAGGAGAAGTAAAAATAAAATTTTCAAAGGCACTCACCTGACTTTCAAGGAATACAAACTCCTGGAGATCCTCTGACTTTGGAAAAATGTATCTGAACCTTCCATGGTTCACAAATTAAACTCTTTCATTTGGTTGATGATGATTTCACCTCTGAAGAAACAGCAGACACCCACCCCACTGACTCATTCACCATCCGTTGCCACAAGATGGGAAAACATTAATAAGCATAGAATATGCCTGATCCATCTTGGCCTTTCCCTCCCCTCATTCTTTTGATGCTGAGTGCTTCCAGTTGTGCAAGTCTGTAAACTCTCAACAGTATTTTGTATTTTGCTTCAGTCTCTCTCTCCCTGTCTGTAAGATTTCACCAGCCTATTAGTGTTAGAATGTGAGTGTTTATTAAATCCAGATATCTATTTATGTATTGGTCTATCTTCATGCAATTCATACACACGCATGTCTGCTGAGGCATGGTCCTGGGTATAATGTTCCATTAGAGTGAAATGTTTATGTAAAGGAAACTGAGGAGTTTAGCTATTATAAACCTGGACACTGTCAGTTTACTTACAAGAATGTCATATACAGTCCATGGCCAACCTTAAACTGAGACCCTATCACATCTCTCCTTTCATATTTGTACCTTTTTGTCTTCACCTGTGGCCCATCACAGGTATATCTTGGATTAGTTCAGATGCAACAATAATCTTAATATTAGTGACTAGTATGGTTATTGGAAAGACATGGTGTCTGCAGGGTGAATATCAGACCATTTTTCTGTCTGAGAGGATACCTATTCCCATACACTCAGAAAATTATCCTACAGTCTGTTACATCTGTCTCTCCCTCAGAAATAAATTTACACACAGCTACTAATTTTTTTTTCTATTAAATAAAAAAACCAATATGACAAGTCACCAGTCCCAGCAGGACCACGAGCATGGAAGATATTTTGCCAAGTAGACAGGACAGATACATCCATTTCCATTCAACTAGGGGACCACAACACACCTTCCTACATAGGCTCCTCTTTTTTTTTACAATCACCTCCTTCCCAGCAGTCACCTCTGGGGCTCTCTCCGTCCAGCATCACTTGAAGCCAAATGGGTTCTTGGAAAATGGTTTCCCTTCCCCAAGGAAGAGCCGAGGTACCAACTGCTTCTTACAAACCACATCTCTTCCACTAATTATTGCCCTCACTTTCACAGTCCCGTTTCCTACCATTCTTCTCTTCCCTAATACTTCCCTAATAGTCACTTTGGTGACTAGAAGAGAACAGTAGCAGAGGGGATGATTCATGCAAACTAAATGGGGGTTGAACTTCCTTCAGTTCTGCATTTTTCTTTGAAATAGAGCTGGGGAAAATGCCAGTCAAAGCAGAGCCTCCTCAACCAGTTTATTCCCTCACTGCCACCCCAATGTTACCCCCATTTTTTTAGAAGCCTTAAGATTCACTGTGAAGAAGAACCTGAGGTGATGATTTTTCTGTCATTCTGAGGTCAAGAAAAGTCTCTGGCTTGGTTGCATGCAAGATGGCAAATTTAATTCTCTTCTCCTAACTGCTTCTTCGCTAAATCTACACTGCATTCTAATCTCCTGTATCCCTGTAGAAAAGTCACGACTGAAGACTGAAGTTGTCAAAACATCACTTGTCTTTTCCACCAGCGCTGGTAGAAGCATGGCTGTACTCAGCTGGAGCAGAGTTGAGCAAGCTTTGAGAAGGTCCCTGTTTCCAATTTAGCACAGTTCCCAGGAGGTATTACATTTCCTGGTGCAGAGCAGAAAATGCTTTGAGATCCTCAAGTACAAAGCCTTGTTGTTTTATTCATTTGTGGTGCTGAGCAAATTCTCTCTTCAAGGCTTCCAGTGGGGAGGTTTCCTTCAGTTTCTCCACAGCAGAGTCCAGATTAAAGCTACCTTTGCCCTTTTAATGTCTAGAAAGCACGATTCCTCCAAGGACAGGCTTTATTTCCTGTAGTGCTGAAAGACCTTTTTAATTGCAAGATATACTCTCTTCCTAATTACAAAAGCATTTGAGCTCATGCTCTATTCTGTTGTGTTCTTGGCAAAGTCTCTGGAAGAGTTCTCCAACGCGAAACTTTCAAGGAATCTATTAGGAAACCCATCCCAGCTTCCAGATAATACGCTGCCAGCTTTATTAAAAGAGCACTGCTCAAGCAGGCTCGCACTTGCACTGCAGTCATTCTTGGCACTCCTGCAGCCTCCTCTATCCAAGTGTTCTGCACCACTAGTTCCACTAGCTACCTCTTCTTGCCATCCCCACAACACGCCAAGCACCTCCTGGGATCACCTTGAGCGCACATATTTTACAACACTTCAGGAAATGTACTTTTGTAAAGACTCTCTGATGTCATGCCCACTTTTCCCCAAAGAGAAGCCAAGGCAGGGAGGTGAGGGAGCAGCAGCAGTGAGAGAGGGCTTTGCACCAAGGGACACAGGATGGATGGCTCCTGATCCTGGGACAGTCTCACTGATGTTTCACATCTTTAACACAACTTGGTCCCGAGCACTGTGCTATCACTAACTGACCAGATTCCAGGGTTCTTCTCCGATTTTCCCCAGATTACAAGCAGGGCAAGTTTGTTGCTGCTTCAAAACAATGTTTCTCTGATTACAACCTGGGCTGACAATTATAGTGATTTAAACCCAAACTAATTGTGAAGTACTTTGATCATGCTTAGCAAAACTTGTGGTTTGTAGGCTGCAAACAGTTGAAAGGAACCCTTGGGTTCACAATTTCCTTGAATATAAATTTTATTTTGATATATAAGGGTTTTTTTAATATTAAAATTAATCTTGTGTTTGTTTTCCTCCTCAACCCATTTATTCATTGAATATTATTGTTGGTATAATTTTCTCTCCCTGAGCTTAATATTTACCACAAAATTTGTTTCAGCTTAAAACTACTTTCCTTGTTTATTTGCTTTATTAAGATCAGTTTTCTAAAAGTGTTGTGGTTTTGCTTTGGTTTTTTGTTTGTGGGGTTTTTTCTTGTTGGTTTGGTTTTTTTTTTTGGTTTGGTTTGGTTTGTGTGGAGTTTTTTTGTGTTTTTTTTTGTTTGTTTTTCAGCCATGTAAAGTATTGTTTATTTTTTTCATGATTTTGCACTAAGAACATGGGTTAGCAGTGTAAATGGCTTTCTCTGAGGCAGAGAGAAGGCATCCAACAGCACACAACTGACTTGTGAGGGATTACAGTGAGGATCTTTGTTGGAACTGCCAAAGTCCCAGCAGCAATTTGCACAGCATCAATTCAGCCCATGCCCTTTTTGTTAATGCAGTATGGGCAATAAATCCTTCCATTTCTCTCTCTTTCTTTGCATTTTAAAGAGTCCAGAAAGTTTGATTTTGCAAATGATACAGTGACAAGCTGTATCTGCTGGCTACAGCCAAAACTCCTCAGAATGTTCTTTGCCAAGCACTGCACATGGATCTGTACTGCAGATCACACTTGCCTGCAGCATTCCTAGAGTACAACTAAAAAGTAGTGCAGATGCTGACCCTCTTTAGGGAAATTTTGTGTTTCCTTCCATTATATTCTGCTGCTTCTGCCCATTGCTGGCACAAGTCTCCATCCTGGGCAGCCCTGGACCTTTCCCAGCTCCAGCCCAGTTCATGCTTGCTTTCAATGTAGTTGCAGGTATGAGTGGCTGGTTCAAAGGGAGGTGCACATGTTGGCCCCATCCCCGAACTGGCGCCTCTCTGCCTGGGAAACCTGAGAGTTTCTGTCCTTGCTTATGAACCGTGACATCTGCACATTCCTCAGGCGCTGACCCCTGGGGGCCAGAGGTCGCCCCAAGGTCAAGCAGTTTCCTCTTTCACCACCAATAGAGACCTTGACTAGAGGTAAATTATGTTGCAGTTTAAGGAAATAATTTGAAACACTCTTGTAATTATAATAAATTTTGCTGTTTACATTTTAATCTTCAACCCTTTCACCCTCTGGTTCTCTTGTTTAAGAAAAAAAAGTGGGGTGTTACATATTTAACAGAAAAACTCCTGCCATGGTGGACAGTTGAATAAATAAATGAAGTTTCAATAGGACAACGGCTCCAAGGTCTTTGTCTGCCTTCGACATAAGTACGCACTTTTGTAAGTGCAAAATCTACTTAATATTCAGATAAGTATGTTCATGCAGCAAGAATGGAAACATAATATTGTGTCAGGAATGTCACATGATTCCCAATTCTCCATGTTGAGTAACTGTAGAGTTACTTGAAAAATCTCAAGCACCTTACTCAGGTAAAATTCCAGTTGACTCCAACAAAATTTTGCAGTAAAACAGACTTCGCGTCATGGTTATAGCAAGAACAGCTGTTTTACTGAGCATACATTGTCATTTGACCATTTTCTCTTGCTGCTCATGAGTGTTGATGGGCTCAGCAAATCTTCCATTCAAAGGAAAATGCTCAAATAATCACAATAAAGTCCTTTTAGTTTTCAGCTGGGTACCATTACCATTACTCCATCTGATATTTTAAAACCTTGGACATGTACAACCATTCCTCATTTATCCAATACACACCATCATCCAAAAACTAAATTTAGAGCAACACATGGAAGAAGCAGAACAATTGCAACAATAAGGTCTATGGTGATGTTAAGAGCTGCAAGAATGAATGCTTGAGGAAAGCAGAGAAAATAGCAAAACTCCTTACCACAAACTAACACACAGGGATTTCCTTGCAAAGATACCTGCACTGTGTGCCCATCAACACTCTAAAAGAGAAGGAACTCGAGTTTCATCTCTAGGTGTCAGGGTGTTTGCAAATCCTACCTCACTCCAAGGACACTGCTCATGTGCTGTGTAGCATAAGCACAACAATAAGGCCAAGGGAGCAAACAAAGCAAGTGCAATTAAGATCAGCACTCTCGAATCTTTGTTCTGTCACAGAGATGTGTGTCCGAGGACAGGCAACTTCACTTCTCTACTTTAGGAATGACACTTGGAAAACAGATATAACAATCACATTCATAAAATGCCTTGAAATTTACAATTGCAAGCTGCTATTCTCAGCAACATTGTGTCTGCAGTACGTATTATTGCAGAGTGTTTTGAGAACATTGGATCACAACAGCTTATGAAGTGCTAAACATTGCCTTTAACAAAGGTAAAAGGAAATACAGGGAAATAACACAGGCTAAAAGTACTCACTCACCAAGAAGCAGAGAGGAACCTGCAGCAAGGAACAGTCAGGATAAAGCAAAGTGGCCTAGAACTAACAAATTTAAAATCTATCCCCCGTACAGCGGGGCTTTCTGGGAAGAAGTCCCTATAATGGGAGCCTCAGTGCAGCTGGATAAGTGCTAAGTGCCTGCTGTAATGAGTAGCTCACAAACACCAGGTGATCCTAAAGCATGGGCAAGATAGGGTGCAACATTGTTTACCGGAAAGAGAAGAGACAATATAAGGAATCCCTGACCAATCAATTTATTTGATCTTTATGTACTCGCTCCCGGGCTGGGCTGTGTTAATGGTCTCTGCCATAGGAAGCTCCCGCTTGGCTAGGCAGCTCTGTAAGGGCAGGGCCAAGGGGCCACTTCAGTTCCTCCCTTCCCTGAGCACAGCCCTGGCTGCCCCACTGCTGGCCCCTCCCCACACTGAATTCTGTGAGCTGTGCATATGATGAATGCACAGGGGTTTCCCTCACTGTTCCCAGTTGAAAAAACCCTCAACTGAAATAACTTCTGGCCTGAAGGGGTAGCTATGGCAGAGAAAAAAAGTGGACATCTTCTGCAGGAGGATGGGAGGAAGGCATCTCTTCTCTGCTTGAGCGCACAGGGAACAGCAAGACACTGCTCTGAAATGTGGCCATAGTCTGCAGCTGGTGAGTGCCATCTTTCTGTTGGCAAGGCATATTCTAACTCTCTTTATCCTTGTTTTCCTTCCTGGGGAGCCCTTCCCTGGCCAGCTGTAATAGGATACCAATATCTTGGTCTTCTGTCTTACCACAAAAAAAGGAATCGCCCTGTAGCAAGCACTGAGGACATTGTCCTGAGACTTGAATTGATATTCTCCTTTGAGACACACATGCAATCTCCACGATGAAAACCATTGCATCCAGAAGCAGACTTTCAATCCTCACACTGATCCACACCAGTGATTTCAACAGGAGATACTGTTGGCTGGATAGGAACTGGAAGCTCTCCAGACCTCAGTTCTGGACTTTAGCAGAAAGTGTGTTTCTTTAGTACTCTGGTGCACGTGTCATACCACACCAACGCAGACTGACAGCATATTTCTACCTACATTCAAAACCAGCAGAAAAGGTCTCACTACTTTTAGATGGAAACTGTTCCAAGCTCTTAATCTTAATTAAGTGTCCAAAATAGAAATTAATCAGCCTTCCATGTTCAAAGAGTTGGAAAGAGTGATACTCTGTGTCTTCTCAAAATATGACAAATGAACCATTTTAAACACAGTGTATAAACCAAACATGTACAGAAAAGCACTGAGCTGGTACCCAGGCAGCAAAATAGAAACTCCTTTACATTTGGCAGTACTGCTAAATCTGGTCAGCTCCCAGATCTGACCTTACTGACAGTCTATGCAGAGTATGGGAAATGAAACTTTGCTTCTGCAGTCCTCATTTTCCATTCAGAATTCCCATCTGTTGCTGAGAGACTCCTGAAAAGCAATCACCACCTCTCAGTGCAGAGGATGCCCCAGTAACAGCTGGAGTTTGACTACAGGGACTAAGAGAGTCCACATCCCTAGTTTCTATGAGTACATCAAATTAGATCAGTATTTTGTTTTGGGACAGTAAGTAGATCAATCTTTTGGTGTACTATGGCCGTGCCCATGTTCCTCTGATAACAAGATATCACAGAAGTCATGTAGGAGTTTCCTTGGATCCTCCCAAGGAGTAGCAAATATGTGTCATTCCAGGGCTGATCCAGAGTCCCACTGGACAGATGTGCATCAGTGGAGATAGTATCAGACTCTACATCGCAATGAAATGTTTTATTGTTTTATTGTTTAATTTCTATGAGGTTTTTGGAAATTATGTAAATAGACTGGACCATGTTCTTGTCCAACCCTAGGCTGAACCCAGAATCCCACATTGACTTTCCACTTTTACAGGAGACAGGTCTCAGTCAAATTCTAGTGATAAGTTTCTCTGGGAATTCAGCCACAGGACTCCTGGTCTGCATTGGCTGCAAACATGAGACAAAAGGATATAACTGAACACCAAGAAGCCTGGACCACAGACATGCCAGATTATGAAAGCATCAGAGTACTGTGATCATTAGCAATCTCAATGTTAAGTGCCAAGAACAGGTATTTAAGCAGATCCATGTCTGAGAATTCTCTCATTTATTTTTCTGTTGACCAAGAAACAGTTATAAGATTCATGATCAAAACTTCAGCTCCCTCACTCATTTTCTCTCTGGAGTGGAGAGTTGTATACCCCACACACAGCTAACCAGATGACATGGTCATGAGGAGTAGGGATTGAGATGTTTGCTTTTCCCAGGAACATGTAAGTACAAAACAGATCAGGGGAAGACTTGTCTGTGGCTTTTTCTTCTGAGAAGGAAGAGTGTCCTAGTGACAGACCCACAGGAGCCTGGTATTACTCTGAGCATTTTCCCTTCTTGCATCTAAATCCACATGAACATGCACAACCAAGATGTACTCATCTAACAAGAGGGATGTTCTACCATGGGGAGATGGATCGAGGAACAGGAGGAAAGATGTGGAAACATCCTCCTCAGAACCTCTCTAGCCAGGTCCAAGGTGCCAGGGATGGCTGTCCAGCACAGGAAAAGGAAAACAAAACTTCTCTCCAAGGAGTACCCAAATTCTTTCGCTTTCTTAGGAGAACAATTTTAAAAACCTGCTCTTTCCTTCTGTGGAGACATCTGCAGTCCTTATTTTCCATGTCATTGTATGAAAGTTTTTAGGCTGGTCTGAAAAATGCTCTCATTCCTCCTTCCTGAAAATTTGTTTGCTTCTATTTACCTCCCCTAGTTTTAGTTCTGGTCTTACAATTGATCACTATATCTCTGACTTTCATTTTAATTTACTGATCAGAACTCTAACAGAGAGGCTTTTGCACCATGGGGTCAAAGACTTAATTTCACTCATTCTAGCTACTTTCTCTTTCTTGAAACAGAAAAGTTAGTTATTAAAATATTTTGGTAGCTATTCAAGCAAACTTGAAACTGAAGTGGTGCTTAGGTAATCCTGTGGACCACTGGAGAGCATGGTGGCGAAACGAAAGGAGAGGGTAGCCAATTTGTCTTTCTAATCTCCACATTTCTATAAGTGTCTGGTACTGAGAGGAGAAGCAAAACATGCTGCCTGCTATTGATGTGCTGTCCTGGTCATCTGTAAAACAAAAACTGGTGGTGTTGGGATAAATTCCTTGCCTGAGTTTTAAAACAGTCACAGGAATGGGAATGGTTGGCCCCAGCCAAGAACTGAAGGAAAACTAGACTGCAAAGTGTGCACTGTTTCACAGAAGAGCTGAGCCAACCCTACCTCATGTTCTCTTCTGCCTGACTCCAAATAGACACTCAGCTGTTCAGCCAAGGCTATCTGCCACAATAAAAGGACTCTAAACCCAGTGGTGCTTGCCCAGGATAAACTTTACCCACTCTCTCCTTTATTGAGACAGATATTCCTGTCCTCAATCAGTGCAAGTTGTTTGGGTTCTGACATTTCTTTCACTTAACCTTCCTGCAAGCCACAAAGTTCAGGAGCCCACTTCTGCTTCTGTTCAGGCAGTGCAGATTATTCACATCTCTGTTGTCTGACAACGCTTTTCAGCTCTTGTATCATCATCAAATGTAGAACTTTTGTTCTGTTGTGTATGACAGTGTTGTTTGGAACCAACATGTCCTGATGCACTTGACATCTAAATAAGGACGGAACTGCAAATTTTCATAGGAACTGAAGAAACCACAGTGGAGAAAAAAAGGATTTCAGTCACATCTCATATACAAGGGTTGCCTTACAATGACAATGTGAAGCACCTGGCAGCAAACCCCCCCTCCTCATCCACTGCTGGGAGGCATAGTGGCAGTGCAGGAATAGTGGGAATCTCACCAGGATAGATATTTATGAGTGACCTGTTCAACCAGCGAAATCGTTTTGAACAATAAGACAGCTTTTTTCAGTCTGAAGAAATTGGTACATTCACCCCAGCCACTATTTATTTTATAAGTGTCCTGCTTATAATGAAAGGAACAATCTTTCTTACCATCTGCCTTGCTGAAAGGCACATTTTGTATGCTGAACAGTTTCAGAGAGCTAATGGCAAAGTGCACATTACTAGCCCAGCAGTGAAAGCATTTGTAAACATCATCATCATCATCAAAGGGGCCTAGAACTGCAAAGGCTGTTTTTTGCCTTGTGAGTTTATGTCTGTAAATGACTAATTGGTAAAGTTTTATCTGCAGAAGGTGGTTGGTGGCAGAAGATATTTACAAGAAAGAAAAGCAGGAAATAATTCATCTTGAGAAGCTGAATCTAATCTGAGATGTTCATGAATTAAAAAGGGCTTTTAAAATGAGTCTATTTTCTTTTTAAAAAATACATACAAATACAATTTTGCTATTCATAAAATGAGAAATGAGAATACTCAGCCAGAGGGCATAAAAAACTGGAAAACAGGTGAGAGCAAGACCATATGTCTCTGGCTGTTAGATCATGCAAGAGACACCACACAGGAGTGTTTTGGAATGCAGGAGCTGAGCACTTGCACTCGCCGTAATTTATTAAAACCAAACAAGATACCACACTTTAAGTGAAACAGTAACTTCAGTGTGGAAAATAACCACTTGTTTTATTTAGTACAACCTCCAAAAATTATTCTTCTTTGAGACAAAACCAAAAAGGAAGAAAAAGGGTATTGCAAGATGGGGAGCAGTATTTTCCTTTAGCCTATGAAGTTGTTGAAATAATTTTAGTTGAGCTAGGTGTTTAGTCTTCACTGCAGGAAATATCATTATACCCATCTGAAATAGCTCTTATAGAGAAAATAATGCTGACTACCTCTGCTGAAAAATCAAGGAGTGACTTTAAAAGTTATGCGACTCTAAAAAGTACCCAAAATAAAGGAACAACAAGGATGCTGGAATCCCTGTTAGCTAAATGGCCTCCTAGGCTTTCATTGGGTTATGGATGTTTAACTAATAGAAAACATCACCCAGCCTGAGTCCTGTTCTAGAATCAAAATAGCGATAATTTAGTAGCAGAGGTGATTAATGTCATTTACTTACCCATTTTGTTATAGCTGTTACTGAATTTAAAATGCTACTCACAAATTAAATATTTTACAACCATTTTGCTCCTAATTAGTTGCAGATCACAGATTTCCTTTAAACATAATGGCTGTTTAGGTGGTGAGGTTTGCAGTGCATTGTTTTTTTACAATCACTTCTGACATTTTGAAAATTTGTTTAATTTTGATTAATTTCAGATAAATGGGAAGAGAGTATGTGATCTCTTTGGAATGGTCTGTTTTTTCAAAGTGTGGTTTAAGTGCACAACATCCTTTAGCTATTAACTTACACACTTTGCCATAGACATATTGGAATTTAAGAGTCTGAATTAATGTAGCTTAAAGAGATGTTATCTTGATTGTTATTTGGATCAGAGAAATTTAACATACTCTTAATAAAAATGAATACCCTGTCATATAATGACCCCGAAGTTTTTAGGGATTTCTTTTGATGACATCTTTTAATGAAATGTTTAATTCAAATGAGAAATAGTAAAGGAAAGAGTGCACGTCCTCTATATGAGCAGCAGAGAAAGTAGGTTACTTTTTTTCCAGCAGGCTAATAAATAGTAAATTTAGGATGCCATTGACTTCTGAAAGTTGTACTGAAGCCAAGGTAGGTCTGCCAAGAGCCAGGTAAAAGTAGCAAACTAAAGTCTACCCCTCCTAGAACAAAGTTTACGTGTGTACAGAGAAAAGTACACATGTACACTTGGAAGAAACCTTAATAGTCTCTTTTAAAATAGTATCAAGGTGTTCCTATAGTGGTGGGTTTTTGGTTTTGTTGTTGGTGGTTCATTTTTTTTTTTTTTAATCACAGCTGATCTACACCTTTATTATCTTAAATGGCAAAGAGAAAAACTGTCTGAGCTGAAACATAATGATGACAGAAGTTTCCACTGTCAAGTCTTAACAGAGAAAATTCTCTCTTAAATTCTGGACTTTTAAAAGATACTAGTGGTGTTCACAGCATCAGGGTAGTTTTAGTTTCCTTCTAACCTTAGGTCCAAAGAAGATGTTGTCTCTGGTTTCTGCAAACTCACCTCTTTACAGGTGACATTAAACCAAGTATATGGAAGTACTGGTGAACTGATTCTGTCCTGCAGAATTTCTGGTTCCCTTTTAATATTGTCCGTACAAAAATCAAACCTTCCTTGAATGTAGTGCTAATGCCTCCCAATTTTTTTCTGCCTAGTCAAAAAATCCTTCCAACACCCTCTGACTATTTGAATCTGCTGCCCTTTTTTCCCCTTCCTGCATCAGCTCTGCCCTGTGACAACCTTTGCCCACCTCAGAACGTGTGTGATGTGCTACAGTGGCCATGCACAGGTTATATTTGCCCCTTCCTTCCCAAATTCAAACATTTGCTCCCGGACCATCCAAATATTGTTTTAAACAGTCTTTGATGTAATTTGGGGAAAAGCATTTGAATGTTTTAAATGTGAACCCAGTCCACTACAAGGAATACTCAGAAGATTGAAGCAAACAGGGACCCTTTGCACTCTGTTAACTAATGTCATGTTTCCTGAAACATTTACTAAAATCATTTAGTCACAAAAATAACATTGTGGATAAGGAATATTTTAAAACATTTTGCAAAGACACTGTTATCTGTTTGATATTAACAGATGAGTTCTACAATCTGAATTCCATCTTCACTAACAGAAAAAGCTCTTATTTTGTGAGAGAGTGTTCATAGAGAACTATATCAAAATTTGACTTGGGTTTGGTCACAGGCTCCCGTTTTGAGCTCACAGGTTTGAGCTCCGATTGAAAAACTAGTTCTTTTTGTGGGTTATTATTTTCCAGGTACAGATTTCAATTAGCACGAAGAAGCTCTCGTTCTTGCATAAATGTTCCCAGCTACAGATTGGTATGTTTAACCAGGACTTCCCAGCTCCAAGGTGTATAAACACCAAAATTTCATTGTTATTTTTCCCCTATTGACATGAAAGGCAAACATAAACATGCTCAAGAGCCAGCAGCGTTGACTGAAAATTTTCTAAAGGGTCTTTTACACCTTAAGCACCACCACTTTCCTGTGATTAAATGCACAATGTGTGTAAGATATGAAGCAAAGAAATTCTGTAATTGCAAAGATTATTTTTCAGGGCTTGTTAATTAATTTATTTTCATTTTCCTCTTGTGCCAGTAAAGTCTTGCTTAACTAATTCAGTATCTTTCACTACAAGTGATGAGGAATGTCAGATTATAAGAAAGGTAGGTGCTCTGCTTGGCTGACCAGAGGTGCCTGGAAACTGGGTGTGAGCTTACAAATGATATTTTAAATATAATTGAACCATTAATCTTTGGTGGCCTTGAATAATTGGCACATGACTTGAGAGAAAATAAGTTAGCAAAATGCCAATATTAATTATTTTGGATTTGTGAGAAGAGCAAACCATACAAGTTGTAAGAGAAGGAGAAATTATTCTTGAAACAAAGTCTTTAATAAACATTGTTTAAAATTAAGCTTCACTGGTGCCAGTGAGCAATACAAAGATTAAATTTAACTTTGGAAGCACTCACTAAGGCTGTAAGCTTAAAACAAAGTTATATTGGTTAACAACTAAAAGCAATAGAGAGGAGTTTTCAATTCAGTTCTAGACTGCAATTCAGTAGCCAAGCCAAGCTGTGAACATTTCTTTCTGCAGTTTTTCTATTTCATTTTGAAAGGACAGTTTATGAGATAGTCAAACTGAGATCACAGCCACATGTTCATCCCCCTAAAACTCCCAAATTTAAGCTGAATCTTCGTGAGCCCTTTGAAATAAACAGTTTGATAACTAAACCATAATTTCATAATTCCATTTGTATAGATCAGCTCCTTTTAAATGTACCAACTACATTTGCACAAGTGTTTTCTGGTAGAATATTAGAGTTAAAAAAGGAAAGGCTGATTACAAAATTTAGCAGAGAAACAAAAAACTCTGCTAATGCTGCCCAGACACTGCTCTCACACCTCAACAAACACAACTATCTTCATGTCTAGCACCTAGTTTACAGATACCATAAGAATGAGAAAGCCTTTATAATTGTTTAATTTTATATAAATTCTTAACTCAGAAGTGAGATGTGACCCTTAGATAAATCTCCCATAATACCCTGCTGATTCCTCCTGTTTGGTCAGGGCTAACAGAATCATATTAACTGGAAATTCTGCTGGGGCCGGGGGGGTGGGAAAGAGGTGGTTTTCTTCAGTTACTTTTCTTGAATGTCAAACAGATTAGTGCCATAAAATGTCTGGGAGATAAATATGATTCAATTTTCAAACAATGAAATTCCAGAATAGTTTGTTAAGGTGAATTCAGTGAACGAAGGAAGTAACTGTCTTTTTTTCATGCTTCCTGAACTGCAAGTAGTTCACTTTATTTTGTTTTAGATTGGTGTTGAGGGGTTTTTTAACTATTTGGAAGAAAAAACAACTAAGCAACAGATTTGGGAAGATGGAAAACTGAATCCTGTGGTTTGCTTCTGATTAAGTTCTGTGGATTGCCTCAATTTAATAAATAAACAAAATAAAATAATCTGAATGTTCTTCTTGACACTAAAACAAAGAGAGTGAACTCCCAAAAGACTGAGTGTAGATTTTGTAGCTGTAGCGCTCTCCTAAAAAATTGTTTCAAATCTGTCACAACCCAACTCCCTTCTCTCCCTCCCTGTCTCAAAGCGCATTTTAGTAGTTAGCTACAGCAAAATGATCTTTTTAATTTTCTTCCAAAAAGACCTCAAAGTACAAATCAACAGAATTTTGAATATGAGTGCATCCTAGGGATTTTAGGAAGGCATTTTATTTTGTCAATATTTTGTTTTAAAATGCCTGTACAAAAGCTTGTAGAATGCTGAAAGGATGAACTTAGAAATTAGTTAATCCTGAAAAAGATTCTTTCTGTTTAAAATTTTGTTTGTTACTAAGAAATGCAAGGTTTTCTAAAAGGAAAATGTCCTGGAAAGCTTCCTATTGCATACTCTGGATGAGATAAAAATAAGTGTTGCACAACAATATGAATTAATGCAAAATGTTTGGGCAGTTTGCCGCAAAAAAAATCGTTAAATAAAATTAGGAAGCATGTGAACTAGGATTTAAATAAAGTTTTATATGAAATTATATGTTAAAATATGCTCTTGAAATTTGATAGTGACTATTAGATATAAAAATTAATTTAAAATACTCTTCGTGGTATTTTTCATATACAGCTCCACTTAAATTATCTCATTCAAAGTAGTGCACTTTTGAACCATTGAACTCATTCTTAAGTTAGTGTTACACTGATAAACTAATTTCAAACAAATGTAACTCAGTGCCAACACACAATTTCAACAAGAAGCATAATTACAACAACAAATATCAAACAATTTGACTGCTTGAGCCCACGTGAAATCTGAGAAAGGTGGATTTCTCAAACAATTATTATAGGAACTTCGAGTTGTTTGTTGGTTTGGAGTTTTTTTCTGTTTGGTGCTGACGTTACCTTTTACCAATGAAACACTTCCAAAATGGGTTTTGCTTTTAAATTTTAGATTAAAATGAAGCTTCAAGGCACAGATATGAATTTTCTTTTAAATGATGACTCAAAATCGCTTGCTTTCTAAGGAGGAAACACAGCTATTTGCTTTTACACCCATGCCAAACCTCTGCAGTATTTCTTTGAGCTAACCTTTATCCCCTTTCTGGACTTGTATTGGTCTCTGCTAGAAAGCAAGTCATCTGTAATTACTTACAGGTGAGTTGTTCCATCCTAATGAAATAGCTCTATGAAAACGATGTTATTGAATTGAAATGTAGATGGCAGAAACACATTGATTTATTTTGCATGGATTTTTAAATGCTTAACAATTGCTCCCTCTTTCCTCAGTGCTAAAGAACTTAAGATCCAGCAGAGAGAGAAGTGAACATGAAGTTCACTTGTAACTTAGACTGGTATCATATTTGCACAGTTTGGGGATAGAATGAAAAATAAACTTGGTGTAATAGTTTCCCAGTAAAATCTCTCCAATTTTTTATTTCCAAAAGCCAGGTTCTGGACACAGCAAGGCACGGCACCCTTACAACTCTTACCTTCATCCTGACATTAACTGAAAGATGAATTTGTTTACTCTGTTGTGCTTTTTTTTTACAAGTGTGGATAACTCCACCCATAACCCTACAGCTTCCCACTCACCCAGTCCTTTTTAACCTTTTAAGCACTGCTCCTGACCCTCCATCCTCCGTGCCATTGGCGCAGGCATTTTCAAACCACATCCGTTTTTATTGACCAGAACCACATTGAAACCTCCAGCTCCCAAACTGCAACCCCCTGAGAAAGTGTCCCCAACAGCTGTAAAAATAGGGGCTCTTTCCACACCAGCCTGAAATTGTCTCTGCCCTGGGTTCGCAAAAGGACCCAACTGCCCCCTGCCCCCCACCTTTGTCTGCAGGGAGGGGTTGCTCTTTTGGGACTCTTTTCTGCTCTATCTCTCCCTGTATATATAGTTATATAATTATTTTTTGGCGGGGGAGGGACGGGATTTTGTTTTGTTTTTACAGCAGCCATCCAGAGCCCTGGGTATTGACTTTCGGGCACATGAAAGGGATTTTTTACAGGCCTTCCCTGTGGAAGAGAGCAGCAGTAAAAGGTGATACCACCCACTCCGAAGGAATGCTGTGCATGCAATTAGGAGCAAGCTCCCAGCCAGGGGGTTAGAATTCAAAGCAAGGCAAAAGCTCCCCACCTCCCACAAACAACAAATCCATTAAAACTACCAAAGCCATCAATACTAATCAATGCATCCAGGGGCCGTTAACTATTTCAGTGCTCGTTTTTTTTCCCCTGGCTGCCTCACAGTCCTCCTTCCACAGCTCCATAATCCCGGGGGCAGCACCCCGCTGCTAAAACCCCCCACTTTTGGCTCGGTGGCGGATGGTTTGACCACTTCTCCCCACGCCCGGAGCCGGCCGGGCACTCCCGGTGCTGCAACAGCCTCATTAAATTCCATTAAGTGCCACTGACTTCAAAGGGCTGGTCGGGAGCGCCAGGACCGGAGCTGGGGCAGCGGCCCTGGGGCAGCCGAAGCTCGGCAGCTCTGGCCCGTCTGGACTCGGTTCGGCTGAGCTGGGCCGGGCTCGACAGCGGCTGGAGCTCGGCAGGGCGGAGGGGTAGAAGCGAAGTGGTTAATCAATACCAGGGCTGAAGGCAGGGGAGGGGCGGGGTGGAAGGGGGTTAAAAAATGCAGAAAGGAAGGAAATGGAGGGAGTGAGAATTAGACTCACTATAAAACCTCCTCGTTCTGATTTACAAAAGAGGAAGGGGGGAGACATGGGGGACGAGTAAAGAGGGGGGAGAAGAAAATGTGAGCCGAGGAGCACAATACCCCTCTTTCCTGTAGCGGGGATGTGTGTCGGGGTTTGGGCTAGAGATGGGTTTAACTACGGGTCCACAGACGCTATGGGATCGAGGGAAAAATCACATCCATGTAAACCCCATGGAATTAAACTGATTTTTGCATTAGCTGCTTCTCTCTTCCCTCCCCCCCCCCCTTTTATTTTTTTTCCTCCCATCCAATCCCTCATTCATAACTCGCATTTAGTGACTGGTTTTCTCATTGCCGCTCCCCTCCCTCTCGGACACTGTCAAGCCGAGCACAAGAGCCTGCTTTGTAGAGGTTTGATCGGGAGAGAGCCGAGTTCTCTGGGCTGACTGCATTTCGGTTTCATTCAATCACTTTCGAAGCTATCGATTGGATATGTTTATGGAAACATGCAAGGTATTTTTGGCCATCTGCTAGCTAGAAAATGATTATTTATTTTTAGCAAAACGAATGAGATTTCTCTGCCTTTCTTGTTTTCGATCCTGCAGATAAGAAAATATCCTGAAGAAAATATCGCATTTTTATCACATTAAAACGATTGCTCCATCTAAATAAAGATGTGGTTGGGGAGTGGTGAATTTGGGTATATTTTAAACTTTTCGAAATCATTTCTGACAGCTTTTAAATTACTAAAATGTTTCAGAGGATGCTTTTTTGTTGCAAATAGAGCTTTTGGTTTTGGGGTTTTTTGTTTGGTTAGTTGCTCTTTTTACTTAAAAATCCTTTAACGAGCTGTATTTGATGAAAAACTATAAGAATCTGCAGAAAAATAAAGAAACAATTTGAATTTCAGTAATATGTAGACCCATGTAGAGAGAGACAGGCATACCAGAATAATTTTAAACTGTTTTATTCTCATGGGTCTGAATGAAAGTCTATTCAAAGAAAACTTTCTTTTTTTTTTTTTTTTTTTTTTTGTAAAATACTTGGGTAAAAATATGGGAATTGTGAAATCTGACATATTTTAGGGGCAAATTTTAGGATAATTCAGATCAGTGTTCAAATTAAGGGTTCATTTAATTTTTCAAGTTAGTGCTTTTACAAAGAAATCAAGGTAGTTGTGCTAAATGAGAAAAGAATTTTAGAGATTTTAGCTGAGCTCAGAGATGTCTTTGATTTCCAGCCTCTCAGAAGGAGTGGTACTGATTTTCTGAAGTTGAAGCAGACCAAAAGTCCAATCTGTTTAAGTTTAAACATGAACAGTCAATGCTGCCCTGTGAACATTTTATGAATCTAATTGTTCCTGTCTCCCGTGGAGTTTTATCAATTAGTTTTGAATTCAACCTTACAGTTCTCTTCTAAGAAGCAAATGTTTGCAGCTAGGGAGCTGGGAATAAAAGACAAAACCTAAAAGTCAAATCTATCCTTCCTAAATGTAGCAGTCTTCCACAAGGATGAAGTTTAAAGTTAATTTATAACTGCCTCTGTAAATATCTTTGGAAACTTCTGTGATTTTTTTCTTGCCCTCCTCTCTTCTCTTTGTTTCTGTCTGTCACCCACACCCACAAAGCGTACGTATGTTCAAGACCTAATTAAGAAGGTTTTATAAGAATCTGTACATGTGTTTTCACACAGACGGTAAAGGTGCAGTGTGTTACTATGCTGCTCATGTGGGACTGCATTAACCCTGCAGATGGGAAGAGTGTTATGAAAGAAGTCGTAATTAATAGCATTAAGAAGCTGATTAAAATAAAAAACGCGTTATTGCAGCAGGGGTCTCATTAAGGAATAGTCATGCCTGTCTGCCACAAATTTAAGAACTTTCAGCCACAAGGCCTTGAACAGAGGCAGCTCCAGTTTAAGCAAATGCAACAGAGACTCCACCCCCAGTGACATCAGGTTGAGTTACACTGCAAGAACACCTCAAGATCTGCAGAAAAAAGCTTTTCTCCTTTCCCTCCTTGATGTTTAAAAATGATAAAAAAGCCATTCTTCTCCAGCATTGGACATTTGCAAGAAGCCCTTCTTGAAAGAAAACTAACGGCAGAACAAATGACTTTCCTCAGCCTCCTTTCCAATGGGAGGAAACAGCACAACTGCACATTTGCAGAAAAACACCACCAAAAAAATTCCAAAGAATTCCCCAATGTCCCCCGACCCTGAAACACAGAAATTAAATCAACCAATCCAGCATTACAACAGAGCAATTCTCCTTTCACGGAGCAGGAAGGAGCACATGGAAAGGGCTGTGGCACACAGTGATAAATCTGGGTCTGGGGATGGAGGTGGGCGGTTGGGACCTTTCATTAACTTTATTTACAGTTTGTTCAAAGTTAAACTGACAAAGACGTTCGGAGCTTGCTGTAAAGTTACACATTTTTCACGTAAATATCCACGGCAGTTGCCTTTGTTTAGGATGTGTCATTTCCTGTGCAGATTTAATAATATACGAAGCAAAGGGATTGCAATGAATTTACATATTTAAATATGTATAGACGATGTGCATAGGAATGGTAGTAGGATTTTGTGTATATACAACAGCAAAAATCGGCAGAAAAGGTTTTGTTAAAAAGATTGGAAAACGACCACACTGAAATAAGAAACAAACTGCAAGTATTCTTGGCATTCAAGACAAGACTGGCAAGAAAGATTTTCGGAGAAGCCAGTGTGGGACAGGAAAGGCTCCATGTTCAAACATCTGGGGAGGTGAATGTCATGTTCAGGACACAGGTCACCAAAAAGAGCTACAAAACCAACTTACTTACCTGCTCTCCACGTGCTTTATTTTACTGTGAATCGTGCAATGCTAAAAGTGTAGGAAGGCATAAGGAAACTCTCTGGCGACTGATAGCAAGCTGAAAGAATTAACTGTGGGGATATAGGGGCTCACCTTTGCTCCAGGGAGGACATCTTCCTTTTTTTGCTGTAAGATATCTACTTTTTGTTTGTTTGTTTGTTTTTGGTGGTGGGGGGCTTTTTGTGTGTTTGTTTTTGGTTTTGTTTTGTTTTGTGTTTTGTTTTTTTTTTTTTTTGTTCCCCAGCAGTAAAGTGTCAAACCCACAAAGGAAGCGATATAATTAGTGCTGGTACCTACTACTAACTCGGATCTCTGAAAACAGACCAGTGCAGCTTTTCAAATGTCTACCATTTTGAAATCAGAAAAACGTTTTCTAACAGACAGAAGAATCCCTCTTGAATCCCCCCTGGCCCTTTTGAATTCACGCCCTGCCTTACATCAAACGTTTTTTTGCTGATTAACTGCACAATCAGGTCCCCGCAGATCAGGGGAAGAATGGAGAAGAGAAAAGCAACCTCTTTTCCAGAGAACAATACCATTATTTCAGCTCCATTGGACAGGAATGTGTGATTTCACAGCCCACTGCCCTTCTCTCCCATCTCCAAAAACACTGCCAGAGATCTGCTGCTCCAAGTCCCCACCCATTAGTATCCAGATTCAACATTTACAACTTGGGTTCGATGTTTGTGCATGGGGGGCTACGCTCATATATGCATACATTTATGGAGAAAATATCCAAATCAGAACCAACTCCCAAGCCCAAGAATAGATACAAAGGAAGTTTAGTTTATTTTTAAAAATAGCTAATATCCTTCTTCTTGAATAATGTAAAATTCTGGTTAATACTTACACAAATTATATTTTTGGATTGGATTTGATATGAAGGTAGTGAACAAATGAAAGGATATTTTAAAACTAAAATAATGCAAAAATTTAGAAAGGGTTTGTTTGTTTTTTTGTTTTAAGACAGGTAACTTAATAAAATGCCAGCAAATACAGTTGAAGGGGGAAAAAACCTTTATCCCCATAAAAGTGTACGGAAGTTATTGTTATCTCACAGCCTACCCAGATCCTTTGCTGATAAGTTTGTCTCATTGGTGTATGGAAACATTTTCATTTTACAAACATCTGTTGAAATCGATTGTTGAAGAACTGAGGAACTATGTATATGGAAGGGGAAGTAACTGCACAGTTGTGAGTTTGTTAGTTAACAATACGGCAGAAACCTTTCCAAAAGAGAAACTCACCAAGACCTTTCCCTGTGAGAAGGACTGTCTCTCAATACTCTCTCACTCTTTGTTGATGAATGTTTCAATGATTCCTGTGTTTTATATTTGCAAGGCAAAAGAAATGCTGGAAACCCTCCCTCCCTAGCCTGTAAACTTTGATATCGCCCGATTTCAGCTCAACGGCGCTTACAAAAGAAAAGCTCTTGTCATGAAAGTGCACTGGAGTGACCTGGTGTGTTCCAGTCGGTCACAATTAAATCCCCTGCTTGGCTCAGCCCGCGGCTGCGGGAGGAGCGGGAGGGGAATGTGGCAGTCCATGCCGCTCCACGAGGGAGCGGAGCAGCTCCCCCGTGGGCACGCACCCACTGAACCCCCAGGGGAACGATCCACACCCACAGTAGTAATTACTATTCTAAAGTTGACTAATTTAGCGGTTTGTTTAGCCCGGGCGGTGGTTGCTTTTCTAATTGCGGGAAAGATGTCCAGCTTTGAAACCGAAATAGACACAAAATAGCTGCAACCTCTTGGGCAAGGCACCCTCCCCCCGACCACACTTCTCCGATCCGGGACGGCTGGGGATCGGTTTTGTTCCCCCAACATCAGCATTGCCGAACAAAAGAGAGAAAGAGAGAGAAAATAATATTTGCTTAGGTCCCCCCTCTGCTCGCCTTTGATTTATCTGTTTACAACCGGGGACCCCCTCAGTTGAAACAAAAAATTCAATGAAAATTTAGTTGGAGAAAAGGCGGGCAAACTACTGGAAAAAAAAAAAATTTGTGAATGGAAGAATGTGTTTGTGCATTCATTGTTAAAATAAAGAGCGTGCCGTGACGTCGGCACGGGGTAGCCAATGGGTGGCGGGGTAATATTTTTAAATATCCTCCTCGGTAGCCAATGGCGGGAGCGATGGCAAAGACTAGCGCAGGGGTGAACCAATGGCGGACGGATATGCTAATGAGGAGCTGGTCAGGCAGGAGCTGAATGTCAACTAGTCAAAGATGGAGGCTGGAGCGGGAAGGCCATGAGGTTGGTACCGGAGGATTTGCCCACGTTCCGATCGATGAGGGGCCGACGCCCGGGCGCGCCCGGGGCGGCGGCGGCGGGAGGCGGGCGAGGTGTTTGGAGGGGCGCGGAGCTGCGCCGCTCCCGCCATCTCTTTTGCGCCTCTTTTGGCAACTTTCCCCCCCACGGCGCGGGGACCCCTCGTTCTCTCCCGTGCCGCAGGTACCGCGCGGGACCGGGGCCCGCCGGCCCCGCCACGGCCGCCCACGGCCGCATCCGCCCGCCCGAGCGGAAATGGCGGGAGCGCGGGCCCGCGGGGGGCGCGGCGCTGACAATGGCTCGCGGGGCAAGCGGCGACGGGACGGGCGGCCGGGGGCGCCCCCCGCCCGGAGCAGAGAGGGCAGGGGCGGGAGGAGCCGGCTGGGAGTGCGGGGCGAGGCGAAGCGAGGGTAGGGGGAGCCGCAGGACGGCGGCGCCCCTCGTCCTCCTCCCGTGCCGAGGCTCCCATGGCTGTGCTCCCCGGAGAGGTTTCTCCGCGGTGCGGGAGGCTTTTCCTCCCGCGTTGTAAGTGCGGCGGTTCCCCGAATGAAGTTTGGCTGGTCGGTTTGCGTTCTGTCGCGCGATCGATGCGAGGTGTTGAAAGGAGCGGGCGGGCGGGCGGGCGGGCGGGCGGAGCCGCTGAAGGCGGCAGCGGGGCTGGGGATAAAACTCGGGAGCGGCAGGAGTGGAGAAGGGGTGGCTGTGCCTGCGGGGAGCGGAGATAGCGTGGGGCGCATCGCCCGTGCGCCGAGCGCGGAGCAGCGCAGAGAGAGGCAATGCCGGCGGGCAGGGTTGGAAATCTCTAGATAGTGGTGAGCTTTTTTTTTTTTTTTTTTTTAAACCTTCTTCCTCTCTCAAACATTTCACCCATGCAAACAGTCCTGAGAAATGGAGTGAGACCCCACGAATTAAATTCTTGTCGCCGGGGCCGGGCGCGCTCCCTTCCCCACTCCCAGCCCGCGGCGAGGGCTGTTTCACGGGAGGCTTGTCGGGTGCTGCCCGCTCTCATTGTGCCACAGCGCTCCTCCTGCAAAATGCTATTCCCATTTTTAAACGTAGCAAAATTCCTATCTGTCTAGATAGCACGTAGAATTGCGTTTTGCTAAAAGACCCTATTTCAGAAGGTTCCTCTTTTCTTTTTTTTTTTTTTTTTTTTTTTTTTTTGGCTAAAGCCCCCCAAAGACCGAGGCAGTAAGTCACATGCTATCTCCAGCCAGTATTTACATTGGCTTAATATATAAATCTCGTAAAACTAACGCTTTGCTTAAATAGTCCAGAGTTTTTGCAATAAACCAGGGTTCGCAGCCTAAAGTGTTTCTTTGGCATTCTTGCACTTTGCCCCAATTCCGCTCCGTTTCCCTCCAGTGTGTGGTCTTCTAGCTGTGTAAGGAAAGCTCGTACCCTCAAACACAAACCTGGGACTCTGGAGTTAAAAAAAAAACTTTCTAAAGGTTAACAAACACTCTTCTAGTTTTCTTTTTCTTCTTTCTTTCTTTTTTCCTTTTTTTTTTTTTTTTTTTTTTTTTAATTTTAAACATATCCAAACTAGCCTAGGTTTCTGGAGTAGGGATAAATTATTGTTAAGAAAAAAACCAAAAACCAAGGAGGAAAACCTGAAATGTATAATAAAATAAGAATGATACAATTTAAGATTCTAACTGGGCTGGGACATTTCCAAATCAATTAGCTTTTGGTTAATAGTACTATGATAAAGTGACAACTGCAATTCATGTAGTGCATTTTCTCACTCAGCCCAAACTCCCCCACAACCAATCAGTATAATTCATTTTAGCAATTAGTACAATTCTTACTTGTCTATACAGTTCATGGAAAGTTGTTTTCAAGTTTGGATTTCTTTGCATAGAATTCCTTTGCATTGTTTGAAATAAAAGAATTTTATAATTTTTCAAATGATTCTTATTAACAAATAGTTATGTTTTCCAGTTTTAAGTAAATGGTAAACAGTTTAAGCCTAAAGACTAACAAATTGACTTTTAAATGTTACTTATTGGTAAAATTATTTGGAATGTTTGATTTTTAATGATTAACTGATGTTTTCTCCTTACTACCCATATATTCTTTTGAAAAAGGAAAAATTATAATAGGAATGTTTTCATGATGCAAGTAGGTGATTTTTAAAGGTCTCACTGCTGAATTGCAGTTGTGTTGAAACCTTGCTTAGATGCCTGCATGAAATAGCAAGACTTCCTTAGCAATTAGAAGTGAATAATTTAAGCTATTAGAAGAATATATGTAATTAATATCAAATATTTTAGCAGCGGATTCAAATGAAGGCAAGAGAAAGGATATTAACTTATTGTGCCTTTAATTTTATATTTAGTTCGTGCACCTACTTTTGTAAAATACTAGGGTGCTGAAATGCAAGGAGAACAGTCCCAATTCCAGTATTTGCTTTCACATACTCTAATGCAGTATATTTGCAATTGGTAAGGGGAAAAAAAGTCCCTAAAGCAAGCTTATCTAAACTCTTGCTGCAGTTAATTCAAGATGCATTTGTGAAACATTAAAATCTAATTTTAAAGAATGACATTAATTCTATGTGGTTGTTGAAGAAACTCCTTTTTTTTGAATGTAACAAATCTGTTTTAGAGTAAATCATGCACAGAAGGCCATCACTTGGAGAAGTTTCTAACTGATTTGTCACTTATTTTGGAAAGTCTCTGAAGTATGCTGTTGTCCAGAGCCCTTTTTCTGTTGTACTACTGGCAATTATGATGAGCAGTGCAATATTAAAAGGGCATTGGCTGGCAGAAACATGACCCCCTTTAGCAGCCCACCCTCTTCAGAGTGGGCAACAACCCTAAAATAGATGCCTCCTCCAGTGTATTTATGCATGTATGTGAAATAGGGTTTTATACATGTGGGAGTGGTTTTAAATAAGGAGAGAGATCCTGGTTATACATTTTGATGTGTCTGTCTATACAAATGGGCTGGAGTAATTTAAACACATCCTATTTAAAACATAAGCTCCAAACATTCCTGGGAGCTTTCGAGGCATCACATTACCTGCTTTGTTTACCAATAGCTTGTGAGTAATTAATTATTAATTTCTACACACTTCCATACAATATCTACATTTAAATTTTATAATGATTTCTTTATAGTTTTTCCTCTTAGAGAAACTTTTCCCCTTATGTTCAAGGTGGTCCCCTATCAATGTCTATAGGGATTTAGTGCTGGTGATTTGTTTCTAAGAATCTATGGTGTTTATACTGTGATTTTTGAGTGGTGACACACAGATGCATGTGAGATTCAAGCACAGGCGCTAGGTAGTTTTGTACCTAGCAACTTGTAAGTTTCATTTGTTCTGTTAACATTTCCCATAGCAATTCAAAGCACTGTGTATTTATACCATCCTATATGTATACACACAGAGCTTTTTTCATCTATATTGGTCAACCATCATAAAATCACAGCACAATTAAGAAAAGAAGTCCTGAAGGCACTGGAAAGAGTTGGCACTTTCTGTGATTTATTTAAATTGTGTAGTTCATATTCACTGACTGACCAATTTGGAGTTTCTGGAAACACATACATTTGGGGATGCTGAATTATGTCCCTTGTCATTTTATTCTCCATTACTGTAGAAAAATATTTTATTGTATAAAACCTTTGTAACGTACCGTGCCTAGATATACTGGGCATGTAGCACAAGACTTGAATGGTTTGTTTAACAAGCCATACTAACAGTGGGTTTTTTTCTATCTCTCTCCCTTTTTCTCCCTCTGTCATTTTTTAAACTACCTTTTTTGTTTTTTGGGTTTTTTTTTTAGTTTTTTTTCCTTGTCTAATTACGATTGCAAATAAACTTTGTCATGCAGAGTTTTATTTGGGCTAAACATAAAAACGTTATTGTGGTTAACACTGTAATGTAACAGTCCCTTACAAAAGGATGCAGGGATAGTGGTGCAGAACGTGACAGCGACTGCTGGTATCGCTGGCTCTGACAATGTTGCACTACTGTCTGCACAAATAAAGCAGTGCAATAATATTGTCAAAGCATTTGGTTCCAGTCCTAATACATCCTTTATGATCAGTTACTGTTGCACACCCAGCCCTTGACATTATGGCATTCTGTAGTTATTTAATGCATTTTAGTAGGGGACCAACCTCCTACTCTGATTTGTTCCCTCCACCACAAAGGCTCAAACTAGCATTAAAATGCCAAGATGATGTAGAAATTGCCTAAAAAATTCCTACCCATGTGTTTGGTTTTTTTGTGTTTGGGTTGAGTGGTGTGTATGGAAATTCTTTGGGTTTTGTTCCCCATTTTGACTGCTTCAGTGTACAAAATGGATTGCCCTTTCTGCCACTAGCCTGGGTTTGTGTGTCCAAGTTGTAAAATAAAAAGCTGGCCTATTCACATTTTAAAGCCCTCTTGTCCTCCTTCAGAGCAATCACCAACTTAAAAAATATCTTGAACCAGCTTTGAATATTTTCTTGCATCTGCTCTAAAAATTAGAGTTTTATGAACCTAAGGATGTTACTGTTGTGTAAAGAATTCAATGATTTAATATATACACACATGTATTTACAAACTATTTAATTTTTGCTTCCTATTAATGTATTTTTCAAGTTCCATCATATTTTGCTTTTAGAGAAATTACTGGTAAGATTAAAGCAATATTGATACCTTCATTTTCATTTAAAAAAACAGTACAAGATACCTAAATAATAATCAATTTGGACATGAAAGACAATCTTTCCCTGCACTTCTCAATATCAATGGGGAGTGAGGCTGAGAGACGTGGGGATGATGTAGGCCTAGAAACAGGAACACTGCATTCAGAATTGATCTTTAAATAACAATATGTTGGTGACTGTCACTCATGGTGTAGTTGGAGGCAGATGTGGTATTTTCCCTTGCAGCTGCTAAGAAAGGGGTTTGGAGGGCTGGGGGATGGGACCTTCCTCTCTTTCTTTTTTTTCTTGAAGCCTTGAGCTGTTACCTTGGGAGCAAAGGGTGGGGGTGGGGAGAGCCATCATACTGGAAATCAAATCTAGGTAAACGAGTGCTTTCAGATTGCACAGCACATCCCAAGCCATGCTGGGGTGTGCTGGTGAGTGAGCCATTGGGAAGCAGAAAATGGAGGACCACATCCTGAGAAGGGGAGCGTGTCCCATTTTAGAGGGATGAGGGGAAGCCAAATCCTCAATAACTCCAGTTCTCCAATGAACAAGGGGAGCAAACAAAAGACACCTTTTCAGTCCCTCTGTTTCTGGAGGGGGGGAGCTGAAGCCTGTCTCCTTCTCATGCCAGAGGAGAAGGCTAAGCCTCCATGCCTGATCCAGAGGCACGGTACTGGTGGCCCATGTGGTGCACTCCCAGGCCTCAGTGGGGGTAACCTAAGCTGACATGGCTTCCTTTCTCCAGAGCTTTTCTTTTCATCCATCTCTCCATTGTAGTACGGTGTCCATTTTTGTATGCAGTAAAGAACAGGGAGGCCTGGTTAGCTTTGACACTTCCCCTCTTCTTCCTTCTAAATCTTGATTAATTAACAGGTAGGAGAGAGTAAAATCTGTAAGGGCTTTGCTGGGGGGTGTCTTCCCCCCACACCATCAGTAGGAGCACAAGAGTGACCAGAGTGAGAGCCTAACAGGCCCTTTCCTGCCCCTGACCAGAGAGGAAGGGGAGTGGACCAGTGAGGAGCTGTAAGCCACCCTGGAGAAGGGCAGTGCTTTGTTCTCTGTGTGTGTGTGCGCTCACTGAGCCCTTCAGTGAGTGAGAACAAGTACTAGTGAAAGCCTTGGTGGGGCTGATGCAGGGCTGTAAGATGGCCTCTCAGACATGTAAGCCTGCCTTGTTTGGAGGTGGAGAAATCACAGGGGGAATAGATGCATAGTTGTTTTCCTGTATGCCGTTATGTCTTTAAAAATAATATGGTCACTACACTTGAAAACCTCCCCTGGGCGTGGGGGAATTTGAGGCGTGTGATACAAGGAAAGACCTGTGCCATGACAAGGACCAAATCCCATTTACAGAGGGAGAGGGACAACCTTCTGAGGCCTCTTGGCTCCAGCTGGGGCAATGGAGCCCACGAATGCCCTTCGCTGAGTGCCAGCTCTTGGGAAGGCAGGCCCCAGGGGTGTGAGGGGAGAGGATGAGGTTCCCTGCAGATTTGGGCCTGGGATGGAGATTACACATTCCAAGCCCTCCCTTCCCCACTTCTTTTTTTTTTTTTTTTTTTAACCTTGCCTGGCTGAGGAATGTAACAGCCGGAAAAAAAAAAAAAAGGCAGTGGAGGCAAGAAAAAAAAAAAAGAGAAGGGGGATTCGGAAGCAAAGGCCCCTTCAGGAGTCTGTATTTGTGCAAGGGAAACCATTTGCATGTGTGTGGAGATGCCAGAGTTTGTCTCCAGTTGGGTCGGAGGGGGAGGGCGCGGGAGGAATGCGGGGAATCAGGTCGGGCTGCGGGGGGAAGGGCTCCGGCAGAGCCTCCATCCTGTTGTTGCATAAACTTGTTAAAAGAACCCCTCCTCTGTGGAGGCAGCACACATAGGGTATTAGTGTGGTGGAGGAGGCCAGACCTGCGCCCTGGCTACACAACCAATTGGAGCGGAAAGTGAAATCAGATGGTTTAAGTTTTCAGAGGGATTTTTTTTTTTCTGGGGGACTTTTTGAGTCATTGAATTGAGTGCTAGATCTGTGTTAAGGTCGCTCCTGCTCTGGCCGCTCTTGGGTGGTTTGGCAGGGGCAGGAGGTGCCACTTCCCCTCCTACTGTGCCACTGGCCCGGCTGTGCACACTTGGGCTGGAGCCCTGGGGAGAAATCGAACCCCTACCCCTGCAGGCTTGGGGATGGGGGCTTTGTGGGGTGGGGTGTGTGGTGAGGGGAGTCTGTCCCTTGCCGTGGGGGAAAGAGTTACTTGGGGTACCCCAAGATTAGCCCCATATGTGCTCTTCCCCAGGCAAGGCAACTACAAGGTCTTTCACTTGCCCTGTACACACACAGGGCCAGCAGTGGGATCAGCACTTCCAGGGTGATAGTATTTAGCCCTATTTTCCTCATGCATTTAGTACCATAAGTCATCTTTTTTTTTCTTTCTCCCCCCCCTTCCCCATCAGACAGCAGAGCACTGGTAAACACCATGCAGAAAAGCCGTATTGTGGGGTTACAAAGTCTGGGCTGTTTAAGGAGTTCTGTCATTCCTTTTAATGGAGCTCACTGACGCAGGTCTGGGTTCTGCCAGACGAGGAAATACTGCTGCTGAGAAAAGGGTTATTGAAACCCACAAACTAAATATTATAAGCAAGAATCAAATGGCAGGACATTCTGGAGTGTAATCCCTCCTGATTTCAGGAGAAGGGGAACGTATTGGTAAGTGACTGTGGGTGACAGAATCCCTGAGGTTGCTGGGTGAAATGCACTTGGAAAGGTGATGTTTTCAGAGAGGATTATCAACCCTTACTCTCTGAAGTCTCTCACACCTGGACAAGTTGACTCTTGCATGAAAGCAAGAATCCCCCTTTTCTCTGGACAGATTTGTACAAACTTGCTAGATAGACTTAAGGAGCCAGGACTGGAATGCTAAGAATTTTCTCTCTCTCTCTTAAAAAAAAAAAAAAAAAAAGAGGAATAAAAAGGCAACACTTCCCAGTTTTAAAACAATGATAAAATTATTAAATAGGATGGAAAACTCTAAATCAACTTTCATCCTACAGCTGTTTCCAAAGTGTTTCCTCTGACCTTTGGTAATAGTGTCAATTTCACTGCAGAAAATATATTGTAGATTATATAATGTATTTAATTGCAAGATGGCTTTTAAATGGTCTCCTTTCCTCAGGCTAGAGAACTGGCAGTGACCAGGGAAACAAGGCTGGACTGAAGCTTTGTGTCCTCCTATGTTTTGTGAGAATGCAATTGAGATGAAAATTTTAAAAACCTGCTTGCCCCGAGTGACATCTTTAACCACAGGAGAAATAAGCAAACAAAGCAGCAACAAAGGGAAGGGGAAATGGCTCCCTAAGCTAAACCAGGGAAGGCAAGGTCTGATCTCAGGAGGACCAGGGGCCTCTTAGCTCTAGAGACTCAGCTCACTACTTCATTTATCCCAAGGCTTCATTGTAAAGACACTTCAGTCTATTTGTCTGCTAACATCAGAAAAAGGGGACTTTTAACACATATCAATGGGTCACTAAAGTAAGATTCCCCATATGCACTGCCAAATAAAAAGCTTCCATTATTGACTAACATATAAAATGCTATTTCCATACCAGTCTGGGTGACATTTCCATTTAGTTTCTATAACTGTGATTAAAGGCAAGAGAGCTTTCTAAACATATCTAGAGATGCTGAGCCTCCTGGTGTATAAATAGCATGCATTTCATAATCTCGTGTTTAAACGTTTATTTTAAAATAACCCCCATATACATTCCAGAAAGTCTCCCTGCTATAGGACATAGTGCAACCCAGGCTTTGCATATTATTTGCAAACTCAGGGGAATATTACTAGAATACTAGTGGAGGCTGATTCAGTCTTTTATTTTTCCTGTTTTGTTAAAAAAAAAAAAAAAAAAAAAAAAAAAAAAAGGCAAGGTGGGGGAGGCCTATGCCAGTACACCACTTAGAATTAGGACATTTTTGAGACACATCTAGGCTCTCAGCACAGATCCAGAAGCATAAAGTAACTTAATTGCCTTTGCTTGGAACTTAACTTGAGGCTGAGGTTTCTAATTACATCTCTTACCCTCCCTTGCCAGTTGTAGCTTCTGCAACTACTGAAGTACTTAAGTTGTGAGGAAGTCCTCAAATCGTTCTTACCCTGCCACTATCCATGCATTAGTAACATCACTTGATGTGCAGATTGTGCGTTTCCACTGTAAACTTGCCAGTGGGTTTGTCTCTTGGGCCGTTGGAGAATTTAAATTGTTTGTATTAGGTCTAAGTCTTGTTTGAGATAACATCAGGCTGAAGAGTGGAAAAGATATGGTAAACAATAAACAAAATAGAGACTGAATGAGAATAGATGGAAAGGTAAGGCTGAGCGTAGCTGCATCTTTTTTAATGTTCTCAGTCCAGCTGGATGCCTACGTTGCAGGGATTGTTGGGAAGCACTGGCAGGATTAAACCTGAGGTTTTGCCAACGTAACAAGAACACAGAATTTTGATAAAACTCAGTTCTGAGCTGTTTTCAGCAATCTCCATGAATATAGCCTTCTAATTAGTGTGAGCAAAGATTTAATACAAATAATGTGGAAAAAACACACCTGTTTTCTTCCCCAGGCATCACAAAGGATTGGGAGAGGGAGGGATTGGGACAGACTGGAGATTTTGTTTATCGGGCATTAGAAAAAAAACACACATTGAACAGAGCTTGCCCACCTCCTTTTTCTTTGGCATGTCAGGCAACATCAAAGGGGATGCGGGGCTGCCTCACACCAACAGGCTAAAAGCCAGGGGCCTCTAATGGCAAAGACCAGATAAATGTGGCATGGATAAATTAGCCAAGAATCCATGAATTAGGGGATTGTCTCTCCATTACACTCCTATGTAATCCACTGGAAAGTAGACTGAGGAAAGACAACCTAATGTGTCAAAATCATGACCTGTTTTGAGATGGCCTGGGAATGAAGCTTCCTTCCTCTGGACTCTCAAGTGTTCCTATGTGACAAATGCACTGGGGCAGGTTAACTAGGAGCCAGAGTGCAGAGGAAGAGTCTAGCTGGAAAAGCAGCCCTGAAGCCCGAGGTGTCTCAGCTCTTCCCTGGGGATCGTTTCTGTGGCTGTTAGTGTGTTCAACACTAAGCCAGCCCTCACTGAAGATTGTGCCTTCCAGCCTAGGACAGAAAAGGTGCTGGGGAGGGGGAAGAGAAGAAAAAGCCAAACAAAACAAGCTAGGGCAAAACACATGTGCGTCTCCAAACACTTTAATCTGTGTGCATAAATGTGAAGTCAGTGCTGGAGAGCCAGCCCTGGAGATCCTGTTTCGCTTTCTAATTTTTGGTGTGTACTTAATCCCGTGATTTCCAGTGAAGGGAGGGGTATTTTAAAACACTGGGCTCTCCAAGTAAGACAGCCCTAGAAAGGAAGTTCTCTGAAGGCTTAATGCCTGTTATTAAGAGGTTCAAAATACAACTATCAGTTAATCAAATAAATAGCGCTTCCCAGCCTCTAATAGCTTGGCAGCTAATTGACTGGGGCTATTAATAAAGGAGAGAAATTTGCACAGAAGAATGTGAGAACTAGGGATGGAGGAAAAAATCCATTTTGGAGTTAAAAATGTCCTGGGGGAAAGGGATAGCAACCATACACAGATTCTGTGGGTCAGAGATTTACTCCATTCCTACATCCTCACTCTCTCAGGAGCACATGATGCTGTGATCCATAGGGCAGTGCACAGCTTTCTAACTTTTTACCCCTTCCCCATTTGCAGGCATGGAATGAAGCTCCCTCCAGTCACCTGCCGCAAGACACATTATTCAGCTTCCTAACCTTAAGGATGAGACCCTATCAATATTGCCTCTGCTTTTGTGATCAGGGTAGTAGTGCAATATTGCTTATAGGGTCTTTTCTTTTGAGGGTTATTCTTCATGGAGAGAAGAAAGCCACAGCAGGAAAAATAATCCTGTGTGCCCACTGAGTTGAGGGAAAAGTTGTGAAATGCTGAGCACTGTTAGATAGGCAAGTAATTGTGCAGAGATGTTATTTGTGACAAATAATCGTGCTATTCTGGTGACTCAGATTGTGAGTAATGGGCATATTTCTGATGCTATCACACAGGATTGAAAACGGCCTCGTGTTTAAAACACACAAGCAGTGATTGAAACCAGAGAAACCCATCAGGGCTCCTTTTTAAAATACTATGAGTCCCAAGACATTTGAAGGGTGCCTATATTACATACTGATGTAAACACCCACCAAGGGATGGGAGGAGATACATTGCCATACTTGCTGTGCCTGTGCCTGATCCCAGCCCGAAAACGAGTGTGATACGAAGCAGAGCACAGCACAAAGAGGCCGAGGCTCTAATCCCAATAACCTCCTCGAAACAAAGCTCTTGCCTCTGCCTGGCGAGCGCGGCCCGCCGGGCTTCGCAGCCGGGGCTGTTCCGGGGTCGGGCGCCGCAGCAGGGCCGGGCGCTGCCTCCGGCCCTTCCCAAGAGCTGCTCTCTGAGGTACGTGGGAACGGAGTAGGGATGGGGGTGTTAAATCTCCTTTCCGCTTTGTGAGAATCAGCTGGGGGCTGACAGCAGCCGGGATGGCCGAGTGGGTGGCCCTGCCTTCCCTTTCAGGTGGTCCCCGCGGTCCCTTTCGGGATCTCAGGGGCCCAGAGAAAGGGGTGGTGGGAGGGGACTGAGGGCCGGATCAGGGCGCGGCGGAGCAGACGCTGCCGCGGGGCTTTCCCGTGCGGGTCCCCGGACGCCGCGGGGCCGCTGCCGCGCTTCTCCCCGCGGCGACTGGGCTCGTCTTGCCGGCCCGGGGGTGTGCGGGGGAGGGCCTGAAGCCATACGGCGGGGCCGTGCCCCCTTGCCTCCCCGTTGTACGGCTGACCCTGCCGCTGCCCTCGGTTTAAACCCTCCTCCTTCCCTCCCCGGCTGCCCCCCCAGCATCATTCCAATGAGAAACGGCCAGCTCGGAGACAAAGCCAGGACCTCCCCACCCCACTCAGGCTCTCCCTTCGTGCCCCCAGCCCGGCAGCCGGGCTGCAGGCTGGGGACTGCTGCAGCTGCTGGGTCAGCGCTGGGACCACCGGGCGGGCTGCCCCTCTTTCCCTGTTGCACTACTGTCACGGTCGCAGCGAGCAGTGCAATAATGAAAGGGCGTCAGTGCGCCAGGGAGCGGCGAGAGCCGGGGACGAGCCGGTGACAGCATGCGGGTACGGGACGTCCCGTCCCCCCTCCCCGCCCCCCCGCGAGCCACCTCAACGGGGAGTTGGGGGGGACGCGACTCTGGCGGACGGACTTTGGTTGTGCAACTTTCTTTGTTTAAACACGCAGCGGCGGTGAGCGTGCGCGCAGGGACAGGGCAAGGTGAGCGGCTCCGCGCACCGCTCGCCCCGGGCCCGCGGCCGCCGCCGCTCCCCTCCCCGGCGGCCGCGCTACCTGGGGCAGCCCTTCTGCTGTACCCGGCCAACACCAAATAAATAAAGTGACCCTCAAGTCCCCTGTCGCTGCATTTTCTTCCTAGAGGGGTTTCTTGCAGGTCAGCAGTCCCTCCTGCCTCCCTGGCAGCCCCTCGCAGTTGAAAGTCCCCTCGACGGGTTTTTGCCCTGCAGTTCGGTGTGCTGTTCACCCCTTTGGTCTTTGTGGGGAGAGGACAAAAAATGCGAATAGGAAACGAGCATCTTCCTTCACTGTGGAGCCTAAAAAACGGGCTTGAGTCGTGCCCTAGTGCTGGGTTCAGCAATGGGGGAGCACGGGTACGGAAGCGAGTGTGGGGCAGGAGGGGAAGAGTTTGCAATAATGGGGATGAGAATAGCGTTTTGCATCTGGGAGCTGTGCTGAAAAGGCCAGGGAATAGCTCTTTGATTATTAGTGGCCATGGTGAAATGGATACTCCTATAAAAGAAGGCTGGGGAGCGGTATTTCCTTCCAGAGCAAAGGACCTTTCTGCTCTGGCCTTTTGAGCCTGTGCTTCTCCCTGGCACTGTTTCTGCTTCATCATGACTTTTTGCAGAGGTAGGTGAGTGCAGAAAGCAGGCTGGCTGTAGGAGAGGGATGCAATCTAATCCTGATGAAAAGGCTTTTACAGTTTATGCTTCATTTCCTATTTCTTTTGGGTTCTCTCTTTCTTCCATCCCTCACATGCACAAACAGATACAAAAGCTGAATCCTTCCCTGCAGTCTTTCTCCCAGGGAAAAGTCAGCCCCCTCCCCAGCTTCACCTTCAGGCTTTGCGCACACAAAATGGCTGCAGCAGCCTGTGGGTGGGCATGGAGAGCTCAGGAAGCTGCTTTTCTTTCTCCCACCCTGCCTGCCCAGGAAGCCCTTCTGCTTTTATTTTCTGTGGCATTTTGCTCTTGCATAGCTCTGTGGAAATTCAAGGGGGTCTCCTATGTGTAATCTATGCATGGAATGGGAGCTGGGGAGGGAAATGGCCAGTTTGCATGAAAAGGGGACCTGTCGGGCCCCAGTGTTTATTTTTTTGCTGACCTTCTGGGGATATGGTCAGTGAGAGCTGTGACAGCTGCTGGAAGCGGCAGGGGCTTTGAAGATTGTGAAGGTTGTGACCTCGAGGCCCCTTTCCTCTCTCTGTCCCAGGAGCTGCTGAGTCAATCAGGGAAAAGGGAGGTGAAATGGGGGCTGCTCTTTAGCCATTTTTCAATCAGTGAATGAAACAGGAAAGGACAAATGCAAGAAGAAAAAAGAGTGATTACTTCCACTTTGGTGCATTACTGAGAAGAGGGAATCTCTCTTTGGCAAAAGATTATAACAATAATGGGAAACCACAGTGCTCTTAAGATCCAGCACCTTGAATAAAGGATTTAACTGGGCAAGGAGCTGATGGCAGATCAATAAGAGTAAATTAGGAGGAAAGCCTATGAACTCCTCTTGGTTCAAAGCAAGAGGATATCCACCTCTCATGTCCACGATATCAGCTCTAGATGTAACAGCAGCAACATGTTTCCCAGTTGGCCCACTAGCTCCCACCATCTCCTTGACCCTACAGTAACACACTTTTGTCCTTGCTGAGCTCAGCTGAACCCTACGGCTGAGACTGCAGAGGCCCCTGGGAATGGCTGCACCACACATGCCAAAATAAAGCGACAAAGTACATTGAGAGGGGATGTTATCCTTGACTGTGTGTGCTTTCAAATGACACAAGCTCCCCTGGCAATTGACACCCCTGGGCAGCCCATGAGAGGGCTCTCAGCCCCAGACCACTCTCTTAAGCCCAGTGAGTGGGGTTTAAGTCTTTTTCAATATCTGGATGACATGATCCTATGGATCTTTCCTTTTAAAATAGTAATCAGAACAGCAAACAGAGCACCCCGCTTCGGTTGACCAATACACAACAGAGGCAAAGAAAACAAACAGCAGGCTTTTCACTTAGTTTACACAGTGGGCACTTAAATACTGTATTGGTTACATAATACAGTTTGGGGGGTGGGGCTTTACACATTCTTCTACTAAATATAACTGTGAGATTTCTTTTAAAGTGATCAACATAAATGCAACTACAGCTTTGAGGCTACGATTAGACGTAATACCACCAGGTAGCTCATAGTATATTTACTAAAAACCAAGGCACAGTAGAATTTTTTCCCTAGACCTGCTGATCAGTGCAGCACTGGCTCCACTTCAGCCCTGGGTGTACATTGCCTCTACAAGGGCTGTCATAGACAGCCGCTTCCCTACAGGAAGCACAAGCTGCTGGTTTTTAGGGCTATATCCTGCCACTGCTACACATCCAGTCCTCAGAATTCACCTCAGCACAGAGTGGACAGGACATGTTTTGGCAATTACAGTGAGCTAAGTGCTAAGAAAGGGGATGAAGCATATAAAAAAATCTAAATCCTACCTGCAATTGATTAGGAAAAAGGTATACCCTGTTAACTCCTCTGGAGAACCCTATTCAGATGGGGTACCTGAAAGTATATTCCCTTCCTTAAAAGCCCTCCAGCAAACACTCTGTTTCAATCCAAAGGGAGTAGCAGGTGGCCAAACTGCTCCACTGGAGGCTTGACAATGGCATTATCTACCCAGCTTTTCAGCTGAAGTCTGGCTCAATTTGTACACAACTTCTGAGACTCCAGCTAAACCCTTCCTGGGAATGGAAAGCTTCCCCAGGCAAAGCCTGCATTAGCACCCTGCATTCTAGCAAAGGACCCATCCCTCTGCTCAGAGGTGAACACATGGAAAAAAAAAAGCCTCAGAGCATCACAGCTTTAAAACCATGTTCTTCTCTTTAGTGTGTTGTCACCAGAAGCGTCATGGGCAGAGATCTCTACCATAAGGAACAGGCAGAACATTGGGTGGGCGGCTAATTGAGAATGGAAGTTCCTTGGGGCAAACCAAAATAACCTTTGCAGCACTGCATGGAACTGGGTACACTGCCTGGGCTCAGCATCAAACACAGACTCTGTAAAACTCCTGCTTACTCATTCACCTGGGAGGTGGGTGAGCCCTTTTAAACCTCCTGAGACACAGAGTAATGAGTTGATAAGGATAAGCTGCTATGCACAGTGCAAACTCAAATGTATCATTTTGCATGGGTGTAATAACTCAGATATTCACCCTGCTACTACTACAACAAATAACAGACCTCTGCTTCTCTCAAACACTGATCTGCTAAGAAGTAAGTAACATCTTTGCCAGGAGTCACTACATCTATGTGAGCAGTTTACCCAATTAAAATCCACAGGGAGTTACACTGAGTATGAAAGACACCATCACATAGTGATAGAAACAAACTGTTTTGTTCCTCCATTGTGAATCCCTGTCGTATTTCAGAACAAGTTTGGGGTGATGGCACTCTTTGTTTACACAGCCTTCTAGCAGAAAATTCTGTTGCTTGGTTTTTCTTTTACAGCACATATACCTTTAATACATCTCGAAATTATTTTGAAAAAATTCAAACTAAAGGGAGGTTGTGCTCTGAGAGAAGCAGAAAATGAAAGATTTCATGTTCTGAAGGAAAAGGGGATCTCTCACCAGCCCTAGGGAAGTATGGAGGTCACCTTCATGTGCAATCTGTTACAGATACCAAGTATGAGCAAAGCTAAGGATTCCTCACTGCCTATCCTCAAACACCGAGTGATTCACTTCAAGCATTTATAGTAGTGTTTGGAGAAAGTGCAGTGGTAATTTGGTGGTTTTCGGTTGAATCGCCGGCCAAATTTTCTGGTCAGAATCGATCCTCAATTCTTCCCCTTGTTTCACTATTCATGCACAGACATCCATACTGCAAGCTAAATGTTAACAAGAAAAAAATCCTTACAAACAACCAACCACAAATCCCCTCCAAAAATTTCTCTCTCACACATACACACACACAAAAAAAAAAAAAAAAAAAAAAAAGAAGGCAGGAGTGATTTTAATTAGGAGCAGAGGAATCAGAATAATATTTAAATGGGAAAAAGTGAAGCCGAACTGTTTTCCATTTGCACCCTGTATTAAGGGAGGCAGTGGGGTAAGGGGTCTTCTTTAAAGCCTCGACTAGCTGAATGAATGGCTCTTGGCACTATAGCCAAGAATGAAGTCAAGAGCCTGCCTCCCCCTCTGGCTGCGGAGTGGTCCCCGCATCGGCGGTGTCGGGGGGAGGCCCTCCCGGGCTCCACTCCGCGCCCGCTGCCACGACCGCACGGCAAGCACCCGTGTGTCTGACGGGCGGGACGGGCAGCGCCGAGCCGCGCTGCTGCCGGCGTGCCGCTGGCTCATTTTCGGTGCTAGGCAAAGGCCAGTGCAGCGCAGTCGGTCGAGTTCGACAGCTGCCGCCCGGTGAAACCGGCCTCTGCAAACGGATTGCTTGGGGGTTCCGAAGCGTCTCTGGATTGTGGCTCTTGAGAGGACCCCGCTGACAGTCAGCTCCGCCGCTTTGTTCGTAGGCTCTGTCCAAAAGGAAAGCCCATGAAGCTTCCCCCACGGGGGCAGAGAGATGCAGAGGGAGGCTCCCCTTCCGTCGTGGAAGGTGTGCTCGAAGCCACCGCCTTCCCCTCCTTTTGGAGACTGACCTGAAAAATCACGTCCGCTGGTCCCAGCAGAGAAGGACAAAGAAAACCTACAATTTTCTCTTCTGGATGGAACGAAGAAGTACCGACACCTTTTTTGGATCACGCAGTTCTGCAGCTGTGCACTGAGGACTGGTCTTAAGTCCCAGTCCAGTACCTTAAGCATAGCTCCACCTATTCCTACCAAAAGATCCCTTTGACCTCAAGTAACACTTTATGAGGATGGAATTTTATTTTAAGGTTAAGTCTTAAGGCATTCTTTCAGTATGAACCATACTGTCTTAGAGTGAACAACAGATAATTATTTTCCTTCGGTCTCTTATCAGCACCAAATATAAGAAACTATGATCTAGTGTCAAGGTGGTTTTCTAGCAAGAACAATCTAGGGTAACTTTCCTACGGAGAAGAACGTAGAAAGTAGGTTGGAAATAAAAGAGACATTCTGCATTGTTATTATTTTCCCTTCAGAGCACCTTTTAATGTAGCATCCCACACCAGCCTTCCCAGCGCAGCGTCCCCTCCCTGGTGGGGTCAGTGCCGTGGGACGCAGCCGGTGGTACCTCCGCTGTCGGAGCTCCGCCGCAGGGTCCCAGCCAGGGGCGTGCTGTGGGGCAGAGCAGGGGCTGCCCCGGTGGCAGGTTAGCGCTGAGGATGCTGAACCACCCTCCCCTGGCCGCCTCTCATTGTACGTCCCCTCCACGCCTGCGCCCTGCCCCCCGCAGTCCCCCCCGCCCCGGCCCTGTTGGGGACCACCGGGTGCGGAAGCCTTCGTTCTCCGTCACTGACAGGCATATTCACATTGTTCTGGTGTTCCCCACATTCGGGACCCCATCTTCCTGTCCTGGCAGAACAGGATCTGCGGGGCTCGCTCGCTCCCTGGCAGGGCTTTTGTGTGGCACTGGGGAGGAAACCGTAAAAGCCGCGTTGTCAAACTTCCACTCTTGGGAGGGTTTTCAGGCTTTTTCTCTGCTACCCTTCACTACTTTCTTGGAGGAGGGTGTCCCTTCAACTCCAGCTGCCACTTCCAAAAATCACAATCACCTCTAATCACAATCACCTCTACCCTTCTGAGTAGGAAGGAGCGAAGTTGTGCTCTCCCAGTTGAGAATTTACACCTTAAAGAGCAAATCTGTTGCGTCCAGTCTGGTCGTCCCTTCCCGCCCCTTGAAGAACAGCATCCCTCCTGTCCTCCAGCGCCCGGCTTTAGCCTTGGGAAAGGCAGCCTTCCTAAGGGCCGTCACGAAGCTCTTTACCCCCCCGCCCAGAGGCAAGGCCGGGGTGTGTGTGTGTGTGTGTGTGTGTGTGTCTCCGAGGCTGCTGGGACTTTTTTGCAAGATTTCAGTTAATCACTCACAATAAACAGCTTCCTATCTCATGAGGGAAAACAGCGGCCATATAGATAGACGAGTATTTTAACATTTTAAGCTATTTTGTCCTAGAGACTGAAGTCTCTGAGCCTGACTGAGAGCCACTCTCATCACCGTGGGTTTGTATTGCTGAGGAAACGCAGCACAACATAAACGTGTTTTGCTGTGCAGTTTTATAGAAAATTGCCTGCAGCTCGACAGTAATCATCTGCACACCCGCACCCCCTGAAAGCAGAGGTAATGCGTTCAAAAGTATAATATTTGCAAGAGAGAGGAGATGGTGCTCCCTTGGGTGCAATTTCAGGAGAAGCCTTGCATTCCGCACTTCTCGAGGTCTGTTTTAGCCGCACAGGTTTAATGCTACAAGAGCTTTTTTTTTTTTTTTTTTTTTGGCTATGGAGTCACAAGCACAGCGTAAAATTTTGCTGCCACGAATCATGACCCTTCCCGCTTTGAACAAGGGGGAAGGATACAAGTGGAGTAGACCGGTGATTAAACGAGAGCCTATGCAATTCTTGCATGACACTCCGTGTGCTCACTGAAGTCAGTTACTGAGCTAGATCGGTTTGTAGGAGGATGGCAACAGCTGGAGTTGCATTAAGGCGTGTTTCTCCCACAGTGCAGCAGCCCGGTTAGAATATCCATAAGCACGGAGCCCTCTGGACGTCCTGGATGGGGGACAAGCACTCAGGGTGCCTGGGAGCGATTGTGCGCCTCTCAGCTCCCACACCCGGGCAGGTACTGACTGACTCGCTGCTGTGTTTTCTCGGCCCGAGGAGGCACAACGATCTCCTTTGCAGCCTTTCGGGCTCTTGAGCTACTGGGCTTTAAACTTGCCGCCCGGTCAGAGGAAGTCGGATGAAGGCAGCAGAGGAACGGGGAAGGGACCTTCGCTCTCCGCCAGCCCACCGGTTACAGGGCGACAGCGCTGCCCAGCGTAGCCCCGTCCTTCGGCTTCGGCTCTGCGGCAAAACATCGCCGCGCCCACGAGGAGCTTCCCACGGGAGACGTGCTGCACAGCACCCAGGGCTCCTGCCGGGGGCCGGGCTCTGCCCGCATCCGGGGGCTCCGGCTGGCCGCGGGGCCGGCACATGCGGTGGGACCTCCTCGCTCCCTCCACGCCCTGCTGCGGCGGAGACGAGGGGCGGGGGGGAGGGGCCAGAGAGCCGTGAGGACGGATTCGCTACGGGAAAGAGGGTCTTGGAGAAAGCCTCCTGACATCACCCAAGGATCTCCGTTAGCTGCGGCTGCCACGTAAATACTGGTACCTGGGATCGCAGAAGGTTCGGTGTGAAAGCATTTTTCCCCTAGACATGAAGGAATATCAGCAGGCAGTGGATGCTGAGAAACCAAAATTGCACTGCCGGGCATTCTGCAGAAAAAGAATCTCTGTTTTTTTTGGCACATGAACAAAACCCTTGGCAATAACTGCTCCGGCAGGAAGGGGAGCTGGACCTGCCAGCCCTGTCCTCACCGAGGACGGCTGGCGGAGCGCGACGTGGGCGACCCACGCACTCAGCGGGAGTTGCACCCCTGCTGCAGGATGGCGGGGAGAAGCCTCTCAGCGGCTCGCAAACCGATACCGCGTCGGTAAGAGATGGCAGCTACTCATGCCAAAGGGAAGCCTCGGCGGGTGACACAGGATCCACTCTAGGGGAAGTGGTCCAGTAAGAGCCGAGGAGAGCCAGGTGAGTCACATCAGGGACAAGGAGCTTCTTCATATAAGTGTTACTACTGACGAGCAACGTATTCTGACCAGGAACAGATCCTTTGGTTTTCGCTTTAGCGGTTGAGATCTTGCAAGATGCAATGAGGTTTTTTGTAGATGACGAGAGGAGGTGAGCTCCCTGCTTGACCATGCTTTTGGGGCTTTCCTTCCCCCCACCGAGCAGAAACCGGCATTTAATTTTACAATACAGGTAATTGCCTTAGATGTCTACTGTAAGCAAACAGATTTCAACCTTGGCCGCACTTTATCGATCCTAAAGAAAAACAGGAAATAGAAACGCCTGAAGCCCCGCTTCAGAGCCTACGCTAATGTTTTAAACTTCCCTTTCAAATAACCGAGCAGTACATGACTTGGCAGAGCACACCTAACGCGAGGCACGGCCGCACGGGAGGTCTTGCAGCAGCTGATCGCCTTAGCAGTGTAACACGGGGGAAGCGGATGTTATTTGTTTCCCCCTGAAGAGTATAAATCTGCAGCGATCAAAGCTGCGCAGCTGAAACACTACCGGGCTGCCAAAGGCGCTCGATTCCCAGGGAGCCGGCAGCGCTCGGGAGCAGCAGGCGGAGGAGCAGCGCTCACTAGCGGCCGCCGCTCCCGGTCCGCTCCCCAGACGAAGATAAGGGGAAAGACGCGCCCGCCCCTTTCTCCTCAGAACGGCTCTGCTCGCATATACCCCACACAAGTTTTCATACAGCTCATCCACAGGGCTGTTCCCTAAGCAGGACAGAGTAGTCACTGGCCAGTCCAGAGAGCCGCGGGAAGGGGGCTGCAGTCAGCCCGACCCTTCCAGCCTGCAGCGGCCGGGCCGGCAGAGATGAGGCCAAGAAGGCATCAGCAGAAGAAAAATAACAACATTGGGTACCTATTGCGTCTTATGTTTAGCTGTGGTTTGAGATACTTCGACATTCAGTACAGCACACACTTATATTACTAATCAGCACTCTCAGAAAATGAAGCTTAGGAGGATAAATACATAACCATCATAGAGATCAAACAAAGAGCCTTAGATCCCAGTCACAGCTCAACAGACCTCCAGACATGCAATGCCAACACCCGCACATTATTTTTATAGTTTAAAAAAAGTAGATAGGAACTAATCAGGCAGGTTTGCAGCTTGCCTACATTCTGATTAATTTCTAATGTTTCTTAAGGATTTGGTACCCTTGAGATGTCACACAGCTTCTAACACTTCTTACCCTAATAAAGCAGGTCACCATTTTCCCAAAGGATTGAAGACAGCTGAACCCCTCACAGAACAGTGGTTTGAATCAGTATCAGTGGAGGATTTCACTGTGAACTTTATGCTAATTTAGAATTAGCACAATACCAAATAAAGCAAAACGGTTTTTATAATCAATTTAATTTGATGCAATTTAAAGAGAAAGAAGTGTTGAATGGCACAGCTAATAAAGTCTACTTTTCAAGGTGGTCACTACATTCCCTTCTTGTCTCATACACACCCAAAGTAATGCAGTATTGTCCTCAGAGGAGTTGGTTGACCATCACAAACAATTCCCACACATTACTGCAATTACTGCAAGCTTGATTCAGGAAACAGAGGAAAAGAAGCTAACCCTGGTGTTCCATCTTTAGAGGAAAAAATTATTACATACAAATACTCCATGTCCTGCTAAAGTATTTATAAACATGGGAGCTCTAAGATGCTTGGAATGTCAGTGAGAGGAGGAGAAAAAGTATAAAATATTTATTCCTCTAAGCATTTCAAAAACCTTAGGATCTTAAAGTTTATTACTGTTTGTGATTTGCATACATAATAAATGCTACATACGCTAAGTCTGAATTGCCTTGTGTTTCCTATGCAACTCTGGGTTGGCAAGGTTGAACATTTTATTCCTCCTTGAGGAAGCAAACCACCCCGCTGTGCTTCCTTATCCCCCAGGACAGAATCAAACACAATCAAGAGGAAAGCACTTCCTTTTCTCAAAGTACTCCTGTTTAGGGTAACTTTTTTGTTGTAGTTGTTTCCTTACAAAGCTTAATGACACAACCACAAGTGCTGCCTTGTATCCCCAAAAACATGGGTTCCTGAAAGGCAACTGATGAAACAGCCACGTTATGGAGCAATTAATTGTCAAACATATTTGAACAGTGTCCCAGAGCTGTATTATAGGAAAATGTGTTTCAAAAGAGAATTGCAAAACCAAAAGGACACAGATGAAAACTCAAAACTAGGATACAGGGGCAGCAGCATCAGGCACCCTACATACACAAATTCTCTGCCAGAAGGGAATTTAACAAAGAGGCAACAACAATGTCAAGCATGGATTCAGACACATAGCAAGATGTTGCTGCTGGAAAGAGGGTCCTGATAAGGTTCAGCCTCTGTCTAGCACAGGTATGAAACACAGCAGTGCATCTACAGTGCCAGCTACTGCTTCAGTGCTGGAGAAGAGAGGCAGAAGAGAAAGAAGATTCAGTAAAACTCACAGGCTTAAGAACACTGCTGAGCAAGCTTCAGTGTTACAGGGTTGTTTTGATGGTAGGGGTTTTTTTTGTCTTAAAAAGATAAGATAATTTAACTTAATAAGAGCAGATATACCCAATTAGTAATCCCAAACATAATAAATTAAATTAAAACATTGGTTTATATTTAGGCTCAACATTCAGAATGAATAATCAATGAGTTGTACATCCCTTCCAGCACTTTCGAAGAACTAAAACCAGTCCTTATTCACACTGTGAAACCAAAACATGTAGGAAGTGTTCATATACTGAGCAGTTATACAGAGCTTTAAAAACCTTCCAGAAGTAAGAGTAAAAATTTTTGTAGACACACACTTGCCTCCAAAATTAGCACATCTAAGGAACTTTGTCATTTTATATTGAACTAGATATATACATGTGTAAAATGCAGTATTTGACAGATTGTTTTCAACATAGTTCAGAGTAGATAGTCTTTAGCAACTATTCCCACTAAGAACAACTATAAATACAGATTCCCCTAATCCTTTCTCCAAAAGCCCTTCTAGTTTACTAAAGGAAGAGTAACAACATTGGTGCACCTTTTTAACGACTTCTGGGAGTAGTAAGCAAGACATTTGGAAGCATTTTTTATTTAAAAGAATTATTATCTGCTAGCATCAGAAGTCAAAATAAACAGAGTTCACTTAACATTGAAGCATACGGAGAATTGTGACAGGAGATATTATAAAATTTATCACCTTAAAATAAAGGAAAACAAATAAGCAAAACAGCATTCCCAAGTTTTATACCTATCTCATGCTTTACCCTAGAGCCCCAACATCCTTGGGCAGATGATAAAATCATATGGAAAACAAACAACACCACTCCGCAATATAAAAACTGAAATTCTCCAGAGCTCACCTGTGGTGGAAGGACTGAAAAGCTGAACTGTAAACAGCTGAAGTAAATAGAAACACCTGAACCACACTCTGGATCTCAGTACTTGCACACAAGCAAGAGCCATAGTTTTTCAGAGTTATAACTTTTGCACTTCCTATGTTAATGTGACCTTTCTTCCTAGCCAGCATTTAGCATACTGGGAGTACCAATGGTTCTTTAAGTCCTATAGTACACCTTTCCAAATTAAGATGTACTTAAACTGGCCTTATTTAAGAGTCCTTCATTTTTATAGTGATAAAAATCAGGAAAAAACCTAACCAACTAAAAAAACCACAACTACTGTGACACATACTCATGCGAAATATTAAGGCCAAGTTACTTTCACACTTTGGTCAGAATCAAAAGCCGAGGAAACTCAGTTCACAGGAATATTGTTGAATATGTCTTTAAATAAGGCATTCATGGATACATGTGTGTGGGGAAGCTTGGTTCTTTGGGAACAAAAGGTACAAATATTTTTCAAAATTGAGATCATATTAGAAAGTAAGCAATAAGGACTAAACATATTTTTTTTCTCAGCCTAACCAAACCAATTTGGCTCAAATCCAGAACAGAAAGACAAAGGTCCAGGGAAATCCCACTCAAGCATAATAAATAAGATTGATAAATACCTTTGCTAGGCACAGAAACATCCAGGCAGAGACAAACATTGGGTAGGGATAGTACCTGGCACACAGACTGAGATGAGCCGCACACCTCTGCCCCCTCCTCAGCCAACTATATTTCACAGGAGCACAAACAATAAGCCCATATGGTTTAGGCATAAACCATTTTAGCTCTTAGTGACAGAGAACTTATTGCCCAAATAATTTTTTCCTCCTCACTCTCACTCCTTTTGTTTTTACTTACATACCATCTTCAAAAGAAAAAGCCCTCCTTTTTAATAAAGGAAAGGAAAAGTCAGCTTGTTTACGTAGAAGGTTTGTTTTGTTTTAAACAGTTATCCTTTATAGCTACAACTTCAATACCTATTAGTCAGGAATATCAGTGAACTCGAAACATTAATCGCATAAAAGTTTACTTCTAATACAAAACAGCAAGATCCAGTCTACTTAACTTCCAAAACACCTGCACTCCTTAAATACCCACATTCAACTAAAATTAATAGAAAAACATTCTTACCTTCTTCTTTGAAGAAAAATAATGAGCTACACAGAGCAACTGTGACTGGGGTTCTTTGTTCCATAGGGTACAAAGAATCTTCCTTGCTAGGAAACCCTTAAATAAAACCTGGAGCTGGCCTGGACAGCAACTGCACAAGGCACCACAGAGCGGGACCTATAGAGTAGCTGCTGTATTTCTAAAGCTGAACTGCAACTGCTTGTTGCACCTTCTCAACACAACCCTAATGCTGCAGCACGTGACTGGGGCTGTAAAAGCAGTTAATTACTTTCCTGCTTCTTTAACTGATTGACTAATGAGCACTATAATCAGTAAACTATTTATACATCGAAACAAGGACACCTGAGTTTTCTGGGTTTTCTCACTCATTTGGTGAGCTTTTCTGTTTAAAGAGCAAATGCATGGTATTTTGAATTTTAATCGGTACTTCCAGTAACACTGTATAACAAACACATTCAAAAATTAATTTCTCTTTTCGCAAAGGGAGAGGAACACAGAAATTCTTATCTTGTTCAGTGAAGATTCCCTGCTAGCACTCCAGCTCACACTATTCTGTCAAAAATCCAGGATCAAACAATTGTCTAAGATTCTTTTTGCTCTTCTGGATTCACACAAAAAACCCCCCACATGGGTATATGCCACACTATTTATTCATCTGAATTCTCATACTGATCTTTCAGAGTGACAGTGAAGTACAACATAAGCCAAATTCAACTGTTCCTTTGTAGCATAAGGAATTTTATAAAACTCTAATGCTAATTAAACAAGTAGCTGCTTTCTGCACCAGTTCATAGAGCAGATCAGCCTTACCCGTGGACAATCAGAGGTATCATCACTACCAGATCATCTGAGCTACTTGGACAAAATAAACATTAAAATTTTGCCTTCTTGTTCCAACATATACAATATTTTCAACTCTTCCAATACAGTACAGAACAAAACCCAGGAAGCACACCAGAAGCTATTTTCAAATGGATACTTTTTTTTTTACTCAAAGGCTTAATAACTGACTTCAAGCCATTCAAAAAACACCATATTCAAGAACCATTTTTCCTTTTTTAGACTCAATCCATCTCCTCATCAATGACATGCTTTCACTAAGAAGTAGAAATCAGTTTCCAAATTTTTAATTATAGTTGGAAAAAGATTACAAAATACAAAATTTTATCGTACTTGGGGCTACAGAAATGTATTACCTCCATTTTTCCATTTCCTTCAAATTTGAGAAAAAGTAAGAAGCAAACAAATGATAACAAAACCTAATAGATGTATGAACTAGTTCCATCAATAAAGCTTGAAAATTCAGAAAGGATTTCACCAAATAAATGTCAGTGGCTGAACCTGGCAGAGGCCATTCCCCACAGAAGTGCTGCATTCCTAGAATGAACTAATGCTTTTCAGTAACACAGAAAGTCAGTCACCCGGGCAAAGTGGGACTTAGAAGAGACCAAGGATTAGCATCTCTGAACTCTGGAGTCAGCTAAAGCCTTTTGGATCCTCTGTTAATTCAGAGCTCATCATGTTTTGCAGGGTCCATACTGGGTTTGATGAAGACTCCCTCCATTGCTTTCCAATAGTTGTGATGATTAGCAGCAAGCATGCCATGGACTTCCCGCTGGCCTCTAATAGGGTGGCCGTACTGTTCTCCTGTTATCGACAGGAACACCTCGGTCCCCACATGCTTGAAGCGCACTGCGTCATCCCGTTCCCAGTAAGTCCCACTGCACTGCACAATCCAGATATCCAGGTCATCTCCTTCGCCATCATCACCAAAGGCACTTACTTCCTGTTAGAGAAACAAACTCCCTGGAGTGAAAATGTAAGCAGACATCTCCAATACACACGAATACCAACTACAAAGTCAGCTGAGTTTAAAGACAAGGATGGGGAAAGAAAAATTGCTGTTGCTTTGCTTTGCCAACAGTTACTAAATTCAGAAGCAGAAGTTTCTACCACTACAATCTGATCACAAATTGCCAACAAACTTCACCATTCAATCTGAGCAAAAAGTGGCAATGAATCCTAACACACAAATGAAATAAAAGAGGACTTAGCACAGAGAGATCAGAACAACCCTCCTGAGAAAAAAAAATTCAAAACAAACAACTCTAATGCTGATACAAATTTTCTCCCCACAAAATTAAGTTTGTAACTGTAGACATTTAGCTTTGTAATATGACTGTCTTCATAGTTACCATTGCAACAGCTTTCTCAGCATGTGTTTTTATCACAACATCCCAACAGTGTAGCTCATGAAGTCTCATATTCCCTTTATACTTAATTATACCAAGCTTACAGCTGGGTCACCAACTATTAAGATTTACACTCTTTCTTCAGGCAGACTGCTACACAGCTCTTTAAAATAAAGACAATGGTTAAGACAAATCAATTGTTGCTAAAATGAAAATGAGAGATTAGATTTCATTATACACCATATAAAACAAAAAATAAGCATTTACAGAAACCAGACAGATAAGCTCCAACTGTTTGAGACTCTAAACAGCCTTTAATTCTTAAAAACTCTGAGAACTAGAAGTGATGAACAACTTGAAAATAGAACAGCAGTAGTTTGTACCCAGCAACCTAAAATTTTAGGGTCATGTTAATTCAAGTTTATGTAGCCCCAAAAGTGTGAAAGATAATGTACTAATTGAAAATCCAACTTCTGTTAAAAATATGAAATAAAACTTTGCATTTATAACTGCATCACATTTTAATAACCTTAATGACCAGTAATAAGTCACGGTCCTGTAAATCTCTCAGGGACTCAGCCAAGCCATCCTTTCACTCAGACATTGTGCAAACACATATTTAAAAAAAAAAAAAAAAAAAAAAACCCACAATGACAGTTGCTGAACGTTTTTACATTAATTACAATGTTATACGAAGTGTCTACAATGACAAAGAAAAACTAGGGGAAGATTTTAGATTCAAACTTTCCTTTAAACAATTCTTCTGAAATGCTATTTTTCCATCACTTCTTTTAATAATGAGATAATCTAGACACCCTACACAAAGTTGGACCTTATTGTTTCAGCCACTTTACTCATGGTGAAAGATAAACCTTTTTCACAAAGAGTCAGTCAGGTCTTCCAATTTTGAATGTAATGACCTATCTACAAAGCCTGATGGAAGACTGCAGCGACTAACAATGACAAACTTCCAACAAGCTTGCATCGTTTATTTTTAAGACAGATTTTCAATCTTGGAGAAGCATTTGCTCAAGGACAAGACCGGAACCTAATGACAGTTAGAAATTACACTCTTCTAGATATATACAAAATTATAAAGAAATACGATTATGAGAGCAGATTCAATTTTCCTGTGGAAGGAGGACAGAAACATAAGAATAGTGAACTGAAGTAGGGCCAGCAAGAAGATGGTTGAGACTACTAGATTGGATCACCAAGGAACTTGGTGACCTTGGGTACAGGAATGCCTAGTGTTATAACACATGGTTAGCTGCCTTGCTCTAGAGCAATCTTCACTGTGTTGAGGGAGGTGCCCTGTCTCCTGCACCTTGAAAACGTTAAACATTTCAGAATGGTCCCAGTAGCAATGGTGCAGAATTAAAATGAACAAATGAAGAAACAAACAAACAAAAACCCCCAAACCAAAACAAAACCCCCAAAACCCCCACTACGATTTGTTAAAACTACTGTGAAATACCAATATTGGTACGTATTAAATTTGACCTGAAGAACTGAAATACATATTTCAAGATGAAGAAAAGCACGTATTCGAACTCTGGATATGCATAGACATACTGCTTCTGGCAGCTGGCACCCAAGGCTGGTTCTTCAAAAACATGAGGAACTGGAGAGACTGTTGACAATACACTGCACTATTTATAAAAAAATTAAAGTTTACAACTCACTTGGTTATTGGAGAGTGGTGATGGGAAGTGATGAGTGTGCAGGTTTTTCCCTGTGTTAACGTGGGTCAGTCGTATTGCTTGCCCACATTTCACCGGTATACCACGCTGGCAACTGCCATCACTCTTCCCACGGATCCGCCAGTAACTGTTGGCATCATCTGAAGCTTCAACTCCTGTCACTGACTGCTGCCCACTTCCTGTTGAAGTAGAATTAAATGGCAGGAGACTTAACCCACTTCCCAAGTTCAGAAAGTTTTGAAAGACCTAAAGAAATTTTCTTTAATGTTCTCATGCCTTCATGTATAAAAAATGTTTAATTCTCATAGTCCATTTACTGACTGCAAAGGGAATGCAAGTACCAAATAATGTTTCAGATTGAGGGAGTCAAATACACCATGTGTTAGCAGATGCAAACTGTCGAAGTTTATGGCGAACACATGAGGAGAAAAACTGATCCATGATGTACACTATTCACATCATCTCGCTTTTCTTCTTCACCAAGTTCTTAGTGTCTCCAAACAGACCAGCACCCTTGTTGCCAAAAGAGACACGGGAAGGTCCTTGACACAGAGCAGGGCTCCCCTCAGGAATGGGGGCAAAGCACCCCTGTCACATCCCGACTGCAGGGCACACACAGCGCAGCTGACAGGTCCTACACCCCAGGCCTCAGCATCCTGCTGTCCCTGACAGGTCTCCAGCGCACTCCAACACCGCATCCCTGGTCTGCTGCTTCCCCCAAGGACATGAACCTCTGGAAGCTCTCACCTCCTTCTCCTTCCCTGCTACCCTCACTGCCCATCCCCCGCAATTTCCCTGCCAATCCCCTGCCAGGCATTCCCTGTCTCCCCCACCTCCTTGCCCCGCTCACAGACACCTCTTTGCACCCAGCCATTTTCCTGGCCCCCCCACAGCCTATGCCCCCAATACCTCCCAGTTCCCGACACCTCCCGGCCCGGCCCTGCTCACCGGAGCCATACTTGACCTCGTGCGAGTGGAGCCGCACGCTGTGGCGGGTGTTGAGCAGCTTCAGCACCGAGCCGCAGGTCACGGCGCCGGGCGACGGCTCCCTGCCGTGGCACAGCCCGCGCAGCAGCGTCAGGAGCACCAGCGGAAAGAGATGGCGACCGCCCCGCATCGCGCCCTCAGCCCAGCCGGCACCGCAACCACAACCGCCACCCCTCGGCCGGTCCCGCCGCTCTCAACCCTAGGCCCGTCCGGTTCCAGCACCGCCGCCCCCTCAGAGCGCCGCTTCCGCACGCGCGGGCCCAGAGATCACCCCACCCACCGCCGCGATCAGCCAATCCCCGCCTGATTCCCGCTCTTTGGTGCTCTCGGATCGGGCTACGGCTAACGGACACGGGGAAGAGCGGCCAATGAGAGCCGTCGGCGTGGCGGTTCCCGGGGGAGGACGCGAAGGAGAACCGCGGGCGCTGCTCCCTCAGAACCCCCCTGAGACGGGCGGCCCGGAGGGGTGTCACCACCGGGGCATTGCTGATACGGCTGTGCTGCTCTCACTGTGAGTTTACCCTTGCCGAGAACAGGTCTGTTGCTGCTGTCCGCTCTGGGCTGTATGAAAAATAATATCCAGGTCACACTGACTGGTTGCTCAAAGGCCTTGCGGGAAAACGTACTGCAAGGAGGACTGTCCAGTTAGCATCAGAGCCAGGAGAAAAAAAGTGTCCTCACAGCGAGAGCACTGTGAGGCATAAAGCTGCTTGGGGGTCGCCAGCCCAAGTATAGGTAATGGTTTAGATACAGCGTTGGGCAGCCAGAGGTGGCACTAAGAGGTCAATCAGCCTGTGCTGCTGCGTTCAAGCCACTTTCAGTTCAGAGCTGGTAGGTGGCATATTTAGGACTGCTCCTCCCTACAGTTCCTGCTCTTAAAGTTGAGTAAATACCCATTTGGGAGATTTGCAGAGAAAAGTAAGATAGTGTTGAAAAACAGGGGATTCGTGTTTGTGAATTGACTTTCATGATAATACATCATTGATCCAGTAATTCCTGGATTATATTTGAGCTTCTGATGATAGGGCATAAACACTACACAAAGAAGAACTAATACTGGTTGCTGCAACATTAAGTTGTAGCAATAACATCTTTGCTTTTGGATCCTGAAGTTCACCTTCTGTGCTTCAGTCTCTTGCGGAGTTCTTCTAAAAAAAAGATTATTAAACTCTCTTCTGTAGAAAAAACACCTGCATAAATCAACATACATACTGCCCTTCATTGCATAGTTTTGCAAACTGAATAAATATTGCCGCCCCTGCCTTCCCCCAAAAAAATCTCAATAGGAAGTAGACGTGGACAAAGGACACATGAACTCCTCCATAGTTTGTTAGCTCTTGCCTCTTAAACTGCTTATTGGAATGACTCGTATCCCATCAGAGCCTGGTGTGAGTCCCGCATAACACTCTGAGGAATACAAAGTAATTTAACAGATCAAAAGATTTCGATCTTCTTAGTGGCAAGGCAACAGGTAGACGGGCGCCTGCCTTGGGACTTCAGTCTTGGTAACAGTGGTATTATGTGCCTGCAACAGCAAAGAATTGAAACACTACACTTTCTGTTGCAGGATGATTTAGAAAGCACATTAGTGTTGCTGGTTAGTGCAAACGTCATAAGATGCTCAGTTGACTTTCTCCCTCTTCCACTAGTCTTGGAGCTGCAAGGCTTTTTCCAATCCATGTGATACCATTCAATCGAATGGTTAGTTTTCTTTACGCTGGCTTTGTACCATTTTTTTAGCTATACCTACATCTCAGAAATATCTCTGACTTAAATGCCAGGTCTGCTTTAAAACAAGCCCTAGTACTTTTCTCAGGCCTGAAAACTCATTTCCTGGTGCTGGAAGTATAAAAGTTTACTCACAGAAAAGCAAAAGATCCCATGTTGATATTCAAATGCCATATTTTTATGTCATTCTAAGCGGCCTTGCTGTTCCAACTAAGACAACAGCTCACATTTGCTGCTCTTGTATAAGTGGGGCAAACTCAGATGTCTGTGGTTGCCATTTTAGCCATGGAAAATCAATCATATGGGGCTTTAGCTGGCACCTGTCTGTCTTTCTGGGAGGTCGCTCAGTCTCAGTGCATTTAGTGCCATTTACATGGTGCTCCCTACAACGCTTTTCAGTCCTACTTTAGAAATATAATTGGGTTAGAACGGTTGCCAACAAAGAACCCGTCAATGCCAAACACCCACGGCAATTAACAACCACCTCATTGTGACAGGGCCCACTATTGTTTCCAGTAGACTGCTGTAAGATACAGGTAAAATTGCCACAGAAATTATGTGACTGCATACTGGTCATGGAAATATCAGCTTTTTTGATAGGAATCTCATTATGAACAAAATAATTCAACAGTGCTGCAAAAGGAGAGAATGCAAATGTAACTAGAAAACCTTCTACCTTCAGTCACAACTCTGCAGTCCTTATGCACATTTGATTTTGAAGGATTTTGAAAATGTTTGCCATTTCTACTCAGGTGCAGCTGTAGGTATAACATGGCCCTCCCTGAAGAACAGGATTTGGTGCTGCCAAATGCTTTTAGCATACAGGAATGAAAAATCTGTGTCGCAAGAAAATTTCAGAGTATGCTGCCCCAATGCAACAGATTATAGAAAAGAGGGCTTTCCTTTTTATATTGGCCTTTCTTATGGATGCTTTAAACTTTCTGTTTGCTTTGCATGACAAAAACAGTGACTGACAACTAAGATGGCAGAGCTGGCAGCTCTTGGGCTTGATCTACACCCCAAAAAGCACTGGTGCATCTATTGGTATAGCCAGCCTTTGATTTAGAGAAAACACTGCAGTAACACCTGGATTCTTTCTCAGACTGACATGAACCGTAGGCAAAAAAGACAGGGCACAATTCTACAGACATTAGTACTTGATACAAAGACAAATCCACATGAGCTCTTCCACTGATTTTTCTCTCCATCTGGTCCTTTCTCTGATATCCATAAGAGGCAGTAAAAGTAAACATTCTGTGTTTTTCTTCTGTCTCCTTCTTTCACCCCACACTGATGAAGAGCTGTTTGTAAACCTCACTTCAGATCAAACATTCATCTCCACTGGAATACCTTACAGTAGAACTCTTTTAACTGTGACCCCTAAGCCTGATACAAATAGTGAACAGTAAATAAAAAAATTGCTTGCCAGAAATTTATAGAATTACAGTTCCTTATCACTCAGCATAAGTCGTTTAAGGACTAGATATCAAAATTAACTTGTTGAGATTTTTGCATTCAGTAGATATAATGTAAGAACAAGCATAGTAACTAAACAGAAGATTTTTGGAAAAAAAAAAAGTATTAACATATACGCATATACAATTGAAGATTTTTTTCATCTGGGGGAGAGGAGTTGAGGATTTTTTAACCTCTGTTTTTTGTTTCTAGTCTTTGAGGTAGAAAAATGTCCTTGAAAGTTCTTCAGAGTCTTGGCAATCTGTGTCCAGTAATGTCACCATCTCTCAACGAACTTAACTGATGCTTCAAGAGCATAGGATCTCCCCTGAGAACTCCAAAGGAATTAATGTGCATTTCCATTCAATCAGCTGAGGTTTTCCAGGTGCTTTCAGTGATGCTGGGAGACGACAACAATTCCTGTAAGTGATCTTCCAGATGAATTTACGTGTTACATTGCTGAGGCATTCCCAATGCTTTCATTGGTAGCACCAGCTTTTCTGGAGAAGGAATTCTTTTGAGATGACATGCTTCATGCTTCACTGAGTCTTCTACTCTCATGGTAGACTTCTGGGACTTTTGAAGACATTGGTTCTGTTTTTTGGTAGAGATATTTTGGCTAATGGGTTTCTTGATTAATTCCACTTTGCTAATACTCATTTTCTGATTAGGCAAAAATCTTTTTGTCTTCCACTTCTGATGTAAACTTTTGAAGTTCGTGAGAACTCTTCAGATTTTCTTACTTAATTTGTTCTGATGGTCTCATGCCATTGCCATTGAAGCCAAACATCATCTCAAGGTGTACCTTTATAACAGAAACAAACATAAACAAAAGATAATCTGAAAGTATTTTTCACAGATAAAAGTGTGTCTGACTGCAATTTCAACAGGAGATTCAACAGTCTTCTCGTGACTTCTGAAAAGCCTGTATGCTCCTAACTTAATTTTTTTTCCTTCCTCACTCCATCCCTTTAGGAATCAGAGTGCTTAGAGGTAGAGGTTGTGGTTTTACCAGCCACTGGAAAAAAAACCCAACCCAAACCATACAAAAAACCAAAACAAAACACTCCAAGAAATGATTAAAAATTTTATGCATTAATACTTTATATATAAAATATAGGTTTTTCTTCTTTTTTTTCCCTATCAGGAGGACCTGCCTCTGGTATCTTTAATTCACTTTAATGGCTCTTGATCAACATTTGTGAAAACCAGTTTCAGGCTTAACTCTGCTCTGCTTTAGACAGTGTAAATTGAAGCTGAGGAAGTTATTTAGAATTTTTTGGCATGGATTGGAATTGTGGTTTTGATTACTAAATTTCCATTTTAGAACCAGGATGTAAAAACGCAATGTGTGTTACGTCATGCAGCTTTTACAATAATTTAGTTCTTTATGGGATTTGAAAAACCTCTAGACATCTGTTTCAATCTTAGGTAAATATTAATGTAATTCTGAAAATTCCACTGAACATCTATGCACCTTGTATATAACCTGCCCCTTTCTGACCTCAATGAAAGTGTTATTCTGCCTAGAGATAATTTCCTCTAGGAACCTTTATCATAAATACCAAGAAATGAACTCCAGATAGTATAATAACTTTCAGAGACGGCCAACTGAAGTCCTGAGTTTCAATGCAATCAAACAGTAAATGGAATCAGAAAGTGTAGGTTAAGCTATTAATGCACACAGTTAAACAGTACCTATTTTAGACCCATCATTTAATTGTCTAGTAGAAGGGTTCCCTGTCCTAACTCTTTTTTGACCAGATGTCTGTATATTTAATAGACCTCAACATCAGGCAAAGAGACATCTGGAATAGGAATGTGCAGGCTTTACATCGTCTCAACCCCAGTCAGAAATCACAGATGCTGTAGCTTAGTTCATGTTCAAATTTAATTTTTACTGCACATTAGACACTGAAAGAAATGCAGCAGAGAGAAAATAACTCTCTGAAAATGGAAGAGTGGATTAAAATTCACCAGCCGTGAGCAATGCATAGACCAGGGACCTTCTGTCTGCATCAGGAGCAGTTTGAGTTTGGTACTTTTAACAGTCATCCATAGTTTAATGCCAAGTGTCAAGTTAGTTAATAGTAAGATCATGATGGCAAATTTTGCCTTTCACTTTCAGCCACCTTGGTAGGACCACACTCCTTGTAAGGTATTGGCATTATTTTGTGCTGGTGTAAAATCAGGAATTTCAGACAAAGGCAAGGAAAGGTGACAGGTACTGCCTGGCTGTGCTACGTGGTATGAGGGCAATCTTAGCTACAATCTTAGCAGATGTACCCCAGAATTTGGGAATTTAAACCCTCATGGATGCAAGATGGAGGAAGCCCATATATGCAGTGGATTCCAAGTCACAAGTAAGGGGAGTAACCACAAGATTTTTGGTGTGTTTATTCAGCATTATACAATTAGCCTTGAATCAATTCACTGCAATGCTCTTTGCTGCTTTCATCTCCCAGGGTTCAGCAGAGTGATTTTGGCCAGAACCTACATCCTTTGCCCTTTGAGAGCTTGGGCTGCCAATACACTTGGCATGCCCTGACACTGTGAACTCCTGGACTGCACAGTTGGAGGGGGAAAGGGAATATGCTTCTCTTCTCTGGGCTCATCTTTACCAACTGTGCTGGGGGGACTCTCTCTCTTAGCATAAAATGGCACCCAGGTGCCCATCTGGCCCCTGTAAGACTGAGGAAATCTGCTTTCACAGCATCACAGAGTCAATTAGGCTGGAAAAGACCTCTGAGATCACCAAATCCAACCTATGATCATGTGAACAAGACCATGGCACTAAGTGCCATGTCCAGTCTTTCCTTAAAAACCTCCAGCGATGGTGACTCCACCAACTTCCTGGGCAGTCCTTTCCAATGTCTAATGACCCTTTCTGTGAAGAAATTCTTCCTAATGTCCAACCTAAACCTCACCTGGCACAGCGTAGACTGTGTCCTCTTGTCCTGTCTCTGGTTGTGTGGGAGAAGAGGCCAACCCCCACCTGGCTACAACCTCCTTTGAGGTAGTTGTAGAGGGGATAACATCACCCCTGAGCCTCCTTTTCTCCAGGCTGAGCCGCCCCAGCTCCTTCAGCCTCTCCTCCTAACACTTGTGCTCCAGACCCTTCACCAGCTCCGTTGCCCTTCTCTGGACTCGCTCCACCACCTCAATGTCTTTCCCGAACTGAGGGGCTCAGAACTGGACACAGGATTTAAGCTTTGGCCTCACCAGTGCCAAGTACAGGGGGAGAATCACTTTTTCTCACCCAAGGCTCATCACATCTGTGCATTTTAGGAAATCTGCACACTGCAGCCCACTTCTCCTTGCAGTTACGTTTCATTACTTCAATTCAGGGTGGCTCAGCTCAGAGGCTGGAAACCACATAGTGTCCAAAATGGACACATGCCCCTACAGCACTCTGTGCGTCACTTACCTCAATCTCTGCCAAAGTCCACTCCTTTTCTTCTCCTTTATGCCCTACACGTCACCGCAGTGCCCTCCATCCCCTGCCCTGGCCAACTGACCAGTTGGTTTTGTACCTGATCATTTTGGGGAATGCAACGGCCTGTTGCAGGATCTCTGCCTCTGCTGCAGAGGAGTTGGACTTGGCCAAGGGATGCCACTGCTACCAAGAGGAGACAGAGATAGGCACTGACAGCATGAACACAAGTCTCTTGTTTCATCTGAAAACCGACCTCAGTGGAGGGATGAAAAAGATTTAATTTAAACATTTCTATAGAAGCCACTGAACTTCAAAGATTTTGTGAAACTCTGAGGCTAGAGAAAAGAAGAAAATGTTTAAATTCTTTCATTTAAAAATTGGATTTTACTTTGTCTCATTCAAACGCCTTTTACAGTTCACACTTTCAACAAAATTTCATGCAAGGAAAAAGCAAAACAAGTCCTACTATGCTACCACTGTAGTCCCAAATGAACTAATTCGCTGCAGAAAAAGAAAACACATCCTTTATGTAAACAGACAGCTTGTTGGAAGCAGTAATTGGTGGGGAACGCTTTATTAAAATACAGGAAACCTCTAAATTTGCTACTGCATAACTCCAAGTTCAGGGAAAGAAATTCAAGCTTAAAAGTAGTGAAGCACTTGAGGATAGAGAGAGCTTCTGCTGGCTTCTGTGACTAAGTAAGACTGTGTTTTGTTTTAGTTAGGCTGGAAGATGCGGCCTGTGCTTAGTACATGTCCTGGCTTTTGCAGCTCTACTGGAAATGCAGGCTAATATTCTTGTCTTCATTGCAAAGGAGAGAAAAGCCAGAGGAAGTCTGCCTTGCCTCCCAGCTCCAGGCTGAATTTGTAAGAGACTTTTTTATGCACTATGTGGCGATCAGCTGCAAGGGCTGTTTTGGCAGTAGCTGGAGTACATAGGCTGCAGGGGAAATGCTGTGTTGGCATCTGAGGGGCAATGGCACGGGGGCAAGATTTGCTTGCTGAGAAGTGTTTGCTTCCAGTCAGTGGAAGGACAGCTGGATAAATAGGAATGAAATCAGAAAAGGAAATCCTCCAGGAACTGCATTAAATATTTAAGAAGGATGTTACCATTAATAGCATTAAACATATACTAAGGTTAAGAAGGCTGAGAAGCCAAGCTTTGTCTAAGATTCTTATGTAGTGCCTCTCACCTGTGCAGGGGCAGGGAGCACTGGCAGTACTAGAAAGAGGTAGAAAAAACCCCCAGAGTTTGTATCTGCAAAGGCAGGAGGAACTTATATTTGATTCAAGACATACCTTCAGAGTTTTGCTGACTTCATCTGTTATAGTAACAGTGCTCATCCACCTAAACATGAGGAAGGACTTCCTTACTGTGTGAATGATCACACAGTGGAACAGGTTGACCTGAGAGGGTGTGGAGTCTTCCTCTCTGGAGATACTCAAGAACCATCGGGATGCAATTGTGTGCCATGTGCTCTGGGATGACCCTGCTTAAGTGGGGAAGTTGGACCAGACGACCCTCTCTGGTCCCTTCCAACTTGACACATTCTGTGGGGAGAGATGTCCGAAGCCTGCGCTGCCAAGAGAGCTGGAGGCACAGAGAGCGGCACGGGGCGACCCCCGGCCCTGCGGAAGAGCACCCCGGGCATGGGTCCTGCGGCAGCCCGACTGCAGCCATACCGTGCCCTGCCGTGCTGTGCCGCTGCCGCCAGAGGCCGCCGGCGGGGGGAACCTCGGTGCTCGTCGCGCTCGGAGGTGCTGGCGCTGCGGCGGGGCCGACCCGCGCTCGTCTCTCCGCGGGGGAGCTCCGGGTTGGGGCTGCCGCGGGGATGCGCGGCGGGCCGGGCGGGCACAGCTGGCGGCGGCACAGCTGGCAGCGGCCCTGGGACCGGGCTGCAGCGGAGGTACGCGCCACCCCGGGGGCGGGAGGGGGCCGGGGGACCTCGGTGCCCCTGCCGCGGCGGGAGGTAGGGCCCAGGCCGCCCGAGGCCGCTCCGCTCCGCTCTCCCCGGGGACACAGCCCGTAGCCGGGGATCGGTACCGGCGAGGACGTCACGGCTGCGGGGTGGCCTCAGGTGATCCGCACCCGTGGCCATTTCACTGCGCACCGGGGACGGGGGTGTGCCCGAGGAACGGAATTTGAACCCCTAACGCGCCCTCGGTCGATAAAATCATCCCACCGCGTCCCTGACCTTTCGCACGCTCCTCATCCCCGGCGGTACAAAGTGCAGGCAAGGCTTTCCTTCCGCAGGGGAGGGTAGGGCTGATGTGAGCCCGGCGGCCACACGCAGATCCGGCCACTGCGCTGCGAGCCAGCGGCGGGCTAAGGTGGAGCAGGAGGAGTTAGTCAGGGGCTGAGTCACCATTGGGTTCGCCCCCGGTGAGCTTGTCTTTTCCTGTTTGCCTGTGATCTGCAGACTGCCGAGTGTTCCGATTTAACCTCCTTTACTTTTTTTTGCTAGAGATGACATCTAAGGATGCTTCAGGTGAAGCTAATAATAACTGGAGATGACTTTGGCTATTGTCCTCGGAGAAACCAAGGCATCGTGGACTGTTTCCTGGCCGGTGCGATATCTAACGTGTCCCTTCTAGTCAACGGAAGTGCTGCAGCAGATGCAGCCAAGCTGGCAAAGAGGTAAGCTACTTTCTTTAGTTCCCTCGGGGACAACCTCCGCAGACTCCACGGGAAGCCAAGCCTGGAAAATTTAACATTTTGTAGCCCCAGAATAGATACTGTGTCATAGCTCAGGCTGGTGTAAGAAAACTGGATTCAGGCGCATTTACTAAAACTCTTCATAGTAAAGTCAGTGACCTGCAACTGCACTCATAATGGTCTTTGTCTGGTATTAGCCACCACACCTTTTTCCCTCCTCAGAACGGAAAGCCACTTATACAATTTGACTAGTAGAATTTGGATTTGCTAGACTTTTCCTTTCCACACTTCTGAAAGATACATCATCAGAAAGAAAGTGCACATTATACACTCAGCCCAATCTGCTACCGCTAAAACTATTAGAGCATAAAAGCACAAATCTTTAAATCTCATTTAATTTGATCCATTTCAGCCAGGATGAACACAAGGTCAGCTGGGCTCATTGCAGAATCAGGGAAAGGTGTGATTCTGCAAGGGCTTAGTTATAAACCTGGATAGTGGAAAACTTGATTTTTTTCCCCACCCCAGAAACCTTTTTGAGAAGCACATAAATATATCTATTAATTCTAGACTTGATATATAAATATTTTAAAACTGCAAAAAGAGAGGGATAATACCTTGTACTTACCACCCCTACTTCTTTGCGAGCTTCAGAGGTTGCTGGCACAGTTAGCTCTGCAGCAGATCAAATACTCTGTGGCAGCCTTGTGGAGTAGTCCAGCGAATCTTTTAATGGGAAGCATTACTTGTATTTAGGAGGGAAAACTCAGCTATTGCTTCAGCTCTGGTGTGGGCAGGCACTTGGAAACAGGAGTATGTCCTGAAGGAGAGAGCAACAGGGTTGAGAAACAATTTAAGGAAAGCAGAAAAGGAAAGGAGTTGTACTGGTACTAAACAAACCAAGGCTTTATGCTTCAAATGTAGCTGCTGCAGGGGACAGTTCCATGAGAGTCCTGCTGTCCTTGTTCTCCTTCAGCATCTCTCCTCAATTTGCTGTGGTTTTAGGGGTACTTGGATATTGCTTGTAGCTTCTTCAGTATAGGACGATGGAGAAAAGGCAGGGTGTGGTGTTAGTGACAGACTGGTCTGTTAAAAAGGCTAGAGATTCCACACAAACAGTGGGAGAGGAATTGCCTGGGGATGATAAGGGGAGGGGCACAACACTTAGGATTCCTAAAGTCCTGTTAGTAAATGAAACAAATGAAATGCAAAACACAGAGATAAAGCCAGCACTTCTCTCAGACACAGAGGCCCTGTGAAACCCTTTAAGCCCCAGTGGTCCGGTAATGTTGTCAGCTGTTTTAGCCATGGTCTTTAGAAGGCTTTTAAAATAGCATCCACCTGGCCTCATTTCATAGCCAGAAAGTAGGCCATGTAATCAGAGGTTTAAAAAGCATCTTTGAATCCAGGTCGTAACACTTGTGCTGACAGCTGATTTGGGTGTGAAAAGCCAGGTTGGAGAACAGATGAAAGAAGAAGCTGCAGCCTGCTGCTACAATTTAATTTTCTTTTTTGGGGGTAATTTTGAATTGTGGATGTGAATGAAATGGATTTAAATCTGTTTCTGAGCATACAGGCAGGGCTACTTTGGTAACATCTGCCAACCCTCAAAATCAGCAGCCCAGGTTCTGCAGTTCCTCATTTGTGTAACTCTCTGCAGCTGTACTCAGCTCTACCCAGGCATGGGGGGAGCATTTGAGCGTTTGCAGGTGGGGGGAAAAGGGTTCCTCATGTTCTAATGCAAGCCCAGCTTCAACTGATGCTTGTACACATTTGCTTAGTTGGCACCTGTGTGTGTAAATGAACTCCCGTGTCACCCCTGAGATATTTGTTCTTCTGTTGCAAAGGCTGATGCAAACTTTTTTTCTACACGAATGCCAAATGGGTCACACATACTAGAAATGTCATTGAATCCTCTTCATCTTATGGTGCAAAAATTGGAAAGCATCACTTTCTTGACCGTCTTGCCACTGTTATTCCCTCTTCCCCCTGCTTGGTGTCATTTTGCATCCCACTGTGAATTTTGAGGCTTTGTGTTTTAAGGGATGAAAGTTTTCCCCTATTCAGTCTTGATCAGTGGTGTAAGCAGGAAGAGTGGATCTATCACCAGCTGAGAGAAGAGGCTTGAAGCAAATAGCCTGTTCTTTCCTGGGACCTATTTCAGTGCTATGGAATTTGGTCTTTTGCACCAGAGTGCTAACGTGACATCATGCATGCGTGCAGGATTGTCAGAGTGATGGACTGCTTCTATGGCTTGTGGAGATCATCTGGGTGGTTCTTGATTAACTGTCTGTGACGTGGTGGCTTGCCACTGCAAGTCTTGAGCTGTCTTTCCTCACCTTGTTTTCAGGTAATTGGACACAGGCAAAGCTAATTAGTAGCAACACAACTTTTCCTCCCTAAGCACCTCGTGCTGCCCTGCTGAGTTAGGACTCAGCATCCTTCAGAAAGGAACACGGTTCCTCTGAAATTTAGTTCTAGTTTTCATTTTCATGATAATTCTGTAGGTTTCTGGGCATACCATCTGTTGCCCTGAGTTTTAATTAGAAGCCTTGGCAGAAACGTGATGATAATCATCAGATCTTAGCACCATCTCTAGCACAAACTAATTGCAGAACCTGCAGCAGAACCAAGTAGTAAAAAATACACCTTCCCTAACATCCAGACTTAAGATCTTGGGCTTTTCGCATTCACTATCACAACTGGGCTAAAAGAAGGGACCGGCTTGCTTCAGGCAACAGAGAAGTTTCAGCAGAGAGCTGATCCATTGCCAAATGGCAAACCTACTGATAGCAGGTGCCAGAGAAAAACAAAACTGGAACAGCAGGTGGGAGAACAGGCTACCGTTATGGATTAAAGTTTTTTTTCAGTAACTCAAAACTTTTCTCTTTGTGTGGCATTGACTGACTGTGAACTTCCTTGTTATCCATATAATATAATCTCAATTTTCTACTTAGCAAGCCCTATCTTGAAGTCAACCAGTCTTCTTGGTGATTATTCGAGAGCCTTTCCCAGAAATTGGGAATTTTTCCTTGGAAATACAGAGATAGAGACAGAGATAGAAAGATAGTTTGCTGCTATATCCTACTGGCCTCCCTCCTTTGTACCAAGCAGCTCAGTTGTCACTGAGCATTAGGACTCTTTTTCAGGTGATAATATCCAAATACTTGATGAAAAGTGAGATATTTTAGAACACAACCTCCGTCTCCCCAGGTGGATTTTTTGCAGTTTAAATGCTGAACATCAGCTACACAAAAGCTGAAACCCCCACAACATCTGGGTACATTTAACAGAAGAATCTAACAAACCACATTTAATTGCTCTTTTTGCTTTCACTTCCTTTCCCATCAACATTAATTGCAAAATGTGTGTGTAAATTGTGACTTAATTCTGACACTCCTAGTTAACGTCTGACTAATCTAGAAATCTCTCATGCTTTCTGATCATCCTTTTATGTGACTGTTAATCACACAGCAGACAACACCACTGCCGAACTGTTTGGATGGGAGCCCAATCCAAGGCCTTAAACTATAATTCCAGATCGTAATGACTTTACTGGCAACAGCAGTTTTTGCCTATGTAAGGTTACAGACACAGGAGCTTCACTTGATACAAAGATGTAGTTACAACAGAAACTGGTCCCTAAGCTATGTTACAGCACCAGTTCTTAACGCTGCAGAGGCTTTGGAGCATTTCTTGCAGCAGAAATAAGGCTTTAGCAGTATTAGAGCAAGAAAAGATGCTATTTGAGGAAAGAGAAATCTTACAGTTTGCTGAATGGTGGAAGTGTGTGTGTGTGAGGAATTATGCAAATGCCAACATGGAGAAACTAAGACTTGGACGTTTTTGCTCAAAGCACAGCCTTGCTTTGTCTGGCTTCAGTCACTCGGATGTTTAGTGAAGCAGGATGTCTAGGTACAGATACTTACATGAGATTCTAACTTGTGTTGCCCTTGGGCTGAAACCTGATGAACAGTAATTTCCTGGATGATACAAACATGATTTTGAAGGTGGGATCTGTTTACCCATCAAGGAAAAGGGTAAGTGCCATTGTTAAGCCAGGGCTTTCCACATTCAGCGAGTCAACTGGGACTGTTCTCAGTGAATCATATAATTCCCTCAGCCACTGCAACTGCTCCCAGGGACACAGAGACTGCACAGAGTCCCCTGCCATGGCCAGGCAGGACCTAGGATACTGTTACTCATCCACCAAACTCAGAAATGTGCAAAGCTGGTGGGCACTTGAAAGAGTGACTCAGTATAGTAACCATCTCCAGGGTGCCTTTACTGCTAAGGATGTGAATGAACAGGGATTGCAACTGCACAGAGCACTTTCCCTCAGCAGAGACTTTGTTCAGAGCACCCGTATGACAAAACAAGAAACTACTTGAAAAGGAAGCAGTTTAGCTGATTGTATTTCCTCTGTCTGATTACTGGACTGAGCTTGCTGACTCAGAAGTCTTTCCAGGGTAGATTCCTTCTTGCCCCTTGTAGTACTTGTAAGGGTATTTCCTTCTCCCTGCAACCCCCTCTTTTTTTCCTCCACCTCTACAAGGGATGGTGAGCAGACAATCACAGAGCCAGGCTGGTTTAACAGCCAAATTTGGGTGCAGATAAATCACTAGCAGAATAACCTCCGTGAGTGCTGAAGTCACTACCCTGAACCCCTTCTCAGCAAGCTCCCAGGCAGGCCAGTCTAATGCTGCTCATGCTGTAGGAGCCCACACTTGTAGACACTGTCCTTTGCCTTTGTCAGGAGTGAACTGAACCCCTGTGCTAAATCTGGCTTCACATCAGTGCATTCTCCAGAGCACTGGGATGGACTTGCAAACACGTGGACGTGGGCTTCTCCAAACAGATTGTGGAAGGGTCACTGCTGCTTAAAAAAACCACCAAAAAGAGCTTAGAAACACCAAGCAGATTGCTCAGCATCATTTTGTTTTGGCAGTGGTAGCTGTTACTGCATTGTTTTTATTGCAGAAACTAAACTGCTGCCTGAAGCCCAATGCCAACCCTTTTATTTTGGATCTTGTGTGAGCAGTTAGCAGTTAGACCTGCCCAGCAGTGACCAGCAGGGCTCACCCTGTCCCCTCTGGAAAGGGCTTAGGCAGAGTGGGTCTGAGGCCAAATGCACAACAGCTGAGCTCTGTTGCCAGGGCAGCATCACATGCCATATAAGCTACTTGAGTTGCTGGTCTCAGTATTTCAGCCAGTAAAATAACATATACTTTACAGCGTTTGAAAAGATATGGGCAACTATAAAGTGTGTTTGGGTAGCAGAAACAATCATCCGCACTCTGAAAAAGGGGCCCTTTCAGCATATTCCCACCACCTGACTTTTCTTTTTGCCTTTTTTACAATGCAGCCTGCCTTGGCATTGCCCTTGGGTTGCAGGAGCTGCGTTTCAGTAGTGAGAGGCGCTCAGCAGAGTTATTCCCTCGTGTAGATGTCTGTGGGGAGAAGAGCTGGCTTGCAAGAGAACTCTGCTGTACCGATTGCACTGTCCTCCTTCCCATAACCTCACAACCTTCCTAGCACTCCTGCTTCTGTGCAACTCTCACAGAGTAATATTTCTGATCAAGTTTCTCACATGCTGCTTTTTGAGTTTTGGTTTCAGTTCCTGTATCCCAGAGCCATTAAACACGAGCAATTCCTCTTTAGATGCCTCAACCTGGGCAGTCCGTCTAAACAGCCAGGACTAACTCCACAAGAAAACTATTAAGATATTCAGCTGGTGTTGGCCAAAGCTCTGAAACATGCTCTAGTGTTACAGTCAGGGTCTTCCCTTACAGCCAGGACAAGGCCAGCTCTCTCTGCACTTCCACATTCCACACATTCCCCAGCTCTGGGGCTGATTTTGACTCAGGCAATGAGCAGCTCTCATGCTCCCCAGTGCAGCACTTGGCTTCTCACTGTCCCACACCTGTTGGAGGGTCTTGCCTTCTGGAAATAACTTCCTTCACAGTATCTGAAGCACTGCACAATTGGAGGCCGTTCATTCAATGCTCCTGGGAGACAACACTAAAAGGATCAGCTGTCTATTTCTTACCCTCCCACAACACATGAGAAGGAGAGTACTCAACAAAAGAAGTTCATCTGCTGATTCATGGTAACACATGAATCCTTTTTTCTTGCAAGCAGCAGTGACTCTGGTACAAATAATGCTCCAGCTGATGCAGTTAGAGCTTCCCAAAGACGTGAAAAAGAGTCTGGGGTGGACTGTGGGGTGGACTTCTGAAAAAAAAACCAAAACAAAACCACAGGATCTCCCTTTGCCTTTGGGCTCATGCAAGGTGCCCAGCAGGTCACAGGATGCAGGGGAAGCCTGCCTCTCACAGCACCCCTTCTGTAGCTGCCTCCTGCCCAGCTGCCTGCCCAAGGGCCACACTCCCAATGACAGCACCTTCCACTTCTGTGGAGTTACTGTGCACGTGTCATGTGCTCAGGCCTCAGGTCTGAACACCAGAGGAATATTTATCATCAACAAAACGATCAGGCCCTGCTGCACAGAAATCACCAGGTTGGAAAAAACAGCAGAAACCCTTTTCCCCACAAGCTCTTTTGCTCCACTAAACAAACATTCAAGCTCCCTAGTCACACAGTGGACTGGAAAGACATAGACTCATTTTGTTCCATAGATCTGAGCATATAACTTGACTCTTAACATTTATGTCTTTCAGAAGTAGTATCTAGCAACTGACTGCACCATCTACTTGGAGCATGAGACTTTGGAAAGAGACTTTCTGCCCTGTGATGGTCAAAGCTTTAGTATCTGAAGGAGCTAAATGACTCTGACTTGCACCAATCCATCCATAATCCTGTCTCCAGTAACTTGCTGTTTTACCAGTCAGCTTCAGGGCAGCAGACAGAAGGGAAAGATCTGTTTTTTGCGCACTTTGCCTAAATGGAGATTGGTTTTTTTTCCTCCCTGTGGTACAAGGGCTGTACTAGGGACAGACCAATCCCAGTTTTAGCAGCCTCATGCAGAAGTTCCAAGAAGGATTTAAAGCATCACAGACTTGTTGTCTTGAAATTCACTCTTCACCATGACAGCTGGGGCAGCACAGATGGAATATTGCAATTTTGTCATGCACTTACTGGGTCAGCCAGAGGCCAGGGGTTGTCTTGGAAAAAGTTTCAAAGTATCATTCTGGCTACTGATTCTGAGGATTTGCAGAAATGCTAATGACACCCAGCACAAATCTGAGCACTCACAACTCCTGTTTTCACTGTAGGGTAATCCACAGCACAGACCAAGAAGGAAACACCATCACTCCTCTAAGCCCTGTGGCTGAGAGGGGCTCTGCAGCTATGCCAGCTCCAGAGTTTCATTTGTTTAAAAATTGTTTCAGAGTGCAACTAGTTAATGAATTCTACCCTTGTTCTTTCTTAGCAAGGCTCTACACTTCACTACGAGCCCCCTGCACTAATCCTTTGGCTGTGCCAGAGAGGTGTTGCTCTGTACAGCTCAGCCTTGTCACTCGCTGAGTGATCATCTGCACATCATCTGCATGTATGTCCGAGTACATAGGAACTGGGACACTGCAGGCAATTCCAGCTGCAGCCCCTTGGACCAGGAAACTCTTAAACTAAGACAGTATTTACACTTGTAGCCTGTGCTGTTGCCATGACAGCTGCCTTGGGCACTGTTTATATATATATGTATATATGTTGTAAATTAAAACTCAGATGTCTCAAATGTACCATCTTTGATAGGGTGAACAACTCAAGGGCATACCTGGAAGTGGCTAATGAAGTGCTTTAGAAAAGGATGCAAGGTCCAGATTTTTCTGTTGGTCACTGGTGACTGCAGTTACTAAGTGTAGTTACAACATTTAGCCCGGAGTACCTCATGATGTGTGAGCCAGGGTGGGAGCAGAGTTGGGAGGTCTCATAAACTGGCCCCTGGCAGACTGCACAGGGCTGTTATCTGGAGATACTCTGCTCCAGTTAGGGTCACTGTGCTTTTCTTTCTAGCAGAGCAGAAATACAAAGATGTGCTCCAGTGAGCACCTCAACACTTTTGAGATCAGTGTAGTTCTTTCACTGAAATCTTCTCCCCGCCCCCCCACCTTGGCCACATTAAGGGAGGTGCAAAGTTTAACAGGTATTTCATTCCTGTTACAGATACAGCATCCCAATAGGCCTTCATGCCAACCTTTCTGAGGGCTCCCCTGTGTGTGAGGTACTCAAGACAAACTCTTCTTTGCTCAACCAAGATGGATTCTTCCATGGAAAAATGGGATTCAGAACAGCTCTATCAAGAGGTCTCCTGAATATGTCAGAGGTAGGAGAAAGCCACATACAACCCTGCAACTTGCTTTCCTGGTAAAGCTCAGCCTGCACTTATCCCAACACATAACAGCTGAAGAAATTTCCCAGATCCCAGCTGTGAGTAAGCTTAGAGATGACTCTTGACTGTACTGCCTGTGCAGCTGGAGATGGCTTTCCAGGACATCGACCTCCTTCTGCCAAAGGCTCTGCAGCCTATGAGAACGCATTCCTCCCTATTTCAGTGCCTGCATACACTAATGTCCTGTTATCTGAGGGGGCAGAAGAGGCATTGGAACTGGTATTTACTAAAAAACCTAGAGAACACTAAAGGGCAAATGACAGAGTAGGCACTAGGCTTTTCATCTGCTTGTGACAGGCTTTTGTTCTCTAGGGAGTTTAGTGGTTTTGCCCCGTGAGCACGGACAAACATGTTCAGGTGATCAAAACTGCCTATAGGATATGAGCACCCATTTCCCCATTCACTTTAAAGGGAAATGGCTATTCAAATGCCCTAGGTATTTTAGAAAATCCCAGTATCGGCACCATCCCCATCAGCACCAGTACCACAAAGAGCCCCATGCCTGGGAGAGGCTCTGGGCAACCCAGCAGAGCTGCACATCCATTTAATTCATTTATAATCACAGCACTTGGTGTCTCCCAGGGGCTGGTCCCAACTTCTGGCCAGTGATGTCCTCAGCAGCCCCTCCACTCTCCTGCTCTCAGCTTCCTGACAGGTCTTGCTCTGTCCCTTCTCTGCGGCACAGGTGAAGCAGGAGCTAAAGGCCCAGGTGGAGCTGTTCCATGAGCTGACAGGTCACCTACCTCCTCACATGGATGGGCACCAGCATGTCCACGTCCTCCCAGGTGAGAAGGAAATCCTCCTCTTCCCAGTGCCAAGCAGGTGAGGGAGTCAGAGTCACTCAAGAGGGGCTTCCCCTTGCCACAGCTGGTGACTCTTTCAGGTGCTACAAGAGCTCCGTCCTGTCAGTTGTGTCTATCCCAAATCCCTGCCCACAGGTCCTAGCATGTTTAAGAGATGAGTGAGTACCTTTTGTCCTTGGTTTGAAAATAAGGTCACTATGGTACAGATATGGAAAACTGAGTGAAAAAAGAATGCAGTTTTCCTCACACCAGTTCTAAACTGCCACTGGATAACATTGCTCTGGCTGTGCAGGGACTTCCTGACAGCGCAGTCACCTCTGATGCACTCTAAGACCAGAGTCACTCACTTAGAAGGGGGGATGGACTAAATGCTCAGTGTTGAAGGAAAAAACTACAAGGCACCTACGGTAGATGGTGAGGGAGAAATATTTCCAGTATAGAAGATGACTGCTCTCCAGATGAAGAAAACCATTTCAGCAGAAGATAAACCAAATGGGATTTTATTGCACTGAACATAGTAAGGAAAGGAGCCTCTGTGCAAACAACTCACAGGGGACATGATGAGCTGGTTATGCAATTCCTGACTATACTGTCCCTGCTTATACTTGCAGAGGTCAGGCATGTGTTTGCAGAGGTGTTAGAAGAATATGGGATTAAGTACACACGTGTCCCAGTAGAGCCAGGCCTTCATAACTGTGACTGGATTCCACGAACTCTGATGGACTTTTATCTGGGAGTAGAAGAAGATTCTTTTAACACAGTGGACGTGTTTACAAAGCATGGAATAAGGTAAGACAGGCATTACCCATCCTTTTTGTAGTAAAACTTTAAGATCTTATCAGTTCCTGATAGTATATTTCAAAAATGGAACACCACCTTTCTCTTTCCTCTTCTGGGCTTACAGAGAAATTCAGGAGGAGTACAAAAGTGCCAGGGGCACTAGGGCTTAGGAAGTTTTGTTTGAACAGAGATGACTCACTTCCCATTTGAAAGGGAATGTTCTTTTCAGGGGATGTTTCTCAGCCTTCCTAGTGAAGCTGCATTAGCCTGGCATCTGGGATGGCAGGAGAAATGCTGCATCAACACTGGAATATTAAAAGTATGATCTAGGGAAAGGTTTCAAGAAATAACTTTTCATCTACCTGGCAGAATGAAGAAAGGGTTTTAAGTAGCAGGAAAGAGACTAATTAGAAACAAGTGTTTGTCATTAAGGAGAAGCAAGAAGCTCAGAGTTTGCAGTGCCACAGCTAGCTGTCACTGCTCTAAGCAAACAGCCTTGTCTGTCTTGCACCTCAGGGGCCAAGTCTGAAAAGCTCAGCCTTTCCCTTGATAACATACGTTTCTTAAAAGCTTAGTGCCTTATGGATTAAAGACATTTCACTTGATACCCTTGATACCTACCTGTCCTTTGAGGCAGATTTTGTTAATTTCTCAGTCCTCTGAAAAACTAATTTTTTTGGTTAATTTTTTTAGTATCAGTTGTCCTGAACACCAGCAGCAGGCTGGCATTTCACCCTGCCCCATCCCTCCAGAGCCTGTGGGCCGTGCTCCAGCCTGTTTCTAAGGGAAGGAAGGGCACAGCAACTCACAGCGCAGTTCAGCAGGAGAGTAACGCACCTTTCGGTCAGGTCCACATCGGGACAGCGCGGTGGAAACCCCGCACGCCCGGGGCTGGCCGGGAACCTCCAAGAGCCGCCTCTCCGGGGAGGTGGGAACTGACGGGGCCGCCCCGGGACCTGCGCGTGTTTATCCGCCACGCTCCGCCCCCGCTCCGGCCGCTCCCGGCGGGGCAGGTGAGGAGGGACGAGCTCTTACCAAAACACGAACAGGGGGAAACCCAGGGAAATGCTAAGAGCGCGGGGGGCTGAAAGCTCGGGGAACTCAGTGCTGCAACTCGACTTCAGCACCTGTGCAGCAGGACCGCGCTGAGCTCCTGAAGCCGGCTTGAGATGCCGGAGAGCACACATTGCACAGCAGCGAGGTGTCGGCGAGGGTACTATATTCATACTTTAAATTCTTCTGCTAAGTCCTGCAAACTCTTTTCAAGAAGAGCCCAGTGTTCAGCTGGGCTCTTCTTTCATCATGCAGGTAAAAACTGCAGCCTCGGTTTCTTCCAAAAACATTCCCATTCTGCCCTCACATGCATTTGGCTCAGCCTCCTTGGGCTCATTCAGGCTGCACTATGGCCAATGTTTGCAGCCAGACTTGAAGAAAAAAGATCTGTGTCGAAGCTACTAAGAACCAGCCTGTAGCTGTCCTCTAGGAGTAACATTTTGTCCAGTTATTTTGGCTCTTTGATACATTCTGGCAGAATGCTTCTTTAGCTGAGTGGTTTCCATTTATTTCACTACTTTTGCGGTTATTATTCAGGTGTAAGTTATTTTGATAGTGTGGCATTTTTCAGTTTAGCTCTGCTTGTCCCTTTTGGGCCACCAAAATGCACCTGTAAGCTCACAGATACCAAACAACCCATGTGCTGTGACACAGTGTATGTCAGCGCTGTCCCAGCAGCAGGGCTGATGCTGGGGGTTGCTGTCACTGCAGAACTGGTGCTGGAAATAGGATCCTTGTTTCAATAAGGAAAGAGAAAGCATGACTGGCTTGAGGTTCTGTTTTTACTTTTGCTTAAAAGTTTTAAAATCCCCCTCCCCCTTTTTGGTCTTACATTGTAGGTTAAATTTTGATTCCTAATCGACTGGACATAACAGAGTTCTCTACCTACCTCGTTAGCATTAATATCAGTATTCCCTCCCCTGGCTCCAGGTGGCCTGACATTTATATAGGCCTGAGCACCATGGGCAAGAACATGTCTGTGAGCAGCATCTGGAGCGCCATCAACTCTGCCATCCTGGAGGTCACATCCAGTGTGCCCTCGCCTGCACACCCAGCACTGCAGAGCAGGACAGTGACCATTGAACTGATGGTGCACCCGGGGTACCCCAGTGTCCCACCTATTGGTGGCTGTGGGGAAGGACCAGATGATTTCTCCCAGTCCTGGGAGCGCCTCCATGAACTCCAGACGTTAATTAAGCCGGAGCTGCAGAGCCATTACAAAAGCAGGAACATTCAGCTGTGTTCATTCAAAGATCTTTAAATAAATGAGCAGACATCCATCCATCCATCCATCCATCCATCCATCCATCCATCCATTCTCTGAAGCCAGGTAGTTGCTGGTGTCCAGAGAACAGACATTGTTGCGAGTGTCACACTCCCTGGCACAGCTGACAGGACCTGTGAACAGCCTGGGAATGGAAGAGCAATACCCTGCAAGCAGCTCCAGGCAGTGCCCCAGAGCCACGACTGCCAGTTTTTAGGCCACAGCATCTGCTCTGTATGTGACATACCCCTTCTACGACACCCTAACGCAGTGCAGCACAGGGGCCGAGGCCCAGCTGCCTCCCAGGGCTCAGCTCCTGCCATCAAAGGAGCAGCACAGATATGTGCTCTGTTGTGAGACACTTTGCAGCACCCTGAGGGGTACCATCATTTCTCTTTTCAGACTTAATGGCAAAAAAATAAACATGCTGGAGGAGCAGGTGCTGGCTTTGGAGCAGCCGCTTGGTGTAGGTCGTGGGAGGCCTGGAAACCGTCAGCATTTGGTTTTTCTAAAGCACTCAGTCGTGGTCCCTGCCCCTCCACTCATCCCTGCTCATAAGTGGGGAGGGGGTGCAGGGCACGTCACTTTCAGAGCATTCCTCTGCTCAGAGCAGTCAGATAATACACGTGGCCCGCTGGGATCTGCAGCCCTTTCAGGAGCCAATTCAGCCGGCAGTAATTTTGTCCCTGCCTCTTTACATTGCCTCTTGGCATTAAGCTCCCATAGGAAAGTAACATTGGCCACAGCCCTTACAGAGAGGCTTTCTTATTTTTTTGATGACTGCGAGAACAGCAACTGTTGACCCATCTGCTATTTCAGTAACTGCTGTGTGTGTACAAGAGCAGCAGCAACTGATCCTGTCCTGCCCACTGCCCCTCAAGACAAACACAGGGATGGCCCTGTGCCAGCTACAAGCAGGTCTGCAAGGGGACAAGGTCCCTCTATCTGTCCCATTCATTCCTGCCACCAAAGCATTTGAACTCCAGTAAGCCCTAGCAATGCTTAACACTCTTAACTGCAGCTCTGTCACTCCTACAGAACTTTCACATGGGGAGAAATTATTTTAGATTGTGTATGCTCATTTTCTGCACATAAGTGATCCATTTAATGTAATCGGTTTTGCTAACCATGTTTTTTAATATTCAAAATGTCAATATGATCATCATTCTTTTAAATGAAAAATAAACTCAGGCCTTTTCTATTGTAGTGCTTCAGGAGGCTTTTGGGTTTGGTTACAGGTGGTGAGTAAATTAAACCCACCCACCTTTCTGCTCTCCCTGTGGTTGCCTGGGAGCTCCAGAAGGGTTTCCATTGCCTTTCCATCCTTAATGGGAACTATCTGACCTTCCCTGTAACACATTTGAGGACATTTTTGTCCTGTACAAATAGGAAAAACAAGGATGCTGTAGAGAATATTTTTCCAGATTCTTTCCTAAATTATTGTCAGAGAACTAATTAGATATATGACAAGTTTGTTTTTAAAAGCACTCCAGGCTGGGTCTGACCAGGGCAGTTGTTACCTTTTGGGATAACGCTATTCCAAGGGTTCTTCCAACGGGGACAGACCCGCGCTCCTAGCAGCCCCACCCACCACCGCCGCCCAGTGCCCGCCAGGATCACTGCAACCACCGTGACGGGACAGAGTTCAGCTGGTCATGGAATGTCATTGTGTTTTCATGGCTATTTTTAAGGTTTAAATTGCTTCATGTTCTAACCACTGAATTTGCCCTGATCACAACCAACCGGACATTACACACCTGTTGAATTTTGGAGGCATTTCCTGGCAGCTGAGCACTAGAACCTGACAGCAGCAGTACCCAAGCACTGCACTGCAAAGACAAAATGTAAACGAACACATTAAACCCCAAATTTTCATTTAATTGGAGAAATGAATAAAGAATACTAAAAGACTCCTAAATAGGGAACTTTTCAATTGCATGTAGGGAGATAAGAAAGTTTCTCAGTGGTTCTATGAAAGCTTTAAAGGCAACCCAAGTCCAAATTACAAATGATACTAAGATTCCAGTTAACCTCCAGACCTCTCTGAAAATAAAACAATGCCACAAAGCCTTTGAGAGCAATTTTTATTAGGGTAGCAGAATGGACTTGCAGAAAGCCTATACCAGTACTCCTGGGTGTAGTTTCACCACTGTGCTGCTTTTATTGTAGATGTTCAACTGCACATTTAGAATTCAGCATGGCTTAGGGAACCAGAGAGAACAAGAGCTGGATTTCCTGAGTTAAATAGGACTTCGCACTTGGATTTCTTCTCCTCAGACTTCAGCCACACAACAGTGTTGGATCCCTTTATTCAGAGGCTGCCCCCAGACAGCACCAGCACTTGGGTTACACATCTCGCAGTTTAGCAGTTGGACTATGGAGAACACACCAAGAGAACTGATAGCAGGATCTGTCTTCCATGTGACCTCTGCAGCTGGAACCGGAATGGCTGGTGCAGCACTGCGTGACTCGAGTTCCTTGGATCACACAGCCCTTCCCTTCCCTTCCAACAGCATCTGAGTCACAGTGATGCAGACAGATGCAGTCTTTGACCTGAGAGGCTTTACAACCACAGAGTAACTACTGAGTAGCAACGAGGGCAGCAAACTAGTGCTACAGTTTTGTTTCAAAATAAAATTTAGAGAATGGTACGTTTCCATGCCAACAGACATGATGAAAGGTACAGTAACTCAGGTGATGTGGAAGTTACACACTTCAGTTTGACAGATAATTTGGCATTATTTTATTATGAGTCCAAGTGAGCGTGAATGAAATAGAATCGGTACCAACTTTCTGCAAATGAAGACACAAAGATGTGAAAATTTGGTAGTAGTGCTCTCACAAGCCTGAAAACACTTAGGAAATGCAAGTTTCCGTAAATAAGGTGAATGTGGTTTAACTTTATTTACCTGCCAAAGAATCTGTCTAAGAACACTTAAACATAACATTTCTTAGCTCCCTAACTTATAAAAAAAATTACTTTCAACAGAGGTGAGGTACTGGGCTGTCATTGATTACACTAAATCAGAAATGAAAGCCAGATGAGAGGGATGAATGAGGGAATAGCAAATACACGAGGGAATAGCAAATACACGAGGGAATAGCAAATACACGAGGGAATAGCAAATACACAAGACATTACAACCAAGAGAGACTTACTGCTTGACACACTAGTTCCGAAAGGTTGCGAAGGCAGAGGCTCTATTAAAACTGAATTTAACAGGCAACCACGCCGGTGCCAGGGATTTTCTAACTCAGCTTCCTGCACATCAAAATTATATGTGCTCCCAGATACTGATGGATTTCTGGAGATAATCCATTTGCTCAGTAACAGACCCCAGCTGGAGAGTAGGGAGGACACAGCAGTTTGACTGTGTGGCAGTTTGACTGTGGAGCTACAAATCACTCTGGACTGGGGAGAGAAGGCAGGTGACAAGCAGCAGGGACACAGCCAAGGATGCTCAGTTCTGAACAGAAAGGGCTTGCGTAGGAGTACCCCAGAGCAACCGGTAAACAGCTCTGCCTGATTAAGCCACAGTGCCAGAATGACACTTGAACACACTGAATCACCTAACCCGTGTGTTTAAACACAGGAGCAGCAGCAGCAAAGCACATTCCTACCTTATTGCTCAGCCCTGTCCTTCCTCCAGTGCTGTTCAGAACCTGGCAGCAGAGGGGCTGGGAAGGGGCACAAGTGCCACCCCATAAACATGCGTGTTTCTTACGCATTCTGATGGAAAATGTTCAGAGATGACAGCAGTGCTGTTAGGTTTAGTTCTTGAACTCAAAATGAACATCTCCAAAATACCAATTTTAAACTCAAAAAACCAGTTTATCACTTTGATACCTCTTGGTCCTCAGCTTCTGACACTCTCCTGGATTGGTTGCAATGTTGTTCTGTGCACATTCCTGCTACTCTGCATAGGCATTAAGGATAGAAGTGAAGGAAATTTGCAATCGCATTCCACTACTTGTTTGCTACAGATTTTTTTCCCCAGAGTATTCCAAAAGCAGAACATAAGCCACATTCTAATTCAATGACGCACACAAAAACTTGGGTTTCCCCGTTTAATAGGCATTGGCCAGATTTACATCAGACCCAGACATTATTTCTGATTGGTTTTGTGGGATTGGGTTGGTTTTTGTTTATTATGTTACAAACTGAAGTTCAGGGGACCTTGCAACAAGTCCCACAAAGCACAGTGCAACATTTAAAAAGAAAAGTAAACAAAACTGCCAAACACTCAATCATTTTCTGCCAGAACTGGGATATTTTTCCTAAGACATCACTTTGAGGAGGGGCTTTAAAATTCAGTGAATGAACTCAAGATAGTGGGAACTGCAAGGAAAAATAAGAAATGACAGCCACAACCTTTTCAATTTAAGGGCAGAATATAAGTCTAAGATATTTTTGATAAATTCTGACAAGAAAAAGAAAACAGCGTACTTTAAAGTATATTGAAGCAGTGATTTTTAAACAAAGAAAGCAGAACTAGAACATCTTAAATTTTAATCCTTTCTTTACAGGTTACCTAGCCCACTTTTGATTAAGAAAACTGTAGAAAGTTAGTAACAGCCACAAGTTCACACCGAAAGGTGGCACTTGTCAATTTTCCATAGAGTCCTGCTTTATGGGGTGTCTCAAATGCACTGCTCCGATCTTCTATCATACGTTGCTGACAGCAGTCGTGCCAGATTAGTCCACTGGTCGCTTTTCACCATATTTCTTTGTAAACTCTTCAGCGTTCTTACAGAATTTTTTACGGTCCTTAGAGTATTCTTCAGCTAGGTCAGCCCGGAGGGGATGCTCGGGCTGTGGATCATTCACCAGTGCTATGAGGGACTGGATTACTGTCAAAAGAAGTATAGAGACCATCAGACACTAAGATGGTTAATTTTTAAAAATCAAACTGTAAGCAAAGTTCCCCAGTAAGAAAAGAGCTTTAACTGTATTTAAATACATCCCCATAAATCTCAGGCCTTTTCAAATGCAGGACATGAGTAAGCTGGAGCAATATGCCAAGATTTAGTTCAATGACCATGAATGAACACCAGGAAATTGTATTTGTAAACAAAATCAACATGAATAGAGACCAAAGTGCACTGCAAATGATTTCCCATAACTGGCATTCCCTCTGAAATACTCTCCCTATGGCTCAAAAAGAATCAAAGTTCCCAGACAAATTCATCTAAAGGGATTGGGTAAATATGGAATTTCCACCATGAAGCATTTTTCTCAACACCTGTCACAATGATGCAGCTGTGACTGGGCCTACTTCTGGAAACTCTTTTTTCCAGCTTTATTTCTCTATGACTCTTAACTCCCCTGTGAACAGCAGGCAAGTCTTCCCTTTACTCTCATAGTTCTTGACCAAGGCAGCCACCAGCAGAGATGCACCAGGCAGACAAAGGGGTGAGAGCTGGAAGGGGCATTTCCCCCCTGCTCGCAGCTATGTCACTGAGGAAATGTCATTCTTCAGGAAACAGAAATGCACCTGACATTTACACAGTGAGCCTCACCCACCACAGTGACATTTACTGCTACATTTTCCTCACACATTCCTAATGGTCACTGAAAGCTCACAAGGATAGGGAGTTCCCCTGTCCTGTCACTCAAAGGTCTACACAAAGAGCACTTCCCTGCCCGACAGCTGGAGCAGCATGAGAAACATTCATTCGAGGTAAGTCTGTGCTAATCAGAGTAAGACAAGGCAGCACTCCCAGGGTTTTTAATGTGAGTATAACAAACCCTCTTCACTTCATGTACTGCACACCACGGCCAGCTGCTTCCTCCTAAACTCACTTCCAACACTGACACCTGCCCCATCCTGCAGAGGGGTGTTCCACAGTTCAGCCACGTGGGTTCGGAAAGGCAGAGTCCGTCCTTTGTTCTGAAACATCTACTTAGCAGTTCAACTGGATTCTCCCTTGCAATGCAAGTTCCTACAATGCTTATCACTTCAGCAGAATCAGGAATACTAGAGTGGCTTCTTTTGGAGCGCTGATCTTGTCAAGCTCATACTCTTTTCTACCTTTACCTGACAGGAACAGGAACATACCTCAAACTAAATACTCAACTCTGGATTGCTAAACAGGAACATTTCTTACCAAAAATCTGAGTTGAAACTGCAACAAACTATCTAAGGAATGTATAATTGCTATTAGCTTCCTTCACAGTAACTCACCAGTCCTGGACTTAGAACTGCTATCACATTACTGACTGCTTATGAAACCAGCAGCAACACTGCATGTGACAATCCCTTCTCACTGAGCAAAACATGCTAAAATATTAGAGAGAAAATGTGTGTTCAATAACCTTATTAACACAGTAAGAAACATACATGCCAGAAAAAGTCGTAACAGGAACTGCCTCAATATCCACAGCATTTAGAAACTATACTGCCATAACAGTCTTTTTTAATATCAAGCATAAATAAAAAGTACAGCAGTAAGATGCACATTTAGTATGTGAATGAAAGGTGAGTTACTGATTTATGAATCTCTCCAGTTTCTTGACACCTCACTGAACAAAACCAATTACTTTGATATTGTACTAATAGTCACGTTATTTCATTGAGAAAGGCCCAAACAACAAACAGACTGAGGGTGATTTTTCAATGCAGAAGAAATCTGAAGCAAAAGGAACAGGCATTTAAGCAGGGCTGTAATAACACTGTCACAGGTTCATACAACCATGTAGTAACAACAGATGTTGACACTAAAACAACTTTTTGAAGAATAAGTTAAAAGACAAATGAAAGACCACAACACAGAAGATCATGAGCGATTTGCATTATTTTGGTACCCTGGGTTTGTTCCAAATTCTGATTTTAGCACAGCTTTTATTCACTGTCTCAGATAAAAAGGGAATTGCTGCTTCTCAGGGAGACACTAACTTTTTCCTGCATGCAAACAATTGCTTTTTCATGCAAACAATTGCTTCAGCAGTTCCAACTAATGCCAGCTTGCATTTCAAGCTGGGCAGACAAATATAATTTCTTTACCTAACTAGAAAAGGCTGACTGGACCAAGACAGCAGCTCAGGTATTAACAGAAGCGTTTAACACATTGTTTCTATCTCCTCTCTCTTCTAAAACAACTAGAGAAATTTTGCTGTTTTGTCTTTGGGGCAAGATCACACCAACTGTAAGTACTTCCATTAGCAGGAGGACACAGGATAAACAAATTTTAAGTACAGCATTGTTTCCTATCAGGAACACAGTTCCAGTGAAAACAACCTATAAGAGGAGCCTGGAAGATATACTTTCTCCTGTATAGCAAGATACTTCGGTGTCACCAAAGCTCTCGCACTGCTCTAAACTGTTACTCAACTGAATTAATACTTTTAAAAAATAAGCGTTTTTTGCAAAGATGTTTGCTCTTTCTATATGTATATAATAAATGCTTAATATCAAACTAATCATTACCTGCCAAAAAAATGGGAAATTCTCACCCCAACAACAGAAAAAAACCTACTTGAATCACACTCTCAGTCTGCCACAGAACCTGATGTACCATTTTTCCTTAAAATATTTGAATTCTTATTCTAAGACACCGTACACAGCAGACTTTACAGCAGCGATCTACAAGTTAATCTGTGTTATGATTTCAGATTTCGTTTATGACTCCCCTGATATTTTAAGCCATATCAAATTACTGAACCACACGGCAATTATAAAATATACAAAGCCTTGAAGTGTTAGACCCTTTCTTTCCAACATCAAGAAATGTACTGAAGACCTCTGGATTCTAAAGTCACTGTTTAAAAAGAAACACAAAACAACCCCCACACAAACTACCACCAAAATTTTCAAGTATACCAAAGACACTACCTTAAAAAACTCTTCAGTCATGAGGAGTTTTGTGGTTTCCTGGAGGTGGAAATGCCACATGTCAGTGCCATCACCTCACATGTCAGTAACAAAATGAGATTCCACAAGTTTTGGATACCTCTTATGATTCATGACACAAAACCTTACACCCCAAGAGCACCAGCAGCTGATAAGTTGACACATGGTTAGCTTTAAATTTAAACACACTACGAAGTTTCTCCATACCCCGTTTTCTCTCCACATGGAGTCCTACCTTGGTCAGTTTTGGTTGCTGGCTTCCAGTTTTCAGCACTAATTACTGGCAGACAAACCTGCCCTTTTTCATCGATGTTAGGGTGATAGATCTTTGTTTTAAATGTAATCTTAGGAGGTTTGAATGGATATTCTGCTGGGAAGTTGATTTCGATTCTGAAGGCTCCTTTATCATATGGAGGATTGTCCTGCAATAAGAAGGTGGAATGTCAAGAACGTGGCACATACTAATGGACTCAAGTGAAAAAAGCATGCTCCAGACTTGGATCTATCAAACAACCTCTTTGAAAGGCACTTTCTTCCAACATGTACTGCCATGTCTGTGTGTCAGGAGACATCAAAACCTGTTTGGGGACAGAAGCAATACAACCTGTACATTTGCATCCACCCTGGAAAAAGCAGACTGCCATTGTCCTGCAGCTGGCTGACACTTCTACCAGTAAGAAAGCATCCAACCCCATTTACTCTCAACTCAAGGTCCTATTTAACAAGTAGTTTTATTCCCAACTTTGTGTTTCAAAAAACATTGTAAACCCTTTCCAGGACACAAACAGGACGGTTGACAAGGGAAATGGGTTTTCTGAACAGAGTTATTTTATTTTGTGTGTCGTACAACATGGTGGCACCAGCAGCAAAGCAATTCGATTTGTCAGATCTCCCTAAATGTTCTGAGAATGTTTTTGTGCTGACTACACAAAAATCTGCTGAGCATTCATGGGTACTAAAGATAGATATTCACTGTGTCTGCTGATGAGAACATTCTGAATTTGTATGCAGTTTTAGCACCCACTCTTATCAGATCAGTTTTGAAGGAGCATGATGAAAGAACTGAGTTCTCCATGCTGAAACAGAAAAAACAATGCCCAGAATCTCACTTAGAAAACCTGTTAGACTAAAATCTGAAGACTAGGCTTCAGATACTGACTGCAGAAGGGAGGCGGAAGAAAAATAAATAAACTATTGCTACATTTAAAGCTTATGAAAATACTGTTCTGCATTGAAAACAGTAACTGTGGAATGAAGCCTTTCCAAACACACTGGGAACATGAATCAGGATGAGAGTTTCCAGTTGGTGTAAAGTATAACCACACACATTCTTCATTAGCCACCAGACCATTCTCTGCAATCAAACCCACTCCAGGATTTATCAGTATTGGGGAGCAGAGAGTGTTGTATTAAAATATTATTCAACAGAAAACATTTAAGTTCATCCATATGGAGAACCTGGTTGTGTGTTTTTAAGAAATACACCACAATTTCTGCAGCCAAGGGAAGAAGTAACTACAGTGGCTTTAAAATCACTTATTAAACAAGCAATCCTAAAAGCTTTGGAAGTTTAACAAATAATTTTTGGTGGTGGTGACAACTTAAGCAGTCAGTGCCCTCTCCCCCACAGCTTACTTGTTCTTGCCTCCATCCCAAGCTCTAATTTGTGAGGATGTTCAGTGAACAAAAACATGGGAAGTGACCTGCCTTAAAAACATCCATTTTCTTCATTGTACCTGACCAACATATTGAAACAAAAGTGTATGTAGATTATTCAAGCAATTAATTCCCAATTATTTGTTATATTTATTTTGACGTTGACAAGAGAAATAGAATTTTAAACACCAAAACAGACTTGGATTCATCTGAAGTACTTTTGCTCTGCAAAAGTTTGTCCACAGCCAGCAATTTTGATTAAGTGAAATGAAATTCACGGTACACCATCAGTACCTGCTACAAGGATAAGGAGCCTGGGGTAGAGACAATCTTGTTTTGACATGGAAATTGAACAAATAGTGTACCTTGGCCACTCATGATACACAAACTACCTTATTCTGCAGTTTATAACAGGAAAAAGAAATTGACCAGGTACCTTCAATTTGCTTCTCAATTGAGTGAACACCCTTAGAAACTAATAGTTGTTCTGAAGAGCAAAATATGTTAGAAACAAAAGCTTCTAAAGCTTTACAGTTCACCTTTACATTACCTTTCACATTAATTCTGTATGAACACAATAATATTAACCTTTATCTTTCACACCTTTATTAAGCAGCTGACCAAAGTAATGCCTAGTCATAGAGTTTAATAATCAGTAACTGGTTACTCCTACTGAAGTGTACTTCATTAAACCTTAAGCAAGAACATTTTCTGAATGCAAAAAGCATGTGAAATTTCAAATGCAAATACTCAGAGAAAAAAACAAACCCAAAAACTTGCAATCAGTTTGTGTGTTGCCTTTTTGAGCCATCAACTCCAGTACCAAAATAGCTGAAGAGGTGATAAGACTAAAACATTGCCTATAGATTATCCTCAAAATAAAAACCTATTCTACTCTTTGAACACATACAACACATTAATTACTATAGGAAGCATAATTTAATCACAAAATTCTCCCTTAACTATGCCACCAGTGAGTTTAAGGTTACTTCTCCTCTAACAGGGCATATTACGAACCAAAAGGCAGATCTGGAGCAGTTAACTTTATGAACATTTAAACATTTGTGATGCTTCGAATCGTTGCAAAACAAATAACTATGGTGAGCAGAAACTGTTAAAAATAGTTGCTGTACACCACACACTCCTAATTTAACAGGAAAAAGCAAGTATTTTTGTGTTTTGCCTTATTAGTCACGTTTACCAACCTTACATTGCTTCAGAGTATTATCAAAGCACTAAACTGTTACACACGAATCACAAACACAAGAGTGGCTGATTAAAGCAGTTGTTCCTCAGCTGTCAAATTTCAGTGTCAGATCCTGCTTGCTTTATTTGTAAGAGTAGTGTCAACCACTCCAAGGAATCACTTGCAGGCACACAAGTAAACAGTAACTAAATGTATTCTGCAGCATTTAAAGCAAAAAGGCCCAGTCATTATCTCAGCCTGTGTCTTGTGAACTCCTGAACAGCATCCGAGTAACAAGGCAGAGGCACTGCTACAAAGATGTCTCAAAGTCTTATATACATATATTAAAAAGACAGACTTCCACTGGCTGGGGGGGGCTTTTTGGTAGCATCCACAGAAAATCAGAACTGCTGACCCAGTGGTACAGCCCCAGTTGCTGTAGGCTTAGAAGTAACTCATAGAACCATGGGAGGCATTTCCCACTGCTACAGCCACAGCAGTGGGAAAGAAGTGAAAATCCAAGGGACTTTCAAACAAGGAATTTAATGCAGTAGATTTCCTGCTTTCCCCTTAGTAATAAATCCCTCTCTATTTGATTAACACAATGGTTATCTACTTAGACTAAACATTCTCCATTAGAAGACCATAGTGCTTATAAAAATATTTAATTTTTTAAAAATTAATTTTTTGGCACTAACTAATGCCTAAAGAAAGACACTTTCTTTTCAAGAGCTCTCTTCTGAAAATACAAACCTTTTCCTTGCATCAAACTTTTCCCAATACTCAGTTTTATCCTAGAAATAAATCTAGTCAATTAAAAAAAATAAATATGAAGCAGTAGAAGTATTTAATACTTCCTTTTCTTAATCATTATTTATGTTGATGTATATTTCGTACTTTAAGCTTAATGTAAAAAACTTAAATGTAGAAACTTAATATAAAAGGCCATTTGCTTCCCTCTTCCAACACTCAGTGCCACCACTGAGCTCCAGTGTTGGACCAGGCCTACAATAATGCAGCATCCAGGGATGGATCAGGAGTAGAACACCTTGCAGTTACAGGAAGATTTTTCTTCAGACTAGTTATAACAAACACAAAGTAACATATATCAGACTTGGATAAAACAAACCACAGAAGACACTCAAATGAGACAGGAAGATTATGCTCTTTGTCCCAGATTACACAGGGTGTCTGAAGAGAGACAAGATTTAAAACCAGGAGCACATTTCAGCTGCAGTATCACTTGTGTAAACTCACCCTGTATTTATTAACAACCAGCTGCTGCCCAAATGCACAGCTCTGAAGGATAGGTTTTATAATAATAAAAAAGGTAATCTTGTCGGGGTGCAGGAATTATTTCATGGTCACCAGCCACACTACTAAACTGTAGATTTATGACATACAAATGATCCTCATTTTAAAGCTCATAACAATAAGGAGTAACCTATACTCACAGGAACAATAAGCCCTTGCCAGGTCAATAAATTGGCTTCATCAACCTGGATGTTACGGAAGTTTTTCATTCCACATTTGCGGATTTCTTCAAGCTCCTGAAAAGCAAAGTAAAGTACAAAGTGTAAGTTAATAACTGTATTAAGTAAGATGCTCATAATTATTTTTCAAGATGCTTAGAGGTCGGGGTGGGTTTCTTTAATGTTAAAGCAGCTTGAGGTTGTAGTGGTGGCAACCCACACAAATAGGAAATAAAATTTTGCACCTGTAAAAAGTGAAATTCTCTATGACAAGATATTAAAAAGCTTATTTTTTTGTCAGGAAAACACAAAAATGCCTTGTTATTAACAGGATTAGAGATAGAATGAAGCAAAAGTATTAAAAAAGTACATTTACAAATGTTTTTCTATCTCAAGTGTAAATCGGTAACAGACCACTGATAACACCGTGAGGCACAGAGATAAAATACATCTAAGGACTTGTCTGAAGGAGAACAGTGATTTGGAAAAACTATTTCATAACAGTTTTAAACACAGGTAAAATCACTGAACAGGCCAATTATTTCAACTGAAAAGAAAACAAATTCCTGCATGACCAGCTTAAATTGATCCAAACCCAGAAAAATATCAATCTAACCCAAACAAGCCTTGTTTAGAGCAGTAACTTGAGAAGATTCAGCTTTCCCTCTCTTTGATACCTCAAAGCTCTCAGGACACATTAAGAGTCCTCTCTTTATAGCTGTGTCACTCTTGAACAAGGTATATTTCTGCAACAGTCAAACCATTTTTAATCAGTTAGTGATCCAGGTATCACCAAAACAAGTATTTCAGTATTTTTCTATTTAAAATTATTTATAAATCCCAGTGTAGGGACTGTTTCCTGGAGTATTTCACGAGAGCTGAAAAGAAACACATGGTTTCACTTTTATTTCCCCCACAACAATTACAGTCCTTTGCTGTTTAACTTTGCTGTTTTATCTTTAAAGAGAACTTAATTGAATACAAATTCAAAAGTCATCCACAGTCAAACACGGAAGTTTCCCAGTGCTTTCAGAAGTGCAGCACATGCCTGGTGGCTACATAGGTTAGGAAAAATGTTGCTTATACAGCAGCACTGGTGTGCTCTGACAGTGCTCTGCACTGAGTGCAGGCACCTTGCAAAATTAGGCTGGCTATTACTATGATAAAACCACACCAACTACAAGCAAAGGCATTACAGACTGGAAAACAAAAACCACCAGTTTTCCTGCTACAAGTGCTGTACTGTCCATTTTTGGGGGGAATTTAAGGTTTTTTCCCCTAAAATAGCTCTGTGTTCATATTGGATCAAATGTTTCTGCATCTGACAGGCAGACTTAATACTTGCAACAAGTTTTTGCATAAACTCAGCACAGTGATAAACCCAAAGGAAAATGAAATTTCCAAAAGCACATGAAACAAAAATCACACAAGAGCCACACATCAGAACATGAACATTTACATTCCCACTCACTACACCCACAAAAGCAAGAACATACTCCAAACACCGAAGTTTAACCTTGGAGTCTTGGACACTGAGTTGATGCCCAACACAGTCTTCATGACACTAAAATTTACTATCCAGTCTAGACCCATGGATTAATCCCCAAATTTCACTGCTGCTAGATTTATGCAATGTCACAGTCAGTTTGGGTGTTTGGTGGTTTTTTTTTGTTGTTGTTTGGGGTTTTTTTTGTTGTTGTTTTTTTTTTTAAGAGGCAAGAGTATTATCCTATATCCTTAAAGCAGAAAAACATATAAAAGCCACACAAAAATAATCCCATGAATCATATTCATAGGGATAAAGAGCAAACAAAAATATTCATAAGAAAATAACCTTTATTATCCCAGCTCTAAGTGATGCTTTACGAAAGCACAAATCCCCCCAATGCCTTCCTCTGAGCGCTCTAGCACAAAGCAGCAGCTCAGGGAGAGCCTGACTGATCCCAGACTGACTCTGCCCTGACAGGGTCAGGGAAGTAACTCACTCCAAACAGTTTTGCTGCTCTCTCCCATCCCACACAGAACTGTGAAGTCCTGGCAAACTACTACTCCACAGTATGTAAAAGGGACAAATTGTATTCCATACTAGATGTAACACATTGAACATTGGAAGCAAAATAAACTAAATAAGCAGTAGGTATTTAAGCATGAATAAACGTGCACAAATAGGCATTATCACAAGTGCCTTCACTCTAAAACAAGAAAAGGAAAATGGGTTTAGACTATTTTCTAGCTACTATATTACAAACATTACACATGATAGAAATCTCCCCCATTATGTCTCGGTGGGAGTGTAGATTTCGTGCAGGAGCTTTTATCCCAGGTTCAGACAAGGAATTACAATGTTGCTGGCCCAGAGAACAACTGCCCGGACACACAAAAAAACGGGAGGACTATGACTCTATAATTCAGGTATGCCATTAAGCTAATAAAACAAATTAGAAAAGTGTGGCTTCACATTTCTGGAAAATTAAACACCTGCATTTTATAGTTAGATTCTGGTTAAAAAACTGTATGCTGAATTAAGAAAAGGAAGATTCCCACACAGAGATCATTACAAAATTTTAAAACTTTGTACGCGGGCAACAAAAGGTTTAAAATAAACATGCAAATAGCTCCTCATTTCCCCTCAAGTCCACCACAGGAGAGAGGGAATTAAATGAGAAGACACTAAACAACAAGCCAAAAATTATTGAGACCATCTTCCTCTTTAATCTGACATCTGAGGCCTTTGCAGGAAATCGCTTCCAAAATCAGAGAAGTGGTAAATTACTGGAGTGTGTCAGGGCTCTGTCCTGCCCTTGTCCTATGGTTGGAGCCGACAGCTGAGCCAGAGACAGGCAGGATAAACCCAGCAGTTCCATCCCTTGCACACAGGCAGGACTGCAAAGGTCACGGACAACCAAGCCATCTTAGCAGGGCACGTGCCTGAACCATGCACTTATGACAGATCCCAATTTATATGAGAAATTACTTTTGTTATGCTAGAAGAGTTTAAGATTTCATTTGTCACTCCAAATGAATCAGGTTCCCTGTCAGACTTATTTACAAATAGCTTTTTTTTCACACTACTGTCCTCACAACCACAACACCACACAAGTCAGTCAGGAGTGGTAAGAACTTAACCATTCACAATTTAAGGCTGTGAGGGGAGGTTGTTTTGGCTTTTTTTTTCTGGCAACTCCCAAACCCCATAAAAAAGATTTAACTGCTTCAAAGCTATGGACACAGCTACAATTACAGCATAAATCTACTGTGGAAAAAGTGAACAAGCTAACTAAATACTTTCAAGCAGCACAGATTAAAGTTAACATTACATTTAACATGGGCTTGAGCAATTCCAAAGGGACAAAAACTACTTTATGAGGTAAAAGAATACAATCCAGATATTTATTTCAAAATAATACTTAAGAGTCTAGGCAGACAGTAAATAGATTAATACCCCTTCTTGACCTCCACTCCTTAATTTTGTCAAGTAACATAATTAAAAGAGCATAGGAGAAACGTAACTAAAGGTTAGAAGGCTGCAGTAAGAATTTCAGGCAGTCTTCATTCCCCACTCTGTTATCAACCTTGCATGTGACCTTGCTGCACTGGCTTCCCCCCTTACAAAACTGAAAGATCTTACTTCATGGGGCTGTCTTGAGTTTGGAGTTTGAAAACATTCAGAGAAAAAGTTATACACAGCACATGAAATGGATAAAACATTGTTCCAGAGGTGGTGTCTGATCTTCAAGTATATAATGCCGAACGTAGTCATAAAAGTACATACTACCTCATATACAGTGATTAAGGATTTGAAATTGTTATTTTCAATATTGTGTAATCATTTGTGCTGTTCAAATAAAATTTTAAATGTTTGAAATGAAAAAGAAAAGCAGCATCGGCTTAAAATGTAGTTAAGTCTTTCAAAAACCCTGCAACCATTTTATCCTTGCATCTTTCAAGTTTTGGGACTTCTCTAAATAAACAAGTTGGATAGGAAAATGCAGTGAAGGCAAATACTTGTAAGATTACCCTCCTAGAATATGGGAATAAGTGTAAGAGCTCATACAGACTTCAGGAAGTTCTGCATCAAGCCCAAATGCTACTAAATTCACAAATAAAAACAAAAGTCTACGGAAATAACTTTAAACCGTGATTCTCTAGAGTTTACAACTGATGTTTCCATCTTTAAAAATACATTCTCTAAAAGATGCCTGACAAAGCTAAACAGGTTCCAAAACACTGATCAGGAACTGAACAATTTCACTTTCTGAATTTACGTTACAGAAAAGCGTTAAAATACCTTAAAACGTAATTTTACCACAAAAAATCCCAACACAAACCCAACTAAAACCCCAAACAGAATCTAGCTCTTATAAGAAATAGCAGTAAGTTTCCTCCACAAAACTACAACCTTGTATACTCAGATCTTATTGACCGAGCAATCTACTTTTTGGCAAAGTATTTTTATTTGATTAAAAATCCTTTAGTCAATTCTCTGTTTCAGAAAGGGAAAATTAATCGATATTCTCACTTTTCCATACGGACAACTCTACATTGCTCAAAAGTACACTTCCCTTGTTACTGAGCGTGGAAGTTTGAATCAATTTTGAATTATTTTTCAAATAATGAAGTTGTTTAAAACGTGTTTATTTGGGAGGGTTTCAGTGTTTACAGAATCACAGCATCCCGGAGATAGCAGGCCACCTACCTGGGTGCGGCCTCATGTTTGTGTTTTATCATAGAGTTGAACAGTTGCATAAATGTTTGACTATGCAATTATGGAAGCAGAGTAAAAACTATAAGATTAAAATAACTGTCTACGTATCTCACTTCATATTTATTCTTTAAATCTATTTTCAATTTTTAACACTAAAGATACTTTTGAACATCTAAAAATGAGTAAACCAAAGTGTGGATCTTACAGATGATAGGCAGTCACCATGGAAGGGCACAGCTCCACACTTGGGGCAGCACAGCCTTCTCCAACACCCTGTGGAATGTGCAGCTCACCACCATGTTACTACACCGGCAAGTAAGTACTAAGAGTATCCAGCACCAAAATAGCTGCACCCTCTGCAGCCCCCCACTTCTTCTCCACACAACATTTAGCTATGGATCTCACATGGAGAACGGCTTGTTTTACAGTAGTGGGTGGCAGCTGTGAAAAGCCTTCCCCTGAAGTCTCTGGGAGCTCCGTGATTCCCATCACACATGTTCGGAGACAATTTGCTTTATACAGGAAAGCACCCTGAAGCCTTGTACCCCCTTAAAAGAGAAGCCTTAGATCCTAAGCATAATCACTCCATATCTGCCTCTTTTAATCCTGAGAGGTTGTCCACAAGAGAACATCCTTGACAAAGACTCCTTTATTCCCACCACTGACATTTCACAAGTAGTCAAGATTCAACAACTGTGGCTCTTTGAAGAGGTGTAATGGTGGCTCACAGATCAAACCTCCACTTCAGATGTCACTGGAATATGAGTCATTAGCAATGTTTATTTCCCATTTTTGCTAAGCTAGGTGTGCTCCTGGAACGGCACACCTCCCCTGAGCTGCTGTCAATCAGGAGGGAAGACTTCAGTTAAGACTATTTGATGCTCTGAAGTTCAGCAAAAATAGGCCATAAGTAAGGTCTTTGGCCTAGAGAACGTGATTTGCTCAAACACACCCTCAGATAACAAGTCGACCTTATTCTTGTTATAACTGTATAATGACAAAATTTGTAATGCTTCTTTCACACAGAGATTTGCAAACTGAAGATGCAAATGGCTTCCCCAATCTGTAAAGGACATCAATTTCCACCTGGAGAGTAGAAACTAGACTCATACTCCCAGTTTTCTACAGGCAGACAGAGACTTATTATGGACGTGCTACATCCAGCCTCTTTGAGCCACGGTGATTAATTTGAATAACTATGATGCATGACACGAGTCCAGAAAAAATGCAGTGCTTCAAAATCTTGGCAACACCTTAAGGAAACAGGAATTGCTTAATTTTATGTGACCTACAAAAAGTTTAAGGTTTAGTCTCACTTATCAAAGACAAACTTGATATTTAGCTCAAAGAAAGGACAGTTAATGCTTATCCTAAATTATTTCAAACATAATTGAGTGACACAGAGAAAAACCCTACTTCTTTTAGTTATAATCACTCATCATTCCAAGACCCTGAGAAAAACACCCCCCAGACTCTTCCCAATTGCAAAACTTCAACAGTGAATGACTTTAATTTAAAGTCATTGGACCTATGAATTTGGAACTTCAACACTGATATTAGGGTGATACACAGGTGAGTTTGGACCCTCAAATCATCATGCTGCAGCAATCCAGATGATGTCACTCCTACAAGCTCTACTTTGTTCCTACTGAGATGAATGGCAAAACCAGAGCCATTCGGGCTGACTGGACTCTCCACAGGCAGGAAAGGATCTGTTTATTTAACAGCCTTTGCAAATTGTGTGATAGAGCATCTTGCAGCTCTTGGGCCACATAAAAACCATACACAGCATGAACAATCCCCAAATATTGGGCAATAAAAAAGAAACTAAAAACATAAGAGGTAAGTTATCGATGGCTCTCTCCTTCCCACAGCCCTCCCTCTGAGAAACAACTGCCACACCAATTGTCTAGAAAATAAGGTTACACTGTCAAAAACTGCTTTTACTGCATTTTAATAAAAAATTAAAGTACTTAACTAATGTTTCAGAGGTACAGTGAAAATGAGGAGGGGGGTTGAAAAGCAAGAGGTACAACAATTTTCCTTGCCTTTCATATTTTTATTTTTTATTTTAAATTAAAGAAAAAATAATTGTAAATATGTATTTTTCCTATCAGAGTAGTAGTGACGTGCTTTTGAACAATTAATGCATTTTTTCAGAAAAGCTGCCTTACAAAAATATAGAATTAAATGGCTGTTTACTATCTCAAACTAAGGGGAACCCTATTTGAGTATATAGCAATAGTCATATTGATTATGACACTAAAGCCCTGATAAAACATAACAGCTATCAAAAATGAAATAAAAACTGAATTCCATCTTGCCAGGTTCCTTAGGGACAATTAAAGGTTTATGCCTATTGATTTAACACATACGAATGACGCTGCAAACAATGTATCTACTATTTAATTCTTAAAATGGTTTATAGCACATTTAAACTGATAAGACAAGCCTTATGGAAGCACTGCTGAGCTACTGGTTTCTTCAAAAACAACCAAGTTATAACGGTTATTTATATATCTGTACCATTAAGGAAATGTAGCTTCACAACCTGCCATCTTCATGTCCTGATGAAAACCCTGCCCTACTGGGGGTCCACATCCTTGAACCCAGCTGTTAAACTGGTATTAATAGACAAAGTTTAATAGAATTGTCCAAATATCTGTCAAATTCTAGCGTAAGGTTACGTTGCACCCCACAGGGGCAGGTTTTTTAATGAAGCTGAAACATCACCCAATAGTTACAGGACCTTTCCCCTCCATTTCCCCGGACTGGCCTGTAAAGTTCATTGATTTCCTCACAGGCACTTTGTATGCAAATCGTGCCGGGTATTGTCAGAGCATTTTATGCCACTACGTCTGCGTGTCCTGGGTAAACCTCACCGTTCACAGTTTGTGATGTTAACTGGCAGTCATAGACAGCATATAAAATAAATTTGTGTGCTTCGGAGGGCAACGGTTACCATTTTCCTCCTAAGAACCTTACTCCTCAAGCAAAATAATGTGAAACATAGTCCCGAGCAGTATTTTACAATAAGCCAAAAACGTGCTCTTGGTTAAAACCCAACCGGGGCCGTTTCCATTTCCATTCGCGACTCAGAACAAATAGAGCGAAGACAAAAACGTTACCACGTCCGCCGCGAATGAGGAAACTTCTGAACCCAGGTCCATGTTTCAGTGCGATAAACTTCTTACTCATACAAGGAAGAGGTTACTCTCCGAAACAACGAAAACGAAATTATTTCATCCCCGGCGTTCGGGGACAGTTCCTCACCGGGGCGAGCGCGGCGGGAGGGGCGAACCCCCCCGCAGGCAAGGAGGAAGGGAGGGAAGGAGGCGCTTCCCCGCCGAGCCCTCCCCCGGCAGGGTCGGCGCCCCCTCCCGCCACCCCGGGGATGCCCCGGCCCCGCGCGGCAGCGTTTCCTTCCCCGCGGCCCCTCCTCTTTGCTTAGTCACCGTGGAGACCCCCGAGGGAGGGGGTCGGGGCGGCCCGTGGCGCCCTCCCAGCGTCCCCGCCTAGCGCCGGGCGTTGTTCGGGCCCGCGGGGCGCTGCCAGAACGCGAGGCGGCGGTGGGAGCACGGCGTGGCCCCTCACGGCCGCGGCCCGAGTGCCGGTTGCTCCCGCTCCGGCCGCTACGGTACGGAGCGCCGCCGAGAGGCGCGGAGAAGGTCGGAGGGCCGGGACGCGGCAGGGGAGGCGGCCCCGCGGTGCCGGATGCGCGCGGGGCGGAGAGACGGCCGAAGGAGCCGGGCCTGCCCGGCCGACGGCCCTGCTCGGCGCTGTTACCTTCATCAGTCTCCTGCTGGCCGCCATCTTGGCTCTGCTACCGCGCCCCACAATGCATCGCGGCGCGGGCCGGCCCTGCGCTTCCTGCGGCGGCGCGCGCTGGGCGGGGCGGGGGCGGGACCTGCGCTCGGGTTCGGATCGGCTGAGCTCGGCCCGGCTCGGCTCCTGTTCGGCTGCACTCGGCTCCGTTCCGTTCGGGTTCGGCTACACTCGGCTCGGCTCGGCTTGGTGCGGGCTCGGCTCCGGGAGGCTCTGCGGTCCTCAGCGGTGCCTTTTGTCTGACTGCGGTTTTAATCATCGATCACTGCTCTGAAGTGCTGCTGTGCCTTATTCTGTGTACTGCGCATCCGCCAAATCTTCGTCGGGGGGCGACAGACAACCACCTGTAGTCACAGGCTTTATCAAACAAGCCCCATGCCATACTCAGCCGTTCTCTGCCTTTATTTCGTAGTTTCTTCACATACTTAGTTTCTTCCCCCAGGAAGGACAGGGAAAGGCGTTTCCAGAAGGGGTATCTGACCACAGAACTACCCCCTGGCCCGCTGCACTCCCATGAAACCCACCCCGGCCTTACTGTGCCAACGCGGCCCAGCCTCGCCTCCTGCTCCCAGCCGGCAAGTGCTCATCTGCCATCTCTGGGAAAAAAGAGCTGTGGAAGGGGAGAAAGTGTCACTGTCAGGATTAATCAGGACTGTAATTTGCCGTGTGCTTTTTAGCCCTTTCATGGAGCTCTAACTGTAGCTGCCCCCAGCTCTGACCCTCCCCAGTTGTGGAGCTGTTCAGTGTCAGTGCAGGTGCCCTTAGGTATCCAGGACACAGGGCTGGCAGGTATGACATAGGACATGAGGTACTAGATCACATCTAAAACACCACCAGATATCAGTGTCCAGGCAAATGACTTGCTCCTCAAAACATTCCCCATTGACCCAGTGTGCTCAGGAACTAGTGCAGGATCCACTCTGCTGGTGCATGTTCCTGATTCCCCTTTGCCCATTCCTTGTGTAAGTTCGTGTCCTCACTTGATCTGACACTTGTTCTACAGAACAAGTCATCAGAAAAAGTTCTAAGCTCTAAAATAAGCTTTACAGACTCGGACAACCTGAAAAAGGAAATGTTGCTGTTATTACAAAAGGCCCTCCAAAACGCAAGCAAAATTAAGTCAGAGGAAACTGAAAGAGGCAGACCCTCCTGGGGAAGTAGCAGAGAGATGCAAAGTGAGCCTATATGCTGACTGGGTGGAGAAGTTACTCACATGCCAGGCAGGCACACGTTGTATGAAAACAGGATCTGCAGAGACTCTCTGAGGATTCTTGATGCGCTGCTGAAGTGGCACGCTGGTGGTGAAGATTTAAAAATGCTGACATGTGATACAAGAGCTCATCCAGATTCTATGACTGTGAAATGTACAAACACTTAAATCTGGTACCACAGTAACTTGGAAGAAACGTTCTTACATCTGAGTTTCCAGATGTCTACAAATATGAAAAACAAGCTGCTTCAAATACTATCTTGGTTTCTTTATTTGCCAAAATTCTATTTATATCTTCAGCTTGTCTTTATTTGACTGCATAATTTTCCAAGTCTACTATATGTCTCCATGTATTCTCTAAACATTTTTTCTCCAAAATACAGTTATTCTGACCCTCGTCTATACCTACACTGAGGCACAGAGCCACCAAACACCAGAGACAGTAGCACCACAGGGAATTCTGAAATTACGATCTGTAGTTCTAATTCACAAATTTATAGCTTGTAAGAGAGTGTCAGAAGTAGCTGGGATAGTTAGAAGATAATCTGCATTTCCTTTAACAAGACAAAAATACCATCCACACCACAACTAACAATAGCCCAACCAGTTCCTAAGAAATCTAACTGTCCTCACAAATTGACACTTAATGATGAAATCTTGTATTACAACAAAGTGTTTGAGAAGTTTACATAGAATTAGGCAGATTTCACATACCTTTTGCCAATATCCTGGATCCTTTCAGTGTCCAGTATTAGGCTGGATCCAGAGCAGATCCAAAGGTGCCATCACCGATGCACATCTTGTGGATGACCAAGGGCTGTACAGCCATACCACAAGTGCTGATCCCACCTGGATGCTGGTTACCTACAGTCAGGACTTGCTGTTGTACAGTTCTGGAGAAGTGGAAGGAATTTTGTTCAGACAAAATTCCACAAATTATGTCTTGTACTGTTCTGTCAACAATAAACCCGGGCCATTTGTTATATTGTTTTTGTAGACAGTTCTGCATTTTTTAACTTGCTTTTTGGTGTGGTTTCCACATTGTGCCCATTATTTTACTTGACAATAAAGAGTGTCTAGAATGCAGGTTTTAGTGCTATCTGTGATATCTTCAAGAGACTGGACACTATATGTATGCCTGCTCAATGCCAAAGATTATTTTCTATCACGTTTCCACTGTTTTAAGCAACATAACTGTTCCACTTCTGAAAGAGAAATTGTGTAAACAGACTTTGTGAACGGGTGAGCCACAAAAGAGCCCAACTCCTGAAAACTAAAGAAAAAAATATTCTTTTTTCTTTGCTGTTTTGAAAAGACCATCTGAAAGAAAACAAAAAAACCTCATGAAAACTGAAGAGGAGGTGAAAAGAATAAGAATAATTTGGGGTTTGTATGAAACCTTAGTACCCCCACATTGTGCTTAGAAGAGGGACAGGTTGATGCACTTCAAGAGGAGCATAACAGAATCGGGGAAGGTAAAGAGAAGGGCAGACATGAGGATCAAAGGAGTGGAATAGTGATGTACTAAGAAAGAGTAAAATGGCTGGGGCTCTTCCAACTGCAGAGAAGGAGGGTGAGAAGGCATGTTCAGGGCTTACAAAACCATAAAGGCAGTGGCTAAGGTGAATATAAGGTGTTATTTATCAGACTGGAACGAAGGTGCACACAGGGAGACATTGGGCATTGCTAACAGCCAAAAGATGGTGCCTTTTCTCACAGCAGGTAATTAGCATTTGAACCTCCCTACCACAGGCAAAGCAACCACCAGCATAGGTAAAGGCAACCATCAGCAGGTTCAAAAAGAAACTAGTCAAACTGGGTAACAGCTCTATAAACAGATTAAAAAAGAAAAGAGTCATGGAACCTAACATCTGCAGTTTATGTCTAACCATAATCATGGCTGCATGGGAGTATGAGATGACGGACTGTTGGCTTGCATGGTGATTCCTGAGTAAAACATCCTCTACTGCCACAGACAGGGATAGAACAATGGGCTAGATGGACCTCTGTTCTGGTCCAGTGGGACACTCCTTACATTCAGGATACCTTGGAAATGATAGTTTGCAGAATATAGATAGAATTCAAATTTCTAACAAATTCCAATACCTTCAAAACACATCAAAGGGACATACTTGCAACCCACAAGGGCTCAATTTATATCTAGGAGGGGAAAAACAAAAACAAACCCACAAAAACAACAAAAAAAGACAAAGATAAGATAAAAAAATAATCAATGACTTAAATCATTATACAGCTCTCCATTGGAATCGTTAATTCTGAAATAGTTGGTGGGAAAAAGAAAAATAAGACATAATTAATTTATTTTTTTGTTGACAATCCTCCATCCTTTATTCCTAGCCAACAAATCGGTTTTATGTGAGTTTTCTTTTTGCTTCGGTCTCTTAGATCTTTAATGACAAACATTTTAAAGCAACTAATTGTGTATGATGACTGTCATCTGACATTTGTTCTGTCTGTTAAGTATTCATTATAGAATTATAAACTCATTGTCTTCCTCCTGCATTTTATATTGCCATGAGTGTTATTAAAGTGATTCTGTCCTATACAGACCCTTTTCCTCTTGAATGCAATATTTCTTAACTGTTTATAAAAAACTAAATATACTGTCCCCTTTGTTCCTGGAAAGTGGTTATAGAGATGGAGAGGAGAATGTACAAAGTATCACAACAGTGATACCATGAACTTTACAGTGCAAGTATGTGAGCTTTCTATTCATGCTGCATTAACTTCTATCAGCCTGAACCAGAGGGAGGGTCGCATGGTGCTAGAATCTCTGAACATCACATTGAAAAAGACTGCTTCTCCCTGAAAAAACCCTGAGAAGCCAGTGGTGCACCTGTCTCAGAATAACCCAGGAGACAGGACAACTGATAACTGTGTGCCTTTTCTTGGAAGACCATTTTACTGCGTGTTACAGCACGTATCTTGGGGCCTTCTCTGAATGTGGGGCCCAGGCAAGTCCCAGTGCCTGGGAAGATGCTCCCCTGCCCTGGTGGTGGGGTTTTAGGTACCCTACTGAGTTACAACTCAGGAGACAGTAGCAAACTCCTGTCTCTGGACATCGTTACAGTACCAGCCCAAGAGGATTGGGAAGTGATGCCATTATTTTTATGTTGGGCACATGGGGGAAATTCACTGGAGCAGCCAACACTGCTCCACCTCCATAGACAGCCCTGTGGCTCTGGGATCTTGATTTGTGGGTGTGAAAAGTCCTTCCAGAATACTTGGAGGCCGAACAAAGACAAGGAACCTTCTGAGATGGGAAGAGCTAGAGTTAGTTGTCACGAGAAAAGAAAATACAGTGTGGTAAGTGCTAAAAGCTTTGTTCTTCTCTTGTCCTGTGCTCTGTGCTCAGTAATGGGTCAGCTCCAGAAATTTCCTGGGGACCTTGGAAAATGATCCCTGGTGCTCTGAAAAGTGGGATAATCCCACTGGCAAAATACAGCTGCGGGGGAAGGAGAGGGGGCCAAAAAAAGCAGGTGTTTGGGAATTAAGGTGGAAGAACTTACTCTGAAAGTGTTTGATTTGCTTCTTCATCCCTCAGAGTTTCCATGATATTTGGTATGGAATCCCTCAGAGGGGCTTATCTCCACATAAGCTTGAATATCCCTGTAGGTTTCAGCTGGGGAAAAGTAGCTTGTGGTTCTATTTTTTTCCATCTGAAAGTTTAAAGTTTTTTTTAAAGTTTAGCTAAAATCTCAGCCAACTGATCTGTATTCAGACTTGATTACAGTCTAAAATCCTGTTTATAGTACAGTAGATAGGAGGGTTTATTTTGAAACCAATTTTATAACAACTTGTATTATTTCTGCATATCTACAACCGTGAGGAAGTTTACCATTTGCAGGATTTTACACACACTCCCCTCATGAATTTTCAGGCATTTTGAAGCTGTTACCTTCCTTTTTCAGGTCACCCTGCGTGAGCCCCCTCATCCCACCGTAGCCCACGATGGCTCTCCCAGTGACACTGGGGTGCTCCTAATGATGCCATCCACCCTCCTGACTCCTCCATCCCCAAAGAAGGCACAAAATGAGTCCAGCTGCCCTGACCAGCATCTCAGTGCTTCGAGAAAGCCCTTGACACACAGGCATCCCACCTGAAAAAAGGCGGAAAAATTAAGGGAATGTAAGGCAGTCCCCCAAAAGGGTTAGAGTTCCCCCCACTTCCCATCTGGCTGACCCAAGGCTCAGGGTATGTTCCCAGGACGGGGTCTCATGTCCTGCTCAGGTTCCAGCAGTGCCAGGAGATGACTCCTCCCTTCCCCGGGGCGCTGCTGCAGGGACATCCCCCCAGGAGGCTGCAGGGCAAGCTGCACCAGGATGAGAATCTGGGCTCTCAGACCCATCCAACAGCTCTGACCCTCATGCCACTTCTGCTCGGCCAGTGGGGCAGTAACTCCTAACTTGTGACTCCTAACTTGTAACTTCTGCTGAAACTTCTCTGTTGCCTGAAGCCCAGGGGTCCTTTCTTTTAGCCCAGTTCTGACAGTGACAGTGAATGAGAAAAGCCCAAGATCCCGAGTCCGGATGTTAGGGAAGGTGTATTTTTTACTTCTGGTTTCTGCTGCAGGTTCTGCAACTAGTTTGTGTTAGAGCTGGTACTAAGGTCTGTAATTCCTAACTTGTAACTCATAAGTTGTAACTCGTAAGTTGTAACTCGTAACTGGTAACTAACTAGTAACTTGTAACTCATATTGTAACTTGTAACTCGTGACTTGTGTTGTAACTTCTATTGTAACTGGTATTGGAACTTGTATTAACTTGGAACCTGGAACTGGTATTGTAACTGCTATTGTAACTTGCAACTGGTACTGTAACTTGTAACTTCTGTATTGCGACTTGCAACTTTCGTATTGTAACTATTGCATTTATTGTAACTTTTGTATTGTAACTTCTGTATTGTAACTTTTCTATTGTAACTTTTGTATTGTAACTTTTGTATTTATTGTAACTGCACCACACCGCAGCTTCCTGAACTCACATCCCTGTAAAGTCTGCTCTCACACCTAACGAGCTGGGAATGTGCAGCTCTGCATTTATTAATAGAATAGAATTGCATTTCACGTGCTGAATGTTCATCCCTAAATCTGATGTCTGAGTGTTCCGTAACAAATTGACACCACCTGACTTATGTACTTGTTACAATCTGTATTTGCACAAAACAATTTGTTTTGTTGGTTGCCCCAGCAGTAAAAGCAGATATTCCCTATTAGAGGAACAGCATCTACCAGACTGTAAGTATCCTTGGCCTCTTTTGCCCCATTCCTATAGCCCACTGTCATTACTGTGGCTTTGTGGCTCTTTCATATGACACACTACTGGAAAGTGTGGACCACGTTCTGTGGAAATCTACACAAATAGTCTATTTGATAGCCCCATTCACACTCACTTGCCAAAACGAGGGCTTTGGAGGAGAAAACATTATGGTTGTATGCAAGGAGTTGGGCATTTCTATTTCTGTACTCTCCCATAATGAAACTTTAATCGACATCTATCCTGAATCTTTCCCCCTTGGTTCATGCCTCTTGACATAAGCATTACAGGTACATGAAAACTGTACTGGCTTTTCAGCCAGAAAAAAGTCTTTTAAATATTTGAAGGTTCTTAATATCTCCTCCTAAACCCTCCTCTTTGTTCTATACGCTAAAGAAACTTCAGTACTCTGTCTGAAGAATTAGAGAAAATGCAGGGAAAGAGAATTATTCTTATGCTCTCCTCTGGACCCTTTTCTTATGGTTTGCATCGTTCCTGATTTTAATTCCCCTCGAACTGTGAACATGACTCCATTGAAATTGGGCCAGAGGGATTTGTTTTTAATTTTATATACCTTATGTCTGACAAATCCTACCACTATGTATATGGTGCAGTACTTCATTTGCTTCCTTTTTCACAACAGCATGGTATTTTTCACTCCTCTTCAGCTTGGGAGCCTCAAATACCAGATCCTTAAAAAAACCACCAAAAAAACAAACAAAAAAAACCCCTAAAAAAACCCCACAAAAAAACCCCACACAAAAAAACCACCAAAAAAAACCACACACAAAACCCACGCAGTTGAATAGTTCCAAAGGCCCGTGGGAGGTTGTAGTTTTGATGTCAAAAGGTAACCTTCACAAATATAAATATTAGTTGCTGTTTATCACTACTTCCTTTTACTTATATATTTATTTATTTAAAAATCCCTACACTGTCTACCCACCGAAAAGAGAACAGGTCTACCCGTAAAAAAAAGAAAGAACAGGTCTACCCGTCCAAAAAGGAGAACAGGTTTACCCGCCTAAAAAAGGAGAACAGGTCTTCTCGTAAAAAAAACAAAAACAGAGAACACGTCTACCTGTCAAAAAAAAAAAAAAAAAAAGAGAACAGGTCTACCCGTAAAAAAGGGGGAACAGGTCTACCAGTCAAAAAAGGAAAACAGGTCTACCCATTGAAAAAAAGGAGAACAGGTCTACCCGTAGGAAAAGGGGAACAGGTCTACCCATAGAAAAAGGAGAACAGGTCTACCCTTAGAAAAAGGAGAACAGGTCTACCCACCTAGAAAAGGAGAACAGGTCTACCCCACAAAAAACAGAGCAATACATTCAGTCCCTTTGCAGTGGGAGTAAAGAACAGCCTCTTAACTGTTGCTCCATAGGTCTGTTAAGTCACTAGACAACAAAAGATGGCTCTCAAAATATTGCTCTACTATGCAGTGAATGCAGGTTTTTTCAGTCCAACTGCTTTAGCCCAGGCTGCACTTTGATGGCCTCTTGTCCATCAAGCCAACAGCTCCCTGTCAGCTGGGCCCTTTTTCTTCTCCACTTTGGGAGAAGAGGGGAAATACAGATCAGTAAGGAGATAGAAGGCACTTCCATCTTTTTGAAGTTTAAATTCAACCCTTCTTAAATTCAATCTGCTGGAGTCCGTGAGGAGGGAGGAGGGTGCAAGGAGCAGCACAGGATGAGAGCCCATGGAGGCTGCAGCAGAGGAGGGTGTGCAGGAGCCAAAGGGCAGCTGAGGCCATTCCGCAGGGAATGCCAGATCCTGACGTCTCTGCCCACTTAGGGAAAAGTGACAACATTGCCCAAGTGTGCCATGCCAAAGCATAGTCCTCTCCAAAAAGCAGAAAGTAGGGAAAAGATGAAGGGAGCAATGGGCAGAAAAGCTGCTGATTTGCCAGGTGTGTTTTGAAATGCCTTTTGTCCAGGCTGGGAATTTGCTAGGTGTCCAGCAGCGATTGGGCTGGTTTTTGCCCCCAAAATGTCCATTCCGTGCCCAAAACATGTCCCTTTTGGCCTGTAGAGGTGCAGTCCCAAGGGTAACCACAAGATGGCGACACTGAGCAAAAAGAGACCAGGTCTATCCGTCCAAAAAAGGGAGACCAGGTCTACCCGTCAAAAAAAGGAGACCAGGTCTACCCGTCAAAAAAAGGAGACCAGGTCTACCCATAGAAAAAGGAGACCAGGTCTACCCATTGAAAAAGGAGACCAGGTCTACCCATAGAAAAAAGGAGACCAGGTCTACCCTATAGAAAAAAGGAGACCAGGTCTACCCATTGAAAAAGAGGAGACCAGGTCTAA